>NC_080102.1:56747789-58065542 GCF_950005125.1 Chionomys nivalis
GTAATCCCAGCACTCGGGGAGCTGAGGTGGATTGGGATTTTTGAGGCTATTTGAACTACATAGCTAGAGCCTGTCTGAAATCAAAACTGTTACTCAGGTATATTGACACATTGTTCCAGATACTTAGGGGTCCCAGGCAAGTAGAACAGTCCAGCCCAGGAGTTTGATACCATCCTAGGCAACAAAATAAAGCTCTCAAATTAAACAAACAAAAAACCCTGGACACAATGGTGCAAAGCTGTAATCCTAGCACTCAAGAAACTGAGACAAGAGGACATTGAGCTCAAAGTGCACAGCTTGGACTGTATAGAGAGAGCCTATCTGAAAACACAAAGAAGAAGCACACTCGCACACACAAACACATACACACACACAAAGGCTAGAAAGAAACCTTAAGGATCTGGAGTCTAGCTTCTCAATCCCTTTGATAAATAACCAAATTATCTTTATTTTACACATGCACAGACAGAGACACGACGAAGCCTTAACTCACTAGCTGGTTGATGACAGATCCAGGATTAGAACCCATATCTCCTCAGGGGCCAGTACAGTCTGCTTTAATCATTAATATTGCTGACCCTGAAGATCCATGTCACTTTCACTTTTGACACGGCTTTTTCAAACTTAGTCTCCCGAGGACTCCTCCTAATTCTCCACTCTCAATACTTGTCTCTCCTCCCTGACTGTTTTCTCTTCAACTTGCTTGCTTCCTCCTTGTCTTAGACAGCATGAACCCCACTTGTTTGTGTAGAAAGGTTAGAGTCCTGGGCATGTTTAACGTTTCCTGCTGGGGTTACACAAGCCTTCCCAATCTCTTTAAACTCTGGGAGGCAGATTCATTTTGCCGGCCTTTGTCAATTCCATGCCGATTACAGGAGCTCACTCCTTGCTGAGCCAAGCTGATGGGCAGTTACCCCAGGTGCAATCACTTCTCTTTTTCACTTCTGCCCAACAGGAAAGTCCTGGACTCCTCCAGACCTTGAGCCCAAAGGGCTCCTGGGCTCATAGGCTATGTTTCCAAGAAAAATAGAACGGTGCTGAAGATAGCAGAGAGTAGTGTCCCTGTCTCCAGCACGCTGAAAACACAAACAGAAGGGACCAGCAGGGAGAGGAAACCTGCTCACTTAGGTGGTTGGTAGTGCTGGATGCAGGAGGGAGGAGCATAACTGAACCTGGAGAAGTGCTAAAGTAAAAGACAGGGATGTAGGAAGTCAATGAAAAGTTTAGTTGGGGGCTGGCAAGATGGCTCAGTGGGTAAAGGTGCTTGCCAACAGGCCTGATAACCTGAATGGAAGAGAATCAACTCTCACAAATTGTCCTGCGACCTCGATTTGAGTGCTGTGGTGTACACACACACACACACACACAGAGAGAGAGAGAGAGAGAGAGAGAGAGAGAGAGAGAGAGAGAGAGAGAGAGGAGAGAGAAATGTAATTTGCCCATCATGTTTAAGGGGACAATTTTAAACTGTCAGAGAAGTATTTGGTTTGCAGAGTTCCAGAGCAATCTGAGTTTGAGTTCTTCCATTTTGCTTTGTTATTTTTATTTACATTTATAGGATCATGAGTCATGGGTACCCTCAGGGGCTAGAAAGAGGGCATTGGATCCACAGGTGCTGGGGTTAAGGGTGGTGTAAGCACCTGATGTGAGTGCTGGGACCCAAACTTGGCTCCTCTGAAAGAGCAGCAAGTGCTAGTAACTGCTGAGCCATCTCTCCAGTGCCAGTGTGAGCTCTTTCTTGCTCAGAGGACAGACACACAGGCCGGCATCCTGAAGACACCACTGTGGCATTTCTTGGCTCTGTATTGTCAGGGGAAACTAGGGTTGTTGTGGTTCTCAGCCTGTGTCAAAGATCTGACCCTGAATCCTGCTGGATCCAAACTCCTCAGCCTTTACCCAGCACCAGCAGGTGGACCCCACTGCCAGGCTCTTTCCTCCCCACAGCCTTGTCTACCTGCAGGGGTCTCGGGGGTAGCTCTTGGGTGCAGAAGGGCCCGGGAAGCTTTCTCCTTTGGGTCTCCAATCCTAAGGGGGCTCACATTCGTTTCCTCTCCTCAGTCTCCTAATTAATGTCTGTCTTCTGGCCATAGCACTCTGCTCAGCCGGGAGGCGTGTCGGGGAAGTGCATCTAACCTCTGGGCCAATGGAGCACTGAGGAAAAACATGTGTCTGCAGGGTCAAGGCTTAGAGGCAACTACCCTGGCATCGCTCAGTAGTAAGGGGGGTTGTCTTTGAAAGACCCTCACCCACTTGGGTGTAGGCCCAAGAGGGAGAAGCCCCGCAACTCAATTAACCAGTCCAGCAGATGCAAGAAGCAAGAGAATTTATTAACGATAGCACCACCGGGTGTCCCTAGTCTCCAAAGAGGTAGAGCACCCCGAACAGCAATTCCAGAAAATTTTTATAGGCAAAAACCACAACATTAGCATAGTGGGTATAGGGTACAAAATGATTGGACATAACATAAGCATATTAGATCAGACCTGGGCCACAATTGTCAGTTCCCTTAAATTTCCGAAAAAGACCATAAAAACGTTGACATTGCCCACAAACTTTATCTGTCTCAGTCTGGGCATCAGATGCTTCCTTGAGCATGAGTGGAACAGGGTACTGTGGTCAGGATGCAAGAGCGGCAGTTAGGATTATTTTGCAAAATTTGCAAGTTTATACTTCTCTCTTTTTCATTGCTGATTGTCTTTAATCTAAAAGTAGTTGCAAACAGGCTTTTCATCTTTTTGTTGTTGTTGTTGAAATGGGGGTCTTACTTTGTAGTCCAGGCTGGCCTCAAATTCACAGTCCTACCTTAGCATACTGGGATTATAATTGCCTGTCACCACACCCAGAAGAGCAGGGGGTCTTAAATGAGGGCCCAAGTCTTTGCTCCGTGTTTGTAGATGCTGTGCACATAGGCATATTTGGACTTCTTCACGTAAACAGCAACTACCCTGTTGTTAAGGCTGTTCAGGAAGGCATACAACAAGGCTGCCTCGATGCCCAAAGATCCCAACTCCCCTAGATGCGCTTCTGAACCCTGCTCAACCTCAGAGAGTGTATTGGCCTGGGAGGATGGGATGAGTGTAGGGCCTGGGAGGATGGGGTGAGTGTGGGACCAGGGAGGATGGGGTGGAACCAGGGAGGATGGGGGTGAGTGTGGGACCAGGGAGGATGGGGTGAGTGTGGGACCAGGGAGGATGGGGTGAGTGTGGGACCAGGGAGGATGGGGGTGAGTGTGGGGCCTGGGAGGATGGGGTGAGTGTGGAGCCTGGGAGGATGGGATGAGTGTGGAGCCTGGGAGGATGGGGTGAGTGTGGGACCAGGGAGGATGGAGTGGGACCAGGGAGGATGGGGTGAGTGTGGAGGCTGGGAGGATGGGGTGAATGTGGAGGCTGGGAGGATGGGGGTAAGTGTGGGGCCTCGGAGGATGAGGGGCCTGAACTAAGTCCGGGGAAATTTTGTTTTGGAAGTCATTTGGGTTTGAGAAAGGCAGGAAGCAGCCAGGGATACCCCTAAGCAATCCAGTTGGGTAGATATCAGTAGCTCTCTTCTGAAAAAAACAAGAGAGCAGGGAAGGCCCAACACAAGGTCCTCTTCTTTCCTGGCCATCTCCCTTCCTTCCCAGTGGGGTGCTTGGTTACCAGGACAACAAGGTCTAAAGCTCCTCTCTCCTTCCCCACCTTAGGGGCAGCCAGGCCAAGGCAGGACAGGGGTTCCATGGGGGGGGGTACTCAGCTGCTGCTAGTCTCTGGGAGGGGGCTGGGGAGTGAGCACAGTCACAGCTGGTGCCAGCCTCCAGCTGCACCTTATCTGTTCCTGGCAGTGGGAGCGCGATGTGGCTGGAATGCTGAGTGGCACCGGCGGAAGGGGGCCTGCAGATGGTTGCCCAATCTGCCCTACGCCATCCCCTCCAGCTGAGACCCAGAGCCTTTGCCTAGGGAAGAAAGAAGCAGGAATTCATGTCTGGGCCTTGGAAGAGAAAGGAAATAGGAGACAGCGGGTTCTGGAGGTAGGGGTGTGGTAGGAGCAGGGATTTAAGCAGGGTTGGAACTGGGAGCATGGAGTGGCCACAAGATTCCTCCAGACCCTGAAGGGATAATCCGATCGCTAGTGCAGGGGTGGAGAGAATGTGGTGGGCACGGAAGGGGTGGGCCCTTCTAAGGGTTCTGGAGTGCTGAGGGGACAAAGGGGCTCACCTAAAAGGAGGTGTGATCCTGGGGCTCAGACTGGGGACAGAGAGGCCCTCTAAAGCAACTAGAGGCCTAGGAATGTGGGGATACATTGGCAAGAATGAGGCACTAGGTTCTGACTCAAAAAGTAAAATTTTGAAAAATAAATAAACGAGTAATGAGAGCCCAGAGATGGCAGTCCCTTCCCTAACGCCCCTTACTCCACCAGACCCCTAGACACTCAGAATGAACATACTTGGAGGGACCTGATCTTATTACCCAGACTTATGTTCTCCATTGGGAGGGAGTGGCAGGGTGACAAAGGCCATCCTGGTGACAGTCCTGATGGTCCTGCCCAGGGGACTGCTGAGAGGAACAGATGCAGACTTTGAAGCGGCTCCACAGGAGGCAGGGCTCCACTCACTCAAGGAACTCAGACACACCCCGGTCCTGCCAACCATCCCTGGGGAGGTCCTGCCGGCCTCCCTAGGGAGTGCCTGAATGGATGGAGATACAGCCGGGAGAAGAGCTGAGCAGAGCCCGTTGCAGGAGCCCAGAGACCCTGGAGTAGGGTCTCTTGCTCTGCCTTCCCATCTTTTCCGGGCATCTCTGGGGTTACTTAGTTCCCTCTCTCCCCCTCCCCACTCCCACCCCGGCTAGTCCTCCCAGACTGCTATCAGCTAAGAGGCTACGCTAAGCTAATTGATCTCCCTGCTCTTGCCTAAAGTAATAGGGAATTGATGTAAGTAACTCAGTGCCTCTGGGGGCAGAGATGGAAGTAAAGGGCTGGGAGAAGGCGTGTTTTCTGGCCGGTGGACACACACTAGGAGATGTGTGCTGCACCCCACTGTGTTCCGGAGGCAGAAGGGATGCCAGCAGACTGGATTGGGGACAGTCTGTTAGAGGTACAGGTCATTCCAGAATGGCTTCAACTTTGTGGAAAGCAATTGTGATGATGAAGGGGGTGTTGGGGATATGGTGGGGGATATTGGACATTGGGGATGAGGAGTTGGGATCAAGGGGGTGCCTGTAATTTATTGCCTTCAGACAGAGCTACTTCCAAATGCCAGCTCCTGTTCTGGGGCTGAGGTGTGGCAGGGAAAGGGAGACCTCTCACTCGTGCCCTCAGGGGACACTGGAAGATTCGAGTAGAATCCCCCACCTCAGCTCAGTTTGGCTGCTCCAAGCATTCTGTGTTACAACATGCTCCCACCACGGCAGTTTTCTCCGGCCACTGACATCTGCCTGCCATTGGCCAGGCGCAACCTTTCACTCATATTTGGTTCAAGCTGCAGCTGCCAAGGCTTGGGTGGCAGTCCGAAAGGTGGGGCACAAAGACTGGGCAGGGCTTGGGGCAGAGTTCTACCTGACTCTATTTCTCAGCTTCTAGACTCAGTTTCCTGTAAGGAGAAGAGTTACCCTGAAGTGTTGTCTAGGGGCAGCCCCTGCTTCCGGGATAAAGATTCTCTGAGGCACTTTGACCAAGGCTAGACCTTATATAACAGGTGTGTTGCAGACATATCATGCATAGGACATTCTCCTTGAGGGATTTTTATTTATTTACTTATTATGTATACAATATTCTGTCTGTATGTATGCCTGCAGGCCAGAAGAGGGCACCAGACCTCATTACAGAAGGTTGTGAGCCACCATGTGGTTGCTGGGAATTGAACTCAGGACCTTTGGAAGAGCAGGCAATGCTCTTAATCTCTGAGCCATCTCTCCAGCCCCCTTGTTTTTGTTTTTTGAAACAGGGTTTCTCTGTGTCACCCTGGCTGTCCTGGAACTCAGGGATCCACCTGCCTCTGAGTGTTGGGTGCCCTGAGTGCTGGGATTAAAGATGTTGGCAGCCATGCCCAGCCCCGAGGGATGTTTTTAAGTGAGCGTGAGACTTTGTGTTCCCTTAAGAAGTTGTAATAATTGGGGCAGCTGGCTGGAGATGTAACTCACTGGTGTGCTTGCTATCATTCACAGAACCCTGAGTTCTGGAGTGGAGAGAGAGACAGAGAGAGAACATTAGTGAGCAGTGAGCACCAACACCATTCCAGAGGGAAAGGAATGGCCAGTTAAGATCTTTAGATATCCTATGAATTTTTTTTAAATATTTATTTATTTATTATGTATACAATATTCTGTCTGTGTTTATGTCTTCAGGCCAGAAGAGGGCACCAGACCCCATTACAGATGGTTGTGAGCCACCATGTGGTTGCTGGGAATTGAACTCAGGACCTTTGGAAGAGCAGGCAATGCTCTTAACCTCTGAGCCATCTCTCCAGCCCTATCCTATGAATTTTAAGAAAAAAAAAAAACAACCCATCCCCACCACTGTCACCCACAGGTCCTCTATGTGACTGTCTTAGGGCCCAGGAGGATGGGCTTTGCTGTTTAGTGTTGTGTGTCGTGTGTCTCTAACTGGTGTGGTCCATCAGCATGCCAGGTGAAGAACATTCCTAATGAGAAGTTGCTGCAGTGGCCTGGGCCATGGACAGCAGCCAATTCAGACTTCTCATAGCACACCCACCGCGTGTGCCCCTAGGGAGCAAGCACACATGTGCACCTCTATCTCCACATCTGGAGAGAGCATGGATGTAGAATGGAATGGACATATGTGGATGTTCATGGGACGTGCACAGCTCTGTGTGTGTGCTGGGGGTGGGGATAGACTTCTTGTTGCATGAGGAACCCATAGCAGCAACTTTCGGTCTTGCTTTGAAATTGTAAATTCCCAGCCAGGCAGAGGTGACGCACGCCTTTAATCCCAGCACTCAGGAGGCAGAGGCAGGTGGATCTCCATGAGTTCAAGACCAACCTGGTCTACAGAGCAAGTTTCAGGACTGGCTCCAAAGCTACACAGAGAGACCCTGTCTCGAAAACCCAAACATTAAAAAAAAAAAAAAAAGAATAGAAATTATAAATTCCATTTACGTGTGCTCATATAAGTCTCACTGTTCCTGAATATGTGAAAAGCTTAATATCATCACTGGAAAGACGGGGAGACTGCGGGTCATGGTGTTGTGTGATTTGCCTGAGATCGTGGCAGTCTAGATGACTTTGGATCTTCCAAGTCCAGGTTCTCCTGGCCATGGGCAGACAGCACTGTGTGTGGCAGACAAAGCTGTTCTGGGTTCCCAGCTGCACGTGCTCTGAGAAGGGGTGTGTTGAGGTAGGAAGGAAAAAACGGGGTCAGAAGTGACCCCAAGAGTATCACCCACTTGTGAGTGTACCAAATCTTTAGATGTCTGTTTATTATATTTTCTTTATTATAGCTATTTGGGAGGTTGGCTTGAGAGAGTGTTTCTCTGTGCAGCTTTAGCTATCCTGGAGCTTGCTTTGTAGATCAGATTGGCCTGGAACTCACAGAGATCCCCCTGCCTCTGTCTTCCAAGTGCTGGGGTTAAAGGCATGTGCTACCCCCACACAGCAACACCTCTGCTTTTTCATGGCACCGTTGTTCCAATCCCCAATTTTAGAAGAATCCACCACTGATCCCATAGAGGGTAGCCCCAGGGCAGCGTCACTGTACCAGAGGAAGCCACACCCCACAGCAGGATGACATCATACTCTTCACATCCTTTTCATGAGCAACATCCTTAAACTGGCCTGTGTGCTACCTGGCAACCCTGCTGAGCTGCCCTAGCCAACTGGTAAACCTCCTCAGGATGCCTGCAGGCTTCTCTCCTCTGCCTTTCTGCTCTTTCCACCCCTCCTCCTCCTAACAGATGACCTTGCTTCCATCTGATCAAGAAAATAGAAGCCTCAGACAAGATCGCCTGACTCTTGGTGCGAACCCCTGGAAGGAAGGGAGCATTCATCTTATCTACGATAGTCTCAGCACTGTCTGACTCCTCCTGCCTTATAGGAGCGCTATCTTGCTGACACCACCTCTCCCTCCTCTATAGGCCATTTCTACTCCTCAGGTAGAGCCGTCCTGTGACACCAAAACATATTCAGTATCTCCCCACTTGAAAACACATATATAAGCCAAGCACTGTGGTACACCTGTGGTAACCAGCTACTTAGGTAGTTGAGGTCAGATGATCACTTGAGCCTTGAAGTTGGGGACCAGCCTGTGAAACACAGCAAGACCCCATCTCAAAGAAATAAACACATTGCTATAATGATAGCTCCCATTTACTGAGTACTTCCTTAAGTATCAGACTTTGGGCTAAGATAAAAAACAAAACATACATCTTTCAACTCTTCAGCACCCTCCATATTTTTAGGGGTTTTTTAGATTCATTTATATTTTATGTGTTTTGCTTCCATGTATCTGTGCACCATGTGCATGCAGTAGCCTCAGAGGCCAGAAGAGGGCATCAGATCCCCAGAACTGAAATTACAAATAGTTGTTAGCAGCCATTGGGTGGGTGCTGGGACTCAAACCCAGGTCCTCTGGAAGAGAACTCCTTAAACCCTGAGCCATCTCTCCAGCCCCTCCACACTATAGGACTTCTTCTGCAATGTTATTAAAAGTAATGTGTACAAGGCTGGAGAGATGGCTCAGCAGTGGAGAGCACTGGCTGCTTTTCCAGAGGACCTGGGGGGCTCAATTCCCAGCACCCACATGGAACCTTACAACTGTCTATAATTCCTGTTCCAGAGGACCTGACACCTTCATACAGATATACATGTACACAAAACACCAATGCACATAAAATAGAAATAAGTAAATCATTAATTTTTTTATTTTTTATTTTTGGTTTTTGGTTTTTGGTTTTTTTTCGAGACAGGGTTTCTCTGTAGCTTTGGAGCCTGTCCTGGAACTAACTTTTGTAGACCAGGCTGGCCTTGAACTCACAGAGATCCACCTGCCCCTACCTCCCGAGTGGTGGAATTAAAGGCGTGCGCCACCACTGCCTGGCTTAAATTTTTTTTTTAAATATTTATTTATTTATTTATTATTTATACAATATTCTGTCTGTGTGTATGCCTGCAGGTCAGAAGAGGGCACCAGACCCCATTATAGATGGTTGTCAGCCAACATGTGGTTGCTGGGAATTGAACTCAGTACCTTTGAAAGAGCAGGCAATGCTCTTAACCTCTGAGCCATCTCTCCAGCCCCTGGCTTAAATTTTTTTTTAAAAAAAAAGTAACATGGGGCTGGAGAGATGGCTCAGAGGTTAAGAGCATTGCCTGCTCTTCCAAAGGTCCTGAGTTCAATTCCCAGCAACCACATAGTGGCTCACAACCATCTGTAGAGGGGTCTGGTGCCCTCTTCTGGCCTGCAGGCATACACACAGACAAAATATTGTACATAATAAATAAATAAATAAATAAATAAATAAATAAATAAATAAATTTTTTTTTTTTGGTTTTTCGAGACAGGGTTTCTCTGTAGCTTTGGAGCCTGTCCTGGAACTCCCTTTGTAGACCAGGCTGGCCTCGAACTCACAGAGATCCGCCTGCCTCTGCCTCCCAAGTGCTGGGATTAAAGGCGTGCGCCACCACCGCCCGGCAATAAATATTTTTTTGAAAAGTGACATATACAGCTTTCAATATCCATTTCCTAATCTGTAACTTACCCAGGCTGCCTTTCCCTGATCCTACCACTCTGAATGGCTCTAACAAAAGACCCATGGTGATTTCTGTTGCCAAATCCAACAAACATGCTTATTCTCTTCTCCTTCTCCTTCTCCTTCTCCTTCTCCTTCTCCTTCTCCTTCTCCTTCTTCTTCTTCTTCTTCTTCTTCTTCTTCTTCTTCTTCTTCTTCTTCTTCATGTTTTGAGACATGGTTTCTCTGTATAATAGTCCTGGCTGTCCTGGAACTAGCTCTTGTAGACCAGGCTGGCCTCAAACTCACAGCGATCCGCCTGCCTCTGCCTCCCGAGTGCTGGGATTAAAGGCGTGCGCCATTGCTGCCAGGCATGCTTTATTCTTCCTCTTCAATAGCTTTCTAAACTGTTGAGCCAAGCCATATGTGGTGGCCTATAGATGCAGATACTCAGGAAACTGAGGCAAGAGGAGTGTGCAAGTTCTAGGTTCACCTGGACTACCCAAGGAGATTCTGCCTCAGAAAACACAGAGAATGTGGGGTTTGCATGAGAATGACCCCCATATGTTCATATGTTTGACTACTTGGTCCCCAGTTGGTGGAACTGTTTGGGAAGGATCAGGAGGTGTGGCCTTGTTGGAGGAGCTGCACCACTGTGGGTGGGCTTTGAGGCTTCTAAGACCCATGCTATTCCCAGTTATCCATCTCTGCCTCATGCTTGTATGCTTGTAAACTCAGCTCCTTCTTCAGCACTATACCTGCCTGCCATGTTCCCTGCTATGATGGCCCTGAACTCCAACCTGCAGAAACTGTGAGTCCCAAATTAAATGCTTTCTTTTGTAAGTGGTCTCGGTCATATTTTCTTATCACAGCAATAGAAAAGAACTAAGACAGAAAATGGTACCAGAAATGGAGTTTCCTCTGTAATTCACCTATGGGGCCTGCCAAAGGCTCAAATAGTATTATTTTTTTTTAAAAAAAAAAAAAAAAGCTATTTAATTTTGTTTTATGTGCATTGGTGTTTTGCCTGTCTGTCTGTCTGTCTGTCTGTCTGTCTGTCTGTCTGTGTGAGAGTGGAACCAGACTTACAAACAGTTGTGAGCTGCCATGTGGGTGCTGGGAATTGAACCTGGATCCTATGGAAGGGCAGTTAGTGCTCTTAACCACTGAGCCATCTCTCCAGGCCCCCAACAGCATTCTTATTGACCACTAATACCTCAAGTACCATCAGGTCTGCTGAGTCACATGGTCCAAGTGGCAAAGCAGCCTTCACAGCGCTTGGACCTGTTGAAGAGCCTTTTCCTGTTCCAGAGCCCGCCAAAGCTAGCACTTTTCTGAGTCTCGGTGTGTGGGCCAGAGTAACACAGGCCCCTTATACACTGAGCTTCTTTCTTGGTGGCGGGAGAGGCCAGATGCAGTAACTTATCCTTCACCTACTGAACTCGTAGAAATTTCACTGAGGTAGAAGGCCCTTGAATTTTGGCTGAATTTTATTTCCCATCCTCGTGTGCACATATGTGTTATAAGTCCAAAGTGGTTGCCATCTCTTGCTCTCTTGGTCCAATTAGCACAATTATTTTTTTATTGCCAAAATAAGACAACATGACCAGGCAGCTTATAAAAGAATACATTTAACTTAGGGCTCATGGTTCCAGAGAGTTAGAGTCCATGACCATCGTGAGGGGGAGCATGGCAGCAGGCAGACAGCATGGCACTGGAGAAGGAGCTAAGAGCTCACATCTTGATCCACAAGCATGAAGCAATAACAGCTAACTGGGGGAATGGCATGGGTTTTTGAAACTTCAAAGCTTACCCCCAGTGGCACACCTCCTCCAACAAAGCCACGCCTCCAAATGCTTCCCAAACAGTTCCACCAACTGGGGACCAAGTACTCAAAGATATGAGCATATGGGGGCCATTCTCATGCAACCCAGCAGAGGAGAAAGTGGGCACCATTTCATCGGTAGAGGACTGTGCTAGTGCTGGCATAAAGCTCTTGCTTCTCTCCAACCCTGCATAACAGGTTACAGTGGTTTGTTCCCGTGATCCCAGTACTCTGGAGGTAGAGGCAGGAGGATCAGACATTGAAGGTCATACTTCCCAGTGTAATTAGTTTAAAGCCAGCAGAGATACATGCGATACCCTGTCTCAAGACGGGGGTTGGGGATGGAAAGGTGGGTATAGTGGCACATTCTCATAATCCCAGTTCTTGGAAGACAGAGGTGGGAAGATCAAGAGTTCAAAACCATCCCCAAGAGGATCGAGAGTTAAATAGTAACTTCAGCTACATAGCGAGTTCAAGACTAGTCTGAGAAGAGTCTTTACAAATCAAAACAAAAAAGAAAACGACAAAATAAATAAACAAATAAACCTCTAAAGGGCTGGGGCAAAGCTTGCTCCCCAGAGCTGCAACAAACAATAGCAACAAAATTGACCCTACCTGTTTTCTGAGCCATTGTTTCCTGGCTGGAGTCTTGGCTTGCCTCTTGTGTGTAGCCACTTCTCTGTTCCTTTGCCAGTTCAATCTCTTCTACTTGGCATTGTCTGCACTCAAGGCCCAGTCTGTGATATTTTAGTCTTCTTTTAAATCATAAGGATAGGGGCTGGAGAGATGGCTCAGTGGTTAAGAGCACTGACTGCTCCTCCAGAGGACCTGGGTTCAATTCCCAGCACCCACATGGCAGCTCACAACTGTCTGAAGATCCAGTTGTAGGGGATCTGACACCTTCACACCAATTCACATAAAATAAAGTTAAATAAACCATAAAAATATTTAAAAAATAAATAAATCATAAGGATATAATGTAAAGGCATAGCTTGAAGAATGTTACCCTGGCATATCTTACAATGTAACAGGACGTACTACATTGGTATCTATTCTCATTGACACAAACATTTCCAACACCTCAGATGATTCCTTCAGGTCAGTACCACCCCACAAGAGCCTGCCACTGTTCTAGCAGTAAGAGCAAGTTTTTCCTTCCTTCCTTCCTTCCTTCCTTCCTTCCTTCCTTCCTTCCTTCATTCATTCATTCATTCTTTTCTTTTTAACAAGACAGGGTTTCTCTGTGTAACAGTTCAGCTGTCCTAGAACTAACATTGTAGACCAGGCTGGCCTCAAACTCACAGAGATCCGCCTGCCTCTGCCTCCCAAGTACTGGGATTAAAGGCGTGTGCCACCACCACTTCAAGTTTCTCTTCTCTTAAATGTCCTGGAGTTGTTCATACCCTCCATCTACTTTTGCACATGTGCGAGTCAGTCATGTTGTGTGTAGTCATTTCTTTTTCAATGCTCTGCGTGTTATCCCATTATATTAATAGAATGCAATTTATTTAGCCATTCTACTATTGCTAGACATTTGGGTTGTCACCAGTTTGGGACCGTTATAAATAGAACGACTGTGAACATTCTTGTTCCTGGTTTTTGGTTGACACGTATACTCGTTCCTCTTGGGTACAGAAGTAGGGCTGTGGTTAAGTCATAAGGTAGGATTCTATTTAGCTTTAGTGGATACTGCCAAGTCAAGTTTCTTTTCCTTTCTTTCTATCTTTTTTTAAACTTTACGTTCTATTCTTGGGCAGCCGCACCTCCACTCCTGACTTCAGTTACCATTTACACCCCGCCAGCTGCCAGCTTTCTGCCTCAGGCCAGCGCTCCCCTCCCAACAGCAACCCCAGTTCTCCACTTAGCATCTCCACTCAGATGACCTTAAGGCTCCTAAACCAGCAGGAAGGTCAGATGGTGGTGGTGCACACCTTTAATCCCAGCACTCAGGAGGCAGAGGCAGGCGGATCTTTGTTCGAGAGTTCCAGGATAGGCTTCAAAGCTACAGAGAAACACTGTCTCAAAAAACAACAACACAAAAACCAGCATGCAGAACCAAACTCGCATCCTTACTTCTCAAACAAGTCCTTCACCTGTATGTCGTCTGCTCTGGAGCACCGCCCCGCCCCGCCAGGTGTGAGTCTGCTCTGGAACACCACCCCACCAGGTGTGTGTCTGCTCTGGAGACCACCCCACCAGGTGTGCCTCTGCTCTGGAGCACCGCCCCGCCAGGTGTGCATCTGCTCCAGGTGTGCGTCTGCCCTGGAGTACTACCCCGCCAGGTCTGCTCTGGAGCACCGCCCCGCCAGGTGTGTGTCTGCTCTGGAGACCACCCCACCAGGTGTGTGTCTGCTCTGGAGCACTGCCCCGCCAGGTGTGTGTCTGCTCTGGAGCACTGCCCCGCCAGGTGTGCAGACCATCTGACACCCCAGCTCCCTCACTTGCCTGATAAGATCTACAGCTTCATTCATACTCTCTCATCCCTGCTCCCTCTTTCTTTCTGGTTTGTTTGTTTTTGGGACAGGATCTCATGTAGTCCAGGGTAGCCTGAAACTCACTATGTAGCCAAGGATGGTCTTGAACTGATCTTCCTGTAGCAGCCTTCCAAGTGCTGGAATTATAGGTTGTACGACCACCCAGCCAAAACCTAGCTTTGATTATTTCATATCCTTCAACCGAGATCATACATTCTTATTGGACCAGGAGTCTCGCAAGGCCACGTGACTTGGTCTCCCATTCCAAGAAAATCTGTCTCTGTTCAGGTCCTCATTCTTCTCTGTTTGAAACACACACAGGGCCGGGGACGTCAGAGGGACAGAGACAGTGACCTAGTGACAGACGCAGAGAGCTTATTTCTGTTGCAGTTCAAACATCACTTCCTCAGGAAACCTTACGGACTCTCCAGTCTGAGCTAGGTTCCTCGGCCCTCTTCCCCAAAAGTGTTTTTCATAACATGCATTATAGTTTGGTTTGTAAAGGTTTTAACTCACTAGTCAGCTCCATAAGGGCAGGATCTGGCCCACTCTCTATCGCCCACTGTTAATGAGAAATGCAGATAGGAAGAATTTAAAGATAGATAGCCTCATTCTAATTGCTAATCTGTTTGCCTGTCTGTCTGTCTGTCTTTGAGTTATTTTTGAACTATTTGCTATGGCTGTTCTGGAACTTACTAGTAGACCAGGCTGACTTTGAACTCACAGAGATCCACTTGCCTCTTTGCGCCCTGGGATTAAAGTGCTGGGATTAAAGGTGTGTACCACCACACCCAGCTCTAGTTTTATTACTTGCTCATTAGGAGACTTGAATTGGTTGCTGTGGCTCAGCACTTTACAAGAGTGTGTGTGTGCGTGTGTGCATGTGTGTGTGTGTGTGTGTGTGGTATGCGTACGTGTGTGCCTGTGTGAAAGCCAGAGGTCAGTGCTGGATGCCCTCTCCTATCATTCTCCATTTATTTATGAGTAATTTATTCTATTTTACTATATATATATATATTTGTATTTTACATGTATATCTGTATACCTTGTAAGGGGGTATAAAATTTCCTGGAACTGGAATTATAGACACTTGTGAGCTGCCATGTGGGTGCTGGAAATCAAACCCAGGTTCTCTGGAAGAGCATCCAGTGCTCGTGCCTGCTGAACCGTCTCCGCAGACCCTTCATTTGTTTATTTATGTTTTGAGACAGACTTTCTCACTGAACCTGGAGCTGACAAATTATCTAGGACGCAGTCAGCCATGGGACTCCAGAGACCCAGCTGTCTCCACCTTCCCAGTGCTGGGGTTGTAGCCAGTTGTTCAATTTTTAGGTGGGTACTGTGGATCTGAACTCAGGTTCTCGTGCCTGTACATCAGACACTTCACCTGTTGAGCCACCACGCAAGCCCTTGTGGTCCAGGACTGGCTTGTGAAATGGTCATGAGGTTAAGGCTGTGGAATGAGCCCATGAGTTATTAGTTGAAAATCACCAAACGCCCAGATGTGAGGGAGATGAAATTTAGAAAGTAACACAGCACTCGGTTACCATGCACAGCTGGAGAGGGACATTGGTGAGGAAGGACACGGGGAAGGTTCATCCATGGATGAGAGCCCCAAGATTGATTACTCATTAATGCATATTTATTTCTATGTAAGGTGGCGATTTATAGAACATCCGACATTAACTTCTGGTGTCTATGCAGAGACACATGGACAAGAGTGCACACACACACACATACATGTACTACTATGTAGCCCTGGCTGGCCTAGAACTTGCTGTGTAGACCAGGCTTGCTTCAAACTCAGAGGTCTGGCAGCTGGACTAAAGGTATGTGTGACCAGGTCCAGCTATGTATTCATTTTGAAACAGGGTCTCATGTCTTTTGTGGTAGTCTTAAATCCAGTGTGCAGTTGAGAACGACCTTGAACTTCCGACCCTCTTGCTAGCACATCTGAGTGTGTGATTCAAGGGACTGAGTCCAGGACCTCAGCCCGCAAGCCCTCCACAACTGAGCTAGATTGTGTGCCCAGAGGGCACAGAATTAAGTGTCCGTCTCTGTTTGTGTGCACCTGATCATCTCTCAGGGGCCCAATGTGATGCCTGGCCCTCTTCTCGCCTTCCTGCTACTGGAAAGCTGAACTTGCCTACTTGAAGGAAACAAAAGTCAGAGAGGAATGCAAAGGAGTGAGGATAGTGGGGATGGGGAGGGGAAGGTGTAGGGATGTGAACGTGTGCGTGCAAGTGTGCACGTGCCTGTGCACAAGCATGTGTGTGTGTATGTGCAAATGCCTGTGCACAAGCATGTGTGTGAGTGTGTGCATGCACACCTGTGCACTGAGTGAGCATTGCGTATGCCTGTGTGTATGTGTTGCGTACCTGTATTGTGCCTGTGTGTTGCCGTGTAGGAGTGCATGGTGAGTCTTGGTGTAGAAATTGTGGGGAGGAATTATTTCAACTCACTGTCCTCTGAAGCTGCTGAGCCCTTCATAGCCTCATCTCTGGCGGGACTCTCAGCCTTCCGTTCTCCCTGCTTTAGTTTCCTCTTTGTGAAGCCAAGTGCATTCACCTGAAGGGAGGGAGACAGTGCCCTCTAGTGGTCAAGAGACATACAGGCATCAATGGTCAACCTCAGCCAACACCCCACAAGCCAAGGACTAACCTCTGAAACTGCCCTGAGGAAGGGCAACAGAACAGGCCCTGTCCCCCGAGAACTCAAACTGGCAAAAGGAAAAAGATGTCCATGAGGCAGCAGACAGGAAGGGAATCCATGGATTCGTTCGGGAGAGGACAACAGTTGAAAGTGGCTGATCGCTGTCCTCACACCCAGTTAACTTTCGTGGGGTTTTGTTTTGTATCACATCTGTCTGTCTGTCTGTCTGTCTGTCTGTCTGTCTGTCTGTCTATCCATCTATCTATCCATCATTTATCTATTTTCTATCATCTATCTATCATCTATTGATCTATCTATATATTATCTATCACCCATATCTATCATATATCTTTTTTTTTTTTTTTTGGTTTTTCGAGACAGGGTTTCTCTGTGGTTTTGGAGCCTGTCCTGGAACTAGCTCTGTAGACCAGGCTGGTCTCGAACTCACAGAGATCCGCCTGCCTCTGCCTCCCAAGTGCTGGGATTAAAGGCGTGCGCCACCCGGCTCATATATCTATTGATCCATTTATATATCATCTATCTATCTATCTATCTATCTATCTATCTATCTATCTATCATCTATCTATCATTTATTGACTATCCATCATCTATCTGTCATCTCTCTATCTGTCTATCTAGTTTGTGTGTGGGTGTGCACTGTAGAGTTCAGGGGACAACTTGTGGAAGTCAGTTTTCTCGTCCTACTACATGAGGTCCAGGGCTCAAACTCAGGTGCTCAGGCTCGTCACAAGCTCCTCCCTGTAGCCATCTTGCTTGTCCCCTCTTACATGTTCTTTTCCCTTGACGTAGCCTCTCTACCTTGATCATTCCCTCTCACAGGCTCCGCACTTAAGGAGCTGTGGATCACCTCACCTCTGGAATGCCTTGCGTAGAGATTGGAACCTTATATCTGAGCCCTGGGCGGGCATTGTGCCCTGTGGAGTCTGGAAGGACTTCTCATTGTAGGGGATATATGAATAGGGTATTGAAAAGGAAGTGGGGAGCTGGGCATAATCGCTTGGGCCCATAACCCAGCTGCTTGGGAGGTGGGACAGAAGGATGAAGAGCCCAGGAGTTCAGGGACTGCAGCACAGGGAGAGTCTGTCTCTTTAGGAAGACCAGACAGCTGGGGCTGGAGAGCCGGCTCAGCAGTGAAGAGCATGGCTGCTCTTCCAGAGGACGCTTGGTCTATTCCCAGCACCCACGTAGTGGCTCTCCACCAGCTTCCAGTGCTCTGTGACTCCAGTTCCAGGGGATCCAACACTCCCTTCTGACCTTCTTAGTGTTGCACACACTGTGGTGTGCAGTCCCATATGCATTAAATAATAAATAATAGATCAGAGGGACCAGACATGTGGTGTACCTTTAATCTCAGCATTTGGGAACAGTTGGATCTCTGTGAGCTCAAGGCCAGCCTGGTCTACATAATAAATTTCAGGCCAGCCTGGTCTATATAGTGAAACCATGTTGAAAATACCAGCGACAGGGCTGGAGAGATGGCTCAGCGGTTAAGAGCACTGCTTGCTCTTCCAAAGGTCCTGAGTTCAATTCCCAGCAACCACATGGTGGCTCACAACCATCTGTAAGGAGGTCTGATGCCCTCTTCTGACCTGCAGACATGCACACAGACAGAATATTGTATACATAATAAATAAATAAATAAAAATTTTTAAAAAAAAGGGAGAAAAAAAAAGAAAATACCAGCGACAACAATAGTAATGGTAGTAATAATAACGATGATGTCATCAGGGCCAGCAAGATGTCTCAGCAGGTAAAAGCACAGAACCCAATGGTTTGAGTCTGACTCTTTTTTTCTTTTTCTTTTTTTCTTTTTTTTTTTGGTTTTTCAAGACAAGGTTTCTTTGTAGCTTTGGAGCCTGTCCTGGAACTAGCTCTTGTAGACCAGGCTGGCCTCAAGCTCACAGAGATCTACCTGCTTCTGCCTCCTGAATACTGGAATTAAAGGTGTGTACCACCACTTTGAGTCTGATTCTGAAAGCCCAGTATGGAAAAAGAAAACTGGTTTCTGAAAATTGTCTTCTGACCGCCAGACTCCCATGCTCACACACATGGTAATAATACATAAAATAAAAAAGACGAGAAAAAAAATGAGTAGGAGCTAACCAAACATCCTGGGGCTGTGGGTGAGCCTAGTATGTCTGGGAGGCTTCTAGTAACTGGATGCTGGATGCTGGACTGGGGGCAGTGTCAGAAGTGAGGTGCAGGGTGCAGGGCTATCTGTCCACAAGCCCATCATTGCCGATGAAGAGTGTTAAGTAGGGAAACGGGCATGGTCACATGACGTAAACTGATGGCAGGGACAAGGGAGACTGGGAGACTAATTGGGAGGCTGTCTGTCATCCAGAGGGAAAAACAAAAGGAACTGAGGTATATCAGAGGGCAGTGGAAGGCTGGAGAGCGGCCAAGCCTCGGGCTTTTTCTTCTGGGGCTTTGCATCCTTGCAGTAAAGCTGAGGCTAAAAATCATACAACAGCCTGCCTCTCACCCAACATAT
Source organism: Chionomys nivalis (assembly GCF_950005125.1). Taxonomy (NCBI): domain Eukaryota; kingdom Metazoa; phylum Chordata; class Mammalia; order Rodentia; family Cricetidae; genus Chionomys; species Chionomys nivalis. The sequence continues at coordinate 56,766,912 of NC_080102.1, forward strand.
CCCAGGGTCTGTCCTGCAAGCAGGATAGAGGGCTGGGGAGTGGGGCTAGGCCTTAGAATGCCTGAGGAATGGGAAGACCCAGGGAGACTTGTTCAACCTCAAACTACACTTGGCACTACTGAGAAAGAGTGACTCTGCTTCCCCTGTCCCCTATCCCCTCCCTTCCTCTCCTAGGTCACCTTCTTGGCCCTAGCCACTCGGCTGGTAGCTCAAGTTCCTCAACTAGTGACCCTGGGCAATCAGAGCACGGTGAGGGGGGGGTGTCGGGGGTCCGGAGCCTGGGAGTAGGGACCTGAGGGAGCCGCAGGACCGAGGGGTCTGTAATGCTCTCAGGTTGGTTCCCAACACTTCTCCCACCCAGGACCGGTCACAATTTCTTCCACCCACTGGAGAGAACTTCTCACACTCCTTTTCTAAAATGGGTGGGCTTTTTGTTTTTAAGTGGGGAAGGGCAATTTGTGGAGGGGTTAGAAGTATGCCTGCCATTGGCTTCAAGAGTCCCTCCCCAGTGCCTGGAACTGGTCAGAAATGAGTCTGTGGTCAGTGAAGATTTCTGCTAATGGAACCTGGGCTGCCTCACAAGCCACAAAAGAGGTGGGGGAGGGAATGAGCCCTAAGTGCAGTGAGCTTGGGGAGGGACATGGGCCTAAAATAGAGCTGTAGGTGAGGGGAGAAAGGGAGCTGGTGGGAACTTGCAGGTCAAGGGAGTGACTGCAGGGCTGGGGGAGGGGAAGTAAACTGGGGACCAGTAACTGGACAGACCGTAACTGAGTGTCAAAGGAATAATTACAGTGACCAGAGGCCTGAGGGAAGACTGGGAGATGTGGGGGTTAAGGAAACAGCTTGAGTGATTAAGGGTGGAGAGGAATTAGAGAGAATACCTACGGAGGGTCTGAGCCTTGGATAGCCCAGAAGATGTAGGCCGTGTGAGAAGAGAGAAGGCACAATTGGGATGGGGAAACTGAGGGACATGCTGAGGAGCAGTTGGAGGAAAGAGTAATCATGGTGCCCTGCAAGGACAGGACCGAGGTCATCCTGGCAATGGAGGAGGGGACCGACTGCATCGGGTGTCACCTCACCTGAGGAGGGGGCACCAAGCCCCAGACTTTGCCAGGGTTCTTACTTTGCTGAAAACCCTCTTGGCACTGGAGCCGGTGTCAGACAAAGGTCTTGTCTCCTCCCCAGCAGCCTCCCTCCCCACTTTCATCAATTATTCATCAGCACAGACACCGCCCTCTCTAGCAGGGCAGTCTGGTCCTCCTCCCATGCCCTACCCCAGCTCAGCCACACTGCCACAGAGGCTCTGATGGGGAAGGACAAACAGCGGGGCGGGTGAAGGCTGTAGGACCAAAGGGTGCAGTAGCTGGCCCTGCTGGACTACACCAAGTCGCTCTCCTTGCCTCGGGCACCTTCCTCCTCTTCCCGCCACCCGCCGAGAAGATGCCCATTCAGATCTTCTGCTCTGTGTCATTCTCCTCTGGGAAGGAGACCCCAGGACCCGTGGGGGATATCTGGGGTCCTCACCACCACCGGCAGCAGCAGGACAGCTCAGAATCCGAAGAGGAAGAGGAAGAGAAGGAAAAAGAGGCAGTCAAGAGGGAGCTTGATGAGGGGGACTTGCCTAGGGACTTGGTGGCCTTTGCCAACAGCTGCACCCTCCATGGTGCCAGCCATGTCTTTGTGGAAGGGGGCCCAGGGCCAAGGCAGGTCCTGTGGGCAGTGGCCTTTGTCATAGCACTGGGTGCCTTCCTGTGCCAGGTAGGGGACCGAGTTGCTTATTACCTCAGCTATCCGCATGTGACTTTGCTAGATGAGGTGGCCACCACAGAACTGGTCTTCCCTGCGGTCACATTCTGTAACACCAATGCTGTCCGGCTATCCCAGCTCAGCTACCCTGACTTGCTCTACCTGGCCCCCATGCTAGGGCTGGATGAAAGTGATGATCCCGGGGTACCCCTTGCTCCACCCGGGCCAGAGGCTTTCTCCGGGGAGCCCTTTAATCTCCATCGTTTCTACAATCGCTCCTGCCACCGGCTGGAGGACATGCTGCTCTATTGTTCCTACTGCGGAGGCCCCTGTGGTCCCCACAACTTCTCAGTGGTGAGTGGGGCCCACGCTTAGCATAACCCCCAAGAGTATATGCCATAGCTCTCTCTGGCCACCAGCTCCTGGGCCTGGGGCTGGTAACTGCTGAACCCTGCCTGATGTGGGTCAGAGCTCACCTGGGATCCCCGAGTCTGGAGCTGGACTCCAGGTTCACAGGTCTTGAAATCTGTCCCCATCGGTAATTAGCGGCCGCCCTGATGCCTAGAATATCCTCTAGTCTCATCTGTTCTTCGCCTGATCTCTTCATGGTCCAGCACGGCCCCAGAACCTTGCTTGAGCTGTGAAGTTAGCCTCTGATGGGGGTGGGGGGTAGCTCAACCATTTGTTGACTGTCATCCCTGGAGGGATAGTGGGGGGGGTCACCTAGTCTTTAGAGGTGCAGAAGGGGATCACAGATGGAGACAGCCCCACCTTCACCCCAACACCGTGTCAGCAGATGTCATAGCAGGGACCTCATTGCATTGTTACCTTGTCGTCTGTGTTCTTCCTCTGCCAGGGGCGTGTGTGTTTGTGTGTGTGTGTGTGTGTGTGTGTGTGTGAGAGAGAGAGAGAGAGAGAGAGAGAGAGAGAGAGAGAGAGAAGGAGAGAGAGAGAAAAGGAGAGAGAGAGAAAAGGAGAGAGAGAGAAAAGGAGAGAGAGAGAAAAGGAGAGAGAGAGAAAAGGAGAGAGAGAGAGAGATCCATCTGTCTGTGAAGCCAGGAATCTTTTAAGTCACAGCCCATGTTCCCAGCTCTGATTAAGTGGGCAGGACTTTCTTCCTAGAGGAAGCCATCTATAGAAAATATCACCTTTCCCCATTGCCCTCCTCACCCAGAGGTGGAGGGACTTCCCAGTTAAGGGACCACCTGCTATCTACCATCTCCCCAGTTTGGCCTGCAGTCCTGTCTAGCTTGATGCCCTCTCTGGTCCCCTGTAGATTTCAGATGCCTGACCTTCTGCATACCCACCCCTCTATGCCCTACCATGGGTGTCATCTGAGTCCCTGAAATGATTGTGACCTGGTGGTTTTGGCCACTGGGCATCAGCAGGGGCAGAAGATACAGGATCACCTAACAAGGGAGGTATCTGCTTTGAGGTCCTCAGAGCTCTATGAGAGCACCCCAATATGCTTCGCCTTGGGACTGAGCACCCCAACATGCCTTGCCCTGGGACTGAGTGTGTCTCGCCTTGGTACTCGGTCTTAAGTCCAGGGGGAGGGGGTGATATGCTCGAGTAAGTCTTGGCATGGCAACTGGGTCTGCTCTCAGGTTCTAGTGATAGTGGGACAATGGTGGACATGAGAAGCTGATAGAGGGAAGAAACCAAAGGGCTTAGCTTTAGGGGCTTAGGTGCAGAGGAAGGTCTTGGGGGGGATTTCTAGTTTAGGAGGTTGAAATTCCAAAGTGCAGATCTAAAGATCTATTTCAGAAGGCCTCAGCGGTCGGGCAGTTATAGGATCATGGTGACGGAGGTGCATATGTTAGGGTCCTAGCAAGAAAAAGATCGTCCCTTGATAGTTCAGTTGAAAAGACTTTAACAAAGGGGCTGTCCGTAAAGCTGTGTGCAAGATTAAGGAAGCCATAAGCCAATGCAGCAAGTAATAGTTGGAAACTGTTATCACTTCGAGGCTGAAGGAGCACAAAGGGAGTCTGAGTAAGAGTTATGATCTTGGATGGTCTAAGCCACTGCCAGTGTCACAGAGAGGCAAAGAGAGGCATCAGTATTCCTCCCTCCCGCGCCTGTGTCTGATCCCTGTGGTTCCCGCTAGTTAAACCCAACCAGATGCTCATCTGACTGTTGGGACTCTCACACCCTCGACTGCCTTCCACCAGGTCTTCACACGCTATGGGAAGTGTTACACATTCAACTCAGGCCAAGATGGGCGGCCGAGGCTGAAGACCATGAAAGGTGGGACTGGCAATGGCCTGGAGATCATGCTGGACATCCAGCAAGATGAATACCTGCCTGTGTGGGGAGAGACCGGTATGTTTCCCTGTTCAGGAGCCCCCTCCCTGAACCCCTCTGGCCCCAGACTCAACTAGAGCTCCACTGTGTGGCCCAGAGGCCAGACTCAGACTCTTCCCCTTCCTCCTAAGACCTCTCTACTGCTGTCTTTGCCCCGGTGTGACTTCCCTGGCTCCCCCTTCCTGGTTCAGTTACTCTCCACGGTAACCAGTTATCATCCTCTTCCGGCAGTGGCCGCCACTCACTATAAACTAACTCCCTCTCTTCGGTCTCAGGGGACACAGGGGCAGAGAGATGGGGAGAGGGGAGAAAGGGTTGAGGAGAAATGGAAAGTGGCCGAGACAGTGGCACTCCAGGAAAAATAATCTGAAACACCAAGGTACACTGCAGACACCAGGTAAGAAAAGACGTGTTCAGGATGCAGCAGTCACTGGAGCATCACGGAGCTGCCAACACAGGAGGCTGGAAGTATGCTGGGACCCCGCAGCCTCCTCCCCAAGTCCGTGCTGGGGAGATGTGATGTCCCAAGCCTGGATGACTGGGGACTCAAACACTCCTGACCGACATACCTTCATCTTTCCAGACGAGACGTCTTTCGAAGCAGGCATCAAAGTGCAGATCCACAGCCAGGACGAACCTCCTTTCATTGACCAGCTGGGCTTCGGCGTGGCCCCAGGCTTCCAGACTTTTGTGTCTTGCCAGGAGCAGAGGGTGAGGGGGCTACTTCTGGGGTTATGTTGAGGAGTCAAGATGGGGTTCTGGGGAACTGGGAAGATGGCTCAATGAGTAGTGTTTATTATACAAGCATGAGGACTTTAACTGAGATCCCTAACACCCGTGTAAAAATCAAGGTGGTACACACCTCTAACCCCAGTTCTGGGCTTGGGGTGCAGAGACAGGTGGATCCTCAGGACTTGCTGGCCAGTAAGCCCCAGGTTCAGTAAAAGATCCTGCCTCGAAAACAATAGGTAGAGAGAAATAGAGGAACCCATCCAATAATCCAATATCTACTTCTTCTGAGCTATGCATGGGGCACAGCATACTCATGTATACAACCACACACACACACACACACACACACAGAGAGAGAGAGAGAGAGAGAGAGAGAGAGAGAGAGAGAGAGAGAGAGAGAAAGGGATGATCAAGAATGGAAGGAATAGTCTATGAACTCTAAGACCTTTAGAGGTGCAGGGATATGACTCCCGAGTTCTGTATCTTACCAGAGGAGTTCGTTAGGGTGAGTTGGGGAGAAGTCCCTACACTTCCCCAGCTCCCCGGCTCTCCCAGCAGCTCATCTACCTGCCCTCACCCTGGGGCACCTGCAATGCTGTCACCATGGACTCGGATTTCTTCGACTCCTACAGCATCACTGCCTGCCGCATCGATTGTGAGACGCGTTACCTGGTGGAGAACTGCAACTGCCGCATGGTGCACATGCCAGGTCAGGCCCTGAGATTCCAGGCACAGTCCCGGGCTGTCTCAGGCTGCACGGCCCCTCGTCTGTGACCCATCTGTACTGGCCTCTCTCGCCTGGTCCCCGAGATTCCAGACACAGTCCTGGGCTGTCTCAGGCTGCATGGCCCCTCGTCTGTGTCCCCTCTGTACTGGCCTCCCTAGCCCTGGTCCCAGATCACTCCATTTTTTATCTTTCTGGCTCCTGTCTCTCGGTTCCTGCTTATGTCTACAGGCAGGGTAGACTGTCCAAGTAGGTGACTTCCAGGATAGCAGGGGTGGCTAGTCCTGCTGACCCACCTTCCTCTTCCACAGTACCACTGCCACCACAAAGACCCCTTTAATCTCCACCTGTCCCACCATCTTCTCTCCTTTGTAGGGGATGCCCCATACTGCACTCCAGAGCAGTACAAGGAATGTGCAGATCCCGCCCTGGGTGAGCGCCTCTGACCTGGGACACTAAGAGGGAGGGAAGAAAGTGCTGTCTGCCTTGTGCACAGGGGACTGAGGTCAAGGGTGAACTCCTGCTGCGCCTCCATCGGCAGCAGCCTCTAAATGCTGAGAACTGCGCCAGCAAATGTCCCTGTGGAGAATTCATAAGGGTCTCTGGGGAGGGCCTTCACCCTCTTTCAGCCTCAGATGGTTGGTTCTCGAGAACCCTGAGGGAAATCACATAAGATGAAATATATCTGCAGGGAGGCTGGGTGAAGATCAACTAAGGGTAGACACGGGGCTGAGGTGAAAGAGAAGGGATCCCAGGGGTCCTCTGGGCAGGGCCAGGATGTCCATATTAGGAAGGTGCTGGCAGAAGGACACCACTCAGCACTTAGCTAGTGGCTCTTGCATGGGCACAGACTTCCTAGTGGAGAAAGACCAGGAATACTGCGTGTGTGAAATGCCCTGCAACCTGACGCGCTATGGCAAGGAGCTGTCCATGGTCAAGATTCCCAGCAAAGCCTCAGCCAAATACCTGGCCAAGAAGTTCAACAAATCTGAGCAGTACATAGGGTAAGGACTCCTATGCAGGGCAGGACCCTTGTGCAAGGGCTGGAGTCTCACAGGCACAAGGGAGCTGAGAGAATTCACGCACGGCCCAAGAGGCAACCAAAGAGAGTGGGTTGTGGGGGAAGATCAAGCTGGCATAAGTGAGGCAAGCGCTCCCCTCCACTCCTCGCTCCATCTTCCCTGCTGTAACTGGGATCACCTCCCACTTGCCAGCATGCAATGTGTCTTTTCATACATGCCATTTAATTCAATCCCCGCAGCACCTCTAGAAGACAGTATCTTCTCTAGGAATATGGAAACAACCTCAGAGAAGTTAACATGCTGAGATCGCCTGTCTGGTGACTTGAACCTAGCTCTCCTCCTCTCCCCCTACACAGGGAGAACATCCTGGTGCTGGACATCTTCTTTGAAGTCCTCAACTATGAGACCATCGAGCAAAAAAAGGCCTATGAGATCGCAGGGCTCTTGGGTGAGCTTGTGAGCAGAACCAGTCCTCTCCTGTGCCTAGGACATGACACACCTCCCTCCTACCCCAATTCCCAGGGGTCTTTCCCTAAGCCCTCTAGTGTGGCATGGAGTGAAGGAAAGGGGCAGGGCCTTCTCCTGGGACAAAGTAGAAAAGACAAGCAAGTAGGTCAGAGAAAGGGGCCGAGAGGCAGGAGCGGAAACTTTCATGTCCTTGGAAGTGGACCGGGTGCTAAACAAGTAGTACATTTTATAAAGAATTCATTTTCTGTGAGTTCAAGGCCAGCCTGGTCTAGAAGATCTAGTTCCAGGACAGGCACCAAAGCTACAGAGAAACACTGTCTTGAAAAAAAACAAAAACAAAAAAAAAAAAAAAAAAGAATTTGTTTGGAAAAGTAGGAAAATACAGAAAAGCATAGAGAATAAAAATCCTGCCAGACTCTGGTTTTCTGACCCTTGTGTTTCAAGATGCAAATCTCTGCAAACATGGCTGGCCTGCCCCAGTCCTATTGAGTCTCATCACCTCTCCACTCTCAGTGTCCTGAGCCCACTAACTTCTCCAACCTGACCCTGCAGGTGACATCGGGGGCCAGATGGGGCTGTTCATCGGGGCCAGCATCCTCACAGTGCTTGAACTCTTTGACTATGCCTATGAGGTAAGGGGGGCAGAGCTGGGCAGGGCCACACAGGGTTGGAGGTTTCCAGTCCACCCAACCTGCCCGACCTCTCCCAGGTCATTAAGCACCGGTTGTGTAGACGAGGGAAATGCCAGAAGGAGGCCAAGAGGAGCAGCGCAGATAAGGGTGTGGCGCTCAGCCTGGACGACGTCAAAAGACACGTGAGGGAGCAAGGCACGGGGTGTCCTCTGGCCTGCCCCTTCCCCCAAAGCCTCACCTCACACCAACCCCCTCCATGCCACGGCCCCCTGTTTATCTGCAGCTCTTTCTGTAACCTGTCTCATTTCCCTCCGCTAGAATCCCTGTGAGAGCCTCCGGGGACATCCTGCCGGAATGACATACGCTGCCAACATCCTACCTCACCATCCCGCCCGAGGCACATTTGAGGACTTTACCTGCTAAGCCCCTGCAGGCCACTGTACCAAAGGCCTAGGTGGGGAGGGCTAGAAGAACAAGGGGCCCCCAACTGCCCCCATCGACCCTGGGGACTCAACTGCACTCCTATGCAGCGGTTCCCTCGTCTGGTGAGAAAGGTCTTCACCATAGTCCTCTCCCTGCCTCCACCCCATCTTTTTATTTTAACAAAGTTAAACTAATATAAAAAGAGAAAGAGAGAGATCTGGCCCAGACCTCAGGCTGCCTCTCTCTGCTCCATGCTGCCTCCCCTGGCTCCAAGCTGAATTCTGTCTGTCTGGCTGTCTGTCATCTGAGTGTTCGCCTACATTCTGCTCCCACCAGTCACCAAAGCCCCCTCCTAGTGAGGGGTGGAGGGGAATCTCTAGAGTCTGAAATTTGACCCCAAACCAGAGAATGTACCTTAAGGGAGAGCACTAGTGAGGGGGCTTCCCTAGCCTTAAGAGACTCTCAGCCCACTGACTCCCCACGAGCCCCGGTCTCCAGGTAAGAACTAAATGCCCAGTTCTGCTCCCTCAATCATGGAATCATGGGGGTACAGGATTTCCTGGAGAAGTAGAGTGAGGCCTCCACGTGGCCCTGGTGCTGTAGGCCACATCCCAGTATCTGTAAGTCACCTCCACCTCTAAGCAGCAGGAGAGACATTCTCAGAGGCAGCCCTCTTCTCCATCCGATAAAAGACCTGGCTGGTTAGCTTCCAGCTCAGGGAGCGGGGTCCCGGAGCTTGACCTCCCTGGCTTCTCTCTCAGAGGCCTTTGCAGAGGGCCACATCCATAAATTTTCTTATGGAACGCTCCTCTTCCCCAGCTTCATTTGCTTCTCCCGGCAATCTCGTCTGCATTTTCTATTTCTATATGATACAGACTCTATATTGCTATATCTCTGTATATACTTTCCTCTCACCCTGTTTGTCTCCACCCCATCCCCTCTTGTCTCTGAGAATCATCCTCCCACCCTGAATTCTCCCCATTCCGCCCCACCCCTGTCTCTGAATGCCTTTGCCTGTATAAAGAGTTGGACTCCCCCCTGGTGTCTGTACTGTGTACACACATCCCTTTGAGAAGCACAAGGAGACGACACGCGCATTGTAACCTTCGCACTGTCTCGGTGGTGACATAAAGGAAGCTGTGAATTACAAGCTCTGCCTCTTTCTGGCCTCGCCCTTGGCCCTCGCAACTGGGGCACCCTCTGCCCTCCCCACAGCCTTAACACACCCTCTTCCTAGCTCCATCTATCCCAATGCCCATAGCGTGGCTGACCGTGGCCTTCCCAGGGACGGGACTGCTGCAGAGGTGACACCTACCCAGGAACAGAGCTATGCTGGACACTAAGCCAAGAGTGTTAGAGACAGAGGGAGCTGGGGATTGGTCTTGCAGCGGGGGCAGTGGGTACCCACAGACAGAAGCTGAAGTCCTCATTCAGTGGCCTTTCTCTCCTCTGGGTGCCCAGTGTCCCTTACTCAATTTGATGACCAGGCCCACCGCTTGCATTTTCTGGTGAGGCAGGGTTTGGTCACGTGAGGAGAAAGACAGGGAGAAAGAGGGAGTTGAAAGCTCTGCTGTTGTATGTATGTCCCTACCTTACGGGGTCACAAGTAGAAGTAGAGGGCACCCCCACCCCTACCAGGCACTCTTCCCAGGCCAGAGACTCAACCGTTCCCCAGGCCTTCTCTGCCCCGCTGTCTCCTGGTCTCTAATCCCAAAACAGGACTTGTGGGCAGATCACCCGTGTGTGTTGGCCTGGAGCCAGAGAGAGAGGTACAGCATCTTTGAGAACTATTGGTTCCCAAGATTTCTTGAGCCATCAGACCTCCCCCGGAGGAAGCAGGGCAAAGCTGAGAAGTGTGCCCTGGCAGGGGGATGGCAGGCGGGGCTCCGGGTGCCGCATGTCTCTGGTCTAATAAACTGGGTTCCAACCATCTCCTCTCCAGCGTCGTTCTTTTTGGTTGAAGAGTTTGTAGGTATTGCCACTAGAGTGGAGCTTGGCGTGAGGGTCACACTGACTACAGTAAGGGATGGGAGCGGCAGTCAGGTGTGGTGATTCCAGCCCCTGGGAGATGGAAGCAGCTATCGTCCCTCACAGGGTTTATTAGGCTGGTCTACATGAGAGCCCACATATCTGATCAGGTAAACACTGATCCTCTTGGAAAAGGACAGGTTCAGGGATAGTTTGAATCACTGGGCAGTGGAAGAGCAATGTAATCAAAGGCAACAGATTTTTCAGAACTCTTTGGCGAGGATTCAAAGGAAAAATTCATTCAATTACAGCCTGAGATGAAGGATGAAGTTCCCGCATCGGGGTGTTATTGAGCCATTATCTGTGAAATGGGGCCCAGACTACCAACCAGGAGACCGGAATCTAGAAAGGCTTTTCTTTTAATTTGCTGATTTGTCTTTGCAAAGACATTTACCTCCTTTCAGTTCAGCTTTTCCGTTTGTAAAACAAATGAACAGGACGTTTCTCTGTCTTGAGTACCCGGAGCCCGGGTAGTAGGAGAATGGAAAGCAAACAGAATGCACTCTGCGGAGGTGAAGCAGTCACTCCAGCCTGCGGGGTGGGCTGGTCTCCTTCCAACGCCTTGTCGTCCTCCGCCCGCCTGGGGGCGCCCGCTCCCGTTACCTCTCTATCCACACATCGCTTCTCTATGGTGCCCCCTCCTGGACCGGGAAGGCGGGAGGGAGTGGTCAACTCGCCTTTTCCGCTAGTGGCCCCCTCTAGCCCGTAGTCTCGCTGCCCCGAGCGCCCGTGCCCGCCGGCGGGCCGGGCCCACAAACAGCCCAGGCGCTCGGGGGGCGCGCGGGGGGCGGGGGGAGTTCCGGTTCCGGTTCTTTGTGCAGCTGCAGCGGCGGCTCCAGGAAGATGGCGGCCCGGGCGGGTTTCCAGTCTGTGGCTCCGAGCGGCGGCGCCGGAGCCTCAGGAGGGGCGGGCGTGGCGGCTGCTCTGGGCCCGGGCGGAACTCCCGGGCCTCCCGTGCGAATGGGCCCGGCGCCGGGTCAAGGGCTGTACCGCTCCCCGATGCCCGGGGCGGCCTATCCGGTGAGTGGGGCAGGAGGAGGGGCGCGTGGGCCGGGGGCGGGGCCGAGCGAGGGCGGAGGACGGATCGGGTGAGGGAGAAGTGGGAGGGACTCCCTTGGGATGGGCTCGGGTCCTGGGTGGAGGTGGGGGGGGGGAGCATCCTCACCTGCTCCCAGCGGCATTGTTTCCTTCTGAGGAGTGAGTGTGGTACCAGGGTGGTGAAGTGGGCCCTGGGATGGGCAGCTTCAGCATCCAGAGAACACCCAAGTTAGAGCTGCAAATTGAGGTCAGCTTCAGAGGAGATAGCAGCTAGTAAAGTAAATATAGAACTAGAGATGTCTGGTGTGTCAGATGCAACATAGACCAGAAAACTTGAGTACAATCTGATTTTTAGACCCTATATTCAATGAAATCGCTACTAGGCTTGAAGAAGGTCCAGTTACCACATTTTAGAGAGGGCAGAAGGCTGTGTGATTGTCCTCCACCCAGCCATGTTCCATCCCAAAAATTCAGGCTTCCATCACTTCTCGGTGGTGCTGTCAAGGAAAGGTATGACATCTCTGGGTCCTCTCCCTTCTGTAGAGACCAGGTATGCTGCCAGGCAGCCGAATGACACCTCAGGGACCTTCCATGGGACCTCCTGGTTATGGGGGGAACCCTTCAGTCCGACCTGGCCTGGCCCAGTCAGGGATGGACCAGTCCCGCAAGAGACCTGCACCTCAACAGATCCAGCAGGTCCAGCAGCAGGCGGTCCAGAATCGGAATCACAAGTAAGATGACCCCCGGGGTGAAGGAGAGAAGCTAACGGGAGGAGGCCTGTGAGCACGCAGGCAGTGGGAGTACTGAACCAGGAAGTGGTGGTGCTATGTCACCCTGTGAAGGCTTCCTGGCATCCTGGTGGAGGTGGAGATGGAGCTGTTGATGATAATGGCACAGTCGTTTTGCAGGCCTTAGCTGTGCCGCAAAGGAAAGTGATGACAGCCTAGCTCATGTTCCCACTGGTTCTGCCCCTCCCTGATAACAGTATTTATTCTGAACAGTGCAAAGAAAAAGAAGATGGCTGACAAAATCCTACCTCAAAGGGTGAGTGCAGCCTCTCGAGGTCTTCTTGAAGGTAGAGTGACTGAGAATACAGGTGATCGGCTCTAGGGCCCAATCAATCTTTCTGTTCCTAAGATTCGGGAATTGGTACCAGAATCACAGGCCTATATGGATCTCCTGGCTTTTGAAAGGAAACTGGACCAGACTATTATGAGGAAACGGCTAGATATCCAGGAGGCCCTGAAACGTCCCATCAAGGTAACACAGCAAAGCAGAGGCAGAGGGTCAAGGGAGGGAACAAGGAACCTTCACCAGGCTTGGGATGAAAAATCAAAGGCCCAGCACAGCTCTCCTTGGCATTTAAATTGCATCTTTCCTTTCCGCCTACAAACCAGGAATTACATTAGGAGCATAAGAGTAGAACAGCTGGCAGGGAAGGGGGCAGGGGAGCTTTCGCCGACTCTTGCACCAGAAATATACCCTGTTGATGTTGTTGCTGTATCTACTTGCTGCCCTGGGAACCTGACACTCTGTGGTTTTCTCACCTGGTATCCCGCACATTCATTTGTACTCAGGCTCAGAGCCTGCATTCTCCTAAGTGCAGTCTTCACCTACCTAGTAAGCCAGCCTAGGAGACTTTTGTCTTTAACGTCAAACTCTCAAGCCCCACCGTCAATACTTTTTCTGCCTTCCTCAGCAAAAACGGAAGCTGCGAATTTTCATTTCTAACACTTTCAATCCGGCTAAGTCAGATGCTGAAGATGGGGAAGGGACAGTGGCTTCCTGGGAGCTTCGGGTAGAAGGACGGCTCCTGGAGGATGTGAGTTCAAGGTCTACTGTCTGGTGTTGAGGGTGGGAGCTGCTGGGAATGAGCAGGGTTGTGTGGTCAGCAGGAAGCCTGACTGGTGCTTACAGCTCCTGTTGGGAGCTTCTGGAAACGGGGAGGGGGGGTGTGTTCCCTGCACACAAAGACAATGGTCCTTTGTATCTGCTCCCACAGCTTCACTGGTATCAAATGGAAGCCATTATTGTCCTGGATCTGGGTTGTTGTTTACTTTGCCTTTGGATTTAGCAGCATCTGCAGATCATTTCAGTAGTCCCTCATCCCCACCTCCCGAGTCAGTACTTAGCATTGGAGGCCACAATCCTCCCAGCTTTCATTGGAGATACCACAGTTTAAGTGTGCTAAAATTCCCCTAAGGCTTGGCTCTTGGTTGCTCCAAGGGGAGTATCAGATCGGTGAGAGCCCCCACACTTGCCACCCTGCAGCCCCTTGGGGAGGCTCCTTTTTCACTCATCCCCTTGTTCTCCGGCACTATTTTTAACTGTGTGCAGGTGAGCTCATTTGAATGCGTTTTTTGCAGGAGAACCAGAGCCGCCTCTGCGTAGGTCCAGTCTGGTGTTGTGTCTTCTGTCCAGATAAAGCCAATTTTTCTTTTACTGCTTTTTGCTTTTGGGTCCCTTCCCTCACCGCTGGGCTTTTCTCTGTTCAAAAGCACTTTGTTATATTAACCATTTGGGGTAACTTGCCTCCTTTCCCCAGTGGGAAGTCAGAGGCCCGGTTCTTGTAGTCCTGCTACCACCAGAGCTGACTTAAAGGCCACCTGCCACTTTCAGAAGATAATTTCGAGAGTTTTTTCCTCATTAGGATTAGAAATTCCTTTTTAAAGAACATTGTCTTGGGGAGTTCTTTCTGGCTTTTTCTAACATGACGTCTTCCATATCTTTTCTAGTCAGCCTTGTCCAAATATGATGCCACCAAGCAAAAGAGAAAGTTCTCTTCCTTTTTTAAGTCCTTGGTGATCGAACTGGACAAAGACCTCTATGGGCCAGACAACCATCTGGTAGAAGTGAGTAGTTCTGCCTTCCAGGCTTTAATCATGTGGGGGGGCAGGGCCAAACTTGAACAGCTAGGGAAAGAGGGAGGAATGAAGGATTGGTCCAGGTGTGTATTTCCACCTTTGCAGTTTGCATATTGACCTCTAGGTGGCGCGAGCTGTACTTAGTTGGGACCCAAGAGCTCTTGCAATCTGACTTGACCCACCTGACCACTGCCCCCAAAGAAAATTCCGATGGAGTTCTCTTACACTTCCGGCTATCTCTGCATCTTGCTTATAAGTACTGGTGGGCTGTAGTTACTGGCACATTGTATTTTCCTGATAGCTGTTGTCGTAGTTAGCGGGTGGACTAATAGAATACTCGTGTTTGCTAGGTTATATAGCTCCAGCTCTTCCTTTTGATTTATATTTTAAATAACTAGAGATTCTTTATAACACCTCCTTGTACAGTGTTTTGAAGATGTTAGCAACAGTGTTTGGGACACAAACCCAGAACAGTCCAGTGTTCCATGTGAACTTAACCTGCCCCTCTCTTTACCACTGTAGCTGCAGCCCCTTAATCTCAACCACTAAGAGACATGGGAAGGTCTCTGCCATCTAAGAAGGGAAGTAGGTAGTGGAGTCGGTAGAAATCTGTGGAGGCATTTGATTTTGTAGCAGTAGAGTGTGGTGGCTAAGACACACCAGAGCTCACATCTCGGTTCCATTACATACTGACCTCATGGTTGCTTCCTCCTTCCAGGTAGCACTTTGCTCATTGTAAAAGGGTTTAATCTTACTTGTCTTCAGTGGGTATTTGGGAATTAAATGATAATCCAGGTAAATGTTACAGACTCAATATGTCACCCTCAAAAAAATTGAAGCTACCTTACTTAGGTTTCTGTTCCATGTATATTGTCCATTTACTGGGTAAAATTATCACTGGAAATTCAAGCCATTTTAGATGCAGTCATCCCACAGTTAGAGCTGAAAGGTTCTGCTTACACAGACAGTAATGCCAGGGCCATGAACATCTTCAGAGATGCCTCCTGCTGTTGTTCCTCCCCAGTGCCCTCAGTAATCAAAGTTGAATGTTCAGTCATTACAGAAGCTCTTCCTCTGAAGAGCACCCCTGACATCTTCCTCTCTGCAGTGGCACAGGACCGCCACTACCCAGGAGACTGATGGCTTCCAGGTGAAGCGACCAGGAGATGTGAATGTGCGTTGTACTGTTCTACTGATGCTGGATTACCAGGTATTTGGAGCTGGGAAGGGGTCCAGCTCTCATGGCCACATCCCGCGAGAGTCTGACTGGGGAGGGTTTAAGGCTGCTCATGAGTGCCACTGTAATACACTAAGAAAGACATTTTTCTCTGTTGTTTGAGTTCTTTCTGTAACCTTGCTGCCCAGATTTATTAATGTTTGTTAGACTGAATGTGTTGCCATGCTAAACACAACAAAATGTACATGGAACCAGCTCATTAGCTTCATCTCTCTTCTTGGTTCTTTGCAGCCCCCCCAGTTTAAATTAGACCCTCGTCTGGCTCGGCTCTTGGGCATTCACACCCAGACACGTCCAGTGATAATCCAAGCACTGTGGCAATATATTAAAACACATAAGCTCCAGGACCCTCACGAGCGAGAGTTTGTCATCTGTGACAAGTACCTCCAGCAGGTATAAAAAGCACATTCTATTTCGAGGGTCTAGTTGCATTGAAAGCACCAATCTGTAGCCACCTCTCTCTCTCTCAGATCTTTGAATCTCAGCGGATGAAGTTTTCAGAGATCCCTCAGCGGCTCCATGCCTTGCTTATGCCACCAGAACCTATCATCATTAATCACGTCATCAGGTGAGCCTGTGTTTGAGAGGTGTGGTGACTGGAGCCACCTTGGACCAGCTTGCACAGCCAGTTGTCAGACTGCTAGGGGTCTTGTTCAACACAGCTGTTGCTTAGATTTAAGTCACATAAGCTCACTATTACACTAAGAGTGGGAGTGATGCCAACTCCTGTGTGCCTGCTGTCCTGTTAACCTTTGCAGATTATGCCCTGGATTACCGTGTCTGGTGTGGTTGCATGCTTTCTCCTTGTTAAGATTGGAGTGTTAGTAGCGGCTGAAATCAGCCAGCACCATCATAGTAGAGCCCTGATGCCCCTTAGAGACTTGATATCAGCCTGTCATGTGGGAGGAGTCAGTGATCATCTTTTTAGGAAATTGGAGCCTCCAGATAATGCTTTTATTTATTTATTTATTTGTTTTTCTTAATTTGGGCGATAGAGAGCCAGGCATCTCTAGACAGCAGCATGCCCTGTCATTAGATCAGCTCCCTGCTTTCGGCCATTGTTCATGTCACTCTGTAAAGCCTGTTGTTCCTTGGTTCCTAGTTCTCACCCTGTAGTCACTCTGCGGCCTGTATTGTGCATCGTGTCCACAGAAGCTGGGCTCCCTTTCTTCTTTGTTTTCGAGACACAGTTTCTCTGTGTGGCTGTCCTAGAACTTGTTCCATAAAGTAGGCTGGCCTCGGTATCAGAGATCTGCCTGCCTCTGCCCACCAAGTGCTGGGAGTAAAGGCATGTGCCACCCCTGCCCAGTTTGGGCTCCTATTTTTAAACTTTTCCAAAATACCTCTAGAGCCGTTTGAATTTTATCATTGACTTTCTAAAAACCAAACTCAGGCAAGGTGCAACAGAAGCCAGGCGGTGGTGGCGCACACCTTTAATCACAGCACTCGGGAGGCAGAGGCGGGAGGATCTCTGTGAGTTTGAGACCAGCCTGGTCTACAAGAGCTAGTTCCAGGACAGGCTCCAAAACTACAGAGAAACCCTGTCTCGGGGGGAAAAAAAAAGATGCCGCCGCCACAACAGGTTAAAGGTACTGGTTGTCTGGCCTAATGACCTGGCATCAGTCCCTGGAACACACATGATAGAAGGAGAGAACCTACTTCTGCAAATTGTCCTCTCACCTACATTGTGTGCACAAGTGCTGCACTCTGACAGAATAAATAAATAGAATAGAAAAAAAAAGTTTAGTGAGTTACAATTTGTATATTATAAATTATACCTATTTAAAGTGCAGATTTTTGGAGGTGCATACAGCTCTCAGAAGGAGGTTGTAGAACATATCCGCTGTACCCTTTATAGTCTCTTTCTTTTCCCTTCATCCCTGGCTGGACCATCTTTCTGACCATTGGCAAGTAGGTCTCAGAAAAAGCCCTTTTCTGGAGCCTGTTATTTTCCTCTCCAGTGTTGACCCAAATGACCAGAAAAAGACAGCTTGTTATGACATTGATGTGGAAGTAGATGACACTTTGAAGACCCAGATGAATTCTTTTCTGCTGTCCACGGCCAGCCAGCAGGAGATCGCTACTCTAGACAACAAGGTAGGGGTCTCTGTCCCGTCCCTCACTCATACCTTCTTTTGGTTCTTGGTTTTAACTAAAAATATATTGATAGCCAGAACCAGTCTCTGTCAGGCTCTGTCCTGTTTGGTGGTATCTGGAAGCAAGCTCCCATACATGCATTTGATTCTGACTGTTAGATGGTTTTGTTTTTGTTTTCAGTATTTTGAGTCGATCTCTCTCTTGTAGGCTAGGCTAGCCTCAGGCTCATGATGATTTTGCTATGTCATGTTCCACAGCGCTGGGGTTCCAGAGAGAAGCCACTGTGCCCAGTTTGGGTAATACCTTTTAGTATCATTGAGCCTCAGTTTCTGATTTCTGAAATGAAGACTATATATAATACCTACTTTTATGTGGTTGCTCTGTGCATGGAATGAGACCATGTTTTTAAAGAATTGAGCCTGTACCTAGCACATATAAGACAGCAGTGATAGCTCCTACTGCTGATATGCTGTCCCCAACATTACCGTTATAGGCATTGTCCCTGTAGGCAAAGCCAAAAACACCAGAGATACTGTAGGGGCTCTCATGGGAGAATAGATACCTCAACTAAATTCTGAGGATGAAGTAGAAGTTAACAGACGGGGAGGAAGCAGAGTGGTGTTTGGGGTGTGGAAGGCAGAGGACAATCCAGGGAGATAGAATAAAGTATGTAAAAAATCCAAAGACGAGAATGATCCTGGTGTGTTCCAAGAAATACAAGCAAAGCCAAGCATGGTGGTTCACCCTGAGATCCTAGCATTTGGAGTTTGAAGCAGGAGGAGCTACAAATTCAGGGCCTGTCATGTATGCATGATGAATTCAGGCCATGGGATTACAGAACCTCAACCAGCAAAGGCAGGCGTGCAGAGCTCTTTCATGCATCATAGGCCACGCTGGACATGGCACGAGGTGCCTGCCAGGTGCAGTGTTCAGGGAGAGGAGCCTGCTCATAAAGCTTTGATCTGGGGAAAATTGTGTGTACCTCCTGCAGGTGAGACAAGGGGCCTGTTAGAAGCCTTCACCACTGGGGCACTAATGCTGTTGTGTTAGTGGATAGGTGGAAGGAGTTGAAGAGAGGAGCAGCTCCAGAACAAGTCCAGTTTGAAGGCGAGACATAGTGTGTGGGACTTGTCAGGATCTGAAGTAAAGACGTAGTCTGTGTGGGACATACCAGGGTCCTGAAATAAAGACTCAGAAGGGAGGGTAGAGTTAGGGTTTGAGAGTCAAAGTGAAATGAAGGAATGTAGCCCCTGTTTGGGTGGAGCTAAGAGAGAAGGGCTGACTTGGGTGGGGAGGAGTCTCCACTAAGATCAGGAAGAGGGAGAGGAGAGATTAGGGGAAGGGTAACCAGTTTTGTTGGAGAGATTTCCATTTAGTGTGTCTTGAGATGCCAAGAAAGCATGGGATTTGTTGGAACGTGGCAAATGGTTAAGTCTTCACAGTTTGTAGTGGTGCGGGCTGAAGGACAACTTCCCTTACCTGGATAGAGAAGCAGAGAGCGAGGGTGGTAGGAGTGCTTGTACCCAGGACTCTGAGTACTGGCCCTGCAGCTGGGGTGGGTCTGCCTTTAGCTTAGAGTTTTCCTGTCTTGAAAATGGACTATCCTTCTTCCCTTCAGATCCATGAGACAATAGAAACTATCAACCAGCTGAAGACCCAGCGAGAGTTCATGCTGAGCTTTGCCCGAGACCCTCAGGGTTTCATCAATGATTGGCTTCAGTCCCAGTGCCGGGACCTCAAGGTAAAGAGCCTGGGAAGATACAGAGGGACTAAGTAGTCTCTTGATTCCAGGCTGTTGGGCTAGAGCTGAAGATCTGGGCTCTGCTCTCCCACAGATGTGTTCGATTTGGAAAAAAAATAGGCTACTGTTACTAAAATGTAGTGAACCATGGCCAAGCTAACTGGAACTAGTAAGGTCGTTCCAAAGAAAGGGTAGTAGATGAAGCGAGAGTTGCTGAGGAAAGCATGGAAAATGGAGTTGAAGAAACTTCACAAAGAGCATCATCAGCTCAGGCTGGAGAATGTGCCCGGGCAACATGCTTTGGGTTCTTGCCTTGTATGACTGCTGTGACCAATCAGTTTCAGCAGAGGAGCACCAGAAAGGGCCTGGACCTGGCAGTGACTTAATGGTAATTTGGGGTGTTGTCTTTGTCTGCTGAGACTTTGAAGAAAGCTGATCCAAACTGGGTACCTTAAGCAATGGGAGTTTGTTTCCCAGTGTTGGAGACTGGAAATCCAAAAGGAGAGCATCAGCAGGGCTGTTCCTGTGTGCTCTGCTGCCTCTGGACCCCACAGGTGCCCCTCAGTTTAGGCTTGACATTCTTGTGTTGTCACAGTCACATTGTGTCTGCGTGCGTCTGTCTCTACCTCTGCATCTCCTCCTCGGCTGGGCTAGGGCCAGTCCCAATGGCTCGTCTTTCCTTGCTCATCTGGAAAGACCCTATTTCCATGTCAGGGCACTTCCCAGGAACTGGGGAATCAGAAGTTCAGCATCTTTGCAGCGGTGGTAAGAGACACAATTCAACTAAGAGCAGATGTGGAAGCAGGGATCATGTCTGTTCTCTCCTCCCCCTTCTCTCCCAGACTATGACTGATGTGGTGGGTAACCCAGAAGAAGAGCGCCGTGCTGAGTTCTACTTCCAGCCTTGGGCTCAGGAGGCTGTGTGCCGATACTTCTACTCCAAGGTTGGTGCTGTGCCTGGGCACACTAGGGAGATGACAGGCAGGAGTCCCTTTGGTTTTTCGACAGAGGGTTTCTCTGTAACTTTGGAGCTTGTCCTGGAACTCACTCTTATAGACCAGGTTGACCTCAGACTCACAGAGATCTGCCTGCCTCTGCCTCCCGAGTGCTGGGATAAAAGGCGTGCGCCACCCGGTGTAGGAGTCTGTACCTTTGATGGGGTCAGGGGTATCAGGTGCCGATTTTCAATGTCTCAAGCTCCACTCCTGTTTTCTCTTCAGGTGCAGCAGAGGCGGCAAGAATTAGAGCAAGCCCTAGGAATCCGGAATACATAGTAGAGTCCTCGCTGGCTGCACCGATTCTGTTTGGGCCCTGTGCTGCTGCCTTAGCAAACCTGTGCTGGTCTTGCTTGAGGCATTCCAGGAGATGCTGTTGGTTCAAGGACAGCATCACAGTGAAGAGGGTGTCACATTTCTGTTTCACAGGCACCTATTATCCTCTTCTTCACCCCAGCCTTCCCCCTCACCGTCTCCCCACGATGTTCCCATGTGCCTCTACCTCCCTACCCCATCCCTGATCTACACAGGACCTCTAGATAGTGTTAGAGAACCCATAGTGGTGATCAATGCTCTGAAATGACTGGGGCCTCTTGAGGCCAGGTGGTCTTCAGGGAGACCAGCTACACTGATCCTGCCTTTGTGAGGAGACCCAGGCGTTGGGAGCTGTCCCCTCCTCCGAGACTCAGGCCTAGGGCACTCTGTAAGCTAGTTGACCTTAACCCTCCTGGTGACCCACCTTCCTCCCTCCCCTCCACAGGTTGGAGCAAATTCTCCCTTTATTCCTTGCCCTCTGGCACTAAAGGAGCCCAGGCTCTTGGGCTTCACTGAGCACCATGTCGGTCCCTGCCCCCTGGGCTGACCTGCTGTCTCAGTGCTGTCTGACCCCTTAGTGGGTCCATGTCAGTATTGGAGTGTGTTTTGAACTGTTGCTCCCTCCTGCACACTCCCGTAGCCACCCATTATAGGATTTCCCACATCTGCCCTAACCCATGGCATTTGAGAGGGGAGTCTTGCCTTTCCCTGTCAGAGCCCCAGGGACCGAAGCTGGGGTGCTGTCGTTCCCAGCAGAGGCTGTTCCTTCCTGCTGTTGGATGAGTGGCTTGTTCATTCACTCCGCCCTGCCCCTCCCTTAAATGGAGAAACAGGCCTAAAAATCAAACGGGTATAGCCCTAGGCCATTCCTGTCTTCCTGTCCCTTGCTGCCCAGTTGAAACTGCTGCTGGTTTCTAGGGCACTGAGGAGTAAACGCGCCTAGGGCTGGAGCATAGGTCTGAAATGGGTTTGTGACTCCCCACCCCCTGCCCTCAAAGCTTCAGACCCCTCAGGTAGCCGCAGGAAGGTGGGATCCTGGCCCCTTGGAACAGGTGGTTTTGCATCTTTCCAGGGGAGCCTCAGGTTCTTCCAGGTTTTATTGCCCGGAGTTAGCATATCCCAGGCTCGCAAATAACACTGCAGGGTGGGAGACAGCTGGGCATGGGGATTCCCTTGAGCATGGGCTCTGAACTCAGAACTGACAAAGCCCCTGCTTTCCCACCCCACCTCAGGCTTCTGCGAGCAGTGTTCTGCCCCCTTTCCCTGCCTGTTCTGTACTGGGACAGCAGTTTTCTCTCCCACTTCCCCTTGTCCTCTACCCCTCCCCTTGGAAGGTTCTCCCCACAGTGACACTGGATGGCCCTGGGGCAGCTGAACCCCAGCCTGGCTCCTGGCTAGAAGCGTCATGAGCACTCCTGCAGTGTCCCTGTTGATGACTGTTTATTAACTGAGTTGTGGGGGTTTTGTTTGTTTTGTTTTGTTTTTTTCATGGACCAAAATTTTTTTTGTATTGTCTCCTTATTGATGTCACCAGTTTTAATAAAAGTCTCTTCTGAAGAGGGCCTCCTTTAGTCTGTCTAGGGTTGCTGCTGTCTGGGGTTTTTGTAGAACCATCTTCCCTACCCAGTGCCCTCTTTATTTGACAAGTGTTTTTTGAGCACTTGATAGATGTCAGTTGAGCCAGGCTCTGGGGGTCTGGAGAAATGAGTCATATCCAAACAAGCCATGCTCTTGAGATGGTTGCACCCACCTCCATCCATCAAGAATAGACAAGACAGTACCAGTGCTGGCTTCTCCCTTGTCCTTGAAATCTCGAGGTCGCTGGCTGGAACAACCTGTCCTTAGTGTCTGTGGCCCCTTCATGTTGATGAAGCCAGGCCCTACTCTTCCCCAGGGCACAGTCCATTCGGCTGTTGCCAAGGCCCTGGTGACGGCAGGCATTTGTATTTTCTGTACAAAACCACCAATTTACTGATCTCATGCCTTTTGAGATTCCACTTTTAAAGGCCCCAGGATTTTCTTTGTGTTGTATTTTTGTGATAGGGGTCTCTGTATGTAACCAAGGTCGACCTTAAACTCACTGTCCACCTGCCTCAGCCCCCAAGTGGAGATGACAGATGTGTATTAGGATGTCCGATGTAAGAAGTCTGTTGACAGTGTGGAATGGCTGCTTTAGCCTTGTGCTGAGTAGAAGGTTGCCTGGCTGCTGCTCAGGAATCTATAGTTCCGCCTACTCTCGCCTGGGGGTTCACTGCTTCCTCACTGCCCTCGTCCAGGAAGGGGGGGGGGGACAAATTTTACCCATTGGAGCAGCACATTGGCACACTCCTCTAATCCCAGCACTAAGGTGGGGAGATCTCTGTGAGTCTGAGGTCAGCCAGGACTGCATAGACCCTGTCTCACAAAAATAAATAAAACCTTAGCCATTGAGTAGGTGGGTGGAAATGTGCCAGCCTTGTCTGTCTACTCAATCTAGAACATACTGCTTTCTCAGAGTTGAGAAGGAAAGAGGTGTATCAATCTAGAACATACTGCTTTCTCAGAGTTGAGAAGGGAAAGAGGTATGATAACTTGGGATAGAGAAATTGGATGGCAAGGGCACAGAAATAGCATCTTTTCTCACTCAGGCTAATTGCAAGTTTAATGAGTGACTAATGAATCATGAATTTCTTATTTTTATTTTATGTTCACCGGTGTTTTGTTTTGCCATGGGTGTCAAGTTCCCTGGAACTGGAGTTACAGTGATAACCAGCCATGTGGTTGCTGGGAATTGAACTTGGGTCCTCTGGAAGAGCAGTCTGCTCTTAACCACTGAGCCATCTCTCCGGCTCCTGAATCATGAATTTCAAGCAGGTACTCTGGAACTGGCTCTTGGAGAAGCTTTGGCGGCACAGATAACTTCCTGTAATGAGTATCCCCTTTATGCCTGGGTGAATGGCCACGTGCTTTGTTTCTCTACACTACGTAATAGGACTGGAGGGACAAAAAGATAGGAGCATTTAGGCCAAAGCAAGGCATTCATCTCATGCATAAATGCCCAATTCTTTAGGGTTCCGATCATATGTGCCAGGGACAGGAACATCCTTTCTTCCACCACTCACAATCAGTGCTCCCAGCTGGCAGCCTGGCACCGGAGCCTTTGTCGTGGTGCCAGTGTGATAAAGGAGTGCTCTGTGGGAGGGAGGGTAGCTCTGCATTAGAGGAACTTGTCAGAAGAAAAACAACCAACTCATTTCATGTTTCATAGGGACTGCCTGGCCATAGTAATACGGTGGGCTTTTTCTGTGGAATCCCGAACTGAGAAAAGACATGCTTCCAGCCTTGACCTCCTGCTCACTTACTCTTACCCCGGCTCCACCGAGACTCCCCTCTAACCTAGTGCTGATTACTGTTACTAGCCAGTGGTAGCCTGGAGGATGGCAACACCCGCTTACTGGCTTGCCAAGCCAGGAGGTCTGCACATGAGCAGACAGTAGTGTCTGCCCTGTGGGTCAAGGTGCAGCACTGCTTTCCAGAGCGGCTTGGAAACCCAAGCTCCTCCCCTTAGTCAAACAGCCATGGATGTCATGGAGCCTAAACTGCAAGATATGGGTTGACATTCTCCCCTCCCCCAAAGTCATTTATGGGCATCGGAGACCACAGAGCTCCGGAGACACAGGTCCCCCTGAGCCTTAGACGGTGCTGCTCTAAGCTTGGCTTCTCTTCCCCTTTCTGGTTCTGTGAACAGCTATTTAACTTAAGGCTCCCATGGGCTAGGCAGAAGCAGAGAAAAGAAATTGAAGGAAACATCAAAGCTCTTTGGGACAGCACACATACTGGCCATCACCTCTCTGCCCTTTCCTGAAGCCTGGAAGAACTGTAGGCCACGTGGCAGTGGAGGCCTACCTTTGACCTTTCTTGCCTTCCCTCTATAGACCTTCAAATGGGGATTATCTGAGGTGAAATGACTCGTTGGAAGTTCTTGGTATGAACCAAGATGACCTTGTTCTCTTTGGTTTTTTCAGGACAGGGTTTCTCTGTGTAGCCCTGGCTGTCCCGGAATTCACTCTGTAGACCAGGATGGCCACAAACAGAGATCCCCTTGCCTCTGCTTCCCAAGGGCTGGAATTAAAGGTGTGTGCCACCACTCCCAGCTTCTCCTGGAATAGTTTATATTTAGGTCCCAGGTACCTAAGCCACAGCAGCCCCTTATCTTGTAGGTGGAATACTCCTAGAAGTGGCTTCACATTCCCTGACCCTCTCACCCAGTCACCACCAGGGGACCGAATGCTAGAGAACAAAATTGGAGCCGTGAGGATCGGGGTGGGGTGTGTGCTAGTGTGTTAGTGCCAGTGCGAGAGGTGAAGAGTTGCCTTTGAATATCCCCACGTTTGTCACTAATGCTAGTTCCTTTTTTGTTTTGTTTTGTTTTTTGTTTTTCGAGACAGGGTTTGTCTGTGGCTTTGAAGCCTGTCCTGGAACTAGCTCTTGTGACCAGGTTGGCCTCGAACTCACAAAGATCCGCCTGCCTCTGCCTCCCGAGTGCTGGGATTAAAGGCATGCGCCACCACCACCCAGCTCCTTTTTTTCTCCCTTCTTCCTTACTTTTTTTTTGAGACGGGGGTCTCACTATATAGACCAGGTTGGACTTGAACTCACAGAGTGCATCACCATGCCCAAGTCTGCTAGTTGCGATTTATTTCAGTACTGGGGACCAAGGAAAAAGTGGGGACTGGTTCTTGGGATTAGCCCATAGCAAGTAGGTGGGACACTAAGGCCGAGGCAAAAGGGAAGAAACTGACCAGCACCGTCTGCTGCAAACCGGAGAGGAAAAACTGGTCTGGTCTCTGCCCCACTCCTGTTCCCCACCTGTCTCTACCCTTTACTCCCCCTTTTCTGGGCCAAACTCCCTATCCCTAGGCGCCAGCGTCTGGGCCACCTCAGAGGCGGAGCTTGGCTGCACCCACGAGTGGTGGAGTTAAATACTCAGAGCCGCTGGGGCAGAGAAGCTAGAAGCGGCACCATGGCTGGCAAGAAAGTCTGCATTGTCGGCTCCGGGAACTGGTAAGCGATTCTCTGAAGGGCATGGGTGAAGGGCAGGCTCCTCCAAAGGCAGAGGGGCTCCCCAGAGGGAGGCTGAGTGGGCGGGAAGCAGGCAGAAGGTAGGCAATGCCCTCCGGAGCCTGTTGGATTCCTGCTGCGATCTCCAGTGCTTACTGTGCACTGTGCCCAGCCCTCTCTCGCTGTGCCTGCCTGGGCGACTGCACCTGTTCACCATAGGAAGGTGAGCAGACGGCTCTCTGCTCCTATCCCTGCCTGAAAAACTGCTAGAGTTTGGGGTGGGGTCAGAAAGTTGGCCCACCTCCCCAACGGCAAAGACTAGGGTAGACTGACTCTCCTCTCTATTGCCAGTTGTGGGAGGCACATTTGCCACAGATGGGGGCGGGGAGGGGTGACAAGAGGTAGGTCGTAAAACATCCAACAAGTTTTTGAGGCCCTACCTAGAAGACTCTTTTCTCCCTTCCCCCCTACTCCACATCCCTGTGTTTCCCCTCCCAATAGGGGCTCAGCCATTGCCAAGATCGTGGGTAGCAATGCAGCTCGCCTGGCACACTTTGACCCGCGGGTGACCATGTGGGTGTTTGAGGAAGACATCGGGGGCAGAAAGCTAACTGAGATCATCAACACTCAGCATGAGAATGTTAAATACCTGCCAGGGCACAAGCTGCCCCTCAATGTGGTGAGCCCCCAACTCGCTGTGAGGAAAGAGGGAGGCAAGGGAGAGTGTGAAACAGTCGACACTCAAATCTGTCTTTGAGGTGTCTCCTCCGGAGAGGAGGCCACTTTAGGTGCCAGCTGGCCTGGGGGAGCATCTCAGGTGGGATGCTCTAGACCTGGAGTGCCCTTGCCTCGCGCAGCCTCTAAACTGTCCCTTGGGCTCTTTCTGGATCTGAATGTACCTCCCCTTATAGATGCTTAGATGGAAAAGGAGGGGAGAGGGAGAAGTTGGTCTCCATGGCAACCAAAGGCTGGTTCTCAGGCTCCTAGACTTGGGTTCAGTCTCTCATGTCTGCCCTGAACCCTAATCCTGTTACTCATTCACTGGCTATTAGCAGATTTGAAGGCCCGATCGTTGGACTTTTGGTCTCTGGTCAAATCTATATGGTTCTTTCCTTGCCTAGAAAAGGGGAGCAGAGAATAGGCACAAAGATGTGGGTTCTCCCTGCCAAGTTAGGGCCCCTAAGAAGCAGTGGTGCAATCTTACTTGGCCTCTTCCTCCTGCCGAGCCTAGGCTGCCTTTGGCAATCTTCACTGACCCATAGCCAAGGGCTAAGAGTAGCTGTAGCCAGGAGTGCTCCCAGAGGCCTTAAGGACCCAGGAGAGCTGGAGCGAAGGAGGCATGACAGCTGGGGACAGGGAACCCAAGAAGTTCTGAGTGCCCTCCCTCCCCCAACACCACTCTTTGGCTTGAAGGCTGGCTCAGAATTGAATGGAGTCTCCCTAGGGACAAGGAGAGTTCTTCTAGACATGAGCATCTGGCGTTCCCACAGGTGGCTATCCCAGATGTGGTCCAGGCTGCTACAGGTGCTGACATCCTGATCTTTGTGGTGCCCCATCAGTTCATTGGCAAGATCTGTGACCAGCTCAAAGGTCACTTGAAGGCCAATACAATTGGCATATCTCTTATTAAGGTACCAGGGACCCCCTACTGGGGGTGGGGGTGGAATGCAGCTAACTGTTGTGGGGTTTGGGCAGTAAGTGAAGTAAACAGAAAAGAATAGACAGAAAGAGTCCAGAGATGGGAGCGACCGGCTTTGGAGAGAGTAAAGAAAGCAGTTGAGGCTGGGAGTGTGGCTTAGTGGTGGAGAATTTACCTAGCATGCATGAAGTCCTGGGTTCAATCCCCAGCACAGGAAAAAGAAGGAAGGAAGGGAGGGGAGGGAGGGAGGGAGGGAGGGAGGGAGGGGAGGGAGGGAGGGAGGGAGGGAGGGAGGGAGGGAGGGAGGGAGGGAGGGAGGAGAAAGAGTCAGATGCCAGGTTGCCTGAGGAAAACAACCCAGCTTTGGAGGCAGATGTGTTAGAGTTTAGCTGAGAGAGAGAAGTGAGATGGCTTGGGAGATGATGGAGCAGTTGGTTTGGAAGAGTCCTTGGGCTGGAAGTGGGCCGGGGCGTCTAGAGAGTTCTTTGGGGATGTGAGAAGTACACTACTTTGGAGAGGAAGGCTGGTTGAGAGTGTGTGGGGACAGTCTGGTGGGACACTGCTATCTAGTGTCCTCATAGCAAGTCTGGACTGGGTGGGGCTGGGGCAGCGCCTCTGGAGAGGGACACAGATAAGCAGTGGGCTTGGGAGGGAAACCCTTAGCTGGGTATAAAAGACAGCTGGCCTGAGCCCCATCCTATGCCCAGGGGATAGACAAGGGCCCCAAAGGGCTGAAGCTCATCTCTGAAGTGATTGGGGAACGCCTTGGCATCCCCATGAGCGTGCTGATGGGGGCCAACATTGCCAGCGAGGTGGCCGAGGAGAAGTTCTGTGAGACAACCATTGGTGAGAGCCCCTGTCCACACCACGAAGCTCTAGCTGCTTCCCAAGCTCTTTCGCTAATCCCACTGGGCAGGGAAAGAAGAAAGCAACAGAGCTGAGGGTGGGGACAGGACATCCGGGAGGAGGGGTTGTGCCTCTTGCTTTGACTGGTGTGTGAGGGACAGTCAAGTTTCCCTTTGCCAGGTACTTGTGCAGTGGTGTGCACCTATAGACCCAGCTACTCGGGAGACTGAAGCAGGAGGACTTCTCGAGCCCAGGAGTTCCAGGCCAGCCTGGGCAACACAGCAAGAGCCCGCTTTAAAGATAAAAAGCCTTACCCCCTCTCCATTTTAGGCTGCAAGGATGTGGCCCAGGGACAGCTCCTGAAGGAGCTGATGCAGACGCCCAACTTCCGCATCACTGTGGTACAAGAGGTGGACACAGTGGAGATTTGTGGGGCCTTGAAGGTGAGAGGGTACAGAGGCGGCTTTGGAGTGGGGAGCTGAAGGCATAATGAAGGAAGTCCATGGCAGCCCGGAATAAAGGATAACAAATATTTATTTGGTGGAAAACTCCCAATAAGGGTAGAGAGCCGCAATCTTCTCTGTGGGTGCTGAAAGCTGTGAACAAAACTCCAACCACCACCCAAGAGAGTAAGCACACCTCCGTCTGTGCTTATCAGTCCATGTGTGGCACCTCAGACCACGCCCTAATGGGTGGTACCCAAAAGGCTATTGGCTGAAAGCCTTCCATCTCCAGGGAGCATGCGCCTTTCATCCCAGCACTCAGGAAGCTGAGACAGGCAGATCTCTGGGACTTTGAGGCCAGCCTGGTCTACATAGAGAGTTCTAGGCCAGCTCAAGTTCATGAGGAGGCCTTGTCTGGCAAAATAATAATAAAGGTGAAAAGTGATTGAGGAAAACCATGCCAGTCTTTGGCTTCTACACACAGACACTCAGATATATCTTGCACAGACACACACATACAGAGAGAGAGTGAGAGGAAAAGGCATGTTTTAAACGGGGAATCAGGAGGCGGAGGACACAGTTTAAGAGGCCACGTCATATTTCACTTAGTGGGCGTGTCGTGATTGATATGATAGCACCATGGAGCCTCTGGAGAGGAAACTTACTCACCCCTGCCCTTCTACTCCTCAAAGAATATAGTGGCCGTCGGGGCTGGCTTCTGTGATGGGCTTGGCTTTGGTGACAACACCAAGGCAGCAGTGATCCGGCTGGGGCTCATGGAGATGATCGCCTTTGCCAAACTCTTCTGCAGCGGCTCCGTGTCCTCGGCCACCTTCCTGGAGAGCTGTGGTGTTGCCGACCTCATCACTACCTGCTACGGAGGGCGGAACCGCAAGGTGGCAGAGGCCTTCGCTCGCACTGGGAAGGTAGGCATGCGGGTACCGAGGTGTGGGTGATCAACAGGGAGGCTGAGGCAGGAGAGTGATGCCCACGAGGCCAGCCTGAGCCATGTAGCCAGACCCTGACTCAAAAGCATGCCGGGAAGCAGAAATAAACATGGCCTGGAGAGCTGCTCAGCGGTAGAGGACTTGCCCACACAGCGCTGCTTGAGGCCCTGAAGGGGATCCCCGCAAGACCCCGGACCTTCCTGCTCAGACAGACCGGCTCTCACTTCCATCCACGTGTCATTTTCTTCACAGTCCATTGAACAGCTGGAGAAAGAGATGCTGAATGGGCAGAAGCTCCAGGGGCCCCAGACAGCCCAGGAGGTACACAGCATCCTTGAACACAAGGGCCTCGTGAACAAGTGAGTGCTTGCCACGGCCCCTAGGGGTGGGAGCTAGAGGTTGATTGTCACTCCTCTTGGGACATCTTCTTGAACCCCACACGACCTATGTGACAGACAGAGAGGGCTTGCAGAGTCTGGGGCATCCTCGGCCAGCTCACCTTCTTGTTGTGATCTTTACAGTAGCTGTTTGGACCCTTCTGCTCAGTCTCCACTTTCTGTGCTGTCCTCCCTGTCCCCTGCTCTAGGAGCTGGAGTTCTAGGACAGGAAAATTCACGTGACTGTCTTACCCCTTTGTCCATCCCCCGACACCTGTCCTAGGTCCTGATTGAGGACAGGCTGTGCCTCAGAGTGCTCCTTTCCAGGGAGCACGGAGAGAATTCCAGATGAAGAGGGTATGGCGCAGGTTTAGAAGGACAGCTCGTGACTTTGAGTGTAGAAAATAGCTACTCGAGGATGACAAGAAGTAAGGGGCACAGTATACTGTCACATCAAATAAAAATGACTACATTGTTGCTACTTTATCATACCCGACCCATTGAACAGCCAATGGCACTGAGGTCCAGAGAGTTAGATGGTTACTCAGTCTAAAACAAAAATCTCTTAAAGCCTAGAACTCAGATAAGCAAGTACAGTACGGTAAGATCAGGGCAGATAGCACCCCAAATCCTATGGTTAGTAATTTAGATTCCTGGCAGGTGGTATCTGAGAGATGGCAGCTGCCTTCTGCCTGAACTCCCAGAGGCTAGGGAAAAGGTGGCTCCGGCCTGGAGTCTGGACTGGATGGGCCTGGGTGTTTGTAGAGGACTAAGCTGAGTCTCCTTCTCACTCTCCTAAGGTTTCCCTTGTTCACGGCTGTGTACAAAGTGTGCTACGAAGGGCAGCCAGTGGGTGAATTCATTCACTGCCTGCAGAACCACCCAGAACACATGTGAGTGGAGCCAGGGCGCAGGACAGGCAGCTCCTTTGCCCCATCGGAGACAAGCAGAAGCTTGTGACAGCCGCCATAAGACCTCTGAGCCGGCAGGGTCCTCACTGACGGCACACTGAGGCTGTGGGCCTCAGCCATGCACCTGGAGATACAGGATCGCTGCAGAGCCCGCGGCCCCTTCAGGATTGGTGCTTCCTCGCTGTCCTCTGGGAGGTGTAGAATCAAGCCCCAGTGCTGCCTGCTGGGGGGGGGTGGGGGGTGGGGGGGAGGTGCAGGGCAAGGGCTGATGGTTGCTGCCTCACACACACACTGGGACTTTGTCCCCAGCCCATTAAGTGACAGGAAGAACGAGGCAAAGGCTGTCAAGGGAAGGGTCTGGACACCTGAGCTGACAGAGACCCCAGACACCCCATGGCTGACCTCTGCTAGGCCACACGCAGCGTCAATGATCTCAGTGTTTGCTAGCAAAATACAAAGATCTCCAACAACTTCCTTCTAGCTTCTCCTAGCAACAATTGCATTCTCAGAAGCCTCTGCTCATTCTCTTTCCCCTCCCCAGGCTACACTGGCACAAGAGTTGCTCCAGACTGGCATCTCTGGCCCGGGGGCTTGCCATGTTTCCCAATGACTTCCTGGTTCCTAGAGCTTTGCCAGCGCCTCCCCACCCTCTGTGACCTTTCAAAGCTTTTCCTTGCCTGTACCAGGTCACCAGCACCCTCTTTGGGGAGCAGGAATTTAATCTGCTGACAGAGCTAGCTACACTTTTTCATAGCAGGCTCAGATCACCCAGGCTCCCCTGACCTTCTTATTTGTCCCGCCCTCTTAGTCAGTAGCTCTGGCTGGGGGAAGTGTCAGCTAGCCTCTCCTACTGCTGACAAGACATCCCAACCCCATCTTTCTTCTCAGGGTCCTCCCCACAAGGCCACTTCGCTTTGGCGTCAGCACCACCTTCTTGTTTAACACAACGCAGGATTCATACTCATCTTCTTCAGCTCCTTCATCCATCCCATATTCTTGACTCTTTGCCTTCAGCTGTCCTCAGACTACCAGGAGTGTTAGTCAGCATCTGAAGTAGCTCAAAGGTTCGGTAGGTTTCCACAGTGGCTGGTGGCTCTTGAGAGTCCAGTGCCAGCTCTCCTGGGAATGAGGTCCTCGTGAAGCACTGACCACACACCAGGAGCTGGGAAAGTCAAGGGAGGGACCATTGCAAACAGCTTGCCCTGGGGTGAGGGAAGAACAGGATGGGGGGGGGGATGGGAAGTGTGCTCTGCACTGGCCTTTTTCCAAGGCCGGGGCAGCCGGAGAATGTCACAGATCAGCAGCCTGGAGCCCTAGCTATAAATAGCCCCTGAGAGTCGAGAGAGGTTTCTTCCTCCAGCAGGGGTCTCTATTTCGTGTGTGGCAGCAACTGGCACACTGTGGCTCTCGCCAGCTTTATGTTAAACTAACACACTAAAGTGCCGAGCGCTTCTCTGCTCCTAGCCCTTAAGAATTTGGTCTTACCAATGAAGGTCGGGTAAGGCGAAGAGGGGGAGCCCTTTCATCCATCGTGCTGGGCCGGAACCCTCCCACGCATTGACTGAATTTAGAGCTGCCTCCCAGGAGGCTGGGGTAGGATGCAGACATAGATTCCAACACCTGTACTCTGATCAGTCAGTCAACTGTGAATCTGAGGCCTTCTGTCAGGCCACTTGTCCACCCAATAAAGTGTGGTTTTTCCAGAAACTGGAAGAGTTGGCGAGGTTTTTGCGCCGGTGCATGTGGCAGGGTGCGGGGTCATGTATTACTTCATGCATGTTTTATTCAATGTGAAAGAAAGACCGTTCTTAGATAATAGCAGCCACTCTCGGGGGCATCAATCAGCATTAGCATCCAATTTTACCCCCTCCTTTCTCCCGTCGCCTCCGCGTCCCATTCCCCTCCTCCATCCAAACTATCACAGAGTCTTCCCCCAGCGTTTCTTAGGGGCTCTGCAACGCAGCCTGCATGCGAGGAGGCTGCGCACAAGGCAGAAACACTAGCGAGTCATTCCTCATGCTGTGGCCCATAGTGTAGGTCCGATACGGATCACCCTGTAAAGGGCCGCTCCAAGCACTAGGGGGCGCACGGTCCGTCTCTGGAGGAGTCCGAGAGAATCTCCCTAGCTACAGTTTACGTCACAGCATCGTAAACTGAGGATTGGCTAAAAATTTTCCGGTTTTCCAAGTTTGGGGTACCAAGAAGCGCTTTTGATGGAGCGGGACCACAACCCCCAGAATTCAATGAGCCTTTCGGAAAGGAAGACGAGTCTGAGCGTGCGGAGCCAGGAATTGAGATACGGAAACGGAAGTTTGAAGCCGGCTCCCGCCCCAGTGGGCGGGTTTTCGCAGGGTTGCGGGGGTCACGACCAGGGCTTCGCTCGGGTGGTTTCTGCTGCCCGACTCTGACTGCAAGTGGCGGACTGACGCGGCCCAGCTGCAGCATCCAGGTAGGCCGCGGACCGGGAGGCTCCGTTCGCCCTCTCTCCCCGCTTCTCTCCCAAGCTCCCCGGCTCGCCCGCTCCCCCAGTCTTCGGCCTTTGCCCTTGAGAGCGCGCGGCGCCCGCGTCCGCTGCGCTAGCCGGGTGGCCGCGACCGCAACCGACCGGTCCCGACTGCCTTGGCCATACCGTCTTCCTGGTGTGACCGCGACCTGACTGCCTTCCCTCTGCTAAATCTGCCCGTCTTCCTATAAATGCAGCCCAACCCCAGAGCTTCCGCCAGCTTCACACGCAAAGCCGCGTCTCTGTGGTCTTCACCACCTGCCGATCTGACACACTATGGGGTCCCCTGCTTTCCTTTTCTGATCCGTTAGTCACAAGCTCTTTTCTGTGGACTCCAAGCGATTTTTATTTTTGTGTGTGTTTGATTCAACTGGACAGTGTTTCGGATATAACCCAGAACTAGAGGGGTCTATGATGAGGGGCTCGGAACTTTCCAGAAACATGAGCCTTGAGCTCTATCACGTTTGAGGGTAGAAAGTCAGAGTCTTACAACCCTTGCGATTGCACCCTTGTGGCATTTCTCCTGATTATTCTTACCGTATTTTTTTTTTCTGTAACCTATAATCCATTCCTACATTTCCTAACAGCTTTAAAAAAAAAAAGCGCATCAGATGTCCTACGAAACGTTTTACCAATCTCAAAAGTTTCTCTTATTTCCAAAGTTGACCCTTGTACCTGAGCTTCTAATTTCAGTTTTTCTGAGTTTATCCTGGATTTGCTTCTGTTTGTATCAGCCCCTCCTCACTTTTTTGGGCAGGGTCTCATGTAGCCCATACTGGCCTGGGATTAAGGCCAGTATTAAGCCGGGCGGTGGTGGCGCACGCCTTTAATCCCAGCACTCGGGAGGCAGAGGCAGGTGAATCTCTGTGAGTTCGAGACCAGCCTGGTCTACAAGAGCTAGTTCCAGGACAGGCTCCAAAACCACAGAGAAACCCTGTCTCGAAAAACCAAAAAAAAAAAAAAAAAAAAAAAAAAGGCCAGTATTAAGTAGCTAAGGCTGATCTCGAATTTAGGATCCTCCTGCCTCACATCCTGGGTGCTGGGATTTCCTTCATTGAATTCAGTGCCTGGGATTGAACCCCCGGCTTTGTGCATGCTAGGCAAGTACTCTCCCAACTGAGCTCCATCCCATTTTAGAAAATACTCAGATCTTTATCAGTGAACAAGATGGAGCCAGCCTGTCAGCATGGCTAGGTGACTGGAACCCCGTGATTCCAGCACTAAGTGGGCAGAGAAAGGAGAATTGTGTGGCTAGCCAAGGCTACAGAACAAGACTGTCTCAAAAAAGCGCAAACACCTAGAATTTTCTTGATTTCATTACCTTCCCGTTCTTGTAACCCCACCATCTAAATTCTAAAAATTTTAATTTTGGGGGCTGGAGAGATGGTTTGTTAAGAGCATTGCCTGCTCTTCCAAAGGTCCTGAGTTCAATTCCCAGCAACCACATGGTGGCTCACAACCATCTGTAATGAGGTCCGGTGCCCTCTTCTGGCCAACAGGCATACACACAGACAGAATATTGTATACATAATAAGTAAATAAATATTTTTTTAAAAATGTTTAAAAAAATTTTAATTTTCATCTTTGGGGTGAGGCGGCTGTGATGCTCGTAGTAACCAGTTTTTCTCTGACCTGGAAGAATACTGGACACGTGGCTCTCGCAGGATTTAAAGCCTGCTGGAGCCCAGTGTTTGCCTAAGGCCTAGAGCCCCTCTCCCAGGTCACTGCACTAAACTGACTTCAGCCTTGGCCCTAACTAGAGACAGTCTCCTGTTTATCAGGTGGTCCTAACCCACTGTCCCTTGAGGGCAGAGCCTGTGTCCTGAAAGTCCTAATAAGTCTCAGGAAACTGAAAAAGCCAGATTAATAGTGAAAAACAGAAAAAGGAGATTTACTCAGTGTCACTAAACTAAGACTAGGACCCCCCCCCCCCGCACCCCCGCATGCTGGAATCTACCCTCGGGTCCTAACGTGAGGGTGGAATCTGACTACCACAATTAAGCAGTCTGATTAAAATGTTGTAAGGCTGCCGGGCGGTGGTGGCGCACGCCTTTAATCCCAGCACTCGGGAGGCAGAGGCAGGCGGATCTCTGTGAGTTCGAGACCAGCCTGGTCTACAAGAGCTAGTTCCAGGACAGGCTCCAAAACCACAGAGAAACCCTGTCTTGAAAAAAAAAATGTTGTAAGGCTGGAGAGATGGCTCAGCAGTTAAGAGCACTTACTGCTCTTCTCGAGGACCTGGGTTTGATTCCCAGCACAGTCTGGGTGTCTGGGTAGGCTAATCATTTTTTAAAGCACAGACAAGGAGGGCTGGGTGTTGGCTGTGGTGGCATTCAGATGCACCTGCTCCCAGCCTTCTGTCTACCTCACGTGCAGCCTCTATTCACCCTCTAAGTCCAGAGCTCCACGCGGGGTCACTGTCGCAGGATGCGTCAATGAAGTGAAGATGTAGACAATAAAGAACGGCTCTAAGGAGGGAGGTGAGGCCTGTCCTGGAGACCAACTCCAGTCTGTTTTCTGTAGGGGAAGACATGCCAACTGCCAAGCAGTTAGCTGACATTGGCTACAAGACCTTCTCTGCCTCCATGATGCTGCTCACTGTATACGGGGGTTACCTCTGCAGTGTCCGAGCCTACCGGTATTTCCAGCTGCGCAGTGCCCGGCGCCAGGCTGCAGAAGAACAGAAGACATCGGGAGTCCTGTAGAGTTCAGCCTTCCCTCCTGAGCAGCAGGCTTGAGGCATGCGATGGAAAGACCTCCCCTGCACACCATCCACGGCAAGAGCTAGGGCCACGATGGCTCTCAAACCTGCTGGACTAAAGTGCCGTGGTGTCTGCGGCCCTCCCGGCTTGTGCCGTTCTCACAGGTTGTGGAGGCTGTTGGATAAGTGGCAAAGTGAGGCTGAGGCTCATTACAGAGATTAAATATTTTGACATGTTTGTGTCTTAGTGTTTTTGTGTAGCCAAAGACAGTTTGGAGCTGGGTGTGATGGTGCACACCTTTAATCTTAGCATTTGGGAGGCAGAGAAAAGCGGATCTCTGTGAGTTTGAGGACAGCTGTGGCTATACAGAGAGACTCTCAAAAAAAAAAATGAAAAAGAAGGTTTGGATTGGAGGTAGAGCCTTGACTTCCAGTTTTCTAATCATAGCCTGGTGTCTTAGTTACTTGAGTTGCTTTACCTTTGTTGTTGTTTAAGGCAGGGTCTCTATGCAGCCTTGGCTGTCCTGAAACTCTATAGACCAGGCTAACTTTGAACTCACAGAGATCCTCTTGCCTCTGCCTCCCAAGTGCTGGGATTAAAGGAGTACGCCACCAAGCCTGGCAGTATCTTTTCTATTGCTGTGAAGACAGCAAGGCAACTCAGGAGAGTTCATTTGGGCCTTACAGTTCCAGAGGGTGAGTCCATGACCATCATGGTGGGGCATATGGCAGCAGGCCAACAGGCATGGCAACATGGAATCCACAGGCACAAGACAGAACAGTGACACACCTCCTGAAATGGCCACACCTCCTAATCCTTTCCAAACAGTTCACCCGTTGGGGGATCAAGGATTCAAATATACCTGTCTGTAAGGGTCATTCTCATTCACACCACTACACCTGGGTTGCTGGAACTCAATTGTCATCATCCATGGATTGAGAGACTCAGTTTTATCAGTATTATAGGGCTGTAGCATCTCAGCGAAAAGCTATTCCAGAATTTGTTGATTTGCTTAACTCTTTGGTTTTTCGAGACTGGGTTTCTCTGTGCAACAGTCCTAGCTGTCCTGAAACTAGCTCTGTAGACTAGGTTGGCCTAGAACTCAGAGATCTTCCAGCCTCTACCTCCCAAGTGCTGGGACTAAAGGTGTGCGCCACCACTGCGTGGCTTATTTGCTTACCTCTTGGTGAAGGGTCTTTTTTTTTTTTTTTTTTTTTTTTTTTTTGGTTTTTCAAGACAGGGTTTCTCTGTGGTTTTGGAGCCTGTCCTGGAACTAGCTCTTGTAGACCAGGCTGGTCTC
Organism: Chionomys nivalis; assembly: GCF_950005125.1. NCBI lineage: Eukaryota > Metazoa > Chordata > Mammalia > Rodentia > Cricetidae > Chionomys > Chionomys nivalis. The sequence continues at coordinate 56,803,986 of NC_080102.1, forward strand.
GAACTCACAGAGATCCGCCTGCCTCTGCCTCCCAAGTGCTGGGATTAAAGGCGTGCGCCACCACCGCCCAGCTTTGGTGAAGGGTCTTGTGCATACTGTAAGTAAACATGCATGCTACCTCTGAGACATAACTCCAGCCTCTGTACTAGCATTATGCAGACCCCTTGAAAAAAAGCATTCTGGGCAAGTGAGCAATTACTACGTCTAAGGAATGGGGCCATTTGTCTGGACCAGGGAAGGCAGACCCTTATTGCGTAGGACTAATGCAGCAATGTGGAAGAGCACTAGATCATAAAGGAAGGGTTGTTGGGTAGCTTGTAGTAAAGCAGATCACGTGATAAAGCCAACATGGAAGAGTAGATCTTGAACCCTGCTACTTAGTGCCTCTCAGTTTGCATGTAGCTCTTGCAGAGATGGAAAGAGGATTTGAAAGAGGAGCGTACTCAAGGGAGGTGAGATAGCTTAATGGGAGCCTTCGGCCAGCCAAGCCTGATGACCTGAATTTGATCCTGGAGACCTGCATGGTGGGTGCCAGAACTGACCTCACAAGTCTTCTGGCCACATGTGCACCATGGCATGTGTGCCCACCCACCACATGTGCACCGTGGCATGTGTGCCGCCCACCACATGTGCACCGTGCCGTGTGTGCCCACCCCTCACCACATGTGCACCATGGCATGTGTGCCCCCATCCCCCACCAAATAAAATATAAAAAGATGCGTTCAAGAAAAGCCTCACCAAAAGGAGAGATTCCTGCCCCCATTCCTTTTAGAACTTTGCTTACCATGAACCATACGTTTACTTTTTGTTACTTAGTTTTTGAGGCAGGGTCTCACTTAGCTGTGTGGGCCCAGCTGACCTTTCTGCCTCTGCTCCTCGGGTGTGAGATTACACCCTGCATCTCCGTACCTGCCATGTATTTTATAAGCTTGTACATTACAGAAACACACTATATGATATTTATGTCTTTTTTCTTTTTTTTGTTATAAATTGACCTATTAGCTCAGGCTTTTTTTTTTTTTTTTTTTTAAATAAGGCATTGCTTTGTATTTAAACACTGAATAGCAGTACTGGTACAGAATATGCTCACAACTGGGGGGCGAACACTATGGGCCTCCCCGACAGATGTCATTACTGTAAACGCCAGAAGGACCTCCATCTCTGACATAATCAGAACTGAATAAAGGACAATGGGCGTATTCCAGTGAAGAGTTTGCCAAGTGTCTGTCCAGCTACTGAGCAAACGGGTTGGCATGAATAGTTATGTCCTTGATGTGTACACCATTAAGAGGTCTGTATGTCTTCTCATTCACTGGTAACTTCTCCAGTTCATCTGAAGTCTCCAGACCATCCATGACCTTTCCAAACACTGTGTACCTCATGTCCAGATGCGGCTGCTTGCCATAGGTGATGGAGAACTGAGATCCGTTGGTATTTGGGCCATTATTAGCCAAAGATACAACACCTCTAACATTGTGCTTCAGATACTCGCTGTACTCGTCCTTAAACTTCCTGCAGACACTGCTGCCTCCCCATCCAGTGCTTGTTGGGTCTCCTGTCTGAACCATGAAACCCTTGATGTTCCTATGAAATACACAGCTGTTGTAGTAATTATTGGCACAAAGAGCCAAGAAATTCTCACACGTCTTGGGTGTCCTCTCACAGAAGACTTCTATTTTGATATCTCCCACATCTGTATGCAACGTCACAGACATCCTCTTGATGGCTCCAGGAAGACTTGCACAGAAAACCTGAAGATGAGTTCCCAATCCTGACATTGTATTTAAAAGCGCTCTTCCCGTAGTAGCGGACACTAGTACTACTATGCATTCTCCAATTAAGGCCCTCTCCAGCCTGAGAGTTCACCACAACCATCCCAGGGAATAAAACATGGGTACAGCGGGCAGCGAGTGCACGAATCAAAGGAGAAATGCTGTTAACTCACACTCGCCCACTTCGCTCAGAGCCGCCTCTGCGGAAACAGAAAAGCCTGGGATTAAAGGCATGTGCCACCACACCCAACTACTCTCTTTTATTTTTAAGGACTTTAACCTTTAGCTTGCATATATTTTTAACGCACTGAAAACCATTTAGAGGTTTTCTTCGTCTTTGAATCTCTTTATTGTATACTCTTTTTTTAAAAAAAAATATTTATTATGTGTACAATGTTCGGTCTGTGTGTATGCCTGCAGGCCAGAAGAGGGCACCAGACCTCATTATAGATGGTTGTGAGCCACCATGTGGTTGCTGGGAATTTAACTCAGGACCTTTGGAAGAGCAGGCAATGCTCTTAACCACTGAGCCATCTATCCAGCCCCTATTGTATACTCTTTTTCTGACCATATGAGTCTTTAATTTGCTAGGCTATATGGCTAGGATTGCTGTGGCTTTGATGGCTGGATCCAGCCCATTCTTTAGCTTTCTGAGATTCCAGCCTTATGGCAGAGGTGTTGGCTGTAGCCGTATAAATTGCCACAGCTTTATGGCATTTCAAGGTCCCTGCCAGCAAGCAAGCTTCAGCAGTTTGCTCACAAACCACACTCATATGCTCTGTAGCCAGACCTCCTCTCTGAAAGAGTCAGAGTTTGTGCTGGCAGGATGACCCAGAAAGCTGGCATTTTAAAACAGTGCAGCTTTTTTCCTGCTACAGCTGAAAACCAAAAAGCATGCGGTCACCTTTTCATCAACACCATTTAAGTGTTTTGTGGCAGGACCTCTTAAAAGAGCTGCAAGGTTTTATATCTAAAGCTGAATCAGGAAGCCTCTCTTAAATGAGAGCGCTTGCCTCTAGCAAGCAGAGCCCATCTGAAAAAAATGCTGCTATTAATAAGTCATGCTTAACTCTATTCTTTTCTGTCTAGAATTACTTCCCAAGTTCTCTCAGGCTTTATGTAGATACAGTTGTCCACTTGGGTGCCATTTGTTGACTGAGTTTTCTATCCTGCCTTGTTCCTGCAATTGCTAAGTCCCAAAGAAATCACACAGAAGTCTATATTAGTTATAAACTGATTGGCCCATTAGCTCAGGCTAATTAATTAACTCTTATAACTTATATTAGCCCATCATTCTTTTTTTTTTTTTTTTTTTTTTTGGTTTTTCGAGACAGGGTTTCTCTGTGGTTTTGGAGCCTGTCCTGGAGCTAGCTCTTGTAGACCAGGCTGGTCTCAAACTCACAGAGATCCGCCTGCTTCTGCCTCCCGAGTGCTGGGATTAAAGGCGTGCGCCACCACCGCCCGGCTAGCCCATCATTCTTGTCTATGTTAGCCACGTGGCTGGGTACCTTATTCAGTGAGGCAGTCACATCTTCTTCTGTGACTCGGCCAGGACTGCAGTATTTATGTCTTAATAAATAAAGCTTGCCTGAAGATCAGAGGGTAAAACTAAGCCACAGAGGCCAGGCAGTGGTATCACACACCTTTAATTCCAGGATTTTGGAGACAGAGGCAGATGGATCTCTTGATTAAGGCCACCCAGGGTACACAAGATCAATGCGGAAACAGATCCAGGTGGTGGTGGCTCACAACTTTATCTCAGTACAAAGGAGTCACATGCCTTTAATCCCAGCACTAAAGGGGAATATGAAACGAGAGGAGACAGGCTCAGGATTCAGTCTGCAGCCTTGCCCAGCCTTGGTAGAGGTTAAGACTTCTCCAAGGCTTAGCAGTTTTGCTTTTCTGATCTTCATCTTGATCCCCAATATCTGTCTCTGGGATTTTTTTTATTATTATTATTTGTGCTACAGCACACCCCAACAATCCAAAGAGTTCTTTCTCTAGCAGAGGACCCAGGTTCAGTTCCCAGCACCTGTGTCAATAATGAACCATCTGTAGTCCAGTTATAAAGGATCTGACTTCCTCTTCTGACTATCATGGGCGCTGCAAGCACACGGTGCAAATATACATGCAGGCAAAAGACACACACATAAAAATAAATCTTTAGCCGGGCAGTGGTGGCACACACCTTTAATCCCAGCACTTGGGAGGCAGCAGCAGGTGGAACTCTATGAATTCAAGGCCAGCCTGGTCTACAGAGTGAGTTCCAGAACAGCCAGGGCTACATAGAGAAACACTGTCTCAAGACACCCCACCATACATCTTTAAAAAAATTTTAATTAGCTGGGTGGTAGTGGCATACACCTTTAATCCCAGTTCTCAATAGGGAAAGGCAGGCAGATCAATCACCCACTCTGCAGAGCAAGTTCCAGTACAACCAGAGTAAAAATAAATAAATAAAAAATAAAAAAGTACAACTTTCTAAAGGTTTCGTTTTATTTGATGTTTATATGTGCAATGCCCAACCCATCAGGAAGAAGCAGGAAAAACCAGTTAGAGAGCAAACATATTAGGACCAAGGTACAGTTTGTACAGAGAACAGATGTATTAGGATGTCCTGGACCAAGGTATAAACTTGTGCATATCTAAATAGTGACATTTGCCAGGCATGGTGGCACCTGATTTTAATTCCAGTATTGAAGGAGGTAGAGATAGGGGGATCTCTGAGAGTTCCAGGCCAGCCTCGTCTACATAGGGAGTTCCAGGACAGCCAGGCTACACAGTGAGACTGTCTCAAAAGAAAAAAAAAGTGACCCTATCCAGTCCTAACAATAAAGGTCACGTGTGTTGACCAGGGTGAAGTAGGGCTGTCTACCAGAGGAAGCAAGCAGTAAGTCATATTCATGGTTTAAACACCAGCTTTCTGCATCTTCAGAACAGCCATCTCAAGGAGTAAAAGATTAGTAGGATTTTAAATACGTATTTTCTTTAACATACAAAGTGACTAGGATGTGTTTATATTTCAGAGTGAAAGAAATGTGATCATAATATAGAAAAGACTAAATAATCTGTATATAATGTAGAGAAGCTGACCTGTATTAAAGACGTCTAAATTCTAAGCTTATCAAAATATGTCAAGGGACAGGAAGATGGCTCAGTGGGTAAAAGTGCTTGCTGCCATCAGGCCTGACATGAGCTCCAAGGACTCGCATGGTGAAAAGCGGGTACTGATGCCCACAGTTATCCTCTGACTGCTACATGTGTGCTGTGACATGCACACATGCATACACATACAATTTTTTTAAAGCAGTATCTCAGCTAGGAAGTAGTGGTGCACTGCTTTAATCCCAACACTTGGGAGGCAGAGGCAAATGGCTCTCTTTGAGTTTGAGGCCAGCCTGGTCTACGTAGAAAGTTTTAGGACAGCCAGGGCTACACAGAAATCCTGTCTCAAAAATAAATAAACCAAAAGCTACGGAGAAACCCTGTCTCGAAAAATTCAAAAAATAAATAAGTAAACAAACAAATAAAACTTTTTTTTCTTTTTTTTTCGAGACAGGGTTTCTCTGTGGCTTTGGAGCCTGTCCTGGAACTAGCTCTGTAGACCAGGCTGGTCTCGAACTCACAGAGATCCGCCTGTCTGCCTCCCAAGTGCTGGGATTAAAGGTGTGCGCCACCATCGCCTGGCAAAACTTTTTTTTAAAAAAAGAAAAAATTAAGGGACTGGAAAGGATGAATCAGTGGTTAGGAACATTGGGTTGCTTTTCCAGAGGATTGGGGTTTGAGTCTCAGCGCCCACAACCATCTGTAACTCCAGTTCTAGGGGATCTGATGGCCTCTCCTGGCCTCCACCAGCACCAGGCAAGCACACAGTACATAGACATACATGCAAGCAGAACACCCATACACATAAATAAAATATTTAAAAAATACATTTAAAGAGGATGTGAAGGTGGGATGTGGATGGGTGTACTGGGGAGTGTCCGGAGTGTTGGGAAGGGGTTCACAGAGCTCTATGAAGATGCCATATCCAAACAGCCGTCAAATACGTTTTGACAGTAAGGTAGAACAATGTGAGGACCAACATGAGGTTTTTAAAATGTTTTACCACACTTATTTATCCGTGTGGAAGTCAGAACACTCGAGGTTGAGGCCAGCCTAGACTGCATAGTTCCATGAGAGGTAGGGCCAGAGTGAGACCTTATCTCTGAAGACTTAGTAAACAAATACTTTTCATTTATTTGTTTATAGTGTATATGTATATGCTTGCATTAGTTTATGTGTACCATGTGCATGCAGGACCTTACAGAGGCCAGAGGAGGGCATAGGATCCTCTGGGGTTAGAGTTACAGAGGCTTGTGAACTGCCATGTAGGTGCTGAGAACCAAACCCGGGTCCTCTGCAAGAACAGTAATTGGTCTTAACCACTTAGCCATCTCTCCAGCACCCTAAATTAAATTTAAAATAATGAAAAACAAAACAGGACGAGAACTTTGCTGGGCAGAAAAGGAAGTATGCTTGGAGTGATGTGGGAGTGTATGAAAGAAACACGCTGGCTTAACGCAGACTAAAATATCGTGAGACCAGCATCCAGAAACAGATGAGCTTCCAAGAAAGAAACATAAAAGACAGAACTAGAAACTAAAAATAATACAGTATGACTTCACACAGCTCCTGGGGGAGGTGAGGCAAAGTAACTTAAGGGCTTTGGTTTAAGTTCAATAGACAAAGGGGCTGAAGAGATGGCTCAGTGGATAAGAGCGCTGGCTGTTCTTCCAGAGAATCTGAGTTCAGTTCTCGGCACCCACATAACAGCTGTCTCTAACTCCAGTTCCAGGGGACCTATTGCCCTTTTCTGGCCTCTCTGGGTATCAGGCACACATGCACAAAGACATACATACAGGCAAAACACTCATACACATACAATAAAGGTAAATAAACCCAGTCAGGCATGGCGACACTCGAGAAGCAGAGAGGAAGCCAGAACTGCACAGAGAAAACCTGCCTCCAAAAACAAAAAAAAAAAAGTTAATTTTAAAAAAGGAAATATAATCAACAAGACTAGCTACATGAGCTGGACAGTGGTGGCGCACGCCTTTAATCCCAGCACTCGGGAGGCAGAGGCAGACTGATCTCTGGGAGTTCGAAGCCAGCCTGGTCTACAAGAGCTAGTTTTAGGACAGGCTCCAAAGCTACAGAGAAACCCTGTCTCGAAAAACCACACACACACACACACACACACACACACACACACACACACCACACCACACACACACAAGACTAGCTACATGGAAGGAGCTAATTACAGAGCTCTGCCAGTTAAAGTAGAGACCCTGGAAGAAAACAGTCCTGAGGAAAAAGATTAAAAACAGTCCACTCATTCAGCAGAGAAAAAGCAAGGATGTTTGTGTACTGGGGCTGTGGAACCAGAGGCTGGAGAATTCTAAACCCTGTCCCCACTTCATGTGAATTTGAAAGCTTACATGTGTTTCCTGTGAAGTCTGGGAAACACCCGCTTGCCCTCTTCTGCAGACAAGTTGTACTCTCAGGGCTGGAGAGATGGCTCAGCAGCTAAGAACACTGGCTTCTCTTCCAGAGGACCCGCGTTTGATTCCCAGCACCCACGTGGTGGCTCACAACTGTCTGTAACTGCAATTCCAGGGGATCCAGCACTTTCTTCTGGCATCAGACATACATGCAGGCAAAATGTCATACGTTGCGCACACACAAACACACACACACACGAAACTAATTTCAGATTACCCTCTGGGATTTCTCTGGAGAAACATGCCTGATACTGCACACAACACTGAATCTTTTTTTTTTTTTTTTCTTTTCTTTTTCAAGACAGGGTTTCTCTGTGGTTTTGGAGCCTGTCCTAGAACTAGCTCTTGTAGACCAGGCTGGCTGGTCTCGAACTCACAGAGATCCGCCTGCCTCTGCCTCCCAAGTGCTGGGATTAAAGGCGTGCGCCACCACCGCCCAGGCTTTATTTATTTATTTTGAAAGGAAATGGAAAGGAATATTCTGGGCTGAGAAGACAACTCAGTGGATAAAAGCCTCATGACATGAGTTTGATCCCTGGGCCCCACATGGTAGGAGAGAACCAACTCCCGCAAGATGTCATCAGATGCCCCCTCCACACACACACATAAAGAAATAGGCATTCTAACTCACTAAGGTTAAGGTAGAGGCAGTGGCACTAAACATATAAGATGCTGGTTTTCAAATACTGAGGGTCGGGGAAAAGGAGTTTCTGAGCAGTCATTCTTTCAGAGCTAATCAGGAAGGCTGGCAGTGCTTCTAAAGCTGAGAAGCCAGGCGGTGCTGGTGCATGCCTTTAATCCCAGCGTTCTGTGAATTCGAGGCCTGGCCATCTAGGGTCACAGTAAGACTGTCTAGAACCGACACATACCATTTGTATTTTTTAGCTGTATTTTTAATCTGTGCTGGGTGTGTGATGAGAGCAGGCCCTGAACTGAAGCTGTGGCATTGAAAGGTCTATTGTATCGCTATCCCCTTCATCTTTGCTTCCCAGCCACTGCCATAAGAGAATCTCTGCTGTACTCCAACAGCAGAGCCAAGTGTAATGGACTGAAACAGGAGCCTATTAGAACTGCCTTTGCTCCCTGACTCCACCCTTTCCCTTTTATTGGATTAATTTTTAAAACTGTTTATTATTGTGTATGCAAGTGAGCCATGTTCTTGTGTAGAAGTCAGAGGACAACCTGTAGGAGCCAGTTCCTTCTACCATGGGTATGAGGGAGCCAGTTCCTTCTACCATGGGTATGAGGGAGCCAGTTCCTTCTACCATGGGTATGAGGGATCGAATTCAAGTCACCAGGCTTGCACAGTGAGTGTTTTCTTTCCTGTTGAGCCACCCCACCAGCCTGGGGAGTTATTACCTGTCTCGAAAAAAAAAAAACAAAAATAAATAAATAAATAAATAAATAAATAAGGTGGTGGCACACGCCTTTAATCCCAGCACTCAGGAGGCAGAGGCAGACAGATCTCTGTGTGTTCGGGGCCAGCCAGCCTGGTCTACAAGAAGACAGGCTCCAAAGCTACAGAGAAACCCTGTCTCGAAAAACAAAAACAAAAAAAGCTAGTGTCTCATTGTCTAGCTTCAGCTGGCCTCAAACTCACGTAAGTCTATCTGCCTCTGTGTCCAGTGCTGGAACTGAAAGTATGTCCCATAGGTGAAGCACTGTTTTATTATTATTTTTAATCATGTATATGGGTGTATGCAAATATGTGTGTGCCCAGAAGTCAAATATCCCTGGGGCTGGAACCCTAGATGTTTGTGAGCCACCTGTGGGTCCTCTGGAAGAGCAGCAGTAGATGCTCTGAACCACTAAACTCCCCGGCCCCAATTTCTCACAAAAAAATCTCCTTTTTATTGTGAGAAAGTCTACTGTGTAGCTCAGGCTGGCCTCGAATTCATGTTTCAGCCAAATGCTCGATTACAAGCACTAAAGCTGATAGAGCACTTTCAACCTTCTTCACCATCACCATGTACATAAAGCCTCTAGAGATTTTTTTTTTAAAAAAGATCTTATTATGTATACAGTGTTCTGCCTGCATGTATGCCTGTAGGCCAGAAGAGGGCGCCAAGTTTCATTATAGATGGTAGTGAGCCACCACGTGGTTGCTGGGAATTAGAACCTCTGTCATAGCAGCCAGTGCTTTAACCTCTTAGCCATCTCTCCGGCCCTCTCTAGAGATATTTTTATTTTATTTTATTTTTTTTAAAGATTTATTTATTATGTATACAACATTCTGCCTCGATGTATGCCTACATGCCAGAGGAGGGTGCCAGATCTCAGTACAGATGGTTGTGAGCCACCATGTGGTTGCTGAGAATTGAACTCAGGACCTCTGGAAGAGCAGCCAGTGCTCTTAACCTCTGAGCCATCTCTCCAGCCCTAGAGATATTTTTATAACTTAAATGACCACCAAGCAGAAGACTATTCTGGAATATATTTACTCCTTGAGAAAAATCTGGATTAGGACTACTTTCTCCATGGGTTAAAACACAAAAGAGAAGAACATGGCATACCCATGGCTCTGTGGTGAGAACAGGTGTTCTAAGGATGTCTTAGCTTCTCCAGACTCTCCTTTGGTTGTTATATTTATCTGCTGAGCAATGTTGCTGTGGCCATTTGTCTTAGAACTTCTGCTGCTGTGCTTAAACACTAACTCACACAGGACAGGAACCTGAAGGCAAGAGCTGATGCAGTGGCCATGAGGGGAGCTGCTTGTTGGCTTTGTCTTCATGGTTTGCTCACCTTGCTTTATCATGTCAAATATCCCTGGAGCTGGAGCCTGTCCAGGAACTCACTCCGTAGACCAGGCTGGCCTTGAGCTCAGAGATCCTCCTGCCTCTGCCTCCTGAGTGCTGGATTAAAGGTGTGCGCCACCACTGCCAGGCTTCGCCCTGCTTTATTACAGCACCCAAGACCATCAGCTCAGGGATGACCCCACCCACAATGGGCTGTAAGTGTGTCCTCCCCCCCACCCCCATTCATCAATCAAGTTAAGAAAATGTACCATTAGGCTTACCCACAGGCCAATACAGTTGGGACACTTTCTCAGCTAAGGTTCCCTTTTCCAAAATTACTATAATTATTGTGTCAAGCTGACATAAAAGTAGCCAGCACATCAATTAAACATATCACTTTTTAAAAAATATTTATTATGTATACAATATTCTGTCAGCGTGTATGACTGCAGGTCAGAAGAGGGCACCAGACCTCATTATAGATGGTTGTGAGCCACCATGTGGTTGCTGGGAATTGAACTCAGGACCTTTGGAAGAGCCAGCAATGCTCTTAACTGCTGAGCCATCTTTCCAGCCCCTCACTTTTTTCTTAAGACATAAAGCTCAAAGATGTAGCCATTTTGGCTAATTCTTCTTAGCATGCAGAGAAAGAAAATTTTGATGTCCAAATTTTTCTTGAATTAGAAATAATTATTTTAGAAAACTTACTTTATGTGTATATATATACACCCATACAGGTGATAGTGAAGCCCAAAGTAGGCATCAGATCCTCAGAACTGGAGTTATGGGCAGTTTTGAGCTGCCCTATATGGCTGGGTGCTAGAAACCAAACCCCTGCAAAAGCAGTCTGTGCTCTTAACTGCTAAACCATCTCTCCAGCCCCTGGGGAGAAAATCTTATGGTGTATGTCTGTAAGCCCAGCACCGAGGAGGTTCAGGCAGCAGGTTGTCGGGTCTGAGGCCAGTCTCACAGACCCTGTCTCCAAACAAATAACCCCAAATTTAACCAGGGCATTGATGACAGTCACTAAAGAGATGAAGACAGTAGAGAAGAGTTGAAACACTTTAATTACAGAAGAGTAAACAATAGTATAAAACCGTTCAGCACACCTAGTGGCTGCTGCTCTCCATACCTCAGCTCATCCTCTCCACCCCCTCCCTGCGTACCAGTGAGTAAAAAGCAGGGCATGAGTAGTTGTCCCTGTCACTATCGGATGGTAGGAAGGAGATGTAGCTAGAGGCCACAGTGGTCCTGGGTATCAGGTGAAGCACCGCTTCCTGCTCCAGAAGAACTGTTCCCCAGGTCTGGAGCTGGATCTGGTGGCACCATTTATTTAGATGGACCAGGAACTTATAGCCTCAAGAGCCATGGGACAAGGACGCAGATGGTCTGGAGACAAACAGCATAATTCAAGACACAGCCAACACTGGTTTGAGGTGGGTTCAGAAGTGACTAGGCCATGCCTAGTGGTCCAGAATTGTGCCCCAAACCTGTCGATGAAACTCATCCACATGCACAATGCACAAACACACAAACACATACAAACACAGAGCAAATAACATTACTGAAAGGACCAGGGGCATTAAATACAAAACAGCAGAGTTTCTTTAAAACATGAAACTGTTTCTTTGATCCTCCTCAGTGCCTTGCAGTCCATCTAGTCGCAGGCCTGCAGATGTGGGGAGGCCCCAAAGAGCGGGTTGCCAACAGCCTTACAAGTCCCATGCTCTTCAGCCCAGTGGCTGCCTCCCATGTGGCCATTCACACAGTTGGCACCGTTGCTGGAGCTGCGGCCAGAGAGGTTGTTTGTGTGGCTGGTGTCATCTTCTTCCTCTGAGCTGCTCTCTACGTCACTGCGATCATCCTTAGACACCTGCACCGGGCAGGACCAAAGGCAGTAATTATGCTACTCTTCATAGACTCACAGGACCAATCTCAGAAAGGTCACTTTTGCACAGTTTCTGATCTAGCCTACATTCAGGTGACAGCTGATTCAAAATATCTAAATCATTGGGTGCCACTGTGAATATATTTTCCCTCTTCCACCACAAAGAACTGAAAGGCCAATACAAACAGCTGCTGTCATGGTTTTATCTCTGATGACCGTGGGCACTGCATTTATCCACCCTGGTTATCCCGAGTTCCGCTTTACTCCCCATACTGACCCATGACACGTTTTCAGTAGTTCTGCTATTACTGGGCATCCCTAGGCCCTGTAAAGTCAAGAATGGTGGAGAGACAGTGCTCTCGGAGAGCTTTCCCAATGCTGACTTTGCCTTTTACATGTGCTCTTTGTTTTGTTATTTTCAAATGAAAGGTTTAGATTATGGATGCATTTTCCAATTAGTCGCCCTACACAATACTGGGCCATAAAATAAAAGGAGAGGAAACCGGTGAAACCTGTGAGGACGATGACCTTTAATACACAAGCAGCCATGTAGCTGTTTACGAAGCTCTGTGGTGAGGGACACAGTTCTAGCTGTTGTTACAAAGGAAGGACATTTGTTTAGACGAGTTCTGTGACTGCAGTAACTGCAGCTGCTGATTCTGAACTCTGATCAGGAGCTGTATCGCCTGATGTCTAGGAGATTTCCACCAGAGGGCAGAACATTTCCAGACCTGAGGTGGAAAGGCTCAAAAGCAAAACACTTAGTCCTTGACTTTGGTAACGTCAGCTCCAGTCAACAACAGTCACATAGGTTAAGCTGGGCAAGTGAGCACATTCCGAGACAGATGGGACCAGGAAGGACAGCGGGAAGGAGACCAAGACAGATGGGATCAGGAAGGACAGCGGGAAGGAGGACCCATTCAGACAGGTACTTCTCTCAACACCAGAAGCACAGATGCACTTACATGCAAAGGATGAAACTGTGCAGATCCCAGCAGGCATAGAAAAGAGGGAGGAGCTGAAAGGAGAGCAGAAGGCACAGAGTCTGGGTCTAATCCTCCCTGGGTAGGTCACCTAGTCAGGAAAGAAAGGCGGAGGAGAAGAGAGATGTCCAGGAGCTACAACAAGATGCACAGGCGCACCACACAAGTCCTGAAACCAATCACAGCCATCAGGAACAATGACGAGAGATAATAAATACCGAGGTTACATCATCTGTGCAGTCTGGAACTAACATCTCTAGCAGAGCCTGACCCACTTGGAATTCTGCATAACTGACAGCATTCTGACTTGAAAGTCTGTCTCCTTTAAAACTTGCAGATGTCAATTATGTCCTGTCATTAAATGGTGCCTCCTGGGGTTGGAGTTAGCTAGGTGTACTGTCCTAAAAGGCAGGGCTATCTTTCTTTGTGTTCTGTGCACTAAAAACCAAACAGTGAGCAAGGCAGATGTTTAGTTCCTAATATAAACCAATCTTGTGTATTGCAGCATGGTCACCTTAGAACAGCTAGTGAGCTACCTCACAGTTCCTAGACATCCCAAGCATCTGGCTTTCCAGTTTCTATCTGCAGTTCTCCATCGATAGACATTCTTTTTTTGTTTATTTTTGAGACAGGGTGTCAAGTATTCCAGTTTGGCCTCAAACTCACTATGTAGCAAAGGAAGATCGGAACTTCTGATTTTCCTGCATCACCTCCCTAGCACTGGGATTGCTGGCATGCATATGGCACCAGGCCTGGTTTATGTGACTGAAACCAAAGCCAGGTCTTCACACAGTGACTAAGCTGCATCCCTAGCCTGACTGTGGGCTGCTCCTATAACTGCGGGTCGCTAGGTCTGCTGCATAATACCCATGCTCCTACATGGTCTTACCTTTCCCCGGATCAAGGCTTTAAAAGCAATTCGTGCAATTAAGTAGGACCAGATGACATGCAGAACCTGTAGGATCAGGAGAAGGCCATTGAAGAGCCACCAGGAGGGGTAGGGCCCAATCATTTCCCAACTCTCAAAGAGGGTTGTGTTCAGAATCCTAGGAGGAAGAGACAACAGTCAGACTCTAGAGGCCAGTTAGACAGAAGGAAGCTGAGTCCTCTGGACAGTCTTCTGGGCTTCTCCTATTGTTAGTGCAATAACAGGAATATTCTTTCATAGGGAATAAAAGTAAACACAGGAACCTAATGTGTTTTTACCTTCTGAGATAACAGGAAGAAATGGAATCTTAGAAAGTGATGGGGTAACTTACTATTAATCACTTCAAATATGCAACTTCGCAACACTGGGACAGCAACAGGCCTATAATCAAACCCTAGGAATGGTTTAGATTCTTAGGGACAGAGAGCAGTAAGTGGTTGATTTGCTGAGACTAAGCCAATTTCCAGCACAGTCACTAGGTTTGTAGTTTAGGTAATGAGTATAGAAGAGAAATGCGTGCGCATGACTGTGCTGGTCAGGAGGAGGAAGGGCATACAGCACGATCAAAGCAATAAAAGCTGGAATCCCTGTAGCCAATGCAAAAGAGGGCAAAGGAGTGACAGTGACTTAAGCACAGACTGAAGACTGCCAGCAGAAATAGCAAGAGAAGCCAGGATAATAACGCATACACCCTGACTCACTAGAAACACTGCGTAAGGCAGCCAAGGTCCTGTAAGAGTCCACAAAGGGTCACTCTAGGTCAAGGAAAAGGCAGAGCACTAGGGTTCTTAGTGCTTGACTGGCAAGAAGAGAACAGAAAAACTAAGCTAGCAAAAAGTTATCATTAGATACCTGCCACAGTTCACCACCTTGAGCACTTACCACAATGGATAGATTCCTAGACGTGTAACCATAAAGACTGCACTAAAGATCACAAAGAGGCTGTCACAGAGCCGCTGATATTTGGCATAATTGGCCAGCTTTGCAGCCTGGATAAAAGAAAAAAATTGAGTTGGGGAAAAAGTCAGTTCTCACAGGTCAAGAAAGGGAGAGAGGAAAGATGAAGCAGCAAGTTGGGCTCTTACTTCCAGCAAGAAGTCTGAGGAATCATGGAGACACATGACCAGAGTTCCCACTCGAACCATGTTGTTGATGTAAGAGAAGGTGATAAGCCCAATGGTGGCCAAGTGATGCACAAACATGATCAGGAAGTCCTAGGAAAAAATGACAGCAAAGGAGAGGCTGGACGAATGCCTGCCACCCAAAGCTCCCTTAGTTCAGCGGTTAAAATCACTTTGGTTTCCAGCACCCATGTGAGGTAGCTCTCAAGTGCTTGGTAACTGTAGCGCCAAGGGATCCGACACCCTCTTCCAGCCTCTGTGGGCACCTGAACTCACACATGACACATAACCAAATTAACCCTAAAAGTCCCAGAGAACTGCTTATTAGCTAAATAGTTCATCTAATTGCAAAGACTTCCAACTTTTGGGTTTAAGTTATTTTTCCTTGGGTTCACACGTCAAATTAAAACTGAAAAAATCTTAGTCTTATAAATATAAGTAGTTATGTTATTTGCATATCACATATTATACATTATATAAATTATATATATTTTATATCATATAAATAATTATTAGATGTGTGGTTTAAGTATGAAGTGTCCTCCCCGACAGGCTCATATTCTAGGTGACTTTTGCACAGCTACTGAGCTACCTTGGGAGGCTGCAGAGCCTTAGGAATGGTGGGCCCGGTTAGCAGCAGGGTAGGGCTGACTTCTGAAGGCTACAGCAGGTCAGTGTCTCCCAGGGCACTTTCCCTGCTCCCGTAGTTGTCCCGCCACTCCTCCTGTGGCCATGAACTGAGCTACTGCCCACACCTTCCCTGGTAAGATGGAGGAAACTCTCAAACTGTGAGCCAAAACCAACATTTCATCTTTAGAGAGCTCCTGTTAGGGGCTATAGTCACAGTGAAACAAAAGTACCTGGAATAATTAATAAAAACTCCTCTGCCAGTGAAACAGAGTGGGAGAAGGGAGTAAATATAAAGACTCTGTCCTTGTCGGGTTCTGCAGTATATAAGTCATATACACTCTTCTGAATTTTTGTTTTCTAAAATCAAGCCTTTTTCTGAATTGGACCTTGGTACCCCAAGTTCTGTCTAATTACCCAAGCTTTGATACAGAGGAACAGGAGAGCAAAGAAAGAAAGAACATGCTTATTGATCCACGGCCTTGCTGTTCTCCTCTCTGCCCTGACCACCTTAAACAATGTCCATCATTAGTTAGGTCTCACCTCTGGAAACACCACGGAAAGCTAGTGACAGTTCTGTCACAGCCACTCTCATGAGGCAGAGTGCGTGGTGATGATGGCAGTGACCGACAGACAGCAGCTGAGGGGCTGACAACTTACCTTCCTTTTGACGTCTATAAACTGAGAGAACATGAGAGACCAGTAGAAAGCCAGTTCCATGATGTAATAGTAATAAAGCTCTCTTGAGAGCGGCTGGAAGAGAAAAGAGCAGCTACAACAGCAGCTAGGCAGGTGCACCCCATCTCTTTTCCTCTTCACTGTTTCCCAAGATCTGCAATGGCTGAGACTGGATCTGTATGAGAGGTCGACCTTTTCCTTTGCGCCCCTGTAAACTCATCTTGCTTCTCACTTCTAGGGATGAGGTAAGGTTAACATAGACACCACAATCTCATCAGTATCTGAAATTCTGGACAGAACTGCCTTAGTCCTGGTCTTTTATGTCCCTGAGACTTTTAAGGTACAGACATAGATGTCCTTATGAGGATTCTAACAGCTCCTGGTTTAAAAAGGAATCTGAGTCAGGAAGGAACTTAGCAACACCTGGGAACTGCTATTCTTTCCAGGACAGGAGAAGACATGCAGACACATAACCTGGACAAAAGCTCACTAAGGCATTTCTGCTCTAGACCCCAGATATAGACACCTGGAATATATGACCCACGGTATCAGGGAACCACACCTTGGCTACCTAACCTGGACTGACAATGTACTCTCACCATCTTACCTTACACACACACGAGGTCTTGAAACAACTTAGATTTTACCTGATATGGATAATTCTGCCAGCACTGTCGGGTGTCCCAGAACCAAGGCGTCTAAGAAAAAAACAGAATACAGGTTGGCCTCTAGTCCCCTCATCCCCCACTTATACAAGATCTTGTACCTCTAAGTTAGAGGTACAAGAATGAGAAGAGCTAGGTGTGGTGGTCCAGTGATCCCAGCACTTGGGAAGCTGGTACACCAATATCAAGTCTGAGACCAGTCTGAACCAAAAAGCAGATTAGCAGTCAGCCAGGGTTACCTAGCAAGGCATTGTCTCAAAAACAACAACAAAAACCACCAAAGCAAACCATCACAACAACAAATGAGGCAGAAAAAAATATCTCTGGTTTTTATTATTATTATTATTGGTTTTTCAACACAGGGTTTTTCTGTGTAGCTTTGGAACCTGTCCCAGAACTAGTTCTTATAGACCAGGCTGACCTCGAACTCACAGAGATCCGCCTGCCTTTGCCAGGCTCCTCTCTGTTTTTGAGACTCAGGTTGGCCTTGAACTCACAGAAACCCTCCTGCCTTGGCCTCCCAAGTTTTAGATTTTGGGCTGGAGATTAGTCTGGGCTACACAATGAGTTCTGGACCAGCTTAAACTACATAGTGAGGCCTTGTGTCAACAAACCAAAAACTGGCTGGGTCTGGGGGTATATACAATGGCACTGGGGATCCCAAGTCAGACCTTCATGGTCATGGGGAGCACCTGAACAACTCAGTTATCTTCCTTCCTAGTACAAAATTTAAAAAAGACCCAATATTTATTTATTTAAATGATGGGTACATTTGTGAGTTTGTGCATGTGGATGGATACCCAGAAGCCAGAAAAGGACGCCAGATCCTCTGGAGCTGGGGTTACAGGTGATTGTGCGTCACCCAATGTGGGTGGCTAGGAATGGAATTCAGATCTACAAGAACATCATGCATCTTAACCTATGTGCCACCTCTCAATCTGAATCCCTGAATTTTTATGTGTGTATTTGTCTGTGTACAGAGTGCAGTTGCCTGAAGAGGCCAGAGGTGTCAGGTTCCCTGGAGGTGGAGTTACAGGTGGTCCTCTGCAAGAGCAGTATGTGTTCTCTTTCATTGTATTATTTTATGTGTATGGGTGTATCGCCTGCACTTCTGTCTACCACATGCATGCCGTGTCCACAGAGGCTCAAAGAGGGTTACAGACAGATGGTTGTGAGCTAACATGTGGTTGCTGGGAATTGAACCCAGATCCTCTGGAAGAGTAGCTAGTGCTCTTAACCACTGAGCCACCTCTTTATCCCTAGTACTGGCCATCTCTCCAGTGGTTGCGACCCTATTTTCTTGTTTGCTTTTTTGTGACAAAGTTTTAGTATGTAGACCAGACTGGCCACAGACCCAGTAATCTCCCTGCTTATGCCTTCTTAGAGCTATGATTAAAGACACAGGCTACCATGCTTGGCCTAGCTTCTTTTAAAAATTTTATTTATTATTAATGAGTGTGAGATGTATGTGGGTGTATGTGTGTGTGCATGCATGCATGTGTACCATGGCACTTATGTAGACATCAGAGGCCACCTTTATGCAATGTGTTCTTTCCTTCTATCTTTATTCCCTCCCATCCCCCACCTGTCCTGAAACTCGCTTTGTAGATCAATCAGGCTGCCTCAAACTGAAGATACCTGCCTGCCTCTGCCTCCAGAGTGCTGGGATTAAAGGTGTGTGCCACCAGGCCCAGAAAATGTTGTTTGTTTGTTTATTTATTTTTACTGATGCTTAATTTTTAAATTGTTCACGAAACTATCTTTATACCTTTCAGTAGTATCCAAAGTCTATAGTGACACTCTGCATATTAGTAATTCATATTCCCTCCCAGGTAGTTTATCTTTTTTTTTTATTTTTGAGATGGGGTCTTATTATGTAGCCCAGAATGGCCTTAAACTCCCAAACCTCATGTATTAGTTGACTGAACACTGAATCATGGGCAGACACCACCACACCTGGTATGGAGTTACTAAGTTTAACAGACCCTTTTGGAGAACTGACATTTGGCTTTATCAATTTTATCCATTATTTATCTAATGACTATTTCATTAATTTCTGTCCCCTTAAACCACAGTCCTAGCCTAGGTTTCATATCCAGGACCTCACTAAGTGAGCTACATTTCCAGTTTTTACTGTTGATTGTTTTTTTTTTTTTTAATTTGCTTTAGATTTACTCTGTTCTTCTTTTTCTTTTTTTAATTTATTTTAAGATTTATTTATTATATATACAGTGTTCTGCCTGCATGTATACCTGCAGACCAGAGGGCATCAGATCTCATTACAGATGGTTGTGAGCCACCATGTGGTTGCTGGGAATTGAACTCAGAACCTCTAGAAGAGCAGCCAGTGCTCTTAACCTCTGAGCCATTTCTCCAGCCCCTGTTCTTCTTTTTCTACATCTTTTTTTTTTTTTTCAAGATTTACATTCTGCCTCAATGTATCCCTGCAGGCCAGAAGAGGACACTAGATCTTATTATAGATGGTTGTGAGCTACCATGTGGTTGCTGGGAATTGAACTCTTGAAGAGCAGTCAGTACTCTTAACCTTTGAGCCGTCTTTCCTGCCCCACTTTTTCTACATCTTATACCTTTAACATTTATTCATGAGTATGTATCTGCCACACGTGTCAGCACCCAGAGTCTAGAAATGGGTGTTGATTCCCCTACGCTGGATTCACAGCAGCTGTGAGCCAAATGACACAGGTGCTGGGGGCTGAACTCAGTCCTCTGGAAAAGTCCTTCTTAACCACTGACCATCGCTCCAGTTCCTCTGTCTGTTCTTTCTTTCCTTCTGTCTTTCTTTCTTTTTTTTTTTTTTTTTTCTTTTTTGGTTTTTCGAGACAGGGTTTCTCTGTGGTTTTGGAGCCTGTCCCGGAACTAGCTCTTGTAGACCAGGCTGGTCTCGAACTCACAGAGATCCGCCTGCCTCTGTCTCCCAAGTGCTGGGATTAAAGGCGTGCGCCACCACCGCCCGGCCTGTCTTTCTTTTAAATATATTTTTCCCTTTTCTTTGTTCTTCATTTTAAAATTTTACATTTACACATGCCTTTAATCCCAGCAGAGGCAGGTGGATCTCTGTGAGTGAGGCCAGCTTGGTCTACAAGAGCTAGTTCCAGGATAGGCTCCAAAGCTACAGAGAAACCCTGTCTCTAAAAAACAAAAAATGAACACAAAATATTAAAATATATAAGCCAGGAAGTGGTGGCACACATCTTTAACCCTTTAACCCCAGCACCCGGGAGGCAGAGTAGGGTGGATCTCTGTGAGTTTGAGGTCAGCTTGGTCTACAGAGAGAGTTCCAGGACAGCAAAGGCTACACAGAGAACCCTGTCAAAAAAAAAAAAAAAAAAAAAAAAAAAAAAAAATTCCAGGCACGATAGTATCTTGCCTATAAATCCAGTATTTGAGAGACTGAGGCAGGAGGATTGTCATGAGTTCAAGGCAAGCTTGGAGTTCATAATGAGAGCTGTTGCTGCTTCTTCTTTTTTGTTTGTTTTTCAAGACAAGGTTTCTATACCACTCTTGATGGACAGCTTGTCTTAAAACAGAAACAACATTTTGGGAGCTAGGGCCAGAGCTCAGTTGGTAAAGTGCTTCCTATCCAAGCCTGAGAACCTGTTAGAATCCTCAGCTACCACATAAAACACCAGAACTGTGCAACACCAGCAGTGCGCAAGGGCAGGCGAGGGCAGGGAAAGTCAGGTGAGCCATGGGCTTAGTGAGAGAGAGAGCCTGTCTCAAAAATTAAGGTGAGGCGGGCGTGATAGTACAAGCTTTTAATCCTAGAACTTTGGAGGGAGAAGCAGTTCCAGGTCAGCCTAATCTAACTTGCAAGTTCCAGAGCCAGCCAGGGCTACATAGGAGAGTGAATTTCAAAACAAAACAAATAAATAATTATCAATTCCATTTCCTCTTGGAAGAACAAGAATTTAAGGAAGGGCTCTGCGAATCACTAAGTACGGCTCTGACTTAATTACTAACATTATTTAGAGGAAATAGTAGGCCTTGAGGTGCGTGACGTCAAACCCAAAGTAGATAGGCTGCCAACCCAAGGTAGACGATAGCCTGTTAGTATATATCCTGCATATAATCTGCATATAAACTGGATATACACTGAGGCTATGCATCACAACAGAAAAACTTAAGAAACATAAGCAACTGAAAGTATTTAATGTTTACTTCTAGAAACCAAGGCATCTAGACATATTTAGAGCACAATAAGAGGACAAAAAAATTTAGACTCACCAACCAGAGAAATCTAATTCCATAGCAGAATATACATAAATAAAAAGTGAGTCTCCACCTGGGTGAGCAAAGAGTACAGGTTAGATAAATGAATCTAAACAAGGAAATCACGATAACAACACTGGGACAAAACTGATCTCTAAAAATTCAGACTCAGCTTGGAGCGCCTGTTAAAATAGATTCCCACAGAAATACACTGGCTTGATTCTCCTTTCCTATTAGATTCCTTCATGAGACCTGATTTTTTTAAAAAATATTTATTTATTTATTATGTATACAATATTCTGTCTGTATGTATGCCTGCAGGCCAGAAGAGGGCACCAGACCCCATTACAGATGGTTGTGAGCCACCATGTGGTTGCTGGGAATTGAACTCAGGACCTTTGGAAGAGCAGGAAATGCTTTTAACCTCTGAGCCATCTCTCCAGCTCCATGAGACCTGATTTTTAAATTGCATGACAGTGACTAACATCTATTTCTAGAGAATTAAAAACTCTGTGATTCTGCTGGGCGTGGTGCCACACACCTTAAACCCCAACATCCCAGCACTTGAGAGGCAGAGGCAGATGGATCTCTGTGAGGCCAGCTTGGTCTACAGATCGAGTTCCAGGACAGCAAGGGCTACACAGAGAAAGCCTGTCTTGAAAAACAAAACAACAACCTGTACTTGTATAGGTAGGTATGTACCCTCCTGCTCCTCTGATAGAAACAGTACCAGCTCACTCTATACTTACATTTTTGTGGGAATTTTTCCTTTTCTGGGAAATACTGTACTTGAAATCAGAGTTCTTTTGGTTTTTCAATGCAGAGATCCTCCTGCTCTGCCTTGCAAGTGCTGGGATTAAAGGTGTGTGCCACCACCATCGCTGTGTATAAGTGCATTTATTATAACTAACTCCTCTCCAAATCCTTTTTTTTGTTTGTTTGTTTTTTTTTGAGACAAGGTTTCTCTGTAGCTTTAGTGCCTGTTCTGGAACTAGCTCTTGTAGACCAGCCTAGCCTCGAACTCACAAAGATCTGCCTCCCGAGTGCTGGGTTAAAGGCGTGCACCACCACTGCGCGCTCCCAATCTATTTTTTTAAAGATTTATTGTTTATTTATTTATTTGCTTTTGTTTTTCAAGAAATAAGGCTTTCTTTGTAGCCTGGCTGTCCTAGAACTCAAACTCACTCTGTAGATCAGGCTGGCCTTAAACTCAAGAGATCCATCCACCTGCCTCTGTCTCCTGAGTGCTGGGATTAAAGGTGTATACCACCACACCCAGCTTATTTCAGTTTTTAAAGTGTGTGTGTGTGTGTGTGTGCGCGCGCGCGCATGCACATGTGCACATGAGGGTTTGTACATCTGAGAACAGGTACCCAGAGGCCAGAGGATTCAGATGTCCTGGGTCTGGAGTTACAGAGGGTTGAGCTCCCTCATGTGGGTGCTGGAGAACAAGTTTGGGTTCTCTGGAGGAATATCATGGATATCATGTGCTATTGAGCCATCTCTCCAGCCCATTTTTTTTCTTTGAAGATAAGTAGACAGGGTCTCACTTTTTTTTTTTTTTTTTTTTTTGGTTTTTCGAGACAGGGTTTCTCTGTGGTTTTGGAGCCTATCCTGGAACTAGCTCTTGTAGACCAGGCTGGTCTCGAACTCACAGAGATCCGCCTGCCTCTGCCTCCCAAGTGCCGGTATTAAAGGCGTGTGCCACCACCGCCCGGCTAGGGTCTCACTTTTTATCCACCGCTTGCCCTTAAACTTGGGCATAGACCAGGCTGACCCTGAACTAGAGATCCACCCACGTGTCTTCTGAGTGCTGGGGATTCAAAGTGTGTGTGTCAACACACTTATCTCAATTTATTTGAAAAGAAGGAACAAAAAGGAATTGTCTTGTCTTAGTGGAAAGTGTGACCAGGGGAACAAATGTGACCAGTTTCCCAGTTCTCTTTTTTCCTACTTCTATGAGGGTTCTGCTGTTTACTTACTTAGCAGAGCTGGTTGAGAAGCACAGGACATAAATTCTATTTCCATTTCCCCTTGGCTTTTTAAAATCTTATCTTTGGCATTAGAGTCTGTTTTATTATCCTAATAATGAACTAATTTC
Organism: Chionomys nivalis; assembly: GCF_950005125.1. Taxonomy (NCBI): domain Eukaryota; kingdom Metazoa; phylum Chordata; class Mammalia; order Rodentia; family Cricetidae; genus Chionomys; species Chionomys nivalis. Next base: position 56,827,260 of record NC_080102.1, read on the forward strand.
CGCCCCCCCCAAAAGTCCAGCCGTACCCCCACCCTTCTCATTATCTACCCCCTTGCACACATACATGCTTTCACAGAATTTAGTCAGCGTTGGAGGCTTGTCCTGATTCCTCCGATGGCGAAACCAGCACTGGATTTTTCGGACATCCCAGTCCAGTTGCTTTGATAGGCCCTCCAGCCTCTTCTCATCAGGATACTGTAGACATGTGACCAGAGTTAGAGCACTCCTTTCTGCACAAAACTCCCAATTTACTAGTTGAGTGGCAAAGAGGTGTCAACCACAGTGACTCAAGTGGTATTTATCTTTTCCAGATTTCATCCCCAAATCTTTTTTGTTTTGTTTTTCAAGACAGGGTTTCTCTATGTAGTTTTGAAGCCTGTCTTGGAACTCGGCTCTGTAGACCAGGCTGGCCTCGAACTCAGAGATCTGTCAGCTTTTGCCTCCCAAGTGCTGGGATTAAAGGCGTATACCATCACCACCCGGCCCCAAATCATTTTTAAATAAACTCACTTTATTCTAATTAACTTACAAATAAAAACATCACACAGCTAGTTTAAGGAAGTTGAAGATTTGTCCAGTGTCAAACTCGGTACATCTTGATAAGCTTCTATACAGTTGCAATGGCAATTCTATTTTTCTCCCCCCTTCCCCAACAGGGTTTCTCTTTGTAGCTTTGGAGTCTGTCCTGAAACTCGCTCTGTAGATCAAGCTGGCCCTGAATTCACGGCACTTGGGAGGCAGAAGCAGGCGGATCTCTGTGAGTTCGAGGCCAGCCTGGTCTACAAGAGCTAGCTCCAGGACAGGCTCCAAAAGCTACAGAGAAACCCTGTCTCGAAAAACAAAAACAAAACAAACAAACAAAACAAAAACTGAGGCTGGAGAGATGGCTCAGTGGTTAAGAGCACTTATTGCTCTTGCAGAGGACCCAAGTTCAATTCCCAACACCCACATGGTAGTTCACAACCACCTGTAACTCAGGTTCTAGAAGATTCAAAATATGTGTGTATGGGTCTGTCTTCATACACACACATACACACATACATATATAAAACATATATATGTTAAAACACAAACAAAAATCACAAAGGCCACTAGAACTACCCTCATCTTGAATAGAAGCTGGTGCAAAAATAAGAAAAGGGAAAATAAGACAGGATTTGAGTTTAGAGTGGAAGAATTCAGGTAGAGGTAGATGCTAAGGAGTAAATTAAGAGGTGTGTGAAACCACCGGGCAGTGGTGGCACACGCCTTTAATCCCAGCACTCGGGAGGCAGAGGCAGGTGGATCTCTGTGAGTTCAAGACCAGCCTGGTCTACAAGAGCTAGTTCCAGGACAGGAACCAAAAACTACGGAGAAACCCTGTCTCGAAAATCCAAAAAGAAAGAAAGGAAGGAAGGAAGGAAGGAAGGAAGGAAGGAAGGAAGGAAGGAAGGAAGGAAGGAAGAAAGAAAGAAAGAAAGAAAGAAAGAAAGAAAGAAAGAAAGAAAGAAAGAAAGAAGAGGTGTGTGAAGTACAGGAGTTCCGGCTGGAGAGGCTAAGGCTCTCCACCGAGCAGATCACCCAAACCTGAAGAACCATCTCCTTTTCTCGCATGCTGTATTCCCATCTACAGAGCAACCTTCATGCGACTTCTGACTCTTGTTCTCTGCTTACTTACCTTAGTAATAGATATGAACACCTTCTCAAGGGTGTCATTGGATTCAACACGATAGAGAACACTATCTTCAATGCCAACATGGAGTGCACAGGGTTTGGCAATAAACCTGTAACAGAAAAAAATTGAAGGTTCAACTCTAACTATGATTTGCTATGTTATGATCAGGGAAGGACTAATGTGAGAAAAAAATGGAAGCACAAGACTAGGAACTAGAAATTTGTTATTTGGTTTCATAATCTGTCATTGACACACTTGAAAAGGCTCATTTTAAAATGGTAGACTGGACCCTGCATGGCGGGGCACACGTTTAATCTCAGCACAGGCAAAATCAGGTGCCAACCACAGCTACAAAGAGAAACACTGTCTCCAAAAATAACAAAAAAGCAAAAAACCCAAACAACAAAAAACAAAAAATAGCTGAATAGTGGTGGTGCAGGCCTTTAACCCCAGCGTTCTGGAAGAAAGAGGCAGGCAGATCCCTGTGAGTTCCAGAACAGTCGGGGCTATACAGAGAAATCCTATCTTGAAAAATTACAAGAAACAAAACAAAGAGTTTAGATCGCCAAGTGTGGTAGTGCACTAAGTGGCTCACACCTTTAATTCCAGCACTGGGGAGGCAATCAGATCTCCAATTCCAGGCCAGCAATAGTTACAAAGTAAGATCCTGTCCCCTAGACACAAATAATAGTAACAATAATAATAATTATTATTATTATTATAATGACAATGTATGTAAAATATTCTGTAGCAAGTGAAGTGTTAATAATTTTTCTCACATCAGGAAAAAAAAGCCAGGTGTGGTGGCACATACATGTGGTCCCATACTTGGGAGGCTGAGGCAGGAAGATTGAACACTTGAGGCCAGCTCACAATACAGAGAAAAACCCCCACTTCAATTTAGTTCTTGAGGAGTCAGGATAGTTTTCTTGATCTTTTATAGCTAGTCCCCTTAACCACTGGGCCGTCTCTCCAGCTCCCAGGTCATTTTGTTCTGTAGCTGGGGACTGAATAGTCCTCAAATGTTTTCAAGTGACATCCTGGGCAAGATGTTTTCTTTTCAGACTTATTGAAGTGTGTGAATGCTTTAACTGCACGTATGTATGTGTACCATGGTGTGCCTGGTGCCTTCAGAGGTTAGAAGACAAGATCTAGTCTGATTCCCTGATACTGGAGTTATGGATAGTTGTGAGCCACCATGTGGGTGCTGGAAACCAAACCTAGGTTCCTCTTAAGTTCTGAGCTATCTCTCTAGTACCCCACTTTAGTTGTCAAAGAAGACAGAAAGGAGACTGTATTGTTCCTCCTTTTTCTATTTGGTGTGTGTGTGATCATGTGCATAGGTGTGCACACTTGCAGAAATCAAAAGACAACCTCAGGTGTCGGTCTTCGCCTTCCACTTGCTAGAGACAGTCCCCTTGGTTGTCTGCTACTATGGATGCACACAGCGGGCCTGTGAGCTACTGCACCCCACTGCAGGAACACTGGGATTGCAGAAGTGCTTGCACTGTCCAGCTTTAAGACAACGAACACCTCAAGACACGTCCTTTACCCACCAATCTATCTCCTTGGCTCAGAATCAAGTCCCCAGTTCAGCATTTATTACCTTTGAGGATTGAGAATAAGAAACTATTACTGGGGCTGGAGAGAACAGTTAAGAGAACTGGCTGCTCTTCCAGATGACCCAGGTTCCATTCCCAGCACCCACATGGCAGCTCACTACTGTCTGTAACTATAGCTCCAGGGGATTTGATGCCCTCATACAGACATATGTATAGGCAAAATACCAGTGCACATAAAATAAAATCACTAAAAAAAAAATTACTATTTTCTTCTGTAAAGGAACCCCAGCAAACACTTATTCAGAGCACAGACTTAGCCACAGCTGTAATCTGCTTTCGCTACCTAGGTGGTAAGTCACTCCCATTTCCATGGCTAGTGCTATACTACTATTTGCTAATATTTTAAACACCAACTTATGTTCAAAGTCCTTGTTAACACAAATAATAGACAACATTTTTATTTACTAAGGTTCTCCATGGCCTCTGCATCAGCTCCTGCCTCTGGACTCCTGCCCTGACTTTCCTCAGTGATGGTCTGTGAAGTGGAAATGGAACCTGGAGTAAATCCTTTCCTCCCCAAGTTGCTATTGGGTATAGTGTTTTATCATAGCAATAGTGACCCTAACAATGACATTCAGTGACCATCAGGTGACTGACTGGTCTAGACTGTCTTGCTCTACTTGATCTCAGTTTGCATTTGGGGTTAAGCAGCATTCAAAAGGATACTCAAGGCATTTTGTTGTTGAATCCATGCCATATCAGAGACTGAATTGTATGAAGATCCCAAAGCAGAGAACATCTATCAATGGTTACTTTATTATTTACTTTTTTTCTTTTTCCTGAAACAAGGTTGCTTTGTGTAACAGTCCTAGCTGTCCTGGAACTTGCTTTGTAGACCAGGCTGGCCTCGAACTTGCAGAGATCTGCTTGCTTCTGCCTCCAAAGCGCTGGGATTAAAGGCATGTGCCGCCACCACCAGGCTACTTATTTTGAAATATTTGTTAGTTGGACAGTGGTGGTGTACCCCTTTAATCCAGCACTCCAGAGGCAGAGGCAGGAGGATCTCTGTGAGTTTGATAACAGCCTGGTCTACAGATCAAGTTCCAGGACAGTCAGGGCTATACTGAAAAAACTTGTCTCAAAAAAACAAACAAACAAAAAAAAGCAGAAGTCAGATGTGTCAGATGCCCCTGGAACTGGAGTTACAAGAGTTTGTGAGTTGCCCCACACAGACACTGGGTACCCAACTGGTTCCTCTAGAAGAGCAGTTAATACTCTAAGTGCTCAGCCACCTCTCCATCCCAACATAGCCTTGTGGTTGCTGTTTTTGTGGAAGAAGTCTCCCTGGCTGGCCTGAAATTATGTAGAGCAGGCTGGCCTCAAAACCTCAGAGATCCACCTGCCTCTGCCTCCCAAGTGTTGGTATTAAAGTCATTTATCCCCACCCCACAATCAGCTCAAAGGGCTTTTTAATTTTTTTTAAACATTTACTTGGTGTGCATGTTTTTTTTTCCCTCTCTCTCTCTCCTTCTGCATGTTTGTGTATGTGTTGTGAGGGTAAATACCTGTGCTAGGTTACACATATGAAGGTCAGAAGACAACTTGTGGGAATAGGGTTTTTTTCTATGTTGTAGGTTCTGGGGATTGACTTGGGTTGTCAAGCTTGGCAGCAAGTGCCCTTTCCCTGTGAGTCACCTCTAGAGATTTTAAAGATGAAATGATGAGATGCACGCCTTGTTTCGTACCCGATAGTAAACATCCATTAGAAATAGTCTTTAGTAAATTGGATATAGTTCAGTTGGTGAAATAATGTGCTTAAGTAGCAAATCCTGGGCTTGATCCTCAGAACTCCCTGTAATCCCAGTACATGGGACAGAGAGACAGGAGAATCAGGGGTTCAGTGTTCATCCTCAGTTACCTAGTAGGTTTGAGGACAGTGTGGGCTTACATGAGACTCTGCTGTAAGTGCCTGCAGTCTCATGAAGAACCTGTGTTCCAGACACAGCTGTTGTCATTTTCACTAGAAACAGATCATCTGTCTCGGTGTCCACTAATACACTCAGCAGTGCCAAGCAAGAAGACTGTACCTTATTCACAGGAAAAGCTAAGATTTTCATCACTATTGTTATCTGACCTTGGAATGGACTCAATATCCTAGAGCTAGCAGAGATCATTTCTTGCCTTCATTAGTTCAGAGTTCAATGAAAAATTGTGAGGCCAGCCTGATTTACATAACAAGTTCCAGGCCAACCAGGACTACAAAGTGAAACCTTATCTTTAAGGGGGTGGGGGTGAGAGGAAGAGAAGGAAGGAAGAAAGAAAAAGTAAATTTGTGAGTGGGGAGATAATTTAATCATTAAGTGTGTGCCTTGCAAATGTGAAGATCCTCTGACCTACATTAAAGGTGAAAAAAGCCAGGCATCGTGGTGGTGCATACTTGTAATCCCAGCATTGGGGAGGTGGAGACAGTCAGATCTCTAGGGCTTTCTGGCCAGCTAGCCTAGCCTACTGGCCAATTTCCAAGTCAGTGAAACCCTCTGCCAAAAAACAGGAAGAATGGAACCCCAGGAACAATACCTGAGATTGTCCTCTGGTGCACTCATGCATGTGTGTGTGTGTGCAGTCATTTCCAAATGCTTACTTTATTGTCTATTTGGATGAGGTAACATAATTAACATAGTGATCCCAAGTTCCCCTGGCCACATAGACCATCCTGAGAGCCAAGATACATGTCTCAGTGGATTAGCCTATTTGTATGACTTGCCACAGAACATTGATCTAGACTGAATGCCTGTGAACAGTTCACATCCACCATTGATGGTGGCGCAAATCACAAGCTCAAGGGAACTGTTAATATTGAAGAGCAAAGCAGCAGGTGGTTTTGTACTGATTAACAAGGGAACAGAGAAAAGGCAGAATGAAATTACTTCACAGCGCAGGTAAGTCACCTTCAGGCTGACCCACTAAACTTACATCTTGAAGTAGTGGGTGAGAATAGTTTTCAGGAGCCGAGCGGTGGTAGCGCACGCCTTTAATCCCAGCACTCGGGAGGCAGAGGCAGGCGGATCTCTGTGAGTTCGAGGCCAGCCTGGTCGTCTACAAAGCTAGTTCCAGGACAGGAACCAAAAGCTACGGAGAAACCCTGTCTCGAAAATCCAAAAAAGAAAAAAAAGAATAGCTTTCAGGCCAGGCATGATGGCTCATAGCTGTAACCCTAGCACTCAGGAGACCAAGAGAACTGCTGTTAATTCTAGGCCAGCGAGAGCTGCACATCAAGATCCTCACTCAACTGCTTCACCCCCACTTAGTAATTTTCAGGCTGAGGAGATAGATAGCTCAGCAGGTAGAGCACTAGCTGTCCCCAGAACCTATATAAGAACCGGATCCAGTGTCCCTGCATGCCAAGCATACAATTAGGAGACAGGAGGTGGAGCCAGAGAACCACAGAAAGCTGGTGGGCCAGCCAACCAGGCTTACATCAGGGTGAGCCAAAGAAACCCTGTCTCAAACAAGGTGAAAGGCGGAACTGCGTCCCGAGGCCATCCCTGACAGCCACACACATAGGCTTTCATAGACTGCCTACTTCTCTAGACCAATCAGCAGAGAAGTCTCCAGCAAGTACCTCAAAACTTGGAGCAAATCAATCCAAACCAGCCAGACCCTGTCTCAGCAACAGCAAAAAAAATCATTAAGTATCTCAAATAAGATTTTATTTATAAGCCGGGCGGTGGTGGCGCATGCCTTTAATCCCAGCACTTGGGAGGCAGAGGCAGGCGGATCTCTGTGAGTTCGAGACCAGCCTGATCTACAAGAGCTAGTTCCAGGACAGGCTCCAAAACCACAGAGAAACCCTGTCTCGAAAAACCAAAAAAAAAAAAAAAAAAAAAGATTTTATTTATATGAATAAGATCTATTAATGTATACTGCTACAAAAATTAAAATTTTAAAAATTAATAGTTATTAATTTATAATAATAATGAGCTTATTACATGGTAATTTAACATCTTGTGAAAAATAACTTTTTCTAACTAAAAAGGAAGAAGAATATATGACTTGATAGTTTGATATATCTCCCTGCTTCCTGGCGGTTCTGGCCACATGTCAGTACTACGTTCAGTCTGTCACGATACGGATATGCCAAGTAGCTGTGTCGTTTCGATGCATACTTATGAGAGAAAAGAATTCCTACAAAATCATGGAAGTATCATGAAGACAATCTGTCTTTACAGACCTTCTGAAAGAATGCAGATTCTGGGTCAGTAAGATGGCTCATCAGATAAAGGCACTTATTGTCTCTAACTCCAAAAATCCACACACTAATGAAATAATAAAGTCACCTTTTAAAGGTTTTTGTTTTGTTTTTTGACACAGGGTCTTTTTATGCAGCCCTGGCTAGCCTTAAACTTAAATCCACCTGCTTCTATCTACCTACTGAGTACTGTGACTAAAGGCATGCACCACCACAGCTGAAAACAAATTATATGTACACGTAAGTATACTGTGTGTGCTCATGGAGACCAAAAGACTATGTCAGATCCTCTGGAGCTGGAGTAGCAGGTGTCTGCAAGCCACTCAATATGGGTGCTAGGAAACAAACCTCGTCCTTTGTTAGAGCAAATGGCAAGTGCTCTTAACCGCTGTGTTATTTCTATGGCCTCTCAAATTTCGTGTGTGTGTGTGTATGTCTGACTCTACATTGCTTTGACTGGCCTTGAACTCTCTATGTAGACCAGGCCTTGAGCTCACAGAGACCTGCCTGCCTTTGCCTCCAGATTTCTGAGGCTAGAGGTTTACACCACCATGGGGCTGGAGAGATGGCTCACTGGTTAACTGCACTTGCTGCTACTGTAGAGGACTCGGGTTCAGTTCCTAGCACCCCCGTAGTGGCCCTTGTAACTCCAGTTCCAGAAGTTTCAATGCCCTCTTCTAGTCTCCACATGAGGGGCACACTCATACAGGCAAGCCAAACACTCAGATACACAAATAAACTAAATCTTCATGAAAAAAAAAAGTGTGCCTCATCCCCAGCTAGGTACAGGGATTTGAGTCTTGGGTCATCTGGCAGAACAGCCAGTGTTCTTAATTGCTGAGTCACCTCTGCAGCCCCCCCACTCCCCCAGCCCCGCCACACACACCTTGTCTTTTAATGATTATACAATCTAGTACATTTGCTTCAAGTTGAAACATACACACCCACATGAGTAGATTATGGAAAAAGGCAACAATTAAGTTCTTTCTCAGGAAAGTCTTGGGGGCTGGAGAGATAGTGCCGTGTTTAAAAGCACCGACTGCTCTTCCAGAGGGTGGCGGGGGTGGGGGTGTTCAATTCCCAGCACCCACATGGCAGCTCACAACTGTAACTCCAGTTCCAGGGGACCCGAAACCCTCACACAGACTGACATGCAGATAAAACACCAATGCACAGAAAATAAATGTCTTTGAAAACAAAAACAAAAACCAAAACTCCTTCCATCCTTCATATTCCAAGAAACAACTTTCAGTGAGTCTCCAAGCCTGTATTTTAGAACTAAATCCTACTTTCTCCAGACTCATCTAGTCCACCAACAGCCTATGTAACAGAAGACAGCCTCCTCCACTGGATCCTCTAGCCTCCATCTCCTAAATGCAGGGATTATTGGTACACACCACCAAGCTTGGCTAACGACATAACTACACTTTAACTAATGGCTTTTTGGTTGTTCCCCTGAACACTAAAATCATAGTTTAGTGGGGAGTTTTGGATGCTCGGCAAACACTCTAAAGCCAGATTACTTACCATTTTATCCTTGGAACACATATCATCTCTGTTAACCTGTCAATAAATAGTTGTTGAAGAATGAATAATTTGGGGGAAGACTTGATAGCACAAGCTTGTGTAATCTTAGTTACTTGAAGACTGAGGCAGGATGGTCACAAGTTCAAGGCCTACCTAAGCTGCAGAGTGAGATCAAAGCCAACCTGGGCAACTTAATAAAACCTGTCTCAAAATAAGGAATAAAAACAACGAGGACATGGTCATAGCTCAGCAGTACAAAGACCCTAGGGTCAGCATCTAATACTGACCAGACAAGTCAAACTAAGTGCAGTGGCGTAATCTATCCAGTGAAATGGAGGCCAATTTGGATTACAACAGCAAATTTTAAACCAGTTTTGTGGTGGGTATTCACCCCACCCATAACCTTAGGCTGTCTAGCCTGATAGAGGTGGTACTTCTTGTCCACATTACCTCTTATAAGGTGGTCCTCTATCTCTTGGGTGGTGAAGACTGGTTCCCAGCTTTCCAAGGTCTCTATAACTGGATTTGCGATATCCCGTATTTGTGAGTATATTTCCCCTCTTTCATATCTTAATAAATCCTTGATACTCCTTAAACAGGCACACATGGATTTCTCCAAACACAGCTTGGTCAATACAATGAGACCATGTCTCAGTAAATGAGTAAATGAATACATAAATTCCTTTTTAAAAAAATCCCTGCTAGGTGAAGTGCCACCTCAAAAGACAAAGACTTGCTGCGTCAGTTTTGTGCTTTATCAAGTGTAGAAGGTCACCGCCTTCTGAGGAATCAGAAATTCAAGTTAACCAAAATTTTATTTTATGTGTATGTGTGTTCTGCCTGCACGTATGTGCACCATGGGCATGCCTGGCACCTGAGGAAGTGAGGAATGTGTTGGATGCCCTGGAAATGAAGTTAGGGATGTTTTTTAACTCACCACGTGCGTGTTGGGAACTGAACCCAGGACCTCTGCAAGAATAGCAAGTATCTAAACTGATGAGCATTTCTCTAGCCCTAAGTAAGCCAGTTTTAATCTATGATCAGGAAGAATTAAACAACCACAACAATTTGATTTAATTGAAGACACTCTGTGCCTATGATGGAAACTTCTAAGACAGCTGCTACCCAGAAGTTAAAATCTACAAGGAATATCTTTCTTAATCCCCCACCCTCACCTCTGGTATTTGCTAATTTTGGACACAAATTTGTGATCTTGCTTCAATCCTGTGAGTGCTGGGTTATAGGCCTGGATCACCAGTCAACTAGAAACCCTGAATTGATAAGCCACAACACAGAATGTGATTACTCCCACTGCCCTCCTGGGCTGTGCAGCTCCCAGTGTATACACGACTACTTGACAAACTTGTTTGCTTGTTTACAGATCATTAACTACTGAGCAGATTTAGACAGTAAAAATACAGAGCAATGGTTAACCAGATGTTACTATCAATCAAATATCAGTAAAAATAGAATATCTGATTACTTAAATCACTCAGGGACTAATATTAGAAATTCTCCTAGCCCTTGAGGACCTCTACTCACTCTGCCCACTGTTAAGATTTTATCTTGTCGGGGGCTGGAGAGATGGCTCAGAGGTTAAGAGCACTGGCTGCTCTTCCAGAGGTCCTGAGTTCAATTCCCAGCAACCACATGGTGGCTCACAACCATCTGTACTGAGATCTAGCACCCTCCTCTGGCGTGCAGGCATACATCGAGGCAGAATGTTGTATACATAATAAATAAATAAATAAAAATTAAAAAAAAAAAGATTTTATCTTGTCACTGGGCGGTGGTGATGTGCCTTTGATCCCAGCACTAGGATGGCAGAAGCAGGCAGATCTTTTGAATTCAAGGCCAGCCTGATCTACAGAGTGAGTTCCAGGACACTCAAGGCTGTTACTTGGAGAAACCCTGTCTCAAAAGACAAACAAGTTTCCTTATGATTTTTTTGGCAGTGGTGGGGGAGACCCCTCTTTTGATGCTCCTACTTCCATCCTGAATGATGGGATTACAAATGTATGCCATCATGCCTAGTTTTTATTTTGTTGTTTTTTTTTCAAAATGCAGTTTCTCTGTGTAGCCCTGGTTGTCCTGGTAAACTCTGTAGATGAAGCTGGTCTCGCTACTGCCTCCCAAGTGCTGGGATTAGAAGTGTGTATCACTGTACCCAGTCTGTGAGAATCTACTCTTAAAATATTCTCTGAGCTAGGGAGATGGATAAACAGTAAGAAACACTGCTGTTCTTTAAGACCCATTTTTGGCTCTCAGAATCCACCCAGTAGCTCACAACCTATTAACTCTGGTTTCAATGCATTTCAATGGATCTATCTGATGCATTCTCTGTGGACCTAGTGCCCTTGGAGGCCTCCACAGACACCATGTCCACAGAGTGCAAAGACTATAAGCAGGCAAGACACTCATGCACATAAAATAATTTTTACCCAGCACTTGGGAGGCAGAGGTAGGCGGATCTCTGTGAGTTCGAGACCAGCCTGGTCTACAAGAGCTAGTTCCAGGACAGACTCCAAAACCACAGAGAAACCCTGTCTCGAAAAACCAAAATAAATAAATAAATAAATAAATAAATAATAATTTTTAAAATAATGTCCTCAGAACTAGATGGTGGTGATACACACTTTTAATCCCAGCACCCTGGAGGCAAAGGCAGGCAGATCTTTGAGTTGGAGGCCAGCCTGGTCTACAGAGTGAGTTCTAGAACAGCCAAGGCTACAAAGAGAAACTGTGGCTTGAAAAACAAAAGTAAACAAAACAACAACAAAGTTATCCTCGAGTTTACCAGTGGTGATGCACACCTTTAAACCCAGCACTTGGGAGGCAGAGAGAGGTAGATCTCTGAGTTTGAGGCCGGCCTGGTCTACAGAGTGGGTTCCCCAGGACAGCAAGGGCTACACAGAGAAACCCTGTCTCAAAAAAACAAAACAAAGCCGGGCGATGGTGGCGCACGCCTTTAATCCCAGCACTCGGGAGGCAGAGGCAGGCGGATCTCTGGGAGTTCGAGACCAGCCTGGTCTACAGAGTTAGTTCCAGGACAGGCTCCAAAACCACAGAGAAACCCTGTCTCGAAAAAACAAAAAAAGAAAAAAAAAAAAAGTTGTCCTCTAAACTGGATATAGTGGTGAAAGCTTTTAATCAAACCACCATCAAAACAGACAACAAGCCCAAGCAAAATTAATTTTTACATTATTGATTTTATATGACAGATCCAAAATATTAAGCTTGGTATGGTAGTGTACACTTGTGATCCTAGCACTCTGGAAGTAGAAGCAGGAGGATAAAGAGCTCAAGGCCAGCCAGCTTCAGCTACCTAAGGAGTTGGAGGCCAGCCTAAGCTACAGGAGACTCTGCATCAAATAAAACAAAATAAAACAGAAGTTGTACAAGGTACTGGCTTGTCAACATGTAAATGAGCAGAAAGTGTAGGCTAGGAATTTAGCTCATCGGTTACAGTGCTCACCAAGGAAGCCCTTGGCTCTATAAACCAGATAGGCTTAGTCATCTGAAGCCAGCCTGGAATACACAAGACCCTGCCTCAATAAACATAAAAACTGAGGTGTCATTTTTAAAGCCAATGTATACTTTTTATTAACTTTATATCTCAACTCTGAGTCCTCATATTTGAAATCCTAAGAGCCTTGTGCAGTGGTTGCTATACTGGACAACATTATTCTAATTATTCTATCAAGGAAGCTGGTTTCTTTATTTGTTTTTGGAAAATTATGAATAACTCCTTTTGCAACAATATCTCAATTTCCCTAATGCTAAAATTGGCATAGATTCAAGTACAAATGGTCAAAACTTGGTATAATCTTTATAACTAAGATTTTATTTGTCTAAATATATCTCTGGAGAGGAATTTAAAATAGGCAGATCTCTTCGAACTCTATAAGGAAGGTATGTTATTTCTGCTCTTTCATTAACCTCTTTACCTATTTAGAAGACTTTAATACTTTGAATCAAGAGGTGGTACTAGCAAAAACTAACATGTTTCTTTTCAGTGACAGATACGCTGTCTCCAGGATACTCAGGAACCTGATCTCAGTCATGACAATTCTGTGTTGTCTGCAAAACACCAACACCACCCAGCACTTGGGAGGCAGAGGCAGGCGGATCTCTGTGATTTCGAGACCAGCGTGGTCTACAAGAGCTAGTTCCAGGACAGGCTCCAAAACCACAGAGAAACCCTGTCTCGAAAAACCAAAAAAAAAAAAAACAAAAAACCAAAAAAAAAAAACACCAACACCAACTGTGCAGAAAAAGTTTTCCCCTGAGTGAGGAGGGACTCAGGCTTCTGACCATCTAGAGCTGGCTGAGAAGTGAGTTTTAGATAAGACAGGACCATGTGACCATTTTCCCAACCAACTCAGCTGATCTGCAAATGTCATTTAATTCTGTGATTTGCAATTCAACAATGCTCAACAGAATAAGCCTGGGTCACAGAGGAATGGGCTGTGTTCTTATAACCTAATCAGCATCTACGGCTATTCTCCTCAAAGGCTCTGACCTCTGGAAGGCGTGTTAATACTGGCTAAAGTGATGTGTTCCAGGACAGCCAGAGTTATATTGTGAAACCCTGTCTGGGGTAGGGGAAAGAGAAAGACAGACTAAGAAATGTGCCCAGCCAGGTGTGGTGGTGCCTGCTTTTAACCCCAGCACTCAGAAAGCAACGATAGGAGAGCTCTGGAGTTTGAGGCCAGCCTCTTCATTCGACATATCAAGTTCCAAGCAAGCCAGGGCTATATAGCAAGGCCATGTCTCAAAGACATAACAGGCCTGCAAGTGAAATTATCCAGTTCCCAGTGACAGAAAACGCTATCAGAAAAATCCTTCAGGCACCCTAGGAAGTTGCCTTTGAGAGAAGACTGAACTAAGCTAAGCAGCAGGGAAAGTGCGCACCCTTGTCCTGCATGATTCACAAAATAATTGTCTTCCGGCAGCGTGAACTCCTGTCGCAATAACATCCCAAATAAATTAGCCTACGCAGATCTGGTGATATCGGTATCTAGCCACTGGCTCCTGATGATCCAAGGGACAAGTACTCAGGAGGTGGGTATCAAGTTTCAAACAACTTTATATTAAAATTTAGCTTAAAAATCCAGGAGTTGCTCATGTCTGTAATCCCAACAATCAGGAGGAAGAGGGAGGATGGCATGGGCAAGACAGATCCTGTCAGTCTCAGAAACAAAACAGACAAAAATCAGATACAACAGATCGACTTAGACCATTCTCTCAGGTTTCAATGAACAATACAATATTAGAGAAAAGAATAAACCTGGAAGAGTTAGCACCTCTGTGAGAGAGCATGGAGGCAGGGCAGTGGGTGTCATGAGGATGCTCGTGAGAGAGAGAAGATAGAGCCTGTACAAAGTGCTAGGTGTGCATCTATAACATGGTGAAATGTCACACAGAATCCTCTCACCCTCTGACTCAATCAAAGTCTGTTTCACACCAGACACCTCTGTAACCCTGAAAGCTCCTCTGAGCATCTGTGTAGATGAGCAGGCCCTTTCCAACCATCCCACAAATATTTACTGGTCACATGCTACACTGGGCACTGAATAGATCACCCCACTTTTGTTTGATAGCTAATAACTGCTTCTGGAGTGAGTTTGTTTTTACCTGTGCTGGAGATTGAGCCCAGGGCAAACACTCCATCTCAGAGCTATATCCTAAAATCCACACTGTAGTTCTTGAAAACAGTAGATAATACTGCTGGGTGTGACGGCTCATGCTTGTAATCCTAGCCCTTGGGTAGTGGGGGTAGGAAGATCCAGGAGTTAAGGCCAGGCTGAGTGACATGGTGAGCCGAAGCCAGTCTGAACTGCAGGAGATATATTTTATTTATGGTCAGATAGTTTTTCAGTAATCTCTTATTAGAGGAGGCTGCAGTTCTCTGGAGAATATGGAAAGGAAAGAAAGGCACTATGGTTTATGAGAAGGAAAAGAAAGTAAACTCCAATTTTTGATAGACCTCTAAGAAAGCTTGGCCTGTTTGCATCTCCCTTGATCCTAGCAGTTGGGAGGCCAAAGCGGGAGGATTTTGAGTTCTGAACTAGCCCAGAATACATGGCAAAACTTTATCAGGGGGAGGATAGCTTTTTATTAAGTAGGATAGGGTTAAGATTCCTTAAAACAGCCGGATGGTGGTGGCACACACCTTTAATCCCAGCATTCAGGAGGTTGGCAGGCAAATCTCTGAGTTTGAGGTCATCTTGGTCTATAGAGCTAGTTCCAGAACAGGGTCCAAAACTACAGGGAAACCCTGTCTCGAAAAAGAAAGAAAGAAAGAAAGAAAGAAAGAAAGAAAGAAAGAAAGAAAGAAAGAAAGAAAGAAAGAAAGAAAAGAGTCCTTAAAACATAAAACATAGCACTTAACCCCAATAGTCGGGAGGCAGAGGTTGAGCTAGAGGCTACCCTTATCAACATAGCAAATTCCAGAACAACCAGGACTACATAGACAGACCCTTTCTTAAATATCTCTACATCTATCTATATCTATCTCAAGAAATAGAGTAATAATTCAAGCTTCCCTCCCTTATAAACACATTAAATCAAGTACAGGAGTACCTTGGATTCCGCCCCCTGCAAAAAGTTAAACCCTCCCCCTCCCCCATTTTGATAGCCTCAATACACACAGTTTTAGCTGGCCTGGAACTCACTATATAGCCCAGACTGGCCCTCAAGTTCATGATCTTCCTGCCTCAGCTTCTTGAGTACTGGGGTAGAAGTTAAATCTTACAGCTGATGTAAGGGTGCACATTTGTAACCCCAGAACGGGTGAGGGTAAGGAAGAATTCCTGTGAGTTCAAGGCCAGCTGGACTATAAAGTATCAGTCCAGCTAGCTACATAGTTAAGCTTCTGTCTTAAGCAAACAAAAACGCCTGGAAGGTGGCTTAAGGGAAATAGTCCTATCATGTACTATCAAAGAACTCCAAACATGGGGAAAGGAACTCAATACTGAGTGGAGCACCAATGAGCAAAACCTCCAGCTCCTGCTAGACTTAGTTTATTGTCTGCAAAAGGAGGGTGGCATCTACCATATGCCAGTCTATGATTTGCTACACCGTTTGTTTCTGAAACTAAATGAGAAAATGCAGAAAAAAACCAACTTCCCAATTATTTTGGATAGGATTTTTTTTTTGTATTATTGAGACAGGGTTCTCAATGGTTGTCCTGTAACTCACTATGAGACTAAGAAGATGACCTAGAATTCAGAGATCTGCCTGTCTCTGTGTCTTGAGTGCTGGGATTAATGTGTGTGCCACTATATCTTGTAAAAAATCCTAATTTATCGTGTGTGTGTGTGTGTGTGTGTGTGTTGATGGCATGCATGTCTGTGCATCATGTGCACGCTTGATGCCCATGGAGTCAGAAGAGGGCCTCCGATCCCCTGGAACTGGAGTTGCAGATGGTTGTGAGCTAGGAATCAAACTCTGGAAGGCACCTGATTGTCTGGCACAGTTCTGAACGGCTGAGTCTTCTCTCCAGCCCTGGGATAGGCTTTCACTGTGCTTTAGTGTAGCTGCTGCTCCCTCTATGGAAGACCAGCAACCCAACAAAGCAGCTGAGGATTCTAAGCCCTTTCTGTGAAAGCAAGTCTTAAAGGGAAACAAAATAGCAAGACTGTTTCTAGGGCCAACTTTTCCTAGGATCACAGGTGAGGAAACAAGGTGAGTGTCCCTACTAGATAAGAACACTAGACAGAGTGCCTGCTCACCCTGACACTGGTCACCATAGAAACAAGGTGAGTGTCCCTACTAGACAAGAACACTAGACAGAGTGCCTGCTCACCCTGACACTGGTCACCATAGAAACGTGCAGCTAGAATTCCCAAAGGGAAAGGCTCTTTTCCAGTGACTCCTCCAGGAAGTAGTCTCCAGCCATCTGGGGAAACCCTTAGAATTAGAATACATAACTTTATGGAAAATGGTGTTTATAAACAAGGGATCTTCATCACTAGCAGAGGGAACTCACAGAACTGGTATAGACCTGTATGAAAAGCAAAGACTATATTCCTATGGCAATGAAAGATTCTGTATTGGATTGTCTGTTTTCCTTGATAGTCATTATGTCTCGTATTACTCCTAAGCCTGCACCTCCACCTCAAGGATACTTAAAATAATGATTACCTTGGAAAACTCTAAGTTCCTGGGGCCCAGAAAAGGCATTGACTTTGAATTTCATTTACTTCATCTAAAAAACACATTTGTATATTATATATTATTCACTTCTTCACTTGAGTATCTGGTACAGCACTTTGACAAGAAACAAACAGCAGTAATAAATGCAGATAAGTGACTAGCTACATGTAAGAAAAAAGTTAGGCATAGGCAAATCAAAGAAGTAATCCCAAACAGATTATTTCTGAGTACTGGATGATCTTGTCTAAACCACATCTCCACACTAGAAAAGGGCCTTCTTGCAACACAGCCTTGCTTGTTCTAGATAAAGGTTTTTACAGACGACGCCTCTGCCTATGCAGAAAGTGCTTTCTTGGCATTTGAGTAAGCTTTATCAAAAACACACACTGCTATAATAAATCCACATTATAAAATCATAAAACCCTCGCTGAGTAACATCGTTTTGGCAGCAGATAAGACCCACCATTCAAAGAAAGGGAGAAACCAGCTCAGAGCATATGGTTAACGCAAATACTACAGCCTTAGAAGCTGGTTCACAAAACTGTTTTCCCATAACCTCCCAGCTCCGAGGCCTTCAAAGTGACCACTCCTCCTCCCGTGCAGGCCTCCAAGGCCCGCTGGGCAGTTCCTCTTGACACCTTCCCCAAACTTTGGAAGCCTCAGGCTTCACCACACCCTATCCTAGCGAGCTGTCGACTGTCACACTAACCGGCGTCCACGCGCTAACAAATCCGGGCTTGGGGCCTAACCGATCCGGTTTCCTTCACCTCTCAGAAGCTAAAGTAATTTTGGAAAGCATTACATCCCATGCACCCCCCTATGTCGCTCGGAAGGTCTGGTGCCTGCACTGAGCCCACAGACTTCCAAGAGCCCAACTAACTCTGGTTCTCCAGGGCCCTTCCTGGTCCTCGCGCAGGGCTCTGCGGGAGCGCGACTCACTCCCGGGCTCTCGGAGGTAGAAAGGCAGCCTTTTAAGAACCCCACGCAAGTCCCGGGTCTGCACTTCGGGGGACCCGGCGCCACCCTCGGCCCTCTTTCACTTGCCCACACCCCGGACTCGCGGGATGCACGCAGGCTCCGAGAGCGCGTCCACGGGCTGCGCGCATCCCCACGGCGGCCTCGGCTCCTCCGGTCGCTTCCGGGCCTCGGCCTCCGGCTCACCCGCCGGCCCCCGCTCGCCCGCCGCCCCCGGCCTTGCACAGCAGCTCTCACCGCTCGAAGAGCAGCCTCACGGAGAAGATGCCTGCCGCCAGCGGGAACACCGACAGCATGTGCCGGGCGCGCGGGTAGCCGTAGCCGTCGGCCGGGCCCTCCAGGTCGGCCCAGCTCACGTTCTGCGGCAGCCAGAAGCGCTCGCTCCACAGCCAGCCCCACAGGAGGCCCAAGGCTCCCGCCGCCGCAGTCGCCATCTTACGCCCGCCCGGCGGCCACCGCCGCCACAGCCTCCGCGGCAGCCACGGCCAACGGAACCCGCTGGGAAGCAGCCCCGGGGCGGGGCCCGGCCTACGGCCACCCTCTTCCGTCCCCGAGTCCTCCCAGCAGCCCAGCCCGCCTCTCCGGCAGGCCTGGCCTCCTCCCCGCCCATCTCGCCTTCCCGCCCACTCCGCCGCCGCAGGAACCCGGGCACCCTCAGGTGGGGCCTAGCTTCGGCTCGTCCCGCTCGCCTTGGCCACGCCCACCCGTTCTGCCACGCCCTCTCACCTGCAGCCTGAGCCCCGCCCAGCTTCTTGTAGCAGGTTTGACACCGCCACGGCCACACCCCTACTTCGGGCTAGTTTCTCCCTCCTGGAAACATTCCTCCTAGTCCAGTAGATTCAAATCCTGGCTTCCAGCCAGTTGATACAGTTCTGATCTTCACTCCCAGCGCCTGTGTCCCAACCGATGTGCTGTGCCATTCGTCCGAACTGATTCTAACTACCACCCATTTCACCATAAACAGATTTGTTAATCCCAATCTCTTTTTTGATGCACCTCCACGGTCTCCAACCTTCTTTGCTTTAGGTCTTAAAGTCACCTTCACTTTTTCTTAGAGAAAATGTGGGGCCTTAAGATATCCTTAAATTACAACCTTGTAATTCCAGCACAGGAGGATGGAGGCTGAAGGATTAGGTGGTCCTCTGCTGCCAGTAAGTTCAAGGACAACCTGAGCCACGTGAGACCCCACTCACCCCCAGTCTCTTTTGAATAGGGCTGTGGGGGAGGGGAGCTGGTATTTCATAACTGTAATCTCAGCCAGCACTTGGGTGGTTGAAGCAAGAGAATTGTCGTGAGTTTTAAGACCAGTTTAAACACGGTATTGAACCAAAAAGTTCCCCCTTTTCCCCCATGGGGAAAAGGGAAATAAAGAAAAATAAATAAATGCCAGTTTCTAATGAGAACTGTCTTGTAGCAAGCACTGCCAAGAATGTGTTCCACGGGTTCTTTCACTCCTGCCTCCTATGAAATCTGCAGCACGATTTTATGGAGGGATAAACTGAAGTCCAAAGAGGCAGAATAGTTTGTCCAAAGTCATATAGATAAGCAGCTGAAACTAGAAACTCTTTAGCCTCCAGAGCCCTGATTTCCTTATCCCACAAGGGAGACTCTTTAGCCTCCAGAGCCCTGATTTCCTTATCCCACAAGGGAGACTCTTTAGCCTCCAGAGCCCTGATTTCTTTATCCTACAAGCTACCTCAGTCGTAAATGCTCCAAGTGAACATTGGACCCTTGTGAATCTCCACAAACAAGGAAGCAAACCATAGACCAGGCACTCTCAGAAAACTAAATTATCCTTCAGTTGCCAGAGAACCCTGAACCCTATCAGTTAAAACCTAGCTACAAGGTTAATTGCCAGAAACTAACTAGGGACGGGTGGTGATGGGAATTCCAAGAAGTAAATCTCAACTTTAGGTCTGAGGACAACAAAGTAACTTTCCAACCAGTAAGCTAAGTTTAAGGGTCAAGGTGAGGGGGCGTCATGGAAGAGCAACTGCAATGAGACCCAATGAGACCTCAGCTCGGTGCTTTGCAAACCTTAGTTCACCCTGTGCCCCATAGGGAGTGTGTGTTTTAAGTTCTCTGGGCCCAGCCAGAGATTCTCTGGTTGAAGGAGGCTGTAGAACAGAACCCTTCCCACATAGTTGTATTTACTTTTTTTGGTGTTGGGCATTCAACCAGGGGCCTTGCACAAATGAAGTATAAGCTCTCTGGCTGCGCCATACCCTCAGCTCTGCATTTCTCATTTCTAACAATTTTTTTGTTGTTATTTTTATTTATTTATTTATTTATTTTTTTATTTCCGAGACAGGGTTTCTCCGTAGCTTTTGGTTCCTGTCCTGGAACTAGCTCTTGTAGACCAGGCTGGCCTCAAACTCACAGAGATCCGCCTGCCTCTGCCTCCCGAGCACTGGGATTAAAGGCGTGCGCCACCACCGCTCGGTTCTAACAAATTCATAAGTGACATCACTGCTACCTGAATGGCTTGAAGCCATGTCCATCTAAACTCAGAATTAGTATTATGGCAACTACTCATGTGTGTGTGTTAATTATATAAATGTTTTGCTCAAATGTATATGTACTGCAGAGGTGCCTGGTGCCTGTGGATATCAAAAGAGGGCACCAGATCCCTTGGAATTGAAGTTACAGATAGTTGTGAGCCACCATGTGGGTACTGGGAATCAAGCCTGGGTCTTCTGTAAGAGTAACAAGTATCCACTGTACCATCTCTCCATTCTCAGCTATCTTGTAATTTTTATAGACTTTAGAAGAAACAATTATTAGTCTTCTCTTTCCAACACCAATGTGGGATGTCTCTCTGTATGCTGTGAATATGTTTTATTACCATTGATTAATAAAGAACCTGATTTGGGCCGGTTGTGGTGGCACACGCCGGTAGGATTTGCTGAAGGAGGCAGAGGCAGGAGGATCACGAGTTTGAGACCAGCCTGGGCTACACATTTTTAGCTGGGCGGTGGTAGTGCATGCCTTTAATCCCAGCACTTGGGAGGCAGACAGGCGGATCTCTGTGAGTTCCAGGCCAGCCTGGTCTACAAGAGCTAGCTCCAGGACAGGCTCCAAAGCTACAGAGAAACTCTGTCTCGAAAAACAAAACAAAACAAAACAAATGTAAAGAACCTGATTTGGCCAATAGACAGGTGGAATATAACCAGGTGGGAAACTCAAACAGGCATACAGGGAAAGAAGGTGGAGTTGAGGAGAGGCCAGCAGCAGCTGGAGAAGCAAGATGTGAGGTAACAAGTCATGAGCCTTGAGGTAAAATATAGAATAATAGAAATGCGATGATTTAAGTTATAAGAGCTAGTTAATAATAAGCCTGAGCTAATAGGCTTATTAAAATTAAGCCTCAGAGTAGTTATTTGGGAACTGGCAGGTGGGAGAGAAATCACCAGTTACACAACACCAATAAAACCTTGTTTCTAACAAGAAATTCAGGTCTTTTATTTGTTTACCTTCTAAGACAATTTTTTTTCTCTTTCTGAGATACAGTTTCTCTGTGTCCTGGCTCTCCTGGAACTCACTCTATAGACTAGGTTGGCCTCAAACTCAGAGGCCTTCCTGCTTCTACCTCCTGAGTGCTGGGGTTTAAGTTGTGTGCCATTAGCCCAGCTCACCTAGTAAGACTTTTATGCAAAACCACCTCGTAAAACCTTTATGAAAGGGGCTAGAGAGATGGCTCAGAGGTTAAGAGCATTGCCTGCTCTACCAAAGGTCCTGAGTTCAATTCCCATCAACCACATAGTGGCTCACAACCATCTGTAATGGGGTCTGGTGCCCTCTTCTGGCCAGCAGGTATACACACAGACAGAATATTGTATACATAATAAATAAATATTTGAAAAAAAAGTTAAAAAAAAACCTTTATGAAAATGTTTTAATACCCTTTCCCCAACCTGTAAAACATCTGTTTACATAAAAACCCTGCAGCGTTCTTGGAGCTTAAGTAACTTAATGGGAGGACAACCCTTTTCCACTTTTCCTCATTTCCTATAGGCTGATTAAAATAAAATAAAATAAAATAAAATAAAAAGAACTAGTAAATCTTGAAAGGCTGTGAGGCCAGACAAGCCCCCAATCAATGGGGAAAAGATACAGTTACCACATACATTAGAATAAAAGCCAAGTGAAATGTCGTGTCTCAGTGTGCTCACTAGCTCCTTTGGGTTCTTTGTTACTTTGTTTCTGAGGGAAGGGTTTCTCTGTGTAGCCCTGGCTGGCCTGGAGCTCACTCTGTAGATCAGGCTGGCCTCAAACTCATAGAGATCCATCTGCCTCTGCCTCTCTAGTGCTTAAACACATGCGTGCCACCATAACCCGTCCTGTTTGGGTTCTTGGGTATCCTTTTTACTGAAAGGAATTGCCTTGCCAAGTTACTTTCTCTTTGTTCCTATGTTCTCTGTGTGACACCAAGATTAGTCTAACAACATTAAAAGGAAGTGAGCAGACACCATTCTGGTTCCATGGGATCTCAAATCAGAGCACCAGGAAACAGAAAATGTGCCAGTTGAGAATGGAGGAATTGGGCCATGATGGTCTTGCTCGAGCATGGCATGCCCAAAGGTGCACATGCCAATTCTAATGAGTTTATTAGAAAGCATTTTCCTATTGAATATAGGGTAGAGTGAGACAAATGAGCAGAATCTAACTTTCCCTGAGAGTATTTGGCTAGGAATTAAACATTGTTAAATAGCTTTAATAATAGGCCTTACTTTAAGAACCCTTTAATAGTTACTTCAAATAAACTGAACACTTGAGAACCAGCCATTACCCTTTGATCGACAGCTGGCAGGCCCTCCACTTGTGCCTAGCTGATTTGATTTAACCAAGAGCTGTTAATCAATCCACTCTTCTATTGATGGTCAGCTGAATTGTCACCGTTGACAACCCAGCTCCTTTGACTCGTGCATAGATACCTCCCACTTCCAGCACCACTGTAACCATGGTGAAAATGGCCATGATACTGCTTCGAGAGGCCCTACTCTAGGCATGACTGTTTCAAGCAGCTCGTATGGCTCTGGGGAACTCCCTGCTCACCAAGACAACCCTCTAAATTCTACGTAGCTCTACTGACCTTGCAGCAATTCTCTTTCAGCACAGAGGAGGGAGAGGAGAAAAAGTGTCTCTTCAGTGACTCAATAAAAAGCCTGAAGTTGGTGGAATTTAAGGTTTGCAATTGGTAGCATATACAAGGCTATAATGGGAATTATAATCGGATCAAAGTGTGGCATACCCTTCTTCAAGCTATAAAGCTGCTTGTTTTTTTGTTGTTTGTTTGTTTTTAAATATTTATTTATTATGCATACAATATTCTGTCTGTGTGTATGGCTGCAGGCCAGAAGAGGGCACCAGACCTCATTACAGATGGTTGTGAGCCACCATGTGGTTGCCGGGAATTGAACTCAGGACCTTTGGAAGAGCAGGCAATGCTCTTAACCACTGAGCCATCTCTCCAGCCCCTTGTTCTTTGTTTTTTATTAGTGTGGGAGGCTGCTCTGTTTACTCAACCTCTAGTTTACAACATGAAGCCAAAATGAAGACTTTTTTTTTCATTTTTTTTTAAAATATTTATTTATTTATTATGTATACAATATTCTGCCTCCATGTATGCCTGAAGGCCAGAAGAGGGCACCAGACCTCTTTACAGATGGTTGTGAGCCACCATGTGGTTGCTGGGAATTGAACTCAGGACCTTTGGAAGAGCAGGCAATGCTCTTAACCGCTGAGCCATCTCTCCAGCCCTTTTTTTTCATTTTTTGGGACAGGGTTTTCTCTGTGTAGCTTTGGAGTCTGTCCTGGAACTCGCTCTGTAGACCAGGCTGGCCTCAAACTCACAGAGATCCACCTGCCTCTGCCTCCTGATTGTTGGGATTAAAGGTGTGCACCACCACCGCCCAGCCCAATTAAAGACTTCTTATGAATGGTCATTGTCCTGATTAGCACACAAACACAAAAATCAGACAAAACCCAAGGTTTCTGACAGTGGCAGCAGAAAGGCTAGTGAAGAGGTCAGGGAAGGGCTTGGTGAGATGCTTCAGTGGGTAAGAGGCTTTATGCTAACAAGAGGACCTGAGTTCAAACCCCATCACCTACACATATACACACACAGCATTCACACAAAAGTTCCAGAAACTTCCGGGTGTAGTGGGACATACTTAATCTCAGCACTCAGATCAACAGGCGTTGGAGGCTGGCCTGGTCTCCACACTGAGTTCCAGGACAGGAAACTTACATAAGGAGACCCTGTCTCAAACAAAGAGAAAAAATTCCAGAGAATCACCAGAGCTAAGGGTGATCATTGATTTTCCAGCCTCTTAATTCTGCCATTTGTGCTAAATATGTGAAGTGGGGTTCATGTGCTGATAATTATAAACTCTATTAAATTATTAAAATATAACTATTACATTTCTAGCACTCAGGAAATAGAGGTAGTCAGCCAGGTTCACACTGTGAGACTCCGTCTCAAAAAAAAAAAAAAGTGTTGAAGATGCTTTAGTTGGGTTTCTATTGCTGTCAAAAGACAACATGGCCGTGGCAACTCTTATAAAGGAAAGCATTTGATTGAGGTGGTGGGGAGCATGGAAGTGTGCAGGTAGACCTGGGCTGGCTACATCTTGATCAGAAGGCAACAGGAAGTGAACTGAGCATCACACTGAGCAAACCTTGAACAAAGGAGACTTCCCTCACAATAGTGACACACTTCCTTCAACAAGGCCACACCTACTCCAACAAGGCCATACCTCTTAATAGTGTGCCACTCCCTATAGGTTTATGGGAGCCAATTCCATTCAAACTACCACAAATACCAAAGATTAAGATTTAACTTGGGAGGCAGAGGCAGGCGGATCTCTGTGAGTTCGAGACCAGCCTGGTCTACAAGAGCTAGTTCCAGGACAGGCTCCAAAACCACAGAGAAACCCTGTCTCGAAAAACCAAAAAAAAAAAAAAAAAAAAAAAAAAAAAAAAAAAAAAAAAAAAAGATTTAATATGCAGGGGCTGGAGAGATGACTTAGCAGTTAAAAACATGTTGTTGCCTAAGACCCAGGCTTGCTTGTCGGGCGGTGGTGGTGCACACCTTTAATCTCAGACTTGGGGGGCAGAGGCAGGCGGATCTCTGTGAGTTCGAGGCCAGCCTGGTCTACAAGAGCTAGTGCCAGGACAGGCTCCAAAGCTACAGAGAAATCCTGCCTTGAAAAACCTTTAAAAAAAAAAAAAAAGATTCAGGCTTGCTTCCTAGAACCCCCATGGTGGCTCACAAACATCTTAACTCCAGTTCCAGGGGTCATATGCCCTCTTCTGACATCTGGAATATGAGGCGCTCTTGTGGTGCACATACATACTGCATGCAGGCAAGACATTCATATACATAAATAAATCAATCTAAAAGTAAGCAAAAGATTTAATGTGCAAATATTCAAATTTTAATTATGCAAAAAAACAAGAAATCCATTTGATTTCATAAAGAGTAAAATTATCTGTATACCAAAGGATTGTTTTAAAATAAATACTTGTAGCCGAGTGGTGGTGGTGCACGCCTTTAATCCCAGCACTTGGGAGGCAGAGGCAGGCATATCTCTGTGAGTTCGAGGCCAGCCTGGTCTACAGGAGCTAGTTCCTGGACAGGCTCCAAAGCTACAGAGAAACCCTGTCTCAAAAAACCAACTAACTGGCCGGGAGATGGTGGCGCATGCCTTTAATCCCAGCACTCGGGAGGCAGAGGCAGGCGGATCTCTGTGAGTTCGAGACCAGCCTGGTCTACAGAGCTAGTTCCAGGACAGGCTCCAAAGCCACAGAGAAACCCTGTCTCAAAAAACCAAAAAAAAAAAAAGAAAGAAAAAAAAAAAAAACCAACTAACTAATTAACTAACTAACTACTTGCACTGGAGAGATGGCTCATGGCAGCACTGGCTGTTCTTCCAGAGGACCCAAGTTCAATTCCTAGCACCCACATAACAGATCATAACCATCTGTAATTCCAGTTGCAAGGGATCAGTTTTCTCTTCTGGCCTCCATGGCACCAGTCACATATGTGATGCACAGATACACATACAGGCCAAGAACTCCTACACATAAAAATAATTCAGTTGGGCGTGGTGGTGCACACCTTCAATCCCAACACTTGGGAGGCAGAGACAGGTGGATCTCTGTGGGTTCTAGGTCAATCTGGTCTACAAAGTAAGTTCCAGGACAGGCAGGTTGAATCCTGTCTCAACTCCTTCTCCCACCATATTATATATATGATTTATTATCATTAAACATTTTGTTTGTATACCTGCTTTATACATCTATACACCTTAGTCACACAGAGCTTATTGGGAGGAAAGGGCTCACGAGTGGAATGTAGGAGTCCTGATCTAGGGTAGACTGTGAGAAGCCCTGAGCAGAAGCAGAAGTATCTAGAAAATGAGAGATGACAGAGAAGCTGAGACTGCATTCGAGAGGCTGTGAGGAGCCAAAGGCAGCAGGTGAGTTAGGAAATGTAAACCTGACTGATGGGAGAGCCTCAGAGTTGCCAGTCTAAATCCTGGGCATTGGCCTCTAGCTGACACCCTAGAGAGTCTCAGAAACCCAGCTTATGATCCTCTGGAACTGGGACCTACCAACCCTGTGGGAGACGCCCTTTCGCCTTGCTGACTTCTGCCCTGAACAGGTCTCCAGCTAGCCGCCATTTCTGACAGAGATCTCACTTAATGCAGTTTTCACAGGGCCTGGTGTTGTCCAAACAGCCAGCTGCCGGCTGATCTACAGCAGACAGGGACTGTCTCCTGAATCCTATGGAGTCCAAAGATGGCCCCTTTTCCTGCTTTCCCCACAGGAAACAAAAGAGGGTACCCCTCTTTTGTTTGGCTCTAGGACTGTACTGTTTTCTAAAGATGTTTGTGTTACTGGGCCATTCTCATGACAGAGACATTAGTATATCAAACCCAGTGACTTTAGAGGCAGGCGGATCTCTGTGAGTTCGAGACCAGCCTGGTCTACAATCTACAAGAGCTAGTTCCAGGACAAGCTCCAAAACCACAGAGAAACCATGTCTCCAAAAAGCAAAAACAAACAAACAAACAAAAAAACCCCAGTGACTTTGTTTTATTCTTTATACCTTCATAGTAATGATGTCTGTCTCATCCCCTGAAAGGCACAGAGACAGTAACCTCAATCCAGGAAGCCCTGCCACATGGTGACATCCAGTGGCTGTCCACGGCACTCAAGTTGCTTTGTACAAAATCAGTGAGTTTAGTCTGTGCAAGGTGGACAGATCAAAGGGGAAGGTACACAGTAGGGGCAGTGAAGCGCAGGCCAGGACTGGGTATTTCCTGTGTCAGTGAGGTTGGTGCGTCAAATCTTCACTGAGCATAGTAGATTTCAGCGAGGGATGAAGGCAAGAGCAGGGGTACTTTGCCATATATTCATAAAACTAGAGAAGAGTGGTGCACACCTTTAATCCCAGCCCTCGGGAGGCAGAGGAAGGCGGATCTCTCTGAGTTCGAGGCCAGCCTGGTCTACAAGAGCTAGTTCTAGGACAGGCTCCAAAGCTACAGAGAAACCCTGTCTTGAAAAACCAAAAAAGACTAGAGAAGATGCTGGATGATAGAACAAACTGTCCCCAAAGTATACCTACATCCAAAAAAATCCAATCATAGAAAACTGCCTCTGCATCTTGCATGCCGGGATGCTAGAACAAGTCACCACTCCAGCATGCTTATTAATCTTCATTTAAGTGTATATTTTGGTTGGATAGATACATATCTGTGGATGTCAGTGGAGGGTGTCAGGTCCTCTAGAACTGGAATTAGGATGGTTGTGAGCCACCATGTGAGTGCTGGGAACTAAACCTGGGTCCTGGCCGGGCGGTGATGGCGCACACCTTTAATCCCAGCACTTGGGAGGCAGAGGCAGACGGATCTCTGTGAGTTCAAGGCCAGCCTGGTCTACAAGAGCTAGTGCCAGGACAGGTTCCAAAGCTACAGAGAAACCCTGTCTCGAAAAACTAAAAAAATAAAATAAAATAAACCTGGGTCCTTTGCAAGAACAGCAAGCACTCTAAAATGTTGTGCCATCTCTCCAGTCTCTTTTTGCTTTGTTTTGTTGAGACAGGATCTTACTTTGTGGGTTAGGCTGGCCTCCAACTCACAGTAATCCTCCTGCCTCAGCCTCCTGGCTTTCCAGGGTAGTATTAAAACAACAAATTAACAACAGAAGAAAATGCTTGAGCAGTTGACTCTGCAGAAGAAATAGTCAACTAAACATGCTCACACCCAGACTGAAAAACAGGCATTTTTAGCAGAGATGGATGGAAACTATATTTTGCATGTTAGGCATAATTGTAAAGAGAATTACTAAATGTTGAATACAATAAAAAGTAAAAAACCACCACTGGAATTGGAATTGGCAAAACAAACAGCTCATTTTGAAAGTACAAACTAATTCTCTTGCCAAATTACTTGCAATTTTCCAGAAAATTTTTGTCTTCCTTCAGGGTGGATGAAAATTCACAATTCAGCTCAATGTCACCCTCTAGTGGTGAAATGGATTTCCAGCACATTCCCCCTCAAACTGCTGACGTTAGAGGTCAGGAGACCCGAGACCCTAACAATGGAAACAAACGAACAGTGGAAAATTGAAATGTAAATTAAAAGCTTTATTGAATAAAAAAGTTTTAGGCTAAAGAAGACTATAAGGAAGCATTATTTAACATCTCCACAAATGCCCAAAGGCCTCTACCTTAAAAACACCCCCCATACATGATTCGTGATATCAGCCACATTTAACAAATGTACCCTGTACTCACTTAGAATGTTCTAAAGCCTTAATGCCAGAGAAAACCCCCTGGGCTGGTTTTTGCCAACTCGAGAAACAGAATGAGTGGTCTGGGGATCTCAGTCTGTGGGGTCTGTTGTTGTGAGCAGTCACCCCCGGCAGGCGGCCCTGGTTGTACACAAAAGCAAGCTGAGTAAGACGGTCCTGCTTCCAGCTTCCTGCCCGGTTTCCTCTGAGAACCACAGACTACGACCTGTATGAGGAAATGAACTTCCTCCTGTCGGTGGCTTTCAGCCCTGTCTTCTAGCACACCAGAGACTCAAGCTAGGCTACCATCCAAGAAGAAAGACCTAAAACTGATTTAATCTAACCCTGGAAATATTATCTGCCATAAAAATCAATACCTCGGAGCTGATAGGCATTAGGAGGTCTGAGCTCAGGCTGTCCCTCCTGTTATCCCTCCTGGAGTTGTCTTCACTGTGTTCTACAGGAGCACGGTGAACACTAATCCAAAGGTATTATAAAAACATTTCAGCTTCCAGTAAAGTGTACGAAGCCACCAAAAAGAGGAGGCAATCACCTAGAGATCAGATAAACCCACTGGCAAATGCTACAGTCTGGGTACAGTTGGGTTTCTCCAAGCACTAAACCATATAGGCTGGTCTTTGTCTCCAAGTTATTTCGGAAGGGTGGCTTATCTTTTTTAATTGTTTATTATTTTTGATGGGTGTGTGTGCCACAGGGCACATTTGTCAGATGATAACTTTGTGACGCCTGCTTGCTCACCTTTATGTGGGTGCTGCGGATCGAACTCAGGTGGCCAGGTTTGTGTAGCAAGCACCTTTAGTCAGTGAGCCATCTCACTGGGCCACAGGTGGCTGTATAATACCTCAGTAATCAAAAATGCAGAGAGCAGGATGCAAAGCGATAGTTTCCCATATCTACCAGAGGGAGAAAATCCGTAAAAAATTTTTTGAAAGACTAAATACTTGATTTAACATTGAGTACTAAAAAAGGAAATTGGTAAAAATATCTACACTTGCCCTTTATACTAAAGTGCTTCTGGTCATGATATGTAGGCACCTAAATCTGTTCTGTTTGTTTCCAATTCCACAATGGTTTTATTTGTATTGTGAAATGTGTCTCTGTCTAGACATTTTAATATTGACTTTTGGGAATGCAGTGGGCGCTGGCTGCATTACCCAGAGAATCCCCGCTTGGCCCTTATGCATTCTTCGCTGCTAAAAATGGAGTTTCTTTCTTTTCTTTCTCTCTCTCGTTCTTTTTTTTTCTTCCTTTTTGAGTTTTTGAGATGGGTTTTCTCTGTGCAGCTCTGGTTGTCTTAGAACTTCTTTGTAGATCAGGCTGGCTTTGAACTCAGAGATCTGCTGCCTTGCCTGAGTGCTGGGATTAAAGGTGTCTACCACCATGCCAGGCTTAAAATGGAGTTTCAATAATGCACTTAGAATTGATTCTCTTTGCTTGTGTTCTGTTTTGGTAGCAGGAATTTCTTTCCCAAGTGGCTCCCATATAGATGACAGTTGGCGCCAGGCTGCCTGTCTCTGCGCACCACTTGATAAAGGGAAGAGAGACTAGCACTGTGGGAGTTTAAGGCCAGCACCACGGCATTCTGTTATTCTTCATCCTCATCCTCGTCGTAGTACCGATTTCTCTTTATCTGTTCCTCCACAGACAGCTCTCTGACCACTTCCCCCTCCCAGAACCCAACATCTTGAGATTTTTGATTCTGGGTAGTGAATTCTTTAGTAGGAGTGGTGTCCACAAAGCGGGACCAACTTGGAGACTTGGGTTCTAGTGGTGATTGCTGCGTGAGGTCATTGCTATCATCTTCATCTATGTTTGCTCCGTTTTCTATGAAATTCTCACTCTCCAGCTCAACACCATGAATGTCCTTACTCCTCACCGCTTCCTCCCTGGCGGAATCCCTGCTCTGGCGGCGTGCCTTGTCCACATTTCCATTCTGCCCAGGGCCTTCGGCACTTTCCATACGTTTCCTTTCCGTTACTAACCCTCCTCCAAACTCCTCATTCTGCTCCGACATGCTCCAGCTTTTCCCGAGAGACGACGTCTTGGGGCTCTTGACCGAAGAGGTTCGGAATGAGGCTGCTACAGTGAATGGCCGGCTCCGCTCCTTCAGCGAGGAAGAGCGCCTCAGCTTCTTCAGGTCCAGGTCTACGTCCTCGGGAGCCTCTGCCTTGCCAGTTTCCTCCTCAGGAGGCCACTTGGGCTTAGAGACTTTGAACCCTTCCTCCATGGTACTTCCTGAACTGCCAAGCTCAGCTGGGGGTGGCCAGGCGATCTTCAGTTTCTTGGTCTCTGCTGGCTTATCTTCCTTCTCCCTCTGAAAGGAAGCCTTGGCTTCCATACTTGCAGCTAGGACACCCACCTTAGCGATGGGGGCATCTTCTACCCCAGGGCTATGGGGGGTCTCCCCTGCATTTGGAGGCTGGGCTGGTCTCTCTGTGGTTTCTTCATTTTCACTTTTGCTTGCCCAAAGAGCCTTATGCGGTCTGTGCCCAAAGCCTTCATCATAATTGCCTTTAGACTTGAAGAGCTGGTTGAAGTGAGGCTTGCAGTAGATTCTTCCATGTAAAGAGGCATACGTCCCTAGACTGTCGTCAAAAGAGAAGACACAAAGTCAGTGAGTCTTCTTTACACTCTCATTTATATCAGCAGGCTTCCACCTAAGACGGTGAGAAAGTCTCCTGTCCCACTGTGGGGTAGGTGCTGGGAACATACAGGGTCTTGTACATAGCAGGTAAACACTGTATTAACTGAGCTCTATCTCCGGTCCCAGGAAACTATCTTTAAAAGAACATAAATGCCCTATCATAATACCTTACTCTCTCTCCCCTCCAGGTTAGCCTTGAACTCAAGAGATCCGCCTGCCTCTACCCCCAGTCCACGGGATTGGGATTAAAGACGCATGCCACCAATGCCCAGGATACTTTATCTTCTTTTAAGAGCTTTTCTTTCTCCTTTTCTTTTTTTTTTCTGGGGAGGGCCTGAACGCACAGCGTGACCCAGACTGGCCTTGAACTTGAAATTCTTCTGATTCAGGAGGGGCACTGTCTGTTTTTATGGTCACTCCCTCGGTCAAACCTTCACTGGTTTCTCTCCTTACTGATATGCAATTCCTCATTTCTAAATGATTTCATTCTCTATCAAAATGTTTAACAATTACTTCTGTGAGTCTTCCCTAGGTAATCCCGCTTGGCTCTGATCAGCCATAGATTACAGTGTTTGGGGGCTGGAGAGATGGCTCAGTGGTTAAGAGCATTGCCTGCTCTTCCAAAGGTCCTGAGTTCAATTCCCAGCAACCACATGGTGGCTCACAACCATCTGTAATAAGGTCTGGTGCCCTCTTCTGGCCTTCGGCATACACACAGATAGACTATTGTATACATAATAAATAATAAATAAATACTTTAAAAAAAAAGATTACAGTGTTTGTAACCTGTAACTCCTATCTTTTTCTTCCTAGTTTCTCATTTTGCTAACCTTAAAAGCACAACTCTGTAAGGAGGGATACAATGTGCTGAAATACTTAGCACTTAGTGTCTAATCCTGACTGGATAAAAGCAAGTCATGGCCTATAGGAGAAGCACTCAGGAGATAGATATGCCTTACCCGTTTTATTTTTTTATTTTATTTATTTATTTATTTTTTTTTTGGTTTTTCAAGACAGGGTTTCTCTATGTAGCTTTGAAGTCTGTCCTGGAACTCTGTAGCTCAGGCTGGCCTTGACTTGAACTCACAGAGATCCTTGTCTCTGCCTCCTGAGTGCTGGGATTAAAGGCAAGCACTACCACTGCCCAGCCTCAACTTTTTTTTTTTTTTTTTTAAGATAGACTCTCACAGCCGGGCAGTAGTGAAGCATGCCTTTAATCCCATGGTTTGGGAGGCAGGAACAGGCAGATTTCTGTGAATTGGAGACCAGCCTGGTCACAGAGCAAGTTCCAGAACAGGTTTCAAAACTACAGAGAAACCTTGAAAACTAAAACAACTAGAATCTCACTATGTAGACCAGGCTAGACTTGAAGCCACAGAGCTCCATCTGCCTCTGTTCTCGAGTGCTGGAACTAAAGGTGTGTGCCACCATGCTCAGCCCACTGTAATGGCTTTTAAAGGATCATAACGGGGGTTGGAGTGATGGCTGAAGAGGTTAAGCACTGCCTGCTCTTCCAGAGGACCCAGCTCCCACATGGCAGGTTGCAACCATCTGTAACTCCAGTTCCAGGGGATCTGATGCCCTGTCTAGCTTATACAGACACTAGGCATTCATGTGGTGCAGACATACCTGCAGGTAAAACACTAATATGTATATAAAAAAAATTAAAGGGTGATAGCAATGACAGCATTCCCCCAAAAGAGATACATGTTTTGCTGAAAAAAATTAATTCAAAGATGGTCGGTGGTAGAGTATACCTTTAAGCCAGCACTCAGGAGGCAGAAGCACATGGATCTCTGAGTTTGAGGCAAGCCTGGTCTACAGAGTGAGCTTCAGGACAGCCAAGGCTATACAGAGAAACCCTGTCTTGAAAAACCAATAAACAAATACATAAATTTTAAAAATTAATTCAATGGGCAGAGAAAGAACTAGAGTGGAGATCCCAGAGGCAGATCTTGATGCAGTATACGGAGCATTATCTAGATAGAGCTACCACTGGCTCCAGCGGCAGTGAGCTACAAAATCCCATAGGTGGGGCTGGAGAGATGGCTCAGAGGTTAAGAGCACTGGCTCCTCTTCCAGAGGACTTGAATTCTATTCCCAGCAACCATATGGCGGCTTGCAACCATCTAAAATAAGACCTAATGTCTCTTCTGGCCTGTAGGTGTACATGCAGGCAGAACACTATATACAAAATAAATAAATCTTAAAACAAACATAAGAACCGTGTAGATGCCAGAACATCTTTCAAAAGTGTTCTAGGATACTTGTTTGGGAAGGAAAGATGGAGAAAGCAACATTTTGGACATTTCCTTTCTGAAACTATGCAATTTAAAATTAATATGCTGAGCAGTGATGGTGCTTGCCTTTAATCCCAGCACTCAGGAGGCAGAGGCAGGTGGATTGCATGAGTTACAGAGAAACTGTGTTTCGAAAAACCAAAAAACAAAAAAAGTAATATGAAATTATTTCCCCATATTGACAGTTTTGCTTTAGGGCCCTTCCCCTACCTTTCTTCACTGTGAGGATTGAACCCAGGAGCTTACCACTGGGCTATACCCTCGGCCTTCTTTTTCACTCTTTGTTTTGAGACATGGTTTCACTAAGTTGTCCGGGCAGGCCATGAGCTTGAGGCCTTCCTGCCTCAACATCCCACAGTAGCTGGGATTCCAAGTCCATGCCATGCCTTAGGATTTAAGGTTATGATTCAAAGGCACCACAGGAAACACCTACTAAATCTAGTCATGGGTGAGGGGCTTTATTAGCAGTTCATAGTATTTTAGGTTTCAGTTCTCACACGTCAATGCATCAAGGAGTCCCCAACATCATCATCATTCTGTATGACGGAGCTGTCACTCTCCTGGGAGCCTCAGGACCAACAGCGTGTGTTACAAGCCAGAGCCCCCGCGAGCTCTCACTATGCAGAGAGGCCTGTTCGGGACTGACTTACCTAAGTTTGTTGTTGCAATAGGAGCAGCGGAAACAGCTGATGTGAAACACCTGCCGGTTAGCCAGGAGACGCTCCATGGGGTACACGGTCTTCTGACACTCCACACAGGTCTCTCTTGCAGGTGCCTGAAACTTCTAGGGAAGGAAACGGACAATGTCAGCGTCCACAGTGATGACGGGGCGGATGCTGAGATGGGCAGAGGGGTTTAGTTTATCTCAGGGTCATTCTCATAGGCACTACACCTGCTCAGCTTCTACAGCTGACTTGTTAGAACTGGGAGGCTCTCTTGAATTTCTGTACCAAATTGTGAGGCTGTTCTGAGTATAGAAGCCTTCGAGGTCAGGTGGGTTTGGACTGTGATGCAGAACAAGGGGTAGACAAGTTAACACACACAGACGCGCGCGCGCGCACACACACACACACACACACACTCCTATAGGGAACATTAAGGATGGAGACCTGTAGTTAAAGGGCAGGGAGGTAAGAGAAAGTAAAAATCACAACACAGAAGAAAGAAGTTCAATCCACGTGGCAAGTAAAAGGAGCCAATTACAGCAGCCTCGGGGTGTGGGGTGTCAGGTGTTCAAGCAGAACAAAAGCATTAAGCTTTGGGAATTAGGTAAAGGCAATCCAATTTCTTCGGAACATCTTTTTATCACTCTCTACAGGTTTTATTCTAGTTTTTTTAGACAGATTTATATGTTACCCAAGTGGTTCTCAAACTCATCATATTTCCAGGTATGACTTTTATCTTCCTACCTCTATTTCCCAAGTGCCAAGATTATATGTATAAGGTATTACATCTAAATGTGGCATATTTAAAAAAGACTTTTTTACACTTACTTTTACTTTACTTTTATCAATGTGTATGTGCACACATTGTTGTGCATATGCGGAGGTCCGGGTACAACTCTGGGGAGTTTGGTCTCTCCTGCCATATGGGTTCTGGGGATTGAACTCAGGTCCTTAGGGTTAGCATTAAGAGCCTTTACCTGCTAAGTCATCTTGCCAGCCTCAAGTTAGGCATATTTTTAAACAAGCCTAAAGTGACATACAAATGCAATCATTTGTAAGAGAAACAAACCACAGCACTTGGATTCCAGAAGGAAGCACAGCCTACTAAACTGCCTACAACACGCCCAGAAACCAGCAGAGACTAAAGCAATGCCCTGGGCAATGCTATATAGTTAATGACGACAAGTCTGTGAGCTGCTCACAAACTGTGGGATAAGAGCTGCCATGCAGCTCAACACAGTAATTCAGTTCCTGAAAATAGGAGAGCTGGGGGCTGGCAGATCTGGGCTCATAGCTCAACACAGAATCAAACTGGGCATGGCTGTACATGCCTGTAATCCCAGCACTTGAGAGGTGGGAGCAGAAGGATCATAAATTCAAGGTCATCCTTGGCTACGCATCAAGTCTGAGCAAGCCTACACTTTGTGAGATCCTAAACCCCTCCCCCAGTTTGCTATTGTAGCCTTGATAAAAGCCAGAATTCTAAAACAGATTATGAGCACTTACATGATAAACAGTCTAACCTGGCTACTGAAGGTGGCAGAGCTTGCTGCCCCTGACCTGACAAACATCTCAGGCAATAGAGAAAGAATGCAATTTAGGTGGCCGGGCAACTCTCACAGGTACCTAGGTGTCCCCTGTGGGGCTTAGATGAACTTGGCTTCTCAGCAGAAAACATAAGAAAACATAGTGCAAATTAATCCCTAGGCCCAGAACCAGAATTTAGTTAAGCCCCAAAGGACCAGGTTATAGGCAGAAAAGACTTAATAACTCTGAAGATAGACGCATGAAAACAAACAAACAAAAAATATCATGCCAATTGCATATTTGCTACAGAAACAAAATAAAAAAGTGGGGATTGTTTTCTAAGTAGGCTTGGTAGGAAATGGAAGCAGAAACAAATATAAAATGAAAGTGAAGATCTATAAAACTTAAGTTTAATAAAATGACTGGCAAATCCAAAGGATTTAAGAATAAAAGAGCTAGCCAGGCGGTGGTGGCGCATGCCTTTAATCCCAGCACTTGGGAGGCAGAGGCAG
This sequence comes from Chionomys nivalis, assembly GCF_950005125.1. Classification (NCBI taxonomy): domain Eukaryota; kingdom Metazoa; phylum Chordata; class Mammalia; order Rodentia; family Cricetidae; genus Chionomys; species Chionomys nivalis. The sequence continues at coordinate 56,863,856 of NC_080102.1, forward strand.
GCGGATCTCTGAGTTCAAAGCCAGCCTGGTCTACAGAGCTAGTTCCAAAACAGGCTCCAAAGTACACAGAGAAACTCTGTCTTGAAGCTGCCTCCCCCCAAAAAGAATAAGTGCAAAATGGAATGGAAGTGACAAGTGAACAGTGATCCCTTTATCTGGAAGGGCAGAGCCCTAAAGAGAAAAAATGTTAACCAACCAAAGACTGCAGGTTAACTTAGTCTACCAGTCATAGAAAGTTCCTAAAGGTGACCCAAGTTACTGCGGTGAGGGCTGTTGGCAGCCACTAAGGCATTATTTGAAGAACAGATTTTCTTTCTTCTTCTTCTTTTTTTTTTTTTGTTTTGTTTTTTTCGAGACAGGGTTTCTCTGTGTTGCTTTGGAGCCTGTCTTGGAACTAGCTCTTGAAGACCAGGCTGGCCTCGAACTCAGAGATCCGCCTGCCTCTACCTCCCAAGTGCTGGGATTAAAGGTGTGCACCATCATAGCTGGACTCTTTTACAGACATTGTAATAGGATTAGGCTTAGAGGGAGATATTGTTGCCTCATTTTAATAAGGTATTCTCTATAAGGACTGGGTATTTTCTTGCTCAGTTAGCAGGACCTAGATTAAAATGCAGAATAAAATTTGAGAATAATGCTACCATTGGAGCTACTAAAGAGAATCTGTCCAAATTGTGTTAAGTAATAGGATAAATGTACTCATCAGAGTGAGAATCTTTCTCAGCTGCAAAGAGTGGATCCTGTATTTTCAACAGTTGAAATAGATTTGGGAGAACAATGGTAAAGGATATAGAGCATGCTTAGACACACACACACACACACACACACACACACACAGAAGGAACACACCAAGGAAGGATGCAGCCCATGGGACAGAAAGGAGAATCTGAGAGACAGTGAAGGTTTTGCTCACATTAGGAGGAAAGTGAAGGCAGGAGCAGAAATTAGGTGTCAGGAGCAGGACGCAGAAGCTGGAAGAGATGAATAGGAACCTTTAATGAATACACAGCATTTGGCGTGCCCTGGAGCATTCAAGTGCAGCTGAGCTGAAACTCAGACTGGGATCCAAGAATAAGACCACATTCTCTTCCAAGTAACTCTGTTCCGGGAGGTGGAACCCAGCCCTCTCAGATCTACCTGGAACACATTCAGCCTCGAGATAAAGAGAGCTTTTATGAACCTTCACCCACACAAAGGAGTTGACTGGTTAATAATTCTTCAGCCTTCTATTGCCTCCCACCTACCCACACCTGCTGTCTTCACTGAGCCTCCCACACACACTGAAAAGTCACCTCCTCCTTGACATCAGCTTGACAGCCTGCTGCCTTAATCAACAGCCTGCCTGACCGCGATTCTAGCTGGCCAGCCCACCAGGTTCCCGAGACTTCTATTCATGTCTCACTGTCTTCTCTTGCTATGGGCGTGTGCAGCAGCAGCTGCCCAAGGGACCTTCTACTGTCATGAAACAACAGAAGAGGCTCCCAGTCACAGTGGCTGTGCTGGGCCTTCCCTTTAATTCTCCATCCTGGGCTCTCAGCCACTTTCCTGTAATTTCCCCATGTCTAATCAGGCAACAGGAAGCACAGTCAGCGCGAAAACTCCCCATTATCGGAGGCCTGGCATGCATCCTGCCCACGTCTCCATGGTAGGTTCAGATTCGGCACAGCGTGCTCAGAACTCTGCCAACATGGGAACGTAGATGTGTTTCATCTTTACAATATATTTTCTCATTGTGTAAGTAAAGACTTTTTTCTTTCTTTCTGGTCCTCCACCCCCTTTGTCACACATAGATACTGAAGCGTGAGGGGCATCAGAAGCCTAACCAAGGTTACACACACAGTCAGGAACTCCCAACTCAGACCAACAGTGTTTTCTACACCGTGCAGGATGGTTGTTTAGTTCCCGTAACTAAAGGCAACTCTTTGGAAAGAGAGAGCAGATGTTAGTCCTCACACATGCAACAAGCCTTCATCCTCACTTGATTTCAAATGAAAACATGTAGATACTATCTTCACGAATTTCTGAAATGAATGGGGTAACATAGAAATAATCTATATTAATCAACACAGCCTTTTCCATATGAGGAATATTACAGACCTTCTTTTGATGGGCATCTATCTACGTAAGGCTATTTTCCAATGAATCTACATGGTTTCATCTATATTCTTTCAACATTTTGTCTTACACATATTTTTCAGTCTAATGAAGGCTCCATTGGTGGAGTATCTGTGAATGAGGAGAAAGGGAAGCAGCTGGCCACGGGCAGTGAAACCACGCCTTTAGACATGATGAAATTGGAGAAAAATTCTGCACTGATGCCCGACCTCCATTCATCAGATGGATACCACAAATGCCGTTCATTCCTTCCTTTCAGTTTGCACAAAATAACTAGGTAATAAAACTGAAATTCTTTACCATGCAGTAAATGGTTGAGCCAGCTCAGTGTAGCCTGCAGCTTCTCTGAGCGGAATTCTCTGTGAACTCATTCCCAGGACCATTCAGATCCCAGACAGGCTGCCTCTAATAAACAGACTATCTGCAGGAGAGGAGAGGTGAGGACGCTGGAAAAGCAGTAACAACATTCTGTGACCATCAATCATAACTGTAATAGCTTTGTTAAAGGTCACAAAGCCAGGCTGGGGGAGGGCAGCTCAGTGGAAAGAGCTTGCTTATCACGCTTGTGGCTTGACATCCCCAGCAGCGCACGACAAAACCACAGAGCCTCTTATCTCTACCCACAGGGAACAGCCAGGCAGGTACTGGAAGGGACATCACAAAGCCTGTCCTGCCAAGCAGCGTGTGGTGCTCTCTCTTCTTCCATCTCTGCCAGCAGGGCCCTTGGAGAGAACCTGGGACTTGGCTGTCTTGGCACAATGAGGACAAGTTGGTGATCCTCAGGATGGTCACATCCTCTTGCCTTTTCCTTCCTTCTGGGGTCTTGATCTCTCTCCCCAACCCGGTCTGTCATTAGGAACTGAAAACCCCAGAAGCCAGGCATGATGGTAAATGCCTATAATCTTTGTACTCGGGAGGCAGACAGAGGAGAATTACAAGACTTGAACTATACAGTAAATTGAGGCCAGCCTGGGAAGAATAGGGAAACTCTGTCTCAAATGATCTTTGAAAAGTTGTTAAAAATCCCCAGGGTTGGGGCTGGAGAGGTGGCTCATTGGGTAAAAGCACTGGTTGCTCTGGCAGATGACTCGAGTTCAATTCCCAGCATCCAAACTGTGCCTCACAATAGCCGGGCGTTGGTGGCGCACGCCTTTAATCCCAGCACTCGGGAGGCAGAGGCAGGCGGATCTCTGTGAGTTCGAGACCAGCCTGGTCTACAAGAGCCAGTTCCAGGACAGGCTCCAAAACCACAGAGAAACCCTGTCTCAAAAAACCAAAAAAAAAAAAAAAAAAAAACCAAAAAACACCAAACTGTGCCTCACAGCCACCTGTAACTCCTGTTCCAGGGGATCTGATACCTTCCTTCTGACCTTCACAGGAAACAGGTACATATACGGCAAACATAAATGCAGGCAAAACATTCATACAATAAAAATAAATACAGACATAAGAATTTAAAAAGTCCCAGAATTTCTTGAAGTAGGCTAGGCCTGACCTTTGTGCCAGCCCACAGGTTCTGATGTCAGTACACTATCTTCATTGAGAACAAGCTTGCAGCTTGAACTTCGTCAGCATCATGCATGCCTCGCAAAATGAGCTCTGTGGCCAGTGTTCAAAATCTACAACATTCTTGCTTTCCTCACGCTGGGATGAAAGGCGTCTGACTCTATACCATGCCTGAGAATTTTATTTTATATGTATGAGTGTTTTGTCTACATGTATGTTATGTGCACTGCAAGTGAAACTGGAGTTACTGATGCCTGCGAGCTGCCATGTGGTTGCTGGGAACTGAACTCGGTTGCTTTGCAAGAACAATCAGTGCTCTTAACTACTGAGCCACCTCTCCAGCCACCTACAGCTTTTACTTTAAGAAACTAAACTTTGAAATTATTTGAGTTCCCTGCCTAGGATGCCCTATTTTTCAGTAACAGGCACTAAGAACGGATCTCCCCCCTCCACTCAGGATGCGTGGGATTCAGAAATCTATCTTGAGTGAACAAATGTATTCTTAGCTGCATGTAATTTCCTAAAGTAGAGAAATAACTTCTGCTGCAAAGTCTAGGGCCACGAGACCAGTTATGCCAGCAGGCCTTTCTTATGCCAGCAGGCCTTTCTGTATAGTTACTAAAGCTTTTATCTTGCCCATAAACTGTAAGGGGGACTTTGAGCAAGAGAGAACAAACAGCTCGTAAATAAAGTGGAGATGAAATGAGGTCCCAGACCCGGCTCTGCACACCATCACCTTCTGAGCTCTGGACTACGCGACAGACACAGGGACCTGGGTGACACACTCTAGTCTTCACCCAAACTTCAAATTCTGAGGTGTGTGTAAAGACAGGCTGTGAAAGCTACGACGGCGTGACCAGGGACCAAGCGCCCATGGCTCTGAGGCAAGCACGAAGAGATATGCCCCATGTATTTCCTCTCTGACAAACTCAGGAGACTTGTGGTATGTCCTTTTACAGAGCACGCATGGTTCAGGGCCTGGAGGAACTCAATCTTGCGTTGGGTGAGCACAAGCAAGTCCTAAGTCATCTGGCCCAACAGGCCAAGGAAGGTAACAGAACCGTGTTGAGAAATCAATTGTTCTCAGTACCAGATGTTTGTTCGTGGACTAACCAGGGCTCCGATTCTTCGGTGACACAGAATCCATAACCAGGTCAGATAGACTATGTCACTGTGAAGTCATTTAAGGGTCAGTCTCAATGCATAGTCCAGGCTAGCCTGCAATTTGCTATCCTCCTGCCTCAGCTTAAGCATGCACCACTATGCCTGGCTTTGCTACTCTTTTATTTTTCATTTATTTTTAAGTGTGTGTGTGTATGTGTGTGTGTGTGTATGTGTGTGTGTGTGAGAGAGTGTGCATGCGCATTGTAACACACTAGGAAAATCCAGAGGATAGCTTGCAGGAGTTGGTTCTTTTTTTTCACGTGGGCTCAAGCAGCTTGTCGTGTGGCTTATCTGCTGGGCCATTTCACTGATGGTGCTGCAAATTGTATGTCAGTTTGACACTGGCTAGAGAGAGTCATCTGAGAGGTGGGAGCCTCATCTGAGAAAGCAGCTTCATAAGACTGGGCTGTAGGCAAAGCCTGGAGAGCATTCTCTCTCTCTCTCTCTCTCTCTCTCTCTCTCTCTCTCTCTCTCTCTCTCTCTCTCTCTCCCTCCCTCCCTCCCTCCCTCCCTCCCTCCCTCCCTGTCTTTCTTCTTCCTTTTTTCTGAGACAGGGTTTCTCTGTGTAGTCTTGGAGCCTGACCTGGAACTTGCTCTGTAGACCAGGTTGGCCTCCAACTCACAGAGATCCGCCTATCTCTGCCTCCCAGTTGCTGGGATTAAAGGCGTGCGCCACCACCGCCTGGCTGCATTTTCTTAATTACTGATTGATGGTGGAGAGCCCAGCCCATGTGGGTGGTGCCGTCCCTGGGCTGGTGATTCTGGGTTCTATGAGAAGGGCAAGCCAATAAGCAACACCCCTTTCATGGCCTCTGCATCAGCTCCTGCTGGCAAGTTCCTGCCCTGCTTCCTTCAACAATGAACTACAATGTAGAAGCGTGAGTCAAGTAAACACTTTCCTCCCCAGCTTGCTTTTGGAAATGGTGTTTTATCATAGCAACAGTAGGTTTTCTTCTTTTTTGTCTGTTTGTTTGTTTACTTATTGTTTTTTTGAGACAGGGTTTCTCTGTGTAGCCCTAGCTGACCTGGAACTCGCTCTGTAGACCAGGCTGGCCTCAAACGCACAAAGATCCACCTGTCTCTGCTTCCTGAGTGCTGGGATTAAGGGCGTGTGCCCCCACCGCCCGGCAGCACTGGTCTTCTTTACCACCTTCCCTGCCTGATTTTTTTTTGCAGAGCTCGAGGATGGAATCCAGGTTCTTGCATATTAGGAAAGCACTCTACTATGGAGCTAGGGCCCAGCACCTCCATCTTCGTCTTTACATTTAAAAAATTTATTATTAAAAAATTATTGTTAGGGGGCTGGAGAGATGGCTCAGAGGTTAAGAGCACTGACTGCTCTTCCAGAGGTCCTGAGTTCAATTCCCAGCAACCACATGATGGTTCACAACCATCTGTAATGAGATCTGGTGCCCTCTTCTGGTGTGAGGGAAGCAGAATGTTGTACACATAATAAATAAATAAATTAAAAAAAAATTATTGTTAGCCGGGCGGTGGTGGCGCACGCCTTTAATCCCAGCACTCGGGAGGCAGAGGCAGGTGGATCTCTGTGAGTTCGAGACCAGCCTGGTCTACAAGAGCTAGTTCCAGGACAGGCTCCAAAACCACAGAGAAACCCTGTCTCAAAAAACAAAAACAAAAAATTATTGTTAAAAATTAAAAAAATTGCCGGGCGGTGGTGGCGCACGCCTTTAATCCCAGCACTTGGGAGGCAGAGGCAGGCGGATCTCTGTGAGTTCGAGACCAGCCTGGTCTACAGAGCTAGATCCAGGACAGGCTCCAAAACCACAGAGAAACCCTGTCTCGAAAAAAAAAAAAAAATTAAAAAAATTATTTTTAAAGTTAACGTATATGTGTCTGTGAGTTTGGAAATGCATGTAGGTGCAGATGTCCAAGGAGCCCAGAGGTGTAGGATCTCCTTGGAAATGGAGTTAAGGGCGACTGGAAGCTGTGTGCAGTGGATGCTGAGACCAGACTCGGGTCCTCTGCACCAGTGTCAAGTGCTCGTTCCCATTTCTCTAGCCACCTCCCCCACCGCTTTTTTAAAAAATCGATTTTTGATTCAGAACCACAACCCAAACGTTGACATGTGGGTAGGGCTGTGGGAAGGAAGGCCATGTGTGGCACTGGCTACCTTTCCAGCCTTCAGACCCTGGGAAGATAGAGCACCAAGAGCTGATCTCTGGACAGAGTCAAGCAGGATACAGGCGCTGGTTCAACTCCTGAGACTCCGTTGGTGCCAGGCATGGTCTTGTGCCGTCTAGTCCTGTGCTGGGGCACTCAGCTGCACTCTAGACCCTCAGTTCTTTTATATAAATAAATAAATAAATAAATAAATAAATAAATAAATAAATACACACACACACTTGCTTTTTCTTTCTTTCTTTTCTTTCTTTTTTTTTCCTTTTGGTTTTTCAAGACAAGGTTTCTCTGTAGCTTTGGAGCCTGTCCTGGAACTAGCTCTTGTAGACCAGGCTGGCCCCAAACGCAGAGATCTGCCTGCTCTGCCTCCTGAGTGCTGGGATTAGTCACTTCCCATCTTATTTTTTGGGACAAAGTCTCTAACTGAACCTTAAGCTTATCTATTTGGCTAGAATGGCTGGTCAACAAAACTCAGATATTCTCCATCCCCCATTCTGTTGTTGTCTTGTTTGCCTTAAACTTATGGCAAATCTTGTCTCCTCTTTGAACTCACAGCAATCCTGGTTCAGACTCCTGAATGCTGGGATTACAGTCGGAAGCCACCGTGACAAACTAACAGTCTTGGATGGCCGGGAACTCAAGAGACATGCTTTTTGAGAGATTAAAGGTGTGTGCTACCATAACTGGCTGAAAATGATTCTCTCTCTCATATGTGTGTGTGTGTGTCTGTCCCAGGAGGCCAGAAGAGGGCAGTGGACCACTTGGAACTGGAGTGGGTACTGGGAATTGAACCTGGGTCCTCTGTTAGAACAGTGGCTGTTTTAACCAGTGAGCTCTCTCCTGTCCCTGAAAATGACTCTTAAGCATACCGTTCCTGGCATCGTATGGAGGACAGCCCGAACCGGTAATGCTGAACAGAGTGATAAAAATTGCAACACGTGGAACCAGAAACAAGAGTCTAGGACTCGACAAGCAAGTGCTACCATACCTTCACCGTTTTGGAAGGAGAACTTTCTGAAAGACTGGAGGTTCTGCCATCAGGACTCAGTGGCTCGGGGTGCATAGGCTGCGGGGCCTCACTCTTCACCTGGGAGGCACCTGATAGAGTCACAGAAGGCAGGTATTTTAGAGTAGCTCAGAGCAAGGTTTTTTTTTTTTTCTTTTTTTTTTTTTGGTTTTTCGAGACAGGGTTTCTCTGTGGTTTTGGAGCCTGTCCTGGAACTAGCTCTTGTAGACCAGGCTGGTCTTGAACTCACAGAGATCCGCCTGCCTCTGCCTCCCGAGTGCTGGGATTAAAGGCGTGTACCACCACCGCCTGGCTCAGAGCAAGGTTCTTTTAGGAAGAAAAACATGGTTCCCACAGGAACCAGTCATCTTAGCCTCAGAAAAAACCCTGCTTTCCTGTGGAAGAGGTTCTAAACTGAAATCGCCCCGGGCTCCCCGAGGAGTCAGGCTGCCAGCACACAGCTGGGACCCAAACCACTTGTATGACATTCTGCTCTGAGGCGACTCCCATTCCTTAAGGCTGTGTATAGATTTTGATGTTTTTGGTAGCTGGCATACTCCCAATGATTTCTTCTGCGGTGCTTCAGCTGAAGATGGAGAAAATGAAGGCGTTGAGTCTCTGTGGGTCATCCTCTTAAAAAAAATTAGACACAGGGTCTTGCTCTGGGTGGGGTGGAATTTGTTATGTAGACCAGGCTGGAGATTTACTATGCTTCTTCTGTTCAAGCTCCGGGACTGAAGGTGTATGCCACTATGAACAGTTTGCTTTGGATTAGTTTTTGTTTTTATTTATTTTTTTTTTTTGTTGTTTGTTTGTTTTTTTTTTTGTTTGTTTTGTTTTTGGTTTTTCGAGACAGGGTTTCTCTGTGGTTTTGGAGCCTGTCCTGGAAGTAGCTCTTGTAAACCAGGCTGGTCTCGAACTCACAGAGATCCGTCTGCCTCTGCCTCCCAAGTGCTGGGATTAAAGGCGTGTACCACACAGCCTGGTTTGCAAACCTAATTTTAAAAAACCCTTTAGTTCAAGCAAATGAACATAGAAGGTGCGCGTCCGATTTCAGGCTGAGTGTTTCTGGGCAATCGCAAGGGAGATTTATAGCAATCTGCTTGACTTGTGCTCTGACCTCCGTTTTGAGGGTTTCTGTGTCCAGATTTGTTGTGGGGAGCTAGAAATCTGTACATATATAAGAACACCTTACTGAGCGGGGGGGGGGGGTGAAAGAGGCGCAGCCTTTAATCCCCACTTGAAGGCAGAGGCAGGCGGATCTCTGTGAGTTCAAGGCCAGCCTGGTCTACATAGTGAATTCCAGGGCCGCCAGGGCTATGCAGAGAACACCCCCCCCCCAAAAAAAAATAACAAAACAACAGCACACTGAAAATCAGCAGTGGCCTCAGTATCACGAGCCCGCATTGTGGCGTAATCTCACATGTCTAACTGTAGCACCCAGGAGGCACAGGTGGGGGAGCTCAGGAAGTTCTAGCCCAGTGGGTGTATAGTGAGACCAAGTCAGAAAAGTAAATAAATAAAGCAGAGATAGCAGATGGTGCGGGAAGCCCTTTATATGTGTAGCTTTTATTGGTTAATGAATAAAGAAGTTGCTTTGGTCTGTGATAGGGCAGAGTAGAGCTAGGCAGGGAAACTAAACTGAATGCTGGGAGAAAGAAGGCAGAGTCAGAGGGAAGGCATGGAGTCACCGGAGGAGATAGACACTGTAAGTCACAGCCACTTGGCGATACATAAATCATTAGAAATGGATTAATTTAAGATATAAGAGCTAGTTAGAAAGGTGCTTAAGCTATTGGCCAAACAGTACTGCAATTGTTACAGTTTCTGTGTGATTATTTCGGGTCTGGGCAGTCGGATATGAAGGAGCAGCCTCTGCCGACAGTAAAGTAAAACCCAAATCTTTTATCTTTGAGGAATCAGGCTTACAATTACTTCAAAACTATATAAAATTATGTCAAAACTTAGCACTTCGAGGAAAAATCCCTAAGCCTTTAAATGTTCCCTCATAATTAATATAGTTCTTCTTGAACACCTTCTATAAAAATAAGACTTCAAGATCAGTTATATAGCTTCGGACTTGGAATAGTTCAGTGCAAAAGGAAGTATAAATTCAATGAGAGAAGTGTTGTTAAAGGTTATTCTTTTAGTAAGGGCTGGGCGGATGGCTCAGAAGTTAAGAGCACTGGCTGCTCTTTCATAGGACCCAGGTTCAATTCCCAGCAACCACATGGTAACTCCTGTCTGTAACTCCAGTCCCAGGGGATCTGATGCCATTGTCTTAATAGGCACTACAGGCATATGGTACACAGACAACATTCAGGCATATATATATCATGAATATACATATACATTAAATAAAAATAAATAAAAATCTCAAAAATTTATAGAAAAGTTAGCCAGATGGTGGTGGTGCACGCCTTTAATCCCAGCACTCGGGAGGCAGAGGCAGGTGGATCTCTATGAGTTTGAGGCCAGCCTGGTCTACGAGAGCTAGTTTCAGGACATGCTCTGAAGCTACAGAGAAACCTTACCTCGAAAACAAACAAGCAAAACAATAACAAGAAATCTTTGTTCCATGTTACCATGTTACCCACATGTAATTCAACTTCTCCCTGAGCTACGAAAAGAGCGAAGGGTGTTCAAACAGCAGTCCTGAAAACCCAGTGGAAACACGGATGAGCTCAGCTGCTGGTGTGATGTGGGGCAACCCGCACCGTGTGCTGTGTCCCTGACCCACCATGAAGGGCTAAGAGCAAATGCTTACAGGCATCATCTTCAGCAGGGCTACAATGGGCCATCAGGCTATTCTCAGTCGCAGAAACCTACAAGAAAAAAAACAAAAAAGATGAAGGGGGATTAGGAAGCACATTAAAAATAAAAGAGAAAACCCGCTGCCAAGGCCATAAAAACCTGCTGACTCCAGTTAGTCACTGGCTGCCTGGGGGAAAATAACGGCCCCAGAACAGCTGAGCATTTAAACAAGAGGCAGCAAATGTTTTTTACGAGGATATTAACGTGCCTCTCAATTACAGAGGAACACTAGAACAGACTGCGTTCAGCTGCCAAGTGTGCCTGTCTCCCTCATAAAGAACTTTCAAGCCATATCTCAGGAAGCAAAAACCAAACAAAATCCCATGGCAAGGAGAGCGAACCCCTCACGTGCCGAGAATGATTCACAGCAAGGGATAGGAACATCTTTAAGCACGGGAGTTATTCTTACTCTTATTTCCCTGGTTTTGTTTATGTGTTTTGGGTGGAGAGGTTGAGACTTGGGAGGTGAAGGGAAGAGGATCAGGAGTTAAAGACAATCCCCCTGCTATACTGTGAGTTTGATGTTAGCCTGGGCTATAGTATATCGTGTCTCAAAAAAAAATAAAAAAAAGGATAAAAATAAAAAAATTTAAAAAGCCAGGCGGTGGTGGCGCACGCCTTTAATCCCAGCACTTGGGAAGCAGAAGCAGGTGGATCTCTGTGAGTTCGAGACCAGCCTGGTCTACAAGAGCTAGTTCCAGGACAGGCTCCAAAACCACAGAGAAACCCTGTTTCGAAAAACCAAAAAAAAAAAAAAAAAAATTAAAAAAAAAGAAAGAAGGAAAGAAAGAAAAAAGGAGCAATGGTTGAAGAAGTTGGCTCTTCTGTTAAGAGCACTTGTTAATGATCATCTAACTCTAGTTAGTCCCAGGGAATCCAACACCCTCTTTTGACCATTTCAGATGTTATATCCAGATTGCGGGGTCGCCCCAAAACACCACAGAGTCACCTCAAAAACACCATGGAGTCTGCACTCATATGTAAAAGCAAAGAGCCTTTATTCAAGCTTGAGCTTGGACTTGTCTGAAGCAGTGTTTGAGAGAAAGTACCAAATGCAGCTGGGCTAGAGGTTGAAGTGAGGGGATTTCCAGGGTTCAGGGCCCCGACTGGCTGACATTTGTCTAGGGGTATTGGCAAAAGGGGAAATACGTGAGTCCAGGGCTTAGGGACAGCTTATCTAATGGTTGGAATGGCAGGTACTTCCCTTTAGATGCCAGCCCTCCCTGGATGGTGTCAGCTGAAGTCTTTTCCCGGAACTCAGTGCTGCCTCCTGCCAGGCAGCTGTGCGGCCTGGGCCCCATGTGTGGCCAGGCTGCCCTGGCCATCAGACACCAGGCAAAGCATGGTGCACAGACATACACACACGCAAAAAACTCATACACATAAGAAAATATTAATAATAGAAATATATATATCTAAAAACAAGCAAACAAACAAACATATATCTAAAAACAAACAAACAAAAAAACCACACTGCCACACCTGCGGGAAAACCCAAAAACCAACAGAAAAATTCCAGTCTCAAAATGGCAGGTTTTTTTTTTTTAAAACAAGAAGCAGATCTTTTTTTTTTTTTTTAAGATTTGCTTATTTATTTATTATGTATAGAGTGTTGGTATCAGACCTCATTACAGATGGTTGTGAGCCACCATGTGGTTGCTGGGAACTGAACTCAGGACCTCTGAGCCATTCCTCCAGCCCAAGAAGCAGATCTTATACATAGGTACCATATCCTTTCCTCAGAAGCCATCCTGGTGTACACCTTCCCTCTTTAAGATCATGATGCTGGTTTTTTCTTTTTCTTTTTTCAAAATATTTATTTATTTATTATGTATACAATATTCTGTCTGTGTGTATGCCTGCAGGCCAGAAGAGGGCACCAGACCCCATTACAGATGGTTGTGAGCCACCATTGGTTGCTGGGAATTGAACTCAGGGCCTTTGGAAGAACAGGCAATGCTCTTAACCTCTGAGCCATCTCTCCAGCCCCCATGATGCTGGTTTCAATGGGTGATAGATACCAAGTGTCCAGATGTCTGGAGACTAAGTTGTTGGCGGACCATACCTGAATGCTACACCAGCATTTCCCCCTACTCTCTTTTCACTACGGGAACTCGACCTTGGCAAAGAATAAACCAGAATAATCACAGTTGACATTTACTGAGTGTTTAATACATGATAGGTATTGGACTGATTGCCTCAACATGCAGTATTTCACTTAATGATATAAAATACATTTTTTGGCTGGGCAGTAGCAGCATACACCTTTAACTGTAGCACTTGGGAGGCAGAGGCAGGTGAATCTCTGTGAGTTCAAAGCCAGTTTGGTCTACAGAGCTAGTTCCAGGACAGCCAGAGCTGTTACACAGAGAAACCCTGTCTTGAGAAAACAAAAACAAAACCAACCAAACAAACAAACAAACAAAGAAACAAAAATTTTCTTTTGAAATTGCTTGGTCATAAAAAGATCTTCACTGCTGGCTGGTTGGCACATGGCTACAAGCTCACCGCTCAAGAAACAGAGGTAGGAGGGGCCAGTAATTCAGGGTCATCCTTGTCTATACAGTAAACTAGATGTTAGCCTATACTATATGAGACTCTGTCACCCAAACCCAAAACTAAACAAAAGACCTTCAACTCTAGTGAATTTGTAGGCACATCCATCCTGGGCTGTTCTTCCCTAACCTTTAACCCAGTCCCCTTGAACACTTAATGCTGATGTCCTGTAACTGCACATGGAGGGACAGATGTCATTACTACAGGCACTTCCAGGCAGGAGCCCCGGAGACCACGCTCAGACATCTCATTATAGAAAACGGCTTGACCAGGCATTTCAAGAAAGTTCGTGAAGAGACTGCACGGCAGTTAAGAGCACTGGCTGTCCCTGCAGAGGACCTGCGGCCAATTCCAGCTCCCACATGGGGGCTCACACTGCCTGTCACTTTAGTTCCAGGCTGTCCAGTGCCCTCTTACATTCTCAAAGGTAAACAAAAGTATGTGTGTGTTTGGCTTTTTGTTTTGTTTTGATTTTTTGACACAGGGTTTCTTTGTAGCTTTAGAGCCTGTCCCGGAACTAGCTCATAGACCAGGCTGGCCTTGAACTCAGAGAGATCAGCTTGCCTCTGTCTCCTTAGTGCTGGGATTAAAGGAGTGCGCTGCCACCACCACCCAGCTTGTTTGTTTTTTGTTTTGCTTTGTTTTTTTTGAAAGAACATTGCCTGTAGCATTAATATCTTTTTGTAGCAGACCAAAGTTCAAACAGAGCATTGGTACTGGCTAACTAAAGGCAGTGGGGCAGCCTGGAGGAGAGCCAGGCTCTGAAAAGCCTACACTGGGCAGGAAGAGCTTGCAGCGCGTTTACTGTCTTTACTTCCTCCTTCCATCCACTCCCTGATTTATGATTTTCTTGCAACTCTGCTCTTTTGCACTGTAATTAAAATGTTCTGATCTTGCAGTTTGTCCCAGAGTTCTAATTTCAAATCTAATCAGCATGAAGACAATCAAGAATGAAGCACAAAACAGAATTAAGGACACTATGAGCATCATTTTCCAGATGAGTGTTTCTTCAGTAATGATCTTGAGGTAAAGATGAGGAGATTTCAGTGATGAGATTTTTTTATAGTTTATTTATAAACTATAAGGAAAATCCCAAACATATTTGGGAAACAGCCTTCACTAGCCAGGCACGGTGACGTGCACCTTTAATTCCAGTACTTAAGAGGCAGAGACGGGGAGGTCTCTGTAAGTTTCAGGCCAGCCTGGTCTAAAGGGTTAAGACCCTGTCTCAAAAAAGGAAGAAAGAATATTGTTGTGAGGATGTGTACAGTTTATTACTTTTTTAATGATTAAAATAAAATCTAAGTATGAGTTCTTTGCCTGCTGGTATGCATGTGCACCATGTGTGTGCCTAGTGTGCACGGATGCTCAGAAAGGGTGTAAGATTCCCTGGAATTTTAGTTATAGACAATTGTGAGCTGCTATGTGGGTGATAGGAATTGAACCTGGATCTGCTCATTACTGCTAAGCCCAGTATAAAATTTACTTGATAGGCGGGCGGTGGTGGCGCACGCCTTTAATCCCAGCACTCAGGAGGCAGAGGCAGGCGGATCTCTGTGAGTTCGAGACCAGCCTGGTCTACAAGAGCTAGTTTCAGGACAGGCTCCAAAACCACAGAGAAACCTTGTCTCAAAAAACAAAAAAAAACAAAAACAAAAAAAATATTTACTTGATGAGTCTATGACAGGCAAGAATGCTGTCTACATAAATTTTTGCTTCCTGCCACTAAGCCATCCATCTTATCACAAATGTGATTTTTCTGGCACTCTTTCCATGGCTTCCCACTGATGTCTGATTATATCTAAGCCCTTGAGGATGGCCTAGAAGGCAGTTCCAGATCCTGCCACCTGTCTCTCACTACTCTCATTATTTACTACCACTACCTTGCCAAATCAATCAAATGGCACCTACCAAGCCCATCTAAGGTCTCTGCACTCTGCTGCGCCTGCACGTCTATTCTTTTCCTTCTGCAACCGTTCTCCACTCACGTGGCCATCCCTGCCATTCCCAACCATTCTCCACTCACGTGGCCATCCCTAAACATTCCTCAACTGGGCTCAGCATCTTCCTGAAGAAATCAGGTTCTGAACTTCCTTGTGGTCCCATTCTCTCATGGTACCTACCATAATAATTTTTGATAGCTAGCATGTTAGAAGGCAATAATCTGTTAGCTTTCTTGTACACGAAGGACACATGGGAGAGAGACAGACAGAGAAGGAAGAAAGCTATGAATGTGTGTGCTGTTTTTCTTTGTTTTCAAACAGGGTCTTGCTGGCCTCACACTGTCTATGTACATCATACTGGCCTTAACCTCATGATCCTCTTGCTTCTGCTTCCTGCATTGTTCTGCCGCTGTTGGTATCTGCTACTATGCCTGGCTCCGCCTTTAGTTTACTCCCCCCATTATATAAATTATTAGTTAATTATTAATGTATGGGAGCGAGAACATGCCACAGCATACATGTGGAAATCAGAAGACAGTTTGCAAGAGTTGGTTCTCTCTGCCACGTTGAATCCTAAAGACTGAGCTCAGAGCCTCAACATTGCCCGCCAGCACCTTTTCCTGGTGAGCCACCCTGCTGGCCCAGTCTTCAGTTGTTGTGTGTGTGTGTGTTTTTAAAGATTTATTTACTTATTATGTGTACAGTGTTCTACCTGCTTGTATGCCTGCAGGCCAAGAAGAAGGCACCAGATCTCATTACAGATGGTTGTGAGCCACCATGTGGTTGCTGGGAATTGAACTCAGGACCTTTGGAAGAGCAGCCAGTGCTCTTAACCACTGAGCCATCTCTCCAGCCCCTCAGTCTTCAGTTTTTAAGCTAAGCACTTACTACATAGGATGCTAAAATCATGTACGTGAGGGCTCAGTGGTGGAACACGTGCCTGGTAAGTGCAAGGCATTGGGTTAGCCACTAGCATAGTAAATCCAAACCAAAACCATCTGAGGCACAAGTGGTGTCATTCATGAGCCCACAGTCTCAGTTACTTAAGAGGCTGAGGTAGGAGGATTGCTTGAATGTACAGGTTCAAGATGGGACTGAGACACAAAGTAAGACCTTCATCTCAAAACAAAATTAAGGTAAAACAAGCAAACAAAAGAAAATCTTAAAATAGCATATCAAGTATATATTAAGAAGAATATTGTAAATGATTTAAAGACAGGATCTTGGGGCTGGAGACATGGCTCGGTGGTTTAGAGCTTTTGCAGCTCTTGCAGAGGATCTGGGTTCAATCCCCAGCGCCCACATGATGGTTCACCCTCTCTGTAACCTGAGCTCCAGGGGATCCTACACCCTCTTTTGACTGAGGGCACAGTTACGTGCACACTGCACATATACGCATTTGGGCAAAATATTTATGCACACACGACAAAACCTTAAAAAGTTTTTAAAAATAAAAATTTTATCTCTGACCAAGCAGATTTATATAAATGACTCTCTAGCTTTATGCCTTCTGAGCATTTGCTGAACAAAAGAATTTCCCAACGAAGGCTCATTATTTGGTCAGCTGTAAATTACAAAGCTTCCTAACTGAAATTATGTGACCTGCAAAAATGACAATCTGTCCTGGCAGCTGCCACCAAATTCCCAGACACTGCAGCCTGGAGCCAGAGTCCTTTCCAATTTTAAGCCCCTAATTTAGAACACATGCTTCCCTGGCAACTGGACATCGCCTTTCAACCTACCTTTTTTCCTTCCTGATGGGAGATGCAGACCTCAGGACCTGGGGGCACATTCTCCTTTTGTTCCAACTTAGTTTTGATCTCACCGCCACTGGCTTTCAACTCATTCTACAAAACAGAAATAACCTGTGAACTCAAATGCTTTCCATTCCATTCTCTTCACCGCACATCTCTCAAGGAACCCTGGAACGCTTACAAAAATTCCTCTCATAGAACTCAGGTCAAATCAAGCGCCTGTCACAAGCCAAACCCATCGACTCGTGAAATGACAAAAGCAGCTGTGTGGACTCATCCCTCCTGTCTCACAGGAACTAGAGTTAGAATACAGCCGCATCGACTGGCACACACGGCCCACCCACCAGCCCCCGGCATTCTGGGAGCCATACTTCGACACGGGCACACACAGCTCACCCACCAGCCCCCGGCATTCTGTGAGCCACTCTTCCAACAGCCCAGCTCGTGAAATGCAAAGCTTGTGAATTTACAGACCAGACCATTTGGGAGCAGGGAAAGGTGGTGCCAAGTGCCAACAATTAAGAAAATATACTGACCATACATATAAATGCCCGGCCTGGAAAGAAAGACAGGAATGATGGACACATATAAAAACCGAAATTATACTGAATGATACCATAAACAATCTTATTCTACGAAACTTTCAAAAAAAAGTTTACATAAAATTCACACAGATATACCTTAATCTGTATTTCATAATTGAGCCTCAACATTAAAAGACATGTATTAGTATTGCCATAAGGCCTAAGGAGAATAACCCTCTTTCTTCCTTGTAAAGGACACTAGGAGTAGAAAGTTAAAATATCTAAAGCCAACAGAGAGGGGTGAAGATGGCTGTTTCCTATCTTTCCTGAAGATGGGCTTGCTTTCCTACGACCCCCCCTTCCTTCTCTCTCTCTCTCTCTCTCTCTCTCTCTCTCTCTCTCTCTCTCTCTCTCTCTCTCTCTCTGACAGGCTCCCACGTAGTCCATGCTGGCCTCAAACTGACTATATAGCCAAGGATAACCCTGAGCTTTTGATCCTCCTGCTCCACCTCTCAAGTGCTGGAGCTGCAGGTGTCTGTCACCGTGCTCCATCCAACATGGCGCTGTGGTGAAATGTCACCGTACTCCATCTAACGTGGCGCTACGGTGAAATGTCACCTTACTCCATCTAACGTGGCGCTGTGGTGAAATGTCACCGTACTACATCTAACGTGGCGCTGTGGTGAAATGTCACCGTGCTCCATCTAACGTGGCGCTACGGTGAAATGTCACCGTGCTCCATCTAACGTGGCGCTGTGGTGAAACTCAAGACTGCTCACTAATGAGCCGGGCGATGGTGGCGCACGCCTTTAATCCCAGCACTCGGGAGGCAGAGGCAGGCGGATCTCTGTGAGTTCGAGACCAGCCTGGTCTACAGAGCTAGTTCCAGGACAGGCTCCAAAGCCACAGAGAAACCCTGTCTCGAAAAACCAAAAAAAAAAAAAAAAAAAAAAAAAGACTGCTCACTAAGAAGCACTACCAGTTCAGCCATATTCCCAGTCCCTCCCTGTGATTCTTCAGGGCTTGGGAGAAACAAAGCCATCTCAGGCCACAGGGCTAATGGAAGTGGGTGTGAAGAACAGGGTAAGGCCGGCGACTTAAAGTAGCCAGTCTCAGCTCTGCAAATGCACCTATTAGGAGGAGATGGCCGCCAGCACTGCAGAACACACCATGACACCCACTAATTTATTGTCTGTCAGTCTCCAAGCTCCCCGTTACAATCATGCTCTGTGAGGAATTTCAGACATTCTTTGAGGATGAGATAAAACACACTCTCTGCAAGAATTTCTAAAGACTTCTCAACTCTTGAAATCCCCAGAGCAGGACTTTAAGGAAGAAAAATTCATTTAGAGGCAGGATCTCTGTAGCCTGGCAGTCCCGGACCTGGCGTCAAACCTCAGCCACCCTGTGTTGCTGCTATACCCCTTGAGGCTTTGTTTTTAAGGGGGAACAAAGGATGTAGTTCAATTGGTACAGCCCTGGGTTCTACCCCTGCACCAAATAAAACCATGTGTGGTGGCACTGTAATTCACCTCTTAGGAGTTGGAGGCAGGAGGACAGAATTCAAGATCAGCCTTGGCTACATGAGCAGCCTGAGGTCAGGCTGTGACACACCAGATTATTTCAAAATGAAGAGCAAAGAACCAGCAAGCAGGAGGATGCTTTGTCACGGCTGTGCCTGCTCTTTCCAGTGTGCTAAAAACAAGAAAACGAGGTCACTGAACAGGTTTTCCCACCCAAGGAATCATCTGGGTGGAATGTTTGCATAGACAGACAGACAGACACCTCCAATCACAGACAAGATGTAAGCTTTGCCCCTCACCCGTCTCTGTGTCTCCCGAACTATGCTCAAAGGAGAGTGTCATTCTGCCCACTTTTCAGTCAGGGAACTCTGAGAGTTTCACTCTATTGAAATCTACACACATTGTCTCTTTTTTTTTTTCTTTTTTCTTTTTTTTGGTTTTTTGAGACAGGGTTTCTCTGTGGTTTTGGAGCCTGTCCTGGAACTAGCTCTTGTAGACCAGGCTGGTCTCGAACTCACAGAGATCCGCCTGCCTCTGCCTCCCAAGTGCTGGGATTAAAGGTGTGCGCCACCACCGCCCGGCCACATTGTCTCTTATTAATCTACTGTGGAAAAACTGGAGTAAGGGATGAGGGTGTAGCTCAGTGGTCGAGCATGGTGTGGCATGTGTAAAAGCAGTGATTTCAGTCCCCAGACCTGAAAAAAGAAGACAGAGAGGGAGGGAGAGAGGGAGGGGGAAAGGAGGGAGGGAGTGAGGGAGGGAGTGAGGGAGGGAGGGAGGGAGGGGGAGGGATAAGGGAAGGGAGAGAGGAGGGGAGGGAGGGAGGGGGAGGGAGGGAGGAAGAGAGGGAGGAAGAGAGGGAGGAAGAGAGGAAGGGAGGAAGGGTGTCTCATAGAATGGGTCCATTAGTACTGGGGAATGCACAATTATGGGCGGGGGAGGCCTAACTTCTGGAATACACATTATGATATTGAACCTGCAGTTTTGATCTGTCCAGGAACAAATAAAGCAACATTATTCCCCCAACATTGCTAAGAACTTTGGCCATGAATAATCACAGAAGAAACAAACTTATGCATCCTCTAAAAGTGAGAAGTTGGGCTAGGATGCCCCTTCGTGGTACTGGACATCTCCAGCATGCTTGCGGTCCTATGCTCAGTTTCTTGCACTACGGTAAACAGACAAGTGAGCAGATCTGAAGATGACTTAAAGCAGGTGTGATGACATCCTGGGCTCCTGTCTCCTGAGTACTGGGAGGGAGGCTAAGGCAAGAAGAACCCTGTGACTCTAAGGCTAGGTTACAGAGCAAAATCCTGTCTCAAGCTGGGCGTGGTGGCGCACGCCTTTGATCCCAGCACTCAGGAGGCAGAGGCAGGTGGATCTCTGTGAGTTCCAGGCCAGCATGGTCTACAGAGTGAGTTCTAAGATAGCCAAGGCTACATGATGAGACCCTGTCTCAAAACAACAGGAAAAAGAATACCAGTTTTGGGGCTGGGGAGGTGGGTGAGTGTTTATCCAGCATATGTGACATTCTGGTTTGATTCTTAGCACTATGGGGTTGTGTGTGTAGAATACCAAATTTTTTATTCATCAAACATGTCATCATCCTGTCCTGTCATTTCCCACCCCCTCTTTTCTAACACACTATTCCTCCTCTGCAGGAAACCACGACATCATAGGGGTTAGAGAGTGAGTAGACCATATAGAGCACCCCTTATTGGGAGCTGAATCCTGAGCCTCAGGCCCGCAGGGCAAGTGCTGTACCATGGAGCCACACCCCAGCTCCAGCTCTCACAGAATTCCTCCTAACGAAATGTCCAGGATGTGCAGGTTCATAGACGGAGAGTGAAGGAGTGCTTTAGAGGGTGACCACACACATATGGGATTTCTCTGAGGGATGACAGAAAGGTTCTGGAACTAAGACAGAGTCATGGTTGTATAACCTTGAAATATATTAAAAAACAAAAAGCCATCTAAGTGTGTACTTGGTCTGTTTTCCCCTGTGGAGCCGGGGTCAGGGCCAGGGCCTCAGGCAAGCTAGGCAAAGGCTCTACTGTTGGGATATATCCTCAGCCAGTGTACACTTAACATAAAGGCGATTTTTACGTTACGTGAACAATATTTCAATGGAAAACTTAATGCTCAATGCACTTGCACCCACCATAAAACCAAAAAGAAACTCACAATAGATATCCCTATTAAAGCTAATAAAATACTGATTCTTTTTTTTTAAAAAAAGATTTATTTATTTATTAAGCAGACAATGTGCTGCTGGCAAGGAAGGCACAAGGTCTCATTAGAGATGGTTTTGAGCCACCATGTGGATGCTGGGAATTGAACTCAGGACCTCTGGAAGAGCAGTCAGTGCTCTTACCCTCTGAGCCATCTCTCTAGCCCCTAAAATACTGATTCTTATCAGTGACAATGAAAAAGTTGAGTAGACAAGCCAGGAAAAGTCTTGCTATCACTGCTGGTAACATCACAGAATATAAAGGAGGTATGACTATGCATGCATGAGCTGGGGACACAAAATCAAGACTGGAAAACGTATGCTTACAAAGGCAGGAGGGATACAGGACTTATGAAAAAGGACTGGCCAGGGTCAGAGGTCAGGGCCCAGGAGACAATTCCTAGTCACAGTGCTCATGATGGCTGTCCCGAGCAAGCAAGAATGGTGCAGGCACACCTTAATCCCAGCACTCAGGAGGCAGGGGCAGGCGGATCTCTGTGTGCTCCAGGCCAGCCTGGTCTGCACAGAGCTAGTTCCAGGACAGACAAGGCTATAGGGCGAAAGCCTGTCTCAAAAACCCAGAAAAACAAAAACAAAAACAAAAACCACCCAAACAAAAAGCAAACAGCGCAGGACACATACCCCAGCTGGGCGGCTCTGCTTGGACACGGCGGCCTGGTACTTAGCCATGCGGTCTTTGATGGAGGTCTCCGAGAGGCGCGGGAGCTCCAGACCCCGCTTGTTCTCGTTCTTCTCTGAGTTGAATGTGGAGGATGACAAATGACCTGGAAACGGGGAAATAATACACTTTGTCAGAAGACAGAAGGGGAGTCTAAATCTTGGGTGACTGTAATCTAATGTAATCTAATTTATCTTAGAAGTACAAAAAGGCCAGGTGTGGTTCTTGTCTATACTCCCAGCATTGGGGAGGCTGAGGCGGCAGTATCACACATTCAAGGTTAAAACAAAAAACAAAACAAAAAACCCAAAACCAACAACCAAAGGTGTACGCACAAGCGCGCGCGCGCACACACACACACACACACACACACACAATCAGAAATAGAATTGTCTTTCATAAGGTGATTTTAATTCACTTTCCTAGTAAAGTACCTTTACCATAAATGCACATTTTATATACACATATTCACACACCCTAACACATATAATTTTATTATTTTTATTCACTTATTTTTTGTGCTGTGGACAAAGTACTTTGTTGGGTTTATGCTAAGCACTTGGACTACCAGGGAGCCACACCACCAGCTCTGGGACAACCAATCTTGGTCAGGGACTCAGTCCGTCTACTGAAGTTCTTCGGTTCTAGAAAACTGTGCCGTGCCAGGGTCTAGAGCACTTCACCCTCAGAGGTACCCAAGGATGGGTTTAAAATGCAACAAAAGCACACTGGGTGTGCTGGGCTCATGCATGCAATCCCAGCACTGGGGAATCAGAGACAAGAGGGTCAGAAGTTCAAGGTTAACTTTAGCTATGTAGGAGGTTCTAGGCCAGTGTGGGCTAGAGACCTTGTCTCAAACGACAGAAACAAAAATCAGGACAGCTAAGAGAGAGCATTGGGAGCAGCTTGTAGCTAACACACAGACTCCTCTGTAGCACATGCCATTCTTCCTTTAGAAGCCCAGGTTTTGAGTGCAAAGGGTTCACTATGACTGGAGGGCCTCACACACTCTAGGCCTACTTACCCGGACCAATTTCCAAGTCATCATGGGAATAGCTGTTCTCAGAGATCCTTCCACTTGCATTTCGGCTTTGGGTCCAAAGACTCTGTTCAGAAGATGGGAGATACTGATGTAACACTCAACACTTCATTAACAAAATCCAAAAGATCAGAACATTTTAAATATCAAGCAGTATACAGTCACATGGGCTCACAGACAAATAAAGGGCTAGATAAACAAAGCTTGTGAGATTCTGCTTTTTCCCCCCCGCACTGAACTGTGCTTTCTTAGCCCCTCCTGTTCTAAAGGTAACCTTGAAAATGATAACCTGAAGCCTGGTGGTGACAGAGGCAGGTGGATCTCTGTGAGTTCAAGACCTGCCTTGGTCTACAAGAGCTAGTTCCAGGACAGGCTCCAAAGCTACAAGAGAAACCTTGTCTTGAAAAACAAACAAACAAACAGATAAACAAAGCTCATTGCCACTGACTGCCACTAGTCAGCTTCCGCATGGGCACTGAAATGTTAAGGACTGCTGGAAGAAAGTCCTCCCATCCCAGGTGACAATGACAGGCCCCATAAAACCACTGAGGCACAGGCAGCACAGCACCCCTCTATCTCACTGCACCCCGCTGTCACTGCCTTGGCGGTCTTCATCACTGCTCTCCTTAACAATCCCATTATCTTCTTAATTGGTTCTTTCTCTGCATTCTAATCTAGTCTTCGCGAGGCTGCCAATATCCTAACTAATAAAAAGTAATTATTCTAAAATCTGCATCTCCCTGAACTCCCCTGCTCAAAATTCTTTCAGAATTCCCAATTACCCTTGAACATCACTGCAAGAGTTCAGTACAGCCCAGACGATGTACTGAAGATGTCAGTGCCCACCCAGACTCCTCTGCATATATTCTGATACATCCTCTATCCTTCAGGGAATTCAAACTGCTCTGAGGACCATGCACGGCATAATAAATGAGGCTCCTCCGCCCAAATCACATTTGTCCTCTGTCTAGCAAATGCTATCCCTTCAAGACTCACTGATACTTGCTTCTATATACAGAAAGCTTCTCCTTCCCGTAGTGTGTGTGAAGGTGCCCGGTCATATTTTGTTAGTGTTTGGTAGAGTGCTGTAACTGTTCTCCCGCTGGTCCGCGAGCCGACTGCAGGAGACTATGCCTTTGTACTCACTTCCAGGATTTGTAGATTGTAGCATTATTTGTTTGTTTGATTTTGGTTTTTTGAGACAGGATTTCTCTGTGTATTACTGGTGGCTGCCCTGGAACTCACTCTGTAGAACCAGGCTGGCCTTGAACTCAGAGATCCCGTGCCTCTGCTTCCTGAGTGCACCAGCACCACCACCACCTGGTGATTGGAGCATAATCTGTTTCTTCAGTGTTGAGATTGAACCTGGGGACTTGCACACACCAAGCAAGCGCTGTATACTGAGCTCTGCTGCTGCAGACACTGGGCACAGATTTTTTTTTTTTGAATAAAATATTTTGTGATTCTTGAAATTATAACACTTTGTGTCTCATATTTGGATAGACCCTTAATCATAGTTACAAATTAGGTTGAGTGTAACGGCGCACACCTGTAATTAATCCTAGAGTGGAGGCGGGGATGGGGGTTAGAAATTCAAGGCCAGATTCTGCAAATATATATATATGAGGTTGTAGGAGAACCTCCTCATAAAAACCAAAATACATAAGGTTTTAGATTACAATTTTAGGATTAGAAATATACTCAACAAAAAGCCACTTAGTCTCACAGAATATTCCCCGATGTAGCAGACAAGGCATATGTAATAACAGCCTCCAGCCAGATCCTCTCACTCAAATGTCTGTTTCCAGACAACTAGAAGTAGGAATTACCTGAAAGCCAGCCTGTAAGGAGGCAAGAGACACTCCCTCCCTCCTCCTCACCCCGCTTCCTTCCCGTTGAGGATCAAATGCAGGGCCTCAAATACCCTAGGTAAGTGTTCTTCAGCTAAACTGAGTTCAACACATGAGAAACTTCTTTCTTAAAATCAAACATAGTTAGCCAATCCCGGCAGCCTGTGAAGCTGAGCTCCCATCAGTGGTATGAGACATAGTCACCACCTACCACAGGCATAAACGACAGGCGCCATCTTGGCCTGGTGTGTTGTTAGCTCCAACGCACCCTTTTTATCAAGGCATTGCCTTGTCAAGCTACTTTCGATTTCTATGTGTGTTCCATTTTTGTTTGCTTCTTATTAATAATCACTAATGAAAGTTATTAAACTCTTAAATACAATGAGTTAACTGACTTCAAAAATTTACTATGTATTTAAAGCAATTTATTCCTTGCTAGCCCTAATTATCTTGTAATAATATATTTCAAATAAAAGCCAAAATAAAGCTGGGAGTGATGACCTATACCTGCAATCCCAGGCTGGGAGACTAAGGGAGAAGGGCTGCCCTGGGTTCTGGGTCAGAATGGCCTATAAAGTAAGACTTTGTTTCATAAAACCAAAACAAGTAAAACTCTAATATTGCCACGCCATACTCGGGTCAGACCCACTCACATCTATGTTGTAATAAGAGCGGCGGCGGGGCTGCGTCCCCGGCACCCAGCCGCCCGCATAGCTAGCTTATGCCCCGAAATAATTACACGGAAACTGTATTCTTTTGAACACTGCCTGGCCCATTAGTTCCAACCTCTTATTGGCTAGCTCTTACATATTGATCTAACCCATTTCTAATATTCTGTGTAGTACCACGAGCTGGCTTACCAGGGAGGATCTTAACCTGCGTCTGTTTGGAGTGGGAAAATCATGGCGACTCCTCACTCAGCTTCTTTCTCCCAGCATTCTGTTCTGTCTACTCCGCCTACCTAATTTTCTGTCCTATTAAAGGGGCCAAGGCAGTTTCTTTATTACTTAACCAATGAAATTAACCCCTCCATCATTTCCCCTTTTTTCTGTTTAAACAAAAAAGAAAGGCTTTCACTTTAACATAGTAAGATTACATATAACAAAACAGTTATCAAGCAAGAATTAAAGTTACAATATTTATATCTATTTTATCTTTTATCATAACTAAGGAAAACTATAACTATAACTAACCATTCTTCAACTCCATCAAAGACTCCAGAAGGATATAATATTACCTAAGCAAACAAGAGATCCAAAACTCTAGAAATGACAGAGACATCTCGCTGCCTGGACAGTCACTCAAAGTTCCTCTGTACCGTTGGGGCATCCATCTTCAGCCTACAGGCCCATAGTATCCAGCAGACATTTTCATCAAGCAGGAAATTCCAAAGACAGTTCAGTCACTTTTTGCTGTGTCCTGCAGAATGTCTTGCAGACTCTTTTATGAGTCAGGAACCCCGAAAAACCATCTCACCTTTAGGCAAGTTCAGCAGTCCTTTTTCTGCGGGTTCTCTGTGTCCAGTTTATGCAACAGTCCAGGCAAGAGCAGTTTCTTGCCCAAATGTCTATCAAACTCCTTAAGGAGCCTCTTCGGTGCCCATCTTCCTCTTGAAGTAGATTGGTGCTGTCAGGAGCAGACGTGTCTCATTGTCATGAAAAGCCCTAAGTTATTAAAATATTTTAAATGCCATATTCTGTTGTCTTTGAAAGATATGAAGAATGTCTATCCAACTGAAATATATATATATATATATATCCAGAAAATCTAACTAACATGACTACAAGCTTGACTATTATTCATGATTATCCATCAACAACCTATATTTCCTAATTATACATTACATTTTAAAAATGAACTACACAATCACAATACCTTAATCAAGATCAGAAATACATATACATATAACAAAATTGACCTTAAAATCCATACCAATGCAAATTATTCATATCTATATCATATCCCCCTTTAAATGTAAAAGAATATTCATAAACAATATTTGGGAATATGGGCGCAGTTTTTTCTCTCCAAACTGCTTCCTGCTGAATGGGGGCGCTGTATTTAGATCTTTTATGGTGTAACCTGTGTGTCAGGGTCATCTCAGTTGGCAGTTGAGTGAAGTAATTTTTTGAGGGTGTTCACAGCAACCTTTCAGGAGGGCGTGGTCTATCATACCATATTGGGATAGAAGAAATCCACAGGGTCGCATCCTCTGTGAAAACAAAAGAAGACCCTCTCCAAAGCATCATATCCTTAGTCCCAAATTCTGAAATCATAATACCCTTATATCCATTCTGGTTTAGATTGGCAGCCCATGTAATGAAATGTCTCTCTGCATTTAGCTCCTTTACAGTCAAAAATTTTAAAGAAAACACAATAATACAAAGAATCCAGACTCTCTGTGAATTTTTCATTTTTACGTGGCTTATTTTTTTTATTTCTTTTAATCTACAACTATCTGTACTCTGTCTCTTTAAAGACTTTATCCCCCCTTTTTTAAGGGCATTAACTTTATTTTTTTTCTATTTTTTTCTCTCAAGCCTACGTACACTCATCCAACACTGTGACTCATTTATAGATCTTCTATGTATGAAATCTGTTCTATTGTGAATCTGTAATTTT
This sequence comes from Chionomys nivalis, assembly GCF_950005125.1. Taxonomy (NCBI): domain Eukaryota; kingdom Metazoa; phylum Chordata; class Mammalia; order Rodentia; family Cricetidae; genus Chionomys; species Chionomys nivalis. Next base: position 56,891,323 of record NC_080102.1, read on the forward strand.
TTTACTATCCAGGAGTATTTTTTAAAATGTTAAGCGCTTCTTAAAAACCTAAGTTGTAACATTTAGAGGTATTACGGTACTGCCTGTGTCCTGCCCAATCTAAACCTTAACTGCACTGTTATTATAGTAATTACGGTAGTTCCTGCCTGAGACCAGCAGAGTTTTGCATGGTGGAGCTGAGCTGATCCTGCATCAGAACCATTTGGTGCCCCTGAGTCACATACAGTTCCAGGCACACAGCAGTCCACATTGCCATCAAGCAAGCCGTAGCACTTTACTCCAAATGCTCCATTCAAAGACTCTGTCTCCCGCAGGAGCCAGACAGAGATCGTGATGGCGGCACAGCCCAGAAAGCCGGCATTTTAAAACCGCCAGTTTTTTCCTGTTGCTGAGTCAGGACAATTTCTTTGCTGCACGCAACCCACAAACAGCAAAAAGCTGTCTTAAATTCTCTCTGTGTCCTTTTTAAGCCCTCTCAGGTTTTACGTGGAGTTCATTAGCACGTTGGGCGCCACTCTGTTGTAATAAGAGCGGCGGCGGGGCTGCGTCCCCGGCACCCAGCCGCCCGCATAGCTAGCTTATGCCCCGAAATAATTACACGGAAACTGTATTCTTTTGAACACTGCCTGGCCCATTAGTTCCAACCTCTTATTGGCTAGCTCTTACATATTGATCTAACCCATTTCTAATATTCTGTGTAGTACCACGAGCTGGCTTACCAGGGAGGATCTTAACCTGCGTCTGTTTGGAGTGGGAAAATCATGGCGACTCCTCACTCAGCTTCTTTCTCCCAGCATTCTGTTCTGTCTACTCCGCCTACCTAATTTTCTGTCCTATTAAAGGGGCCAAGGCAGTTTCTTTATTACTTAACCAATGAAATTAACCCCTCCATCACATCTATATGACTTATTTGGCTCAATATTTCTGGTCTGGGGAAGAAGAAAACTGACAGCTAAGGTGGAGTCAAGGTCCGGCTTGACACTCCACCCACAGCGCTGGTCCCGCAAAAGCCAAGTGCTGACAGCTTGGACCGGCTTGGTGCTGGAGAAGGTGGTTAAACCTCTGTGGGTCTAAGCAGGAGAGCCAACATAAACTAGCACCGATTTGGTACAGTGACAGAAAATTAGCAGCGATTGCTCAAATTCTCAAAGTTCAACTTCAGGTGTGACTGTGCTACAAGACCAATTCAGAAATTAATGTTTCCAGGACTCAAAAGGAGAAATCCTAGAAATTACAAACACATCTCAAACTAAAAGAAAATGGGTTCTGCAGCCTTCTTCTCCCTCCCACCTCCTTCCCTTCCCCCTGCCTTCTTCTACCCCCTCCCTTCCCTGCCCCCCTTTAGATTTAGGTACAGGAGAGGATGAATAGGGCCTCACTGTGACCAGGCTGAGCTTGGACTGGGATCCTCCTACCTTGAATTGTGGGTTATATATTTTTCTTGAAAATAAAAAAAAAAAAGTTCCTATTTTACAGTGTGTGTGTGTGTGCTGCACGCACATGAGCAGCACACACACGCATCCTATGGTGCACATGTGGAGGTCAGATGACAACTCTCAGGAGTTGGTTCCTGTAGCTTCAAAGAAACAACAGGGCCTTGTTGAAGTGTGTCATTATGGGTGGCCTTTGAGGTCGCTCAAGCCCCTGGGTGCTGGTGAGTGAGGCAGATAGGTGATCTGTGAGTTCGAGACCAGCCTGGTCTACAGAACTACTTCCAGGACAGGCTCCAAAGCCACAGAGAAACCCTGTCTCGAAAAAAAAAAAAACAAAAAACAAAAAACAAACAAAAAAAAAATAATAATAAAAAATAAATAAATAAAAATAAATGTTTTTCCTTTATAAGGGTTGCCGTGGTCATGGTGTCTCTTCAGAGCAATAAAACCCTAAGTCAGCTCTGCTACTGTGGAGTCCAGGTATTTGAACTTGTCTTCAGGCTGCTTTAGCTGGCCAGCTCGTGCTCTAGCCTGCAGTGTCATTTTGCGCCCCCTACATATTTTTTTTTAAGATTTATTTATTACCTATACCATGTTAGAAGAGGTCATGGGATCTCATTACAGATGGTTGTGAGCCAACATGTGGTTGCTGAGAATTACATATTTATTTTTTAAAACAAGCATTTTCTAATACACACACACACAAATATAGAATGCACTGTGATCAGGCTCTCCTGGAACTAGCTCTGTAGACCAGGCTGGCCTCAAACTCACAGAGACCTGCCCACCTCTGCCTCTGGAGTGCTGAGATTAAAGGTTTGCTCCACCACTGCCGGGCTGGTTCCTCATTCTCAACAGAGGAATTTACATTCCGTCAAAGATAAAATTCAAGTACAGTTCTATAAATTGCTGCTGGCAAAGCTCACCTTTGGTCCCAGCACCCCCCCCACCCCCCCACCTGCCTTGCCAGCAGCTCAGCACTCTAGAGTTGGAGAAGCATCCAAAGTTCGAGGTCTTCCTTTTACATGGCCAGTCCCAGGCCAGCCAGGGCAACACAGTGAGACCCAAAATACGGCTATTTTCAGTGGGAAGAGAAGGCAGGAGGATTGGGAATTCAGGGTCATCCTCAGCAACATAACAAGCCTGGGTTAATGAGACCCTGTCTTAAGCAAAATAACACGGTTTAGGATGAGAACTCAACTAGCAGGGTATTTATTTGCCTTACACACGAAGGCCTGAGTTTAATCCCCAGAATCCATTTCTTCTTAAAGCCATACATGGGTTATATACTTGTAATCCCACTTTTAGGGAAGTGGAGGCAGGTGGCTCCCGGAAGATCACCAGGCAGCCCCGGTAAGGGTGAGATGGTACCTCTGTAGAGAAAGGCGCTGGCCACCAGACCCAACGATGAGCTGGATCAACTCAGAAGGGGAGAATTGGAGATTTCCCTGACTTCCACACAGGTGATATGGTACATGCTCCCCTCCCTCAGAGGTAGACAGCTCCTGAAGAATAAATTCGGAGGCAGGAGGATCCCGCTGAAGGCAAGACTGGGGTGGGTAGGGCGACCTTATCTCACAAAACCAAAAACCAAACCCAAACACCCCCACCCCTCAAACAGCAAAACCTAAAACGTCAAACAAAAGCTCTGGGTTACTTGGGAGCCTTAAAAATGCTGTCCGGTGAGTAGGATTAGAATCAATCCAGGAACCAAGGCAGGATCAAGGCTACCTGGGCCAGGGAGAAGCAAAGACTCGGGCTGAGGAGGAAACTGGCTATCAGTTGATCGGAACGGCTCCAACCCAGCCGAAAGGGCTCAGGCGGGGCTAGGGTTATCATTTTCAAGGTTACCTTTAGAAAGAGGGGCTAAGAAAGCAAGATCTAGACCACAGTTCAGTGCTGGAGGAAGCAGTATTTGTCAAGAATGTAAGTGGGGGGGGGGCAAATAGAACAAAACAAAAACTGCGTGTGTATTCTGCAGTCACACACACACACACACACACCTCTGTAACAGATTTATATCATTTTGGTTTTTCTTTTTTTCGGTTTATTGAGGATGACGCATGCGCACACAGTCATAAGCACACACCGACAAACTGGGATCCAAACCGGCGGCCTCCGCCTCTGCGGGCGGCGTTCCCAACCGCTCGGCCAGTGCTCAGACCGTTGCTATCATTTTGATTTTTCGAGACAGGGTTTCTCTGTGGTTTTTGGAGCCTGTCCTGGAACTAGCTCTTGTAGACCAGGCTGGTCTCGAACTCACAGAGATCCACCTGCCTCTGCCTCCCAAGTGCTGAGATTAAAGGTGTGAGCCACCACCGCCTGCCCGGCCCATTCCAGCCTTTTTGTCTCGGACACACAGATACTCCAGGAGTGTTACCCTCTGCCAAGCACAGAAGAGACATTTTATTTTAAGGCTTTGTGGAATTTCCCAAGGATTGGCTTCTCACACCCTACAACTTCTCCTTCCCTGTCAGCTGGCTAGGCTTGCCTGTGCCAATGCCTCTTAAGAACCTCCTGTGAACTCATCGATCAAATATACCATCATATGCCAATAAGAGAGTAAGCACTGAGGCTTTTAGTAGGGATTCTGTAGAATGTTTTTCCTAGAATTAAAAACAAAACAAAACAAAAAAAGAAAAAGAAAAGGAAATTAGGTTCTAAATGATTAACAAGACAGATTTCCTATCTCATCTACCCTTATTTTCAGGAAAATTCTTTTTTCTCTGTAGCCCAGGTATGCCTGAACTCATGGCAATCCTCCTGCATCAGTCTCTGGATTGCTGGGGTTAGAGGCATGAGTCAGATGAAAGTGCTGGCTGTACAAGCATAATGCCCTGAGCTGGGACCCCCAACCCTATGTTAAAACCAGCGGTGACAATGTATGTGTGTACCACATGGACAGACAGGTGGGTGAGGGAGCCTGCTGCTCAGTCAGCTTGCCAATTCGAGGACCAGGTCCAGTGAAATCAGTGGGAAACCTAACCTCAGAATAAAACAAAACCAAGAAAAGGTTGATGAGACAGGGTTTCTCTGTGTAGCTCTGGTTGTCTTGGAACTTGCTTTGTAGACCAGGTTGGCCTTGAACTCACAGAGATCCACCTGCCTCTGTCTCCTGAGTGCTGGGATCAAAGGCGTGCACTACCATGCCCAGCTTTCCTTTGGTTTTCTTTCTTTCTTTTTTTTTTTTTTTTTTTGGTTTTTCGAGACAGGGTTTCTCTGTGGTTTTGGAGCCTGTCCTGGAACTAGCTCTTGTAGACCAGGCTGGACTTGAACTCACAGAGATTCGCCTGCCTCTGCCTCCCGAGTGCTGGGATTAAAGGCGTGCGCCACCACCGCCCGGCTGTTTTTTTTTTTTTTTTTTTTTTTTAAGAGAGCATCTCACTGTGTGTTCCAGGCATGCCTCAGACTCATGGAGAGCCACCTGCCTTGCCTCCCGAGTGCTGGGGTGAACAGCATGCACACAGGCCACCACACCTGGCAAAGCTGATTCTCAAGTCAGGTGTCCTGGTGCAGGCCTGAAACCCCAGCTTCTGGGAGAGGGAGGCAGGAGGGTCAGGAGCTCAAGGACAGACTTGAGACCAGCCAGCCTGGGGCTCCGTGAGGTCCTGTCTCCTCCCCCAAATGATGATGACTCTCCTGCTTTACACAGAGTCCCTCATCCACCCCTTCACTGCCTTCTACCCTCTCACGGGGAACCTTTCTTCAGACTTTCACATTTCCTAAAAATCAAGGATGGAGGGAGGGTTGGTTTTAGGGAAAATGGGATTTTACAGAACTACGTACAGAAACCGTGAGGTAGAAATAAATTTCTCAACTTCTCAAAGTATTAAGTGATAACAATTTTTTTCTCCCTCAGGGACTCGGAACAAAATGGTGTATTCGCATTAAAAAATGTACATAGGAGGACGTGCTGGCCAGTTTTATGCCAACTTGACATAAAACTGGGAGAAGTAACTCTCGACTGAGAAAATCCCCCACCTGTTTCCTTGAATGAGGATTAATGAGGGAGCACTCAGCCCACTGCGGGCGGTGCCAGCCCCAGCTGCCAGTCCTGGGTTCTATGAAAGCAGGCTGAGCAAGCCATGGGGAGCGAGCCAGTAAGGAGCACCCCCACCCGTGGCATCTGCATTAGTTCCGGCACCACGTGAGTTCCTGACTTCCTTGGTGATGAACAGGAAGTGTGTTAAGTGAAATAAACCCTTTCCTTCCCAAGTTGCTGTCGGTCCTGGTGTTTTATCACAGCAACAGAAACCCTAACAAAGATACCAGATACAGAATTCTCTACATTTTCTATATCTCTAAAGTGTCATACAAAAGTTGTGTTAGCCTTACAATAAGCAAAAACAAACAAAAAACAAAGAAAGAAGAGAGAAAGAAAGGAAGGAAGGAAGGAGGGAAGGAAGGGAGAGAGAGAGAGAGAGAGAGAGAGAGAGAGAGAAAGAAAGAAAGTGATATTTCTTGTTTAGTAAGCTTATTCAGTAGTTAAAAGCCTGGGGGGGCTGGGGAGATGGCACAGCAGTTAAGAACACTTGCTGCTCTTCTAGAGGACCCGGGTTCACATGGTGGCTCACAATCATATGTAACTGCAGTTCCAGGGATTCTGATGCCCTCTTGTGACCTCCATGGACTCCAGGCACCCATGTGGTGCACATACATGCAGGCAAAACATGTACACACAAAACCAACAGCTGACGAAGCTTCCGGGGTCATGTGCTCAGGCAATGCTAGTTTTGACATAGTACAATCTTTGAGGATAAACTGAAAATACGTAAGAAAAATATCCAGAGAAATATACCTTCTAAATATGGTACATATAATAGAATATAGTCCAAAGAAATTATTCAAAACAAAACATTTCTGCCAAGATACTCAGAGATAGAAAAGAATCTAATTATCGGGAAGTGATTGGGCAGCATAATGAAATATATCCCATAAAAGGGGAAGTGCATGGACTAGGAAGATAGGCCTAGGTAACAAAGACTAAACAAGCCAGGTGGTGGTGGAGCACACCTTTAATCCCAGCACTTGGGAGGCAGAGGCTGGAGGATCGCTGAGTTTGAGGCCAACCTGGTCGACAGAGTGAGTTCTAGGACAGCAACGGCTACACAGAGAAACCCTGTCTCAAAATGGGGGTGGGGAATAGAGAGCTTATGTGTGAGGACAGCATTTGTGTCTGGACAATGACCAGTTCTAATGTCCATGGAGAGACAGGCAGGGCTACAGTCATTTGTGTCTGGACAGTGACCAGTTCTAATGTCCGTGGAGAGATAGGCAGGGCTACAGTCATTTGTGTCTGGACAGTGACCAGTTCTAATGTCCGTGGAGCTTGCACCATATGGTAGAAGGACTACCACACAAGCTCAGGCCTTGTCCCGAGATCAGTCACACGAAATCAGGCATCCCGCTAACTTCCCTAACTTCATTCAGCTGGGGTTATGATATGCCAACTGAGAGCAGGAGACCAGACAAAATAACTTAGCAGTTCCCAAGTAGTTCTAGGGTCGACATAGCAACATCTGCAGGCCAGAGGAGACGGGCTTCTCTGCGCACTCACCGGTCAGGAGTGAGGCCTGCGGCAGGCAGCACAGGCACTGGGAGGAACCTGGCTGGCAGACGGGGCGTCTTATGTAATGTTCCAGTCTTGACACTGAGTTTCAACAGGTTTGACCGAAATATGGCTGGCTGGAGCAGGAAGCAGTCAGTTGGCACAAAGCAGATTAGAAGATGACTGATCACTGATACACCAACAACAGCCATTTGGGCAAGACACAGGGAAAAGAATCAGAATTGCTCTACGTCTCCATCCATCTACATCCATACAATCTCACCACAAAAAGCTGAAATTTAATTTTTTTTTTTTTTTGGTTTTTCGAGACAGGGTTTCTCTGTGGTTTTGGAGCCTGTCCTGGAACTAGCTCTTGTAGACCAGGCTGGTCTCGAACTCACAGAGATCCGCCTGCCTCTGCCTCCCAAGTGCTGGGATTAAAGGCGTGCACCACCACCGCCCGGCCCCTGAAATTTAATTTATACAGATACGTCTTTTGCAAGAAATGTTCAGCTATAGTGAGACATCAGTTACAACAGTTCTACGCTTTCGGACTATATAATCTTTAAGCTATGGGTGATGCAGTAACTCAGTAAAAGGTCAGATAAATTATGTGTATGAAAGCAGGTGTGGTGATATACACCAATAATTACACCAATAATCCCAGCACCCTGAAGGAAGCAGGAGGATAAAGGGCCCAAGGTTGGTGTGGGATTTCCCTCTGTATGCTGTGATTACCATTAATGAGTAAAGAAACTGTTTTGGACCTATAGCAGGGTAGAACTTAGCTAGGCAGGGAAAACTAAACTGAATGCTGGGAAAAAGAAAGGCGGAGTCAGAGAGAAGCCACATAGCCCTGCTGGAGGCAGAGGAAACTTTACCAGGTAAGCCACAGCCACGTGGCGATATACAGATTACTAGAAATGGGTTAAATTCAGGTGTCAGAGTTAGCCAGGAAGAAGCTAGAGCTAATTTAATTAATAGAGTGATTTAATTAATACAGTTTCTGTGTGATTATTTCAGGTCTAAGCTAGCCGGGTGGCCAGGAACCAAGAAGCGGCCCTCTCCTTAAAACACAAGGTCAGCCTGGGCTCCATAAGACCCTGCCTCAAAACAAAACAACGAAACCCTCCATGGTGGTCCACATAATCTATGACTCCAGTTCCTGGGCAACTGGACCTGGTGCTTTCTTTTGACCTCCAAGGGCATGCCCATGGCACACAGGCTGACATGCAGGCAAACTCTCCGCACAAAACAGTAAAGCAAGACCAGCACCACCCACAAGAAGGCGTGTATGAACTGTTGGTATGGGTGAGGTCAGGCTTCAGACTTCAGTGTGGTGCCCTCCGTCCTCTCAAAGGGCTCACACTACTGCAGCACACATATGCTATTACATGTCACTGTTATGTGAAGCTAAAACATGGTCATTCTTTCTAGGATTTGGCTTAGTTTAAGACTGGGTCTCAGGTAGGTGGGTGGTGGCACGCGCCTTTAATCCCAGCACTCTGTGGGTTTGAGGCCTGGTTTCCAGAGTGAGTTCTAGGGCAACCAGGGGCTACACACAGAGAACCCTGCCTCAAAAAAAAGACTGGGTCTCACTATATAGTCGAGGCTCCAGGCAGGCCTCAGACTCACTTTGTAGCCCAGGCTGGCCTAAAACTCCTGAGTGCTGGAACTGCTGGACAGAAGTATCACAGTGTCACTTGTCAGTAACTGTCAGGTTCTGAGCTGTTCTTTAACAGTCTTACTCCTGAAGGGCCAGGGGGTTCGCAGTCTTCCAAACACCCGGCGTGTAGCTTTCTAATAGTTGGATTAAAATATTGCACTAAACAGCCAGGGAGAGTAGTGTGAGCCTTGAATCCTAACTCTGGGGAGATCTCTGTGAGTTTGAGGCCAGAGCCAGCTAGGGCTACACAAAGAGACCCTCTCTCAAACACACATATATACACCAAAACAAGACATTGTACGAAACGTGGGTGAGTATGTGTGTGTGTATGTAGGGGAGTGAGTGGTTCTTTTGAGTGTGTGTCTGAATCTCTCTCTCTGTGTTTGTGTGTGTGTGGGGGGGGAGTGAGTAGCTCTTTTGAGTGTGTGTCTGAATCTGTGTATGTGTGTGTGTGTTTAGGGGAAGTAGGGAGTGACTGGTTCTAGAGACTGAGCCCAGGGGCCTCGCAAATACTAGGCAAACACACACACACCGAGCTATAGTCTCAGCCCTGGACAAAACTTTTTAAAGTAATTGATAATGTTTCTTATACAGATAATCACACTTATTCTGAAACAGCCATAAGGGACAAAGGACCACTTAATTTGGGAAAAAGAAAGGCACACACATACAATACCCAGGCCTAAAAAAGCACAGGTAACTCTGAGAACCCTTTTCCAATGAGGTTAGCCACGAGGTTTAACCCTGAGGAAGCAGGAGTTCTCTTCCCCATCCTCTTCCGGTCCCTCCCTTCTTATGCAGAGCCAGGGGAATCAGGGCATCTGCTGTGCTGTAGCTGGGCTTGCCTCAGCCTCCCAGAGTGCTAACGGGAGTCAGCTAAGGGTTGTTCTTTATGCAGTGCCCCCCATGCTCCCCCCGCCCCCCTCCCGTGCCACTTTGACTATTTCTTTAAATAGACTTGTCCTGACCCATCCTCACTAGACATTTCCGAGAGCAAAGTCTCTCTGTAGAGCCTTACACACAGTCAGCATTTTTGCTTGCGCGGTCCCAGTCATTTCCTACCTTGGGCCAGTTCTGACGTGTACTGGCCCTTTCCAGTGAATCCGCATTGTGTACGCTGCATGACGTCAGCACCCACCCCGCAGGGGGCAGGGAGACTGACAATGGGCCTTTGAGTCATAACAAAGCCCCTTCCTCTCTAGTTAGGATTTCTTACATTTTCCCTTCCATTTAAAATTCTTCTTCCCATTTAAATAAGAAACTTTTTTTTAAAAAAATTAAGACCATAAAGGGGAAAGAGGGAGTTGGCAGGCCCAGAGAACTAAAACAGTCGAGAGAGGAGTTTAAGAAACGCCATAAAACAGCTTTGTGGTTACGCCTCTTGCCAGTTGGTTCCAGTATTGAAGCAGAGCTAAAGTGCACACCCAGGAAAGGGTTCTAGCTAAAACATAAAAGAAACAAACAAACAAAAAAAAACCTTAAAAATTCTTCCTAGCATTCAAAGATGGTCTCCAGGCAAGCCCGCTCCTGGGCAGGGGGGCGGCAGCTGCAGGGAGTTACTGAAGAAACTGACAGCACCACCCCAGCCTTAGCCAGGACTAGAGGGGATGAGCTATCTATTTCCTTATCTCAGAAGGAATGCCTTACACTATTACTTCACCAATACAGGGAAGTGGGCCAAATATTTGGCTTACAAAAAGACAGCTTTCCCACGTAGCTGAAATCTAGAGTATATGATGGCTTTGCTACCCGTCAGATATGTTTACTTCATTATGAGGGCTGCTGTTAAAAACCTATCCCGTATACAGCGCCAGCTACGTAGGAAAGTATGAGAAAACTGGAAAAACTGACCAGCTCGGCAGCCCCTGGAGTGTGCTGCGAGGCACCAGCATATGCAACTCATTTTCTAGTTAAGTAATTCCCTCTGGGGACTGGTGTGCAATCCACACGAAGGATCGAATTTCATCCAGATGCAGGAAAATGTAACCCCGTGCATTTGCAAGTCAAAACCCCTGAAAGCCACACTAGCTGGGCTCTCAGCACTGATTTTTCCTGGGAGAGGAGTCTGGCTGATAAAAAACATTTGTTGGGAGGCACAGATGAGGAAGTTGAGAAGAGAAGGGATTCAGCCAGCGCTGAGACAAGTAAGCCTCAGTCTTTACGCGAGGCACGCTGGCCTCAACTCTCGTGCGGCAGCTGTGTCCAAGGAGAGAGCCTTTCAGGCAGCAATTTCACCCCCAAGGCTACAAATGACAAAAGGCACAGGAAGACAAATTAAAAGGGTGAGTGTGCAAGAGCACACAATGCTATCAGCATCCACTCCCTTCATTTTTTGGTACCAACCTGCATCCCAGAATGAGCTAGATTTACATGAAACTAGACTGCAGACTCGCAAACCCAGCACCCGTGTAAATAGTTCATTTGAGGCTTTTATTAACGCAACTCGAATCAAAAATCATACTGATCCCACATTCTGCTCCAGCTGACCAGACAGACAGCCTCAGTTAGAGAACGGTTTACTCCAAGTTTTCCTAAGCCCGCCTGGCTCTTACCTTGTTTTGAGTGTGCTCGCCTTTCTCAAACATCATCTTTAGTCTGTTTAGTGGAACATTGTATTTCTCTATTTTGCCTGAAGCTTCTGTGTTTTCATTCATTTCAGATTTCTCTACTTCATGCCTGGAATCTCCCAGAAAATTTTCCATTTTTTGACTTTCTGTGGCCTGGACTTTAAGATCCAGGCTGTCCTGGGAGCGGGGATACCGAGACTGAATAACGGCTTCCGGACGAGATCCAAATCTAGGTTTGGGCTGGGTTTGCTCTTCCCGGTCTTCTCTGGGTCCAGAAGCAGAGCCCTCTGTCACTTCGGCAGGAGAGGGGTCCACGCTGCGCCCACCCTCACTGCTGCTGTCTGGCAGTGTGTCTATGTGGGACTCCGCTCCGGCCACCGGGTTCTCCCACTTCTTCTTTAACGCAGACAGGGTCCCTCTTCTAAACTGCTGGGGGAGATTTTCAGTGTTCTAGAAGAACAAGAAGTAAGTACCAGTTATAACTTGCCTGATGCAACAGCCAAACATGCGTCTTCGTAAAATGAAAGTTAAAACTCCAAGCTGCGCCTGGTCCGCTGCCGGTTCAGACAGCTGTGACCAGCTACCGCCCTGCCACAGGAGCGAGCATCCACCCAGGGCCCGAAGGGGGAAGAGGGAAAAGTCAGGAGCTGAAGCAGGAAGTGATAAAACAGGATAGCCTTATAAGGACAAAGTGAGCAGCAAGGACAGCCTAGATCTCCTGGAGTTGCATTGGACAGACTTTTTTTTCTCCTAAGACTCACCCGGAAAGCAAGAAGAAAAAGCAAATGGCTAGGTACCTTCATCATTGTAACTACACTTGAATAAAAGTTCTCTTCACTCAGGTATGCTACAAAAGTGCAGGAGGAAGCATGCTAGCAAGTCCTTTCTTACCAACCAACCAACAAAACCAAAAAAAAAAAAAAAAAAAACAGACAAACAAAAAAACAAATAAAACAAAAAAACAAAAAAAAATGACAAGGCAAAGATGTGGTACCTATGTAATTCCAATTAAAATTCTGGAGAGCAACATGGAGGACTGGACCTATCTAAGAAATCTAGAGAGTCACAGTTTTTGTGTGTGTGGTGTTAGTATATAGCTGACAAGATTCACATGCATGTAAACACTTTCCAGGCTAGAGGGTCAAACAGGGACCTTGGGCATGACCACTGAGCTGCGTTCCCAGCTCTCAGATTTTATTTCTGCATAATAATCTTTCTCCTCTCTACTATTTATCTACAGCTAATTTGTAGCCATCTTGGAAGATTCACTATTTTCCAGATCCTTCGGTGGAGGAACACATGGGCCTCGAAAGAAAAAGAGAACCGCCCCCCCACTCGTACTCAAAGAACACGCTCATTTACACACACACACCTAAGAGTGTTCACTGTCACGTGGGTCAAAAATGATAGAATCCATTGAAAAACAATTTGTGCGTTGCCAGCGATGCTGTGGAGTAATAGTGGAAACATGTTTGTTGAAGTAAAATTAAGCAGCGTATGCTTTGAGAGTCCTAACGAACCAAACGCCACCCACCAACCTCCAGGACCTTCTTACTCTCCGTTCCTGCTGCCTGCGACACCTCAGGATTTCAACTAGGATAGAGGGGACAATGCCTAAGACTTCAGGGAATTAGTGGGATTAGCAGCTATATTGGGAATTGGGTCTAGCACTCTTTGGAACACACGGAGAGTCGCTTCACCGAGGAGCGCAAGGCTCGGACACACAGAGTTGCAGAAGAACTGCTGGACCCTCAGATTTACACCCTGGCTAGAGGCTGCCAGCATGAGTCAGTGGCAGAGGAAACACAAAAGACTTCCATTAAGAGAAAACCCCAGCTCCTGCCAGGTATGATGGCACAGTTATAATGGCAGGGGATAACTGCTTGAGCCCAGGAGTTTAAGGGACTTTAAGCCTTGCCTGCACAACACAGACCCTGTGTCAAAAAGTAAAAACAAGTGGAAAATGTCCCCCAAGCAGGGCTTCACCACCGGCAGCATTCCCAGGCTTACCACCTCCTGCACAGACAAAGCATGGAGGTCCCTGCCTTCGCCTGCCCCACCAGGCCCACACAGGATAGAGCTGCATCTGCTTTGGAGACTGGACCCCACCGTTTTTAGATATAGACCATGGATCACTGCATTTTTTTACTGACATAGAAAGATGATTTTTCAACTTAAAAAAAGGCAAATTATAAGTCATGAAGATCCCATTTTACAATATGACTGAATATCATAACTATGAGCATAGAAAAGTAGTCTAGAAGTCATCAAGATGTTTACAGTTTCTTCTTCATTCAAATTTTGTTTTCATTTTACATACCAACCCCAGTTCCCCCTCCCTTCCCTTCTCCTGTTCCCCCACTTCCTTTCCCATCCCACCTCCCATCCACTCCTCAGAGAGGATAAGGCCTCCCTTGGGAGTCAACCAAGTATGGCACACCAAGTTGAGGCAGGACCAAGCCCCTAAACAATGACATCTTGAATCTGCAGGCAAATAAATGGAGCTAGGATAAAACCATCCCGAGTGATGTAACCCAGATCCAGAAAGACAAACATGGTATGTACTCACTCATAAGTGGATATTAGACAGAAAGCAAAGGAGAACCAGGCTACAATCCACAGCCCCAGAGAAGCTAGGTTAAAAAGGAGGCCCCTAAGAGGGATGCACACGGAGGGCCCCAGGAAGTGGAAATAGTTAAGATTTCCTGGGTAAACTGGGAGGGGGGTAGAAGAGAGGGGATGGGGGATGGGAACATGAGGGATAGAGATGGCTGAGCTGGGGAAGGATGGAGGGGGAGAGTAATGAAAGAGATATTTTGATAGAGGGAGCCATTATGGGTTAGGGAGAAACCTCGTGCTAGGGAAATTCCCAGGAGTTCACTAGGATGACCCAGCTGAGATTCCTAGCAATAGTGGAGAGGGTACCTGAACTGACCTTCCCCTGTAATCAGATTAGTGACTACCCTAATTGTCATCATAGAACCTTCATCCAGTAACTGATAGAAGAAGATGCAGTGATCAACAGCCAAGCACTGGGCTGAGCTCCTGGAGTTCAGTTGAAGAGAGGAAGGAGGGATCACATGAGCAAGCGGGGTCAAGATCATGATAGGGAAAACCACAGAGACAGCTGACCCCGGCTAGTGGGAGCTCAGGGACTCCTGACTGACAGCTGGGGAGCCTGCGTGGGACCAGACTAGGCCCTGTGAATGTGGGTGACATTTATGTGACTTGGTCACATACATAACTGGGGTGCCCTGGCAATGGGACCAGGACTCACCCCAGATGCATCAGCTGGCCTTTTGTAGCCCATTCCCTATGGTGGAATACCCTGCACGGTTATTGACTTACGTGCATGCATGTTTGTGTGTGCACACATGTGTCTGTTCTTGTGTGAGTCAAAAGCGTCATTCCTCAGTGTCCCGGGAATCCCTCTCCTGTCTCCACCTCCCCAGAGTTGAGATCACGTGATTGCTACCATACCATACCCAGTTGTTTTTTAAAACACGGGTTCTGGGGTCAAATTCAGATCCCCCAATCTGCAAGGCAAGCACTCTGCTATCTCCCAGAGAAGGATTTATGGCATTAGTACTCTTCTTTTATAACAAACACACATTTATAATTTAACAAATGTGAGAACAAAACTAATCTCTATGTCACCTTCACATCACAACAACTTTCACAGAGAATTGATGCTTCCATTAGCTCTGTGAAAACCCTCATTTCTCTTTACGATAAACAGGCAGAAAGGCATTTGGGAAGCAGAATAATAGCAGTGTCCAAACAGGGCTGGAGGGACAACATCTCCGTGGGAGCATCTTCAGGGAGAGGCAGCATGATGTTTTACTTCAAAGTGCTTCTTACCTGGTGGTGGTGCATGCCTTTAATCCTAGCACTCAGAGGCAGAGGCAGGTGAATCTCTGTGAGTTCGAGGCCAGCCTAGTCTACAGAGCAAGTTCCAGGACAGCCAGGGCTGTTACAGAGAAACCCTATCTAGAAAAACCAATAAATAAATAGAAATAAGACAAACAAACCAACAAACCCAGAGTGCCTCTTTATCTTCTCTTTCATAACTTGTGTCCATTACCTGCACTCAGGTACCCCCATACTTACTACTAATATAAAGCTAATTGTTCTTCTAGTTCCAACTCTATCATGATTTTTTTTGGTGATAAGTACATAAAAATATATTTGATAGAGTGTAAAATCCAAAGTGAAGTTCCACAGCTTCAGAATAGTTATTCAATCTATATAGAATTTTATTGAAATGTACAGACTTTGGGTCTCGTTAATATCAGTGTGTGTGTGTGTTTTTTTTTTTTTTTAATTTTTCGAGACAGGGTTTCTCCATAGCTTTGGTGCCTGTCCTGGAACTAGCTCTTGTAGTCCAGGCTGACCTCGAACTCACAGAGATCCACCTGCCTCTGCCTCCCGAGTGCTAGGATTAAAGGCGTGCACCACCACCGCCCGGCATGTGTGTTATTTTTTATTGGCAAGTTTTTTCAAAAGTAAACTTTATTAAACAAAAAAAGTGCTCCTGCTAGACAAGGAAGTAAAGGACTGGCAATCCCAGAACTCTGAAGACCGAGGCAGGGAGATTACAGTAAGTTTTTAGCCAGCATGTGAGACTGTATCTCAAACAAACTCCAAAACAAAACAAAAGAAAAGTCAAGCATATTGATGCACACTTGTGAACCCAGTGCCAGAGAGGCAGAGACAGGTCTCTGGGGCTTGCTGGACAGCTAGGCTGGCTTAACTGGTGAACACCAGGCCAGGGAGAGAGACCCTACCTCAAAAAACTAGGTAGGGGGGGGTTGGAGAGATGGCTCAGAGGTTAAGAGAACTGGCTTCACTTCCAAAGGTCTTGAGTTCAATTCCCAGCAACCACATGGTGGCTCACAACCATCTGTAATGAAATATGCTGCCCTCTTCTGGCCTGCAGGGACATATGCAGGCAGACCACTGTATACTTAATAAATAAATAAATCTTAAAAAAAATATATTTAAAAAAAAAAAAAAACTAGGTAGGGGATGCCTCCACAGCAGCACCTAAGGTGGCTCTCATCGCCGACGCAGGTACACGTGTGTGCTCACATATAAACAAACATACATGTGTACACGCAAACTTACACCACCACCCCAAATCGCATAAAAGAAATTGGGCTCTTAAAGGTGCAACTTCAAGAGTGTTGAGGCAGTCTCAGAGACAAAAGGGGATGCACAAGGCACTATGGTGTGACATCATTAAATATCCCACACCCTTAAATCTTCCCGGGAGTGTGGCCCAGGCCATGGCAATATTCCAGCCACATCCTTAGGGCTGGAGGCTAAGATGAGGAAGAGAAGGGAGTTACACAACAGAAGTGATCTCTAAAACAAAAAAGGAAAGACCTGAGAGGTGAGAGTTTATCCTCGGATAATTGTTCATGGAGATCACATCACCCACATTTTCTCTTTCTCTGTATTTTTGTTTCATTTTGTTTACTGAGACAGGGTTTCTCTATGTAGCCTTAGTTGTTCTGGAACTCACTCTTTAGACCAAGCTGGCCTTGAACTCACAAAGATCCACTTGCCTCTGCCTTCCGAATGATGGGGTTAAAGCTGCCCACCACACCTGGCTTTTTCTTAGCGTTCTTTACAATGGGCATGTGTTATCTGCATTATCTACCTGCATTCAGCCATGAGACTTTGGACAAGTTTTCCAGTTGCTATATATTATTATAAAGGGTTACTGTAGAGAATACACGAGCCCTTGTTAGTGTCTGTTAATAGCATTTGACATCAGTAGCCTTTGGTAAGAGGCGACAATATTATTAAATAAGTACTGCCACGCCTGGTGACACAGGCCTGTAATCCTGGCATCTCGGGAGGCCGAAACAAGATGGTTACAAGTTAAAGGCCTCCTTGGGCTACAGAGTGACTTCAAGACTAGCCTAGGTAACTTGGCAAGACCCTGTCTCAAACTAAAAAGGGATAAAAGGACTGGGGATATAGCTAAGTGGAACAGTGTGCTTTCCCAGCATGTGTGAGGCCCTGGTCAATCCCAGGACACACACGGAAACACACAGTAATCATAAACAAAAATTCTTGTGGCTCTCCGTGCTTGTGATCAATCACGTGTCCTGGAATCCCGAGCCTGGACGATGGTAGTGGTCTTTCTGCTCACTTTCTGGGCAGGGAAGTGGCCCAGATGAGGGGGAAGTGCTAGCTGCTGCCATTCCTATCAAGCTTTTAGCTCTTCCTAAGGCACCAGAGGGTCACAAAGGGTCCTGTGTTCAAGAGCCATAATGGTTGCTACACTTCCACAGCCTCCTTTCTCCACTCAGCGCCCTGCACCGGATCCACCAGATCCAGTCCACTCAGGGCCCTTCACCAGATCCTCTCAGCGCCCTGCACCGGATCCACTCAGCGCCCTGCACCAGATCCATACAGTGCCCTCTACTAGATCCTCTCAGTGCCCTGCACCGGATCCACCAGATCCAGTCCACTCAGGGCCCTTCACCAGATCCTCTCAGCGCCCTGCACTGGATCCACTCAGCGCCCTGCACCGGATCCACCAGATCCAGTCCACTCAGGCCCTTCACCAGATCCACTCAGCAAGCTGCAGACGATAATAGCTGCTGCTCAAGTCCAGATCACACAAACGCATGACATAGGGTCCCTCCTGCGTGACCATCTGACTGTGATGAGCAGACGCAGACCCTTTGGTGATTAACTCTCCTTTCTTTCTTGATGATTTTATTTTATTTTTTAAAGATTTATTTATTTATTATGTATACAGTATTCTCAGTACTCTGTCTGCAGGCCAGAAGAGGGCACCAGATCTCATTGCAGATGGTTGTGAGCCACCATGTGGTTGCTGGGAATTGAACTCAGGACCTTTGGAAGAGCAGGCGGTGCTTTTAACCACTGAGCCATCTCTCCAGCCCAGGGAGATCATTTTAAAAGACAGAAGGTTGAGTGTAGTGGCTCACACCTGTAACACCAGCACTTGGCGGAGGCTGAGGCTGAGGCAGGAAGATTGAGAGAGTTTGAGAACATCTTCAAATACATAGGGAGCCTGAGCCAGCCTTGGCTACATGAAACATGGTTTCAAAAACAAACAGCAAACACAAAAGCAGGATGAAGCTGGACATGGTGGTTAAGGTGTGTAATCCCAGGATTTGGGAGGTCAAGGAGGAGAGCTATGAGTCTGTGAATCCGGGGATCTATATAGGGAAGATCATATCTAAATACTATTACTAATAATAATAATATAAGCGAATGATACAAGATGAGGAACCAGGCGCAGTGGGTGCATGCCAGTGAGTCCATGCCAGTGAGTCCAGCAACCGGAAGGTTGAAGCAAAAGCAACACTGAGAGGTCGGGCTATGTAGCAAGCAAGACCCTGTCTGAAAACAATATAAAACAAAGCCAGCCAGGACTATACAGTAAATCTCCATGCGGAATGACAAAGGGAGAACACGGCAGACATGGAGGGACGTGGAGGAGTCCAGACTGAACAAGACCGGCAAACTGAACCTGGCCACGTGGAAGAAGGGGAGAAGGGAGAGCCAGGAACCAAGAGTGGAGGCCAAGAGACAGGTGGAGCCAAAATGGCTGGGTTACACAGGAATCAGGGAAGCTAGGGGAAGGAAGACCCAGTGCAGACCCTGGCTGGAGAGGTAGGGTGTGGAAGGCACTGGCAACGCAGAGAGACTGACAGGCAGTGTCTGCTTTGATGTCTATAGGTACCTCAGTGCCATCTGTCCCAGGTTGGAAACCTAACCCATGTCAAAGGGGAAAAAAAGGTGGGAAGATGTTTGGGTACAGCAGTGAAACTGCACACACAGGCCTTGGGGAGTGGGGGTCGCTAGGCTGATAGGTTTCAGAAAAGCAGGAGCTAGAATCTGGGTACATGGCTGGATGCCCACACAGCACGAATCTCAGCAAGGTTGAGGACGACCTGAGAATGTCAGTGCGGTGGGGTTACTACTTTGCGCTCCCATGGTTTGGGCAGAGAAATAGCACATTTTTGGTAATGCAGGCTATCATGCAGCCAATCCCACCATGGTTACCAGGGAAACACACTGGCTCCTTTTCATGGTAAAGGGTGGGTACTCGCTAACCAAGGTCAGTTACTTCCCGTTTCCCTCTGCCCTGAGAAGGGAAAAGCAGCTCTGTCGTTAGTGGAAAACAGGAAAAATATGAATAAGGCTCAGCCTACTTTACAGCACTCCACAGCTTTGAGAAACTGCTTTTAATTTATGTGCATTAGTGTTTTGTCTGTGTGTATGTCTGTGTGAAGATGTCTAACCCCTGCAGCTGCAGTCACAGGCAGTGTTAAGCTGCTGTGTAGGTGCTGGGAATCGAACCAGGTACTCTGGAAGAGCAGCCATAATGGTTCTTAACTGCTGAGCTATCTGACCAGTCCCTGGCTTTGCGAAATGTTTCCAGAGCTCTGTAGGACATTCAGTTAGAGGTTTGATAAAGGGTGTGTGCATGTGATACTAGTTATTATTTTCAGTTATGTATGTGTGTGGCTGTGTAGAGGTATGTGCATGTGAGTGCTGGTGCCCTCAAACCAGAGGCCTTGGATCTGAAGTTAGAGGTTCATTGTGACCTGCCCAGTGTGGTGCTGGGATACAACCTGGTCCTCTACAGGAGCAATACATGCTCTTGACTGCTCATCCATCTTTCCAGCCAGATGCTTTGAGACAATGTCTCACTATATAGACTGTCTCCAACCCGTGCTCCTCCTGCCACAGCCTCCTAAGTATTGGGACTATAGGTATACACTACCACAGTCACTTAGATAAAGGTATAATTTACTCTAATTCAAAAACAATTTCAGTTGGGCGATGGTGGCACATGCCTTTAATCCCAGCACTTGGAAGGCAGGGACAGGTGGATCTTTGTGAGTTCACGGTCAGCCTGGTCTATAAAACAGATGCCAGGACAGCCAGGACTGTTACAGAGAAACCCTGTCTCAAAAAACCACACACACACACACACACACACACACACAATTCAAAATAATACAGGAAAGGTCGCTTTTATTTATTGCTATTTTGAGTGCTATCTCTTGCATTGCATAGTGAAGGGCCCTCAAAGAACAGGTGCAGTGACAATTTCCATTTCCTCACATTTCAGTCATCTTTCTTTCTTTCTTTTTCTTTCTTTCTTTCTTTTTTTTAAAGATAGATCTTTAGACACAGCCTAAACCTCTTCCTGCTCCTGCCTGACTGCTGAGATTACAGGCATGTGACATGTATATGCCACATACATAGAATCTTAACTACATAGAATATTACATCGTATAGCTGTACCATGCTTCCCTGCTCCCCACCGATGGACATCTATACTTTTCGAATGTATTTGCTGATTACAGCACAGTGCACACCTCATTGCTTCCCTGACCGTCAGGGAGGCTAACCATCGGCTCACATGTTAGTACATCTCCTTCTTTAAAGACCCTTCCCATTCACTGACCTCAACTGCCAAACAAGCTAAGGTGGACCCCTTGCCTTTGCCATCCTTTTCTGTTTGTTGAGACAGGGTCTCCAGCAGCCCAGCATGAGTGGCCTTGAACTTGCTAGATGCCCAGTCCTCCTGATTCTGCCTCCCAAGTGTTGGGATTTCATGCCTGTATCAGAACACTTTCCTTCTCTCCCTCCTCCCCAACCCCCTTACATACATTATGTGTCTTTGTGTGAGTCAGTGTGTATGTACATGTGTATGAGTACCCACAGAGGCCAGAAGAGTGCAACCGGACCCCCCTTAGCTGAAATTACAGGGGGTTGTGAACTGCCATGTGGGTGCTGGAAGGTGGGTCCTCCGCAAGAGCAGCTGGTGCTCTTAGCCACTGAGCCATCTCTCTAGACCCCTCTCTCTTTAGCTGGTTTCAAACTCACGGCACTCCTCTCGCCTCCGCCTAGGCACAAGCCTCCACAGGGCCTAGCTCTGTTTTGAGCCTAGTCCTTGCTCTCCCCACTTCTGAACAGCATCAAGTCTGCGGCTATACTAGTCTGAATGTGTCCAGTCTCTTCTAAGGGATGCAAGGTGACCACTGGCTTTCCTGTTGCCAACACGATGATCCGTTCTCAACTCATCTATGTCTGACTCTGTCTCTCTTCCCAGAGCCGCCCTCTTTAAGCCCAGGCGACGCGTCCCCTGGTCAGCACTGGGGATGCTGACACAGGAAGACAAAAAAAAAATCACTTTCTTCTCTTGACTTCTGCTGTCACTCTGCTTCCGCTGCTCTTTCATCCCGCCCCTCTCTGCCTCCTCGGCCAGCTCCTCCTCAGTTCTTCAGTCTTTAAACAGGATGGCTCTATTTTGGGGGTACAGCTTAGAGGTGGAGTTCTTGCCTAGCATGCACAAGGCCCGAGTTCAACTTCAAGGTCCATAAAGCAAAAAACAAAACAAAACGAGAGAGAGAGAGAGAGAGAGAGAGAGAGAGAGAGAGAGAGAGAGAGAGAGGTGTGAGACCCCACAGTCCCACAGTGCTCCTGAGCTCAGTCATCTGTAGTAATGAGGTGAGCAGGCCTGCTTTTCATTTGTCCGGCTCCCACACAGCTAGCTTAACCCCAGAAATAACAACACACAAATTGTATTCTTTTAAACACTGCCTGGGCCGGGCAGTGGTGGCTATGCCTTTAATCCCAGCACTCGGGAGGCAGAGGCAGGCGGATCTCTGTGAGTTTGAGGCCAGCCTGGTCTACAAAGGGAGTTCCAGGTCAGGTGCCAAAGTTACAGAGAAACCCTGTCTCGAAAAACAAAACAAACAAACAAACAAACACTGCCTGGCCCATTAGTTTCAGCCTCTTATTGGCCAATTCTCACATCTTGCTTAACCCATTTCTAATAATCTGTGTAGCGCCACGAAGTAGTGGCTTACCGGGAAAGATTCAGCATGTCTGACCTGGTGGCTGGCTCCATGGCGTCTGACCAGAGAGGAGAGGCATGGCGATTGCCTCACTTCCCTCTTCCTCCCAGCATTCTGTTCTGTCTACTCCACCCACCTAAGGGCTAGCCTATCAAATGGCCAAGGCAGTTTCTTTATTAACCAATGAAATCAACACAAAACAAAAGACCCTCCCATATCAGTCATCAACTTCCTATCTCTCTACACTCACCCTCTAGGTTATCCCCTGTGGCTCATCCAAGTGCCAGAGACTTTGACCCAAGCCATTTTATCTCCAGCCTAGATTTATTGCAACATCACACTGGAGAGGCAAGTTCCTACTTGCCATTTTCACTTCTATGTCCCCCTCCTTTTTTCTTTTGGATAGCATCTTGCTATGTAGACCTAGCTACTCTGACACTTGCTAAGTACCCAGGCTGGCCTTGAACCCTTGGCAATCCTCCTACATCAGCCGGCCAACAGCTATGATTACAGGCTTGCATCACCTCTCACCCATTCCATTATGTGTGGGGTTTGCCTGTGTGTGTATCTGTATACCATGTGCATACAGCACCCACAGAGGCCAGAGCACTGGATTCCCTGGAACTGGAGTTACAGACAGTTTAAGACACATGGGTGATCAGAATTGAACCTGGGTCCTCTGGAAGGGATCTTAACTACTAAGCTATCTCTCTAGCCCACGACTCCATTTATGTATCTTAAGAAAGTCCCTGAGAACAGGTATGGGGGTGAATGTCTATAATTCCAGCAGGAGTTCAGGGCTAACCTTGGCTATGAGTTCAAAGCTAATCTGGGCCACATGAAACTCTATATTAAGACATGGAAAAAAACAGACAGACCAGCCATTTATGAAACAGGGTCAAAGCTGATTTGATCTCAATTAATAGCATTTTAATTTAATGGTATTTGGGTTTCTCATCAAAATATCACTCTCATAGTCCAATTCATTATCATCCTTTTCTAAATTATTACAATTGTTTCTTTTTTCTGAGACAGTCTCAATACATAGCCCAGGCTGACCTTGAACTCACAATGTAGCTCAAGCTGTCCTCATCCTAACAGTGCTGCGATGTTAGTTCTACCACACTCACCTTAATTGAGTAATTAATTCCTTTCTTTCCTCCCTGCTTTCCTTTCTTCCTTCTTCTGAGACAGGGTCTCCTGTAGCCCAGGTTGGCCTTGAACTCACTATGTAGCTGAGAATAATCTTGAATTTCTGATCCTCTTGCTTCCACCTCCTCAGTGTTGGACTGCACTGGGGCATGTCTATGCCTTGTTTATTCTGCGCTGGGGATTGAACCCTGGGCCCTGGAATGCTAGGTGAGACCCTACAGCCAGCTCCACCTCCAGGCCCAGGGCCCCAGAATGCTAGGTGAGACCCTACAGCCAGCTCCACCTCCAGGCCCAGGGCCCCGGAATCCTAGGTGAGACCTTACAACCAGCTCCACCTCCAGGCCCAGGGCCCCAGAATGCTAGGTGAGTACCTACAACCGGCTCCACCTCCAAGCCCAGGGCCCCAGAATGCTAGGTGAGACCTTACAACTGGCTCCACCTCCAGGCCCAGGGCCCCAGAATGCTAGGTGAGACCCTACAACCGGCTCCACCTCCAGGCCCAGGGCCCTAGAATGCTAGGTGAGACCCTACAACTGGCTCCACCTCCAGGCCCAAGGCCCCAGAATGCTAGGTGAGTACCCTACAACCGGTTCCACCTCCAGGCCCAGGGCCCCAGAATGCTAGGTGAGACCCTACAACCGGCTCCACCTCCAGGCCCAGACTGTTCCTTACTCGCTCCCTATGCTCTGCTTTGCTCCTCAACAGTTTAATCTGGGTCACTTCTACCCTTGGTAGATTTCTCCAAAGCCCTTTCTCTTCAAAGAGAAAGCCCAAATCTTCCCCAGGACTCTGCAGAACTCTCTCTAGTCCTCAAATACAACAGCAGTGCACTTTCTCGGAACCTTTGTGTATACTGTTCCTTCTGTCGAAATCTTTCCTCTCCTTGGCTTAGGACCTCAGACACGGGTTACTTAGAAGTCAGATGAGAGAGCCACACCTAAGCTACCTTTGGATCTTTACCCTGGTCTCAACCAACAGCCGCTGCCTGACTTTGTCATTATTTCCTCCACTAGAATGAAAATTCCCTAGAATACGTGGTCCATGCTGACAGCATCTGAAACAGAGCTTTCAGACACAGCAGGGTCCATTAGCACACAGTAGGTGCCCTACAAAAACTTGTTAACTAACCAAGTAAAAGAGAAAACGGAAGAAGTGGGAAAAAGACAGGAGAGAGAGGTGAGGACAGCCAGCAGCTGTTGGACAATGGTGGTTTTTTCTTTTCCTTTGTTTTTGCTTTTTTGACAGGGTTTTACATTGCAGGCAAGGCTGGTCTAGAATACATCATGTCTCTCAGGTAGGTCTCAAACCTGCTTCAGCTTCTGAGTGCTAGGATTACTGGCATGAATCACCAGGACCAAATGCTTTTCTCTGTTAATGTACCTGGGAACTCGATTTTCAAATCACAGGAAAATTAAACAAGACCTAGTTAATACCACTCCCCTAGAGAGCAAACCGACAGGGAAATGTCATGCAGCCACACAGGCTATGCTCCTTATGACGCTGAATCCTTCAGAAGCTAAAGCCAGGGCTTTCTCTAGCTTGTGGGCTCAAGATCGGCTGGGAGCACAGTGAGAGCATCTTCCGCCGTAAAACAGGGAAAATGACCTGGCCCAGTAGGAGGTTAGACCAGGGAGAGGAGAGAATGGACTGGAAAGGACCCCGCGGCTGTGCACAGTCTAGGAGCTTCCAGAAGGAACCCAGGGAGGAGCACGGCTGCCAGGCTTCCTTTTAAATGCACACTGGTCATTTGGAGAAAGGTGGGTGGCCCAGGAGACCTGAGCTGACGGGCGGTCATTTCATTAACCTCAGGAAAGCATTTAGCCTTCTAGCCTTTATCAGCACAGGAAAGGAGAAAGGGGTTCAAAAGGAAAAGAGCTGAAAATAGGATTTCCTGCCCCTCGGCGAGGTGCGAGAGCTCACACGTCAGACCAGCTGGCACAAAGGTCCAGCTCAGCTGATACGGAGCCCACGCTCCACAGAGGGCCAGGAGGACGGGCCACACAGATTGCTCACGTTTCACCTGTCCTGAGGCCACTGAGTACTTACATTCCTCTTCTTTTCCGTGTTTGCCTCTTCAGCTGCTTTCTGGTACCTTCAGAGAAGGGAGAAACAAGGATGCATGAGGATGCGGTCAAATGCGAGAACCAGCTGCACAGGGCAGGAGACTGCAGATGGAGCTCAGCTGGCGGATGCTCACTCAACATAGTACCCCCAAATAGTGTTCCACCTGCAGTACTTTGTAAACTGAATAGAAACTGGAGGATCGGGTGTTCGAGGTTATCCTCAACTACTTGTGAGTCTGAGGTCAGCCTGGGCTACATGAGACCTTGTCTCAAAACAAAACAAGAACTTGTGGAATTAGTCAACAAAAAACAACACTCCATGAATTCTAAGATGCGCAGGCCTCCATTCAAGTAACAGCCCTGAACCTTAGCTGCTGTGAGCAGACATCTGTGAGGTAGCCTAACTACAGGCAATGCTTGAACCTGAATTCAGCCCAAGCTAAGGTATTGATATGAAGGTTGAAGGTATAGTCACTCCAGATCATGTATACAAACTAGATGGCATGGGGTTATTTGTGTTTGATTCATTTGAGAGAAAGACACACACACACACACACACACACACAGAAAAAGAGAGAGACACGGCAGGTATGTGTGTGAATGCTATGTGTGTAGAGGTGCACATACCTATGAGAGCATGTGGAGAGAGACAGACAGACAGACAGAGACAGAGAGAGATGGTGGGTGTGTGAATGTATGTGTGCAGAGGTGCACATGCCTATGAGAGCATGTGGAGAGAGAGAGAGAGACAGAGACAGACAGAGAGAGAGAGATGGCGGGTGTGTGAATGTATGTGTGCAGAGGTGCACATGCCTATGAGAGCATGTGGAGAGAGAGAGAGAGAGAGAGAGAGAGAGACAGAGAGACAGACAGACAGACAGACAGACAGAGATGGCGGGTGTGTGTATGTGTGCAGTGGTGCATATGCCTATGAGAGCACATACAGAGACAGAGAGGGGGAGGGGTGCTGTGTACATGTGTGTAGAGATGCTCAGAGGAAAGAAAAGGACACAGGTGTCTGTTATCTCTGCCTTCCTTCCTTGGAAAAGCTCTCTCACTGAACTCAACCCATCTCCTCAGTTCTGGGTACAGGTATATTGGGTCATGACTGGCTTTTCTGTTTGCTTTGGTTTTTTGAAACAGGGTCTCTCTGTGTAGCCCTGGCTGGCCCAGAACTCTTTGAGACCAGGCTGGCCTCAAACTCACAGAGATTCACTAGTCTATGCTGTCTGAATGAGCCACTGTACCCACCTGACAGGCTCAGCCTTTTATGTGGGTGCTGGGGATCCCATGAGGTCCTCATGCAGCAAGAGCTCTTACTCATTAACCCCCTCCCTGGCCCTGCCTTCCTCCTTTCCTTTCTTTTTCCTCTATTTTTAAAGGCGTGGTCAGTCTAATCTGGCCTTGAACTTGTGACCTGCCTCCACCCCCACAAGCACCAACAAGCACCAACAAGCACCACTGCACCTGGACATCTGTGGCACTGGCATGCCAGACCCTACTGTAGTGATATTTTGTTTGTGTTTTAACATATTAAGCTTGCCAGAAGATCAGAATGCAGAGCTAAGCCACTAGAGGTCAGGGAGTGGTGATACACACCTTTACTCTCTGGACTCAGAGGCACAGGGATCTCACATACATGGTCAAATGATTTCTGGCAAGCATGGCACAGCTATTCAAAGGGGAAGGACAGATATTTCCACACATGGTCTCAGGAAAACCAGATAACCATGCAAGAAAATAAAACTGGATCCTCATTGAATTCCATGTACAAAATGGGTCAAAAGCTGAAACTATAAATTTAGGAAAAGACACAGAGAAAGAATTTATGAATGAATTTTTTCCTTTTCTTTTCAAAAAATATTTATTTAATTTTATGTGTATGTGCCCAAAGGTATGTATGTGCACCATGTACATGCAGTGCCCAGGGAGGTCAGAAGAGGGTGCCAGAGCCCCTGGGACAGGAATTACAGAAGGTTGTGAGCTGCCCTGTGGGTGCTGGGAACTAAACTCCAGTCTTCCACAAGAGTAGTAAGAGCTCTTAATCCCTGAGTCATCTTTCCAATCCTTTTTCTTTAAAAAAATAAACAAACAAATAAAACCTTGCTATGTAGTCCACCCTGACCTGGAATTCACTATAGACCCCATGTGGGCTTTGATCTTTGAACTCAAGACATTCCTGCCTTAGCCTTCCAAGTATAGGCATGTGCCACCAAATCCAGCCACAACATTGGATTTGACAATGACTTATTGGATATGATACCAAAATAACAAGCACCAAAATAAAATAGATGAATTGGATTTCAACAAAATTAAAGACTTATGCGCACCACAGTGAAAAGCTCCTCTGGAATGGAGGGAACATTTGGAACTTGTATCCTAATGCAGGATTAATATCCAGATTACACAATAAGAACAAACAAACAACACAAAATGAATTCTGTAATATATGCTCATTTAGGTGAGAAATTCAAAGCAGCTCAAGTTTTCATTCAAGGACTAAGCATTGCCAGGCACTGGGGAGTTTGGGAGATGGACTGGGAGCTTAAAGGCAGTTTTTTAAAAACGTTGAGGGGTCTGGAGGAACGGCTCAGAGCACTGACTGTAACTCCTGTCCCAGAGGATCTGATGCCCTCTTCTGGCCTCCTGGGAGCACTGCATGCACACAGTGCACAGACACACATGAGGCAAAACACCCATGCACACATAAGTAAAAGAAAAAAAAGAAAAGTGTGTGTGTGTATGTGTGTGCGTGTGTGTGTGTGTGTGAGTGCTGAGTGTGTATATAGCCTGCCTCGCATGCACAGGGTCTGGGTTCAATTCCTGGTACCAGAAAAAGAAAGAGGACAGGGACAGAGAGAAGGAAGAAAAAGAAATAGTTCTTGGTGTCTACTATGTCCCAAAGGCAAAAAACGAAAAGAAGAAGAAAATAACCAGCTGCACATGGTGGCACAGATCTGCATCCCCAGCCTTGGGAGGCCGAGGGAGGACAGCTGCCTGTTGGTGGCACAGATCTATATCCCCAGCCTTGGGAGGCCGAGGGAGGGTAGCTGCATGTGGCTGCACAGATCTGCATTCCCAGCCTTGTCTTTTAAAAAGTGGGTGCTGTGGGTGGTGGCGCACACCTTTGATCCCAGTATTCACACTCGGGAGGGGAGGCAGAGGCAGGCAAATCTCTGAGTTCGAGGCCAGCCTGGCTACAGAGTGAGTTCCAGGACTGGCTCCATAGCTGCCCGAAAACCCTGTCTTGAAAAACAAAAAACAAAAACCAGAAAAGAACAGGCTTTAGGCAAGCCAGTGGAATAGTGGTTCTCAGCCTTCCTAATGCAAACCCTTTAATACAGTTCCTCATGTTGTGGCGACCCCTGTAAAAGGGATGTTTGATCCCCAAAGGAGTCTCAACCCACAGGTTGAGAACCTCTGTGGAGGAGCATTTTCTTAATTAGTGACTTCTGAGGGAGGTCCCAGCCCATTGTGGGTGGGGCCATTCCTGGGCTGGTGGTCCTGGGTTCTATAAGAAAGCAGGCTGAGCAAGCCATAAGGAGAAAGCCAGTAAGCAGCATCCCCAAGGCCTCTGCATCAGCTCTGCCTCCGGGTTCCTGCCCTGAGTTCCTTCTGTGATGAACAGCAAAGCTGAAGTGTAAGCCAAATAAACCCTTTCCTCCCCAAGTTGCTTTTGGTCATGGTGTTTTATCACAGCAATAGTGACCCTAACTAGGACAGAGACCAGCCATGTTAACTGCCCAGTGGGTGGCGGCAGCAATCAACTATGTGTGTTCGTGCATGTACACACGCATGTGGAGTAACAAGACAACTTGCAGGAGTTGGCTTTCCCAATCCACCATGTGGATCCTGGGGTCAAACTCAGACCGTCAGGCTGGGTAGCCCGTGCCTTTATCTGCTGAGCCATCTTGTTGGTTCAGGTAGGAGCACTGAGTCACAAACATCTGAGCTCAGAAGGGAGGCAAGAGCTAGTCACAGACTTGGCTGCCCACACAGGACCATAAAGTCTGAGGGGTCTGATACTCACAGAGCAGGTAGAGCAAGAAGATGCCCAGAACTCGGTGCTGGAGACTTAACACTTAGCAGCTTGGGGAGGAAGAAGTTGTTAGTGACGAGGAGCAGAGAGTAGGAAAACCAGGAGACTGCCAGAGAGGCCAAGGGAAGAAATATCTGGGAAGGAAGAAACGGCAAGAGGTCACGGGAGGATAAAGGCAGAGACATTTCCTCAGTGAGCAGCACAGGCATCTTTGTCATCTTGGCAAACGTCTTCCATGATAAACAGAACCAACGCCTGTCACCATGACCACTGCCTCCTCTTCCTCTATGGCTGCTCCCATCTTCACTTTGTTGAGACAAGGCCCCGTGTAGCCCAAGCGGCTTGAAACTTGGCTGGTCTTAGACTCCTGATCCTCCTCCTTTACCACCCAAGTGCTATAAAGAAATGCACCATCAGCTTCAACCTCAGTTATTTAATGGGCATTTAAATCATTTCCAATTTCTCACCATTGAAAATAGGGCTTTGGTGCAATCTCTGTATATTGGCTTTTTCCCAACTAATATATCTTAGGAGACTGCCTTAGGTAGGAATTGAGAGGCAGGGTGGGCTGCAGTTTAAATGACTTAGATTGGGCCTTGAACTTCTGTTTCCACACCCTGAACATAATCATCTGCCCTTTATTACAGCAATGCTACAGTACAGAGAGCCAGGAGCAATCAGCACATAGGCTTCAAGTTAGGTAGTTGTTCTTACATTGAGCTTGCTTGATATATATACAGAGGTTCCCTTTCCTTTGCTGTCCGAAGAGAACTACAAATCTTAAAACACCAAAATACTCTGGTTGTTTGCTTCCATTTTATTTTTTGAGATAGGGTTTCATAGCCTTGAACTTGGTACGTAGCCCAGGCTGGCCCCCTCCTACCTCCACCTCCCAAGTGCTGGGTGTGCACCAGCGTGCCCAGATCTCTCTTTTAAATGCTATCGAAGGAGGCTGGGGGAGGGCAGCAGATCCTTGACTGGAGTTATGGTTAGGAGCTGCCAAGTGGATGCTGAGAATAGAACCCGAATCTTCTAGAAGGTCAGCCAGTGCTCTTAACCACTAAGCCATCTCTCTTCCCCCCCCTCCTTCTTGAGATGGTTTTCTCTGTATTATTCAAGCTAGACTCCACCCTCAGGCTCAAGGGACCCTTCTCGTGCAGGCTGGTGAAGCTCAGCACACCAAACCCTCCCGCAGTGTTGAGAATTCAACCTGTACTTGGCTGGGCAAGTGCTCGACCACTGGGCTGTCTTACCGGCTCTGAGCACAGCACCAGAACTCAGGCCTCAAGGCTCAAGTTGAAAAAAAAGGATTTGCAAAGATATTTCTCTAAACCAAGTGTGACAATATTTGTAATCCCAGAACTCAGGAGGATCTGAGTTCAAGGCCAGCCTGGGCTATACATCAAAACGCTGCCCCCCCAAAAAAGAATTCTATAATAAAATCTCATCCCTTCCCAGATTTCCTGTGTGGAATTTAATCTCGCAACTGTTGGTTACTGCGCAGCTGTGAGGGAGGCAGCTGACAGAGGGTATAAAATTATCTGGGGAGCAATAACAGCGTCTCAGATATGTCTAAGGCCAGAAACCAGAGTTCCTGAGTTATGACTCTTGCTTGTATGCTTTCAAAGGGAACTCGGAGCCAAAAGAAGAAAAAGTGGAAACTCCCAGGGTTTAGGCAACTGTTTTCTCCTGGAAAATTTCACCACGAAAATGTGAAAGGGAAGCAAAAGAGGAAGCAATCCAGGGAGATCTGAAGGTCTTTTCACTGTTACTATTAAAGAAGAGCACACTTGAGAGCACGTGCTCACACACACAAACACACACCCCAACTAAACCTCTAACCTGCTTAGTAAGGGGATTCAGAAATAAAGATATATTAGGTTCAGCAGGAGCCATGAAAAGGAGGAGACACAGCTAGTCGGGGCTGAGGCAGCAGTGTGCTGGATAGACCAATCCCACATCTTAGCAAGTGACCTTTAATCACTATTGCTAAGCCTTCAAGTTCCTCATCTCTCACACTGGGACAAAGGTTAGGCAGGTGTGGCTGCAGAACTCTCATTTCAAGGCTATCCTACTAAAACCTGGAATATTTAAGCGCTCAGCACAGGGTCTGCAGAGCAGGGTCCTGGGCTCAGCCCTTTTCAGAACGGGCTCCGGAGGTTCTTCTGAAGGCCTCGGGGAGGGTAGCCCTCTCTTCTGAAGGCCTCGGGGAGGGTAGCTAGGAAACAAGGCTAGAGTCCCTGTCACTTCAAAACCATTTAGCCAAACAGGAAACTTGGGCAAAGAAACAAAACTCCACCAGTTAACCTTTATCAAGAAAAGGGTCACACGATGCAAAACCACAGGGAAGAGAAACCAAAGCTAACTTTTCAAACTGCCCACAAAGAGTCCTTTCTGGTCAGGGTCAAAGATGTATAAAGCAGGGGTTTAAAGAGTTAAGCTTGGGCCAGGCGGTAGTGGCGCATGCCTTTAGTCCCAGCACTTGGGAGGCAGAGGCAGGCGGATCTCTGTGATCTCTGTGAGTTCGAGACCAGCCTGGTCTACAAGAGCTAGTTCCAGGACAGACACCAAAACTACATAGAAACCTTGTCTTGAAAAATAAAAAAAAAAAAAGGAAACCTAGAAAGAAACCCGGGCTGAACCCTTCATTTTTACTTCCTTGGACAGTATTACCTGTGTTTTATTATTAACATTTAATAATTTTTGCGCGTGTGTGTGTTTTTGTGTATGTGTGCACGCGTGCATGTGCCTGCAGAGGCTAGAGGAGAGTATTGTATACTCTGGAGCTTGAGTTAGAGGGGTTGTATCACCTGATGTGGTGTTGGGAACTAAACTCCAGTCCCGTGGAAGAGCAATCTGCACTCTTAATCGCTGAGCCATCTCTCCAGCCCTGGCTGCCGTTTCTATGCCTTTATTTTCTGCTCCCCGAACCGTCCCCACCACGCTCCCAGCCCACCAAATAAAGCTTCACTCGTCTTTCAAAACCAGTTCAACATGTTAAGAAAAATGCCTTGGGGAAAAAACGCTAAGCAGACAAACTCAAATATTAACTCAAGCAGGTTTTCTTTACTACAAAACAGGGATAATGCCCCTCCCATGTGTCTTTTGTGAGGGTTAGAAATACGCCGTGGAAGAGCGCATGCGTAGCATGCATCCGAGATTAGGTTCATACTCCGTGGAAGAGTGCATGCGTAGCACGCATCAGACATTAGATTCGGTCACAAGAATATCCCTCCCTACACACACAATAAAAGCCTTGTAAGTTGGTTATAAGCAAATGCGTTCAGGACTTACATTTTATCCGTGCAATTTGCTCTTAGAACCTTCATATAGAAAAGATAGCTAACCGACTAGTTTATGGAGAAGGTCATGTGATTGCTAAGGTTCTTTCTGCAAATGCTGACATTAGGGAGGCAGAGGCAGATGGATCTCTGTGAACTTTGCCTACATAACTGATTTCTAGGCCAGTTAGGAGGCTGCAGAGGAAAACTCTGTGTCAGAAAAAAAAAAAAAAGGAAGGAAGGGAGGAAGGAAGGAAGGAAGAAGGAAGGAAAAAGGAAGGAAGGAAGGAAGGGAGGGAGGGAGGGAGGGAGAGAGGGAGGGAGGGAGGGAGGGAGGGAGGAAGGGAGGAAGGGAGGAAGGAAGGAAGGAAGAAGGAAGGAAGAAGGAACGAAGGAAGGAAGGAAGGAAGGAAGGAAGGAAGGAAGGAAGGAAGGAAGGAAGGAAGGAAAAGCTGGAGTGGAGCAGTAGTTAGGAGCACTTCCTGTTCCTTCAGAGGATCCTGGCTTCATTCTCAGCACACAACCCATCCATAGCTCCAGTTCCAGAAGATTCAACACCTTCAAGGGCATGAGGCATACACGTGGCACATAAATCCTGGCAAAACACACATATACACGCACAAAAAAAATAAACAGAAAAAGCTACCAAGACGAATGACCTTTTCTGACTTTCTAATGCGTGTCAAATCTTCACGAGAACTGGCTAGACAAGAAAGGATGGGGTAAGAAGGGTACTGAGGGGATAAGAGCTTGGAGAGCCCTAGCTAGGGACAAGTCGAGTGCCAGCGAGACCCCATTGCCCCGTGCAGAGGGAGCCATGGCAGACCCCAGAACAGCACGCAGCAAGAGCAGGCATCTCAGCCACAGTTAGAAAGGACAGAGGGACTCACACTCAGCCTGAGACACTGATATTTCCCAGTCAGCCACTAAATCCTCCCCCAGTCAAGGCAGCTCTGTGACCCTGAACGTCACCCCTGTGACCCTGAACGTCACCCCCGAGACCCCAAGTATATGTTACCTTCAGGTTCTGATGAATCTACTTTGTCAAACACATTCACATTTTCTTTCCCTAAGCTATTTTACTCAGGTTTTGATTTTCAAAGTAGAATCCCAGCAGAATAAACAAAAAATTTTAAATGTTCAAAAACAGCCAAGAGGAGAGAGTGTCACAGATGTGACTAACTGTGCAGGGCAAGGGTGTCCTGGTGAGGCCCAAGTGCGCAGCCAGTACGGATGCAGAATGAGCATGGGCTCTAACTAGAAGCTCATTTTCCAAACACGTGCTTTTTGAAAAGGGTTTTGGATAACAGTAACGGGGAGAAGAAGGCAGGGGCATGGAGACAGTTTGAGGAGTAGAGAAGATCAAGCAATTATGAAGTAAAGTATTGGGTCAGTGATGTGGACCAAAGACTCATCCATCGCTAGCGGAAGCGATGGCACCGGGGGCATTGACAAACATGGGGGTCTTATTGATTTTTGGGTTTTTTCTCTCCTGTCTCTTTTTACTTTTTTTTTTTTTTTGGCTTATAACATTTGCATTTGGAGGAAAGAAAAATTATCACTATACTACACAAAGAAAATCTGTCTTACGTAAAATGATTGTCATTCTCTCAATGAGGAACAGCAAAAAGGAAAGTAAGCTAGGAGCTAAGGGCTCCACTGAAGACAAGGAATTTGCTTGGAGTCTGGCACACACTGCAGGAGAGAGGGCAGGTTGCTGGGGGCTCCAGGAGAGCGGGGAGG
Organism: Chionomys nivalis; assembly: GCF_950005125.1. Classification (NCBI taxonomy): domain Eukaryota; kingdom Metazoa; phylum Chordata; class Mammalia; order Rodentia; family Cricetidae; genus Chionomys; species Chionomys nivalis. The sequence goes on from NC_080102.1 coordinate 56,925,680, forward strand.
CTGCTGGGGGCTCGGTAAGATGCAGGCCTCAAAGCCCAGGCTTATGACAAAGGATGGAGTAGGTACTGGCAATGCAGGAGAGCAGCCACTGTGACTCCTGATCCCAGAGCATTTCAGGGACACATGTGCAGAGAGAGCAGGCAACACAAAAGGCAAGTCACGGGAAAGCCAGCATTCACGGGAAAGCCGAGTGCAGCTCAGGTGGGGCTGAGTCAGTGGAAGGGCAGGACGGGGGTTTCCAAAGCCCATTAATCACAGCTCCTTGCCGTCTCACATTCCTTTTCTTTCTTCCCATGCCTGTGGCCCCCTACCCGCCCCCAACAGCTCTCACTTGGGTTCCCACGAGAGCCCCATTAACTGCTCCGTGTTCCCATCTCTCACCTTCCTAATAAACCTTTCGCGCTGTTGCCAGAAGCATCTTTAGGAAGTACAAGTCTCATCAAGTCGGTCTCCCTGCGTGGAAACTTTCCATTGCATTTTGTTGGTAATTTAACTAAACCCTAACTGCAGCACAGCGCCTAAGCCTACCATCTGGCTAACTGAATTATACCAGTCCCTTCCTGTTCTGGTTTTGCCATGACAGATTGCTTGCCTCCCTGTTCCCTCCATCACGTCCCCTTATTCACTCTGTCTATGTTCAGGTCTTACTTCACAAGTTCTCCTCCTCTGCTATCAGTGACTGCTCAACCGACCACCACCCCCACCCCAGGGAGGGATCACTTGGGTCAAGAAGTAGAGGCAGGAATTCCAGGTTTATCCTTGGCTATATAGCAAGTTCCAGGCCAGTCTAAGCTGGGAAGGGCTCTGACTCAACAAAAGAAATCCCCCTGAAGTAGTTGGGCCTTATTGTAGACACACAGAAGTAGAATCTTTGGAGGCCAGGGAAACCTACAGAAGATGGTGTAAAGCATGGTGAAGCTGGTGCTGACGGTGGCGGCACACGCCTTGAATTCCAGCACTGGGAGGCAGAGGCCGGCGGATCTCTGCAGTGAGTTCCAGGAGAGCCAGGACTACACAGAGAAACCCTGTCTCCAAAAACCATGTTCAAGGGAACTGGGGTTGTAGCTCAGTGGTAGAATGCTTGCCTGGAATGAACAAGGTCCTGGGGTTCAAGCCATAGGATTTAAAGGAAAAGGGACAAGAGCTAGGTGGGGGGCGTACTGCAGCTTAGCATCTGGGAAGCAGAGACAGGCGAAAGCGAGTTGAAGGACATTCATTCATAATGAGGTCTAAGACCCTGTCTCAAAAGAAAGGCTCAAAGGTTCCAAATATTCAGAAGATGGAGCCAAATTCAACACCGGTTCCTGTGGAATACGAGCCGGCCTTAGCGACTCACATCTGAGAATATGGCCAACATGATCGTCCCAGGCAAAGCAGCACCTTGTAGTTCCTGTCCCTCTTCTCTGGATGCTTGCCTTTGGAACCCGGCCACCAAGTCAAATAATCACATGAACTCGCTGTATATAGGTGTTGCTGAGACCCCAGGTGACAGCCAGCATCAGTTTCCTGATTTGTGCGTGAGCTTCCAGATGTCTGCAGCCCCCAGTTTGTGAGCCTCCTACCTAATGCTAAGCCGAGAAGAGGCGTGCCCAAATCAGACAGTTATAAAATGCTGTCATTCACTATTTTATGCCTCTAAGTTTTAGAGATCTACTGAGGCTGGGCACGGCAGGCAAACATGCCCTGTTGAGTTATGCCCCTAGAAGGATGAAGCACTGGCTGGTATGGAATTGTTATTTTTAAATTTATTTTATGTGTATGGCTATTTTTGTCTATATGTATGTCTGTGTACAACGTGTTTGCCTGGTGCTGGTGGAGGCCAGTAGAGGGTATTAGATGCCCTGGAACTAGAGTTATAGGTGATTGTGAGCTGCCATGTGGGTGCTAGGAATTGAATCCAGATCCTCTGGAAGAGCAGTCAGTGCTCTTTACTGAGCCACCTCTCCAGCCCCTGCTCTGGAATTCTTTCTGTAAATCTGCCTGGCCTTGGACTTGCAGAGATCCTCCTGTCTCTGCCTCCCAAGAGCTGGATTAAAGGCCTGCACCACGGTGCCCAGCCTGCACCACCGTACCCAGTCTGCACCACCGTGCCCAGCCTGCACCACCGTGCCCAGCTTATTTATTTTGTTGGGTCTCAATAAGTTGTTCAGATTGGTCTTAAACTATAGCCCAGGCAGGCCTTGAAGCTGCAATCCTCCTGCCTCAGACTCCCAAATACTTGGGAATACAGATTTCTGACACTAGGCCATGAGTTGTAGGTTTTGAGACATGGTCTCACTATATAGCCGATATGTTACCTCAAAATAGTGATCCTCTGCCTCAGCCTCCTGGGTCTGGAAGTATAGCATGTGTACCACCATGTATATCGGACTTTTATTTTTTTTTTAAGACAGAACTGGAATGTAGTAACTACTCTAGAAGAAATGCTCTTTAATTTTTTTTTTTTTTTTGGTTTTTTCGAGACAGGGTTTCTCTGTGGCTTTGGAGCCTGTCCTGGAACTAGCTCTGTAGACCAGGCTGGTCTCGAACTCACAGAGATCCGCCTGCCTCTGCCTCCCGAGTGCTGGGATTAAAGGCGTGCGCCACCACCGCCCGGCCTTTTTTTTTTTTTTACATTCTATTTCTTAGTTGTTTTTGTCCTCCAGGGCAGAGGACAACTCGTGGGAGTTGTTTTCTCCTTCCACTATTACGGTCCTGGGGATTGAACTCAGATTGTTAGGGTAGATGCCAAGGGCCTTTTGGCCTGCTGAGCCATTCTACCAGCCCCCAGGAAAGCTGTTGGGTCTAAAGTAAACTAAGTCCCTGAGGTCTAGGACTAGGGCGTAGTAGCTTTTCTTCTTCCCATATCTTACTTGAAATGTGTGTGTTTTCTTTTCAAGTGAGAATGATATTTTTTGACATCAAATTGCAGTAATAGAGAATGTGTAAGGAAACCTTAAGGCTGCCTGAGTCTTGTCCCCTGCTGCACTCCACCTTAGGAGATAAGGTCAGCCTTTACCATGTAACAGGTACGTGAGAGATTCACTATCAAAGGAAAGGTGACACCGTGGGTCATGGAAACTTCCTGTTGGTGCTTAACTATATTCTAGACACACAGCTCCTAGAATCACTGTCTTTACGTCTTTCTTTTCATAAGAGCAGCAGCTACCTGCTAAGAAACCACTAGTGCAGCAAGCCCACCACCTGCCCTGGGCTCTGCCCACCAATGCCATCTCCGCTTGCTCTCTGGTGGGTAAATGTGTATGGACAAGCCCTTCAGCACGTGTGTGGCACCTCTTTTTACAGCAGCACCTACTGTGCACAGCAGCACCTACTGTGTACAGCAGCACCTACTGTGCACAACAGCACCTACTGTGTACAGCAGCACCTACTGTGCACAACAGCACCTACTGTGTACAGCAGCACCTACTGTATACAGCAGCACCTACTGTGTGCAGCACCTACTGTGTACAGCAGCACCTACTGTGTACAATAGCACCTACTGTGTACAGGACCTACTGTGTACAGCAGCACCTACTGTGTACAACACCTCTGTGTACAGCAGCACCTACTGTGCACAGCAGCACCTCTGTGTATAGCAGCACCTACTGTGTACAGCACTTACTGTGCACAGCAGCACCTCTGTGTACAGCACTTACTGTGTACAGCAGCACCTATTGTGCGCAGCAACACCTACTGTATATAGAAGCACCTACTGTGTACAGCACCTACTGTGTACAGCAGCACCTTTGTGTACAGCAGCACCTACTGTGCACAGCAGCACCTCTGTATACAGCAGCACCTCTGTGTACAGCAGAACCTCTGTGTACAGCACCTACTGTGTACAGCAGCACTTCTGTGTACAGCACTTACTGTGTACTGCAGCACCTGTGTACAGCAGCACCTACTGTGTGCAGCAGCACCTACTGTGTACAGAGGCACCTACTGTGTACAGCAACACCTACTATGTACAGAGGCACCTACTATGTATGGTAGCACTTACTGTGTACAGCAGCACCTACTATGTACGGTAGCACCTACAGTGGTACCTACTATGTACAGCACCTACTGTGTACAGCAGCACCTACTGTGTACAGCAGCAGCTCTGTGCTCCAGTCACTGTGATCTTCACTAAAAATACAGATGCAGAGAGAGCAGGAAAAGTCATCAAGCTGAAGGTCAGTGGAGGGTGGCAAACTGCAGCCCCAGACAGGGTTTCTCAGGGTAGCCTGGCTGGCCTGAAACTCTCTCTATAGCCAGGCTGGCCTTGAACTCAGAGATCCCCTGGCCTCTGCCTCCTGAGTACTGGCCACCACACCTGGCTGGCTAATGTTTCTCTTTTTTTTTTTTTTTTTTTTTTTTTTTGGTTTTTCGAGACAGGGTTTCTCTGTGGTTTTGGAGCCTGTCCTGGAACTAGCTCTTGTAGACCAGGCTGGTCTCGAACTCACAGAGATCCGCCTGCCTCTGCCTCCCAAGTGCTGGGATTAAAGGCGTGCGCCACCACAGCCCGTGTTTCTCATTTTCTTAAAGAGCAGATGTTTTGGACTTTTGAGTGACAGTCTCTGGTCACACTCAGCGTCTCCGCTGGCTTAGTGTGAAAGCAAAGACAACCTGCAAGTGTGTGTGTGTAAGGCCTCGTTTGCTAAGCCCTGCTGCCTACCAGGCACTTGAAATGCTACAAGTAACCAATAAGCTGAATTTTAAGTGACATGTAAACTCTTCAGGTGGGAAATGTAGCCCAGGGAAGGAGGAGCACACCCCTAGCCTGTGTGGAGCTCTGGGTCCCCCCCCACCCCCCAAGGCATGGTGGTTTACACCGAGAAACCCAGCATTCAGGAGGCTGAGGCAAGAAATTTATTTACTCATGAATGCAAACCCAGTCTGGGATACATAGTGAGTCCCAGGTTACCAACCCAGGCTATAGAGTAGGGAGAAAAAAAACCCTAAAACCCAGAAAACTGGGCTTAGTGGCACACACTTAGAATCCCGGCATAGGGGAAGGATCCTCAGATGACAACATTCTTTCTCCCTGCACTGCATAAGTTCCAGGGCTGCTTAATCCAGCCCTTGACATTGCCACACCAATTTTCCTGACAGGTGGTAAAACCTGCTCAAGACAGATGGTCCTTTTGGGCCAAGATCAGCACTTACTTGGAGAATATTTCCACAATTGCCGATGACTTATTCTTGTTGACAAGAGAAAGTTCTTTGGCCGTTACTCTCAATGACAGGGAAGTCCACTGTCGTCTATTAAATGGAGTTGATTCCATCTTGTCTACAGCCTCTGGGGCACCTACGGAATAGAGAAAGGAGGAATATTAAACATAGACACAGATTCCCAGCACGCATGGACGGGCAGCAGAATGACCAAGCGGCAGGCCACATGCCTCTGCTGCTTTTCCAAAGCTTGTGTGACCTCTGTCAAATGAGTCGGTATCTTTGGGGTGCAGTTTCCTGTAAAAGGAGGTCAGAATAGATGATCTCTTTTCAACTCCATCATTTTATCATTGACCCTACTATGCAAATATCAGTTGACCTTTCTCTGAACTCTAGTCTGTTCCAAAGTCACATTTGGAGTGAAATCTTCCCCATTCTGGAATAACATCCTAGAGGAGATACAATCAGCATCTCACCAGTCAAGCACCAGCCAGGCTCTGCCTGTGTCTACATGGCTTTTTGTTCTCTCTCCCTCCCTCTCCATTTCCCTCTCTCTCTTTCCCCACCTTCTCTCCCTACACCAAGGAGCACTGACCATGCTATCACTGTTATTCTGGAGAGAGCTAGGGACATTGCAAAGCATGAGAGGAGCTGGGCAGGCTTTGATGGTATTGCAAGTTTGTTACTTTGAAAAGTTCTATCTGGGGCTGGTATACAGCTCAGCAGTAAAAAACTCGCCTCACATGGGCAAGGAAGGCTCTGGGCTCCAACCCAGCGCTGCAAAGCGGACAAACAGATACAAAATGTTTGAAACTGGTGGAGTCTTAGGGACAGAAATCATTAAACGGAGTGTGGTAACCCAGAGTAGATGTGAGTATGTGTGTGGGGAACTCTTTGGTGGGAGACAGTAAAACTCATGTAAACGAGGATTACTAAAGGCAGAAAGGTTTAAACGGTGATGAATTTGAGGGGAGAGAGAGAATATAGGGGTGGGGAAGAGGGCCAACCAAAAAGGAACCTACTATTTTAGAAACTAAACAATATGATAATAATGGCGTGAGTGGAGGCACCCTATATAAGTAATGCTGCTCCCAGAAGCTATAGGATTTTTGTTTTACTTTGTTTTAATTTTTATTTTACGTGCATGGTGTTTTGCCTACACATATGTCAGTGCACATGTGCATGCCTGATGCTGTGGAGGACAGAACAAGGTATACGATCCCCTGGAACTGGAGTGACAGACGCTTGTGAGCTGCCGTGCGGGTACTGGGGATCAGAACCAGGACCCCCACAAGAGCAATCTCTCCAGACCCAAGAAAACAGATTTTAAAATGAAAATCCCAATGCTAGCACAGGATACCTCCCTAGAAGTAACGGTCAGGGAGTTCCTAGAAGCACCCAAAACAATACAGCTATAAGCACCGGCCTTGGTTCCCACGAGAAATAGATGGTAAGACCCTATTGGAGTTAGCAAACACTTTAGATGCAGGGAACAGAAAGCAAGCTAGAACCGAGCTGCACGTTTCCTCCCTGCTTGCTGCACTCACAGTTCTGGAAGGGGCTGTGCACGCCACTGGGGGAGAAATGTCATCAAGTGTCTAACCAAGCTATGGTATACTACCAACCTGCCAGGCAAGATATGGCCACTCGTGCAACAGGGCAAGCCTATCTGGGGTTTAACCAATCACTCTCTGATTGGGTTAATTCAGGTCTGGTATTATAAACTTGAGCAAAAGCCTACGGCTGAGCTCTAGATGGAATGCACCAGCGATGCTTTGCTAAGTGGACAAACTGCCATGGGCCGGTGCTGATCTCAGCCTAGGTTAGAGAAGCGTCTTTCTACAGTGGGCAATGGTCAGTGCAGAGGCTTGTCAAAGTGCTGAGAAAAAAGTGACTTGCACTCTCCAAAGTCCCGGGCAAGCTGTGGAAGAGGAAGAACGTAAGAGCCAAAGGACAGACGGCAGGGCTGTATCTTCTAGATACGACGTGGCTACTGCCATCATGGACACATAGCGGCTGTGGGGACCTGCACACAAAAGGAAGGCCATGGCACTGCTGAGGTGACTCAGTGGGCGAAGGCACGTGCCCACAAGCCCTACAACCTGAGTGCCGTCCCAGGACCCTACATAGTGGAAGCAAAGTCAGAACACTCCGAAGCTGCCCTCCGTCCACCACAAGCATGCGATGACACGGTCACGCCCCTTCCCGGCACAATCAATCAAACAAAAACCAACAGATCAATCAATAAGATAGAAAACAGGAGAGGAGCTGTTGGGGAGAAGCAGAGGGTCAGTGGGAGCCCGGGGATAAGTGAAAGCAATGTGGGTGGACGCGATCACGACACACTGTGTACAGGTATACAACTGCAAAAACTGTTTTAAATTATGTCATCTCTCTAGCTTTAGTATCTGCAGATGAAAACCAAGGATAATGTTTGTCTTCCTAGGATTTTACTGCATATTTTAAGGAGATAATATATCTTAAATATCAGGCAGACTTCAGTGCTGCGAAGAAGATTTTCAGTATAATGTATTAGCATTGGCTCTTATGAAGCCTCTGGACAACTGGGGAAAGCATGATACATTGAAACGCAGAGGATAAATCCCTTAACATTCTCTTCTGGAATCCCTCCGAGCTGTAGAACATACACAGTGCACCCTTGACAACACTCAGCCCCCACCTGCCAGCTGCTGGTTGGGTTTTCTCGCCCTAGTAACTCCAAAAGAAGTTATAACCTTTGTCCAGAAGAGGTGAGATCAGAAACAAGTCAACACTTCCGTATTTGAATAGGGGAGAATACAGATTAAAGAACTGTTGTCTTAACAACTTCAGGGCAGAACTGGTCTGGAGAATGTACTCATCAGAATTGCCCTCTACAGCCTCAGCAGCAACAGAATGTGCTGTGCTGGACCAAACACTCCGGAAGCCTCTGAATGCAAATCGGATGACAGATGACCTTCCAGGATGCCACTCCTTCCCCAGGGCAGCCCTCTGTCCTTCCAGAGAAAGCCTTTTCTGAAAATAATACGGTTTTGATTTCGGTGATCTAATTCCCATGTTGGAAGGTAGCATCACACACAGTAACACTGAGGAACCTTGGCGTGAGAGACAGCTGTATTCAAGTACAGTTGCTGGTTTGATCATTTAAAGCTTGCTTTTTTCTCAAACTTCGATTTCTTATTCATAACAATGGGGTTAATATCATGAGGAGAAATGGCACTCATACAGAAACCGTCTCCTTTCTAGAACGGTCAAAGTACTCGGGTGATGGCAGCCTGCATGTACCAAATGGCACTTGACACACATGTGTATCCGATTCCCAATGGGACACCACCACAGCTGTCCATCAAGACGGGACACCGCCGCAGCTGCACATCAACCGCAGCTGTCCATCAAGACGGGACACCACCGCAGCTGTCCATCAAGCCAAACTTAGGAAATGTTGACCAACACTTTAAGACAACATTTGGGGAAATTATGCTTCCAGTGTGGGTGTGAATATAAATGTTGTCAGTTCTTTTACAGTGAACAATTACGGATAAAAGAGGAAAAAATAAACAAAGTATGTTCTCAAAGCTGTTCACAAAAAAGGAACACAGAACCAGATGCAGTAGTGCAAGTCAATAATCCCAACTATTTTAAAGGCCAAGGCAGAAATGTTTGAGACTTGTTTGGGTGACAATAATAAGATAATATGTAAACTACACACACCGCCGCCACCACCACCAGCACTCCTAGGCATTCATATATCAGGGTCTGGCTAGGTAGCTCTCAGGCTGACCTCAAACTCACAATCCTCCTGCTTCAGTTCTCCAAGTGCTGGGATTACAAGCATTTGCCACCAGGCCTGAATATATTATTTGGAGAATTAGTGATGATAAAGTTTTTTTTTTAAAGTAATTCCCAAATCCAAGTTCATGGTTTTGATTACTTTTGTCCAAAATGCGAAGGAAATCTGCAATATTCGCTTTGGTCTAAGGTTAGGAGAAACACACCTTATGTTCAAACAGTGGGTGAACTGTACCTGAAGGATGGAGAGAGAGCGTCTCTCCACAGACTGCTCCTCCTCTACGGATTCTGCTGACCGCTACACAATCACAGCACAGGCAAGGATGTGGTTAAGGGCAATGCATGCCTCTGGCTCAGAGGCAGGAAAAGACATCAGCTGGACTTGGGAATCGCAGAATGGAAAGAATCTGAAAGTGAGGGCAGACGGAGGAAGTGCATCTGAGGTGGGAAGGGCAGCATTTGAAGGTATCTGAGGAAGCGAGTTAGACTCTAGGCTGAAACAGACAGCACCACGCCAGGCTGGGAGAGCTGAGAAAAACCAGGCCGAAGAACGTGGCCCTATTCCAACGGTGGCAAGAATTAGCCCAGGAGTGAGCAGAGAGGGCGTCTGACCGTCATATGTGTGACCTTTAAGGCAAATAATGATTCCCTCAGCTTTCACACACATCTATAAAATAAGAGCTCTACCGGGCACTGCAGCCTGCGGTGCAGCACGGATTCTCAGGAGGCAAGTGGTATGTGAACACCATGTTTTAAATGACTATTTTAGCCGGGTATGGTGGTGTATACCTATTTTTCCAGCGCTGTAGATGCTGAGGCAGAAGGATCACTGTGAGTTCCAGGCCAGTCTAGGTTACAGAGTGAGACCCTGTCATGAAACAATCCAGCTTGGCTGGGCGGTGGTGGCACACACCTTTAATCCCACGCCTTTAATCTCTGAGCGCGCATGAAGTCCTGGGATATAGCTAGCGCTCTGAGCACGCATGAAGCCCTGGGATGTAGCTGGCGTTCTGAGCGTGCATGAAGCCCTGGGATGTAGCTGGCGCTCTGAGCATGCATGAAACCCTGGGATGTAGCTGGCGTTCTGAGCGCATGAAGCCCTGGGATGTAGTTAGCGCTCTGAGCACGCATGAAGCCCTGGGATGTAGCTGGCGTTCTGAGCGCGCATGAAGCCCTGGGATGTAGCTGGCGTTCTGAGCGCATGAAGCCCTGGGATGTAGCTGGCGTTCTGAGCGCATGAAGCCCTGGGATGTAGTTAGCGCTCTGAGCGCGCAGGAAGCCCTGGGATGTAGCTAGTGTTCACTGAGCTCGCAGGAAGCCCTGGGATGTAGCTAGTGTTCACTGAGCTCGCAGGAAGCCCTGGGATGTAGCTAGTGTTCACTGAGCACTCATGAAGCCCTGGGATGTAGCTAGCACTTGCTGAGTGCTCATGAAGCCTGGGTCCTAGCACAACACACAGCCAGCATGGTGGCACTCACCTGTAATCCTAGCACTGGTGGTGTGTGTGTGTGTGTGTGTGTGTGTGTGTGTGTGTGTGTGTGTGTGTGTAGGAGGAGGATCGGAAGTTCAAGGTCATCTCCTGCTCTATATGAGCTTGATGCTAGCCTGGGATATGTAAGGTCCTGTCTTAGGAAAAAGAAAAAAGAAATCTGCATCCATGAATAACTTGCCAAGAGCAAAAAAGACAAATCTAAACTACTGGACCAATCTAAGTGAGAGTAGTCCAGGTTTATGGTAGCTTGTGTGGGAATGGATTAGATAGAGTAAGAGACGGAGTCAAAGTTAGCATTAACAACTGGACTGACTAAAATGCTGAGTGTGATATAGAAAAAAGGACCAGTTCTGCTTTCAAGCTAATTAATAATTAATTAGTTTGTTTGTTTGTTTTTGAGACAGGGTTTCTCTGTGTACCCCTAGCTATCCTGGAACTTGCTCTGTAGACCAGCCTGGCCTCAAACTCAGAGATTCTCCTGCCTCTGCCTCCCAAGGGCTGAAATTAAAGGCATGTGCCAGCTGGGCGATGGTGGCACATGCCTTTAATCCCAGCACTCAGGAGGCAGAGGCAGGCGGATCTCTGGGAGTTCGAGGCCAGCCTGGTCTACAAGAGCTAGTTCCGGGACAGGCACCAAAGCTACAGAGAAACCCTGTCTCGAAAAACCAAAAAAATAAATAAATAAATAAATAAATAAAACAAAATATAAATAAATAAATAAATAAAGGCATGTGCCACCACTGCATAGCTTTAAATTTATTTTTATCTCTAGATGTATGTGGCCACATGTGTGCAGGCACCCAGAGGCCAGAATAGGGCATCAGACCCCTTGGAATCAGAGTTACAGGCAGTTACGAGTTGCCCAATGTAGGCAGTGAGAACCAAATGCAGGTCCTTGTAAAAACAGCCAGTGCTTTTAACTGCTGAGCCATCCCTCCAGTCTCAAGACGGGTTTTGTTTTACACAGGATGAGACATACATATAATGAAGCAAAATCCAAATGACACACAACAAGAAAACTGTGAATTCAAAGCTTAGGTTAAAACTCAGACTACTAAGGGGTGGAGAGACGGTTCCACGGGTAATGCACTTGCCACACAAGCCAGAGGACCTGAGTTCAAATCCCTAGAATCCTTTCAACCAGGGAGCAGTGGTGAGCATCTGCCATCCCAGTCTCCCTGTGGTGATATGGGAAGCAGGGAGAGGACAACTTCTAGAGTGCCAGGACCAGGGAGCTTCGCCTGCACAGTATCAAACAAGAGACTGTCTCAAGGTGAAAGGCAGAATCTAACGTCGTGATTCCCCTGACCTCTGCACTTGTGCAAACACAGGCTAAAAAATTACAAAGAAAGACATCACATCTCAGAGTCAGTCATGGCAGCTCACTCACGCAACCCAGCATTCGGGAAGCTAAGACAGGAAGACCACCAAGTTTGAAGCCATCCTAGGCTACGTGGAGAGTTCCAGACAGTCTGGAATACACAGGGAGAAAAAATGTCAATGAAGCTCTTGAGAGAACATTTGAAACAGCTACTTTAGACAAAGCAAAAATCTCACTTAAGCTCCATGGTCACTCAAATAAGATTGGTTTTATTAATATATGTATGTTTATTTATTTGTATTTTATGTGTATTTTGCCTGCTTATATGTATGTGTGCCATGTTCATGCCTGGCCTGCAGAGGTCAGAAGAGGGAGCCAGATTCCCTGGAACTGGAGTTATGGACAGTTGTGAGACACTGGATGCTGGGAACTGAACTCGGGTCCTCGGAGAGAACAAATGCTCTTAACTACCGAGCCAGCTCTCCAGCCCTACCGATTTATGGTTATGAATCTGAGAGTCAGATTTATTAAATAATAAAGTTAATCTAGTTATAAAGTAGCAGAGCTGGGTATCATTTGGTTCCAAATTCCATTTTCTTTACATCAAAAGTCAAAATGATGGTTAAAATAACCACTTTTAGCTAAAACAAAAAGTTGATTGCCGAGAAGAAAGATAACCTCAATTCATTCCTGAACTGTCTAGCTGCAAACTCAAACAATTGTTTTTCAGTGAGAGAATAGTGGGCCAGCACGATAGCGTTTGCTACTAAGCCTGACAACATGAGTTTAAGCCCGGATTCTAAAGCTTAAAAGTTAAGAGGGACTCTTGCAAGGTGACCTCTGACTTCCATGCCTGTGCCGTGGTGCATAGGCATTCATGCATAACCACACATCAATGTGATTAAAATGTATTAAAAGCAATAGCAACACCTACAGCTGCTCCCTACAAACTTGGAATCTGCATTGGTGGAATAAACCAACTGAGAACCAAAAATATTTTCAAAAGGTTGCATTTGGCAGGGTATGTTAGTGCATGCCTGTTCTCTTAGGAGGCTGAGGGTGCGGCATTGCCTTGAGTTTTAGCTAGCCAGACTGGTCTCAATTAAAACAAGAAACCACTAAAAAAGTGAAAACAGTGTACTGGATAGATGGCTCAGAGATTAAGAGCACTGGCTGCTCTTCCAGAGGTCCTGAGTTCAATTCCCAGCAACCACATGGTGGCTCACAACCATCTGTAATGAGATCTAGTGCCCTCTTCTGGCCTGCAGGCACTCATGCAGGCAGAACACTGTACACATAATAAGTAAATCTTTAAAAAAAGAAAAGAAAATGTTGCACCTACACTGAACCTACAGACTTGGGTCGTTGTTCCATGATCAACAAATACAGCACAACTCTGCACTGCACCTGCTACACTAGAAGTCATAAGTCGTCTAGTGACGGATGGAGCATACATGGGTTACATGTAAACCCTACACTACCCATACAAAAGGACTTGAGCTCCACAGCCCCGAAGAGTTCAAGGGACAGCTGGTTTATCTGAGAATGATGACCATCAGAGGCAATCATCCCTATTCCTAAGAGAAACCTAGTTAACCCTGGCCAGCAGGACACTGCCCACCGTATCAGGGATCTTAGCTTTTGTGAGCCTACATTAAAGGTAGGCATTGTGTTTCAGCAATCCAGTCTTTCTGAGATGAGTCTCATTTTCAGACTTTTATTCTACTGACTTTTATTCTACTACCTGTGAGCAAGAATTGCTGGGTCAGTGGATGGTTACATGTGAAGGTCGGAAAGACATAAATATCAGATCACTAAGCCACCTCACCGGTCCTTATTCGAACCCTTGACATAAATGCAGATCATATGAAAACAAGGATGACTTAGTAACTTGAAGCCAGGTGTGGTATTACAGACAAGCCCCTATGAACAGTGCAGAAGGTAGACAGGAGGATCATGAGTTTGAGGACAGCCTCGTCTAAGTTGTGAGATATTGTCCTTGCCCCCCCCCAAATAATCCTATAAACAACAAACAAGAAACTTCACTTACCATCTACAAAAGGTCAGTCTTTTATTATTCAGGAAGATGGCAGACAAGTCTATAGACAAGTAGGGCTACCCACAGCCCACAGCTGTTGGGAGGGCTTCCACCAGCTGTCTGTAGGGATATGTACCTAGACAATAGGGCAATTGTAATGAGAACCAAATTCCCAGAGTCAGCGAGGACGAAGACGTTTGCATCAAGACAGTCACTTCAGGAACATGTGACCCCTTTCACCCCTTTTTATGGATATTGTGTATAGAAAGGGGCTGTGTAACCGAGAAGCAATCTCACTTGTGGAACTGCTAACCGGAGGGCCAAGGAATGAGGATTCACTCTCTGAGCAGCTCGCACTAAGTGTTACATTCAGTTACTGAGGCACACTCTACCACGCCGGGGATAAAATACAGAAGCAGACAAGCGCTCTCCACTCGGTCTTTCTCCCTTCTGCCTACACTGGGGGAACAAGTGTCTCCACCTAAAAGAGGAGGACTTTTTCTCCAGAGACTGAACCGGGGCCTTGAACACGCTAGACAAAGGCTTGCTCTACCTTTGAGTCACAGCAAAGCAGCTTCCAATCAAACAACTCATCTTCCACAACCTCCGCCCACCTCTGTCCCTGCTTTTCTACCTAAGATGCGAGCCATTTCAGATGAGTTTGTTTCTACATCTATAATATGTATATATATGAACTCGTACATAGCTTTTTAAATTTGTTTTTATCTGAACTTTTCCCTCTCACCCTCGCTTTGCTCCTGTGGCACAGCCCTCACCTCCGTCACTTCGTTGACTTCCACCCACGACTCTGGCCTCGCTCTGGTCCCAGGCATTTCCTGATGATCAAAATGAGGACCACAGCCAAGTGTTGGTGGCGCACACCTTTTATCCCAGCACTCACGAGGCAGAGGCAGGTGAATCTCTGAGTCTGAGGCTAGCCTGGTCTACAAAGCAAGTTCCAGGACAGTCAGGACTACATACTGTCTTGAAAAGGAAAAAAAAAATACCTTGTTTCAAAAACAAGCAAACAAAGTCATATCAGATGACTACCGATGTGCAAGTGTAAAAACTTCCTGCCTCTGTCTGAGTGCCTCCTTGGTTCCACACACAGAATATATAATCCAAATTAAACTATCCTTTCTACCCTATGATTCTCAAATTGAGTTTATTATTTTTTTCCCAATGGAACCAGAATATGAATTATTGTTTATATCAAACTAATACACCGGGCTGGAGAGATGGCTCAGCAGTTAAGAGCACTGACTGTTCTTCCAGAGGACCCAGGTTCAATTCCCAGCACCCACATGGCAGCTCACAACTGTCTGTAACTCCTGTTCCAGGGGATCTGACAACCTCATACCAAAGCACATAAAATAAAGTTAAATAAATCATAAAAAATTTTAAAAAACTAATATACCATGAAGGACAGTATGGATGTATCAGAAGATACACATATAAGTTTTTCAGTTTAAAAGAGGATTCCAGACTCTTTGATCTATATCTTTCTTTTCTTTTCCTTTTTTGGTTTTTCAAGACAGGGTTTCTCTGTGTAGCTTTGGAGCCTGTCCTAGAACTAGCTCTTGTAGACCAGGCTGGCCTCAAACTCACAGAGTGCTGGGATTAAAGGCGTGCGCCACCACCGCCTGGGTATCTTTCTAATTAAAGCAACTGTGTGTCAATTTCTTCACCTCTTCACTAGCATAGTGACACCGGGAGGAGAAAGACCGGTGACCGGTGAGGGACCAAGAGCAAGGCCAGAGACCGAAATCCAGATGTATGAGTCTTATACTTTACACCAGTTCTCCCTCTGTAAAATGCAGATAAAAGAATTGAGCCATGGTTTCTAGAACAAAAAGTTCAGCACTAGGGAGGCAGAGGCAGGAGGATCTCTGTGAGGTTTCCTGAGTTTGAGACCAACCTGGTTTACAGAGAGAATTCCAGGACAGCTAGGGCTACACACAGAAACCCTGTCTTGGAAAAAAATTAAAAAAAAAAAAAGTTACTAAACAACAAGAGTATATAACACTACTCACCATCAAAAAATGCTATTTTAGGTCTATCTCCCTTATTTTCTTTTACATGCAAACTTTGTACAAACTTTCCCCCACATTTTTAATAGTTTTTAAACTTTTGAGGAGAGCTTGACCTTTCTATGCAGCCCAAGTCAGCTCCACTTGCAGCCTCTGTCCTTGACCTCCCATGTGCTGGGTTCAGAGCAGCATGAAGCTTCAGGCACACCTTCCTTCCTTCCTTCCTTCCTTCCTTCCTTCCTTCCTTCCTTCCTTCCTTCCTTCCTTTCTTAAGATTCATTTATTTAATGTGCATTGGTGTTTTGCCTGTATGTTTGTCTGTGTGAGAGTGTCAGGTTCCCTGGAACTGGAGTTATAGACAGCCATGAGCTGCCTGCCATGTGGGTGCTGGGAATTGAACCCTTGAACCCGGGTCCTCTGGAAGAGCAGCCAGTGCTCTTAAGCACGGAGTCATCTCTCCAGGCCCCCAGCTCACACCTTGACCACAGGATTTCTGAGAACGCTGTTTCCCTATGACAATGCCATTCTTCACAGGGAAATGCCTTAGTTCCTGTCCTAGCTTCGAGGACACTTTTCTCGATTCCTTCCCCACACCTCAAGTCTAGGCTAGAAGGTTCCTTGCAGTACTAGCGATATAATCCAGGGCTCAGGCACACTGTAATGCTCTCCCCACTGGTCTCCTTCCCCAGCCCAAGGAGGCTCTTCAGCTGTCAGAGAACAAGACCAGTCCCCAACACTGATCACACCGTACAGTTTGTTGTTGTTTTGTTTAAATTACATTTTTAAAAAAGATTTATTTTTGTGTTATAAGTATGTTGCCTGCATGCATGCATGTGTACCATATGTGTGCAACGCCTGAGGAGGCCAGAAGAGGGCATCGGATTCCAAAGACTGGAGCTCCAGACCGTAGTGAGAGCTGTGTAGGAGGTGGGGGAGAACTGGACAGGACCAAATCCAGGTCCTCTGGAACACACAGAGCTATTGACCACTGAGCCAGCTCTCCAGTCTCTGGCTTGGTTTTCTTGAGACAGAGTCTCAGATAGTTTAGGCTGACCTCGAACTTGCTATGTAGCTGAGGCTAAATGAACTCCTGACTTCCTGTCTCCTCCCAAGTGCTAGAATTAGAGGTCCCAGGACAGGGCATTTGTTAGTGAAGAAAAGGGTCCCAGGTTCTGAAGTCATTTGTTGAAGTCAGCTCTTTTTACTGACTAGTGCTTTCAGGGAAAAGCAACAATGAAACATGCTGTTTGTTTCTTGCAAAATAAATCATAGAAAACTATGAGTAACCACTGAATACAACAGCAAAGAAGTGTAGCCTGAACTCAGAGTGTAGTGTTCCAGGCAGCGCTGTTGACAGAACTCAGGTGTTTTCTTACAAACACTAATGAATAACTAAGGCTCAACAGCTAACAAAGCCAGGGTGAAACCCGAGAAGCCAAAAGGAATTAAGATGAGAAATAAAAGAGAAAAGAAATTTTAATCTAGCAGGTCATAAACTTAAGAATACACAAAAATTACCTAGGAAGCTTGTTTAAAATATTGACTTCTCAGGTCTTTTCCCACGGTTCATCAAGTTAGAGGAGAAGCCAGGAAGACCTTTAAACGGAACCGTGTGGTGATTCTAGCGCCATTAAAGGCTCAGAATTAACGCGCTGGAGAGGGATACGACTCCAGGAAGAATGGGGGAGGGGCCACAGAATGACGAATCGGGCAACACTCCGGCGGCCTTGTCCACTCTGAATTTCCTATTGTCATCCAGCAATCTGTCCTTTAACAGGAACCTGAGCCAGCGAGGTGGCACTTGGGAGGCTGAGGAAGGAGCTCCAGCTCCTGATCACAAACAAAACAAAGCAATTGGAGAGCCACATCGTGTGAAACATCCCGGTGACTCCAGCTCTCAGGAGGCAGATCAGGAGTTTGAAGCCAGCTTGGGACATGGCGCAATCCATTAAAACAAGAAGTAGCCTTAAGTTCAGACACACCGAGTTTGTCCAATATGACGTATATACCTAGAGACATCTACGACTTCCTTGCCTAGACGGCACAAAGTCACTGTGTAAATGAATGGATACTGACGATAAGACCAGGTTTAGTTTCATCTCATCTGGTTTGTCATTTAAATTTAAAATGACTCTTCAGAAAGACACACAAAGGTACCCAGGTGTGCTGACACACCTGTAGCTCAGGCATTCTGGACATGAGACAGGGGGGCTAGGACCTCAAGACCAGCCTGGGCTGCACGGGAAGGCGGGCATGGGCTGCACGGCAAGGCGGGCATGGGCTGCACGGCAAGGCTGGCATGGGCTGACGGCAAGGCTGGCATGAGCTGCACGAGAGCCTATCTTAAAAGAAACCAAAGGGGCTGGAGAGACGGCCCAGTGGTTAGAGGATGCACTACCCTTATGGAGGACCTGAGTTCTGCTGCCAGTTCCTGTGTCAGGCAGCTTACAAACTGTCTGCCACTCCAGCACCTATAGTCAGTGTGCAGTACTTACACACAAACGCATGCACATACATGATTTAAAAAATAATAAAGGGCTGGAGAGATGGCTCAGAGGTTAAGAGCATTGCCTGCTCCTCCAAAGGTCCTAAGTTCAATTCCCAGCAACCGGTTGGTGGCTCACAACCATCTGTAATGCCCTCTTCTGGCCTGTAGGCATACACACAGACTATATATATATATATATATAATATTTACAAAAATAATAAAAATTTGAGGCTGGAATTATGGTTTTACAGGACCCTGATTCCATCCCCAGCACCCACGTGGCAGTTCACACTCTAGTCCCAGGGGACCGTACATCCTTTTCCAGCTTCTGAGGGCACTGTACAAATGTGGCACACAGACACCCATACTCACAGAATACTTTAACATATATATATATAAACACATTTCAAAAAAAAGCTTTTTAATAGAAAAAGAAAGCAAACTAGGGTCAGCAAGATGGCTCAGTGGGTGAAAGACCTTGTCAGGTAAGTCTGAGGACCTGAGCTGGATCCCAGAACCCATGGTAGAAGGAGAGAACTAACTGCTGAAAGTCGCCCTCTGACCTCCATGCAAACGACACTGGATATACACACCCACATGGATATCATTCAAACAAGTAATAAAATAAAAAAAAATTAAGGTCATACATTACACAGCCGTGTACACCTTTATTCTCAGCACCCAGGATGCAGAGGCAGTGGGTCTCCGTGAGTCTGACAGCCAGCCTGGTCTACAGAGTGAGTTCAGGTCATCCAGCGCTACACAGTAAGACACCACCTCAAAAAAACAACACGAAAACAAACAAAAACAAAACAAAACAACAACAAAAGCAAAATGAGTGGACAAAATACTTATTTTGCTTGTTTGTTTTATCTGAGACAGGGTTTCTCTGTGTATCCCTAGCTGTCCTGGAGCTCACTCTGTATACTGGGCTGGTCTTACACTCACAGAGATCCCCCTGTTGCCTCTGCCTCCCGAGTGCTGGGATTAAAGGTGTGCGCCACCATCGCCCAGTCAAATATTCATTTTTTAAAGGTGAGTGGTTCAGCATCAGAGCACGTAATCCGGCCTTGTCAGGCCTGGGGTTCAGTCCCCAGTACTTGGGGGAGGAAGGAATCGCAAGGGAAAGAAAAACACAGGAGAGGAAAAGTGAAAGGGCAGACACCTTCCTGCCACCTGGGCAGTTCTGAAAGGGTTAACAACCAAACCTTAGGGGCTGGGGCTATAGTCCAGGGGTGTGAGCATTGCCTAGTACTACCCAATGAAGGCCCTGTGCTCAATCCCCAGCACTGCAAGATTAAACCAAAAAGCAACTTGGCGATTCGGTCTGTGACCATCTGGCACACTGCCAGGTCCAACTGGGGATGATGTGTTTCATGGGCGAGTCACAGTGACAGAGCCCAGTGAGGGCTCCTACCGAGATGCCATGTGCTGTCTGGCCACTCACATTTGTCTAAGAACGCCCTTCAAACTCTGTGCTCACAAGAACTGATCACAGTCATGAGCATGACTGCTGTTATCCTCAAACCAGTGTTCTCCTGGCCCAGTTCTCAAGTTCTCAAATGCATTTTCATATGTGTGAGCCAAACCCATATGAGCCCATGGTGCCAGAGATCACAAAGATTCACAAAACAGAAGCACAAGCCGCTCTCAGGAAGGACTCGGGGGCATGCCCTATGGTGTGTCCGAAAGTCGGAATAACCTGCACTATAGCTGGAACAGACTCGAGATTACAATTTAAAAGTTAAATCAGGAAGACAGCAGGCGTGGACTCTAATCTTGCCTCTGCCACTAATTAGCCGAGTGACCCCAGAAAGACACCTGTCTGAGCCCTGCCCTCCCTCTTGTGTAAGATGAAGAGACTTACAATAGTCTAAAGACACCTGTCTGAGCCCTGCCCTCCCTCTTGTGTAAGATGAAGAGACTCACAACACCCTAGTGTCTTTCTAACTCCAGGGTACAATTAGCAAGTTTCAAAATCAACTTTAGGAGTCACAACCGGCATGCTTTGCCCTTGTTTTCGTTTCTGCAGAACTGAATACTGAACCCAGCGCATCCAGTGTGCTCTGTGTTCAGTGAGGAGCTGGCTCGTCGAGGTACAGCCTCAGCCCATCAGTTCGCTCGAACAAGAAGGAACAGAAGGAAGTGCTACAGCGTTCAATCATGCCACAGGTAAACATTCTTACAAACGCTTGCTGAGCTGGCCATGTGCGTGAGAACTGGGTAGGAAGTGCTGGTGCGCAGGCAAGCAACCGGAACGCTGTGCCCTGTGGGTGGGAAGGGCAGTGGGACAGCCGCTTTGGAAAAGAGCACCAGGTCCTCAGAGGATTAAATACAGAACTGAGTCGGCGACGCTTCCTCATGTGTGTGCACATACAAACACACGAGAATCCATGTACACACGTATAGAAACATTCAAGAGAGTGTAAACATATGTCAAATTACCATGTCACCCATACCTGGCAAACATGCAAAATTATGTCAGTTAAAACAAAAGCGGGTGGCCTTAGCGCCATCTCCCTTGAAACTCCTGCACCACGAGAGTGAAGCGGAGGAAGAAGCGAACGCACAGGCTGAAGTGCAAGAGAAGATGAGCAGAGGCCCAAGTAAACTAGCCTGTCCACCCACGCAGGCCGAAGGAACAGAAGCAAGGGACGCTGAAGGCCGGGACGCTGTACAAGCTGTTGGACTGTGTGCTATTGTCAGGACCTGGAACCTCTGCTCGCAGAGCCCACTTGAGAGACCTGACTGGCTTTGTTACGACAAATCAGTCCAGCTGGTCCTTTGCTCTGTCCTGTTCTCACTTGTGGTCAAGAGTAACTTGTGTACAATAAACTATTTTTTCTGCTATCTCAAAAACAACAACAACAAAAATCCAAAACCCAAAACAAACAAACATAAAACAAAGATAAAACTGGTTGTGATGGTGCACACTTGCAATTCCATCACTTAAGAGGCTGAGATAGCAGCATCGTGAGCTACAGGCTAGCCTGGGCTACACAGTGAGACCCTGTCTAAATCAATCAACCAATCAACTGGCCAATCAAATTAAAAACTTACATACACATACAGGACAGTTCATAGCAACGTTATTCACAATAATCAAAAAGTGGACATAATCCACTTGTGCACCTAGTAACCACTAGAAACAGAATGCGGTATATCCACACAATGAAATAGCATACGGTCATGAAAGGGGCTGAAGCCCTGATATATGCTATAGCATGGATGGACTCTGGAAAACCCTTTACACAAAACACATGGCGTATGATTCCATTAATAGGAAAGGTCCAAATAGCTAAGTCTCTGGAGCTGGAAATGAACCAGCACTCTCCTCACCAGGAAAGATGAAACAGGACTGACGGCTTATGGATGGGATTCCCGGGAGGTGACAATGGAAAGCTGGTCATGTGGTGGCTACACAGCTCTGAGCACATGAAAAACTACTGAGTGGGCACTCAGATGAGCTACCTGCCTAAATCATGTCTTAAGGAACTCTGGGAGGTAATAAACCCATGATGATCATCACCAAGCCCTGGGTTAAAGCCCAGCACCAAAATTAAATAAAATAAATTTATTGCTTGAAAGTTGCCAGGTAATCAGTTGACTGCGGTGCCCTCTCCTCAGGGCACGCATCACCACCCTCTCCACGGTTTCCTGGAGGCAGACCATATGACGGAAACACCAGCTGGTTCCCACTCTGACTCCAGACTTTACCAGGCTCATGGCAACCTTCCCGTTATGTAAAGTGGAGATGATAACCTGCCCAGAGTGGCTAAACATACAAGGAGAGAAATGTGGAAAAGGGAATAGCACACAGCTTGAGGTCTCCTGACATCTCTTTATACCACTGTCTAAGTCACATACTATAAACAGTAGCTTAATTTCTATATAAGACCTGTGGCTGTCATAAGGCTCTAGTTAAAAAAAAATTCATGGCCGGGCGGTGGTGGCGCACACCTTTAATCCCAGCACTTGGGAGGCAGAGGCAGGCGGATCTCTGTGAGTTTGAGACCAGCCTGGTCTACAAGAGCTAGTTCCAGGACAGGCTCCAAAGCCACAGAGAAACCCTGTCTCGGAAAAGCAAAAAAAAAAAAAAAAATTCATAACAGGGACCAGACCAGGGAGGTAGCTCAGAGGTTAGAGCACTGACTGATCTAGAGGACCCAGGTTCACGACCCAGCACCACAGGTTGAATCACAACCATCTGTAACTCTTGCTTCAGGGTATCCAACACGCTCTTCTGCCTCCGCTGACACTGACACACATTCGAGCACACATGCACACACCTGCACATGCACACTTGCATACACACAATTCAAAGTAAATCTTTATTTAAAAAGTTGTATGAATAGTAGGCCATAACCTGTAATCTCAACACTTAGAAAGCTGAGGCAGGATTGCTGTAAGTTCCAGGCCAGCTAAGGCTACATAGTGAGACCCCGTCTCAAAAACAACAAAACAGTAATAACAATAGCTTTTATTGTTACTATTATCATTACTCATAATCTGGGTACAGTGGCACATGTCAGTAAGCCTAACACTCGGAAGACAAGGCAGGAGGATTACTAGTTTAGATCAGTATAGGTTATATAGCAAAACGCTGTCTAAAACATCTGGGGGCCAGAGAGACAGCTCAATGGTTGAGAACTCTCTCCTGCTGTTCAGGGAACCTAAGTTCGAGTCCCAGCACCCACACTGGGCCCTGCATGTATACAATACACATAAACTCACACATGCACACATACCACACACACATACAATTCAATAAGTAAATATTTTAAATAAAGAAATAAAATCCATTAGTGTTACATTTCCCCCTTTCATATATATATTTTGAGACGGGGTCTCATGTAGCCGAGGCTGGCTTCATGCTGGGTAGCCAAAGATAACCTTCTATTCTGGTCCTCCCGCCCCCACCTCCTGAGTGCTGGGACTGAAATTATGTGCTCCATCCTTATTATGTGCTGCATCCTACGGCATCAGAAGCCAAATTATGGATGGACCAGGGATGTTGCTTTCTGGGGAGAGAGACAGCCTGGCATTCGAAAGGCCCAATGTTCAATTCCCAGTATTACTAAAAAACAACAAGAAGTCAAATTAAACAGGAACCACCTCCTGAAGTGGTAAATGTAACACAGAATTGCAAAAAGACTAAGTCCATAAAAATATCAACCTTCATACGTTTCTTATGCAATTAAAAGTCGTACTTTTTGTGCGTGTTTGCGTGTGGATTTGTGTAAAAGCGTGAGGTCCACACTGGGCCTCCTTCCCGGCAGCTCGCCGGCAGCTCGTCTTACATTGCGAGACGAGGTCTCTTACAGACTAGAGCTCACTGATTGGCTGGACTGGCTGGACTCTGGAGATCTGTGTCTCCCTTGAGCACTGGATGCTACATGAAAGCCACCACAGCCAGCTGTTGGTTATACTCGGGTCACCACATTTACGCAGCAGGCACTTTGCTGACTGAGCCATGAGTGCTGGGAAGGAACAAGACGAGGGTCTTAACTCTGTGGCCCACGCTGGCCTTTGCCTCCTGAGTGTTAGATTACAGACGTACTTCACCACCTTGCCTACTTCACCACCTTGCCAAGCTCAACATAAAGGGTTTGTTTTGTTTTTTTGATGTTTTTTTGAGACAGGGTCTCATTTGGCTGGTCTGGAACTATGTAGGCCAAGCTGGCCTCAAAGTTGCCTGCCTCTCTCTGCCTCCTGAGTGCTGTGGCTCTCAATTTAAAAGTTTTTTTTTTGTTGTTGTTGTTGTTTGTTTTGTTTTTTTCCAAGACAGGGTTTCTCAGTAGCTATAGAGGAGCAAGCCCTGGAACTCACTCAGCAAACTAGGTTGGCCTTGAACTCACAGCACCTGCCTCCCAGGTGCTGGAATTAAAGGTGTGCACCACCACCACCTGGTCATTTGCTTTATTTTAAAATTCTCTCCCCCTCTCTGTGTGTGTTTGATGGGCATGCCTATGCTGTGGCACACATCTGGAGGCTCCCCCCCACCCCGTGTGTGTGTGTGTGTGTGTGTGTCTGATGGGCGTGCCTATGCTATGGCACACGTCTGGAGGCCAACTTTTGGGGATGGGTTTTTCTCCTTCCCTCACGAATCCTGATGATCAAATTCAGATCATCCAGCTTGTAGAACACGTGCTCTTACCAGCTGAGCCATCTCACTGGCATTTATTTTTAAAATGCCATTTATAAATTGTTTATTATCTCTACAACTTAATTACGCTTTTAAACTGCACGAGGCCTGTCTGAATATCACATGTAGCTCCTTGTACAATTGAACTGCCTCTCCCGGCAGCTGTCCTTTCCCAGTGTCTGATTCTCATCCAGGCCTCATTAATATTCTCTGCGAGCAGACATGGTGCTTGACTGTACAGACGAGAACCTTGTCTCTGAAGACGTCTCTGTTTGTAGAATACCCACATCTTACTGCTCATCAATATCCCTCTTGTGCCCAGGCCAGTGAAAAGTCTGACTGGTGCTATGTGTCCTCCCAGCCTTAAGAGGTCACTGTTTGGGGCTGTGCTCCAGGTGCTCCACTTCCAGGCAGGCTAGCACTTCCCACTCAGGCAGGGGCCATCCAAATATCGTTTGAATATCAGGATCAGACTGAGGCTGCATCTCTCTTTGAGACAGGCTATGAGATCTAGGCTAGCCTTAAACTCTTGTTTTATTTTGTTTTGTTTTTTTGAGACAGGGTTTCTCTGTGTAGCCCTGGCTGTCCTAGAACTTGCTCTGTAGACCAGGCTGACCTCAAATTCAGAGATCCACCTGCCTCTGCCTCCTGAGTGCTGGGGTTAAGGGCGTGTGCCACCATAACTGCCACTCCTGATTCTCCTCAGTCAGCCTCCCACGAACGGGGATTACAAATGTGCAAGGGTGCTGGGCTAACGCAGTCTCACACAGGAAGCCCAAACAGGATTCTGAAATGGGTTCTCCAGGACTCCAGTGCAAAAGAGATCTGGGATGTAGTCTTGGCTTGCTTCCAAAGTTATTAGCCAGAGCAGGGAGAAAGGCAGGAGGTTCTGGTCATCTACCTAGGAAGACGGTGTCTCTGCTGGGCCATGTAGCTTTGTAAGCTGAGGATGAGTTACCGAATGCTAGCCAGATGCCACTTGCTTAACACATATTGGGTCATTATTCTATCTGATCTCATTCACGCAGTGCTTATGACATGATGAAGAAGTATTCTCATCCCATAGAGGAAGAAACAGGTTCAGAGAAGTGCAGCAATTTTCTCCGTGTCACAGAGTTTTAGAACGAGGGCCCTGGAGATGTTTTAGCAGTAATACTACTTCCTGCTAAGCCTGATGACCTGTGTTCAATTCCCTGGGATTCATATGGTGAAGCGGAGGAACCGACCCCCACAAGTTGCCTTTTCCCAATAAATAAATACTTAAATTAGAGTAGTAGAACATGGCAGACCTCATAATTCCCACACGTCACCCCAGTACTCAAGGGGCTGAGGCAAGAGGATTGTTGGAAGTTTTAGCCACCTGGGCTCTGGAGTGAGACCTTGGCTAAAGCAACGGAAAAGTCAGAACCCAGGATGAAAACAGCCTGACCGAGTCTAACTCGTAAGGGCTAATGACATGCTGAGACCACACCCCTGGTGTCACAGTATTCTGAGAACCTTCTTCAAAGCTCTCAAGAAATGATAAAGGCCCCGGCCTGGTCTACACTGCTGTTCAGAGCTTCTGTCAGTTCTGGCTGATGAGTGTCTACTTCTGGGCGCCATTAAGAAAATTCCTTAAGCTTAGTCTCCTAAAGATTTTACTCATTGATAAACTAAGTGTTTTTTGTTTTTTTTTTTTTTTTTGGTTTTTTCGAGACAGGGTTTCTCTGTGGTTTTGGAGCCTGTCCCAGAACTAGCTCTTGTAGACCAGGCTGGTCTCGAACTCACAGAGATCTGCCTGCCTCTGCCTCCCAAGTGCTGGGATTAAAGGCGTGCGCCACCACCGCCCGGCAAACTAAGTGTTTAATAAAAATGGCAGTGGGACTAGAGAGATGGCTCAGAGGTTAAGAGCACTGGCTGCTCTTCCAGAGGTCCTGAGTTAAATTCCCAGCAACCACATGGTGGCTCACAACCATCTGTAATGAGATCTGGTGCCCTCTTCTGGCCTGCAGGGATACATGCAGGCAGCACACTGTATACATAAAAAGTAAATAAATCTTTTAAAGTAAAATAAAATAAAAATGGCAGCTGCATGGCAGTACAAACCACCTGGGGGCTGAGGGTGTAGCTGAGATGACCAAGTGCTTACATGTCATCTCATGCAAAGACCAGTTTCCAACACTAGCACTGCATACAACCAACACGGAGGCACACACCTGCAATCCCAGCACCGAAGGATCAGAAATGCCAGAAGCCTTTGAGATGGCTGAGTGGGCAATGCTGAGGTGCTTGTGGCCTGGTGATGCAAGCCTCGCAATTCCCGGAATCCATCTGAGGGTGAGGGGAGGGAACTGAGTTCACACAGAACCCATCTGAGGGTTGGGGGGGAGAGAACTGACTTCACACAGAATCCATCTGAGGGTGGTGGTAGGGAGAACTGACTTCACACAGAATCCATCTGAAGGTGTGTGTGGGGGATAACTGACTTCACACAGAATCCATCTGAGGGTGGTGGGGGCGGGGGGGGGGAGCTGACTTCACAAAGCCGTCCTCTGAGCTCCACACACATGCTGTGGCCTTGCGAATGTGTGCCCCCCCACACAAAATAAATAAACAGAAGTTTAGGTCATCTAGCTATCCTCGGCTACATAGTGAGTTTGAGGCCAGCCTAGGCTACTTGAGAGCTTGTCTCAAAACAACAAAAAATCTAAACAGAAACTCCAAGATACCTAATATCTACTGAGCATTTTTTTTTCTTTTCGGTTTTTCGAGACAGGGTTTCTCTGTGGTTTTGGAGCCTGTCCTGGAACTAGCTCTTGTAGACCAGGCTGGCCTCGAACTCACAGAGATCCGCCTGCCTCTGCCTCCCGAGTGCTGGGATTAAAGATGTGCGCTATCACCGCCCGGCTTACTGAGCATTTTTTCAAGGGCAGGTAATTGCTATAGAGCCCTGACTGTCCTGGAACTCATTATGTACCCTGGTTCAGCATGGATGTCAAAGTTCTAATTCTCCAACCTCTGCCTCCTGAGTGGTGAGATTCAGGCTCATACCGACGTGCTTGGCCAGAGTTTTCTGTTTTGTTTTGTTTTCTTTTTTTTTTTTAATTATTTAACTTTATTTTATGTGCATTGGTGTGAGGATGTCAAGATCTGGAACTTGAGTTGTGAGCTGCCATGTGGGTGCTGGGAATCGAACCTGGGTCCTCTGGAAGGGCAGCCAGAGCTCTTAACCGCTGAGCCATCTCTCCAGCCCCCTTACTAGGCGCAGCTTCACCTTGTACCCTGGCTGTACCTGTGTTCACTGCATAGCCCAGAAGTGTCTTAACTTGTGATCTTCATCCTTTCTTGGGATTACAGGCATGTGAAGTTTTAATTTAATTCCACATATAAATGTAAGCAATTCTTATAGTAACACATGCAGAAATAATATTGTTGAAGTGGATTTAAGTTGCTGAGTAATATGCATAGGAAGAACGTGAGGCTCGGAGAGCTGAAGTCAAATTAACTCCAGGAGGTGAGGCTGGAAACAAGATGGCCGCCAGCACAAATACAACAGAAAAGTGCCTTGGTATATGGGTCCTACAGGGTCGACTTATCTCTGTTAAATCGTCAATAAAAGAGAGGGTCGGGGTCGGCATGTAGCTTAGTGATAGAGTTCTCTTGCACTTCAGAATCCTGAGGCAGGCTGGGCCAGACGGCTCAGCAGCTAAGGGCGCTTGCCTCCAAGCCTGACGACCTGAGTTCAAGCCCTGGAACCCACGTGGGAGGAGAGAATTCACTCCAAAAGTTGTTCCCTGACTCCACATGTGTCCACACACATATACATGCGAGATAATTTAATGTAAAAATGTTTTAAAAAGGAAACCCCGTAACTGTGGTCATCTCCACATATTTTCTGCAGCTATTTACAGCCTTTAAAAACTTACTTTGGCCTAAAACTTGTATGCCATAGAAGATCACCCAAGAGCCTTCCTAATCTGTCCTCTCTTTAAATTGAACGATTGCCAGCTCTAAATGAGCTTGCCTCCACCTCTATCCCAAATAACCTAGTTTGTTTGCTATTCTTCTGGCTCCTCCCTGCCTCTCCAGTTCTCTTGATAATTAACTCAACGTCAGGGCAAACAACGCTCAGTGGATGGTTTAGTGGGGGTTTACTTGGGGGAATATTATTTTAAGGTGAGTTGCTTTTGTTTATGCTGCATTTGTTCAACTCTGTGAAGCTGTGATTCTTCGCCTGTCTAAAACACCTGAGGGTCTAATAAAGCTGAACGGCCAATAACAAGGCAGGAGCAAGGGTAGGCGGGGCTGGCAGGCAGAGAGAATAGATAGAAGAATTGAGGAAGAGGAGGAGGAGGCCCTCAGGGGCCAGCCACCCAGCCAGCAAGGGAGTAGGAGTGAAAGTAACATGTATAGAAGAAAAGGAAAAAGTAGTCAGGATAATTTAAATTAGAAAAGCTGAAGAGAAACAAGACTAGCTAAGGCAGATCATTCATAACTAAGAATAAGCTTCCGTGTCTGATTTTTTGGAAGTTGGGTGGTTGGCCCCCAAGAGTCCAAAGGACACAACAGGGCTTGTTTTTTTTGTTTTTTTGTTTTTTTTTTTTAACACATAGTAAGAGAAATAGATGATATCAATAATTTCAAATTTAAGATGAAAATGGAAGATTGTGGCTGATTAGGATAAGAATGGAAGCCGGTGGTGGTGGTGGTGTACACCTCTAATCCTCTGTCTTCCGAGTGCTGGGATTAAACTCCTGATCCTCTTTTGACTATATCTCTCAAATCCTGGAGGCACAGGACTGAGCTACATTTAGCATCAACATCAATGGTTTTCTTTTTAAAGATTTATTAGTTATGTATACAGTGTATATACACCTACCTGCATGTATCCCTGCTGTCCAGAAAAGGGCACCAGATCCTATTATTTTAGTTGGTTGTGAGCCACCATGTGGTTGCTGGGAATTGAATTTAGGACCTCAGGAAGAATGGTCAGTGCTCTCAACCTCTGAGCCCTCACTCTAATACTCTAATGTCAATGTTTTAATTGAATTTTAATGTTTGTCTCTTAATGCAGATAGGCATGTCTTTCAGTTGACATGGAAAAGTCAACTTGTGTCTCTGTTTTTATTTAATTTTATTTTTTTCAAGACAGTATCTTTGTGTATCTCTGGCTGTCCCAGAACTCACTCTTTGGACCAGGCTGGCCTCGAACTCAGAAATCCGCCTGCCTCTGCGACACAAGTGCTGGGGATTAAAGGTGTACGCCACCACTGCCCAGCCTTTGAAAAGTATTTCTAATCAGTCTCATTTCAAGACATAGAGTAAGCAGAAGGAACATAATTTCACCATTCATGGAGGGGTCTGGACAGAAGAGGTCTGCTGGTTACTGAGGTGTTTACCAGTTGGATGCCAGGTTTTAAAAGGTAATGGGAGAGCCAGGTGGTAGTGCTGTATACCTTCAATCCCAGCATTCAGGAGGCAAAGGCGGGCAGATCTCCAAGTTTGAGGCCAGTAGTGTCTTCAGAGGGAGTTCCAGGACAGTCAGGGCTACACAGAGAAACCCTGTCTCAAAAAACAAAATAAACAAAGGGGGGAATGAAAGGGTAACGAGAGCCGGGAGAACCACGTTCTCATGCAGTGCTCACTCTGCAGACTCCTGAGTGGCAGCAAAGTAGGGGCTGGGTCCTGGGATCACCCTGGAAATCTGCACCCCGAGGGAACCGAACCCCAGCTGCCTCCATGCCCAGGCCTTTGTCCTACAGAAGCCCTCAGAGATTGCTACCTGATGTGAACCCACACGGAGCTGCTCAGACTGCTGTCCACTGGGGAGATAACAGCACAGCTTCTGGGGCTGCAGCCCCAAACAAGACTCTGTGGGAACGAGAAGTCTTTCTCCATTGCTCACTCAGCAAACATCTACCGAGCTCTCACAATCACTGGGCAGGGTCTGAGGCTAAAAGTTAACAACGATCGATAGATAGGCAAGGTCTCCCTTCTCGTGAAATGTCCGTTCTGTTGGGGAACTGGAACAAATAAAGGATGTGATTGGTGCAGGAAAGCACAAGAGGAACCAGGGTAGAGACGGCAAGGGGGCAGTGGCTTCGGAGTGGCTAGGGAAAGTCTCCCAATGAATGACGTTTGGACGGAATGCAGAATGAGGGGGAGGATAGAGGCAGCCAGGGGAAGAGATGATGAGAATGTTCCAGGCAAAGGAAAGAACAAACGCAAAGGCCCTGGGGCAGAAGTGAAACTGCTGGGGAGTGAGTGGAGATAAGTGTGAGATGAGTGTCAGCCGGATCAAACACGGACTCACAGGCAGCCGTAAAGAACTTTAATTGCTATATAACACTGTGGACGCAAGATCAGATATATTTCATATACTATGAGGATTTGATTGCTATATGCATTATAGACACAGTGATAGAGACTCCTGCG
The DNA here is from genome assembly GCF_950005125.1 of Chionomys nivalis. Lineage (NCBI taxonomy): Eukaryota > Metazoa > Chordata > Mammalia > Rodentia > Cricetidae > Chionomys > Chionomys nivalis. The sequence goes on from NC_080102.1 coordinate 56,956,533, forward strand.
TATAGTGCTTGTAATCTTACAAGGAAGCAATAATCCAGCAAGTGTAGAGGCAAGAAATGAAATAAAAATGCAATAAATGAAGGCTGAAGAGGGAGCCACTGATTTCAAAACTCAATACTAGAATATGCTTTTTCCGTATTTTAAGAGGCCACATCTAATTTGGGTTCTTAAGAAACAGGGGTTCATCAGGAGTGGGGTGGGGGTTACTTGGAGGCTGTGGGAACTGCCTGAGCAAAGGCTCAGAGGCAGGAAGGGAACCGGGCGGGTCCAGGAAACAGTGAATCACTTCTGCCGCGGTGCCAGGAGGGAGGGTAGTGTCGAGAGATAAGCCTGGAAAAATATGTGGGGGCATCTTGAAGGACGCGCACTGAAAGTTAGAGCATTCCTTGGGTACTGGCTCCCTGAAGCGTGTACGCGACTCCTCAGGCGCGGTTAAGTTTCACACTCCCAGCTCGGTCCCCAGAGAGGTCCAGGTGCCACTGGGCAGTCTACCTTCCCCCACGCCCAGGCAGCTTGTGAGCGGGTAAGCCGGGAACCGTACTTTGAAAATCCAAGCTCTTGACCTTTCCGTTTGTTGTTGTGACAGCTCTGCTGGTCCCAAAGTCTGAAGCCAGCTCCAAGGATTATTCAATGGTGTTGGCAAAATCAATCATCAATCAATCAACCTGTTAGGAGACTGATGAATGCCATGATCACTGCTGGGCTACACACTGGGGAGAATGGGATACACAGTAAGATCTTGTCTGAGGAAAACAGACTTGGGGGCTGGAGAGATGGCTCGGCGGTCAGAGCACACGTTGCTCTTGCAGAGGACCAGAATTCAGTTCCCAGCACCAACAACACTAGGTGGGCAGCTCTCAACTGTCTGGAACTCTAGCTTCAGGTAGCCGACACCTCTCACACTTCCTAGGGCACATACACAGACACACATATATTCACATAAAAAAAATAAAAACCTAAGACCGGAGAGACGGCTCAGTGGAAGAAAGTGACTGCCACACAGGCCTGACGATGCAAGTTGAATTCCTGACTCCCAAAGTAGAAGAGAACAGACTTTTGAAAGTAGTCCTCTGACCTCTGTGCACTGTAGAACACTTGCACACATACACAAACGACAAAACAAAATGAACTCTCAAAAATTAAAATTAAAATTAAAGGGGAAAAATTAAATTAAAATTAAGAGGGAAATAAAAATGAATCTTATCCTTTTCAAGTTTCTTCTTTAAATTTTGAGATAAGTTCTTACGACCCTGACTGTCCTTGGACGCAGGACCCCCCTCTCCTCAGTCAGACACAGTGTTTCAGGCAAAAACAGCAGGCTGAGCTCAAGCGTAAGCATTCTAAAAATGAACTTCTCCAAATCCCAAAGAAAACACTAAGAACAACAGATCTTGTCTAATAACTTGACATGGCAGATAAATCCTCTTGTGAGGGTGAGACCTGGTTTGTAGCCACCAGTCATGACAGGATTTGTGCGCTGAGCCAGCAGGCCTCTTCTAACTTAGTTTATGAGGTTCGGTCTAGGGGAGTACCTAAGGAGCTGCACCCATTTTTATTTTAACTTCTATTGTCCTGAGAGTTAAAGGGCTACAATGCTTATCTCAGGGTTCCATTGAACCTTGCCAGTCCAGTGGGAACGGCCTTTACTGCCGCTGATCTTAGGAAGTCCGGTAGCGACAGGGCCAGAAGTAACTTCAGAACGGCTTGGTAACAGCAGCTCTACAGAGTGGACTTCGGGATCAATAGCCCAACCCTTCTGTCCCACAGAGACTCTGAGTCAATGAGTGACTTGTCCAAGCTCACCTACCTGGCTGTGACAATACCAGACTGGGCTTCCTAAGAATCTTTCCTCCGGGTAGTGCCACTTCATGGATCAGCAGTTCTGCCCCACAGGACAATTATTATACCACAACTTTAGCTTCTAACCCTGCTCTCTTTCTCTTCCTTCCTTCCTTCCTTCCTTCCTTCCTTCCTTCCTTCCTTCCTTCCTTCCTTCTTTCCTTCTTTCCTTCCTTTCTTCTTTCTTTGTCTGTTTTTGAGAAGGGTTTCTCCATGTAGCCCTGGCTGTTCTGGAAGACCAGGCTGGTCTCAGACTCAGCGAGATCCACCTGCCTCTGCTTCTAAGTGCGGCCCTGGCCACTTGCCACTTTTTTAAGCCACTCATTCACTCTGGTTGGAAAGTCCATCTTTTTCCCCATGACCTCAGCATTCCAAATAAATGAAAGCACACAGAAGACCAAATAAAAGCAGGGCGGTGGTGATTCACACCTTTAATCCCAGCACTCTGGAGGTAGAGGCAGAGGCAAGACAATCTCTGTGAGTTTGAGGTCAATCTGGTCTGCAAAGCCAATTTCCAGGACAACAAGAGCTGTTACACAGAGAAACCCTGTCAAAAAAAAAAAAACTAAAAACAAAACAAAACAAAAAAAAAAACCTAAAAAATAAAAGTTGACCAAAAGGCAAGTCACTGGAAATCAAATGGAAATGCATGTGACAAATGTCCAGTCTGATAAGAAACTGAGGGACACAAACAGGCCAGGGTGATAGAGCCTGGGGCCCCAGCAGCCAAGGCCACTCCATTCAAGGCTAGCCTGGGCTACAGAGTGAGTGACTCTCTTAGAACAATGACAGAAAGTGAATAAATAAATACAAATTAAGCCAACTGTGCTTATCAGATCAGAAAACCTCAGAGTAACGTTCAACCAGTGTTCCCAAAGATGCAAACGCTGGGCACTCACACCCCAGCAGGAAAGAACGCTCATTCGTCTTTATGCAAAGCAGTTTAAAACATGCAACCTTCCTGAAAACTGGGTAAGGAATATCTTAGTGGCGGTGGGTGCTGGGAGTGAGACCTACCATGTCACAAATGCTAGGCAAGGGCTGACCACTGAGCTCGACTCCCAGACCCTCTGCACAGCCCTAGTTGGCCTTGAACTTCCAAGTGCTGTGCACCACCATTCCTGACTTCCTTTCAGTTTCTACAAAAAAAATTATTATTATTAGTGTGTGTGTGTACACATGAGTGTGGATGGATGAGTGCATGTCGCGACACATGTGTGGAGGTCAGAGGTAATGTGGGTGCAGGCAAGCAGGCTGAAGACAGGCAATGGTGGTACACATCTTTAATTCCAGCACTTGGAAGGCAGAGGGAGGCAGATCTCTGTGAGTTCGAGGTCAGCCTGGTCTACAGAGTGAGTTTCAGGACATCTAGGGCTACACAGAGAAACCCTGTCTTGAAAAAACAAAATAAATAAATAAATAAATACATGGAAAGAAAGAAGCAGGCTGAGCAAGCCGTGAAGAGCAAGCCAGTACCACTCCATGGCTCCTGCATCAGCTCCTGCCTCCAGGTTCCTACCCTGTTTGAGTTCCTGTCCTGACTTTCTACAGTTATTAGATATGGAGGTGTAACCCAAATAAACCCTTTCCTCCCCAGCTTGCCTTTAGGTCATGGTGCTTCATCACAGCAACAGTGACCCTAACTGAAACAAGCTTGAATAGAAAAAGCACTTTTACCTGCTGAGCTATGTTTTCTTATCATCCTGAGACTTCTTCTCAACTGCCCAGGCTGGCCTTGTATGCACTTTGTGGCTCAGGATGACTTTGAACTTGCAATCCTCTTGCCTCAGTGTCTAGAGGAGTTGGGAGTACAAATCCACACCACCAAAGCCTAGCTTGGCACTGGGCATTAAACATCACTCCTGAAGTGGGGGTAGGAGAATCAGGAGTTCAAGGCCAACCTGGCTACATGAGGCCCTGTCTCAAAAAAATTCTTATTTTTTTAATTGTTAGTAGTATTATTTTTGCTGCTAAGTGGTAGCAAGGAAGACAGTGGCAGGGCACTAGAGAAAAATCATAGGATATTTATTTTGTCTGGACAAACAGGTTCAACTTTCAGACTTTTAAGGATATATGGGGACAGGGTGTAGCTGCCTAGCATGCTCAAGACCCTAGTCCTGAGCCCCAGCGTTTCCTCACACAGAAAAAGTTTATGGAAATACAAAACAAAAGCATCTCAATATCACTAGTTTATCAGTAAAGAAATGAAACAAAATTGGCGATCCTTCTGTGTACAAAACAGAGTGTGTGTGAGGAACTATAAAATGTCCATACCATGAGCCATGTTACAAAATATGTAAACACTCCACACTTACTATCAGAAGTATATTTGTATATTTGCTGCTTCTGGTTTTCTTTTTTTTTTTTTTCCTTTTTTTTTTTTTTTTTTGGCTTTTTGAGACAGGGTTTCTCTGTAGCTTTGGAGCCTGTCCTGGAACTAGCTCTGTAGACCAGGCTGGTCTTGAACTCACAAAGATCCGCCTGCCTCTGCCTCCCAAGTGCTGGCATTAAAGGCGTGTGCCACAACTGCCTGGCCTGTTTTTTATAGTGAAAGTGTATCATGTATCCCAGGTTGGCCTCAAACTTGCGTGTAACATGTAGCCAAGGATGGCCTTGAATTTCTGTCCACCCTCCACCCTGTGTTGCTGGGATTGCAGCCATATACCACTATGCCCGGTTTTAGTTTTTGGTTCTTTTTAAAAAAATATTTAATAACCCATGTATCTGCAAATAAACAATGCATGTATATCACACCTAATAACCATTTAGACACGGTCATCCACAGGGATATGGACTTTAACTATCGCATCACTGAGCTGCAGGGTGCCTGACTTAGATGATGCAGATGCTCCACTGGTGGGGAGGGGCTGCTCTGAAGCTGCGCCAACAATGTACTGTTAATACAAAACTATCTTTGCTTACTCTAAACTTACAATCCACGTGAGCATGTGAAAACACGGGGCCTTCACAAGGGGAAGATTCTTACTATAATCAATAGTTTGACCTACACAGTTGGAGAAACAGTTCAAATGAGTTCTCTTTCTTCGTGTTCTGAGTGAATCTTTCTGAACTGACTGTTTTCTAAACCTAGAGTAGGTACAGGCTGTAGGCAGCTATCACCAACCAGGGAGCTAAGCCCAAGGAGGTGCTTCCAAGAGTCTTGGGATTTTCACCCTGGGAGAAGCAGTGCACACTTACACATGTAACACCCGTCCCACACTGCACACTACACATGTAACACCCATCCCACACTGCACACGTAACACCCACACTGCACACGTAACACCCGTCCCGCACTGCACACGTAACACCCGTCCCGCACTGCACACGTAACACCCGTCCCGCACTGCACACGTAACACCCGTCCCGCACTGCACACGTAACACCTGTCCCGCACTACACATGTAACACCCGTCCCACACTGCACACTACACACGTAACACCCGTCCCACACTACACACATAACACCCGTCTCACACTGCACACTACACATGTAACACCCGTCCCACACTACACACGTAACACCCGTCTCACACTACACACGTAACACCTGTCCCACGCTACACATGTAACACCCATCCTATACTACACATGCAACATCCTCCCACACTGCACACTACACACGTAACACCCGTCCCACGCTACACACGTAACACCCGTCCCACGCTACACACGTAACACCCGTCCCACGCTACACACGTAACACCCGTCCCACGCTACACACGTAACACCCGTCCCACGCTACACACGTAACACCCGTCCCACGCTACACACGTAACACCCGTCCCACGCTACACACGTAACACCAGTCCCACACTACACACGTAACACCAGTCCCACACTATACACGTAACATCCGTTTCACACTACACACATCCCACACTACCTGACCTGACCACACTATGCTGCAAGTGAGGTACATGTTTTTCTTATACAGCACATACAACTCACACCTTTTAAAAATGTATGTCTGCAATGTGGGGAAGGGATCACAGGGTACTATGGAGATTAGAGGACATCTTTAAGAAAGCAGTTCTCAAGAGAGTGGAGAAAAATATATAGCACAATAAAAACAATTTAAAAAGGAACCTAAAAAAAAAAGAAAGAAAAAAGCAGGCAGCTCCCTCTGCCCACTGCCCGCCCTGCGGAGGGCACTGTCGCCACAGGGCACCACGCCCAGCTTTACTGTTCGGTTCTATTTTAAAATTTTTATTTTTATTTTATTTGTGCAAGTGTTCTGCTTGCCTGTAAGTGCACCACATGTGTGTCTGGCGCCCACACAGGCAGAGTGAGATGAGGAAGGCCCTGGGACTGGAGCTAGAGACATTGTGAACTGCCTTGTGGGTGCGAGGGAAGGAAGCAGCTTCTCTGCCTAAGTACTCTTCATAGTCTGGTTCTTTTCAGACAGGTTTCTCCTGGAGCACAGGCTGGTCCTGCACTCACCGTATAGCTCAGGCTCGCCTCTAACTCCTAGCAGTCTTCCTGTCTTTGCTCTCCAATTATGATGATAGTCTTGCATCCCAGGCAAAAGATAGGACGATCATGGGTTCCGGCCAATCTGCACTGTACGGCAGGCTCCTGACTCAGTGGTTCCCAACCCTCCTAACGCTGTGACCCTTTAGTGCAATTCCTGATGGTGTGCTAACCCCAACCATAAAATTTTCATTGCTACTTCATAACTGTAATTTTATTAATGCCAGAATTGTAATGTAAATATCTGATATGTATGATATTTGATATGTGACCCCTGTGAAGGTCATTGAACCAGCAAAGAGGTCATGACCCACAGATCGAGGACCACTGTTTAATCCCAGCACAGGGAGGCAGAGGCAGGAGGACTACCAGGTTCAAGTACAACCTGGTCTTCCTAGTGAGTTCCAGGCTAGTAAGGACTACACAGTGAGAGACTGTCTCAGGAAACAAACGAATTCGATAAGAAAATCAAAAGGATGTAAATTTCATGCTATTGTACTAATGTCCTATAAGTGAACATGTGCAGTTACTGAAAAATCACTAATTAGCTCTTATCTATGTGTATGTGTCTATGGAGCTCACGCATTTGTGAGACGCCTCTAGAAGAGGCCTCAGGGCCTCTGGAGCTGGAGTTTCAGAGGCTTGGGAGACACGCAGTGTGGGTGCTAGGAACAGAGCAGCCCCTAAAACATTTAAGTGACAAGAGGTCACCTGACAGGCTGGCTAATGAGAGCATGCGGGTCAGACCTCCTTCAGTGAAAAGAAGTCTCCACTCAAGCGATCATCTGAGCCTCGGAGCTGGAGAGCCGGCTCAGTGGTGAAGAGCACTTACGCTCTTCCAGAGGACCCAAGATCAGTTCCCAGCGCCCACATGAGGCAACCTGAAACCTATAATTCCAGATCCAGGGCGATCTGATGCTTCTGGCCTCTGTGAGCACCTGAACTTGCGAGCAGATTCCCCCTGCCCACACACACATAGGTAAAGATAACTCTGTGAGCACATGAACTTGCGAGCAGATTCCCCTTGCCCACACACACATAGGTAAAGATAACTCTGTGAGCACCTGAACTTGCGAGCAGACTCCCCCTGCCCACACACACATAGGTAAAGATAACTCTGTGAGCACCTGAACTTGCAAGCAGACTCCCCTGCCCACACACACATAGGTAAAGATAACTCTGTGAGCACCTGAACTTGTGAGCAGACTCCCCTGCCCACACACACATAGGTAAAGATGATAATAAACCTTTAAAAAACATTTGAGTCTCCATCCAGCCACAGAATAAACACATCAGAACAATCCTGCCGAAAGTGCCGTTTACCAAAAACCTCGACTTCCCAACAATAGAGCGGAAACTACTTAAAGCCACAGATTTGTTCCTAAACACCTGGAGAGTCTGTGTTAAGGGACTGAACCACATCATGAGGTCACTATGCACAGTCTACAATGGAGTGCTTTATCTTCCTGTAAAAAAACAGTTAAAGAACACAGCAGCCTTCTAAAAACTAGTCTCTTCTTGCACAAATTATCTTAGGGACAAAGTTAAGCATTTTCTGTCTGTAGAACAAGCAAATTCCATTTAAGTGAATGTCGTCTCTCTGGTAGAAATACCCAATGAGGAAAGCGTGGGAACTGACGCCCAGGATGATGGCTCGGCAGGGAAGAGCACCTGATAACCGGAGTTCAATCCTCAGGACCTGCGCCGTGGAAGAGACAGCGGATTCCCGCAAGCTGTCATCTCATAACCCAGGCATGCCATGGCACGCACGTGCCCACACAAGCACATGTGCACACACACCCCACACACACCACACGCATGTACACACACCACACACATGTACATATACCACACACCACACACATGTACACACACACCACACATACCACACACACATACACACATACTATGCACACATACACCACACACCACACACACACACACTACAAGCACATGCACGCACACACACACCACACACCATATACACACCACACACACACACCACAAATACACGTAATTTAAAATTAAAACAAAAGGAAACTAATTTCACTTTCAACTTAAATAATGACTTTTTTTTCTCTACTTTGTGGTACAGTAGTGATTCATAGTGAAGATGCCTAGTGATCTTCCACACTCAACAATTCTATGTGTGTGCGTGTTTCATAAACCTTTGGCACAGAATTTTAAAGTTAACTATACCTGATTATAGTTGATTGGTGAAACCCTCAGAAAAATTAAAATTATCTAGGCAGTGGCGGTGCATGCATTTAATCCCAGCACTCGGGAGGCAGAGGCAGGCAGATCTCTGTGAGTTCAAGACCAGCCTGGGCTACAGAGCTAGTTCCAGGATAGGCTCCAAAGCTACACAGAGAAATCCTATCTCAAAAACACTAAAATAAATAAATAAAAAAGAAAAGAAAAAAGAAAAATTAAAATTATATTTGAATACATTCTAATAAACATTTGTAGATATTCAAATACATAATGCATGCAAATAAATCTGATTCTTTTATAAAACTTTCTATCAGGGAGCAAAGGAGATGAGACAGCAGGGTCAAAGAAATAGTCCCATTAAGTGCCACGGCTCAAATCGCCAAATGAAGCAACTAACACACACACTGACAAACAGACCCTATAGGAGGGCACCACATCATGGCCATCCTTTGTATGTTACGGTACTGTTAAACGGTTGGGAAATTAATAAGAGCCTGTAGTCATATCTGGGAAGGTATGTAGGTGGTACACACCTACAATGCCAACACATAGAGGATGGAGGCAGGAAAATCAGGAGGTCAAGTCTAGCCTCTGAGGCTACATAGCAATCAGAAGCTAGCCTGAGCTTCATGGGACATAGTCTCCAAAAAACCCAAAACAACAACAAAAAGCCTGCAGTCAAATGAAACATTTTCTTCTTTCTAAAAAAAAATATATATATATTTTAATGTGCATTGGTGTCTTGCCTGCATGTGTGTCAGTGTGAAGGTACCAGACTCCCTGGAACTTACGGACAGTTGTGAGCTGCCATGTGGGTAGTGGGAACTGAACCTGGGTCCTCTGGAAGAGCAGCCAGTGCTCGTAACTGCGGAGCCATCTCTCCAGTCCCAAATGAAGAGTTTTCAAAGCCCCGCCGTAAACTTCAGATATCAGATCATCAAACTCCAAAGAGCCTCAAAGGCTCCTACTCTTCCCCCAGGTGGCCTAAGACAAGATCTCCTTCACATTCTGTGTGTGCATGTGCTGGGGATGGAACACAGGCTCTCACACATGCTAACCTCACGCAACCACCGAGCTACACCCAGATTCAAGACATTTAAAGAGCGCCTAAGCAGTGAAGAGTGTCTCCGTTGCTAATAGAATTGTTTTCACTTCTGAAGCTTTCTCTTCCTAGAATTATTAGGTTGAAACTTGGCTCCACCTTTAACTAGAGTCGGGAACAAAGCCTGAATGTACCAAGTTAAACAAAGTCATACCATGAGGTAATTTTTACAAAATGGCCCCGCTTTGCCTACCATGCCAACACACAGTCTCAGCCCAGAGACTCCATGGTTCAGGGACTACCTGATAACACTACTTCTTCACCTAACAGCTCCACCAGCTATACACCGAATTTCCGGAGAATTAAACAGACTCCAATCCCATTTTCAAAAGCCGTAGAGTTGACTGACCAAAGACAAGGCAAGAAACATGAGTGGTAAAACAGAAAACAGTCGGGAACACTTCTCTTGTATGCACGTTCCCAGGGTTTGGGAATTGGGGGCAGAGAGAGAAATACCAAAACAATATCGGCAAAAGATTTCACCAATATGGTAAGTCGTATCTGTGGTGTGTCTAACTCATTTAATTGTAGGCTCTTTTAGGGTAGGGACCTTGGAACTTCGAATCTACAGAAAAGCTGCCATAAAATTCATTGAAAAAAAGGTTTTGTTCCCCCCCCAAATTCCTAACATAATTTAGTACCATATTATGTTATTCTAGCAATGCAAATATATGTGCGTGCAGACCTTTAAAAAGAGGCCGACAAGATGGCTCATGGTGTAAAAGGTGCTTGCCACCTTGAGTTTAACCCCCGAACCCACATGGTGGAAGGAAAGAGCAGACCCCCAGTTGTCCTCTGACCTACACACAACACAAATGCCATGGCACATACACAATAAATAAATGTAAAATACTAAAAGAAAGAAAGAAAGAAAGAAAGAAAGAAAGAAAGAAAGAAAGAAAGAAAGAAAGAAAGAAAGAAAAAAAAAACTATTCCAGGCTGGCAAGACAGCTCAACAGGTGAAAACATTTGCTGCACAAGTCTGAGGACCCGAGTTTGATTCTCCAACCCCAATGTGAGGAGAACCAGCTCCTACAAGCTGTCCTCCGACCTCTGACCTCCACAGGCCTGCATGCTATGCTGGTATTCATACACACACACCACACAAACGGCACATATTTATATGGCCAGGGATGGTGGAACAGCAGGCCTTTAACCTTAGCATTTGAGATGCAGAGGCAGCCACATCTCGGCCAGCCTGGTCCATAAAGCCAGTTCCAGGTCAAGCAGGAACTTTTTAAAGAGGAGGAGTCGTTTTTTGAAAGAAAAAAAAAACGAAACAAAACAAAACAAAACCCTCTTCTTCCAACTTTCTAGCGTCTTGAAGATTGTCCAAGATCACACTTCATCCACAGAACTCCGAAAGACCAGTAGTAGATGCACCAGAAACTATGTAGTTAAAAAGTTTTCCACTTACCCACTCAGGTGCAAAAGATGATCTCTCCTCCAAGGAGCACTTGTCTTAAAAACCCCAGAGCCTTTGGCTAACTTGTAAAGTCAACAGAACCATTTGGATTAGGCAGATTTTTTGAAAGATGGAATTAGTTGCAAGACAATAGTAGGTCGTTATCTCTCACCAGGATCAGCTAAACTCATTGTTGGGAGCGCCAGTAAGGAGGCTAGGACGGGTGCCAGATGGTTCGCTCCTAGCCACCACAACTTCAAGCTTTAGTGTGTGTGGCCAGAGGTGTACAGTTACCTAATATTAACACGTACGGATGTGAGTGAGCAACGGGTCCCAGCTCAAGTACATGAGAGCGATTTGAGAAGGAAAGCAAGGAGGGTCTCCTATGTTCTCAACACTTCTCAGAAGGGTATTACGCCTTAATCAGAGTTCATCTGGAGGAATGGAAGGGAGAAAAACTGGAGAGGGAACGGCTGCATGGAAGAAGGAAAGAGTTGCCGGATTATCTCCCCGAGAAGGAGTTTTGACTTTTGATGAACTGCTACTTTCCCTCCATCCCGTGGGAGACTATGGGCCGGGTCAGCGAAGGCTCAAGCCCGCGCACTTCCCAAAAGGGCGAGCGGAGGGTGGGGGGCTCCTCCATTGCCGACCCCAAGGGGAGAGGTTCCCGCTCCTGCAACAGCCCGCCTCAGAAGGCGCAGAGAGAACGCGGAGCGCAGCCCGAGACTCCGAGCACACGCAGGCTCCGGGGATGAGGGGAGAGGAGGCTCTTACCAGACCAGAAAGCCGTCGGCGCTGGCGTTGCACGGCCACGGTCCCTGCGCTCTACCCAGCGCACCTGTCGGGTCTGGGCTGCGGTACCTACGGCTCTGCGGCCCCGCCCCGGTCCGGCTCAGAGCTCCGCCCCGGCCCCGCCCCCGGCTGCGGCGCCGCGTACGCCCCCCCCCCCCCCCCCGCCTCCCGAGCGGCCGTGGGGTCTGCGTGCTCGCTCCCGCCGGCGGCGTTTCGACTCGTGATCGCTAGCGTCGCCCTAGCTGCGGTTTGAAGTTGCGGGAGGCGTGGCTCCTGTGTCTGCCTCCAACCCTGTTGTCGCCTCTCTGGCTCACCCTAACTCTCTCTGACTAGGGATTGCAGCAATTTGATTTGAGAATCACCCAGAAGTGTGGTCTAAGTTCAACTGCAGGGAAGTTCCTGGTGCTGTCAGGGCGAGTTCTATGCAGAGCCGTGGGCTGTGTAAAGAGCAGAGAGCGAATGAGGCCTGGCTTGGGCTAGCATTAGGTCATCTCAACTTAGTGGACCTGAGTTTCCTCATGGAGAGAAATGGCTGGAGAAGAGAGTAGGTGATGTCCAAATTCTCCAGGAGCTGCTGTGGTTTGTTTTTTTGCAACAATTGGAAGTTTTCCCTTGTTTTTTGAGACATGGGTGGGGGGTGGGGAGTCATCTGATACAGCTGAGGTTGGCCTGGAACCACTGTGTAGGCTGAAGACCACTTTGAGCTGTGGCTCATAATTGGCTGTAACTTCTGCTCCTGGGGAGCTGACACCATCCTCAGGCCTCCACAAGCTCCTGCACACCTCTCCCCGCCCCCTCTACACACACACACACACACACACACACACACGTAAGAAAAGGGCAGTAGCACGCGTCCTAGAAGGCTCGGCCTTCTCACAGTGTCGGCAAGACCCGCCTCTGTTTCTGCACTTGGGCTATGAGGAGCTGTGGAGATCCTGAGGAGCCGTATCATTTGACCATCAAGCCCTTAGATTCTTTCTCAAGCTCTATTCATCTGCGTGATGCCCTTTTCCCGTGTAAAGTATCAAATGAAAGAACTTCCGAAGCATTTCGTGTAAGTATTGATAAGTGTGATAAGGGCTAGTGGTAGAAAGATTTGGTTAAAAGTCCTAAAGACAAAGGGCATGATGGCATATGACCTTCATCCTGGCGCCCAGAAGTCTGAAATAGGATGGTTGTCTGGACAGCCTGTGTTGCAGAGCGAGGATGTCTAGCAGCAACAGCAGAAAGTAGTTGATGACTATGCTTTAAGGAAGTGAATAATTTCCAGCAACAGAATAGCCTCTTCATTGGGATATCTAACCTAGACCGACTTCTGGATAAATGCACTTAAGCTCCAGGAAAGATTAACACTTTATCCAAACATTTTAAAGCATTTATTCAAATAGGTTTTTTTGTTTGTTTGTTTTCGAGACAAAGTTTCGCTGTAACTTTGGAGCCTGTCCTGGAACTAGCTCTTGTAGACCAGGCTGTCCTTGAACTCACAGAGATCCGACTGCCTCTGCCTCACAAATGCTGGGATTAAAGGCATGCACCACCACTGCCCAGTTTTTAAAAGGGCTAGAAACATGGTTCAACAGTTAAGAGCACTGGCTGCTCTTCCAGAAGAAGCTGGTTCAACTCCCTGCACCTACATGGCAGCTCACAAATGTCTGTAACTCCAATTCCAGGGAATCCAAAAACCCTCACACAGACACACATACAGGCAAAACACCAATGCCCATAAGAAGAAATCATTTAAAAAGTTGTATAAGAAATGTTTTTTGAAAGGAAAGCAGCAAACTGCTCTAACAACTTGGGAAACGAGCTTTATAAGCTGAACAAGGAAGTAATGATATTGGCTACAGCTAGACTTTGCCCTATTTGATATGGTCACATGGCAGCACCCTAGTTATATAACCAATTTACGGGTTGGCTATCTGTAAATGGCGATCTCAATTCAGAATTAATCAGTTAGAAGGACTTTCTGGAACAAAAATAACCTTAGGCTAATAGCCTGCTTATTTTACTTTAATACCATCAGGCGTGAGTAAAAGCTGAGACTGTAGCTCATGATAGCACATGCACAGCCCCTGGCTCAGTCCTACCTAACCTGTAAACACCAGCACCTTGGAGGCTAAGATCCTGCTAAGAAACAAGCAGAAAAGAAAGGCCAGCAAAACTGAGTGGACCCCAGGGCCTCATGTGTGCTAGAACCCAACATGGAGGAGAATATTGAAGAGTATGTAATGTCAGGGTTGGAGAGGTGGCTCAGCAGTTAACTTCACTGGCTGCTCCTCCAGAGGACTCGGGTTTAATTCCCAGCACCCATGTGGCAGCTCACAACTGTCTGTAACTCCAGTTCCAGGGGATCTGACACCTTCGCACATGCAGGCAAAACACCATCACACATAAAATAAAAAATGATTTTAAAAAGGAGTATGGGGCCGGGCGGTGGTGGTGCACGCCTTTAATCCCAGCACTCGGTAGGCAGAGGCAGGTGGATCTCTGGGAGTTCGAGGCCAGCCTGGTCTACAAGAGCTTGTTCTGGGACAGACACCAAAGCTACAGAGAAACCGTGTCTCGAAAAACCAAAAAAAAAAAGGGGGGGGGGCTGGAGAGATGGCTCAGAGGTTAAGAGCACTGACTGCTCTTCCAGAGGTCCTGAGTTCAATTCCCAGCAACCACATGGTGGCTCACAGCCATCTATAATGAGATCTGGTGCCCTCTTCTGGCAAGCATACATGGAAGGAATGTTGTATACATAATAAATAATTTGCTCCAAAACCACAGAGAAACCCTGTCTCGAAAAACCAAAAAAAAAAAAAAAAAAAAAAAAAAGGAGTATGCATCCTCTAACCTGTGTTGAGCTTTTAGATCTAAGTCTCGTTTAGCCACTTACCTACTAGATCAACCATCCCCCGAGTCTTTGTAAGGTTTAGGTTGTGGTACAGCAGCAGAGGCTTTTATGAGCCAGGTTTTAGTACAACCATTCTTTTTGTTTATTTGAGACAGGATTTCTCTGTGTAGCTCTGGCTGTCCTGAGACACAGGCTGGCCTCAAACTCCCTGCCGCTGCCTCCCAAGTGCTGCAGTTAAAGGCATTCGGCATCACTGCCTGAATCATTAAAACTATTCTTTTCTTTTAATATTTATTTATTTATTATGCATACAATATTCTGTCTGTGTGTATGCCTGAAGGCCAGAAGAGGGCACCAGACCCCATCACAGATGGTTGTGAGCCACCATGTGGTTGCTGGGAATTGAACTCAGGACCTTTGGTAGAGCAGGCAATGCTCTTAACCTCTGAGCCATCTCTCCAGCCCCTCATTAAAACTATTCTTAAGAATCAAATTTTGGACCAGGCAGTGGTGGAACACACCTTTAATCCCAGCACTCTGGAGGCAGAGGCAGGCGGATCTCTGTGTGTTTAAGGCCAGCCTGACCTACATAATGAGTTCCAGGACAGCCAGGTCTACATAGTGAGACACTGTCTCAGACAAACAAAACAGAACAAGCCTATTGTTTAGGTTTTCCTAATCCACAGTCTCTGTGTAACAGTTACTCATCTCTCACTGCAAAGTAACCACAGACCACACACAGAAGGGACGTGGCTGCCATCCAGTATTTATTTATTTAGGGACAAGATCTCCTGCATGCCAGCCTTGACTTCATCACGTAGCCAGAGATGACTTTGGCCTTCTGATCTTCCTGCTTCCACCTCACGAGTCCTGGGATTCTAGGCACGACACACCCAGTTGCTGTCATTTGTGCAATGCTGCGGGTCAGCCGCAGGGCTTTGTGTTAGCAAATACTCTCCCAGCTGAGCTACATTCCCAGCTTCATGCTTCATTTATGCAAGGGGGCTGCAGGCCGACAGAGAAAATGTCAGGGAAGCAGAATTGAGCAGAAAGGCCACCGTAGCAGCCATTATGTTGTGAGACACCAAGAACCAGGCAGGTGTTGGTGAACTGGTCTGGAATTCCGGAGAGAGCTGCTTGTGTCACTGGCGAGTGAGTTCTAACTTTCTCCTTGTGGTTTCTCATTGTCTCACCGATGAACCTAATGAAAATGTTAGCAAGCGCCCAGGTCTGAACTGCATTCTCTTGGTAGGAAAGCAGGCATCTTCTTAGCTGAGCCAAATAGTAATCAAACTCTTATTCACAGTTTCATCTTATGAAACATCCTTAGAGAAAGTATTATCAAAGCCTTTTTGTTATTTTGGTTTTTTTTTTTGTTGTTGTTGTTGTTTTTTTTTGGTTTTTTTTTGGTTTTTTTTTTTTTTTTTTTTGGTTTTTCGAGACAGGGTTTCTCTGTGGCTTTGGAGCCTGTCCTGGAACTAGCTTTGTAGACCAGGCTGGTCTCAAACTCACAGAGATCCTCCTGCCTCTGCCTCCCGAGTGCTGGGATTAAAGGCGTGCTTGGTTTGGTTTTTTGAGACAGGGTTTCTCTGTGTAGCCCTGGCTATCCTGGAACTTGCTCAGTAGACCAGGCAGGCCTTGAACTGAGAGACCTGCCTGCCTCTATCTCTTAACTGCTGAGATTAAAGGTATGCCCTGCCTAGTGTCAAAATTGTTTTGTTTTGTTTTAGTTTAGTTTGGTTTTTGGTATTTCAAGATAGGGTTTCTCTGTGTAGCTTTGGAGCCTGTCCTGGAACTTGCTCTGTAGACTAGGCTTGACTTGAACTCAGAGATTCACTACCTCTGCCTCCCAAATGCTGGGATTAAAGGTGTGTGTCACTACCGCCCGGCCTGTTTTGTTTTGGTTTTGTTTTTGACAAGCACTTGGGAAGCAGAGGCAGGCAGATCTCTGTGAGTTCCAGGACACCCAGAGGTGTTGCACAGAGAAACCCTGTCTCGAAAAACTAAAACCAAAACCATCCTAGTTTTTAATCTAGCAAAATAATTCAGTGAATGCCTTGGACTCCATCCTTGTAATTGCATGGAAGATTCCAAGGAACTTGTCCTTTGGTTTCCATTCAGCCGCAAAGGCACACACACCATTCGCAGCTGCTGTGTCTGTGCCAATAGAGAAAGCATCAGTGCACATGAATGCGGCTTTTTGTTTTTGTTTTATGGGACTCAAGAGTTCAGGACCTCCTGCATGCTACCTCTACCACTGAACTACAACCCTAGAATATGATGTTTGGAAATATTATTACAATTTAATAGTTATTACAGAAGTCTACTCACAACTATCTATCTATCTATCTATCTATCTATCTATCTATCTATCTATTATGTATATAGTGTTTTTGCATAGAGGACACCAGATCTCATTATAGATGGTTGTGAGCCACCATGTGGTGGCTGGGAATTGAACTCAGGGCCTCTGGAAGAACTGCCAGTGCTCTTAACAGCTGAGCCATCTCTCCAGCCTGCAAGTCTGCAACTTTCCTCCCCCCCCCCCCCATTACTTACAACACAGTTTGGTCAATGGTTTGGGCATATTTCTAGCTAACTCTTACATCTTAAATTAACCCATATATTAATCTGCATATCGCCACATGGCTGTAACTTACCAGTAAGTTTCTGGCATCTTTCTTCTTTGGCAGCTGCATGACATCTGCCTGGCTCCACCTTTTCTCCTCCTCTATCTCTGCTTGGATTTCCTACCTTGCTATATTCTGCTCTGCCATAGGCCAAAGTAGCTTCTTTATTAACCAATGGCAATAAAACATTCAGGGCACACAGAGGGGAATCCTACATCATCTCTCCTTTTCTGTCTAAATAAAAAGCAAGGTTTTAACTTTAACATAATAAAATTACATATTGGTGTGGGAGAATTGTTTGTATTTTGTCAATCATGTTTTAAATAAACAGTTATCGAGCAAGAATTACACTTATAATATTTAGTCCATTTGTATCTGGAAAGTTTTTTAAAAAAATATTTATTTATTATGTATACAATATTCTGTCTGTAGGCCAGAAGAGGGCACCAGACCTCATTACAGATGGTTGTGAGCCACCATGTGGTTGCTGGGATTTGAACTCAGGACCTTTGGAAAGAACAGGCAATGTTCTTAATCGCTGAGCCATCTCTCCAGCCCTCTGGAAAGTTTCATATCTAATTTGTCTTTTATCATAACTAAGGAAAACTATAACTGTTTTCAACTCCATCAAAGACCCTAGAAGGATATACTACCTAAGTAAGCAGGAAGTACATTGTAAGTAACTTCCAAAACTCTAGAAATGACAGAGATATCTCGCTCTGTCATCCAAAGTCCTTCTGTAATGTTGGGGCATCCAATCTTCAGCCCACAGGCCCATAGTATCTGGCAGACTTTCTAGTAAAGCAGGAAATTTGAAAGACTGTTTTGCTTATATTGGCAGTTTGTCAGTCCCTTTTTTCTGTGTCCTGCAGAATGTCTGACAGACTCTTTCATGAAACAGGAACCCTGAAGGACTGTCTCACCTTCTTTTGGCAAGTTCAGCAGTCATTTCTCTGTGAGTCCTGCATGTCCAGTGCATACAGTATGCTGTCAAGCAGTCCAGGCAAGAGCAGTTTCTTGTCCAAATCAGCCTGCAACTTTCAATTAGTGTGTAAGCTGAGAAAAATACTGATATTGCCATAGGCCTTTATCTGCTAGCGAAGGGCATAACATAGCTAAAGGAAGGAAACAGTAGGCAGAGGGAACTGTTCACATGCACCGCAGTGCCACAAGTTCAGAAGGACAAACATACTGTCCGCTTTTACAATGTGGCTTCTTCCCTTTCTGCCTCCCTGGGCAAGGGGGGGAGTAGGTGATACAGAGTCGTTCTTGATTCCCATCATAATTCAAAGGGAAACTTTCACCCAGTGTCTGGAGCCCGGATGTTCTGCAAATGAAGGAGTCACCCTGGGTCCTTTGTAGCCGGAGCCCACCTAGGTGGCACGGTACAGATATACAAGGAAGAGGGATGGTTGGCATCTACATCACAAACCTGAAGAGAACCTGGGAAAGCTGTCAATGGTGGCCACTGCCATGGCTGCACTGAAGCCATTTTAAACCTGCCTGATGCCAGCACCATCACCTTCAGGAGCACCGGCTGCCACTGGATCCACTCCAGTGACGGCTGCTTCACTCCTGGGACTTTCTCTAACCTAACCCAAACAGCCTTCCTGGAGCTTCAACTTCTGCTAGTGGCTGATTCCATTGCTGACCATCAGCTCCTCACAGAAGGGTCAACCTGTGGCACTACCATCTCTCCGTGTAACAGATTCTCCTCCCGGCTATGTGGGCATTGCTGTGCCTTGCAACAACAGCCGCCCTGTGGGTCTGGTCTGGTAGCCTGGAAGTCCCGCACCTATCACGTATGTGGCACCATCTCTTGTGAGCACCCAGGGGAAGTCATGCCTGATTTCCACAGAGATCCTGAAGAGACTGAGAAGGAAGAACAATCCACTGTTGAAAAGGCTGTGGCCGAATGGAATTTCAGGGCAGTAGACCACACTAGTTCCTGAGTTCACTGCTGCCCAGCCATAGGTAGAAACCTGGTCTGAAGGATGGAGGTACCCTCTGCTTATCTCCAAGTTCCCGAGTGAGGACCAGAGGGCCTGGCCAGCCACCAAGGACTGGTCTGCAGCTCCCATGCTCAGGCCTCTGCACTGGGTTGGAACATGTGGTCATAAACTGTTCTACAGCAAAATGGAAAGAAGGAAGATGAAAATAATCTGTGAACATTGAAAAAAATGTGACTTTAATAGTGAATATTTGAGTCGGGCCCGGTGGTACAAGCCAGTAATCCCAGTACAGGAGACAGGAGGATCAGGGGCCATTTTGGCTGCCTAATGAGTTTAAGGCCTGACTGGGCTACATGAGACCCTGTCTCAATAAAACAAACCAAACAAATATTTGAATGATAAGTATTTGAAAGGTGAACTTAATTTTATCAGTTCTAATGGTGCATGCATAATAATCAGTAATACTGGAGTAACTACATAACAGGCCCCCAGACCTTAGCACCACTGATACCGTATTAGAGCCACCATTTAAGGCACCTTAAAACCCAGCACATAGGCCCAACACAGCAACAAAGACCCAATCCATCAAAGACCTGGTCCATGGCTCCAGAATCCAGGAAGGCCCTGCATGGACTAACCTCACTCTTTGCCTTCTGTTGTTCTGCTTCTCATGGTTTATGCTAACCACAGTGTGTTAACCGGGATGCGGTTTGTGAGCATAAAAGAAAACTGTAAGGATTGGGGTGCTTGACTTTGGAAAGTTCCCCATGCAGCCACCAGCTGGCAATAAAGACTTCTGTTCGGCTTTAAGAGTGTTCATGTGAAAAAAAAAATGTAAAAAAAAGAGTGTTCATGTGGCATCTCTACAAATTTTATAAAAGGCTTTCCTAAGTCAGGCATGAAGACACATGCCGTGCCTCAAATCCAGCTCTTGAAGGTGGTGGCAGATGGATCTCTGAGTTTGAAGGTGAGCCTGTTCTACAAAGCAAATTCCAGGAAAGCCTGGGCTACATAGAGAAACCCTGTCTTGATAAGCAAAAAAATAAAAATAAAATATTCAGCTCCTGAGAGGCTGAGCCAGGAAAGAAAGATTACAAATTCAAGACAATCCTGGGATAACCAATGAGAACTTGTCTGGTTGTGGTGGTTCACACCCTTGCATGAATCCTAGCATTTAGAAGGCAAAGAAAGGTGGATCTCTATGATTTTGAGCCACCTGGTCTGCATATGAATTCCAGGCTAGCCTACTAAATAGGGAGACCCATTTCCTTTTTCTTTTTAAATTTATTTATTTATTATGTATATAATATCCTGTCTGCGTGTATGCCTGCAGGCCAGAAGAGGGCACCAGATCTCATTACAGATGGTTGTGAGCTACCATGTAGTTGCTGGGAATTGAACTCAGGACCTTTGGAAGAGCAGGCAATGCTCTTAACCACTGAGCCATCTCTCCAGCCCATGGGAGACCCATTTTCAAACAAACAAGCAAACAAACAAACGAAAAGGCTAGACGCGGCAGTGGAAGCTGTAATCTGAGCCCTGGGGAGATGGAAGAAGGGTCAGAAGTCCAAGGCCGTCTTCTACCCCTGCAGTTCTTAACCTGTGGGGATTAAAGGGCCCTTTCACAGACCATTGAAAAACACAGATATTTACATTATAATTCTTAACACTTATGAAGTAGCAAGGAAAATGATCTGATGATTGAGGTCCCCACAGCATGAGGAACCGTATAAAAGGGTCATAGCATTAGGAAGGTTGAGGACTCTGCTCTACTGTGTAAGGAGTCTGAGGCCAACTTAGGACAGAGACCCTGAGTCATACAACAACAAAATAACAATAAAGTGTGGTCCACTAAGCATTTGCTATCAAAGAAAACCATTGCAACAGTTACCTACAGGGCTGATGTAGCCTCCTGGAGTGCCAGCTTGTAGGACCTGTCCCAGCAAGTGGCTGATCTCCTGGCCTGGAAGTGGGCGAGACTGTCACTGAGAAAGAAGTTCAGCTGGAAACAGTGTATGCTGAAGAAAACAAGAGGCGGGAACATGTGTATTACCAGATGGGCCTGAGGAAACTGAGCACAGCTCAAAGGAGCCGCTCATCATGACAACGTGTACAAGATTGCCCCATAGAGGGACATTGCAGTGTCCCAGGTCCCACATGGTGTCTAAGAACCATCTGTGACTCCAGTTGTAGGGGACCTGATACCCTCTTAGGCCTCTGTGGGCAGCAGGTACACATGTGGCACACAGACATGCATGTAGACAAAACACAACTACACACACTACACACAACCATATATACACATATATACACACCACACAAACATACAATCCTATATACATATACAATCACACACACATACGATCATACCACATACATATGCACACATACACTCATGACCCTACACACATATACAACCACACACATACAGTCATACCACACAACTCTACACACATAGACAACCACATACATACACATACAATGATTTACACACACCACACACAACCACACATACACATGCAGTCATATACAGCACACACATACAATCATACCACACACACAAAACCCTATACATATACATAACCACACACATACACATACCATCATTACCATCATACACACACACCACATCACACATACACAAAGCCGGGTTACCTCTTACTTTGTAAGACTTAAAACAAAAGGAATGCCTCTCTTTGGTTTTGAGACAGGGTCTCACCATGTAGAAACTCAAATTGGCCTGGAACTCACAGAGTCCTAACAGCTTCTGCCTCCCAAAGTACTGAACTTAAAGGTGTGAGCCACCACATCAGACCAAAGGGGATTTCGCTAGACTACAACTTCATTCTCACATCTTTAGGAAAAGAATATCAGTTTGAATATGTGACATTTCTCATGAGTGACTCCATGTTGTGGGCTAGTGTAAGAGCTGAGTCAAACAAATGACCACCTATAATTTTTAAAAACAGTATATAATGCTTAGTCTTTATTGTAAACTTGATTGAGAATCACTTATGAGATGAGGAAGAGAACTCAGGGTGTGTTCCCAGTCCCCACATCAAGGGCTTACAGCTTCCTGTAACTCCAGTTCCAGGGAATCTAGTGCCCTCTTCTGGCCTCTGTGGGCAACTGCACTCATGTGCACATACCACCCATATAGACATCTATATATATAATTTTTTAAAAAAAAACTATTTTATTAAAAAGAGAGAGAGAAAGATGAATGAGGACACCTGTGTGCCACTAAGGGCATTTTGAGAAAAGAATAACTGAGGGGGAACACATACCCTGAATGAGGGGGGCACCATTCCATAAGCCAGTGCCCTGGACAGAATACAAGTGGGGAAGAGAAGGCCAGGAGAGAACCATCTTCCCGTGATCTGATCCCCACCATAATGAACTGAACCCTCTGAAAATGAGCCCGAACAAACCCTCTCTGTCAGTCACAGCAATGCACTGTGACAATAACTCCTCCGACTGTAGCCTACCAGCCTCAACACCTTTGCGCTTCAGTTTAAAGTCCATCAAACATCCCTTTGTTACATAAACATCTGGAGTTCATTCTGTTTTCCTTGGAAGATTGTAAGCCACAGACAAAGATCCATTCAGCCATATTCTCTCCTCCTTACTTCCTGGAGTTGAAGGAATTGAGTCATCAACCAAACAGGACTTGAAAAAAGCCCTTCTGCAGTACCCTGATCCCAGATCCCAGCACTCAGAGAAACCATCTCAAAAGAGAGAGAGAGAGAGAGAGAGAGAGAGAGAGAGAGAGAGAGAGAGAGAGAGAAGGAAGAAAACAGCCTTTCCTGGTCTACATGTAAGTAACTCCTGAAACTTGGAATATCTTGTGTGTGTTTGTTTTTTGGGTTTGTTTTGTTTAGTTTTTCAAGTGTTTTTTGAGACAGGGTTTTTCTTTGTAGCCTTGGCTGTCCTGAAACTCACTCTGTAGACCAGGCTGGCCTTGAACTCACAGAGATCCTCCTGCCTTCTGTGTGCTGGGATTAAAGGCATGTGCATCCACATCTGGCATTTTTGAAAACTAGAAAAAATCCCCTCACCCCATTCTTCAGTCTCCTGACCACCGGGAGGGAGCCACTTACTAAGAAGTGAGACAGTGACTCCCTGTAGTCAGGAGACTGAAGAAGGAGTTGCCCTAAAATTGCATTTGTATGTAAATTTTTTCAGTTCATAGGTCTGTTAGCCTCATCAAGTTAATTTTGACACAAGGTGTAGGTGAAAGTTAAAATGTTTCAGCATCTTTTGTTAAAAAGGCTGTAGTGTCCTGGTTGGATTACATCAGCTTCTTTGTTACAAATTAAGTGTTTGTGTGAGTTTGTTTTTGGACATTCTAATCTATTTATAAGTCTATCACAACCTTTTAAAAGAATTTTTATTTGTGTGTGTGTGTGCGCCCATGTGTGTGCATGCATGCGCATGCTTGCACCACACCATGTGTGGAGGTCTGAGGATTTTTGGGAATCAGTTCTCATCTTCTACTTCCTTGGGACAGAATCTGTCTTATTTTTGCTATTGTGCTTCATACTCAAGGCTAACTAGCCCCAGAGTTTCCAGAAAACCATTCTGCCTCAGCCTTTGTTATACCACAGGAATGCTGGCCTTAAAGCTGTCCACCACCACGCCCTGATTTCACATGGACTCCAGGGAGCAAGTTAGGTGATCCGGCACACAACAAGCAGCCTTATGACAACCTGGTTAGTGAGAAGATAATTGGCTTTACTTTGTTAAAAAACAAGGACTTGGAGAGATGGTTCAGTGGTTAAGAGCACTGGCTGTTCTTCCAAAGGTCCCAAGTTCAATTCCCAGCACTCACATGACATCTCACGACTGTCTGTAACTCTAAGATCTGACATACTTACACATACATACATGCCGGCAAAACACCAATGCACATAAAATAAAAAATTAATTGAAAAAAACCTTTGAAGTGGTTTTTGATGTTTTTTCGTTTTCAAGACAAGGTTTCTCTGTGTAGCCTTGGCTGTCTTGGAACTCCCTCTGTAGATCAGGCCACTGAGTGCTGTGCTGAGATTAAAGGTGTGTACCACTACCCCCCAGCTGATTCTTTTTTTTTTTTTTTTTTTTTTTTTTTTTTTTTTTTGGTTTTTCGAGACAGGGTTTCTCTGTGTAGCTTTGGAGCCTGTCCTGGAACTAGCTCTTGTAGACCAGGCTGGTCTCAAACTCACAGAGATCCGCGTGCCTCTGCCTCCCAAGTGCTGGGATTAAAGGAGTGCGCCACCACCGCCCGGCCTCCCCATCTGATTCTTGACTATTATGAAAAAGAACTGGCTGTCCTGGAGTTCACTGTGTAGACGAGGTCATCATCATCTGCATAGTGAGTTTGAGGCTAGCCTGGGCTACCTAAGATCAGTGGTGTCAAAACAATGACAAAAGAATTAGGCATTCTGTCATGCAGTAGTGCGCCGCCTTTAATCCCAGCATTCGGGAGGCAGAGGCAGGTGAGTTCAAGGCCAGCCTGGCCAACAGAGTGAGTTCCAGAATAGCCGGAGAAACCCTGCCTCAAAAAAACCAATAAATAAATAAATACAATAAAAATCTTTGTTCATGTACTTTTATTTTCCAGAATACAGAAATAAAATTACATCTTGTGTGGAAACCTTTAAGAATAACTGAAACTATGTTCTATTAAAAAACAAAGCCACTTGGAAATATCAAAGCCTGAGAACAGATTCTGTTCTTTACAAACAACAGCCACACAAATACCACAAGTAAAGGAAGGGGATTTCCTGAGCACTGCTTCCAGGCAGCCTAATAAATGAGGGTGGAGCGATTGTCCTTCTGAGAATACTCCCTGCCGGCCAGCTCACATACTTCCTTACTAACTAAAATGATCCTCTTGCCTCCCAAGCCAGCTTTCTATGTAGGATTTTAAAGACACACACAAGCCCTTCAGCAGATGACAAACCTTTGGGATTGTGTTGGCTTCTGAATATGCTGAGTAGTAAATTGTTTGAGGTTAAAGTCTGTGGTGGGGATGGTATGAAGTCAGGGAGATGACGCACGCACGACTGGGAAGGGGGCAGACATCCAGGCGGAGGTGCTCACAGTGGCAAGACCAGCTTTGAAGTCAGAGTCTGTCCGCAATCCATCTTTCTTTCTTTATAAAATGCTTTAAATCTTATTATTTAACGTTCCATGCTTGTACGTAATGTATTTCCACCATAGTCAGATACCGTCTGTTCCCACCTCTTAACTCCCTGCTCTCCATCTGGACTCCTTTACCAACAGCAATGAGTCTTTTCTGTCTATCTGTCTGTCTATCAACTATCTACTTATTTTGGGGGCAGAGTCTCACTATGTAGCCCCAGCTGGCCTGGAACTCACTATGTAAATCAGACTGACCAAGAATTTATAGCAATCCACCTGCCTCTGCCTCCCGAGTGCAGATTAAAGGTGTGCGCCACCATCCCTGGCTCCTTTTTGACTTATTAGCCGTGAGTAACGAGGCAAGTTTCTCAGCCACGCTAAGCCCCGCCTCTTCGCCTCTTTAGACACTTGCTGTAGATTAACGCAAAGGACACCTGGGCCCTATCGTCAGTAAATTCGGATTTCTTCCTCTTCTCCCACGCTGGATTTTCAGAAGCTAAACTGCATGCCCCATAGCAGAATCTGATCTGTTCGTTCTTGCTTGTTTTTTCACTCAGGGAATGGTAGACGGCTGCAGAGTATTGGGGAACAGAACACCAGAGCTCAGGGATCGGCCTCTGGGATAAGAAACTAGTTCAGCAGGAAGTGCGCACCACCAGCCCTGAAGGATCATGCGCTCAAGGTGTCCAATCTCCTCTCACACGCTTAATACCTCAAATGTCACTCCGTGGGGGAAGCCTCTCTAGGGAGCGCTCCGAGAACAGTGCCCGGCTGTGGAGCAAGGCTGACCTGAGGACACCTTTCAGTCTTTCTCTATCCTTCTTTGTCCTCCTGTAATTTAACTATGGCCTTGCTTACTGCAGCTTCTAAATTCAAAGACACTTATTGGTGTCTGTCACCTTAAATTACCAGATTCTGGCCCCTCCCTCCCACCCCCATGAAAGGACAGCAAAGCTTCCTAGTTTAAGTCGTGTCTGGTTCCTCCTCCCTGTCTCCAGCACACCTGCCTTTTCACAGTTAACTTCTAAATGGCAGAAGGAATCACCAAAATGCATAGTAGTTTCGGGGAGATCTGCACATCCCTGTTAGCAAGCAGATGACATTGTGTCCTGCTTTCTGAATCTGCTTTTGGAATCCTGTAAAAAAAAAAAAAAACTATCAAAAATACAGATCAAAGCATAAAGTCATCGTCACACGACTGGTCACATGGGAAAATCTGTGTCACTCTTCCCTTCTCCGGATGAACAGAATGAAGATCAGGGTCTCTCTCCACAATGAAGGCTGCAGACTCGGCCTTTTATCTGGTTTTCAAGAAAGGCAAGCCCCGTTAGAACTCACTTTCTAATTCTGGGTTGTTTGGTTTGTTTCCCATTTTGTTTTCTGGACAGGCTGGCCTTGAGCATGCAGTGATCCGCTGGGATTGCAGGCGTGCCCCACCATGCCCAGAGTCTGAGCTCATTCTCCACCCCACTTCCAAGCTTTCACTGTGTAGTCTGGACTGGAGTCAGGCATCCACCTGCCTCAGCCTCTCAAACACCGGGATTATAGGAATTCTGGGACTACAGGCATGTACAACTATATCTGGCTCAAAAGCATCTATCTATCTATCTATCTATCTATCTATCTATCTATCTATCTATCATTTTATTTATTTATTTATTTATTTATTTATTTATTTATTGAGATAGTGAGACAGGGGCTCACTCTGCAGCCCTGGCAGTCCTGAAACTTACTATGTAGTCCAGGCTGGCCATAGACTCACATAGATCCAGCTACTTCTCTGCCTCCTCCCAAGTGCTAGGGTCAGAGGTGTGCACTACCACCTACCACCCTGGCTTTCTGCTTCTTTTGAGCATGTGTAAGTTTGAGCCTGTACAGCTGGCAGTGTAAATCTTTATATCTTCTGTTACAGTATCATGCATATCTATATCAAGCATGGTGGTATATAACCCTAGCAAACAGAAGACCCACAAACAAACAAAATTATTTATAAGGAAACATTGTGAGTTTTTAGAATTTTATTGGAGTCATTGAAGATCTCCATCAAGCATGTCTAGTCTATAGCCACATACATCCCAAGACAGCTGGGAATGCGTACAACATGTTTGTAGATGACAGCATGATTCTAGACAGACACCCCTGGA
The DNA here is from genome assembly GCF_950005125.1 of Chionomys nivalis. Classification (NCBI taxonomy): domain Eukaryota; kingdom Metazoa; phylum Chordata; class Mammalia; order Rodentia; family Cricetidae; genus Chionomys; species Chionomys nivalis. The sequence goes on from NC_080102.1 coordinate 56,984,049, forward strand.
AGTACAGGTAGTAATGTGTTGTGCATATAGAGAGGGTTGTTATGAGTTCTTTCTTTTGTTTCTGGGGCCCAGAAACAACACCCACATGTAAGGTTTAACTTGGTGTGGGACTAAAGATGACATTCTGGTGTGATGTCAAATGTCTGTAATCCCAGCATTGAGAGGTGGAGGCAGGAGACTCAGGAATTCAAAGACATCTGACACTACTAATTTTCAAGATCGTGTCTAAAAATGAGCAACAACAACAAAAACCAAAGCTGAGCAGGGTGAGATAGTGTATTCCTCTCTAATCCCAGCACTTCAGAGGTAGAGGCAGGAGAATCAGGAGTTCAAAGCCTGGCTTCATGATAATCATTAAGTAATAAATGAATATTAAAAAGTAAAGATCATAGCTTTACGAGTTGTTCAATAACAAGTGTTGGGGAAATTGGTTGCTTTTTTAGAAAAATAGTACCATCTTTATCTAGTATAAAAATAAATTCCAACAGAGCAGTGGTGGTGCACACCCTTAATCCCAGCACTCAGGAGCAGAGGCAAGTGGATCTCTGTGAGTTCGAGGCCAGCCTGATCTGCAAAGAGAGTTCCAGGATAGCCAAGACTGTTACTACATCCCACCCTACAAAGAGAAAAAGATTTGGAGCTAATTATTGACTGTGACATCACCAGTGTGTATCTTATTTGGTGTGACTGCATCAGGCTATCCTCCGACTCTCCATCGGCAAGGATAACTTTGAACTGTTGATCCCATGAATGCTGGTTTCTCTTGTCTTAGATCACTCCTCCTCTCTCCCTCACAGCCATTCAGGAACACAAAAGACATTTTAGCTCATGAATCACACAGAACAGGCCATGGGAGAGATTTGGTTCGCAGGTCAGAGATTATCAACACCTTGACTAGAACTTGTAATCTGTGGAGTAATCTGTGGATATTGTTACAGTGAGCTAAGCCAGCATTAAATTATTAACACTCCTTGTAACTGACATTGCAGTCACTGCTACTACTGCAGTTTTGTGATCTGGAACTCTGAAACAAAGACAGTCAAGATAACTAAAACGATGCTCTGTGGTGCTTAATCTTGCTTATCTGGATTGAGAAACACCTGGAACAGTAGAGCCAGGTGCCTCTGGGCACGCAGATGAGGGAGTTGCCAAAAAGACCAGCGCCTGTGCACAGAATGTTGTGGGCAGTGTTAGCCCAGAGGCTGGGAGTCAGGGTAGGGTACAATAGGGGAAGGAAGGAACCCAGCATCTCTTTCTATTTCCTGGCCACTCCCCTCCCCGCAACCCCTCTTCATGAAGGACTGAAGCCTTTGGAAGTATGAACAAAATTTCTAGAGTTGCTGGGTATTTGGTCACAGCATACTTCACCAGGCATGGTGGATCGCACCTGTGACCCCAGTACTCAAGAACCTGAGGCAGGAAGAATGGGAGTTCAAGAGCAGCCTGGGCTACATGAGACCCTGTCTCAAATAAATAAATAAACAGTTCTGAGGATACAACTTAGTGGCAGAGCATTCACAGGGCCCAGACTTAACAGGCCCCAGACCTTAGCACAACTGACTCCGTGATGGACCATTCAGGCTGTAAAACTCAGCACATAGACAGCACCACCTGCCAAAATTAAAGATCTAATCCATCCAAGTCCATAGTTCTGAGAAAGTTTCTAAATGTACTAACTTTCCTTCCTTCCTTCTTTCCTTCTCTCTTTTTTTACACACCAATCCCAGTTTCCCCTCCCTCCTCTCCTCCCACCTCCCCCACTTCCCCCCCATTATCTACTCAGCAAGGATAAGGCCTCCCCTGGGAAGTCAATTAAGTCTATTCCATCACCTCACTGAGGCAGGACCAAGGCCTCCTCCACATGTTTAGGCTGAGTAGGACATCTCTCCATAGAGAGTCAGTTCATGCATTAGCTAACCTTGCTTTTAGCTTTTCTAGTTCTACTTCTGGCGAACTGTCCTTGTTAACTGCAGTATGACAACCCAGAACATGGCTTTTGTGCTTAAAGGCTCACCCTGAGAAAGGTGTGGGGTCACCAGTCAGCTAATAGACTTTCAATTGGCTTAAACCCGTGTCCAAACAGGTTCCTCTGGTGGATACCCCACAACGTACGGTCCTGGGTTCAGTCTCAAGATCTCTAAGGACGAACAACAAAAATTTAAGTAGTTTGATGCTTTCATCAAAACTTACACCTTTAATCCCAGCACTTGGGAGACAGAGGCAGGAGGGTCTCTGTGAGTCTGAGGCCAGCCTGCTCTACAGAGCGAGCTCCAGAATGGCCAGGGTACATTGCGAGACTGTCTCAAGAACAAATGAACAAGCCGGGCGGTGGTGGCGCACGCCTTTAATCCCAGCACTTAGGAGGCAGAGGCAGGCGGATCTCTGTGAGTTCGAGACCAGCCTGGTCTACAAGAGCTAGTTCCAGGACAGGCTCCAAAACCACAGAGAAACCCTGTCTCGAAAAATCAAAAAAAAAAAAAAAAAAAATGAACAGTCGCATGCTCTGTACATTACACTGTTCTATCACCTCACTGAGTATTTTATATCACACGTGTTCCGAGTGGTACCCAAAGTATTTTATCTTTGTAAATAAATTGGGAAAAGTAGAGTAAAATTAAGGTTTAGTTACTGTATTTGTCAGAAGCATCGTGAACACTGAAAGAGCTCCCCAGAACTAGCTCCACCTAACACGACAAAGCAGCAGGCTGGAGTTAACACACAGCCAGCCCCTCAAGTTCCAGGACAAATCCTTGTGGGGTTGGGGCTCTCTGGAAGACAGACATCTGTTCCAGTCAGTCATCCAAATGTGAGCTCTGGAAGTGGGTTCTAGAATAATCCTCCACGGAGTCCTCATCTGCAAGGGAGCCCAGATGTGCTCGAGGTCTCTCCTAGCACTGCAGCGCTTTTGATTATGACTATATTTTTCAAAGGATGTACCTAAGGATGCTTGGTTGTTTTTCTCTCGGGATTTAGTGTAGTGGCTCAGTCAAATAGAGCCGTGAACTCCAGTTCATTTTATGAAGGAGAACTGCAAGCCAGGGCTCCAGGCGCGGCTCTCCTGGGATTATGAGTCGGTGTTTGAAGTAAAAGCTAACCATGTGGTTTTTGTTTCATTGTTTAAAACAGACTCTCCCTCTGGTGTGTGCTCGTGTATACATGTGTGTGTGGAGGCCTTTTTGTGTTTATTTGATTTCCCCTAGAGACGGGATCTCTCACTAGCCCGGAGCTCACCACGAAGGCTGGACTGAGGTGAGCAGCTCTGGGCTTCCAAATCCATGCCAGCACCCCCAGCTTGTTAACATATGGGGTCTGGGGACCAAACTCACATTTCTTTGCTTGCAAGGCAAGCGCCATGCTGACTGAACTGTCTCCCCAGCTTGTTGAAGCAGTGTCTCTCAGGGCCAGCAACATGCTCAGCGGATAAAGAAAGATGCATTTTGTCAACCGCAACAACCTAAGTTTGATCCCTAGGACCCACGTGGCAAAGAGCCAACTCCTGAAGCTAGTGACCTCTGACCTTTGAATGTGTTCTGTGGCACATGCTCCCCACCACCCATACACGTGCATACAAATAGCAAGGCACATGTGATGTGGATTAAGAAAGAAACGGGATCTCCTGCGGCCCAAACTTCACCCTCTCTTCTGCGCTCCTGGCTGTGGATGGCTTTGAACTCTCAATCTTCCTGTCTCCATCTCCCAAGTGCTGGGGTTGCAGGATGGACGCTCTTGCCATATTTTGTCTTGTTATTTGTTTTTCAAGACAGAGTTTCTTTGTGTATTGGCTATTCTGGAACAGAACCAGGCTGGCCTCAAACTCACAGAGATCCACCTGCCTCTGCCTCCAGAGAGCTGGGATAAAGGCGTGGAGCAGAAGTCTACAGTCTGGTCTATAGAGTGAGTTCCAGGACAACCAGGGATACATAGATAAACTCTGTCTCAAAAAGCCAAGAAACAAACAACAACAATAATAGTGGCATACGCCACCATGCCCAGTCACTAGGAGAGATTGTCTTTTAAGTTAACTGAGAGAGGACAATGCACCCTAAATTGGGCAGCCCCTTTCCCTGGGCAACGAGCTCAGATTGCAAGTAAAGGAGAAAGCTGACTGAGCAGCGGCCTTATGCTATTGGCTTCCTGACCTCACGCACCATGTGACCAGCTCCTGTCACCATGACTTCTGGGCCATGGCAGACAGAACAGACCCTCCCCCTGTAAGTCACTTTGTCGGGTGTTTTATCACAGCAACAGACATGTGGCTGTAATCCCGGCACCACACAAGCCATGTGCGATTGTATACACCTGTAATTCACAACTCACAGTCGAGGCAGGAAGGTCAAGAGTTCAAGGTCATTCACAGATGCACAGTGAGTCTGATGCACCTGAGGTGCCCTAGGTTCAAGATGGAAAGGGGTCTTGGTTTTGGTCACTGATTGCACACTATTTATCCAAAGATAAACTTTATTTCAATAAATGCAAGTTTTTACTCATGGTGAACATCTCTGATAAAAGATGAAGAGACACCATGACCACTGTTCGGGTGGAAGCTCCATCCCAAGCCCCCTCCCCCATCTCTCCCCAAACCCTGCTGCATCTCAGAAAACTTGCCAAATGATGCCCCCTCCCCAAAGATGCTCAAGACCACTCCCACAGGGTATTTAAACTTCTATGTGTTGCTTTTATTTGTTAATGAATAAAGAAAACTGGCTTGGCCTATAGCTGGGAAGAAGAAGGCAGAGTCAGGAAGACGCCACGGAGCCGCTGCCGGAGATAGACGTGCTGAAACTTTGCTGGTAGGCCACGACCTCGTGGCGATGCACAGATTAATGGAGATGGGTTAAATTAAGATGTAAGAGTTAGCCAATAAGAAGCTAGAGCTAATGGGCCAAGCAGTGATTTAATTAATACAATTTCTGTGTGATCATTTCAGGTCTAAGCTAGCTGGGCAGCTGGGAACCAAACAAGCCGCTCTCTCTTACAACACTCCTCCTCCTCTTCCTCCTCTTTCCTCTCCTCCTACCCTCCTCTCTTTCTTTCTTTCTTTCTTTCTTTCTTTCTTTCTTTCTTTCTTTCTTTCTTTCTTTCTTTCTTTCTTATTTGAGACATAGTTTCACTGTGTATTTCTGGCTGGCCTGGCCTGGAACTCCTTATGTAGATCAGGCTGGATTCGAACTTACAGAGATCCACTTGCCTCTGCTTCCTGAGCTCTGGGATTATAGGTATGTGCTCCCATGCCCATCTCTAGCCATATCTTGGATGGACCTTAACGAGAGAGTCTGAGCCAGAACCAGCCAGGGATGCTGCCATTGATTTTCCTAACTCCTGCCACAGAGGCTGGGAGCTGATGGTTTGGGCTGTTTTAAGCCTCTGAACTCTCCAAGTGAGTCTTGAAGCAGCAAGTTAGAGATTCATCGTCATGTGACATTTTGTACTTAGGAATTTACAAAGCTTTTCTCCAGCTTGTAAGTAAATAGGGTTCCTCACCTAACTTTCCTGGTTTTTAAGATTTTTGTTGTTAACTAATTCTTTGAGCTTAGACTGGGAGGTGTGTGTTAAGGCCGTGGTTCTGTTTTCCACTTCTTATCGTTTCTGTCTTCAGGTTGCTGTTTGTTGCCTGGATATTTGTAGCTATTTTATCCACATTGTAAGTGTAGCATTCAGCACCACAGTACAAAGTATCTGTCTCCTTCAAGGCTTTTTTCTTAATTCCACTTTGTCTGACATTAGGATTAGAACTCTGCTTGTCAAAATACACATTTGCCCATCAGATCTTTGTTTTTCCACAATCCCTCCTCTCATCAGGCCTTACTATATACCCCAGGGTAGCCTCTTACTTGTGCCCCTCGGGTCTTGGCCTTTCAGTGTGTCCCCTCTGCTGGCTCTTTGCTCTTTCTTTTAGTTTCTCATATACAACAAGGAATTGGGTTTTACTATGCGAGTCAATCTTTAAATTTTTATTTGACTTTTTTATTTTTTTTATTTTTATTTTTTTTTTTGCCTTTTCGAGACAGGGTTTCTCTGTAGCTTTGGAGCCTGTCCTGGAACTAGCTCTTGTAGACCAGGCTGGTCTTGAACTCACAGAGATCCGCCTGCCTCTGCCTCCCGAGTGCTGGGATTAAAGGCGTGCGCCACCACCGCCCGGCTTTGACTTTTTTATTTTTGAGACAGGGTCGTGGCTGTCCTGTAACTCACTGTGTAGATCAGGCTGACTTCAAACTCACAGAGATCTGCTTGCCTCTGCCTCCTGAGTGTGGAGACTAAAGGCGTGTGCTATTTCTTATTATTTTTAATTATACACAGGCGTGTGCTCATGTGGGCACATGTGAGTGCAGCTACCTGAGGAGCCAAAGTCATCACATCTCCTGCAGCTGGAGTTACAGGTGGTTTTCAGCTGCCTGCCATAGGTGTTGGGAACTGAACTCTAGTGTCTGCAAGAGCAGCAAGTACTCTGAACCACCGAGTCATCTCTCCAGCCTCCTTGTAAGCCACTTTAACTAAGGCTATTTAAACCTGCTAATGTAAATTAACCTTTATGCCCTGTTTCCATTGTTAGATCTGTACACATGAAAAAACTGTTATATTTCCTTTGTTCTCTCTGTGTGTGTTCCTTTTATTTTCCCTCTGTGAGCGCCGAGAAATTGCACATGCTTTCTGAGTGTTCAGCCCCTCCATATGTTCCCAGCCCCATTTTGGTCAATATTTAGGGAAATTCGTGCACTGGTTGTAATGATTTCCTTTGACAGTGTTCAAGTAACAACGCCTCAAGTCCTCGTTTTCTCACATGACCATCAATTCCCTACTGAAAATAACAATGAAAGAGCTCGAAAGTGCCTGCTCCTCTCTGTGTCCTCTGCCCTTCATTTCTGTTATTATCATCTTCTGTCTTGAGTTTGTTTAGGCTTGAATACCATTTGTTGACTCTAAGCATCTCCATCCCTTATCCTCACTTTCTACCTAGGAGACAGCCGGTGAGCCAGTTCTTATCCTCTCCTCCTGGTGTTTGTGTAGTTACAGTCAATTGTCAGAGCATGTGGGGGCTTTCTCTCCACCTGGTACAACTCTTGCTGAGCACCCTGAACAGACTCCCTGCTTAGCTGGATGCAGTGTGGACAGTCATGGGGAGGTGTGAGTTAGGACAAAGGGGACGATCTAATGGGTCTGCTGGGGGATTGAAGCAAGATCTGTTCAAATTCTTCACGTCTCCTTGTTTACAAAGACAACAATGTTTTTGCCCTTAGTATATGGAGAAACTGCCTTTCGGCTGAAGGTTTAGCTGCTGCTGTTGTTTTTGTTTTGTGTGCCATTTTATTATATTATTATTTTATTGTACATATGGCTGTGTTTGCCTTCATGGATGTCTGCACATTGTGTGCATGCAGTTCCCATAAGGCCAGAAGAGGGTATCAGATCTCCTAGGATTGGAGTTACAGATGACAGCCATGTGGGTGCTGGAAATAGAACCCAGGTCCTCTGGAAGAGTAGCTGGTGCTCTTAATCACTGAGCCATCTCTCCAGTGCCAGGCCTTTATTTATCTATTATTGCGTTTATTTCATATGTGGAGGTATGCTCTATCACCAAGCCATAGCCTCAACTTGATATGCTCCTTCTTTTAAAAAATTACATTTGTGGTCCAGCAGTAGTGGCGCATGCCTTTAATCCCAGCACTCAGGAGGCTGTGGCAGGCGGATCTCTGTGAGTTCGAGGCCAGCCTGGTCTACAGAGTGAGTTCCAGGACAGCCAGGGCTACACAGAGAAACCCTGTCCAGAAAAATAATTGCATTTATGTATGTATGGTGTGTGTGTGTGTGTAGGTGGGTGGGTGTTTGTACTCCCATGTACCACTGCAAGACTATAGTAGTCAGAGGACAACCTGTGGGAGCTGGTTCTCCCCTACCACATGGGTCTTGGGGATGGAACTCCGGTCCTCAGGCTTGGCTGCAAGAGCCCTTCCCCACTCACTGTCTCGCCAGACTGCTGGGTCCCCTCTGGGACAAATTCAAGTCTTCTTTCTTCCACAGAAGTGTGACTAAATTTGAATTATAGTTGTAAATATTAGTTTTATTTCATTATTTTCTTCTGTTAGGCACCAAATTTGTATGTTTAATCTGTTTTGTCTGGTTTCAATTTTTAAGAATTATTTTTATTATACTTAACCATGTGTAGGTGTGTGTGTGTGCATGAGTGCAGAGCTGGCAGAGGCTGAAGTGTCCGCAGTCCATGAACGCCACATGCGTCCTGGGGCCAAACTCCTCTGAGAGAGCTGCAGGCACTCCAGGTCCCCTGTATTGTTTCTGAGCGTTTGAATTGCTGACTTGGGGTGGAGATTATGGTTTAGCAGTAGAGCGCTTGTCCACTGTCCTTAACCCCAGGTGGGATCTCCCTGAGAGGAGGGAGGGGCTTAGTCTCTAACTGTCCCCTGTTTCTTACTTCAATTTATCACAGGGGTTTCCCCTAGATATCCTTTTTTGTTGATTTGGGTCACTTTCCCAGAGACACTGACTTTGAGACAAGGGTGTGTGCCAGGTGCTTGCTGAGCGTGCCCTTGTGAGAGGAGGAACTGGTTGGAGGCCGCAGCTGGTTAATGTTTAACAAGCAGCTCTCTGGAGGACAAAAACTTTGATCTGTAGCCTTTGACTGCTTTCAGTACTGAGTACTTGCCCTGGAACACAGATAACAGCAGACCGTAGAGTAAGAAGGAAAGGTAACTGCTGAGTGTTTGTTCCTTTAGCTTTGAATATAATTTATTTAAATTTGACTTTATGTCTGGGCGTGGTGGAGTGTGAGCCCATCTGAGCTGCAGAAGCAAGAGTCTGAGTTCCTTGTGAGCCTTGCTCGTATAGTGAGTTCTAGGTCAGCCTGGGCCACAACGTACGCTGTGGTCTCAGCAGAGTTAAATTTTATATCGTTTAAGTTTTGATAATGGCTTTGGTCATGCAAAATTTCCAAGTAACAGTTCTCAGGCTAGTGGAAGGCAGGTGCCCAATTCAGTGGTCTCTATGGTCTCAGCTGATCGCATAAGGAAGGGTTTGAACAACATCATTTTGGTTGCCGTAGTTGTCTTTCGACATGGTCACATGGTCCCCAAGCTAGCCCCACACTGCCCATGTAGCTGGTGATGACTGTGATCTTCCTGCTCCCAGGAGCTGAGAGCATGGGAGGGACTGCCGGGTATGCTCAGGAGCTCTGAAACAGACTGGCCTTTCAGAGACTTCAGCCTGCAGATGAGAACTTCATACCCTGCATGGGAAGTCACTGCTGCCATGAGGAAAAGGGGTGACCGTGGTGGAGGGTTCCCTTTGTCTAAAGGAAATTCCCGGAGGAAGACCAACATTGTCAGCCTGCGCACGTTAGCCCTGAAGGCGGCTGGGGCCGCAGCAGCCCGTGCTTGTGCACTTGTCATGTGATTGCACGCGCTGCTTTGGAACACGAGTTATCATGCTTCCATAACACGTATGGTTCCGTCTGGGCGTGGTGGCGCATCCTTAATCCCAGCACTGGGGGCAGAAGCAGCTGGATCTCTGTGGGTTTGCGGCCAGCCTGGTCTACGTGGTGTTCCAGGCTACATAATGAGATTCTGTCTTGGAAACACCCAAATGAAAACAAAAAAACAAAACTTACTGTGGTCCTTTGTGTGTGTATACGTGTGTGTGTATGTGTGTGTGTAATTTTAGTTTTTAATTTTTTATTTTTTGGTTTTTCAAGACAGGTTTTTTCTATAGCTTTGGAGCCTGTCCTGGAAACTAGCTCTTGTAGACCAGGCTGGCCTCAAACTCACAGAGATCCGCCTGGCGTGCAACACCATCACCCAGCTCTTTTTTTTTTTTTTTTTTTTGGTTTTTCGAGACAGGGTTTCTCTGTGGTTTTGGAGCCTGTCCTGGAACTAGCTCTTGTAGACCAGGCTGGTCTCGAACTCACAGAGATCCGCCTGCCTCTGCCTCCCGAGTGCTGGGATTAAAGGCGTGCGCCACCACTGCCCGGCTACCCAGCTCTTATTGTAATTTTAGATACTAACTTTTTTTTTATTGTTATCATAGTTTAATATATCAGATTTTTCTGAACCAACTTTTTTCTTTTTAATTTTTGAGATTACAATTACATCATTTCTTTCTTCCCTTTTCTCCCTCTAAACCCTCCCACGCACCCTCCCCCTTTCAAATTCATGACCCCTTTTTCCTTTAGTTGTTTTGTGTGTATGTGTGTGTACATACATTCACACACACACACACACACAGACACACACATTCCTAAATACATCATACAACCTGCTCAGCCTGAGTAACTATAATGAGCACAGTAGAAAATGCTTTTTGACCCTCAAATCAGAGATTTCTGTTAGGGACTGGACCTGACCTCCAGCTAAGATATACCAGTCACACAGGTGAGCATCCTTGGGGACAGAGACTTTGGAATGTAGAGTGTGAACCTTGTGTGACGTCCCTCAGCATAATCAAATATAACTTCTGTTATACTAACTACATGAATCTATCTTCAAGATCGTGACAGTAAAGTTATTCATATATGTTTTTAGGGCTTGGCATTGGATAAAAATTGGTGTGCTCTTCCCAAGTCAACTTTTAATATTTTAACATTGTTTTTGGAAGACAGTGGGGAAAGGTTCCATGGTTTTCCTAGTGTTTTTTTTCCCAGCTCAAGGGCGCCATCTTCTGTTATTACGAGTTGCCATTCTCTGGAATCTGACCTGGCTTTCTGTTCTTTTAGGGTGGCCTTGAATTCTCTATGTGGTGAAGAATGACTTTCCTGAGTTCCTGATCTACCTGCCTCCAAGTTTTGGGATTACAGATGTGTTCCATGTCACCAGCCTCCTTCCCGCCCTTCCCAGCCCCTTCCTTCCTTTCTCTTTCAGGTGTATGTATGTTTGTGTGCGTGTGTGTATATACGCACACACAGTATATACACACACATACACATACAATGTATATACACATATATTCTGTTGCCTGTGGCAACATATATAATGTGTGTATATGTATATATGTGTGTCTATATATGTGTGTCTATATGTGTGTATGTATTGAGAGAGTTTCACGCTGCAGTCCAGGCTAACCTGAAACGCACTGTGTATTCCCACTGGCCTTGAACTGGTTATCTTTCTGCTTTGGCTTCCAGAGAACTGTAATTACTGGTGTGGCCTTCACAAACGGCCTGAAGTGCTGCTCTTACAGTCAAATGTCTCCCGGTTCTTCTATTTATTATCAGGAACAATTATTTTACTTTTCACAGTTTCTCAAAAAAAATACTTTTTCAACACTACCACTGTTGTTCCTGTGAACTTTCTAACTGTGGCTTCTGTTGCCTGTGGCAACATGCTGGGTTTCAGACCCGTTCCCAGCTATTCCACTGTGGGTTGGGACCTTCCTTCTGGGAGTGAACCATTGTTCACTAGTGACCTTAGCTTCCCCTGTTCTTTTGAGCAGTTCTGGTGGCTTCCACACAGTCCTGGGATTCTAGCGTCATTACCCCAGGTTTCTGGCAAGCTGGAGAATACAGGCCTTTCCCTCCTGTGCTGAGTTCCACGCAGGTATTTCTCTGTACTTTCCTTTTTATTCTTCCCATACCTTCATGCCAAGATGTGGCGTAATCTACTTCAGTTTTGTCATTCTGGAAAATATCAGTTTGCCTTCTTTCTCTCTTTTTCCCTCCCTCCCTTCTTCCCTCCCTCCTCCCCCCCTCCTCTCCTGTTTCTTTTTTCTTTTTTTAAAGATTTATTTATTAAGCATACAATGTACTGTTGGCAAGGAAGGCACCAGGTCTTATTACAGATGATTGTGAGCCACCATGTGGTTGCCGGGAATTGAACTCAGGACCTTTGGAAGAGCAGGCAATGCTCTTAACCACTGAGCCATCTCTCCAGCCCCCCTTTTTTGGTTTTTCAAGGCAGGGTTTCTCTGTGTAACAGTCCTGGCTGTCCTGGAACTCACACTCACTCTATAGACCAGGCTGGCCTTGAACTCACAGAGACCCTCCGGCCTCTGCCTCCTAAGTGCTGGGATTAAAGAAAGGTGTGCACCACCACCAACCACCCAGTTTTGTTTTTTTTTTCAATTTTTGTTCTTAAACGTGTTATTTCTTGTTGGAAGAGCCTTTCTCCAGCTGGACAGGAGGTTCAAGGCCTGCCTGGACTTCAGAATGAATCCTAGGCCAGTCTGGGGGAATTGGTGCGATCCTCTTTCAAAACAGAACAAAATACGGGTGTGCAGTGCAGTGGTAGAACTCTTGCTAACACTTGCAAGGTCCTGCGTTCCAGCCCCAGTATCGGAAACTCAGCAAGCCAAATAGACAGAAACCTTTTCCATACTAAGTCAAAAAGATTTTCTTTTAAAAATTATTTTTTATTGTTTTTATTGAGCTATTTCCCCTTTCTTCCTCCTCTCTCTCCTTCTTCCCTCTCCTGTGACCCCCATACTCCCAATTTGTTCAGGAGATCTTATCTTTTTTCCTTCTTATGTAGATCCATGTACGTCTCTTAAAATTATTTTTAATAATTTATTTATTAAATTAATTATTATTAAAATAAATATGCATATGAGGACAAGTGCCCAAAGAGGGTATTGTATTTCTTGGAACTAGAGCCAGGAGAGTTGGCTCGCTGTCTTCCACTACATGGGTCCCAAGGATGGAACCCAAGTCCTCAGTCTTAGTGGCAAGCACCTTCACTCTCTGAGCCATCTTGCTGCACCTTATGTTTCCTCTTACATCTTTAAAGAAAAAATATTTTTTTTAATTTTGTGTTATGTGAATGTGGGTGCAGGTGCCCACGGGGGCCAGAAGAGGGTGTCAGATGACCTGGGGGTCCAGGAGAGGGTGTCAGATGACCTGGGGGGCCAGAAGAGGACGTCAGATGACCTGGGAGGCCAGAAGAGGGTGTCAGATGACCTGGGAGGCCAGAAGAGGGCGTCAGATGACCTGGGGGGCCAGAAGAGGGCGTCAGATGACCTGGGGGGCCAGAAGAGGGCGTCAGATGACCTGGGGGGCCAGAAGAGGGCGTCAGATGACCTGGGGGGCCAGAAGAGGGCATCAGATGACCTGCTGGCTGTGAGCGACCTGGTGTGGGTGCTGGGAGCTGAACTCTGATCCTTGAAGTAGCAGTCAGTGCTCTTAACCCTTGAAAGACTCTTGTGGCTCCGGCACTTACATCTTAAAGCCACTGAAAGGTTACCTAAGTTTAATCTTTCTAGGCTGGCTTGGAACTCAGTAAGTAGTTCATGTTCACCTCAAAACTCTTGGCAGTCCTCCTGCCTCAGCCTCCTAAGCTGTAGTATATGCCACCACATCCAGTTATAACAGGTTTTCTCTACAAAGTCTCTAAATAGCCTCTGTGTTGTGTTTCATAAAAACACAAATATTGAATTTAAAAAGAAAAAACGGAGTGGGGTGTAGTGGTACACACCTTTAACACTAGCAGAGGCAGGATCTCTGAGCTTGAGGCCAGCCTGGTCTACAGAGGAAGTTCCAGGACAGCCAGGACTACACAGAGAAACCCTGTGGCAGAAAAACCAAAACCAAACAAACAAAAAAGCAGGAAACAGTGGAGAACTCAGGAACTGTGAGTCGCGAGTTGGACTGGGAAGCCCTCTTTTCCTAATGGAGTTGGCATTCCCACCATTACGGCATTGCCGTGTTCAAATGTCAAGTTCTGTGTGGATCCATTCCCAAGCTCTCCTTCTGTTCTGTTGGCTTGTTTGTCCTTGTGTCTGTCGGATATTTGGTTTTGTTTTGAGGATCCAGCCATAGCCTTTGTACATGCTTGGCAAATATTTATCCGTGTCACACCCCAGTCTCCCAGCCCTAGTTCATTCATGCTCCTTGTGTTTTGCAGTGGGGTCTCACGGTGCCTGACTGACCTGGAACCTGTTCTGCAGGCCAGGCTGGCCTCAGGCTCATAGAGATCACCTGCCTCTGTTTGCTGAGTGCTGGGACAAAAAGCCTTCCCCCTCCTCCTCCCTTCCTTCCTCCCTCCTCCTCCCTCCCCCTCCTTCCCTTCCTCTCTCTTCCTCCCTCCCTCCTTCCCTCCCTTCCTCCCTCCTTCCCTTCCTTCTTAAACAATTTTGAAGTTAGGGCTGGGTGTGTAGATGGTTGAGTGCTTGCCTAAAATGCACGAAGCCCTCGGTTGGATCCTCAGGATGACATGGAGTGGGCATGACAGTATGTGACCGTCTTCTTAACACTGGTGAGGCAGACATTGAGGTCATCCCAGAATGCATGAGACCCTGTCTCAAAAGTGAAAAAGTAATAAGTATCTCTGTGTGCTTTGTCTTAAGGCTTGATGGACTGTCCCCCCTTTAGGTTTTGTTGTTTTCTGTTTGTCTGTTTTCAGAATGCTCTCCTCTTTTTACAGATTACTGTCTATGTGTGTTTTATTCATTTATGTGTATGTGTGTGTAGTAGGGTTTACTAGAGAAACAGAACTGATAGTGTGTGTGTGTGTGTATAAATGAGATTTATTAGACCAACTTAACAGATAATGGTCTGACTCTTCCACCAACGCTCTCTGCTGATGAAAAGCCCAAGAATACAACATTTGTTTGGTCCGTGAGACTGGGTGACTCAGTTGTCTTCAGAGTGCACTGGAATCTGAAATAGGCTCTAATGCCCATGGAGCAATGAACTTGCGAGTGAGAAAGATCAAGCAGGCAAAGTGCAAGTCCTTCCTCTTCCATGTTCTCTATCTAGGCTTCCAGCAGGAGGTGTGATCCACATTTAAGGTGGATCTTCCCACCTCAGATGGTCCAGATGTAGAATGGGTCTTCCTGCTTCAAATGATCCAATTGAGAAAAATCCCTCACAGGTATTCAGCAGCTTAGGTTTGGTTAATTCCACGTGTAGTCAAGTTGACAACCAAGAACAGCCACACAGTGCGAGCACAGGTACCTGAACAGGCCAGAGAACTTCAGATACCTGAGGTGGAGTTAGAGACAATTGTGAGTTGCCATTTATGGAGTCTGTGACCAAACCTGGGTTCTCTGCAAGAGCAGTGTGCACTTCTAACCTCAGAACCCTTTCCAGCTCTCTATATTCTTTTTTTTTTAATTAATTAATTAATTAATTAATTATTTATTTATTTATTTATTGTGTACACAGTGTTCAGCCTCCTTGTATGCCTGCAGGCCAGAAGAGGGCACAAGATCTCATTACAGATGGTTGTGAGCCACCATATGGTTGCTGGGAATTGAACTCAGGACCTCCGGAAGATCAGCCAGTGCTCTTAACCTCTGAGCCATCTCTCCAGCCCAAAATGTGTAGCCCAGGCTGGCCTCGAACTCGTGATCCTCCTTCCTCTGCCTCCTTCAGCAAATCCTACCAGCTTGCGCCACCACAACCGGCTCTTTTTTTTTTAATTTATTTATTTTTATTTTATGTGCATTGGTGTTTCCCCTGATTGTATATCTGTGTAAGGGTGTCAGGTCCTCTGGAACTGGATTCAGACAGTTGTGGTTGCTGGGAATTGAATCCAAGTCCTCTAGAAGAGCGGCCAGTGCTCTTAACTGCTGAGCCATCTCTCCACCCGCCAGCTCTCTATGTTCTTAAATGAGTCAGCTGCTATTTGTGTGTGTGTGTGTGTGTGTGTGTGAGTGTTGTATGTTGAACTCAGGGCCTTCCAAACACTAAACATTTGCACCTCTACACCTCTGGACCAGCAGGCATTGGGAGGAACAGAAACAGCGCTGCACTATAAGCACTGAAGTACACACAACTTGAAATCTTTCTGCTTCTGTCTCCCAGGTGCTAGAGTTACAGGTGGACACCATGGTGCTCAGCTCAGCTAAGTCAACATTTTAAATTTAATGCCTAAAACCACTTTCTATAGTTTGAGTTCATTTGAAATTCCTGATTGAATTATTAAGAAATGATGTCTCTCAGGATGTGTGACTTTCCTGCTTTAATCTATAGGTGCAGTTAGAGTTTTCCCACATTAAACCACTGTAATTCTTGAAAGAAAACCTTAATTGTAGAGTTTACATGATGAATATGTATGTGATATATGAGTTCATCTAATGAACAATATATTTGTATGTAGATGAAAGTTTCTGTCTCACCTGGTCCCACAGCCATTTAGTCCCAAATAAATACACAGAGGCTTATATTAGTTATAATTTTTAATATAATAGACCTGTTTGGCCTATTGCTCAGGCTTATTACTAGCTCTTACAACTTAAATTAACCCATAATTCTTATCTATGTTTGGCCATGTGGCTTAGTACCTTTTTTCAGTAAGGCATTCTCATCTTGTTTCCTCTGTGTCTTGCTTGCAACTGCATCTCTGCCTTACCTCTTCCCAGAATTTTCCAAATCTGGTTGCTCTGCCTATACTTCCTGCCTGGGTATTGGCCAATCAGCATTTTATTAAACCAATACCAATGATAAATCTTTACAGTGTATAAGAGTTTTACCCCACAGCATTTCCCCTTTTTCTTTTCAAAACAAGAAGCCTGAATCTAATCTCCTTTTATTAGCTTTCGTCCTGACTATTATCCATAACAATTTGTAACCAACCCTCTAAACAAAGACAAACATCCATAATCCATTTCTTGGGAATGTGGGCATAGTGTTCTAGGCTACTGCCTGCTGATTGGGGGTACTGATAATCTTTGGGGTACCCTGAGAAAATTTAGGATTATGGTCAAATCTTGACTGGAGTATTCTGTGAGTCTGGATCATCTCAGTCAACAGCCTTGAAGCTGTTCTGGATGTAGAACTCAGAGAAACTCCAACAGAGGTGCTCTGAGACATTGGATCATTTGGGCTATCTGCTCCTATTGGAAATTTTTCAGGAATCTTCCTCAATCAAACCTGATTTTTCTTAATTCAGAATAAATCCATAGTCTCTCATTTCCTGTGGAAGTAAAGCAGAATCTCTTTCCCAAAGTAACATTGTTGACAGAGGTTTTGTCTTGCCCAGTCCTGTAGTCATTCAGTCCCAAAGAAGTACATAGAGGTTTACATGAATTATAAACTGGTTAGCCTATTAGCTCAGGCTTCTTATTAACTCTGGGATTACAAGTAACTGCTACACCTTTCTGGCTGGCTTTACAGATGACTACTACACATCCCTGGCTGGGATTACAGGTAACTGCTGGATTTATAGATGGCTGCTACACCTCCCTAGCTGGGCAGGAAATCGTTATGTGAGGCCAGGCTGGCCTCTATCCATCCTTCAGTGACACTCCTTACCTCTCTGTCTGATGCTAGATCACATGTGTGCGCCACCATGTGGCTGTTTTTATTCTTGCACTGTTCTCTATGAGCCTGGTTACCTACTCTGTATCTGGAATGATTTCATAAAGGAGCTGCCCTATTCTTTGAAGGCTTGGTAAAACTCAGTGAAAAATCTTATAAGCCTGATGTTTATTTTTTTCCTTTGGGAGGACCTTTAATTACCTAGTTATCTAGAGATATTTACTGTGTTGATATGTAGTTTCTCTGCCAATTTTGACATTTAAAATTTTCATGCCGGGCGGTGGTGGCGCACGCCTTTAATCCCAGCACTCGGGAGGCAGAGGCAGGCGGATCTCTGTGAGTTCGAGACCAGCCTGGTCTACAAGAGCTAGTTCCAGGACAGGAACCAAAAAGCTACGGAGAAACCCTGTCTCGAAAATCAAAAAAAAAAAAAAAAAAAAAAAAAAAAAAAAAAAAATTCAAAAAAAAAAAAACCATTCTCTTCATCTAGTATTATCATTAGCCCAAAATTGTATGATTGTATAATTAAACTAAACAGGCACCTGGATAAACTCAGCTGTCCTTCTCTAGTGTGATGATTATTCTTCTAACTACTCGAGAGGTTGAGGCAGGAGGATGAGAGCTCAAGACCAGCCCTAGCAGCAGAGAGGCCTCCTCTCAGACAAGCATCATCCCGTATCCATGCAGGCACTTGCTTTTCCTCTTGCTCTCATCATGTGACTTATTTCCATCTTTTCTTAGTCACCTCATTGGAGAAGCACAGTAAGCATTAGTCCATTAAATGTACTAAGAGAAGGCAGAAACTCAAGTTGCTTCTAAGGCTGGAATTTAAAACTTGAGGTCTTGGCTAAAGAGATGGCTCAAGGGTTATGAGAGTACTGTTCTTTCAGAGAGTTAGGAAAAATCCTAAGACGAGCTACTTCGCCGGCGCAAAGAAATCCAATCAGACCAGATTAAAACACATCAAATGCCCGTGTTTAATAGACCGCCATCCGGGTGGCTGGGAGAGCATGGCAAGGGGAAGGTGGAGAGAGCACAGGCAGTGTTCTTCGGTCCAGAGCAAGCCTAAATAGCCTGGGGGAGGGGTCAGCAATTGGCAGGCTGGGAGTTGGAGTTCAAGCCAGGGCAACTGCCAGGCCAGGGGCTTCCAATCATCCCAGACTTCTTGGATATAGGGGTGTTAGAAGGCTGGGGTGATGCCCCCATCTTAATATTACATTCCAGACTCTTCCGATATAGGGGTGTGACTTTTTTTTTTTTTTTTTTTTTTTTTTTTTTTTTTTTTTTGGTTTTTCGAGACAGGGTTTCTCTGTGGTTTTGGAGCCTGTCCTGGAACTAACTCTTATAGACCAGGCTGGTCTCGAACTCACAGAGATCCGCCTGCCTCTGCCTCCCAAGTGCTGGGATTAAAGGCGTGTGCCACCATCGCCCGGCTCAGGGGTGTGACTTTTGACCAAACATCTCAGAGTCCTTGTTTATAGGGGTGTTGGCTCAAATCTGACTACTTCCTGTGGGCATGGGGTGGCGTGGGAGAGGGAGTGGAAGCTGGGAGTTGGAGTCCAAGCTCAGAGAGAGGTGTGGCTGGAGCAGCATCCTGCAGCAGGTTTTTGAGGGAGAAGAGAAGGCAGGTGGCTAGGAGAAAAAAAATATTCTTATTACTGGTCCTATGTATGAACTGCCAGAAAGACTGGAACAGGGAAATACCCTGGTTGGACAGGTGAGGCTCGGGTGCATCAGATACAACCAGATTTTAGTCAGTAGGTGTCCTTTGTCTAGGAGAGTTGGTTCCAATGGTGAAGCCCCAGGAGTCGGTGTAGTTCTTTGGTGTTATCTGGAGAGAACTTTGTGAGTTGGTCATGGCCCAAGGTGGCAGGAGTGACCTATAAAATATGCTGGAAACTGGCTGGGGTTAGCAAAGGGCTCTGGAGACCAGAACTGATTTTTTTATACAGCAGTAGAACTTTTCCAGGAACCTGTAAGAGAACTGGAACAGATTTACATCTTGGTGTCATAGCAAAAGGCTATTGCTTTAGGTTAAGACAATTAAAGGAGTTGGGAACCCTGGGTCTCTGAAGACATACCTGAAACCTGTTAGGCACACCTGTTTATCTTTCAGCAGGAAACTTCATTAAATGTCATGGATGAAGTAATCAGTTAACAGTACCTAGGTTGTCAAATGCCATTAGACAGATCTGGGAGGGATAAATGAGCAAAAATGAAAAAGCTTTTTAGCTACGCAAACAATCCCAACTCCCCTCCGTAGTCCTTGGGGAACGCCAGTCTTAGAGGCAGTGCTTGCCCTTAGATGTTGAGTACAAGAGGCCCAAAGAGTTTTCCTGTGTGGGGAAGAGTTAATCTACTCGGCTTGGCAGGATGAGGCGATCGATTTCACGGGTAAAGCATCCAGGAATCTGGAATGCTGTGTGAATGGCTTTGCCAAGGCCAAGGGCAAGTCCTTCTGTAACCATGCATCTTCTTGGAGGAGCTAAGGGTGCTGCAAAGCTGGCATGTCTGTGTTAGAAGCTCTTGTTGCAAACTCAAGTCCAAATGGATCAAAGACCTCAACATAAACCCAGCCACACTAAACCTTATAGAAGAGAAAGTAGGAAGTACACTTGAATGCATTGGCACAGGGAACCACCCCAGCAGCACAGACACTGAGAGAAACAATTAATAAATGGGACCTCCTGAAACTGAAAAGCTTCTGTAAAGCAAAGGACAAGACAAAACAACAGCCTACAGAATGGGAAAAGATCTTCACTAACCCCACATCAGACAGAGGGCTGATCTCCAAAATATACAAAGAACTCAAGAAATTGGACACCAAAAGAGCACATGATCCAATAAAAAGATGGAGTACAGACCTAAACAGAGAACTCTCAACAGAGGAATTAAAATGGCTGAAAGACACTTAAGGAAATGGTCAACATCCTTAGTCATCAGAGAAATGCAAATCAAAACAACTCTGAGATTCCATCTTACACCTGTAAGAGTGGCCAAGATCGAAAACACCGATGACAACTTATGCTGGAGAGGTTGTGGGGAAAAGGGAACACTTCTGCATTGCTGGTGGGAATGCAAGCTGGTACAACCCCTTTGGATGTCAGTGTGGCGATTTCTAAGAAAATTAGGAAACAACCTTCCTCAAGACCCAATAATAATCACTTTTGGGTATATATCCAAAGGATGCTTAATCGTGCCACAAGGGCATGTGCTCAACTATGTTCATAGCAGCTTTGTTTGTCATAGCCAGAACCTGGAAACAACCTAAATGCCCCTCGATCAAAGAATGGATAAGAAAATGGTGGTACATTTACACAATGGAGTACTACACAGCAGAAAAAAATAACGACAGCTTGAATTTTGCAGGAAAATGGATGGAACTAGAAAACATTATTTTGAGTGAGGTAACCCAGACACAGAAAGACAATTATCACATGTACTCACTCATAGGTGGTTTTTAAACATAAAGCAAAGAAAGCCAGCCTACAAACCACAATCCCAGAGAACTTAGACAACAATGCAGACACTAAGAGAGACTTACATAGATCTAATCTACATGGGAAGTAGAAAGTAGAAAAAGACAAGATCTCCTGAGTAAACTGGGAGCATGGGAACCTTTGGGGAGGGTTGAAGGGGGAGGGGAGAGGCAGGGAGGGGAGCAGAGAAAAATGTAGAACTCAATAAATATCATGGAATAAATAAATAAATATTTTTTTTAAAAAAGAAGCTCTTGTTGTTAAAATGCCATGATCTCAGATTTGTAAAGGCATTTGAGAACCAGGTATCATTACCTGTTATTTTAAACTGGGATTAATATTATATAGAGGACTGGAGTTCAATAGTTCAATTCCCATGTCAGGTGGTTCACAACCGCCTGCAAGTCTAGCCTAGGAGGATCTGACATCTCTGGTCTCCATGCTCAGACACTCATGTACATATACCCTTGCACAGACTCCCCCATGTGTATTATAATAATAATAATTATATATATATATATATATATATTCTTCAAAAACTGGAGTCTAATGCTTGCATGCCCATAATCTCAGCCCTTGGTAGACTGATGAAGAAGGATTTACCATGAGTTCAAGGCTAGTCAGAACTACATAGTGTGACCCCATTTCATTATAAAAATAGCATGACCTGCCGGGCGGTGGTGGCGCACGCCTTTAATCCCAGCACTTGGGAGGCAGAGGCAGGCGGATCTCTGTGAGTTCGAGGCCAGCCTGGCCTACAAGAGCTAGTTCCAGGACAGGCTCCAAAACTACAGAGAAACCCTGTCTCAAAAAACCAAAAAAAAAAAAAAAAAAAAAAAAAATAGCATGGCCTCAGCTCATAAAAAAGTAAGGACTGGTAAGATGATTCCTTGGCTAAGGTAGAAAGAGAAGCAACTGCATTAAGATGTCCTCTGACTTCCACATGTGTGCGATGGTACACAGGTGCCCATACACACTGTGTGCACATACACACATATTCAATAAAATTTTAAAAAATTAAAGAAAAAAAGGGATGAGGATATAGCTCAAAGTGTTTGCCTAGCATGCAAGCTTGAGGATTCAGTCTCCAATACTGAAGTAATAAATGATTACATAAGAAAAGGACTTGGGGGGATGATAGGTCAAAGCAGACCAAAACTTCATGCTGCCAAGCCCAGTAACCTGAGTTTGACCCTCAGGACACACATGTTGGAAGGAAAGAAGTTGTCCTCTGACCTACACCATACGCACTATGGCACGCACACACCCTTGCAATAAATAAGCTGGGGAGATGGTTCAGCAGTTAAGAACACTGGCTGCTCTTCTAGAAGACCTGGGTTCTGTTCTCAGCATCCACATGGAAGCTCTGTAAATCCAGTCCCAGAGAATCCAACATCCTTTTCCGGCCTCCACAGGTACTGTACACATGGTATACGGACATACATGTAAGCAAAACACACATACACATGAAATAAAAGCTAAAAGTAATTATAAGGTAAGACTGGGTGACAGGTACTTTTCTAGACACTGGCCAAGGTTGCTGAGGTCCTGGATCTGCTCCCCAATATCATATACACAAAAGACAAACAGTAGAGGAAGAAAAGGAAGAAGGACAGAGAGGGAGCAAGGCAGGGAGGGAAGGAGGGAGGGAGGAACAGAGGCTTGGTGCTGTCAGCTAGGTAGAGATATGAAGTAGACAGTTTCAGGAGCAAGGGTCACAGTCAAATCCAAAGCTGATATGTAAATTAGATCGATCAGCAGGAATGTGGTGTTTAAAACTATGAGACTGGCAGGGACCATCAAGGTAATATAGACAGGAGAAGACATTCAAGGAGCAAACTGTGACACTCTCCAGTATGCTGAGACACAGAGGGCAGAGGACACAGGTCCGTGAGTAACAGCACTTGCAATATAGCACAAGGACCTGAGTTGAGCTGTCAGCACCCATGAATAAAGCTGGGCATTTCCATGTACGACCGTGACCTCACCACTGTGGGAGGAGAGGCTTGCCAGTGTAGGTCCAGCTTCAGTGGGTGACTGTCTCAAGGGACTAAGCCGGAAGAGTCCTTCTCTGTCCTCCACATGTGCACCTAAGAATATAGCACACACATGCAGAGACAGAGATACACAGACAGAGATAGACAAAGACACAGAGACAGACAGGCAAACACAGAGATGGACAAACACACAGAGACAGACAGAAACAGACAGAGACACAGAGACAGAGGATGCAAATGGTCAGAAAGGTAGAAAGCAAATCAAGACAACGGAGTTCTGGAAGCCCAGGCTTGCCCTAAGCTTCCAGTCCCTCTACCCCAGCCTTCTGAGTGCTGCGGTTACAGACATGTGCGGTCAACACCTGTTCCATAGATTGTAAAGTAGATTTACATTTTTCTGTAGCAGGAAGGAAAGCAACAGCACAGCACCTGACAAAGAAAGGGGATAAAAGAGAAGCATTCTTTTTTGTTTGTTTGTTTTGAGACAGTTTCATAGTGTAGCTCTAACTGGCTTGGCACTTGCTATGTAGACCAGGTTGGCCTTAATTTCATAGAGATGCACCTGCTTTTGCCTCCAGAGTGCTAGGATTAACAGTGTATGCTACCATGAAGGCTACTATTCTTTTAAAAGATTTATTTATTTCTATTTTATGTGCATGAATGTTTGCTTGCATATGTGTATGAGTACCATATGTGCTTCTGGTACCTGCAGAAGTCAGAAGAGGGTATCAGATTTCCTGGAAGTGGAGGTTTTAGACAATGGAGGACCAACAGACATGTGGGTACTCAAAACCAAACCTGAATCTTATGCAAGAGCAGCTAGCTCTTAGTCCCTGAGTCAGCTTTCCAGCCCAAGATTTCTTTCATTTTTTCTTTTTCTTTTTCTTTTTCTTTCTTTCTTTCTCTTTCTTTCTTTCCTTCCTTCCTTCCTTCCTTCCTTCCTTCCTTCCTTCTTCCTTTCTTCCATACTTTCTTTCTTCCCTCCCTTCCTCTCCCTCTCTTCCTTTCTTAAAGCTGAGGACAATTATAATATAATACAGTTTGACAGCAAAGCTGTGCCCTAAAGAGGAAGATGCAAAAGCGGAAGGGAGAAAGCCGTGCCGTCTGTGAGCAGCCACTTTGAGGACGGAGCAGCAATAGCTTAGACAGAGCGGAAGCCCAGAGTATCTGACAAAGCATCTCAGGCTTCGGCATATCCAACAGAAGAAACATTTCCCTTTCCCAAATTACCGACACAGTGTAGCCATGTGGCTACTGCCTGTAAGCAACTAGCTCCCAAGGAGTGTATGTGTGTGTGTGCGCGCGTGCGTGTGAGAACATGAGTGTGTGTATGGGTGCCTGCAGAGGTCAGACAAGGGTGTCAGAGCTGGAGTTACAGGCAGTTGTGGGCCTCCCAAGTTGAGTGCTGGGAACCGTAGGTCTTATGCTCTTATAGCCATCTAGCTATCTCTGTTCACCTCTGAGTCACCCCTCCATTCTTTTGTTGTTGTTGTTGTTTGTTTGTTTGTTTGAGACAGGGTTTCTCTGTAGCTTTGGAGCCTTTCCTGGAACTAGCTCTTGTAGACCAGGCTGGCCTCGAACTCACGGAGATCCGCCTGCCTCTGCCTCCCGAATGCTGGGATTAAAGGCGTGCGCCACCACTGCCCGGCTGCAGGCATTCTTTTTAAAGTTGAGCGGGAATCTGAATGCAATGGTACGTGCTTCTAATTCTAGCGCTTGAGAGGTGAAGGTAGATTTGTCACATAGTGAGTTGGGAGTCATCATGGGCTACATGAGACCATGTTTCAAAATGAACACAAAGTTGAGGAGTCTGGGAATAGTGGGGTAGTGGTGGGTCAAGAGACAGAGAATCACGTAAGGGGCTGCCCGTGAAGAGGAAAGAGAAGGTTGGAGCTGATGAACAAGCGGAGAGCCTGGCATCAAATGTAAGTTAGACAACTTACTGCAGGTAAAGAGAGAGAAGCAGAATATGTGAATACAGAGAGGCTGAGATGTCAGGAGAGCTAAAGGGAGCGGGGCTGGGATAACAATGGGGACCAAATGCAGAGTTCTCAGAGTCCATGGACTTGACAGGTGGTTGTGAAGCCCCCTTCTGTAATTTCAGCACTAGATGACAGAGAGGGAATCCCCAAAGTGACCTGGCTAGCCAGCTAGCCATATTGACCAGCTCTGGATTCAACTAAGAGAGCTTGTCTCATGAAAGAGGGTGGAGAGCAACTGAAAAAGACTCAACATCAGCCTTTTTATACACACACATATGCATTTATACATGCCACACACACGCACACACGACACATATGCACATACATGCGCACACATGTGCATAAACACATGACACACATGCATACACACAACACAGTGCATAGATACACACATGACATGCACATGTGAGCATGCATACGTGACAAACACGTGTATATACATGCCGCACACTCACACACTTGCATATACAACACCACACACAAACAGACATGCTTATACACACATGCACATGACACATACACGACATACACACATATACATGACAGACATACACATGACAGACACACAACAAATACACATACCACAGACGTACATACACATGATACACACACAACAGAAACACACCCAAATGACAGACACATACACATCACATATACACACACACACCAAACACATATAGATAAATGCTGGTGGGAGAGCATGGTGGTCTATGCCTATGATTCCAATGCTTAGGAGGTAGAATAGTCAAATCAGGAGTTGAAGGTCAACCTATGCTATATAGAAAGCTTGAGACCAGCCTGGGCTACATGAGGCTGGGTCTCAAAATAAACAAATAGGGAGCATGGGAGCTTGAGAGATGGCTCAGCAGTTAAGAGCACTTGCCACTCTTCAGAGAACCCAGGTTCAGTTCCCAGCACCACATCAGGTGGCTCACAACCATCTGTAACTCAAACTCCAGGGGAGCCAAAGCCTGACTTCTGCAATGTCTGCAGTCACAAGCACAAACCACATGCAAACACAAACCCCTACACATATCAAAAATAGTACAAATTTTAAAATAAATAAATGAGGGGTCTTGGGAGATAGCCTTGTTGATAAAGTACTTACCATGGAAGTCTGAGGACCTCAGTTCAAATCCCCAGCACCAATGTCAAAGCTAAGAGTTGGCCACAATGTGTAACCACAGCACTTGGGAGGCAGAGACACGTAGATCCTCGGAGCTCAACCAGTCTATCTGATTGAGGTTTAGTGAGAGGCCCTGTCTCAAAAATTAAGATGGAGAGAACTGTAGGTGGAGGCCGCTTGTTTGTTTCCCAGTCGCCCCGCAGCTCAAACCGGAAATAATCACACAGAAACTATATTATTTAAAACACTGCTTGGCCAATGACTCTAGTGTATTTCTGGCTAACTCATATCCTAAATTAACCCACCTCCATTAATCTGTGCATCACCACATGGCTGTGGCTTACCAGCAAGTTTCCATCCTACATCTGTCTCTGGTGGGGACATGTCTCACATGGCTTCTCCCTGACTCTGCCTTCTTTCTCCCAGCATTAGTTCCCCCACTGAGTTCTGTTCTGCTAAGCCACTGGCCAAAACAGATTCTTTATTAACCAATGGCATTCACAGCATACAGAGGGGAATCCCACATCACCTCCACTTTTTTGTTTAAATAAAAAGGAAGGTTTTAATTTTAACATAGTAAAATTGCATATAACAAAACAGGTATCAAGCAAGCAAGAATTATAGGTACAATATTTACTTTATTTTTATATTTAATTTTATACTTTATATTTATTTTATATTTACTAGATCTACTTTATCTTTTATCATAACTAAGGAGAACTATAATTAAAACTATTTATTCTTCAACTCTAGCAAAGACCCCAGAAGGATATAATATTATCTAAGTTAACAGGAAGTGCATTGTAAGTAACTTCCAAAACTCTAAATTGAAGAGACATCTCACTGCCTGGACAGTCACCCAAAGTTCTTCTGTAACATTGGGGCAGCCATCTTTGGCCTGCAGGCCTATAGTATCCAGCAGACTTTCCCACGAAGCAAGAAATTTGAAGATCTGCTTTGTAATAGTGAAATCCATCAGTCACTTTCTTTTGTGTCCTGCAGAATGTCTGGCAGACTCTTTCATGAAGCAGGAACCCTGAAGGACCGTCTCACCTTCTTTTTTTTTTTTTTTTTTTTTTTTTTTTGGTTTTTCGAGACAGGGTTTCTCTGTGGTTTTGGAGCCTGTCCTGGAACTTGCTCTGTAGACCAAGCTGGCCTCAAACTCACAGAGATCTGCCTGTCTCTGCCTCCCAAGTGCTGGGATTAAAGGCGTGCGCCACCATCGCCCGGTCAGTCTCACCTTCTTTAGGCAACTTCAGCAGTTATTTTTCTGTGGGTTTTGCATGTCCAGTTCATCAAGAAGTTTAGGCAAGAACAATCTCTTGCCCACACAAACTTCGTAAGAAACCTCTTCAATGCCCATCATTCTCTCCCACCTAAGTTCTGCCTTGTGCAGGCCTGAGACAGTTTCTTTATAACCAACAGTATTCATAGCATACAGAGGGGAATCCCACATCAGAGAGCAGTTGAGGAACATACCTGACAACCTCTGTCCTCTACATGCACATGCACACACATGAACACACACATGTGCACATAACCAGTTAATCAAGTGAAGGTGGAGACAGTCTTAGTGATTCTGGGAAACCGGAGAAAGCACAAAATATTTAGAAAAGTCAGAGTGATTATAATATTGAAATAGGGTATGTTTGCCAGGTGGCTTTCTGGAGCCACGAGGGGTTAATGATTATTTAAGCTGTGACCAGACAGCTAGTTCAAACGCTTTCCTGAAACTGTATTCAGCTCTCAGGGTGCAGGCCTGCAGGAGATAGAGAAAACTCTATCTAAGCAGGGCTGTGGTCAGCCAAGGTATAGTTCAAAGCCAGAGAAACAGAGCAGGACTTGAGAGCGTGAGAAAGGGGTGGGGTTATCGTCATTGTCCTTGGAATTTAGACTGGGCTACAAAGGGAGAATAAAGTATTTGAAACATTATGGAGAGGTTATTTTGTTTTTACAGGGTATGAGGAATGCCTAGGGGTGGACCGAGTCACTGCAAGAAAATAAGGAAGAAAACTGGAATGAGGCTGGACAGGTGGC
The DNA here is from genome assembly GCF_950005125.1 of Chionomys nivalis. Classification (NCBI taxonomy): domain Eukaryota; kingdom Metazoa; phylum Chordata; class Mammalia; order Rodentia; family Cricetidae; genus Chionomys; species Chionomys nivalis. The sequence goes on from NC_080102.1 coordinate 57,011,864, forward strand.
TCAGTCATTAGGGGCATGGCCAGCTCTTCCAGGACTGCAGCTGGGCCAGCACCCATGTCGGCTCGCATCCACCGGCGACTCCACCTCCTGGTGAATGCAATGCCTCTGCCCTCGCATGCACATACCTTGCTCAGCCATGCACACGTAATTCAGCCATTGCTTTTCGGGGTGTGAGTATTGTTTTAAGTATCGATACATTTCCGATGTACTACCTCACTTTCATCCAACACTATCTTTTGCCTCAAAGTCAGTTTTTGTTTGTGTTTCTTTTGATTCACATTTTACTTCCTTCATTTTAGTGAGTTCTGGCCTTTCAAGTGTCTCATCCAGGTAATGTATCCTTTCTTGGGTGTGGTGTCATGCCAAGCAAATGTCTACCACTCCAGCCCTCTTTACAGGTTTTATTCTGATGTTGTTTTGAGACAAGGAACTAGCTTTGAGCAAAGGCTGGCCTCGAGCTCAGGACCGTCCTGCCTGTGGTCTCCCAAGGTCTGGACTACACGTGTGCACCGCCATCCCACCCTCCCTTGGTTCTTTGTGATTGCTTCTGACTCGTTACCAATACTTTCCTGAACTTCTTTGGGGATGTCTGTGTGGCTTGTGTGCTATTCATGTCTGTCATCTAGAGTATGTTCAGCTTGTTGTCTTCCTAGTTGTCTAGCTCTTTCTGTCTGTGACATCATTTTCCCTCAGGGGTATCACTGTCTTGGTGAGAAACAAATGAAGAAAGGTGGGAGGAATAGAACCAGTTCTTTCTCCTGATGAGCTAGCGGTCGGTTTTGAAGACCCTCACTTATGATGCTTTACCTCCTAATGAGACTACCCTTGACTCTGTTCCTAAGCATGTAATTGTTTTGCCAGTGTAGTAAATAGAAAATGGTTCAACTCAATACTTCTCCTCAAATATCATCCCATGTATGAAGCCTCGCTGTCCTGTCTCATCCCATGTATGAAGCCTCGCTGTCCTGTGTCATCCCATGTATGAAGCCTGGCCGTCCTCTGTCTCATCCCATGTATGAAGCCTCGCTGTCCTGTGTCATCCCATGTATGCAGCCTGGCAGTCCTGTGTCATCCCATGTATGAAGCCTGGCCGTCCTCTGTCTCATCCCATGTATGCAGCCTGGCTGTCCTGTGTCATCCCATGTATGCAGCCTGGCCATCCTCTGTGCCACTCTGGTTCTCTAGGAGCTTTCATTTTCCCATTTGTTTTTCTTCCCTTTTCATGTGTATGGTGTGTGTGCATATGTGTTGTATGGACACATGTGTGTGCCAGTACACATGCCTGTCCCCACCTTATCTTTTTGAATCAGGGTCTCTCATTGACCCTGTAATGCACTGTTAGCTGGGTGGCTGTGGCGGCGCAAATGAATCCAGACAGATTATATAGATATATACAGCTTTAATAAGGAAATAGACTTACAGGACCACAGGTTCCCGCGGAGCACTGGAAAAAGCGGAGCAAAAGAAAAAGGGCTGCTGGGCTCACGCCCCGGCAGATTTATCCGTAAACATTAGCCCGAGGCGAACACGCCCCCAATGGGTGGGGCTATGTCCCTACATCTCCCCCTTTTGTCTAAATAAGATAGAACCAAACCAAATACAACTATATACAATAATAACAAATAATAAATATAACAAACAATACTTTAAACTGATTTTTGAGAAGATTGTTGTCATTTTTAATTGTTTTTAAGCGTTTAACCTTGTCTTGTAAAGACTTTATCATATTTTTATTATTAAACCATATAGTACCAAGGAAAACTACGAATCCCAGAAAGATCCATATCTGTGGGCTGACAGACATTTCTTGTAAAATCTCCCACATGGTACAATTAAAAAGGCTGTTAAAGTCTTGAATGGTAATGTTTTTAGACATTTTTCTTATTTATAAAAGAAAATTATGTACTTGTAATGAAGTTTTCCTGCCAGTGGTGGCTAAAGAAATGTACCTGAGTCCATGTGGTCTAAGCCAGAGCCGGTTTGAAACAATTAACTCAAAACAAAAATTATTGTACTGCCTGTTAAGGGAAGGGGTTGGCGGCTTTTGCTTCAAAACGGCAGGTGCTTTTCTTAAATCAGGCAGTGAGGGTTTGGAAGAAGCAGGGAGCTATTAACTGCTCTGTGGGGGGTCGCTGCTCTGCGACTGTAGTGGCCTGGAGTGGGGGAAGGGAAAGCGAGCAGGGAGCGCGCTGTAAATCGCCTTCCTGAGCTCAGGCAACTAGCCGGGAAAGGTGGAGCTTGCGCCCCCCCCCCCCCCCCCCGTGCCTGGTCGGGGGCAAAATAGCCCCACGTTGGGCGCCAAATGTGGCGGCGCAAATGAATGTAGACAGATTATATAGATATATACAGCTTTAATAAGGAAATAAACTTACAGGACCACAGGTTCCCGCAGAGCACTGGAAAAGCGGAGCAAAAGAAAAAGGGCTGCTGGGCTCACGCCCGGCAGATTTATCCTGCCGTAAACATTAGCCCGAGGCGAACACGCCCCCAATGGGTGGGGCTATGTCCCTACAGGTGGCTGCTCAGCGAGCACCTGGCGTGGTCCTTTCTCCACCCCACTCCCCAGTTTTGAGGATAGAATTACTCACAGCCATGCCTGCCAATCATGTGAGTGCTGGGGATGTAAACTCAGGTCCTCTTGCTTTCACAGCCAGCACTCTTGCCCTGAGCCACCTCCCAGCCCTATTTCTTACATGTTTGGGCATGGATTTGAGGCATTGACTATTGTCTTATGTCAGGAGCCCATAATAATGTCCTTGTCGTGGCTCAGAGTGTGGTGAGGTTGTGTTTCCAGTGATATAGAACAGAAATGATTTTATAATTTTTTATTTCATTTTTGGTTATATGAGCATTTTGCCTGTATGTTTGTGTTGGTAGCATGTGAGTGCCCAAGAAAGTCAGAAGGAAGTATCTATCATATCCCCTGGAACTTGGGATTTAGAGTTACAGGTGGTTGTGAGTCACCTTGTTCTCAAATAACCACCAAATAGTACTTAGCAAATAGAGAGAGCAGGTAGAGAGAGAGCAAATAGAGAGAGCAGGTAGTATTCTGAGCCACTGGGCCTGCTCCGATCCCCACTCCATCGCTTGACAGGTTCTGATGCAGCACAGGCTGGCCATGAGCTGCATGTGTACCAGGATGATTCTAGACTTCTGGTGACTCTCCTGTCTCCTCCCATGAATGCTGGTTACCAGAGGGCACAGCCATGCCCCATCTGATGTACATCTGGGGATGGAGCCCAGAGGTCACAGCCATACCCAATCTGATGTGCTTCTGGGATGGAGCCTAGAGGGCACAGCAGTGCCCTATCTGATGTACCTCTGGGGATGGAGCCCAGAGGCCACAGCCGTGCCCGATCTGATGTGCTTCTGGGATGGAGCCCAAAGGGCACAGCAGTGCCCTATCTGATGTACCTCTGGGGATGGAGCCCAGAGGGCACAGCCATGCCCGATCTGATGTGCTTCTGGGATGGAGCCCAGTGTATACACTGAGCAAACACTACCAACTGAACTGAAGTGCCAATCTTTTTTGATTTTTGCCAGGCAAGTGATACACTGCAGAGCCAAATCCACCTCACTCTTTAAAACGTTTTTAAATTTATTTTATTATATGGATATGAGTATTTCGCCTGGGTGAATGTATGTGTACCGTGTGAATGCGTGGGGCCTGTGGCAGTCAGAAGTCACTGAATTCCCTGGAGCCAGAGTTATGGGTACTTAGGAGTCTCCAGGTGAGAGCCGAGAACTGAACGGGGATTCTCTACCAGAACAACAAATATTCTTAACCACTGAGCCATCTCTCTAGCCACTCCCTTTCCTACCTTTTTCTTTTTCTTTTGGACACAAGTTCAGGCATCCCGGCTAGCCTAACAGACAAGGATGCCTCTAAACTCCTGACCCTCTCTAAAGGGCTGAGATTACAGGCCTATGCCACTGTGCCTCGCTTCAGACAACATTCTTCAGACAACAGGCAACACAAGAAGCAAAGAGGAAACACAACAATTTATAACCATGAAAGACAGAAAATAGACTTTTGCTTTCTACGGGCTGGTCTTTAGTTTTGTAGTCACTTGGGAATCTTCTCAGACCTGGAAACAAGATAAGATAATTAATTATATTTCATTACAGTGATGATTATATTACTAACTGGTCTTAAACACATCCATGGGAATAGAGGTGGATGGTGTGTCACAGAGAAAATAAGTACAGAGCCCATAGAGTAAACCAGGAAAGCTGGGACATCATCCATTGCTGTGAGGTCACAGGAGGCATCACATCCAGGAGGATGGGGCTTGTTGTGAGCTTATTACCCATAGCAGACATTACCCTACCTAAGCTAGAACATGGCTGTCACTTCAGGGAACGGACTAGCCAACATTTTCCACATTTTCCATCAAGAAGAAACTATTATTTTGATGACATCACTACAGGGAAGCAAGCATACAAACATCGAGACGTGCAAAAATACTTGGTGCAGAATAATTTGGAATGTCGAAAATGCCTTGATTTCTATCAGAATGGTTCAATAACAAACATTACATCTATGCAATGTAAGTCATAACCAATAAAATGATGATGTGTTTAATTTTTAAATTATACATTTAATTTTAATTAAATACATTTAATTTTTAAATTACGGGCCAGGTGGTGGTTGCGCACGCCTTTAATCCCTCCCATCACTCAGGAGGCAGAGGCAGGAGAGTGAGTTCCAGGACAGCCAGGGATACACAGAGAAATCCTGTCTTGAAAAACAAAACAAAAAAAGAAAGAAAGAAAGAAAGAAAGAAAGAAAGAAAGAAAGAAAGAAAGAAAGAAAGAAAGAAAGGAAGGAAGAAAAAGAAACTAGAGAAAGAACACCGTGATGCTCACATGGAGACCAGAGGACAGTTTTTGCGAGTTAGTTCCCCTTCCAGCCCGGTGAGACTGGAGGCTGGAAGACAGGTCTTGATGGCAAACGCCTTTATCTGCTGGGCCATCTTACCAGCCCCATGTTTATTAACATGGAAAATGTCAAAGATGTACGCTTGGTGAAGCAAAAGAAGCTTTAGAAGCGTGCCCTTAGCGTGGTGTAGTGACCATGCAGAACAAAGGTTTATGTGAGGAGCAGCCATTGCCAGCCGAGTCTCTCCTAGCACCCCGCTGCACTGTAGTTGGCAGTGGCAAACGTCAAGGGAGACAGTAATTCTGGCCCAATAACGATGCATTTTTTTTTCATTAAAAATGTGCCCATATGAGTGTGTTTTGCAACAGAAAAGTTTGTGCTCATACCTATGTGTGCAAGCATAAATGATTGCTGTAAGCGGGGCATGGTGTAAGCTTACGCTTGTTATTCCAGCACTTGGGAGGTTAGCATGTTTTAGGACAGCCTGGGCTACCCTGTTTCAGAACTCACAACACAAAAGTGAATGTTCCCATCTAACAAATAAAAACCAGAAAAGACTGATAGGGATCTGAGAAAGAAATGAGGAGGGCACAGGGCAAGCTGCTGTTGCCCACACTGGAGAGATGGAAGGGCAGATAGGGAAAATCATGACTTAAAAGAGCAGAAACCAGTGGGCACCAGGGCGGGGGCCCAGACAGGCTGCCACCTTCTCTTCTGTCTTCGCACTGCCACTGGGAGGGTAAAAACAGTCATTTAAAAAGAGCCAGAATAGGCTTCTTCTCAAGGTCTTCCCCAGAAGAACTGTTTTCCTGAGCTTAGACCGCCTGAGGGAGAGGCAGCTCCCAACTGCAGCTTCCCCCAGTCCCATCTAAGGAGGGAAACCAAACGAGAGCAGAAGCCAGGAAGCAGGGATGGGGTTCACAGTTTGGGGTGCAGGCTCGACAAAGAGACTGTGGAGGGCCTCCCCCCACTTCACCACCACGCACGCACAACGTCTCTGCTGGACTTTCACTGGCCACACCAAATTCGCACTTTGACCGTAAAAAGGCCAGACCACTGTTTGAAGAGACCCATGTGTTGGACATGGCAGAGATTAGCAGCCATTAGACGGAAATCAATCCTTCTCTTTCTCCTTCATCTTAATTTTTGTTTGTTTTCTTGAGACAGATCCAACATTGCTCAGGATGGCCTCAAGCTCTCCACGTAGCTGAAAGTGGCCTTGAATTCCTGACCCTCCCGCCTACACCTCTACTAAAGCAGAGGCTCTCAACCTGGGGGTTATGGCCTCTTTGAGGTTGAATGACGCTTTCACAGGGGTCATCTAAGACAATGGGAAAACACAGAGATTTACATTACAATTCATAACAGTAGTAAAATTACAGTTATGATGTAGGAATGAAATAATTGCACAGTTGGGGTCACCACAACAGGGGGAACAGACAACAGGATGAAGAGGTGGCAGCATTAGGAAGATTGAGAACCCATTGTACCAAAGGACAGAGTCACAGGCGCGTGCTACCGTACTGGTCTCTCTCCCATCTCATTCCTCCTCCCCTCCCCTCCCCTCCCCTCCCCTCCCCTCCCCTCCCCTCGCCTTTCTTCTCATCCCTTCCCCCCTCCCCTCCCCTCCTTTCTTCTTCTCTTCCTCTCTCCTCTCCCCCCCCCTCCCAACTTCTTCCTTCTACTCTCCTCTACTCTCCTCCCTTCCCTCTTCCCTTACTGCTGGGTCTTACTAGTTGTCTCGGAACCTCATGACCTTCAGCCTCTTGAACGCTTGGCTTACACGTGGGTGCCACCAGGCCTACCTCAGACCATAAAGTTAAAACAACTAGGATCACTGTTAGGGTTTTGCAGCGATAGGAGATCCTGTCTCAAAACAAACAAACAAAGAATAACGGAGAAGGATGCATGTCTGTGACTTGTCCATGACCCCTTAGCTCTTCCATCTTCATGGCTCTGAAGCCAAAACATGTGGACAACATTACTAAGTTCAGCCGCCAGCTGGGGTTGGAGCCACATCCTCTTGACCCACATTAGTGGCAGCTTTTTGACTCAGTTGATTGACTTCTAGGAGCAGAAGATGCCTTATGCTCGCTTTCATAAATCAGAAGCTTAGCTAAATGGGGTCTTGCCTGGTGAAGCCTTTCCTTTGTTCCAATGCAGAGCAGGCCTCTCCTTAGTGCTGCCAATCTCCTTAATAATTGCAGCCTCTTTGCCAGGAGCCCTGGCTGCAGCCTTCCGTTTCCTGCTGCGCCTTTCCTCTCCAGACTGTGCAGTTTGTTTTTCTTCTGCTCTGCTTGCTCTTTTTCAGTGGAGACTGGCGTAAGGGAAATCAGTAACAGCCATGCCACAGTTTCAACATTATGCTGTCCTGAAGTTCCTTCTTTGCCAAAGAAATTAGTCCATGTTTTTTTTTTTTTTTAATTTAACCTCAGGCAAGTTGTTAGGACAAGGGCAGAAGACATCTAGGTTCTTTGTGAGAATATCACAGGTATGACCTCTTTCCCAGCGACCAGTATTGTGCCCCTCAGACACCTCTTGCACTGGGCCCCCAAAGTCCACATTGCTCTCAGCACTGCTCTCTTCCAAGGTCTTACCAGAATGGCCCTTTAAGCTGTGTTTACAGTGCTTAGTTGCTTTTAAAGTCCAAATTTCCAAAGCCTTATACATTCCTCAAAACAATAAAAATCAAAACCAAACAAACATGGCCAAGTTCTCCACAGCACTAGCCCGCTGTCTGGTGCCAGCTTCCTCTGAATTTATTACTTGGATGTTTCTGTGATAAAACACCATGACCAAGACAACTTACAAAAGGAAGCCTTTACTTATAAGAGGGTTTATGGTTCCAGAGGGCTGAGTCCATCCCAGTAAGGAGGCACAGAAGCGAGAGGCAAAATATGACAGCCGGAACAGGAAGCCTAGCAATCACATCCTTTACCACAAGCATGAAGCAGAGTGAGGGCAGGAAGTAGGGGCAGGCTATAAACCCTCAAAGCCCACCCCCACTGACTTACTTCCTCTGCAACTCCTAAACCTGTCCCCAGAGCACCACTAACTGGGAGTCAAATGTTCTAATGTCTGAGTATTAGTCAACTGGGAACAACCCACATTCCAGAAACAGGTGCCCCCCCACCTTCAATCACCTTCATCACTTAAGGCCAATGTGACTATCACCACTGTCCCCTTTTCCCATGTGCATGTTCCACATCCTATAAACCTGCATCATCTCAGCCCACTGGCTTGCTCTCTTCCCCACCTTCCCTCCCTTTCTCCTCCACTCTCTCCCACGTCCATTGTTTTAGTCAGTTACTTCCTGAGGCTGGAACCAAAATACCTGACAGGAAATATATAGAGAGTCTTTCCTACTCAGTGAATTCTTCCTGGCAATACCTCCCACAAAGAACCTGAAGATGGCCTCACTACCTCCTAGGAGATCCTAAAATCAACACTAGCAGGCCTTGAACTTACTATGCTGCAGAGGATGGTCTTGAGTACTGATTCCACTGCCTCTACCCCCAAATGATGGAACTACGGGAGTCATGTCTAGTTGGCTCCTTTTCTTCACATATGTGCGCTCTAGTACATATGTCACTTTCTCTCTGCATCTGTAAGTGTGTGTGTACATACACTTGTCATGTATATGTATATATAACTTGGTTTTGCTTTTTTAAAGTTTTTAATGTATTTTCTGTGTGTGCTATGTGTGTGCATGTGGAGTCAGAGAGTGACAACCAGGTGTCTTCCTTGATCATTTGCCACCTCACTTGACACAACGTCTCTCACTGAGCCTGGAGTTCAGCAGTTCATAGGCTGGTTGATCTGCCTGTCTCCTCCCGCTTCCTCTCAGTGCTGGGCTTACAAACACATGGTGCCATGCCCAGGTTTTTTACATGTGTGCCAGGGACCCAAATTAGGTTGTTTTTATGTTTTGTTTAAAGGAGGAATCCCCTTTATTTCTTGTCAAAATAATCTAATAGCAATGTAGATTATACATCTTTTTAGACAGATAAGTCATATTTCTGGATGTTTCTTTCACCAGGACTCTTTGTGATACTCAGATCTTGCCCTTTGACAGAGAGGAGGTAAATTTTCCCATTTGTCTTCTTCCGACACTGGGGCCCCCACACGAACTCAGCCTCTATGTTGGCATGGCAGGCACTGTGTTGACTGACCCATTTCTCCAGCCTCTGTGTCTGCCTTTGAGACATGATCTCACTCTGCAGCCAAAGCTGGCCTCGGGGTTTTGATCCTCCTTCCTCGGCTCGCTGAGTGCTGGGATAATTCCATGCTATGACACATTTTTATGTTCCATACATTATTTAATTTATTGTTGTTTTGCCCTGCTGTAGATGGAACCCAAGGCCCAGGGCACACTAGCAAGCACTCTACCACTGAGACGCATCTCCAGCCTTGTATTAGAGAATCTATTTTCTTTCCCAGTACTGAGGGCCGAATCCAGGGCCTCCAAGCACTCTATCCCAAGCTCCGCTGTTTTATGTTCTTCAGCCAAGGTCTTGCTATGGAGCCCAGACTCTTGTAAATTCTCCTGTTTCAGCTTCCCAAATGCTGGGATTATAGGAGTAATACCCAGCCTTATAATGTTAAATGTCTTATTTTATAATGACTGCCATCTGATAAACATTTATAAATAACATTACTGCAGGACTTGGATTTAATAAAACAAATATAACCCCCCATGAACTACTCTAAGGAAAGAAGTTCAATTTTCTGAAGTTTTGGTTTAGAATATTAAATAACTATCCTGAAACTCCAAAACTGTCTCTCTTTCCCTGGGGAACTTCCTGGGGTTTAAATGAGAGTGTGGTGCAACAGACTGAAACTCTGGAGCCCTGTGAGTGCCTCACCCCGCTCTGCCCCAGTCGCCAGTGCCAGGACTACACACACGCCACCACACTAACCTCTGCGTGGGACTACAAACACGCCACTACACACTAAGCTCTATGTATTGTCTGTCTGTCTGTCTGTCTGTCTGTCTGACCTTGTAGCTCTGTTTGTCCTGGAACTTGCTACATAGATCAGGCTAGCCTTGAACTCAGAGAAGGTGTGTGCCATCACTGCTGGCTTCACTGTGTTGCCCAGGGCTGGTCTCAAACTCACGAGCTCAGTTGAGTTGACCACTTCAGCCTCCCAGGAGCTGGAGAAGCAGGCAGATAGCATCAGCTGCATTTACGGTCATGCTATTGGATGATGGTGTGGAAAATGCATCCCCACCATGCTTTGTCTGGTGCCAGCAGCGACAAATCTCAGGACGGAATTCTGAGTTGAACTCCTCCCCAGCCTTGCTATGCTTCCAGTATAACTGTTGGATTGACATTAAATGATGACTTCTGTAGGTCTGTAGAGAAACACTGACCAATGGTGAATTCGTTTGGAGTATTTTGTGAGTCTAAACTAAGCTTTCACTAAATACTTACTTTGGTGTTCCTTGGTGCTACAGAGAAAGTCAGGTTAGAAAGACGGCAGAAGAGGCAAACCTTTACTCACTGTGACCGAAGGGAAGCAAGAGCTTTTCTGAAGGTCCATTGAATATCAAACTGCAGCAGCCGGGGAATATCCGGGTACCCTCCCAGCTGTGTCCAGAGTGTATTCAAAGATGTCTTCTCCATTATCGGGTAGCTTGAAGTGGACAGGTCAGCATTCCAGATGGACTCCACCTGAGTCTGCTGTCTAGAGAGTCAGAGCACATGAGGTAAGGGATGAAGCTCCTCTGATCGCCACAGCCAGTTGAAACGTGTGTCTTCTCTTCCCCACCCATGAACTGCCCTCCCATGCCCCGGGGAGCCTCAGTTGTCTCAGACAGAGACAAGGGAAAAGCACCACTATGACCTAGTCAACTGTTTCAGGCTTTCTTCTTAGCCTCCTGAAGTACACAGACCAAGTATACTTTTCCTTCCAAAACTTTTGCCTTCTTAGGGTAGAGACAGAGGAGGCAGACTGAGAGATATAAAGAAAAAAGTAAAGAAGGAAGGAAGGGAGGGAGGGAGGGAGGGAGGGAGGGAGGGAGGGAGGGAGGGAGGAAGCTTTTCAAACATATTTTTACATGTTATTTATTTTGTATGTGTGTGGGAACATGTGAGCCATGGCATGCACGTGGAGGTCAGAGGACACCTGTGGCGTACAGTCCAGCTCCCCCCCCATAAGTCCCAGGAATCAAACCCAGATGGCTAGGTTTGGCAGCCTGCGCCTTCGCCTAAGGCTAAGCCATCCTCTGGCCCAGCAGCCTTCAAAACAAACAAACAAACAAAAACAAAAACAAACAAACAAAAAACTTTATTATTTTAAGAGAAAGAGGGGCAGAGGGAGGGAGAGGTAGCCAGAGGACAACTCTGTGGCTTTGTCTCCTTCGTCTCCTTCCACTGTGTGGGTCCTGGAGCTTAGACCCAAAGGTGTGACCAGTGAGCGCACCCAAAGGTGTGACCAATGAGAGCACCCAAATCGCCTAAGCCATCTTGCTTATTTTTTGAAAAAAAGAACTCAAAATTAAATGCCAAATATTTAAGTAGAAATATATGTAAATAAACCCTGCTAAAGCATATAGCTTTATTCCAGCACTCACAAGGCAGAGGCATTCCAGGTCAGCCAGGGCTACACAAATGAAACAATGTTTCTTCTCAAAACAGACGAAAGAATACACCTGGGAAGTAAGTACATTCACACCCTCGCAGCACATCCTAAGTGTGGGAAAGGAAAGCCCTTGGGTAAGAACTAAAATAGTTTTAATTAAAAAAAAATTAGACATTGTGTACCACTTATCACCGAAAGTTTAATATTACATACCGTGCCATGAAAGTTTAATACTACATACCCAAAGGTCTTGAAAATGTCGGGCTTTTTGTTGTCTTCAGTGAATAACTCCAAGACTGGACGTTGAATTTTGGTAAAATCGGGTACCTGCTTAAAGCCAGAGACCAAGGGCACAGGCTGGCTAAGATTTAGTTTAAACACCTTTTCGATCTAGAAGCAAAATCAACAAGAACAAGTTAATAGATACATAGAAAGAAAGCACGTTTCTCAGGTTTCAGCCTCTGGAGGAAGTGAAGTGTAAAAAGGAGCATCAGGGAAAAGCCAAAGATGTTAGGAAGTTTGGCTTTCAATCCAGACAGCAGCCGAGCAGCAGACCTACGCTTCCACAGCCATGATTCCCTTTGGAGGATGGGGGAGCTGAGACCATGATCTGAAACTCTATATAGGTACCCCAACCTGGCCTTGCTTGCACTTGCTGTCTGTCTGCTTCCGTACCCTGACCAGAGAGAGCCCTCTCCCTTTACCGTTTCCTTCCTTAGGCCTTGACACCCACAATCACCACCTGACTCTAGCCTAGAGGTTCTCAGCCTTTCGTACAGCTTCTCATGTTGTGGGGACCCCAACCATAAAATTATTTTCATTTCTATTTCATAACTCTAATTTTGCTACTGTTATGAATCATAATGAACATATCTGTATTTGCCGATAGTCTAAGGTGACCCATGTAGCATTCAGCTCAAGGGGTTGCACCCACAGGCTGAGAATCGCTGCTTCAGAGCCTGCCCCTCCCCTGAAATGTCCAGAGCACTGCTATTACTCTGTCAGGTCGCTGTTGCTACTGACACCCCACCTTCCTTACTCCACCTACAAAGACCATATTTACCCAACCAAAATTAGAGGTGTTTTTGCTGTTTGTTTAACAGAGCTGTAATATTTAAAATATAATTGTTATGGAAAATTCAAAATATCTTACTTTACTCCAGCAATGATCAGAAGTCTGTCCTACGCAAAGAAGTAAATGAGTAAGGCTCGCAATTAACCAATTATTTTATTTATTTATTTATTTTTTGAGACAAGGTATTACTATGAAACCTTGGATAACCTTGAACTCACTATGTAGCCCAGGCTGACCTCTATTAATAATGTTAATGAGTCAGGCAGTTGTGGCACACACCTGTAATCCCAGCACTCTGGGGTAGAGGCAGATGGATCTCTATGAGTTCAAGACCAGCCTGATCTACATAGTGGGTTCCAAGGCAGCCATAGTTGCACAGGAGAGAGATCGTGTCTCAAATGAACTAAAACAACCCTTACTTCTTCGTCTCACACTGGAAAGGAACAGCAGAAGGTAAAGTTACCTGGCTGAATACCTGCGTCATGGACCACAGGCACTGCTTCCGCCTCTGTTCTAGTTCCTTCTGCTTGTCTGTCCAGAACCGCATCACCCTCTTCTGGTATTGATCAATTCTGTCCAGCATGATGTACAGGTTCTGAGCCTCATACCCTTTCCCAGTATTTTGGATGGCTTTTAATCGTTTGGTTATGTTGTTTCTTGAAAAAAGTCAAGAATTAGATCCATATAGTTCCCAAAGCTACCAGAGCAAACCTGACTTCTGTTGCGTTCCATTCCTATCTCATTTTGAGTTCTTAAGAGGTAATAGAGCAGGTGGGAGACTTGTTAAACGAGGCCTTTATCTAATTCCTCTATAGGAATAAATTTCTGAGAGGTTGGTGGTGGTGCACGCCTTTAATCCGGGTGCTCAAGAGGCAGAGGCAGGTATTCAGCCTCTGTGAGTTCAAGGCCAGCCTGCTCCACAGAGTAAACTCCAGGACAACCAGGGCTAAGCAGAGAAACCCTGTCTGGAAAACAAACAAACAAACAAACAAACAAATTCTGTAGTGCTCGATAGGGGTGGAACCCAGTACCTCACACCTGCTGCACACATGCTGCACACACATACACACCTGCTGCACACCTGCTGCACACCTACTGCACACATGCTGCACACATGCTGTACACATGCTGTACACATGCACGCCTGCTTCACACATGCTGCACAATGCTGCACACATCCACACATGCTGCACATGTTGCACACCTCTGCACACCTGCTGCACACATGCTTCACACATGCTGCACCTACTGCACACATGCTGCACACATGCTGCACACATGTTCTATCACTGAGCTATGCCTCAGACCACTATCATCACTGTTTTTTTTTGTTTGTTTGTTTTTGTTTTTGTTTTTGTTTTTCGAGACAGGGTTTCTCTGTGGTTTTGGAGACTTTCCTGGAACTAGCTCTTGTAGACCAGGCTGGTCTCGAACTCACAGAGATCCGCCTGCCTCTGCCTCCCAAGTGCTGGGATTAAAGGCGTGCGCCACCACCGCCCGGCAAATATTTATTCATTATGTGTACAATATTCTGTGTACATGCATGTCTGAAGGCCAGAAGAGGGCACCAGACCTCTTTGCAGATGGTTGTGAGCCACCATGTGGTTGCCGGGAATTGAACTCAGGACCTTTGGAAGAGTAGGCAATGCTCTTAACCACTGAGCCATCTCTCCAGCAATCATCACTGTTTTTAAACAGTTCTGGGGGTACTAACCAATTCATATGCAAGACACAAAAACTGGATGTTTAAAGATTAGACAGTCTTTGGGGCTGCAGAGATGGCTCAGGTATGCCCATGGGACAAGGACATAAATGTAAGCAAAACATCCATACTCACAGAATAAAATAAACGTTGAAGGAAAAGAAGAGCTGGGTTGTTAGAACAATGGCAGACAACACTAACTTAGTGTTTCCAAAACCCTGGGTCCCTTCCCTGTCCTCTTAACAAAACAAAAACAAACAGAAACAATTTTAAAACCTGGGTGGCATTAGTCTAGAAATGTTAGGTTTAAATTTTTCCCGTTCAGACCAGGATAACATTAAATATTTAAGAGGTTATCTATCTGGTATTGATTATAGAAACTACTAAAAGTATTTTTTAAATATTGGGAGGTGAGAGGGCTAGCTGGGCATGGTAGCTGTTATCCAGCACTCAGGACACCAAGGTAGGAGGACTGTCATGAATTTGAGGCCAGTATAGACTACAAGTGAGTATATGTCGTTCTGGACTATGGGAGACGCTGCCTCAACAAAAACAAACAAACAAAAAACCCTCAAAGAATTTATAGTTAAATTTAAATTCCCTCAGGGGGGAGGAAAGGTGTATTATTCTACAAGTGGTGACCAAGTAACTAGGAAGGAAAAAAAAAAGAGACCCAGATCTCATAGTAGAGAAGTGTGAGCCAAACGTGCAAGGAGAACAAACTACGAAAGACTCTTGTTTGGTTGTGGGACAAGTTCTCCTGGCTTGCCTGGAGCTCACTATGTAGAGCAGGTTCTCCTTCTCTAAGTCTCCGTCTCTCTTTCTCTTTCTCTCTTCCCTCCCCATCCCCTTTATCTCAATAAAACTCTTCACTTCAGCTTTGCTTTCTGGCGAGTGAGGGCATCTGGCTCTCACCTGCTGCCAAGGTCCCTCTGACCCAAAATCTTTACAGTAACTGCAGGTGTAGACTACCATGCCCGGCCTTTTTTGATATTAAAAAAACAAAACAAAAAAAAAAAAAACGGAACCAACAATAAAGTTGCTATGGTAACACAAGGTGTTAATTTCCCACTTCAGATGTGATGCAGAGCCATGTCTGATGGCCCATGGCTGTACTGCTACTCATCCGGGCTACACAGTGAATTTCAGGTCAGTGTGGGCTTCAGGGGGAGCCTTATCTCAAAACCAAAGCAGAATAAATAGATAGATCAGGCTGCTGCACATGCCTGTAATCCCCGTCGTATTGATAGAGTATTGGCAGGGAAACAGGTTGTCCTGACCAGCGTCATGGGAAGGTTCCAGGAGAGATGCAGAACAGGTGTAGGGGGACAGAGAACAACATCTGGAATCCTCCAGTCTCCTCTAGCTTCCCCGTGCAACACACACACACACACACACACACACACACACACACACACACACCCTCTAAGCCCTGAATGCTAAACATACATACTCCTCCTGCCTCCAGCTCCCAAGCAGAATTGCAAGGATGTACCACCACTGCGACTTCCTTTTATCGTCTTAAACCTCCATCCTGAAGACCCTTAATGATCACAGCATATGATATGGGCCTAGAGGGAGGGCTCAGTGGTTAAGAGCAGTTGCTGCTCTTCCAAAGGACCCGAGTTTGGTCCCTAGCACACATCATAGCTCACAACCGACTATAACTCTGTCTTCAGGAGATCCAACATCCTCTTTGAGTACAGGCCTATGCATGCTGTAGATATGCATGCTGCAAACAAAATGTTCATACATGTAAAATAAAAACAAAAAACTAGAAGCTGGGCAGTGGTGGCATGTGCCTTTAATTTCAGCACTTGGAGGCAGAGACAGGTGGATCTCTGTGAGTTTGAGGCCAGCATGGTCTACAAGAGCTAGTTCTAGGACAGGCTCCAAAACTACAGAGAAACCCTGTCTCGAAAAAAAAAAAAAAGAACACATGGCATGACAAACAAGAAAATTCTAGGCAGTGAAGAAAGTTGCTCAACATCAGGATTATACCAGAAAAAATGGTTATATATACTAATTGTACCTACCTGGCCAGCTGGATCAGCCTATAGGCAACATACTTGCGGCACAGATACCCCAGCCTAACTGTATTCATATGAAGCAGTTCAATTATGAGATTCCTGGCAGTTGTGTGGTACTGTGGAGGGAATCCAGAAGTTTGTGCAGCCTCATTTAATATAGCCAGGTTCTTCCTTTGAGCCTCCACATCAACGAAGTATCTGTCTTCAGGGAGCTGGGCAGGGAGAGGGAACCCCATGGTCTTGGCTTTCCTGGTGTCAGAAGCTGGGGTTAGTATCCAGGGCTTGTCTATAGCGGGGAGCCGTGGTCTCTGGCCCCTTGCAGAAGGTAAGGCCTGTGATGTTTGGGAGAGTTGAGTGCTGAGAGACGTTGGTGACGCAGTAGGCTTCTCTAGACCAACGTGCGGGAGCTTCGATCCTGGTATCCCAGAACCGGTGACGTAAGGCTGGAACATTCCAAGTGGTTTCTTGTCGAAAGAATCTTGGAGGACCCCAGTTTCTTCCAAAGTGCCAGGAACCTTTGCTTTTCGGATCTTCTCTGTAGGGAAAGGTTTTGGAGGAGAAACAGCTCCTGACCGTTTCTGAGGGACTGAAGAGGGAGAAATTCTCTGAGGCCCTCCAGGGATTGAGAGCTCAGCAGTGATCATTTGCTGTCCTTGCATGTAGGGAATTTGTTCCTGGATGGCTGGAGGCTGGTAGGGGGAGAGTCTGGATAGTAGGAGGTCCTTGTAGACATCAGAGCCTCCAGGAAACTCTCCAGAGGTGGGGAGGGCTCCAGCTGTGGGAGGTGGTGTCAACCTTCTGGAGGGGAAGGGGATTTCTGGTATTAGAGGTGGCTGAGTGTCTCCAGTTTTGAAGAAATGCCAAGGAACAAAGGGCAGCTCTGGAGTGGAAGGAGTCTCGGGTTTTGGGAGCTGCCTTCGGGTAGGAGGGACTTCTGGCGTTAGGAGCTGTGTGGGGGTGACTTGCCCTCTGTCTGTTAGAACCTGTCTGTAAGTAGGAGAGATGTGTGGTTCTTCAAGCATCTCAGAGTCAGGAAGAATGTTCAGTCCTAGGCCTGTCCTAGGAGGAAGTGGGGTTTGCCTTAGTTTCTGCAATGGGATAGATAGAGAAAAGTCCTGCAACTGTTGAAGTAGTCTGTCGGGAGGAGGAACCAATGCAGCAGGCTTTTCCGAGGTAAGAGGAATACGAAATGCTGGCTGATACCCAGCGATTCCTGGTGCTTGTAATTGCTCAGGAGTCATGATGTTTGCTGCCCCTTGAGCCTTTTCTGGCATGATTACCCCCCCCCATTTCCAGGCCAGTTCTTCAGTGAGCGCATCTTCTAATGCTGCCACCTGCTCAGAGGTAAGGGTGACAGCCGCGGCCTGAGTTTGCTCCTGCGTAAAAATGACACCCAAATGCTGGGCTCTGTCAAGTGTGATAGTGAACACTAGTGTTTGGGTCTCTCCTGGACCAAGTTGACCCAGCAACGGGGACTGCCAGGGTGTACGGGGAGGTTGCAATGCCTGTACTTGCTCAAATGCTTGGGGCTGCCCTGGCATGAGGGTGATTCCCAAAGCCTTGCCCCGCCTCTGTGGAAGTGGAACTCCAAATTGCTGGGGCCATTGAGTGTTTAGTGGGATTCCAATTGTCTGGGTCTGTTTAGAAGCCACAGCTGGTTTTGGTGTTCGGATAGACTCCGGGATAATAGGAATTTTTAGGGGTTGAATCTGCTCTGTAGTAGTACGGCCCTTCAACGTTGCTGCCTGTTTAGGGGTTAAAGGAGCATCCAAACCCCGGAATTTCTTTGGAGGAAGAGTGCCTCGTTTCTGTAAGCTTGAAGAAGTGAAACTGATCCCCAGGGCTTCAGCCTGCTCAGGAGAGAGAGTGATCCCCAGGGCTTCAGCTTGCTCAGGGGTCAGACTGATTCTCTGGGCCCTGGCCTGCACAGGGGAGAGAGTGAGCCCCAGGGCCCGGGCCTGCTCAGGGGTGAGACTGCTTCTCCGTTCTCTGGCCTGCTCAGGGGTGAAAGTGACTCCCAGGGCCTGGGCCTGCTCAGGGGTCAGACATATCTTCTGTACCTTGGCTTGCCTAGGGGTTAGAGTGATTCCCAGATCCCGGGCCTGCTGTGGACTGAGAGAGATCCCCAAGGTGTGAGTCTGCTCAGGGGTGTGAAAAATCTCCAGGGCCTGGACCTGCTCAGGGGTCAGAGTAACTACCAAGGCTTCAGCCTGTTGGAGGGTAGGAGCTATCCCCAGGGCCTGGGCCTGCTCAGGGGAGAGAGTGATTCCTAGGGCCTGGGCCTGCTCAGGAGTTAGACTGATCCTCTGGGCCCTGGCCTGCTCAACAGTGAGAGTAATCCCTAGAGCCTGGGCCTGATTAGGTGTCAAACTGATTGTCAATGTGTTGGCTTGCTCAGGTGTAAGAGTGATTCCCAGAGCTTGGGCCTGCTGAGGGGTAAGACAGATCTTGTTTATCTGGGCCTGTTGAGGGGTAAGTGTGAGTCCCAGAGCCTGGGCATCCTCAGGACTGAGGCTAATTTCCTGTGGTGGGCCTTGTTTGGGAGTGGGAGTAATTCCCAGAGCCTGGGTCTGTTCAGGGGTCAGGCTGACCCTTTGCTCCTTAAAAGTGTCTCCCAAGGCTTCAGCTATCCCCAGGGCCTGGGCCTGCTCAGGGGAGAGAGTGATTCCTAGGGCCTGGGCCTGCTCAGGAGTTAGACTGATCCTCTGGGCCCTGGCCTGCTCAACAGTGAGAGTAATCCCTAGAGCCTGGGCCTGCTTAGGTGTCAAACTGATTGTCAATGTGTTGGCTTGCTCAGGTGTAAGAGTGATTCCCAGAGCTTGGGCCTGCTGAGGGGTAAGACAGATCTTGTTTATCTGGGCCTGTTGAGGGGTAAGTGTGAGTCCCAGGAACTGGACATCCTCAGGACTGAGGCTAATCTCCTGTGGTGGGCCTTGTTTGGGAGTGGGAGTAATTCTCAGAGCCTGGGTCTGCTCAAGGGTCAGGCTGACCCTTTGCTCCTTAAAAGTGTCTCCCAAGGCTTCAGCTATCCCCAGGGCCTGGGCCTGCTCAGGGGAGAGAGTGATTCCTAGGGCCTGGGCCTGCTCAGGAGTTAGACTGATCCTCTGGGCCCTGGCCTGCTCAACAGTGAGAGTAATCCCTAGAGCCTGGGCCTGCTGAGGGGTCAGACTGATTGTCAATGTGTTGGCTTGCTCAGGTGTAAGAGTGATTCCCAGAGCTTGGGCCTGCTGAGGGGTAAGACAGATCTTGTTTATCTGGGCCTGTTGAGGGGTAAGTGTAAGTCCCAGAACCTGGGCATCCTCAGGACTGAGGCTAATCTCCTGTGGTAGGCCTTGTTTGCGAGAGGGAGTAATTACCAGAGCCTGGGTCTGCTCAGGGGTCAGGCTGACCCTTTGCTCCTTGCCTGGCTCAGGGGTAAAAGTGACTCCCAAGGCTTCAGCTATCCCCAGGGCCTGGGCCTGCTCAGGGGAGAGAGTGATTCCTAGGGCCTGGGCCTGCTCAGGAGTTAGACTGATCCTCTGGGCCCTGGCCTGCTCAACAGTGAGAGTAATCCCCAAGGCCTGGACCTGCTGAGGGGTCAGACTGATCTTAAATGTGTTGGCTTGCTCAGGTGTAAGAGTGATTCCCAGAGCTTGGGCCTGCTGAGGGGTAAGACAGATCTTGTTTATCTGGGCCTGTTGAGGGGTAAGTGTGAGTCCCAGGAACTGGACATCCTCAGGACTGAGGCTAATCTCCTGTGGTGGGCCTTGTTTGGGAGTGGGAGTAATTCTCAGAGCCTGGGTCTGCTCAAGGGTCAGGCTGACCCTTTGCTCCTTAAAAGTGTCTCCCAAGGCTTCAGCTATCCCCAGGGCCTGGGCCTGCTCAGGGGAGAGAGTGATTCCTAGGGCCTGGGCCTGCTCAGGAGTTAGACTGATCCTCTGGGCCCTAGCCTGCTCAACAGTGAGAGTAATCCCTAGAGCCTGGGCCTGCTTAGGTGTCAGACTGATCGTCAATGTGTTGGCTTGCTCAGGTGTAAGAGTGATGCCCAGAGCTTGGGCCTGCTGAGGGGTAAGACAGATCTTGTTTATCTGGGCCTGTTGAGGGGTAAGTGTAAGTCCCAGAACCTGGGCATCCTCGGGACTGAGGCTAATCTCCTGTGGTGGGCCTTGTTTGCGAGAGGGAGTAATTACCAGAGCCTGGGTCTGCTCAGGGGTCAGGCTGACCCTTTGCTCCTTGCCTGGCTCAGGGGTAAAAGTGACTCCCAAGGCTTCAGCTATTCCCAGGGCCTGGGCCTGCTCAGGGGAGAGAGTGATTCCTAGGGCCTGGGCCTGCTCAGGAGTTAGACTGATCCTCTGGGCCCTGGCCTGCTCAACAGTGAGAGTAATCCCTAGAGCCTGGACCTGCTGAGGGGTCAGACTGATCTTAAATGTGTTGGCTTGCTCAGGTGTAAGAGTGATTCCCAGAGCTTGGGCCTGCTGAGGGGTAAGACAGATCTTGTTTATCTGGGCCTGTTGAGGGGTAAGTGTGAGCCCCAGAGCCTGGGCATCCTTGGGACTGAGGCTAATCTCCTGTGGTAGGCCTTCTTTGGGAGTGGGAGTAATTCCCAGAGCCTGGGCCTGCTCAGGGGTGAGAGTTATCCCCAGGGCCTGGGCCTGCTCAGTGGTCAAACAGACCCTCTGAGTCTTAACCTGCTCAGGGGTGAGAGTTAGCCCCAGGGCCTGGGCCTGCATAGGGGTGAGAATAATTCCCTGTGTTTGGGCCTGCTCAAGGGTGAGAGTCATCCCTAGCGCCTGCCCTTGCTGAGGGGTCAGACTGATCCCCTGGACCTTGATCTGCTGAGGGGTGAGAGCAATCCCCAGGGCTTGGGCCTCCTCTAGGGTGATGGTGATCTGCTGTGCTTGCGCCAGCTGAGAGACTGAAAGGTGTTCCTGCACTTGGGTCAGCTGTGGGGTGAGGGCTAGCCCCAGGGCCTGGGCCTGTTCAGGGGTGAGATTAATCCTTTGTGCTTGGACCTGCTGGGGGGTGAGAGAGACCCCCAGGACCTGGGCCTGTTGAGGAGTCAGACTGACCCTCTGTGCCTTTGTCTGCTCAGGAGTGAGAGTGAGCCCCAGGCCCTGGGCCTGCCAAGGGGTGAGGGTGATCCCTAGGATCTGGGCCTGTTGAGGGGTCAGGCTGATCTTCTGGGCCTTGGTCTGCTCAGGAGTGAGGGTGATCCCTAGGGTCTGGGCCTGTTGAGGGGTCAGGTGAATCCTCTGGGCCTTGGCTTGCTCAGGGGTAAGAGTGATGCCCAGGGCCTGGGCCTGCTCAGGAGTGAGAGTGATCCCCTGATCCAGGACCTCCGGAGAGGTGAGGGAAATGTCTTTTGCTTGGATCTGCTGGAGGGGTAGAACTGTTCTTTGGGTAACTGTGACCCCAGATATCTGTACTTGTTCAGCAGTTGTTTGGGGGATTTGCGTTTGCTCTGGAGTGGATGTCTGCTCCAGGATGCCAGGAACTGTCAGCTGAGACCCTAGTTCTTGTTCCTGTCCTGCTGTGGGAGGAGCGCTCTGTGCTTTTTCCGTGTGTTCATGACTAGGAGGACCACTCGGAGCCTGTGGCATTGAAATCGAACCTATCTGGGCCAACTCAGGGATAGGCCTTGGGAGGGGCCGTGCAAAGTCAAGGAGGGCCTTGGAAGAGGAGGGCTGCTTCTCTGTGGGGTGCTCCACCGCGTCAGGGTCCGCTTGGGATAACTGCACTTGACTCATCAGGGGTTTGAGGACTTTCATCCACCTGGGTGTCAGCACCACCGCACTCTGGGTGAACATCTTTGACAGCTCTTTAGCCTGGGACTCAGTCTTTGCTAGCTGTTTCCACTTGCTCCCTTTCGGCCGCTGGCTGTCTTCTGCATCTCTCACGGCCTTCGGCTTCTCCTTGTCAGTCTCCTGAGCCTGACTCGCCTCTGACCCTTCTGTTGTTTGTCTCCACTCCTCCAGCTGCTCTGCTCTCTCCCTTCCTCTCTGCTTTTGCTCGCTCTCCCTTTGAAGTCTTTGCTCTTCTCTCCAGGCCTCCTCTTCCTGCTTCTGTCGCTCTTGCCCTTCCTCCATCCTTCTGCCCACTGTTGTGCCCTCCTGTTCTCCCTCTAGCTCATCCAAGAGTGTTTGAACGAGTTTCCTAATCACAGGGTCCGTCATCTCACTTAAGAGAACGTTTCTGATTTCAGCCTTGGAACTCATGGATGTCTGCTTAGGAAGCTGCTGTGGTGTGGCGAGGGCTAACTTTTGTTTGATGACTATCTCTCTAAATTGTTTCTTTCTTGCGTCTTTGTATGTCCTCAAGGTTTTAGTGACAGTCTCAGTCACTTTTTGGATGTATTCCTCCATTTTTAACTTTATGGTGTTTAATTTTTCAACTTCTGCTCTTCCTAATACATCCTCCTCATCCTGTATACTCTTTGGATCAAAAGCCTTCCCTACATTATTCATTTTCTCTCTTAGGAAAGCCAATATGGCTCTTTGAAATTGTTCTAGATTACTCCTGCCTTCGGGGCTTATTGTCGTCTGTTTAGGGGTCCTGGGCTGTAATTTACCACGTACTTTTGTGGAGCTCGCTGTGTCTTCAGTCTTCCCTGGCACGGGCTTTTTCCCTTTGGTTTCTGGTTTGTGCAGCTCGGGGGGTTCCGGCTGGATTATCTTGGGCAGTTCTACTTCCGACTTGGCTTCTTTTTCTTTTGGCCTAACAGTGGATTCTATTTTAGTCTCTGATGGCACTGGGCTTTTTCCAACAGTGTATTGTGATCTGACCTTCTTGAGCCGTTCCCACATGCTACCTGTTCCACTCTGGACTCCTTGGCCCTTCAGTTTGCCTTCTAGAAAGGATCTCTCGTCTTTTTGCCTCATGTCCAGTGCTTGTAGATCAAGTTCACTAGTCTCAATATCCAAGACTATCCTTTCCTCCTCTAGATTTGCAGCCAAGGACTCTACTGACTGTGGGGCCGGGGGGTACAGCTTTCTCTGGGTGTAATCAACCTGACCTTCAGCTGGAGCCGCTTCGCCTTGGGCTACGTATGGCATAGTCGAGTCCCACTTTATTGCGGGGACTCTGACCCCTTTCTTCTGGGACTCATCTATAATATTTTCAAGCTCTTTGTTTAAAAGACTGTCAATCTCCTCTGGCTCCATATCTTTGCCTGTGGGTACTTTCGCAACTAACGTTCTCAAGGATACAGATGGGAACAATAGTTGACGTCCTAGAAAATTTTTGATTCGAATAAGTTGCTCGCTCTTTTCCTCACTCTCTTTAAGTCTCTGATGAAGCATTTCATTTTCTTCACAGAGCTCTTGGAAGGCCTTCCGTGGGATTTCTTTTTCTTCCTCTTCCTCTTTTTCCTCTTCTTCATCCCTAACCAGGTTGGTAACTTGGGAGCTTAAGAGCTTCAGCTCCTCGTTGACTGTACTCAAGGCTTTGGAGAGATTCAGCACTGTAGCTGAGATGTATTTGATGGCGTTGTTTTCCAGTTTGCTGAACATGCCTGTGCTGATGAGTTCCTGTAGCATGTCTTGAATTTCTGAAACTTTAGTGTTTAACGCAAATTGGTCGCAGATCATCTGATCCGGTCTTAAAGCATGGGCTGTGGCGGGTCGCTTTACAATGCGTTCCTTCCAAGCTTTCCAGAGAGTGCCGCGAGTCACTGGGAGAGAAACGAAACCATGCAGCGTCATTTCTTCTTTTCTGTTGTGCCTAAGGAGCTTAACCTCAGCTCCTGAGTACAGACAGGACAAACACTCATCAGAAAGGTTTAATGTATTCGATTTTATAGTCATTAGCCAAAGGTGAGATAGCCATGATCTCACTTAAGCCAGATAGTGACAATACTTGAGGGAGAGAGACAAGCCTCCAGTGCACAAGAATGTAAGTAACATGTAGATGCTCCACCCTACAAGAGCAGTGCATATGCAGATGCTCCACCCTATAAGAGCAGTAGCTGCACTGCCTATAAGCTTCATATATAGACTTCCCTCCAAAGATTGCTTCCCCCAAAAGAAAGCAGGAGTAATAACTTTTTTTTTTTTTTAAAAAAAAAAAAAGGTCTCCTGAATGGTCTAAAACTAGGAATGTAGACCTAGCTGGCCTTAAACTCACAGAGATCTGCCTACATCTAACTCCAGAGTGCTGGATTAAAAGCGTGCACCACCAACACCCTTGTGTGCCACCATGATGTAGGAGGGTCTTCTATCTATCTGTTGTTTCATTGGTTAATAAAGAAACTGCCTTGGCCTTTTGATAGGGCAGAATTTAGATAGGTGGAGAAGACTGAACAGAATGCTGAGAGGAAGAAAGCAGAGTGAGGCGCCCAGATGTGGACAACTGAATCCACAGAAAGCCTGAGAAAGCTTGGGAAAGAATAGAGTAAAGCATGTTTTCTTGGTAGCAGCAATTTCTCGGGTCTTCTCTGCTTGCTAGAGGCAAGCAAGCGCTCTCATCTAAGAGAGGCTTCCTAACTCAGCTTTAGCTGCAAAACCTTGCAGCTCTTTCAAGAGGTCCTGCCACGAAACACTTAAATGGTGTTGATGAGAAGCTGAACGCATGCTTTTCAGTTGTCAGCTGTAGCAGGAGAAAAGCTGTGCCATTTTAAAATGCCGGCTTTGTGGGCCATCCTGCCAGGGCAAACTCTGACTCTTTCAGGCAGGTAGACCGACTGAGTGTGGTCTGTTGCTGCAGCTTACTTGCTGGCAGGGACCTTGAAACACCATAGAGTTGTGGCAATAAAAATGGCTACAGCCAGTACCTCCGCTGTGAGGCTGGAAAGCTAAGGAATGGGCTTGATCCAGTCGTCAAAGCCACGGCTTTCATCCTCTCCTTAAAGACTCATGTAGTCAGAAAAAGAGAGATATATAGTAAAGAGAGATTTTTTAAAAAAAATCTCTAAATGTTTTACTGTGTGTTAAAAATATATGCTGGCTCGGGAGAGAAAAGAAAAAGGTTAAAGTTCTTTAAAAAAAAAAGAGAGAGTAGTTGGGTGTGGTGGTACACACCTTTAATTCCAACGCTTGGGAAGTAGAGGTAGATTGACCTCTGTGATTTCAAGGTGTGGTAGCACATGCCTTTAATCCCAATGCCTGGGAGGCAGAGACAGAGGGATCTCTGTGAGTTCAAGGACAGCCTGGTCTACAGAGTTATTCCAGGACAAAGATATACAAAGAACCTGTCTCAAAAAGTAAAAATAAACAAAATAGAGGTTAAAATAAAGCTGCACAAAGATGGAAAATACACAGAGAATCTTGATACTGTATGCTATTATGCTCTCTTTGAATTGTTTGAATTGAGGAAAGAGCAACAGCTGCTAAAAGATATTTGTTTATGAATGCTGCTGAACTAATCCAAGATATTTTGAAAATGCCTTGACTTCAAAATTTGGATCTAAGGTTATGATGCTTTGGAAAAGTCCTTCTTTTGTTTTCACAGAGGATCAGACCCTGTGGATTGCTTCTATCCCAATATGGTATGATAGACCACACCCTCCTGAGGGGTTGCTGTGAACACCCTCAAAAAATTACTTCACACAGGATACACCATAAAAGACCTGATTAACAGCGCCCCTATACAGCAAGAAGAAGTTTGGAGAGAAATAACTATGTCTATATTCCCAGATATTGTTTATAAATGTTCTTTTACATTTAAAGGGGGATATAATATAGATATGAATAATTTACATTGGTATAAATTTTACTTTATTGGTATAAAGTTAAGGTCAATTTTGTTATATGTATATATGTTTCTGCTCTTGATTGACGTATTGTGATTGTGTAGTTCATTTAAAAATGTAATGTGTAGGGCTGGAGAGATGGCTCAGGGTTAAGAACATTGCCTGCTCTTCCAAAGGTCCTGAGTTCAATTCCCAGCAACCACATGGTGGCTCACAGCCATCTGTAATGAGGCCTGGAGCCCTCTTCTGGCCTGCAGATATACACACAGACAGAATATTGTATACATAATAAATAAATAAATATTAAAAAAAATGTAATGTATAGCCGGGCGGTGGTGGCACACACCTTTAATCCCAGCACTCGGGAGGCAGAGACAGGCGGATCTCTGTGAGTTCAAGACCAGCCTGGTCTACAAGAGCTAGTTCCAGGACAGACTCCAAAACCACAGAGAAACCCTGTCTCAAAAAAAAAAAAAAAAAAAAACCAAAAAAAAAATGTAATGTATAATTAGGAAATATAGGTTTTTTCCTATATTTGGAATATGGATAATTATCAATAATCAAGCTTGTAGTAATATTAGTTGGATTTTCTAGATATAGATATATTTCAGTTAGATAGGCATTCTTCATATCTTTCAAAGACTACAGAATATGGCATTTTAAATGTTTTAATAATTTAGGGCTTTTCAGGACAACAAGACATGTCTGCTCCTGAGAGCACCAATCTACTTCAAGAGGAAGATGGGCATCGAAGAGGCTCATTATGGAGTTTGATAGCCATTTGGACAGGAAACTGCTCTTGCCTGGACTGATGCATAAACTAGACACAAAGAACCCGCAGAAAGAGGACTGCTGAACTTGCCTAAAGGTGAGATGGTCTTTTAGGGTTCCTGATTCATGAAAGAGTCTGTGAGACATTCTGCAGAACACAGAAAAAAGTGACTGAACTCTCTTTGAAATTTCCTGCTTCATGGAAATGTCTGCTGGATACTATGGGCCTGTAGGCCAAAGATGGATGCCCCAACAGTACAAAAGAACTTTGTGTGACTGTCCAGACAGCGAGATGTCTTTATCATTTCTAGAGTTTTGGAAGTTGCTTACTTCTTGTTTGCTTACATAATATTATATCCTTCTGGAGTCTTTGATGGAGTTGAAGAATAAATAGATAGTTATAGTTTTCCTTAGTTATGATTAAAGATAAAATAGATATAAATATTGTAACTGTAATTCTTGCTTGATAACTGTTTTGTTATATGTAATTTTACTATGTTAAAGTTAAAGCCTTTTTTTTTTTTTAACAGAAAAAAAAGGGAAGCCGGGTGGTGGTGGCGCACGCCTTTAATCCCAGCACTTGGGAGGCAGAGGCAGGCGAATCTCTGTGAGTTCAAGACCAGCCTGGTCTACAAGAGCTAGTTTCAGGACAGGCTCCAAAACCACAGAGAAACCCTGTCTCAAAAAACCAAAAAAAAAAAAAAAAAGGGAAATGATGTAGGAGGGTCTTCTATCTATCTGTTGTTTCATTGGTTAATAAAGAAACTGCCTTGGCCTTTTGATAGGGCAGAATTTAGATAGGTGGAGAAGACCAAACAGAATGCTGGGAGGAAGAAAGCAGAGTCAAGCAGTCACCATGAAGCTCCGGCCCAAGATGGATATAGGTTAGAATCTTCCCGGTAAGCCACCACCTCATGGTGCTACACACATTAATAAAAATGGGTTAATCAAGATGTGAAAGTTAGCCAGTAAGAGGCTAGAGCTAATGGTCCAAGCAGTGTTTAAATGAATACAATTTGTGTGTTGTTATTTTGGTTATAAAGCTGGCCATGCAGGATCCAGGTGGGACGAAAAACAGGCCTGCTCACCTCATCACTACACCACCATGCCCAGCTGTACTTTAGTTTTTGAAACAGAGTCTCTCCTGAATCCAAAGATCATCAAATCAGTGGCCCTGTCTGGCCAGCACAGTCCAAGGACCCCCCAGCTCTACAGTCCAGGACTACAGATGGCCTTGGCTGCACTCTAAGTTTGTATGTGGATGTTGGGGATCCACACTCAGGACCTCGTGCTTGTGTGACAAGTACTCTTTTGATTGAATGAAACGGACCTTCACTGTGTGCTCTTTATCCCAACCCAGCCATCTCAGGGCAAACTTCACTGAGTGGCATCTTGTAATGTTACCTGATTGTTTCTCAAGATTCCTAAGGACGTTGAGCCAAGAAAAAGTCTGAAAAACTCTGGCAGCAAAGAGGAAGCTAAGCAGCTATGACACCTGAAGGTAATGTGGTGCTATATCCAAAACAAGAAGGGACAGTAGGTAGGTAGGTGAGGACCAGGAGATCTGAATATATTAAGCAATTTAGCTAACAATAATGTGCCGATGTTGGCTTCTTTCTCCTTTCCTTTCTCTTTTTGGTTTTTTGAGATGAGGTTGAACTTGCTGTGTAGTCAAGGCTGCCTCTGGATCCTATTTACCTCTCAAATACTAAATTACAAGTGTGAGCAACCACACCCAGCTTCAACTTTGGCTTCTTAAATATAACTAGGGCACATACTAATGTGAGAGATATAATCAAAGGGTGTCTTAGTTAGGGCTTCTATTGCTGTGATGGAGCACCATGACCAAAAGCTAGCTGGAGAGGAAAGGGTCTATTCGACTTACACTTCCAGATCATAGTCCATCATTGAAGGAAGTCAGGACAGGAACTCACACAGGGCAGGAACCTGGAGGCAGGAGCTGATGCAGAGGCCATGGAGGAGAGCTACTTACTGGCTTGCTCCTCATGGTTTGCTCAGCTTGCTTTCTTAAAGAACCCAGAACTGTCAGCCTAGGGATGACCCCACCCACATGGCCTGAGCCCTCCCCCATCAATTACCAATTAAGACAATATGTCTTTACATCTGGATCGTGTGTGTGTGTGTGTGTGTGTGTGTGTGTGTTTAAAACACCCTTTCTATATAGTCTTGACTGTCTTGGAACTTACTCTGTAAACCAGGCTGGCCTCAAGCTGACAAAGCTCTGTTTGGTCTTATGCCTGAACCTCATGAAGGCATTTTCTCAACTGAGGCTCCTTCCCTCCCCTCAGATGACTCTAGCTTGTGTCAAGCTGACATAAAACTAGCCAGTACAAATTATTGTGTGTGTGTGTGTGTGCGCACGCGCGCACACGTGCGAGCATGAATACATGTACGTGAGCCCACGGAGAACAGAAAAGGGGATCAGATTCTCTAGAACTGGAGTTATACACAGTTGTGACCATGTGGGTGCTGGGAATTGAACTGGGTCCTCTGGAAGATCAGGCAGTGCTGTCAACCACAGAACCATCTGCATCCCCATTGATGTAAGATCAACCATAGAACCATCTGCCTTCCCACTGATGTAAGCTCAACCACAGAACTATCCACCTTCCCACTGATGTAAGATAAACCACGGAACCATCTGCATGCCCACTGATATAAGAGCAACCACAGAACCATCGCCTTCCCACTAATGTAAGATAAACCACAGAACCATCTGTATGTCCACTGATGTACGATAAACCACGGAACCATCTGTGTGTCCACTGATGTAAGATCAACCACGGAACCATCTGCATGTCTACTGATGTAAGATCAACCACGGAACCATCTGCATGTCTACTGATGTAAGATAAACCACGGAACCATCTGTGTGTCCACTGATGTAAGATTAACCACGGAACCATCTGCCTGCCCTTTGATGTAAGGGGAACTATGGAGAAGTGTACAGAACTCTGTTGGTTTTTCCCTCCCTTAGAACCTAAAACTGCTCTAAAAGAATAGAGTCCATTTAAAAGTAAAGGTAATGCCGGGCAGTGGTGGTGCACATCTTTAATCTCAGCACTCAGAAGGAAGAAGCAGGCAGATCTCTGTGAGTTCGAGGTCAGCCTGGTCTACAGAGTGAGTTCCAGGACAGACTCCAAACTCCAAAGCTACACAGAGAAACCCTGTCCAAAAAAAAAAAAAAAAAAAAAAAAAAAACCCACAAAAAAAACCCAAACAAAACAAAAAGTAAAAGTGCATACTGATGAGCCAGGGGTTACATGTAGAGGTATATTCCTTTAATCCCAGCTCCTGGGAGGGCAGAGGCAGTGAATCTAGGAATCTGAGGCCAGCCTGGTCTACAGAGTCAGGTTCCAGGACAAGCAGGAGTGGGGTGGGCTGTAGAGATGGCCCAGTGGTTAAGAGCACTGGCTGATCTTCCAGAGGATCCAGAATTTGATTCCCTGAGCCTACACAACAGCTTTTAACGTTCTATAAACTCCAGTTCCAGGGGATTTAGTGCCCTCTTCTGGCTTCCACAGGCACTGCATGCACACAGTGCACAAATGTAAAATGCAGGCAACACCCGTGCACATAAAAATAAGTAAATACATTTAAAGAGTAAAAGGCAGTAAGACTTTGCCCATATGACCCAACTGTATTCCCAGAAGCCTCTTGATATTTAGATTTGGATATTAGATATTTAGATTTAGATATTGATATTTGAATTTTCCTGCATGAGTTTGAGTCCCACAAATATCTAATAGCCAGCAAGATAAAGAAATAATTTTAAAACTGTATTGTTAGGCCAAATATGGTGGCACATGCCTTTTATCCCAGCACTCAGGAGACAGAGGCAGGAGAATCTCTGCAAATTTAAGGCCATCCTGGTCTACATATCAAGCTCCAAGACAGCCAGAGCCATTTAGACCTTGCCTCGAAAAAATTAACAACCAACCAACCCACAAAACCTGTATTTTGGGGAGCTAGAGAGAGAGAGAGATCAGCAGCTAAAAGATCAGTTTTCACAGAGCCTGAATTTGGTTCCCATTGTCCACATCAGGCAGCTCCCAGCCACCTATATAACTCCAGGATCTGTTGCCTCTGGGCTCCATGGGCACTACACTCATGTGCACATACTCACAAACAGACATCACTAGACAAAGCTTCATCTTTCAGGGAAACCGTACTGTTGAGATTCCAAATATGTGCTGCACAAGCCAATGATATCACAGAAAGTGCTTTTCTGTGTAAACACAGCCAGGTGGGCCTCAGACCCGAACTCATGCCTCCAACCTTCCACGTGCTGAGATCACACGCGGGTGGCCCCATTCCTGGTAATATTCTGTATTTCGCTGGCATTGAATTCAGTACTGCTCTAAATCCACATTGCGGCTATTTAAAATACAAAGCTTGGAGCACAGTGTGTGACACTTGCCTAAAGTCGCAGCCCTTGGGAGGTAGAGGCAGGAGGATGAGGAATTTAAGGTCATCCTCAACAACTAAGGAAATCTGAGGCCAGCCTAGGTTATGTAAGGAATTGCCTCAAGAAGAAAGGAAGGAGCCGGGCGATGGTGGCGCATGCTTTAATCCCAGCACTCGGGAGGCAGAGGCAGGTGGATCTCTGTGAGTTCGAGACCACCCTGGTCTACAGAGCTAGTTCCAGGACAGGCTCCAAAACCACAGAGAAACCCTGTCTCGAAAAACCAAAAAAAAAAAAAAAGAAGAAGAAGAAGAAGAAGAAGAAGAAGAAGAAGAAGAAGAAGAAGAAGAAGAAGAAGAAGAAGAAGAAGAAAGGAAGGAGCCAGGCAGTAGTGGCGCACGCCTTTAAAGGAAGCAGAGGTAAGCAGATCTCTGTGAGTTTGAGGCCAGCCTGGTCTACAGAGTGAATTCCAGGACAGCCAGGGCTACACAGGAAAACCCTGTCTCAACACCCCCCCCCAAAGTATGTTGACCCACTCCTGTAATTTCAGCACTCAAAAAGTTGAAGTAGGAGGATTCAAGTTTAAAACTAGCTTGTTCTACATACTTAGCTCCTACATTGAAAAAACAAACAGCAGCCATAATAAAAGTACATGGACACCCTACACACACACTCTCACGCACAAAGAAACCTCAAAAATTCAGAGACTGCCAGTCAGTGGATGTGCATGCCTTTAATCCCAGCACTTGGGAGGCAGATACAGGCAGATCTCTGTGAGTTCAAGGCCGGCCTGATCTACAGAGTGAGTTCCAGGACAGGCTCCAAAACCACAGAGAAACCCTGTCTCGAAAAACAAACAAGCAAACAACAACAACAAAAAAAAAATATCAGAGACTTTTAGATCTGTTTAAAAGAAAAAAAGAATTATGCTGTAAATGGCATACCTTAGATTCAAAGGCCTAAATAGATTTGAAGTGAAGTGAATGATTTTAAAATGGCAGGGAGTTGTGGAGTGCGGGTAGACGAGATGGCTCAGCAAGTGAAGACACTTGCTACTAAGCCTGAGAAAGGAGTATAATCCTGGGATTCACACCATGGGAGGAGAGAACTGATCATCCCCTCAACTTATTCTCTGACCTCCATACATGGGCCCCATGAAAAATAAGTATAATTTTTTAATGTGAGGGGGCTGGAGAGATGACTCAGTGATAAGCGCACTGGCTGGTTGGTCTCCCAAAGGATCCAGTTCAATTCCCAGCTCTCACATTGCAGCCCACAATCATCTCTAACTCCAGTTCCATGACATCCCATGCCCGCTTGGGCCTCCATGAGCATCAGACATGCAAGTAGTACATAAATATACTTACAGGCAAAACGCCCGTCACATAAAATTGAAAAACAAATTAAAGGTCTGTCAGGGGTCATGCGACATGACTCGGTTGGTAACAGCGCTTGCCACTGAGCTTAACAACCTGAGTTTGACCCCTGGGACCCACATGGTGGAACTAATCTTCCCAAACTGTCCCCGTGGTCTCCACAGCAAGCCACACACCATGGCATGAGGCAACAAAGTTGTCACCCTAGCTATGCAGGAGGCTGGGCAAGACGATCACAGATTTAAGGACAGCCTAGGTAAGATAATGAGACCTCCTCCAAATTAAAACTAACAGGATTCTAGAGACCATAAAAGACATTTTATACTGAAAAACAGTCTATCAGGAAGTTATTAAAAGTGCCAACATACATGTATCTAAGAAATGAGCCTTAAATACGTGAAACAAAAACCTAATGAGTTCATGGGAAATAGATGACTCAGCCCAGGCTGAGGGAGCGTGCCTATTATCCCAGTGTGGATGGGCAGGAGGATCTCTGAGAAGAATAATCAGTAAGAGACTATACAGAATCCATTAGATAAATCGACAGATAGCTGATAGACAGGGTGTGTGCATCTCACCAAATTTGAGGGCCATTCGTATCGTTTTTAATCATATGAAATTTACTGAGGCTTGTTTTATGGTCTAGCCTATGGCTGACCCTGGAGAATGGCCCAGGTGTGCATAAAAGGTACATGATTATACTGTCATATGTTATATATGCTTACACTGGGTGGAACTGATTTACAGTTTACAAATCTGTGCATTTACTGATTTTTTGTGGAGTGTTCTACTCACTATTGAAAATGGGATACTGGACTCTAATTACAATTTTATACTTTTATTTACTCGTGTGTGTGTGTGTGTGTGTGTGTGTGTGTGATGTAGGTGGGTCTTCTTTCTATGTGTTGCTTTCATTGGTTAATTAATAAAGAAACTGCTTGGCCTAACATAGGTGGGTGGAGTAGACAGAACAGAATGCTGGGAAGAAGGGAAGTGAGGCAGACGCCATGGAGCCAGCCACCAGGTCAGACATGCTGAATCTTTCCCAGTAAGTCACCACCTCCTGGTGCTACACAGATTACTAAATATGGGTTAATCAAGATGTGAGAGTTGTCCAGTAAGAGGCTAGAGCTAACGGGCCAGGCGGTGTTTAAATGAATACAATTTGTGTGTTGTTATTTCTGGGGCTAAGCTAGCCGTGCGGGAGCCGGGCGGGATGAAAAGCAGGCCTGCTTGCCCCATCACTACGTGTGTGTGTGTGTGTGTGTGTGTGAGAGAGAGAGAGAGAGAGAGACAGAGACAGAGACAGAGACAGAGAGAGAATGTTGTGCCATTTTGTACATATGGAGGTCAGAGGACAAGCTGTGGGAATCAGTCCTCCCTGTGCGCTAGGAAGGTTCTGGGCAGCCGGCTCAGGTTCCTGTTTGGCACTGCAGCAGGCACTCCTTATGCAGACCAGGCTGGCCTCAAACTCTCAGAGATCCACCCGCCTCTGCCTCCTGTGTGGTTGGCACTAAAGGCACCACTGTGCCTGGCTTGATACAAGTTCTTAGTGCAGTACTAAAACCATGATTGCCAGAAGGAAACCTGCTAAGTCAATTGGAGCATACCAAAATTAAATATATATATCAATATGAAGATATACCAATATGAAGATGAAAAACCTCAGCTGGGGAGCAAATATTCACAAATCCCTTATCTGATAAAAAAAACTTCTATATAGCCAGATGAGGTATCAGAGGTGTATAATTCTAGCATTTGGGAATCCACGGCAGGAGGATCA
This sequence comes from Chionomys nivalis, assembly GCF_950005125.1. Lineage (NCBI taxonomy): Eukaryota > Metazoa > Chordata > Mammalia > Rodentia > Cricetidae > Chionomys > Chionomys nivalis. The sequence continues at coordinate 57,046,158 of NC_080102.1, forward strand.
TGAGTTCAAGACAGCTAAAGCTATATAGCAAGTTCCGTTGTGAGCTACGTTGTGAGACATGCTGAGATGCTATCTCAAAATAACAACAACAACAACAACAAAAGACTTTTTTAAAGGGGCATATCCAAAAGATACCAAGTAAGATTTTGGTTTTGTTTTTTGTTTTTTGAGACAGGGTTTCTCTGTAGCTTTGGAGCTAGGAGGCTCTGACTTTGCAAACTCCATTTTAAAGAAGGGGCTTCATCTTAAGCCACATAATGAGCTGGGGAGTGGGCGATCTCAGCCCCAGAAACGTGCTGCCATAGCAAAAATTTGAACAGATACCCTAAAAATGGCCAATTAAGAAGATAGGGAGCAAGCCATAAAATTTAACGAGGTCCGGATGTTCTTAGGAGGCACCCTGTCCTTGAAGATACCTTGTCAGTTATTAATGGCTCTTTGTTAGGTTTTCGCGCCCAAAATCTTACCAGTGATTTCAGAAACTACCTTATCCTAAACCCTTCTTACCCAATCCCAAGACGACAGGACACGAACTCCCCTGAATTCGGCATTTCCCCTTTAAAAGTTCTGCCCTCCCAGGGCTCCTTGCCACACTTTCTGCACCCACCATGCTGGGGTGCTGGAAAGGAGTTGGTCCAAACTTCAGTTTGAATATAAAATCCTTCATGTAATTTGCATCGGAAATCCAGGTCCATGAATATCATTTGGCGACCAGAAACTTGGGCATAACGGAGCCTGTCCTGGAACTCACTCTGTAGACCAGGCTGGCCTTGAATTCCCAGAGATTCACCTGTCTGTGCTTCCCGAGTTGCTGATAATAAGACTTGGGAATGTAGCAGTAAAGTCCCTGCTTTGAACATCTGAAGATGGAAAGCTGTAAGGTAGTGAGTGCTGAGTGGTCAGGCGCTGGTTAAGACTTGAGAGCAAGCCGGGCGGTGGTGGCGCACGCCTTTAATCCCAGCACTTGGGAGGCAGAGGCAGGTGGATCTCTGTGAGTTCGAGACCAGCCTGGTCTACAAGAGCTAGTTCCAGGAAAGGCTCCAAAACCACAGAGAAACCCTGTCTCGAAAAACCAAAAAAAAAAAAAAAAAAAAAAAAAAAAAAAAAAAAAAAAAAAAAAAAAAAAAAAAAAAGACTTGAGAGCAGATTTGGGGGCTGTGAGGCCCTCCCTTAGCTCCTTCAAAATGCCCTGGATGACTGGCTTCAGTCACAGGGAGAGCCAACAACGGCAAAACACCCTACCCCTGAGGAAGCCAATCCGACAGGCGCCAATGTTTATCCCGTGCTATAAAAAAGGCCCGCAGTGGAAAGGCAACCTGGAAATTCAGATGTGGAGAGAGCGCGCGAAGCGAAGCGAAGCTTCCTTAGGAGATTGCTGGTGATGTTGCAAGCCCTAATTGGGTGATGTTTCCACGGTTTGCTTTCCCTTTCTTGGGGGGTGGGAGAGAGATGAAACAGAGCTTTTTATGTAGACCAGGATAGTCTGGTATTACAGGCTTGGCCGTCACGCCTGGGTTTGGTTTGCTCTTCAGTCAGGCGCGCTCTCTCTGCTGGATGTTGTAAACGAATGGGATGTTTTGCGGTCTGTGGCGCTTCTAGCTGCCTGCTTCTACTATTTCTTCCCCTTTGCTTGCTGCTTGTCTAAGAAGCTCATTAGAAACGGAAAGCACAGCTATCACAGATCATTCTCCAGACAGTACAGAACAAAATGTATAGGAATCCCGCTGGGAATAGTCTGAGGACAATTTTAAAGACAATTTAAAGTACAGTTAAAAAATAAAAGGGGCTGGAGAGAGGGCTCAGTAGTTAAGACCACTGTCTGCTCTTGTAAAGATACCAGTTTCAATTCCCGGCACCCACACGGAGCTCATCTGTAACTCCAGTTCTGGAGGGTTCTAACGCCCTCTGCTGGCCTCCTTGGGCATCAAGCAAGTATGCATGTGGTGCACAGACACACATGTATGCAAAACATTGGTACATATAAAGGTATAATAATGCAAAGTTTAGCCGGGCGGTGGTGGCGCATGCCTTTAATCCCGGCACTCGGGAGGCAGAGGCAGGCGGATCTCTGTGAGTTCGAGGCCAGCCTGGTCTATAAGGCCTAGTTCCAGGACGGGCACCAAAAACTTCAGAGAAACCCTGTCTCGAAAAATCAAAAAAAAAAAAAAATAAAAATAATGCAAAGTTTATAGACAAATAACAGATGAACTGGACGTGGTGGCATGCATTTGCAGTCCCAGGACTCAGGAGGTAGAGAAGATTGAGTGTTCAAAGTCACCCTTAGCTACTTAGGAAGTTCAAGGCCAGCCCAGAACATATGAGACTCGGTCTCAAAAAATAAAAACAGGGCTGGAGAAATGGCTCAGTGGTTAAGAGCACTGCCTGCTCTTCCAAAGGTCCTGAGTTCAATTCCCAGCAACCACATGGTGGCTCACAACCATCTGTAATGAGGTCTGCTGCCCTCTTCTGGCCTGCAGGCATACACGCAGAAAGAATATTGTATACATAATAAATAAATAAATATTAAAAAAAATAAAATAAAAACAAAAACCAAGGAGGTAGGGAGTAAAATGAAAGATGCAAAAGATCAAGTATTTAATAGATATTTTCACCAAATCAGAGTGGCTGAAAAGCACGTGTAATTTGGTCTCATTATTTATTGGGGATGTGAAACATAAACCTGCAGGAAATACCTCTTCGTTAATGCTACCTCTTTGCTAATAAAAGAGAGTAATGAGTGCCAAGGATGCGGCAAGGCTAGAAATTCAAAACTGTGAACCGCTTAGAAAACAGATGTTCTATTTGTCCCCAAGTACTGTACATGCATACACACAAACATGTGCTTCACAGAAACATGTATGTTTATAGCAGCAGTATTCAAAAAAGTCAAATGAGGAAAGCATTCAAATATCTCCCAATTGGAACACATCTGACAACCACATACAAGGCTCAGCATAGAGGAGCAGATTACCTGTGTTCCCTACGACACGGCTAAAGAAGCATTAGTTTGCCTGGAAGAAGGCAGGCGGGACAGTCCGTCCACAGCATCTAGGTATAGTAGCTCACACCTGTAATCCCAGCACTTAGAAGGCTGTAACAGGAGAATCGTGAGCTCCAGGCCGGCCTGGATTGCATAGCAACACTTTGTCTCAACAAAACAATATAAAAACCTACATATGATCTGTTTATATAAAATAATTCAAATAACTTTATTGAGACAAAATTAATTAATAGTTGTTGAGGACTGTGGCCGTGAATAAAGTCTGTCTACACATGAGCACAGATTTTTTTTTTTAATGGCTTTTTGAGGCAGGGTTTCTCTGTAGCTTTGGAGCCTGTCCTGGAACTTGCTCAGACTGGCCTCAAACTCACAGAGATCCTCCTGCCTCTGCCTCCTGAGTGCTGGGATTAAATGCATGCACCACCATCACCTGAGCATAGATCTTTTTGGATAATGAAAATGCTTTAAAATCAGACTGTCATGGGCTGGGGGTGTGGCCAGTGATAGATTAGCAAGTATGAAACTCTGAGTTCAACCTCCAGTGTCACCACCAATCAGAAAACGGCAATGATCACACCACAACTCTGAGAGTTTATGGAAATAATTGTGCACTTGACACAGGTGCCTTTTATGGAATGCAAATTATACCTCAATAAAGATGTATTTAAAATTTTTGATTATTATTATTTTATGTGTATGAGGTTTTTGTCTGAATATATGTTTGTGTGCCATGTACATGCAGTGCCTAAGGAAGCCAAAAGATGACTGTTCCCACGGCACCAGAGCTGCCATGTTGGTGCTGGGAATGGAACCCAAGTCCTCTGGAAGAATACCTAGTGCCCTTAACCACTGAGCCATCTCTTCAGTTGCCAGCAGAGCAGTGTTTTTGTAAAAAGTTAAGTCCCATTTCTAAGTATTACAAAGTACACTTACATAATTTTTTCTTTTGTCTCTTCCTTTCTTCAAAAAGCGACTCAGTGATTTGACACAGAGTGTTGATATTGCCGTCAATGTTTTTCAGCGTTTCCGGCATGATTTCCATTTCTGCGACCCAGTGGGGGTAATCCTCAATATCAATCTCGGCCACGTCAGACAGAATGAAATCTTGAAGAGAGAAAGAAAACCATCTTACAGAAGAAACAACACAGTTATATCCATAGGGGCTTCTGGTATATACAACATGGTTCCATTGGGGAATAGAGATATCTTGTGCTGCCCTGAGGCTTTTCTCTGTTAAGTGATTATACAGGAAGAGAACTGGAAGACCAGAGAAGCCCTAATGTTAAATCAGCAAGTTAAGATAATATCTCCAGGTTAAAGCCCAGGGTTTGTTTCCCCCATTTGACCCATTTGCCTTCTTCATCTGGTTTAACTTCTTACCCTGTAATTAACTTTCTTCCTTCCCTCGGAAACTATTAGACACTTACTCCACTCTTCCAGCCAGGACAACAGTTTGAGAAGGATCCTTTCTCTCATATCAATCATCGTAATATATTCAGCTATTTTCTCTAAGAAAACCTTTCTCTTCTTTTTCTGGTTTTCTGTGAGGGAGCCCTTCCTCCCAGGGGATGAGCTGTCAATCGTGTAACGAGTCATTATCAGCTCCACTTTGTTCATTATTTGAATCAGCTGTGTAAGAATATCCTATAAAAAGGAGGAATAATACATTAGTTTGTGTGGTGGTTTGAATAAAAGGGTTCTCATAGGTCCATAGGGAGAGACAGTGTAGGAGGTGTGGCCTTGTTAGAGTAGGTGTGGCTTTGTTGGAGGAAGAGCATCACTAGGGAGCGGGCTTTGAGGCCTCAGAAGCTCAAGCCAGGCCTAGTATGTCTCTGTCTCTTCCTACTTCCTGTGAATTCAGAGGCAGAACTCTCAGTGGCCTCTCCAGCACCATGTCTGCCTGTGCCACCATGCTTCCTGCCATGATGACAATGGAATAAATCTCTGCACCCAACTAAACGTTTTCCTTTATAAGAGTTGCTGTGGTCGCCGGGCGGTGGTGGCGCATGCCTTTAATCCCAGCACTCGGGAGGCAGAGGCAGGCGGATCTCTGTGAGTTCGAGACCAGCCTGGTCTACAAGAGCTAGTTCCAGGACAGGCTCCAAAACCATAGAGAAACCCTGTCTCAAAAAAAAAAAAAAAAAAAAAAGAGTTGCTGTGGTCATCCTGTCTCGTCACAGCAATAGAAACCCTAACAAAGACAGAAGTTGGTACCAGGGACTCAGCTATTGCTGTGATAGGCCTGGTTATACTTTTATTTAGAGGAATGTAGATGGGAGCTTGGAATTAGAAAAGCAGTTGAACACTTTAAGTAGGTTTGATGGGCCATACTAGTGGGAGCATGGAAGACAGTGGTGCTGCAGGTGATTTGAACTGTGGGGGTCTAGTTCAAGAGATTTCAGAGAAGAATTTTAGTATGTTTCCTAGAGCTTGTTCTTATGATATTTTGGTGAAGAATGTGGTTGGTTTTTCTCTTATCCAAAGAGTTTGCCTGAGGCTAAAGGGAAGAGATTTGGACTAATTCCACTAGCAGAGGAATTCTTTTGTTTTGTTTTGTTTTGATTTGTTTTGTTTTCTCACACACAATTTAAAAATCTGTTTTTTGAGACAGGGTTTCTCTGTAGCTTTGGAGCCTGTCCTGGAACTAGCTCTTGTAGACCAGGCTGGCCTTGAACTCACAAAGATCCCACTGCCTCTGCCTTCTGAGTGCTGGGATTAAAGGCATGTGCCACTACCGCCTGACAGCAGAGGAACTATCAAACAGCCTAGTATAGACTCTGTTATGTAATTATTAGTGTTCACTCTTATGAAGATTTATAATGCAAAGAAGCAAGCAAGGAAAAATACAAAATGTACAGATCAAGGGGTAATGGGAGCCCCAGGAAAAAAAGTGACATTAAATCCTGTCTTCAAGGAGTTAAATGGATTAAAGCAAAGCCTGATATTAAATGGAATAAAGGGAGTGGTACCCTCAGCGCATGATCCTACCCTGCTAAACTTCCAACCTGTGAAAAGTAATTAAAGAAAAGCTTTGGTCCAGACATGGTGGTGCACACCTTTAATCCTAGCACTCAGGAGACAGAGGCAAGCAGATCTTTGAGTTCAAGCCCAGCCTGGTTTAAAGAACAAATTCCAGGACAGCCAAGCTTAAGCAGTGAAGATAACCACTGAGAATAGAAAGCTGGTGAAGATATAACTAAGCAAGGGAGGGGCCATGTACTAGCCCCAGCAAGCATCAGAACGTGGCAGTTTTGGCCACATGGTTCTAACTTTAGAGCTAAGGACAGAAGACTCTGTTATGGAATCTCCCTCCATGGCTAAAGAGAGCTGCATGTGTCTATCAGCAGTGTCCCTGAATGGAGGCCTAGAGAGGCCATTGTGTGGAGCTGTAAAAGAAAAGTCTGGATTTCTTGGGAAACTCCAAGATGTTGGAGATGCCAGGGCCATGGGATACCTGCTGAGGAGAGCTGCTAACAGGGATGGAAGCCGCCCAGGAGAAAGAAGAGTGTTGTAGTCAACAAAGCCGAAAGGAGCTTAAGAGCATTTGGCATCAGACACGGAGATGCAGAGTCTGGAGTTTGCCCAGCTGGTTTTCAGTCTTGTCTTTGGTCAAATATTTCCTCACTATGCACCCTTCTCTTCCTTTTGAAACAGTGATGTATGTCCTGTGCCATCATATGTTAGAAGTATGTGATCTGATTTTTTTATTTTGATTTTACAGGAAATTATTAGAGTTAAGATATTTTATGAGTCTTAGAAGAGACTTTGTCCTTTGAAACAAGTTTGAGACTGGGATAGACTGTGGAGACTTTTGAAAATTCTTAAAAAGTCTTGCTAGTTAGCCTGCCTAGGCTATATAGGGGGTTCGAAGCCACACCCGGGTAACGTGAGACTCTGTCTCAACAATTCTCCGAATAAGTGAAAAGAAGTAGTTCTTTAGCGTTCCTCATCTAGCAAGACTGAAGATCACTGGGTTTTGAGCTGTCCTGGGACCCAACTACAGAACTTTCGTTAAAATAGCATTTGGTATCACTTACATCTCTCGACTGCCTCTGCATTATCTATAAAGCAAAACGGCTAAAGGCAAACTGTGAATTACTTCCTTTTTGTGAATTACTTCCTTTTATGGAAGTGGGCCTTGCACACCCTATGCAGGAACCTATCAATAAGTTGGTGTGTTTGGAATCCCAACACTTGGGAGATGAGGGCAGAAGGATCAGAAGTTCAAGGTTATCCTTGACTAGCCTGGGCTAAAAAAGACTCTGTCTCAGACAAACAAACAAACAAACAGTGAAAAACTGTAGGAACACACTTGTCAGAATTATCAGAGAGAAGAATTACTAGCATCTTCTAAAAGGTACTGAGGGGGCTGATGAGATGGTTTAATCAGAAAAGGTGCTTGCTGCCAAAGTGACATCCGAGGTTCCATCCCCAGATACTACTAGTGGCAGGAGGGAGCAGATTCCTGAGGGTTATCCTCTGACCTCCTCACGGTGCGGTGAAATGTGAGCCCTTGATCACACACACACACACACACACACACACACACCTGTACTGATTAGCTTGTCATAATCTTGGCACAAGTAGGGTCATCTGGTGGCTTTAGTTAGGGTTCCCATTGCTGCCATGAAACACCATGACCAAAAGTAACCTGGGGAGGAAAGGGTTTATTTCACTCCAGGTTCCATACAACAGCTCACCACCAAAAGCAGTGAGGGCAGGAACTCAAGCAGGGCAGGAACCTAAGGCAGGGGCTGATGCAGAGGCCATGGAGGGGAGCTGCGAACTGGCTTGCTCACGGCCCGATCTCATGGAAACACTTTCTCAACTGAGGCTCCCTCCTGCCTCTCTACTGACTCTAGTTTGTGTTAAGTTGTCATAAAACCAGCCAGTTCATCTGGCAAGAGGAAGTATCAGTTGGGAAAATGTCCCCATCAGACTTGTCTGTAGGCAAGCCTGGGAAGGTGTCGCTGTGTCACAGAAGGCAGCACATGGAGCAAGTCATAAAAAGCAAGCTAGTAGACCGCTTTCCTCCATGACCTCTGCTTCATTCTGGCCTCGGGGTTCCTGCCTTGGCTTCCCCTGAAAATGGACTGGAACCCGAAAGCCAAATACACCCTTTCCTCCCCAGGTTGCTGTTGGTCTTCTCACAGCAATAGGAAAAGCAAACTAAACTGTACCAATAAAAAGGCATTGTTGTTGGTCAGACGATGACGGCACACGCCTTTAATTCCAGCACTAGGGAGGCAGAGGCAGCCAGATCTACACAGAGAAGCCCTATCTCGGGGAAAAGGCATTGTTGCTAGTTATTCTTAACATTGCTACAATAAAGCTGAATTGGATTCAGGATCGATTTGTAGCTTTACTTTTATTCAGTTTAACTTGTGTATGAAAGCCCATGTATTCTACTTCAAGTTAAATTTGACCTAGGACTTAAACATTGAGAGGCATGATATAAGAATTGATTTCCTTTTATTTATTCATAGTCACATTAATTTTAATTTATCGCTATAGTTGGTAGAACATTTATGAATATAATTTTGTTTGTTTGTTTATCTGTTCTCTTTTTTAAAGATTTATTTATTTATTTGTTTATTATAGAGTGTTCTACCTGCATGTATGCCTGCTCGCCAGAAGAGAGCATAAGATCTCCTTACAGATGGTTATGAGCCACCATGTGGGTGCTGGGAACTGAACTCAGGTCCTCTGAAAGAGCAACCAGAGCTCTCAACCACTGAGCCATCTCTCCAGCCCCTGTTCTCTCTCTCTCTCTCTCTCTCTCTCTCTCTCTCTCTCTCTCTCTCTCTCTCTCTCTCTTTAAGACAAGGTTTCTCTGTGTAACAGCCTTGACTGTCCTGGAACACTCTTTGTAGACCAGGTTGGCCTTGAATTCACAGGTACTGGGAGTAAAGGCGTGTGCCGCCACCACCTAGCATGAATGTAATTTTAACAGAATCAAAGAAATGTTGGAAGCATTTGAGACCCAACTGTAGTGACACAAACCTATAATTCCAGCAGGTGATGGCAGAGGGAACAGAGGTAGGAGGATCAGGAGTTTAAGGTCATTCCTGGCTACCTAGTGGGTTCAAGACCAGCCTGAGCTACACGAGATTCTGACTTAACAAAAATAAGGTGTTTTGAGAAGGCATATAGTGGAGGCTGAGTGGCTAAGAGAAATGCTGAATTCAAATCTGCATAGGAGCTGAGTGAGGCTGTAACCCAATACCAAGGTGCGGAGACAGGCGGTCCCCAGAAGCCCACAGACCAGCCATCTTACTGAAATAGTGAGCTTCAGATTTGGTGAGAAACTTCTCAAAGAAGGAGTCATTGAGGAAGACACCTGTGTCCTGCACTGGCCACTGTTGCTAGTACATATCTTATGCATACTCCACACACACACACACACACACACACACACACACACACAACACCGCAGCACCCCCTCCCATATAAAATATTGAATTCACAAAAAAATCTCCAGTAACCTCGACTATCAAACAGCCTTAAAGACCGTTGGAGGCTGTCACTTCAGAACAGCAGGTGTATTACAGAGCCATACAAATCAAGCCCTGCCACTAGCGAGACAAGCTAACTACAGCCTGAAACAGAGAGGTCAGCGTTGAGAATGCACAGTCAGATCAACCCAAGACTGCCTGATGGGAAAGCAAAAAATAAAGATTGATTTATTTATTTTTTAAAAAGATTTATTTATTTATTTATTTATTTATTTATTTATTTATTATGTATATCGTGTTCTGGCTGTGTGTATGCTTGCATCCACAAGAGGGTACCAGATCTCATTACAAATGATTGTGAGCCTCATGTAGTTGCTGAGAATTGAACCCAGGACCTCTAGAAGCTCTTAACAGCTTAACAGTCAGTGCTCTTAACAGCTGACCCATCTCTCTAGCCCGGGAAAAGCAATTTTTAAAAAGATGATATAAGAAAAACATGTAAATGAATCCATTGGATCCTTACACCTTATATAAATTTAACTCAAAATAAATTAAAAACTTAAAACTACAAAACAATTAGAAGAAAATATAGAGAAAAACATTTTTTTCTGGTCTTCAAGACAGGATTTCTCTGTGTAGCCCTGGCTGTCCTGGAACTCAATCTGTAGACCAGGCTGGCCTTGAACTCACAGAGATCCATCTGCCTCTGCTGGGATTAAAGGCGTGCACCATGTGAGTTCGAGGCCAGACTGGACTACAAGAGCTAGTTCCAGGACAGGCTCCAAAGCTACGGAGAAACCCTGTCTCGAAAAATCAAAAAAAAAAAAAATAATAATAATAATAATTTAAAAAAAAAAACAAAGGCGTACACCACTACCGCCTGGCCGTTCTCTGTTTCTTGAGAGCTGGATTTATAGGTGTGTGCCACCACTGCATGATCCAGCAATTCTTCCATGAATAGAACATGGGAAACATGTGACATGCTACCGGTTATTAACTGCTTACTAACCAGGCCTGGTGGCACAGCACTTTAATCCCAATATTTGAGAGGCAGAGACAGAAAGATCTTTTTGAGTTTGACACTAGCCTTCTGGTCTACAGAGTGAGACCCAGAACAGCCAAGGGAACATAGAAAGGCCCCATCTCAAAACTAACTAGACAGACAGACAGTGAGGTGGTTTGAAAGAAAATGGCCCCCAAAGGGAGAGGCATTATTGCGAGGTGTGACCTTGTTGAGAAAGTGTGTTACTGTAGGGATGGGCTTTGAGGTCTCTTGCTCAAGCTTCCTTCAGTGTGACTTTCAGCCGATTCTTGTTACCTGCGAGATGTAGAACTCTCAAAGTACTGGATGCAGCACCTTGTCTGCCTGCACGCCACCATGCTCCCTGCCATGACGACAATGGACTGAATCTCTGAAACTGTAAGCGAGCCACCCCAGTTAAATGTTTTTTTATAAGAGTTGCCATGGTCGTGGTGTCTCTTCACAGCAATAAAAACCTTAAGATAAACCGGGCGGTGGTGGCGCACGCCTTTAATCCCAGCACTCGGGAGGCAGAGGCAGGCGGATCTCTGTGAGTTCGAGACCAGCCTGGTCTACAAGAGCTAGTTCCAGGACAGGCTCCAAAATCACAGAGAAACCCTGTCTCGAAAAACCAAAAAAAAAAAAAAAAAAAAAAAAAATAAACCCTTAAGATAGATAGATAGGTAGGTAGGTCGGTAAGCAGGCAGGCAGGCTGATAGATAGGGAGACAGACAGACAGATGACAGATAGACAGATACTCTCCATGAGTGGAAAGAGTGAAGTCCAAGCCAAAGACTCATGTGAAGCAGAACAAACCCAGAGATGAACATAGCAGTTCATCAACACCAAACGGCAGTTCCGTGCCCACTTCCTACAGCAGATACTGTTAAAGGTTGCTGGGCCTTGTGTCTCAGGGGTTTCCCCTTCTCAACGCCCAGGACAACTACTATGGATTTTATTTTCTCCAGTTTTAGCCCTGTAATAAACTAAAAAAAAAAAAATTACCTTTACCTACTTTGTCCCCATTACCCAATGGGGAAACTGAAAATTTCACTTTACATGAAAATATTCCATGTAATTCCCTAGGATTGGAATGCAGCCTGGCAGAGTGCTTACCTGGCATTTACATGAAGCTCTAGGTTCCATCCCCAGCAACACAGAAAACCAAGTGTGGTGATTCACTCCTGTAATCCCAGCACTTGGGAGATAATAGCAAAAGGATTAGAAGTGTAAGGTCATCTGTGGCTACAAAGTGAGTTAGAGGCCAGCCTGGGCTACGTGAGGCCAGTGTGGGTTAACATGAGAACCTATCTCAAAACACGGGGGGGGGGGGGATGTTCATTAATTATTTTGTATTTTGGACACGATCTAATATGACATAGGAGCCCTTCTAAGGAGGATGTGGCAGGTTTCTGTAGACACACGGTATGCAGTGAGGATGAAGCTCAGGGAGACGCGAAGACTGTGTGTTGAGACCAATAGACACCTAAGGAGTTAAGACCCCACCAGGTGGTGGTGGCCCACACCTTTAATCCCAGCACTTGAGAGGCAGAGGCAGGCGGATATCTGAGTTTGAGGCCAGCCTGATCTAAAAAGTGAGTTCCAGGACAGGCTCCAAAGTTACACAGAGAAACCCTGTCTCAAAAAAAAAATTTAAAAAAAGAGGAGATTGTGCTTGGGAGCTTCCTGAGGGACAGAAGCCTGGCCACGTGTCTCAGATTTCAGAACTGTGGCAGAAGTTTCTGTTTAATACTCACAGGAGATACAAACAAACAAGAAAACATACAACTGTAATGATTGTTCCGTCTCTTTAAGAGACAAGCGATGCCCTCTCCCTCCACCTTCTGCTGAGGCCGGCTGATCTTCAACCTGCCTTCATGATAAAGGTGCTGAAGAAACTAGGACTGGAAGGAATGTACCCTGATACAATAGCACGTGTCTGAGAAACCTGGAGCCAACATTATACTAAATGGAGAAAAAATGAGGAAAGCACTTCCTGTAAAATCTAAGAGTCAAAGTGCTCGCTGTATATACTCTGGTCAACATATTGCGTACATTCTTAGCTGGAGCAATTAGCCAAGAGGAAGAGAAGGGATCCGTGGTGGTTTGAACGAGAATGGCCCCCATAGGCTCATATATTTGAATGCTGGTTGCTGGTTGGTTTTGGGGGATTAAGAGGTGTGGCCTTGTTGGAGCAGGTTAGAGGTTTCAGAAGCCCATGCCAGGCCCAGTCTCACTTCTGCCTCAACTGCTGCCTCAACTTATGTTCTCAGTGGCCGCTCCACCACTATGCCTGCATTGCTGCCGCCATGTTCCCACCTCCTGAAACTGCAAACAAGCCCCCCAACTAAATGCTTCCTTTTATAACCTGTTTTGGTCTTGGTGTCTCTTCACAGCAACGGAAAAGCCGCAAAGTTAGGATACAAATAGGAAAGGGAGAATTTCTACTATCCCTAGTCAAAGAGGCCATGGTACTGAAGGACTATACAGACTCCGCCAGAACAGGCTCCACTGGATCTGATAAGTACTTCCAGCAAAGTTGCAGAATACAAATTAGCATACAAAATACAAAACTCGGCTGGGCGATGGTGGCGCACGCCTTTAATCCCAGCACTCGGGAGGCAGAGGCAGGTGGATCTCTGTGAGTTCGAAACCAGCCTGGTCTATAGAGCTGGTTCCAGGACAGGTTCCAAAGCCACAGAGAAACCCTGTCTCGAAAAACCAAAAACAAACAAACAAACAAACAAAAAACTCAATTGCTTTTCTACATACCAGTGTTGGGGAATATTATTTTAAAATGTGTTACATTTATTTATGATGCAGAACATTTTTAATAATGCAAAGATGTGTTGCATTCTTTTATGTTGCATTTGTTTAATTTTGTAAAGCTGTGTTCCTTTGCCTTCCTGAAACACCTGCTTGATCTAATAAAGAGCTGAACAGCCAATAGCAAGGCAGGAGAAAGGACAGGCAGGATGGCAGGCAGAGAGAATGAATATGAGAAATCTGGGGAGTGGAGAAGAGTGAGAAAAGAAGGAGCCAACCACACGAAAATAGAAGCAAGTGGATCTCTATGAGTCTGAGAGCAACCTGGTTTACAGAGTGAGTTCTAGAAAAAAACAAACAATAAATTCTTTTGTTTGTTTGTTTTTTAATTATTAATTGTTTGGTTTTTTTTTTTCTTTTTTTCTTTTTTTTGTTTTTTTGTTTTTCGAGACAAGGTTTCTCTGTGGCTTTGGAGCCTGTCCTGGAACTCCCTTTGTAGACTAGGCTGGCCTCGAACTCACAGAGATCCGCCTGCCTCTGCCTCCCGAGTGCTGGGATTAAAGGTGTGCGCCACCACCGCCTGGCCTAATTTTGTACTTTTGTGTTTTTTTTTTTTTTTTATTTATTATGTATACAACACTCTGTCTGTGTGTATGCCTGAAGGCCAGAAGAGGGCACCAGACCTCATTACAAATGGCTGTGAGCCGCCATGTGGTTGCTGGGAATTGAACTCAGGACCTTTGGCAGAGCAGGTAATGCTCTTAACCGCTGAGCCATCTCTCCAGCCCCCTTGTGGTTATTTTTTGTGAGGTTCTTGGGTTTTTCAATGTGTGTGTTTGCATTTTATTTATTTATTGGTTTTTTTTTTTTTTTTTTTTTGAAACAAGATTTTTAGCTCAGGCTGGTCTCAAACTCACAGAGCTCTCCCTGCCTTTACCTCACAGGTGCTGGGATAAAAAACATGCACCACCTCCCAGTTTAACACTTTCTTTTTTTTTTTTTTTTTTTTTTTCTTTTTCGAGACAGGTCATAGTAGTTTATCACAGCATTAAAAAAAATAATAAGAGCCGGGCGGTGGTGGCGCACACCTTTAATCCCAGCACTCGGGAGGCAGAGGCAGGTGGATCTCTGTGAGTTCGAGACCAGTCTGGTCTACAAGAGCTAGTTCCAGGACAGGCTCCAAAAAACCACAGAGAAACCCTGTCTCAAAAAAACCAAAAAAAAAATAATAATAAGAAGAAGAAGAAGAAGTTGGTACCAGGAGTGGGGTGTTACTGTAACAAGCCAGGCCATGCTGGCTTTCGGAGGAATGTAGAAGACTTTGGGACATCAGATTAGGAAAGTGTTTGAATACTATAAGCGGGATTTAATGGATCCAAGAAGGAGCCGGGACAACAAAAGTGCTGAGAGTGATGTGGATTATGGAGGACCAACTCAAGAGCTTAGTGCTTAGAACATTAGTCACTTGGCTACAGGCCAGTCTTGTGAGATTTTGGCCAAGAATGCAGCTGCCTTCTGCCTTTGTCCCAAGAATCTGCCTCGGTCTAAATTTAAAAATCATGGACTAATTTCTTTGGGGGAGGAGATTTCAAAGCAGGCTAATATTCGAACCCAGGACAAACAGATCAAGTGCCTATTAGCATATCAAGGCGGACTCTGGCCACCAGGTTCTCCCAGCCTTCCTCTGTCCCTACTTGTTGCAGGACCCTCCTGGCCAAAGCCCTACCCTGCCCTGACCTCCCCAGGGCTGCCCTTCCCATATACTCCTATGTATTCTAGCTATTTTGGCTACCCAAAGTATTTGGCCCTTTTGCCTTTTTGGTCTCATTCCATGCTGCCCCTCCTGGTTGATGGTTCTTCTCTTGCCCTCCCTCTCTTCACAAGGCCCAGCTCAGTCTGGCCATGTTCACTCTGGACTCTACCTTATGTAATCCCAGCCTCGGCCTCCATCTTTGGAGGCCCCTCCCCTGCGCCCCTTGAACCTTGACCCCTCCTCAGGAAAGGTCAAGACCACTCCCAAAGGCTATTTAAACTGCTCCCCAGAAAATAAACGTGGTTTTCCCTCTCCCTCTCCAGTGGTCGCATTGGCAGCTTCCCACTTCCTAACATCTTAGAGATCCCACCAAGGGGTTGTTTTTTTTCTGCGGGGCCCATGGCCACATGTTGGGAACATCCTTATCCCCCTGCTCTCTACCAGGTTAAAACTGCTTCAGGGCTAGATTGGCTTCTTCTTGGTGAGTCCCTTTTTCTTGTCTATGCTACTAGGATTTTGGGGGACCTGTTTGTGTTTACTTTTGTTGATTTCGGGGTTTTGTTGAAGACATGGTCCACACCAAAAGCCTGACCCATGCAGCAAAAGCTGAGACTTTAGCTGAACTGAATTTTGTTTGTCCAGGACACCTGACATTCGATTTTCACAGCCCTGTTTTGGCCCGAGAGTTATTTCCGTGGACGCACTGTTAATAGACTTGAGCCACACAAGTGGACATAGACATTTAAAATGGGCACTTGCAATTCGAAGCTAGATCCGTTATCACCCCTGGGCTGCCTCTTACAAAATCTTTATAAATTGGCACTGTCTCATACAATCTGTCCCGAGTGGCTATTTTCTCTATGCACTAAGATTTGGCTGCAATACGATCTTGACAATGGGACGCGATGGCCACCAGAGTGAAGCCTTGAGTTTGCCATCCTCCGAGACCTAGAAAGTTTTTGTCACTGTGGGGACAAATGGACAGAGCTCTCCTATGTCCCCGGTTTCTGGGCACTGCCCTCTCGCCCTTCCTCAGGAGCCAGTGTCTCGTAGCACCGGTTTTGGTCACTGGGATCATGGCGCCTCCAGATTCTCCGTCTTCTGGGAATTGGGATCCAGATAGTTCAGCCTTGACCATGGAGCCAGAGGCACTGGCCTCTCCCCCACTCCCTCGAACCCTCAGTACCCAATCCCCTCCTGTGGAGTGTAGAACCCTCACTCCTTATTCTCAAAGGGGAGAGAAGAAATTTCCTAGCAGAATGTTTTCCCAGGAAGACAGTGGCCTTCCACCCCTTCCCACCCTGGAGATCCCAAGCACAAGGTCACTTAGCCCAGCCAACCACGTGGTGAGAACAAAAACAAAAACAAAAACAAGGAGAGGGCTGGAGAGATGGGTCAGAGGTTAAGAGCACTGGCTGCTCTTCCAAAGGTCCTGAGTTCAATTCCCAGCAACTGCATGGTGGCTCACAACCATCTGTAATGAGATCTGGTGCCCTCTTCTGGTGTGCAGGCATACATGCAGGTAAAATGCTATATACTAAATAAATAATTAATTAAAAAAAGAACAAGGAGAAAGCTGACTTAGCAGGATGGGAGGGAGCAAAAGTCCTTGCACCCGTGCCAAAGCAGCTTCAAAAAGCCTCTTTGTAGTTATGCCTTTAAAAGCTTACCCCATAGAGGAGAAACAACTCCTCTCTCTACCTCACTGCAACGGGGTTTTGGAGGCAGGGGTTCCAAACATGTTTGTATTATGCTGATTAAACCTTGCTTATTACACGCTGGGTCTCTCTAGTGGTCTCTCTCTGGGGGTTGCAATCTGGGCACAACATGGAGCAACATTCTCTACATTCCTCTCTGCGTCCACTCTCACCTACTACCTCCCTAGGCAAAGCTAAAGTTCAACGTCAACTTTCCCCTTACCCACCTTCCTCCCCTCCCCCCCACAGCACTGGGTTAACACCTCCAATCCCCCCCCTCTCCTCCCATATCAGATCCCTGCCCTTGCTCTGCCCTCTCCCGGGGAGTAGCGGGAGCTGATGGCATTATTAAAATCCATGTTCCCGCTGGGCGGTGGTGGCGCACGCCTTTAATCCCAGCACTTGGGAGGCAGAGGCAGGCGGATCTCTGTGAGTTCGAGACCAGCCTGGTCTACAAGAGCTAGTTCCAAGACAGGCTCCAAAACCACAGAGAAACCCTGTCTCGAAAAACCAAAAAAAAAAAAAAAAAAAAATCCATGTTCCCTTTTCTCTTTCAAATCTTTCTCAAATAGAAAAGTGGCTGGGTTCCTTTTCTGCTAATCCTTCTGCTTATATTAAAGTTTCCTATCTGTTCCAAGCCTATGATCTAATCTGGCATGATTACTATGTCATCCAAGCTTCTACTCTCACTCCTGAGGAGCTAAGTAGATTTAAGGCAGTAGCAAGACAATATGCAGACCAGACTTATCTGGTAGACAGTACGGTCCCTATGAGGGAAGTGACTGTGTCAGCCACAGAACCACATTGGGACTACCAACCTGGCCTAAGCGGCCAACAGAGGTGGGACACCATGGTTCATTGCTTCCTTCAGGATATAGAAATGATCTCAGAAAAAGTAGTTAATTTTGACAAACTTCAAGAGATCACACAGCTAGCTGACAAAAACACAGCAATTTTTTTAATCAATTACAAGAGACCATGGTCCAATATACCAGGCTGGACCCAGACTCCCCAGCGGGAACCATAGTCCTGGCTACCTACTTTATTTCTTGCCAGCACCAGATATTAGAAAAAAGTTTAAGCCGGGCAGTGGTGGCACACGCTTTTAATCCCAGCACTCGGGAGGCAGAGGCAGGCAGATCTCTGTGAGTTTGAGGCCAGCCTGGTCTATAAGAGTTAGTTCCAGGACAGGCACCAAAGCTCCAGAGAAACCTTGTTTCAAAAAACCAAAAAAAGAAAAAGAAAAAAGCTTAAAAAGGCTGAGGAAGGTTCCCAAACCCCCATACAGGAATTGCTGAAAATGGTCTTTAAAGTTTTTAATGCCTGAGCCGGGCGGTGGTGGTGCACGCCTTTAATCCCAGCACTTGGGAGGCAGAGGCAGGCGGATCTCTGTGAGTTCGAGACCAGCCTGGTCTACAAGAGCTAGTTCCAGGACAGGCTCCAAAACCACAGAGAAACCCTGTCTTGAAAAACCAAAAAAAACAAAACAAACAAAGTTTTTAATGCCTGAGAAGAGACAGCTGAGTCTTCCTGACAGACAGATAGCAATGCTGCAGGCCCAAGCGTTAGCAGTTGCCCTAAGGCCACTGGAAGGGGCACAAGGTAAGTCAACCACGAGGCTCCATCCTGGCAGAGCTCAGCCTAAGTCAACCTCACCGGCAGTCTGTTTCAAATGTGGTCTAAACGACCATTTGGTATGATATTGCCCTGGGCTTCCCACGAGGTCATCCTATCTGCCAGCAACCTGGACACTGGAAATCACAATGCCCCTGTGCGGGCTTGTCCTCTATGCCATGCCACAGAGGTCCAGCCTCACCAACATCAGCAAGAGAGCCTGTGCCAGCCTTCAAACTTCTCGGACTTGCAGAGGATTGACGCAGCCCAGACTTGGTGACTCCCATAGCCCTTTCTGAGCCTAGGGTAATGCTGCAGGTAGCAGGTAAGTCCATTGCTTTTCTTTTGGACATGGGAGCTACCTACTCTGTTTTAACATCTCACTCAGGCCTTATGTTCCCCTCACCAATTTCAGTTATGGGGGTAGATGGGACCCGTTCCTCCCCCCACTTAAAACTTTACCACTGCCCTGCATTCTTGCAGGGCAATTTTTTTCTCATT
The DNA here is from genome assembly GCF_950005125.1 of Chionomys nivalis. Classification (NCBI taxonomy): domain Eukaryota; kingdom Metazoa; phylum Chordata; class Mammalia; order Rodentia; family Cricetidae; genus Chionomys; species Chionomys nivalis. The sequence continues at coordinate 57,064,966 of NC_080102.1, forward strand.
CTTTCCTAGTGATACCTGTTTGCCCTTCACCTGTACTGGGTCAAGATATTCTCAGCTGCTTCGGGGCCACACTCACTTTGGCCCCCACATACTCTTCTGATCACATTTTCTTCTCACTTTAATAACCTCACAGGTTCCTACCCCATACTGTTCTGTCACTACTCTCCCTGATCCCGTAGGTCCCCAAGTATGCGACACTTCTACTCCTGTGATTGCTACTCACCACCAGCCAGTGCTAGTTCGCCTTAAAGACCCCTCATCCTTTCCTTCCACACCCCAGTTTCCTATTTCTGAAACCCACCGCCAAGGCCTTAAGCCAATCATCACTGTTTCCTATCTCAAGGATTTTTAATTCCTATTGACTCACCGTGCTGCAACACTCCAATTCTTCCCATGCGTAAGTAGTTCTCTGGTGTTTACTGCTTGGTTCAAGACCTCCTCCTCATAAATGAGGCAGTTATTCCAGTTCACCCAATGGTTAACAACCCACATAATCTCCTAACGTCCGTCCTGCCGCCTCCTCCTTTGATATGGGATTCCCCTCTGTATACTGTGAATACCATTGGTTAATAAAGGACCGCTTTGGACCCACAGCAGGGCAGAACTTGGATAGGCAGGGAAAACTAAACTGAATGCTGGGAGAAAGGAGGAAGAGTCGGAGAGAAGCCATGGAGCGCCACCAGAGACAGACGCTGGGAACTTTACCCGGTAAGCCACTGCCACATAATGATACACAGATTAATGGAAATGGATTAAATTAAGATTAAATTATGTTAGTTAATAAGAAGCTGGAGCTAGGGCTGGAGAGATGGCTCAGAGGTTAAGAGCATTGCCTACTCTTCCAAAGGTCCTGAGTTCAATTCCCAGCAACCACATGGTGGCTCACAACCATCTGTAATGGGGTCTGGTGTCCTCTTCTGGCCTGCAGGCATACACACAGACAGAATATTGTATACATAATAAATAAATAAATAAATATTTTTTAAAAAAGAAGCTAGAGCTAATGAGCCAAGCAGTGATTTAATTAATATAGTTTCTGTGTGGTTATTTTGGGGCTAAGCAGCCAGGAACTAACTAGTGACCTTCTTTGCAACAAATGGTGATGTGGGATTCCCCTCTGCATGCTGTGAATACCATTGGTTAATAAAGGACTGCTTTGGACCTATAGCAGGGCAGAACTTAGATATGTGGGGAAAACTAAACTGAATGCAGGGAAAAGGGAGGTGGAGTCAGAGAGGAGCCATGTAGTCTCCCTAGAGATAGACACCCCAACTTTTCCAGGTAAGCCACAGCCTCATGGCAATACACTGAACACTAGAAATGAGTTTAATTAATATGCAAGAACTAGTCAATAAAAAGTTATAGCTAATGGGCCAAGCACTGATTTAATTAATATAGTTTCTGTGTGATTTTTTTTGGTTCTGGGCGGCAGGGACGAACAAGCAGCCTCCTCTCACAAGGCTCTTCTACTGTCCTGGACCTAAAAGAAGCCTTCTTTACTGTCCCTTTACACCCTGACTCATACTTCCTCTTTGCCTTCCCTTGGGAGGACCCTGACTCCCGGTCTTCCAGACAGCTTACATGGATTGTTCTCCCTCAGGGTTTTCGGGACAGCCTTCATTTCTTTGGCCAACCTCTGGCTCGAGATTGCTCAAACTTTGACGCAGGTTCTAGCACGCTCCTCCAGTATGACGATGACCTGCTTCTCTGCAGTCCTACACTGTCTCCGTCCCAGCAGGCCACCTCTGCGCATGTCCCTCCTACCACCTCCTACTTTACTGTTCTGGACCTAAAGGATGACTTCTTTACTGTCTTAAACTTCCTCAGATCCCTGGGATATTGAGTCTCACCAGCTAAGGCTCAGCTGTGCTCTCCCACAGTGGTATATTTGGGTGTTCAACTTAGCCCAGAGTCTAAAACCCTCACCTTTGACAGGATCCAGGCCCTGTAAGATTTACAGCCTCCAACCACAGGGGCTCAAATCCTCTCATTTTGGGGCCTGCTAGGGTTCTTTGGCTATTGGATCCCTAACTTTGCCATTACAGCCAAGCCTCTGTACCAAGCAGCCAGAGAGACTCCCACGGGGCCTCTCACCCACCCGGCCATCGTCCACCGCCACTTCTCTCTACTGCAAGATGCCCTTCTAACAGCCCCTGCTCTTGTTCTTCCAGACCCCATGAAACCTTACCATCTCTATACTGATGAGCCGTATGGATTGGCCACAGGAGTTCTAACTCAACAGGCTGGGCCTTCGAATAGGGCTGTTGCCTTTTTATCCAAACAGCTGGACCTCACTGTCTGTGGATGGCAACCATGCCTAAGAGCCCTGGTGGCAGCAGCTGAACTCACTCAGGAGGCTCTCAAGAGCACCTTGTCCAGACCAATCATGGATGGATAGAAGTGTTTCCGGCCTCCAGGAAAACGGCAGATGTGGTGGTCTAGGGTCATGGAGCTTGTGTCAGAAGCTCTCAACATCTCCTGGAAATTCCACATCCCCTACCATCCACAATCCTCGGGAAAGGCGGAGAGGGCCAATGGACTCATCAAACAACAGATAATCAAGCTCTCCATTGAACTTAGGTTATCTTGGCCCTCCCTTCTCCATTACCCTTACTAGCCTCAGGGTTACCCCATGTTCCCCTACAGGCCGAGGCCTTTTGAGCTGCTTTATGGCAGGCCCTTTCTCCTTAACCATCACCTCCCAACCCAAATTCCTCCCCTGGCGGGGTATCTACCCTACCTCTCCCTTCTGAGATCCCTTCTCTGTTCACACGCTGATGTTGTCTCCCTGCCCCCACACCAGTGGACTCTAATGCTCCTAAATCTGCTCCACTCTCCCCAGGGGACAGAGTACTCCTCAAACAGACAACTCCTAGGTCTCCTAAACCTTGATGGACAGGACTTCACAGGGTAATCCTCACCACCCCCTTGGCTGCCAAGCTTCTGGGACACCCCTGCTGGTACCATCTCTCTAGGCTCAAGCAGGCATCTACGCAGGACACTTGACACCTGCCTTCCTACCTACCTCAACAAACAGATGCTTGGTGTCTTGGGGATGACAGTAAACAGGATGCCTCTCCAGCCAAACCTCTCGCTGAGCATGAACCCACCAACACCCAGCTCTCCCCTCCCCCATGTTGCTCCAAGCCCGCAGGAGGTAACCAGACTGGAGTTGACACCCCTTTCTCCAAAGAGAGCTTAAATGTTGGTCATAAATATCAACTCAGTTTCCTGTCACCCCTTATACAAACAGTCTGGAATGTAATCCCAGCCTTAGCCTCCATCTTTTGAGGCCCCTCCTCTGTGCCCCTTGAACCTTGACTCCTCCCCAGGAAAGGTCAAGACCACTCCCATAGGCTAGTTAAACTGCTCCCCAGAAAGTAAACAAATGGTTTTCCCTCTTCTTCTCTGGTGGTCACATTGGTGGCTTCCCGTTTCCCCTTGGGGCCGTATGGGAGTGCAGATGTCTAATTAAACCTGGATATCTTTTAATTTGGTCTGATTTGGCTTGATTGAGATTATTTTGCATTGGTGGAGTTACTCGGCTAGGAAAATGTTCCTAACACCTCATATCTCTAATAAAAAGCAGTCATGTTCTCTATTTCCTTCCTCACTCAGTTATTCGTAATCACTTATGTGGTTCTACAAAGGAAAAAAATAAGTAGGACAAAAATACAAAATGTACAGCTTGAAGCAAAAAAGTGCACCAAGAAATGTAATGTTGGAACCAAGGTTTATGCTCAGAGATGTGGAAATTAAAGAAAGGCCTGCTCTGAAAAAGATCAAAGGAAGTGTGCCCTCAGGGCAAGACCCCATCCAGCCACACTTCTAAAGGCCTGAGGAATTTTCTACTCCTATAAAGCAACAACAAAGAAAAGCTTGTGTCAATATGATTCAGGGGGCCAGGCTCCGTCGCAAGCAGGCAACAGAATTCAACCACAGGGTTCTGACTTTTAGAGTCATGAAGAATACACGCATACAGGGGTCATGGACCCTTCCTCCACGGTGAAGGAGAGCCACGGAGGCCAGGCCCGTGGAAGGGGAGACAGTCCCTTCAAGGAGGCCCTGGGATGTCATTGTGTGAAGCTCATAAAGTGGAGACTGGATTGCACTGGAGACCCCAAGATGTTGGAGATGCCTGAGCTGTGGGATATCCTGCCAAGGGGAGCCTCAGATGGAAAGGCACCAGCTCAAGAGGGCGGGAAGGGTGTTAATGTGGTGCAATCAGAAAGCTGGAAGGGTGGAGCCATCTGAGGCCTCTGGCATCAGGCAAGGAACTACAGGATTTGGAGTCTGCTCTTTCAGCTTTCAGTCTTAGACATGCACACGTTGGTCCTGTATTTCTTCACTCTGCCCCCATTCTTTAGAAAGGTAATGTATGTTGTCTGCCATTGTGTATTGTAAATATGTACTTTGCTTTTTGATTTTGATTTTACAGGGCATTACAGATTAAAAGATTGCCTTGAATCTCTGAAGAGACTTTGGAATTTTGGACTTTTAAACAGTGTTAAGATTGTAAAAAAGTATGGGGACCTTTGAAGTCGGACTCCATGGGTTTTCTGTTATGATATGACCACATGCCTGTGGGAACCAAGGAGTGGAATGTAGGAGTTTGAATGAGGATGGCCCATAGGCTTATATATCTGAATACTTTTTGTGACCTTTGAGACTTCAAAAGCCCACACCATTCCCTGTTAGCTCTCTCTCTGCCTCCAACTTGCAGATCAAGATACAAGCTTTCAGTTGCTTCTGCCACCGTGGCTTTGGTCCACCATAATGGACTCTTACCCCCTGAAGCTGTAAGCCTGACATTGAAAGCTTTGGTGCCTGTCCCGGAACTAGCTCTTGTAGACCAGGCTGGCCTCGAACTCCCAGAAATCTGCCTGCCTCTGCTTCCCAAGTGCTGGGATTAAAGGTGTACGCCACCACCGCCCGGTTGAATACTTTTTTATATATATTACCTTGGTCAGGTGTTTTATCCCAGCAATAGAAAAAATAGAAAAGTAACTAAGGCGACTGATAAAGCTGGGGTTGTTGTTTGTTTGTTTGTTTGAGATTGGGTTTTTCTGTAGCTTTGGAGCCTATCCTGGAACTAGCTCTTGTAGACCAGGCTGACCCCAAATTCACAGAGATCCGCCTGCCTCTGCCTCCCGAGTGCTGGGATTAAAGGCGTGTGCCACTGCCTAGCTAGCATCTGTAGAAATTTTGAGTTATGTTTTGCTACATCATTTTTTAAAGTTTATTACATATATAGTGTTCTGCCTGCATGTATTCTTACAGGCCAGAAGGAGGAACCAGATTTCACTATGGATGCTTGTGAGCCACCATGTGGTTGGTAGGAATTGAACTCAGGACCTCTGAAAGAACAGCCAGTGCTCTTAATCTCTGAGCCATCGCTCCAGCCCCAATAAAGCTGTTTTTTTTTTTTTTTTTTTTTTTGGTTTTTTCGAGACAGGGTTTCTCTGTGGTTTGGAGCCTGTCCTGGAACTAGCTCTTGTAGACCAGGCTGGTCTCGAACTCACAGAGATCCGCCTACCTCTGCCTCCCAAGTGCCCAAGTGCTGGGATTAAAGGCGTGCGCCACCACCGCCCGGCTTCCAATAAAGCTGTTAAGAGCAAACTGGTGTTGCAGTTGTGAGAAACCGGACTAGGAAGCTGTGTGGAATGTTGAAAGCATCACCAACATCTCTCTTTCCTCTTTTGGCCACACTGAAGCTGAGCCAAGAGGCTGGCTCCTGCTGGCCAAGGCTCTGTCCCTGAGCTGGTGCCTCAGCTTTGCGGAGTTTTAAGATGACATTTATATATTTGCTGGTAGGGAGTGTGAGCGTCACTGCACGTGTGTCGAGGCCAGAGAGCAGCTGGGGAGGTGTAGCTTCTGGGGATGACTTTAGGCAGTGAGGTATGGCAGAAAGAGCCGTAAACAGCTGAGCCATCTCCAGATTAGCCAGTTTTTGATTTTTTTTTTTGACAAGTCTTGTTTTTTTTTTTCTTTAAATTTTTTGTTTTGTTTTGTTGTGTTTTGGTTTTTGGTTTTTCAGGACAGGGTTACTCTGTGTAACAGCCCTAGGTATCCTGGAACTCCTGTTGTAGACCAGTCTGGCCTTGAACTCACAGAGAGCCACCTGTTTCTGCTTCCCAAGTGCTGGGATTAAAGGCGTGCAACCACCACAGCCTTTGTAATTTTTTTTTTAAATGTGAATTGGTGTTGTGCCATGGGTCTCAGGTTTCCTGGAACTGGAGTTACAGATGGTTGTGAGTTGCCATGTGGGTGCTGGGAATCGAACCCAGAATCTCTGGAAGGGCAGTCAGTGTTTCTAACCACTGAGCCATCTCTCTACCCCTAGGCAAGTTTTGTTCATGTTTAGCTCAACCTGGCCTCATGCTTGAACTCAAGTTCCTCCTGCCTTCATCAGTTGCCTGAGTGCTGGGATTACAGATGTGCAGCCATATTGATTGATTTACTTCTTTTTTTTAAAAAAAATATTTATTTATTTATTTATTATGTATACAATATTCTTTCTGTGTGTATGCCTGAAGGCCAGAAGAGGGCACCAGACCTCATTACAGATGGTTGTGAGCCATCATGTGGTTGCTGGGAATTGAACTCAGGACAATGCTCTTAACCGCTGAGCCATCTCTCCAGCCCCCCCACCCTTTTTAAAGTTATTTATCTTTATTTTATGTTCATTGGTATTTGCCTGCATATACATCTGTGAGGGTGTCAGATCTGGAGGTTACCGTTGTGTGCTGCCATGTGGGTGCTGGGAATTGAACCCAGATCCTCTGGAAGAGCAGTCAGTGTTCTTAACTGCTGGGCCATCTCTCCAGCCCTGATTGATTTACTTCTTAAACGTCTTGACTAATTCTAGCTTGAACAGATTGATACAGAATTGGAACTTGCTGGGCTGGAGAAGTGGCTCAGTGATTAAGAGCACTGCCTGCTCTTCCAAAGGTCCTGAGTTCAATTCCCAGCAACCACATGGTGGCTCACAACCGTCTGTAATGAGGTCTGCTGCCCTCTTCTGGTCTGCAGGCATACACACAGAATACTATATACATAATAAAATAAATAAATATTTAAAAAAATTAAAAAAAAAAACGAATTGGAGCTTGCTACCCACAGTCTGGTTTTTTTTAAAAAAAGTGTCATTTGAAGTCAAAGTTAACTAAAAGTCAATCAGTTCTCTTGGACGTAAAGTGTTTTCAAACAAAAAGTTCACCTGGTCATACAAGATTCTAAGTATCTGTGGTCTATAAGTCAGTTGGCTACTTACCTCTTTGGCCCGAAGGAGCTTCGCTTGCTCAATCTTACTGATGACTGCTTTTACCGATAATGGGATTTCAAGGTTAGAACCCCCTGAGTTATCAAAACCGCCTTCAGACTTTCTTTTCTTGATGGAAGGATCCTTGGCTTCATTATCTGTATCAGAGTCGCTGTTGAAATCACTTTGCCTTTTGGTGAACATTTTGAAAATCTGGGCGATTTGTTTGTATTTCTTCTATTTCTCACAGAATATAGGCAAATGCTAATAAAAGTGTTCACTGAGAAGCTGTAAGTCTACTTCAAGAGGTTGTGGCTCAACCTGCTTGGACCAACTAGAGGCCTTCTAATGTTCAAGTCTTGATGATGCTATTAATAGGCCCATTGTGACATTATCATTGACTAGAACATTTTAGAATGCTTACTCTGTGTAAAGAACTAGACATTCTGTGGGCTGTGACAGTAGAAGGGAGAGGGGAAGGAAAGACCAGGAACACTAAAGGAATAGTCCTGCGTCGATGAGCGTAGATTCTAAGTGTTAGAACCCAAGCTCCTGTGTTCCCAATGTAACTGTTGGCTCCTCTCTTCCTGGGGCTCTTAAAACAACAGTTTTAAGTTAAGCCTGTAACGGAATGGCTGCGAGCTCCTCATCTGGCCCTTCACTTTTCTAGCATTTGTTAACTTAGAAGGTATTTGGAAGAGTACCACAGTTTCCCTTATTATTGATTTTTGTTTTTGTTTTTTGCAAAGAGCCTGACTAAGGCTTTGGGGTTTCATAGTTGACTCACAAAATCGAAGGGACCATTAGAGGGTGCTTCCGCCTGAGAAGAGGGTGACCGCAGGGGAGGTGCTGGGGTCACAGCTGTGCATGACCATGCTTGGCCAGAGAACTTTAGATAAAGGAAAAAGCATTAGAAATAAAGTTGAGTTCCCCTTTGTTCTTCCCAGATGTCTGTCCCCTCCTCCATCCTACTTCAGAGGTAACTTCATGAATGTGCTCTACCCATGTATAGTCTATCCTTACATAGTTTTATTGTGTTTATGCATTCATAAACTTTGTAGTATCATTTGATAGGTACTATATATTTTTAAAAATTATAGATGTAAGCCGGGCGGTGGTGGTGCACGCCTTTAATCCCAGCACTCGGGAGGAGGCAGAGGCAGGCAGATCTCTGTGAGTGTGAGGCCAGCCTGGTCTACAAGAGATAGCTCCCCAAAGCTACAGAGAAACCCTGTCTCGAAAAACCAAAAAAAAAAAAAAAAAAATTATAGATGTATAATTTAAGGTCTCTCTAAAACTTCCTATGTTGCGTCCTAGTTGCAAATTTTTTTTGTTTGTTTGTTTGTTTGTTTTTTTGAGACAGGGTTTCTCTGTGGTTTTGGAGCCTTCCCTGGAACTAGCTCTTGTAGACCAGGCTGGTCTTGAACTCACAGAGATCCGCCTGCCTCTGCCTCTCAAGTGTTGGGATTAAAGGCGTGCACCACCACCGCTCGGCTTTTTGTTTTGTTTTTGACAACAGGGTTTCTCTGTAGCTTTGGAGCTTGTCCTGAACTTTGCTCTCTAGACCAGGCTGGCCTCAAACTCACATAGATCCACCTACCTCTGCCTCCAGACTGTTGGGTTTAAAGGCGTGCACCACCGCCAGGCCCCTTGTAAATTTTGGAGAGAATACAATTTAGGTGTTTTAGCTCATAGGGAAGAGAAGTGAACCGCGGTGTAGCTGCTCTTCTTTTCTCTCCTCCATCCCTCCATACAGCATCGATGATTGGACGCAGTGCCTCTGCATGCCACACAGGCCGCCACTGAGCTGCATACCCAGCTCCACCCCCTTTTATTTTCATTTTTATTTTAGACAGTTCTTGTTAAATTACCCAGATTGGGCTTGAATGAACTCTGTAGCCCAGACTGGACTTGAATTTAAATTCTTTTTCTTTTTTTTAGTTTTTGAGACAGGTTAGCCTTGGCTGTCCTGGAAGTCACTCTGTAGACCAGGTTGGTCTCAGAGATCCGCTTGCCTCTGCTTCCTGAGTGCTGGGATTAAAGGTGAGCACCACTACTGCCCAGCAAATATTACATTGATGGATTGATCAACTGATTGAGCAAGTGTGTGTGTGTGTGTGCGGAACTTGTGGGAGTCAGTTTTTTCCTACCACGTGGTTCCTGGGGACCCTCTCAGGTTACCAGGCTTAGTGGCAAGAGCCTTTACCTGCTGAGTCATTTCACTGGCCAAGATCTTCAGCTTTTGATCTTCCTACCTCAGATCCTAGGTAGCTAGGATGATAGGCCTTGCTCTTCCAGGCCCAGCTGTTGTTCTCTTTTAAAGGTAATAAAAGCAGATCAAAGGAAATGTTTCTCTTTAAGATGACATTGTCAGCTAGGCATGGTGGCTCATACTTGTAATTCCAGTGCTCAGGTGCTGAGGCAAGAGGATTGCTGAGAGTTCAAGTTCAACCTTTAGAATGAGACCCTATGTTTTCTTTTTTCTTTTTCTTTTTCTCCTGTGGCTGGCCTTGTGAAGCTCCTCATACCTTTCCAGCACCACTTGCATGAAAAGGCTGCTCTCAGCGCCAGCGCTGATTTTTCTCGCTTCCCAAACAGAAACAACTTTGTCTATAGCTATGCTGCCCCAACAAGGAGACTGAGACTCTATTGCAAAAATAAAATAAACATTGTGACTCCCTCCTCTGTCCACAAGTAACTTCCTAACTTGTCTTATACCATGCTCAAATGCAAGTGTTGCTGGTGTGCACTAGCCGGTGTGCACTAGCCACCGTGTTGCCGGTGTGCACTAGCCACCGTGTTGCCGGTGTGCACTAGCCACCGTGTTGCCGGTGTGCACTAGCCACCGTGTTGCCGGTGTGCACTAGCCAGTGTGCACTAGCCGGTGTACACTAGCCACCGTGTTGCCGGTGTGCACTAGCCACAGTGTTGCCAGTGTGCACTAGCTGGTGTGCATGAGCCACCGTGTTGCCGGTGTGCACCAGCCTGTGTGCACCAGCTGCCAGCATCTGGCTGTGACTTTTGTTTTTCTCACATTCAGTAGGAGTCTTCACTTGCGCTTTCAGAGAAGCCGACTGGAGTGGACACCTCTCTTCACATGCATTTCCTGAGGTCCAGGGTACAATGACTGTTCAGTCAGTCTCACCCGGTCACCTATAGCTATTACTCCCTCTCTTTTCCCATAAATCATAACTCAGGCTAATTTACTGCAGAAATTCGGAAGGTTCAGAATTTCCTACTTTATTGTGGTCAAATTATAAAAGCCTCAAAACCCTTTTATTTTGCAAAAGGAAAAGCATCCACAAAGCGCCTCAACTGATACTTGCCAACTGAGCTAATTCAACTTTATTTCTCTCTCACTCTGGTGTTCTTTTCATGTAGCACAGAGCTCATCAGCAACGGGAAATGAAGCCTTTTAATGGCAGTGAAAACCCTTCCCTTCTGACTGAAAAGCACTCGCTGAGATACCGTCATGCTGATGCGAGTATCCTAAACCAAGAAGACCGCACCATGGAGCTTTTGTGAAGAAACTAAAAAAGGAGAAAAAGAAAAGATAGACTGTGAGGTGCTAACAAAAGACACGAAGAAGAGAGCTGTGGCACGCACAGTCTTCGGGAAAACCGTATGGAGAGAGATGGTTGACTGACAAACAGGAGAGACACCCTGAGTCATGGCTTTGGAGGTCAGTGCTAAGATTTCTATCCTAGTGGGAGAGAGTTTAATGATAAAATAACGAGAATTTACTGGCAAGGAGATTAAAGTGGGACTAAAATATAAGTATCAGCAACTTTTTTTTTAAGTTGTAGCTTTGGAGCCTGTCCTGGCACTAGCTCTTGTAGACCAGGCTGGTCTCAAACTCACAGATCCGCCTGCCTCTGCCTCTTGAGTGCTGGGATTAAAGGTGTGAGCCACCACTGCCTGGCCAAGTAAAGTATCAGCAACTTAATGGTGAATAGAGTTTGGTATCAATGTGAGAATGTGAGGTGGTTTTTTGTTTGTTTGTTTGTTTTTTGTTTTTTATGTGAAGCAAACCAAAGGAGATTACATGGGCTAAGAATAGAAAGGCACGCCGGGCGATGGTGGCGCACGCCTTTAATCCTAGCACTCGGGAGGCCGAGGCAGGTGGATCTCTGTGAGTTCGAGACCAGCCTGGTCTACAGAGCTAGTTCCAGGACAGGCTCCAAAGCCACAGAGAAACCCTGTCTCGAAAAACCAAAAAAAAAAAAAAAAAAAAAAAAGAATAGAAAGGCAGGGGTATGGTGCACACCTTTCATCCCAGCACTCAGGAGGCAGAGACAGACAGATGGATCTCTGTAAATTTGAGGCTAACCTGGACTACAAAGCAAGTTCCAGGACAGCCAGGGCTGATGTTACACAGAAAAACCTTGTCTTGAAAAACCAAACCAAGCCGGGTGGTGGTGGCGCACGCCTTTAATCCCAGCACTTGGGAGGCAGAGGCAGGTGGATCTCTGTGAGTTCGAGACCAGCCTGGTCTACAGAGCTAGTTCCAGGACAGGCTCCAAAACCACAGAGAAACCCTGTCTCGAAAAACCAAAAAAAAAAAAAAAAAAAAAAAAAAAAGAAAAACCAAACCAGCCGGGTGGTGGTGGCACACACCTTTAATCCCAGCACTCGGGAATCAGAGGCAGGCGGATCTCTGTGAGTTTGAGGCCAGCCTGGTCTACAAGAGCTAGTTCCAGGACAGGGCTCTAAAGCTACAGAGAAACCCTGTCCCGAAAAACAGAAAACAAAAAAGAAGAAGAAAAAAGAAAAGAAAAGAAAGAAAAAGAAAAACCAAACCAAACAACCAAACAAACAAAAAGGGTGGGGCTGGGTGTGGTGGTGCACACTTTTAATCCCAGCGTTGGAGAGGCAGAGGCAGGATCTTTGTGAGCTAGAGGCCAGCCTCCTATACACATAGCAAGTTCCTGGACAGCCAGGACTACACAGAGAGACTTTGTTTCAGAAAAAGGGAGAGGGAGAGAGAACAGAATTGAAAGCTTGGGGCCGGAGAGATGGCACAGTAGTTAAGAACACTTGTTGCTTTTGCAGAGGACCCAGGGTCAGTTCCCAGCGCAAAGACATACATGTAGGCAAACAAACATAGGTGGGGAATCCTGCCCCAACACCTGCTCTCAACCGATAGCTCAGGCTTGTTATGAACTAACTCTTAAATTAACCCATATTTCTTATCTATGCTTTGCCATGTTACCCCATGTTCTACATGTTCTGCTCCCTGGCAGCTGGTTGGGGTCTCTTCACTCTGCCCTTCTCCTTTCCAGTACCCTCCGGTTGATTGCCCTGCCTAACCTTATCCTGCCTTGTTATAGACCTATATACACTTTTTTATTAACCAATGAAAGTAATACATACTCACAGTGTACAGCACAATCATACATATGAAATGAAGATGCTTCTATCCTTTAAAAAGGTAAGAGGAAGATCTCGTAGCTGAAGAGATGGCTCAGCTAGCAAGAGAGCACTGCTATTGCAGAGGGTTCCAAGCACCCACATCTGGTGGTTCACGACCACCTTTGAGGGGAATCTGTGGCTTCAGGCCATCAAGGGCTCTTCTCTCATGAGCACATAGCTGAACTCAGATCCCTACACAATACACAAAGACAGTAAAAATGAATCGTGTTTCTTTTTTCCTTTTCTTCTTTCTTTCTTTTTTTTTTTCGAGACAGGGTCTCTCTGTGGCTTTGGAGCCTGTCCTGGAACTAGCTCTTGTAGACCAGGCTGGCCTCGAACTCACAGAGATCCACCTGCCTCTGCCTCCCAAGTGCTAGGATTAAAGGCCATCACTGCCCGGTTTGTGTTTCTTTTTTTAATGGAGGCTGGAGAGATGGCTTTGTGATTAAGAGCATGGGGGCTCTTACAGATGACTTATGTTCAATTTTCAACACCTACACAGCTGTTCATGAGCATCTGTAACTCTCATTTCAGGGGATCTGATGCCCTCTTCTGGCCTCTATGTACAAAGGCACACATCTGGTTCAGTCATTATATATATATATATACATACATATATTTAAAGTATTTAATAAAAATTTTGGGGAAAGGTTTTGAAGACGAACGAGCATGAGTCATGAAAATGAAAACCTCACTTTAAGGCATTTTAAAAATTATTATATTTAATAATTTTTTTTTTGTTTTGGATTTTTCGAGACAGGGTTTCTCCGTGGCTTTTGGTTCCTGTCCTGAAACTAGCTCTTGTAGACCAGGCTGGCCTCGAACTCACAGAGTAATTTTTGTTTTTTGAGACAAGGTTTCTCTGTAGCTTTGGAACCTGTGGAACCTGTCCTGGAACTCACTTCATAGACCAGGCTGGCCTTGAACTCACAGAGAGGCACCTGTTTCTGCCTCTTGAGTGCTGGGATTAAAGGCATGTGCCGCCATGGCCCAGCCCACCACCTGGTTTTCAGTTTTTTTTTTCTTTCTTTCTTTCTTTCTTTCTTTCTTTCTTTCTTTCTTTCTTTCTTTTTTTTTTTTTTTTTAAAAATCACTGAATGGGGAAAATGAAGACAACTAAAAGTCCTGCTCTCAGCCGGGCGATGGTGGCGCACGCCTTTAATCCCAGCACTTGGGAGGCAGAGGCAGGCGGATTCTCTGAGTTCGAGACCAGCCTGGTCTACAGAGCTAGTTCCAGGACAGGCTCCAAAGCCACAGAGAAACCTTGTCTTGAAAAACAAAACAAAACAAACAAACAAACAAAAAAAAAACAAAAAAGAAAAAAGAAAAAGGAAAAAGTCCTGCTCTCAACAGACAACGTTTCACTGTAGAGCATGCGTGACACTACACCTGGCAGACAGAGTATTTCAAAAGTGAGGGTAGCTGGGTAGGGTGGCACACGCCGTTCATCTCAGCACTGGGGAGGCAATGGTCAACATCTACAGAGTCCTTGTCTCAAAGAAAAAAAAAGAAAAAAGAAAAAAAGAAAGAAAAGAAAAAAGTGTGAGGTGGGTGTGGGACACAGGCCTTTGATCCCAGAACTCCAGAGACAGTGGCAGTGGCAGAGTCAGGTAGATCTCTGTGGGTGTGGCCTGGTCTGCAGGATCCAGGACTACATAGTGAAACTGTATTAAAAAAAAAAAAGTGTTGGGGGGAAGGGTTGAAATTAAAGGAGACTTGGTAAGAGAAAAATAACTCTAGCAAAATAACAAAACAACATGGATTTTAAAAGCTTTATAGACTTTTATTTGACTAGGTAAACAGCAATAAAAGAGATCTAGACTAATTATTAGTTAGCAGCACTTTACGCTTCCCAGTGGAGCATCATCATGTTAATGAAGCCCCATTCCAAGGGGCCTGGGGCTAAGTTCTATTAAATTTGTGTTTAAAGGAATCTGAGGTGCTACGGGGCTCCTTCGACAAACCAGGGATAGTAATGATTTATTCATAGGGTCTTGAGGTGAACTCATGCAAAATGCTTAGGAGAGTGCCAGGCACGCAGTACGCATTTAATTTCGAGCAGCCACACGAGTCTCTTTGCAGCTACAGCAGCCTGCCCCACCCCCTTCCACGTTTCCAGCAGGGGCAGGGGCAGGGGCGAGGCGACGCGACGTCGCACACAGTCGCCTTTTAACCAAACCTAGACCCTCAACTCCGACAACTGCGCAATCTTTAGAGGTGCGGCGGTCATCTAGAGGAGAAAAGGGAAAACGGGTCAGTGGGAGCTTTCCACAACCCGCGGCCCGGAACGGTGCGGCCTGCACAGCGTGCGCCCACGCCACACGAGCGAGCGAGACGCTTTCGCTTACGCCGCCCGCGGAGGGCGAGCCACAGCCAAGCGCGCCGGGGGGGGGGGGGGGGGGGGGGGCATCTCCCGGAAGCAGTTTGTCCGCAGAACCGGAAACAGTTGTTTTTCAAGGGAGGCGGGACCGGGCGGGTCAGGGCGCAGCGGCTGACGGCGGGGGAGGAGCCGGTCCACTGCCGGGTGGAGGGGCAAGGCGAGTGTCCTTATCCTAGCGATTGGGGCCCGGGCCTGGGAGCCAGTTGGAGTCGCGGCAGCGTGAACGATCGGGCCGAGCGGAAGCAGACATGTTGCTCTTCGTGGAGGTGAGTGGCTTCGGTCGTCCGGCCTGGCTCTGAGAGGAGCCCGAGTGTCGGGGGCGCGGGCCGGTCCCACCGCCATGTGACTTGCCAGGCCGTCCACGCCGCGGAGCCCGCCGAGAGGCTGACACAGCACCTGGGCCGTGCAGGCCTGCAGCCCCGCCGTGCGCTCCGCACACTGCAGCGAGCCGTGGGGGTCGGCGCCCGTGCTGGCGGCGGCGGGGAAGGAAGGTGGCGCGGCGGGGGCTCGGCCGAGGTGGCGTGAGGCGCGGAGGGCGAGGGAGCCGAGTGTCCCATATGGAGCTCCCGGCGGCGGCGAACGGGCGGGGGCGGGGGGCGGAGTCTGCGGAGAAAGGGCGATCAGGTGGGCGCGTTCGGGGGCCCGGAGGCCTCGCGCGGCGGCCGGGACGGCCGGGCAACGTGTGGGACCGCGGGAGGGACGCGGCGGCGCGCGGGGGTCCTGGCTTCCGTCTGGTTAATTTGGGGAGGGGCGTGCTCTTAAAAGAGAACGGAAAGACCCCCACCCTCCAACCCCGACCCCCGAAGCTTTACCTTTTAAAACTCTGTTCGGGCTGGGAGATTGGGTCTGGAACGTTCTGTGGATGAAAGGGATTTAGTTTGAGCGGCGAAGCCCGACAGGGGTCGGCAGCCTTGAAAGGCACCGCTCTGACCTTTTGTAAAAGTTACTCGGGCTGCGGCTGCGTGCTGCGGGTTGATCCCGCGAACCTATTAAAAGCTATTTACACGGGAAATTACAAGAGTGGAGAAAACGTAGGGAAAAGCCGAGCTTTTGTGGTGGTGTTGGATCAGTGGAATTACTTTGTTTCATTGAACCGTCTACCGTCCGCCTATTTGAGTTTTCAAGGTAGTGATTACCTGGCTTAAATAATGAAGTGCAATTTCTCTCATTTCTGCCCTGTTGTGTTCAGTGAGCATCAGCTGACTGCCTGGCAAATGCTTTGTGTAGATTCCAGATCATATTGTTCTTACATTGTGAAAACGTCAATCCAGCAAAGTGCAACTTTGCAACTTGGCATTTGTTAACTTATGCCCATAAAAAGAATCTTTTCACGAGGGCAGGAATCACAGGTTGTATAATGGATTTGGAAGCTGGGGCTACTTATGGGGGAAGGGTGTTCTGAGGTGGTGGGTGAATCTTATTCCCTGATAGTCTGGCATAAAATAAATAAGCAGTTTTATTTATTTTTACTTTCATTGTGTATATTTGTTGTACATGGTACTGTGTTACATAAGGATATTGTAACCTAGGCATGTGTATTGTATATTAGGCAAATTCCTGTATGCTCCTTTTTTTTTCTCTGCTATTCTACCTTTTACATTCCCTGAAAGTTTATGTAGCTGGTAAGCTTTGGGATCCATAAATTAAACGTTAAAGACACTTAGTGTATATTCAAGACTAGTAATATGTTTTAATTCGGATATTTGAAGCAAAACACTAACAGTTTTGACTGTTCTGTTTTTTCTTTTAAATTTAAAATTCACCTTGTTTAAATTTAAAATTCTTTCAAATTTTAAAACCCACCTTGTTTTCCTTTAACAGAATAAGAAATCAGGTTTTATTGTAATCCGGCTAGTTTGTTTTAGGAATTACTGTGCTGTGCAAATATTGCAAGGTTTTTGTTTGTTTTGTTTTGTGTTTGGTTTTTCAGGACTGTTTCTCTGTGTAGCCCTGGCTGTCCTGTCACTTGCTGTGTGACCAGGCTGACCTTGAACTCAGAGGTCTGCCTGCCTCTGCCTTCTGAGTGCTGGGATTGAAGACATGCACTACTACCACCCAGCCATGTTGCAGGCTTTAAGGAGAAAAAGGGAGAGACAGTAAACTAGACAAGATTGTGACGTTTGTTTTGTCTATATAATTTCCAAAATAAATTGAGAGTTTCAAGTTGATTTGACTTTATTAAAATGTGAACTTTACTAGTAGGTATGTTCTTTAGTGTTTTTGCCAGACCCTCTCCTGTCTCTTAAAACAACATTGCAGTGTTTTTACAGTTGAGGGAACAAGTTGAGAGGTTAAAAGGAATTAGTAGCCGGGTGGTGGTGGCGCACGCCTTTAATCCCAGCACTAAGGAGGCTGAGGCAGAGGCATGCCGGATCTCTGAGTTCGAGGCCAGCCTGGTCTACAAGTGCTAGTTCCAGGACAGGCTCCAAAAGCTACAGAGAAACCCTGTCTCAAAACAAAAAACAACAAGATAAAACAAAAACTTAGTAAATGCTAAGCAGTAGAAATAATTTAGATCCGAGTCGAACTAACCAGCCATAATTTCCCAGTATAGACATAGTACATGCCTCTGCCTCCCAAAGTGCTGGGATTAAAGGTGTGTACTTCTACACATGGCTCAGGCAATGAATATTGAGGCTGTATTATTACTGTGTTTTTCACTAAACAGCTATTTAAAGTTAATACCCCCACTAGTCATTTCTTTGGCTTAGTTTATCTTTTTTTCTCATGCAGTTTATTGAAAATTAGTGTTCTGAAATATTTAATTTAATATGTGGATTTAATATGTGGTACTAAAACCAGTCAGAAACAAGATATTAGTTATTTGACATAAAAAAAAATACTGTATTTGATTCTTAGGTGATTGAGGATGTGCAAAACCCAAGGTCTTGAACACTACAGGAATAAGCTGTACTACTGATACCCAAGCCCTAGTATTGATTCTCATAACCTCATGATACAGAAATTCTCAACAAGGGACCAGAGCTCAGAAGTTTTCACTGGACTGCAGTTAGTAAAGAATTGAAAATTCTAAGTCATAGTTGAAGTATGGGGTCTTTTCCTGTCTCCAAGAGAAATCACATGTCTTCATATTTTATTTCAAATTTTGCAGGTAATTTGAAGCATTTATACTCATTTCTCCTTGATATGTTAAAATTATTTAATTTGTTAATAAAATCTATTTTTTGGCTGAGTTGTGGTGGCCTACAACTTTAATCACAGCACTTGAGAGCCAGAGGCAGACAGATTTCTGAATTCCAGGACAGCTAGGGCTACATGAAGAATCTCTATCTTGAAAAACAAACCAAAAAATCCCTTATTTTCCTACTAAATATAGTACAATTTTAGATATATTTGAATATACAATTTTAAGATGTTTTGATAACTACTGTTCAGTATAATTGGTTTGCTCTGTAATTTTACATAAATGTATATGTGTGTATGCACATACGTATATATTTGTCTGTTTTGTTCTTCTTTGGTTTTTGATTTTTCGAGATGGTGTAGCTTTGAATCCTGTCTTGAACTCACTCTGTAGATTAGTCCAACTTACAGAGATCCACCTGTCTCTGCTGCCGAGTGCTGGGAATAAAGGTGTGCACCACCACTGCCTGGCTATATTTGTTTTTTGAGACAGGGTTTCTCTGTGTGTAGCCCTGGCTGTTCTGGAACTCTCTCCATATAACAGGCACCTGAAGGTGTACACCAACACCGCCCGGCTTGCTTGCTCGCGCTCGCCACCAACACCGCTCGGCTCGCTCGCTCTCGCGCTCTCTCTCTCTCTCTCTTCTCTCTTTTCTTTTCTTTTCTTTTTTAAATGGTTTAGATCAACAGTAAACTGGTCAATAGTGACACTTCTTTAATCCCAGCACTCAGGAGCCAGAGGCCAGAAAGCTTGAGGCCAGCCTGGTCTATACAGAGCCTCTTCTCTGAATTCTAGGATGTTTGCTCTACACCCGGTAACTCCTCTACCCTGAGACTGATGATGGACCGCAGGGCCCTGTGGATATTAGGCAAGTGCTCTACCACTTGGTATCCCAGTCTTTGACTTTTTTTTTTAAAAAAAAAAAGACAGGCAAAACTGGGCGGTGGCGGCCCTCGCCTTTAATCCCAGCACTCGGGAGGCAGAGGCAGGAGGATCTCTGATCTATCTCAAAAAACCAAAAAGAAAAGAAAAAGGCAAATGTTTCAAAGATTTTGCTTTATTATTCAGCCCTGACTGGTCTGGAACTTACTCTGCCTACCTTTGCCTCCCAGCACTGGGATTAAAGGTGTGTACCACCATCACTCCTGCTTTCAGCTCTTGGCATTTCAGTGACCACTAAAATTGGATTTCTCTCTATTCAAGTTTTTCCCTGATAATATTTTAATATATCACACACACACATACCCTAGGTTGCTTGAATTACTCTGTTTTTAAACATTACATTGGTAAATTTGTCAATTAAGAGTTGTTTTGTGACCTGGGCTAGAAACAGTTCCTAGATGACCAAGTACTGGGATTACAGGCATGAACATCTGTGTTCAATTTAAAGTTTTTTTTTTTTTTTTAATTTGTAGAACAGGGTTTTGTTTTGTTTGTGTGTTTAGAGTTGCTTGAGACCCGCAAATGTCACACAAACTTTTTTTGTTTTTGTTTGCTTGTATTGTGACAATACAAGGGCTCTCCTGGAACCCTCTTTGTAGGACTAGGCTGGCCTCAAACTCTACAGAGATCCACCTGCCTCTGCCTCCTCCTCGCAACCCTAGGCCCTAGGATTAAAGCCACCACCGCACTATCTGTCTGGAGTGGATTCTCTCTTTCCACTATATGGGCCCCAGGGTTCAAACTCCACTTGTCAAGCTTAACAGTAAGTGCCATTACCCATTAAGCCATTTCGCTGGCCCTTCATTGATATTTTTAAGGACATTCACATTATAATGTCACATCACCACATCTACCTCTAGATTTTTTTCATTAGATTTTGTGAAATTGGAACTTGGTGAGTTGACTCACTGATTGAATGCTTGCTGCCCTTCCAGGGGACCCAGGTTCAGTTCCCAATACCCACATCTGGCAACTCACAACTACAGCTCCAGACTTCTGTGTTGGTCTCTGACATCATAGAGACATACAGAAGTAATAATAAATCCTTTTTTCCTAAGGAAACTCTGAACCCATTAAACAATTTTTCATTTTACAACATTTGAAACATAAATTTTTTCTAACTAAAGTTTAATGCTTTTAACTCGTAGATTGTAGCATTTTATTTTATTTTTGGTTTTTCAAGACAGGGTTTCTCTGCAGCTTTGGAGCCTGCCCTGGAACTAGCTCTTGTAGACCAGGCTGGCCTTGAACTCACAGAGATTCACCTGCCTCTACCTCCCGGGAGTGCTGGGATTAAAGGCGCGCGCCACCACCACCTGGCTGATTGTAGCATTTTAAATTTTATATTATTAGCATTATGCCTTTAATCACTGCATGTTAACAGGTGGATCTCTGTGACTTTGATGCCAGCATGTTCTACATAGTGAGTACCAGGACAGCCTTTTTCAAAAATGAAGTAAAATAAGGTGTGGAATAACTTTATTTTATGCTAATTAAAGGTGATCTTATGCCTTTTTCCCCAAATACAGTTCTCAGGTTTTGTTTCTTTTTTTAAATCTTACTGTTTTTTGAGACAGGGTTTCTCTGTGTAGCTTGGGAGCCTGTCCTGGAACTAGCTCTGTAGACCAGGCTGACGTCAAACTCACAGAGATCCACCTGCCTCTGCCTCCCAAGTGCTGGGATTAAATTAAATGTGTGCGCCACCACTGCCTGGCTTTGAATTTTTTAACTTATTTTTTTAGTTAGTGTTGTTAGATATCATTGAAAATCAGTCTGTGTGTACATATTTGTAGATTTTTTTTAGCCTCACTCCTGTGTCTTCGTTTGTATATTGAATATGTGGACATGTGCATGCTTTGGGAGTCAAGATGAATCTTGGATGTCTTCCTCAATTGTTTTTCACTTATTTTTTGAGACAGGTTTCTTACTGAACCTGTAGCTCACCAATTTGATTATGTTGACTGGCCAGCCTGCTCCTGGTGTCTACCTGCTCCTGGTGTCTTCCCTAGAATCCACCCCCCACATTTATCTGTGTGTTTGTATATATACATGTACTCTTTTTTTTTGTGTCATGACACACCTGTAGAGAACAGCTTGCAGGAGTCATTCCTATTCCATCATATGTGTTCTGGGAATCCCTCAAAGGTCACCATGTTTAATGGCAAACAGTTTACCTGCTAAGTCCTCTCACCAGCGCCCCTTCTTTTTCTTTTGAAATACAGTCTCATTCACTGTGATGCAGTTTTGATGGTCTGGAACTTGTGTAGACCAGAGTGAACTTGAATTCACAGATCCTTGCGCCTCTACTTCCAAAATGTTAGATTTAGAAGCATGGACTACCATGCTATCAGATTTTGTTTATTTACTTTTGTAAGCAGGGTCTTTGTAGTCCTGGCTGTCCTGGAACACACTCTGTAGACTAGGCTGGCTTTGAACTCCACCTGCCTCAACCTCCTGAGAGGTCTGTCTGTCTGTCTGTCTGTCTGTCTGTCTGTCTCTCTCTCTTTTCTTAAATGTAGGTGCTAGAGATAGGTCTCAAGTTTTAATTTTTCTGTGGAAAAGCACTCCACTGGCTGAGCTGTCTTCCAGCCTTCTTCTTCTTTTTCTTTTTCTTCTTCTTCGTCTTCTTCTTATTATTATTCTTTTTTTTTTTTTTTTTCTGGTTTTTGAGACAGGGTTTCTCTGTGGTTTTGGAGCCTGTCCTGGAACTAGCTCTTGTAGACCAGGCTGGTCTCGAACTCACAGAGATCCGCCTGCCTCTGCCTCCCAAGTGCTGGGATTAAAGGCGTGCGCCACCACTGCCCGGCTCTATTATTCTTTTCTTTAACTGAAATTTATCTGTGCCTTTCTTTTTGGTTTTTTGAGACAAGGTTTCTCTGTAGGTTTTGGAGCTTGTCCTGGAATTAGCTCTTGTAGTCCAGGCTGGCCTCTAACTCACAGATTGGCCTGCCTCTGCCTCCTGAGTGCTGGGATTAAAGGCGAGTGCCTCCACTGCCCAGCTTCACCTTGCCTTTGGGATGGAAAAGATCTGAATTAACTTTTGCCTTGGGGACCCTGGTTCTTACCTTGTAACTATTGTTTGTATCTGGTTCTTACTGATCATTATTCATTTAGGGTTAAGACTGGGGTCAGAGGTCATTTGATTGGAGAGGAGATTTATCATTTTCCTAAGCAGTTTAGGCAGCGTCCGTTTATTGGTTTAAGAGTCCACTTTCCAAGCTGTGTGGTGGTGGCACATGCCTTTAATCCCAGAATTTAGGAGGCAGAGACAGGTTGATCTATGAGTTCGAGGCCAGCCTGGTCTACAAGAGCTAGTTCCAGGACAGCTAGGCTAGGGCAACAGAGAGAAACCCTGTTTCGAAAAACAAAGGCTGGAGATGGCTCAGAGGTTAAGAGCACTGACTGCTCTTTCAAAGTTCCAGCAACCGCATGGTGGCTCACAACCATCTGTAATGAGATCTGGTGCCCTCTTCTGGCCTGCAGGCACACATGCAGACAGAACACTGTATCCATAATAAATAAATAAATCTTTAAAAAAAAATAATAAATAAAAAAAGAAAAACAAACAACAACAAAAAAAGAGTGTGCTTTCCAGACTAATTATCAAGGTCCTAATTATCAAGGTCCAAATACTGGCTTTTTTTTTTTTTTTTTTTTTTTGGTTTTTCGAGACAGGGTTTCTCTGTGGTTTTGGAACTGGGCATTGGGCAGATTAGTTTACTATAAGGTAGTTCTCTGCTGAAAATCTGTAAAATGTTGATTATATTTTACTGGAGTTGTTATAAAGGTGAGCTCTTTTGTCAATATTATTCTTTGAATGAATGAAGAAGCTTCACTTTTTTTTAAATACAATTTTTTATGTTTATTTATTTATTATATATACAATACTCTGTCTGTGTGTATGCCTGCAGGCCAGAAGAGGGCACCAGACCCCATTATAGATGGTTGTGAGCCAACATGTGGTTGCTGGGAATTGAACTCAGGACCTTTGGAAGAGCAGGCAATAGCTCTTAACCTCTGAGCCATCTCTCCAGCCCAGCTCCACCCTTTTTTGAGGTAGAGTTTCATCTTGTAGCCCTAGCTGGTATGGAACTTATTGTGTAGACCAGGCTGACCTTGTCTTCAGAGATCTGCCAGCCTCTGCTTTGGGAATGCTAGCTTAGGGGTGTGCTAGACCATATTCCCACTTTAATTTTTCTTTTCTTTTTTTTTCATAAAATATGTTAAGAATCTTTTGAAAATCTGGGTGTGGTGGTGCACACCTTTAATCATAGTACTTGGGAGGCAGAAGCAGACAGATCTCTGAGTTTGAGAACAGCCAGGACTACACAGAAACCCTGTCTCAACCAAAAAAAGACTCCATAGTCATTGTTGAGGAAGTGCCATGTATTTTTTGGGTTTTCTTTTTCTTTTCTTTTTTTTCTATTCTTGGAGTTAATCGTGTTTTTCTTTTTTCAAATTTATTTTACATCTTTGAGTGTTTTGTTTGTATGTATGTGTGGGCTGTGTTCATG
Source organism: Chionomys nivalis (assembly GCF_950005125.1). NCBI lineage: Eukaryota > Metazoa > Chordata > Mammalia > Rodentia > Cricetidae > Chionomys > Chionomys nivalis. The sequence continues at coordinate 57,088,620 of NC_080102.1, forward strand.
CCTGGTTCCTTTGGAGGTCAGAAGAGGTTATCAAGTCTCCTGGAATTGGAGTTACAGATGGTTGTGAGCTACCTTGTGGGTTCTCTGCAAAAATAAGTGGCCTCAGATGCCGAGACATATCTGTAGACTCTGGCTTTGTTTTTTGACACAGTGTCTTTTACAGCTCAGGCTGGCCCTCAGAGTCCTAAAGATTGAATTCCTGATCCTCTTCCTATGTGCTGGGATATCAGCTGTATACCCGTGTCTGGCCTTAAATTTTCTTTTTCCCGTAACTACTTAAAATTTAATGGTCCTATTGATCTTGGAAGTATGAGAACTTAACCTACCTGGTGAAGGAAATGTGACTCTCCTTGTTGCTGGGGTGGTAGTGGGATGAGAGAGACCTTTGAGACAGAATAAAACCAAACCAAACCATGGATATCCTGTCTATTGTGGGGCAAATAAATTTAACCAATTATATATTTGATTTCTTTTCTAAAATTTTTACTTGTTTGCTTGTGTATGTGTGTATGGAGACAGAGACAAATGGGTTTCTCTGTGTAGCCCTGGTTGTCTTATACCAGACTGGCCTGGAATTTAAGAAATCTGTCTGTCTTTGCCTCCTAAGTGATGGATTTAAAGGTTTGACCACCACCTTCTGGCTGCTCCCCCCCCCCCCATTGGGACTCCTGTTTCTAATACAAATATGGAAGTAAAACAAAAGGTTGCATATGTTATATATTTAATGATAATTTCCCCTTAACTTTTTTTACTTTTCTAAAAAAATATTTATTTATTATGTATACAATATTCTGTCTGTACGCCTACAGGCCATTAGAGGGCACCAGACCTCATTATAGATGGTTGTGAGCCACCATGTGGTTGTTGGGAATTGAACTCAGGACCTTTGGAAGAGCAGGCAATGCTCTTAACCACTGAGCCATCTCTCCAGCCCCCCTTTGTTACTTTTTGCATTAAAAGTGGTGTCTCTTAGAATAAGATACTCATTTTAAGAATTAGAAGCTTCCTTCCTTTTTCCTTTCTTCTCCAGGAAGGATTTTGCACAAAATCTTAGAAAAAATCATGGCTGTTCTTCGATTCTCTGGGAATGAGATACATTGTTTAAAAATAGTTGTGATTGGCACAACTTTAATGCCAGCACTCCAGGAGGCAGAGGCAGGTGGATCTCTGTGATCTGTAAGCTTGAGGCCAGCTTGGCCTACAGAGTGAATTTCAGGACAGCCAGGGCTACAAAGAGAAATCCAGTCTCAAAAAAAAAAAAAAAAAAAAAAAAGGTAATAGGCAGGGGAAATAAGAGGAATAAATTCATGTCTCAGTTTTAGGGATAGCTGGGTTGTTTTTGTATGGTACTGTATGTTGGCAATAGTTGGTAACAGTTTCGGTATCTACTCTGACAGGTTAGTTTGTTAAAGCATTATGCAACTGTGTAGCCTCAGTGACTTCTATAGGATTTGTACTGATCTTTTGGATTTTTGAGACAGGCTCTTTCTCTGTAGCCCAGACTGACATGGAACTCAAAGCTACTTTTGGGGGGAGTGTGGGGGGTGGGGGGTGGGGGTGGGGGGGTGAAGTACAGGCTTTCTGTGTAGCCCAGGCTGGCCTCAAATTTCTAATCTCATTCTGCTGAGTTCTGAGAATATTTATACAAAGATTACAGGAGAACAACAGTTTAGCTGTTTGATGTTTCCCTATTCTATACAGTTATCAAGCTGTATAGGATGCAAGACTTTTTATTAAACCTTAGTCGGACTGGAGAGATGACTTGGAGATTAAGAGCACTGACTGCACTTCCAGAGGTCCTGACTTCAATTCCCAGCAACCATATGGTGGCTGACAACCATCTGTAATGAAATCTGGGGCCCTCTTCTCAGAACACTGCATACTCAATCAATCAATAATTTTGGGGAAAAATCCTTAGGTTGAATCAAACTTGTTTATCTAGAACTTGTTTATCTGTGCTTTTTCTTAAGAGGCCAAGGCAGGATTTTGGATTTGAAGATAACTTCTGCTACATATTCTGTCTCAAAAAAGAAGGGAGGTGACACTATCCTGGTGTCATGACACATGCCCATAAATGCCAGCACTTTGGGTGGAGATAGGATAATGAGAAGTTCAGGGTCATACTCAGTTACATAGTGAGTTTGAGGCCAGCCTGAACTTAATGAGATCTTTTCTCCAAATCATCGGCAACAACAAAGTATATATATATATTAAAAACGTGTGCTTTGGGGGCTGTGATTAAGAGCACTGGCTGCTCTTCTAGAGGCCTCAGGTTCAATTCCTAGCACCATGTGGCAACTCACAGCTGTCTGTAACTCCAGTTCCAGGGGATCCAACACCTTCATACGAACATACCATGCAGGCAAAAACAAAGTTTTTGCCTCTATCTATACATTATTTAAACGTCACATTTATATACCATAAATAAATATAATTTAAAATAAGTGAAATTTTACTTGTCAACCTAAATAATAAAAGTAACATTAAGTTTTTGGAAAATGTAGAAAAGCACAAAAAATAAAATAAAAGACACTATTGCCTAGGGGTAAGTTATTTTTGATCTCTACAAGTTTTTCTTGTACATATGTGTTGTTCTCTCATACAATTGAGTAATTTCCATAGAAAGAGTTGCTTTCTTTCTTATAAAGGTTTTTGTGAACATTTTCCTTATTCACTTAATAATTCCTCCCACTTGTGGATCTGTATAGGTGGTCTTGTGTGCTTTATGCGTAGTTTCATCTGTTACTAACGCCTTGCATAAACATGGGGTAAGCAACAAATTGGCATTATTAAAGTGTATTTAGAGTTCATCCGTCTGGTTTCAAGGCTCTGGGGTATTCTAATATGTATGAACTAGGGTTATTGTACGAGTAAATATGGCTAATATTCCTAGCTCGCTGTTACAAAACCATGATGAACATCCTTTTGTCAGGTTTTTCAATACTTGTTCTTTTGTTTGCCTAGTAAGTCAAATAAGTATGATTTCTGGACCAATGAATGTGTACATGTAAGTCTTTTTTGACCAGTATTGCCAGTTCTGTAGAGAAGTTGTATAAATGATGGGAATGAACTACTGGATTGCTTGTAATGAATCTTTCAAATAACACGGAGACTTCTTTTTTTTTTTTTTTTTTTTTTTTTTTGAGACAGGGTTTCTCTGTGGCTTTGGAGCCTGTCCTGGAACTAGCTCTGTAGACCAGCCTGGTCTTGATCTCACAGAGACTCACCTGCCTCTGCCTCCCAAGTGCTGGGATTAAAGGTGTGCGTCACCACCCCCCGGCAACATGGAGACTTCTTATTAATTATGAAAGCTTGGCTTTACTTTAGGCTCGTTCCTAACTAAACGAATTATCTTTGGGGGCAAGGGTTGAGACAGGGTTTTTCTGTGTAGCTTCAGAGCCTGTCCTGGAACTCACTGTGTAGACCAAACTGGCCTCAAACTCAAGCTACCTGCCTCTGCTGGGGTTAAAGGTGTGCGCCACCACTGCCTGACTTTTTCTGCCTTTTTTTTGAGACCCATTGCCTAAATATCAGGCATGTGTACTCAGTAAACGATTGTTTCTGATAACAGTTAACAAAACAGAACAAAGGTGCTCAAGGATTGTATAAACCATAAGCAGATTTTTATTTTATTGCATGGGTGGGTATTTAGCCTGCATGTATGTCTGTGACTGGTGCAGACAGAAGCCAAAAGAGGGTATTCGATCTTCTGGAACTATACATAGTACAGACAGTTTTTAGCTGCCATCTCAGTACTGGGAATTGAACCTGGGTCCTCTGGAAAAAAATCAGTGTTAACCTGAGTTGTCTCTTCAGCCCCCATAATGTGATAAAAGTGCCTTATGATTTTAGAGATGTCAAAACCTATAATTATATAATTATTTAATAACAATAGTGTTTTTTTCTGCATACTTGCTTCTCAAATGTCAGAATTACTCTTTAATTTTATTTTATTTTATTTTATTTATTTTTTTTTTTTTTTGGTTTTTTCGAGACAGGGTTTCTCTGTGGCTTTGGAGCCTGTCCTGGAACTAGCTCTTGTAGACCAGGCTGGTCTCGAACTCACAGAGATCCGCCTACCTCTGCCTCCCAAGTGCTGGGATTAAAGGCGTGCGCCACCACCGCCCGGCTACTCTTTAATTTTAAAAGCAAAATATGTTGTATTCTTCTGGGAAAATTTAGAACTGGATTCTTTGCTGTTACGGTTTATTCTCACAGTTAATGTAGAACCATATTATCCCTGGTGTGACGTGTTGAGGTTGTGGAATGTTTATGATGTCATGAGGCTTCTCCTTCCTCAGTGACTAAGCAGTGTTGTCTTGAACAAGTAGCTCTGGTCTCTTGTGTTTGGGCGTTTCTGTCAAGAGCTGGCTGTAAAGCAAGGCTATTCAGTTTACTCAGCCCTTCTTCAGAGCACTCTCTTCTGCTTCTTCATGTGATACTTAGGAGTGTTGAGTCACTAAGAAAGTAGCTGTGCCAGTACTTACCTGTAGAAGTTGATAGAACTTGGGCTACCCTTAGTATTTGTTGATCCTTGGTGGCCTAGTAGTGCTTTGTGCTCAGAAGCAGAATACAAAGTAAATTAGAAGCAAACAAGTGGTAGTTCTTAGAGAAAAGGGAAACTGCCAATTTTTGCCTTGATTCTAATGGGAAAGGCCTTCAATAATTCTAACCCCAGTCTCTCCCAACCCCCATGGAATATGACTAAAATTCACTACCCTATTGTTTCCCAAAACCCTAGATTGAGAATGTAAGGTAGCTGAGTGTGGCCTACATATTTAATCCTAGCAACACTTAAGAGATGGAGGTAGGAGAGGGGGATCTTGGGAGGAGAGAGACAGGGAGGGAATGAATGAATATGAATGAGAATGATAATTTAAGGTTCACGGTGCACCTGGAAAAGGAAAATTTTTCTTCATAAGAGTCCATTTAAGCGCCGGGCGGTGGTGGCGCACACCTTTAATCTCTGGAGGCAGAGGCAGGTGGATCCCTGTGACTTCGAGGCTAGCCTGGTCTACAAGAGCTAGTTCCAGGATAGGCTTGATAACTACAGTGAAACCCTGTCTCAACACACACACACACACACACACACACACACACACACACACACACACACAGTCCATTTAAGCATAATTCCCAGTTTTTCCACAAATAAAATAAAATGACAAAAAGGGACTTGGAGACTTACAACTTATTATTTGGGGAGCATCTTAGAAAAAAACTTAGTGAACTGAAGGAAGATAATAAGAAATTGCTTAGAATGCAAAGCCTGGCATGGTGGTACATGCCAGTAATTTCAGAATTCAGAAAACAGATACAGGCGTATTTTTGAAGTTTTAGGTCAGTCAGGACTAAATAGTGAGGTCCCTTTTCAGGGTTGGAGGAAGAAAAAGGACAGAAGTTTTAAAAAAATGTTTGATACATGGAACAGATGGTGCGCAGATGAGAAGGTGTATGTATGTTGTATTGGAGTTCCAGAAAGAAGTAATAAAGCAGAGGGGCAAAATGTAAAGAGATTATTTCCAAGAATTGTGTAGAATCAATGGAAGACAACCACATTTCAGGGCTCAGTGCCAGAAGATACTGAGACAGGCCAGCCAGGACTATACAGAGAAGGAAGGCCTTATCTCGGAACAACAAAAAGAGTCCATATTTAAACAGTAATCACACACACACCCCTCATAACATTGACACCAGCAAGTTTTAAATATCGTTGAGGAGACCTAGGCTAGCACAAGTTCTTTGTAGTTCTGCTATCAAAAATTATTCTGTAACTAAATTAACAATCACTAACCAGAGAGTAACTAATGGCAGAGTGGTGGGGAGTACTTAAGTACTTGTTCTTAAAATATGAGTGATCTTAGACACGGCACACAGTATACCTGACCCATCTCCCCTCCAGATTTAGTTTCAAAACTTAAAAAAAAAAATCAAATGTATTACTATTAGTATGTGTGTGGTGTTTAAGTGTGTTCATATATGCCATGGTGTGTGTGTGAAGGTCAAAGGGCAACTTTGTCAGTTCTCTCTTCTTTTATGCAGGTTCTAGGGATCACACCCAAGTTGTCAGGCGTGGCAAGTCATTTACCTCCTAAGCTATTTTGCTTGCTCTCATAACTTTTTCAGTTGATAAAAGAAAGCAGTTAAGAAATATAAGCCAGGGGCTGGAGAGATGGCTCAGTGGTTAAGAGCATTACCTGCTCTTCCAAAGGTCCTGAGTTCAATTCCCGGCAACCACATGGTGGCTCACAACCATCTGTAATGAGGTCTGGTGCCCTCTTCTGGCATGCAGACATACACACAGACAGAATATTGTATACTAATAAATATTTAAAATAAAAAAAAAAAAAGAAATATAAGCCAGGTGGTGGTGGCACACACTTTTAATCCCAGCTTTCAGGGGGCAGAGGCAAGTGGATCTCTTTTAATTTGAAGCCAGCCTGGTCTACATGGTGAGTTCCAGGACAGCCAGAAACCCTGTCTCAGAAACCAAAGCAAAACAAACAAACGGAAGAAGAAATATATCTGGCGAACAGTAGAGTGTAACAGAAAGATACTTCATTGAATATTACTGAGAGAAACTCAAGTAAAAGATCGACTCTTTAGAAGAGTATGGGAGAAATTCATGACTTTAATGCAGGAAAGACAGACAGGCCTCCTAGAAACACATACATATGAGGGGCGGGGAGATTTTTAAGTGAAGGGTTTGGTAAGACAGTTTAGAAGATAAAGGTATTTGCCACTAAGAAATCCGAATTTGATTCCCAGGACAGGACACACACGATTGAGAGAGAACCAACTCTTGAGTATTATCCTTTGATCTCTGTGTACACACATGCAGTAAATAAATAATTTTAAAATTCGAAGAGAGCTGGAGAAATTCAGCAGTTAAGAGTGCCTACTACATTGCTTTTAGAAACATTTTAGATATGTGAATACTTTTAATAAATTTTATTATCTTTTCAAATAGGTTGGGGTAAAATAGTATTTTCTCTATTTATTTATTTAAATTTTTTTGGATTTATTTATTTATTATGTATACAACATTCTGCCTCGATGTATGCCCGCATGCCAGAGGAGGGCGCCAGATCTCAGTACAGATGGTTGTGAGCCACCATGTGGTTGCTGGGAATTGAACTCAGGACCTCTGGAAGAGCAGCCAGTGTTCTTAACCTCTGAGCCATCTCTCCAGCCCTATTTTTTTTTTTTTTTTTTTTTTTTTGAGACAGGGTTTCTCTGTAGCTTTGGAGCCTGTTCGGAACTAGCTCTTGTAGACCAGGCTGGCCTCGAACTCACAGAGACCCACCTGCCTCTACCTCCCGAGTGCTGGGATTAAAGGCGTGCGCCACCACCGCCTGGCCTCAATTTATTTTAAAAATAAAATTTTGTTTGTTATTTTGAGATAGGTTCATGTAGCTCAACATGACCTCAAACTTAATAGTTGTCAGCCTTGAACTTCTTATCCTCTTGCCTTTACCAAGTGTGGGAGTATAGACCTGTGCCTCCACCTGCTCAGGTAGTATTTTAAAGAGTGTTTAAAAAGGCCAGGCATAGTAGTACATGCGTTTAATGCCAAACTCAGGAGGTATGGGCAGGAAGATCTTTGTGAGTCCTAGGCCAGCCTGGGCTACACAGTGCTACCCTATCTTCACAAGAAAAATATTTTTTAGAGGTGCATATTTTTTATTACATGGGTAGCCATATTTCACACCGAAATCTGAAATTCTTATCTCAGATCAGTTACTTTTAACTGTTTTATTTTCACATGGATCGAAAACTAGTATTTGGCTGGGTGTTGTGGTACGTACTTGTAATCCTGATGCTTAGACAAAGACTGATGACAACTGGAGCTGTATAGAGACCCTTGAGTAGGAGAACACAGACCTCATAATTATGTACTGTTTGTCTGTTAGTATTGCTGTTTTTATTTTATTTTGCTTTGTTTTATTTTCAAATTAATAAAAAAGCCCTTGATCTCAATTTACACAGATCTTTTTTGATTGTTTAGCAGGTGACATCTAAAGGCACTGGTTTAAATCCTAATGCCAAAGTATGGCAAGAAATTCCTTCTGGAAATCCAGATGGCACTCCTGTAACGGAAAGCACTTGGCACGAAACTGCAGCCACATCTGGATCTCATCCTGAGGGTAAGTCTTAAGTATTTATTGGAAAATTTAAATTTTGGTTAAATGTATGATTAAATTAGCTCAAACAACTTTGAGATAGCCTTTGGTTATTTGCTGTGTTGGTTAACATTTTTGTGCTGAACAAAATATATAAGAAAAGTCAACTTTTTTTTTCTTTTCTTTTTTTTTTTTTTTTGGTTTTTTAAGACAGGGTTTCTCTGTGGTTTTGGAGCCTGTCCTGGAACTAGCTCTTGTAGACCAGGCTGGTCTCGAACTCACAGAGATCCGCCTGCCTCTGCCTCCCGAGTGCTGGGATTAAAGGCGTGCGCCACCACCGCCCGGCAAGAAAAGTCAACTTTAAGGAAGAAAGTTTATTTTGGCTCATGAGGTTCAGTTCATAGTAACTTGGTCCCATCACTTTGGGCATTTTGAGTCTCTTGGTGAAACAGAGTTGCTGATCACTGGACCCGCAAAGAACCCGAAAGAAAAGAGCTTAGGACCTGCCACCACAAAGCTCTTATCTTCAGTTAGGCTCCACTTCTTAGGGTGCCATCATTTCCTAAGAGCTGCTAAGGTCTTCAGCTCAGATTAATACAATGATGGAGTGAGTCACAGTTTATCCAAATATTGCCACACTGGGTACCAAGCTTTTATCTCAAGCAGTTGGGGGTAGTTTTCAGGTCCAAAGATTTGAAGTTATTTGTGAATGCTTAGCTTAGCATTATAGTTTGTCAATGATTTTTTTTTTTTTTTTTTTTGTATATTACATGATTTTAGTCACTAATGTATTGTTTTTGGGTCAGCATCTAGCCCATTTTATAGCCCATGTCCTTTAGAAGTTCTGATAAGATTTGCATGGGTCTGTCATCATCAGATGTGTTGACTCACTGGTGTTGGGCAGTTAACCTGGCGTGCTTATTTCCCTCATCTGCATAACAGAAAGAACGGAAAGTGATAACCCATCATAGTGTTTGATGCTTCCAGGAAAGTATGCAAAGGAATTAGACAGCAGCTGGATACAGTCAAAACTTGTCTGTCTTCAGAAATAACTTTTTGGGAGCCTGTCTTGGAACTCGCTCTGTAGACCAGACTGGCCTCAAACTCATAGAGATCCACCTGTCTCTGCCTACCAAGTGCTGAGATTAAAGGCGTGCACCACCACCATCCAGTTCAGAAATAACTCTTGCCAATGTGGAAATTTTCTCCAGCTGGTACAGTTCCTTGAAATTGTTTTTAGAGGATGACTTAGTCACTGAAGGTGGGTTTAAATAATTCCTGTTTACTTTTAATACTGTTTCTTAAAAACAGGTAATCCAGAACTTTCAGAAGATATGTGCAAGGAGTATGAAGTCATGTATTCTCCCGCTTGTGAAACCACAGGAAATACTACAGACATCGAAGAGTCAGCTGATGGAATGATTTTAGGACCAGAAGATCTGAGTTACCAAATATACGATGTTTCTGGTAACCTTTGTTTTTTATTGCTAAAATGAGAATTTAATATCCTTAGCTCTGTTCCTATCATTGTTTTGATAAACATGATATTGATCAGTTTGTTTTCTATTTTGAAAAGAAGCGTATACCAAACAACTTTTAGGTGATTATTAAAAATACTGTTGGCTAGTACCCAGACATAAAATTTGTAGAGGAAGTCTTTGCAAAGACCTGTTAAAAGCATGAGATTAAAGATAACAGGAGAAAGTAATTAAAAGAGATCCAAATTTCAAAAGTTATGAGTTTCTCAATTTATTAGTCGATCATTGCAGTTTTGTCAGTTTTTCTATCACTTTTATCAGCATGAAATTTATTTTATTTTTATTTATTTATTTATTTTTTTTTGTGGTTTTTCGAGACAGGGTTTCTCTGTAGCTACAGAGCCTGTCCTGGAACTAGCTCTTGTAGACCAGGCTGGCCTGGAACTCACAAAGATCCGCCTGTCTCTGCCTCCCGAATGCTGGGATTAAAGGTGTGCGCCACCACCGCCCGGCATGAAATTTATTTTAAAATAAGTATTGTATTTCAGAGATTAATTTTAAGAAAAAAGTATATATTAAGCAGTGGTGATGCTTTAATCCCAGCACATTGGAGGCAGAGGCAGATGGATCTCTGAGTTTAAGGCCAACCTAGTCTATAGAGCAAGTTCTAGAACAGCCAGGTCCACTCAGAGAAACCCTGTTGGGTGGGGGGAGGGATACATAGTTCTAGATGGCAGAGGTAGCACTCACTCCTAATCCATGCACTTGGGAGTCAGAGGCTACTGGATTGAGAGTTTGAAGCTCACTTAGGCGTAATATGGAGTCTGTCTTTAATGTCAGCAACAGACTTCTGTGATTCTGTTTGCAATGGTTTTTTATTTTCGTTTTTGTTTTTTTTCCACATTGATCCAACCAGCCTGGAGGTAGTAGTCAATATGATTTAAAGGGGTTACAAAAAAAATTCTTAACTGCTGACCCATCTCTCTAGCCATAAAAATGGAGGAAATTTAAAAGGAACTGAAGTGAACTATAGATTGTATTTATCTAACTTTATTTTTCTAAAGGGTCTTTTGGAAAAATAGTTGTAATAGGCATATCTCTTTCTGCTTCAAATAACCCTATGATTTAGAACAAAATCTATAAGCAATTGTCTTCAATTATTCCTCTTTCCTTGAGGCTGTGTCATATGAAGTATATAGCCCTGGCTGGCCTAGAACTTGCTAAGTTGTCCAAGCTGGCTTCAAACTCAGATCTGCCTGCTTCCAAAATGGTACTGGTATTGAAGTGTCCAGTACCATTCCTAGCTTTAATTAACCTTTTAAATACTTAGAATTGTTTGTGTGTCTGGTGTGAGCTTGTGACCACTAGTGTGCCCCCTTATACTGAGGTTTTAGGGACAGGCAGCCATGCTTAACTTTTTACCTGGTTGCTTAGGATTTCAGTTCAGTTCCTCATGCTAGCTTCTACCTAGTGTGCATATCCATTCCCAGGATAGATTTCTAAGTCGTTTGACTTATAAGGTAATTTCTGAGATGTGGGGCTTATAAGGTAATTTCTGAGATGTGGGGTTGCTATTCCCGTATCAAAATTTAAAGTGATAAGTCCATAGGCTGGAGAGATGACTAAGTGGTTAAGAGCACTGGTTGCTCTACATTCTTCAAACACCTATGAGGCAGCTCACTGCAGTCTGTAACTCAGTTCCAGAGGATCCAGTGTGCTCTTCTGGCCCCTGCAGGGACCGGGCATGTACATGGTGGTCCACAGACAAAATTAATTAATTATTAAAAGTAAATTAACAAAAAAAGTGATGTCTCCTTTCACTTTATGGTCATATTATAGTTAACAGTTGGCTACTTTGAATATAGGCTTGATAAATGGTATAGTGCAGCTGGTTTGAATGTGCTTCCTGTAAATGACATTGAAAGTTGAGTAAATTGGTTATTCACTTAGCATTTGGAGAGGTGACTTTTATATAACAGATTGCATATACAGGTGAAAACGTTCATGGAGTATTGGTGCTTTGGCACACTAAGTTCAATTCCCAGAACCCACATGTAGGTAGATGGAAAGAACCAACCCAACAAAGCTGTCCTCTGGTTGCTATATGCATGCCTACACACATTTTCTTACACACTATTAATTTTTTCTTTAATAATGTGTATATATTTGTGCCTGTGGGGGCCATAGGGTTGCATCTCCCTGGGGCTTGAGTTACATATGGTTGTGGGACTCTCAATTTGGGCGCTGGGAACCAAATTTGGGTCTTTTGCAAAAAGTAGTCAGTATTCTTTTTAACTGTCGAGTTACCTCTCCAGCCCACAATAATTTTTTCAGAAACAAGATTCCACAGAAACTGGAGAGAGATAACTCACTTGTTGATTAATAGCACTCTTCCAGGGGACCTGGGTTTGATTCCCAGCACACCCACATGGCTAATCACAAACCATAACTCCAGTTCTATGGGATCTGATGTCCTCTTTTGTCCTCCAGTGGCGTTGGGCACGAATGTGATACAGAGGCATACATGTAGACAGAACACTCATATACATAAAATAATAATGTAAAAAATTATTTATATTACATATATTACTGGGGCAGTGGTGGTGTGCTCATTTAATCCCAAGAGGAAAGAAGGAAGAAAGCAGGGAGAGAGGGAGGAATATGTATACTTAGAATGAAAAACCTTCATTACTGTTGAAATTAATTTATCACTGTATATTTTAAGTTTAGCAACTAATCATTGAGGAAATAGTAGGGCCGAGGAGGTGCTCAGTGAGTGAAGTACTTGCTGGAGGACTTAAATCCCGACTCCCAGCACCCACATACAAGCTAGGCATAGTAGATTTGAGTCTAACCCCAGTACTAGTTACAGAGACAGGCAGATCCTGGGAACTTCCTAGCCAGCCACCATAGCAGGTTCATCAAGAGATCTTATCTCCAAGGTGGAGAATGATAGAGGACACCAAATATCAACTTCTGGCCTCTATGCACACATGGAAAATACATGTGTGCATATGACACACTATAAGAGGATATATGCTCTTTTTTTAACTTTATTTTTACTTTAAAAAAGTAAAAAGAGAACAGACTATCTTTTTTCATTATATATACCAATCCAAGTTCCCACTCCCTCCCCTCCTTCCATTCCCTTCACCCTTCCTATCCACTCCACAGAGAGGGTGAGGCACACTGCTTTGGGGAAGATCCAAGGCCCTCTCTTCTATGTCTAGGCTGAGCAAGGTATCCATCCAAAGAGAATAGGTTCCCAAAAAGCCAGTACAAGCAGTAAGGATAAATCCTGGTGCCACTGCCAGTGACCTCTCAGTCTGCTCCAGCCACGCAACTGTCAACCACATTCAAAGGGACTAGTTTGGACCTATGCTGGGTCCTTCACTGTCCAGCTGGAGTTGGTGAGCTCCCATTAGCTCAGGTAGACTGTTTCAGTGGGTGAACCCATCATAGTCTTGACCTTTGCTCATATTCTCTCTCCTCCCATTCTTCAACTGGGCTTTGGGAGCTCAGTCCAGAGCTCTGATGCGGGTCTCTTTGCTTCTGTTTCCATCAGTTGCTGGATGAAGGTTCTATGGTGATATTTAAGATACTCATCAGTCTGACTACAGGGCAAAGTCAGTTCGGGCACCCTTTCCTCTATTTCTTAGGGTCTTAGCTGGGGTCATCCTTGTGGATTCCTGGGAATTCCTCTAGAGCCAGGTTTCTTGCTAGCCCCATAATGGTTTCCCCAATAAAGTTATCTCTTTCCTTGCTCTCATCTCTATTCTTCCTCCATCTAGATTATCTGTTCCCTCAAGTTCTCCTTCCCCTCCTCCAATCCCCTTTCCTTTCCCCCCTCCCCTCACACCCTCCCTTCTCCCCTTACCCCCATGCTCCCAATTTTGTCAGGCAATCTTGTCTATTTCGACTTTCCAGGTGGATCTATATATGCTTCGCTTAGGGTTCATCTTGTTACTTAACTTCTCTAGAATCATGAGAGGACATTTGCTCTTAGTCATTTTTTCTGTGTTCCTTCCTAGCGGGGAGGATTTATAGTCTGTGTTTTAAGGCCATCCTGGGCTACATAGTAAGACCTACCCTGTGCAATATAATCTCAGCACTTGTTGGTAGAGGCAGAAGGGTTAGGACTTCAAAGTCATGCTTACCCACATAGTGTGTTTGAAGTTTGTTTAAACTACCTAAGATGCTGTCTCAAAAAGTCAAAACCAAGCAACTGAGGAAACAAGTCAAGAAATGAAAAAAGGTATAAAGAGAATTATGAGTGTGACTCACAGTGGATATAATGCTAGTAAAGCAGATAGTTACATAAACACAATCTATCCCACTTTTTAGTTCCTGTCTTAAATTTTAGATCACCTTTAGTTTGGGGTTTCTTGTTTTCTTTCGTGTTCCCTTGAAGAACTGAGTAGTTTTCAATTAATTCCCCCCCCCCCCCCCCGAGACAGGGTTTCTCTGTGGCTTTGGAGCCTGTCCTGGAACTAGCTCTTGTAGACCAGGCTGGTCTCGAACTCACAGAGATCCGCCTGCCTCTGCCTCCCGAGTGCTGGGATTAAAGGCGTGCGCCACCACCGCCCGGCTAGTTTTCAATTTTTTATGTTTTTGTTTTTGAAATGGTCTCTCTGTGTTGCCCTGGCTGTTTTGGAACTCACATTGTAGACCAGGCTGGTCTCAAACTCAGAGATCTGCCTGCCTCACAATTTTACAAATGAGATCAGGGCAATGTTTAACTTCATAGTAGTCAAATACTTTTTGTACGAATGTCCTTCCTTATTTCTTGGAGAAGTGTGCGCGCGCGCGTGTGTGCTTTTCTCCACCTTGGTCTTTGAGATAGGCTTTGGGCTCACTCATTAGGTTAGGCTAGCTGGCTAGAGAGCCCCACGGACCTCCTGTTTTTACCTCCACGGTACTGGAAGTACAAGTATGCACTATGATGTCATCACATTTGACATTTTTTAATGTGTGTTCTGGGACTTGAACTTGGGGTTCATGCTTGTATGATGACAAGCACTGTACTGACTGACATGTATGAACTATGTGTGTGACAACGCATATTGAGTCCATTGCCACACACATGCTAGATGAATACTCTCTGTGTTTCGGAGTTCAGCCCCAGCTCAGTAAGATGAAGCTTCAGTCAATATGAAGTACTGCTGGAAAAAGTGTAAGTTGAAAGAAATTAGACTTGATTTAATAATACAGTTTTGTTTACATTTTAATTTGTAGTTAATCGGTGACTTCAGAATATGTATTAAGTTTTACCTGTGACAACTTTAACAGTTTTCTCTCTCTCATTTTCTGCCATCAGGAGAAAGCAATTCAACAATTTCTACAGAAGATTTAAAAGAATGTCTGAGAAAACAATTAGAGTTCTGTTTTTCACGGTACAGATCTTTTAAATTGATTTTTTTTATGTTTTTAATGAGTAGATATAAAATACCTGTGCAATAGGCAGTTATCATTCTCTTTAGTCACAGGTTTTGCTATCTTTCTTGAGTATATTTCTTATTTAGACTTAAGGGTAGCCTTTAGTTGTTTTTATCTTTTCTCAGCAAATGACAGTATCCATTGCATACTTTTCCTAGGCTCATATTTAGTCTCAGTTTTCTAAAAACGAAAGGAAAATAATTTTTAAAAACTATCAGAATAAAAGGAAGGAAAAAAATCTCAATTTTAAGTTTTTAGGAGTTGGCTCTTTTAACTTTTGAACAGAGTAATTTTAGCAAGACCCTAAAACAATAGGTCAAGAATTTTGTTTCTTTTTTTCTTAAACATGAAGTCCTTTTAGGCGGATGTTTCAAAATAACTTATTTACAGGTGAGAATTACATAGAAATATTTGTTGCTTAGAAACTATAAAGTTTCAGTATGTAAAAACTATTTACAGCTGGGCATTATGACACACATATTAATTAATCCCAGCACTAGGGAGGCAAAAGCTGGTGAGTCTCAGAGGTGAGGCTGGCTTCGTCTGCATAGAGACTTCCAGGACAGCCAGAGGCACATAGTGAGATTGTCTCAAACAAAACAAAAGCTGTTAGAAAATAATTGAAAATTTGGACATACATGCAGATGTAGTGTTTTCCATTTTTTCCTCCCAGTATTTGGTGAAACAGTCATTCGAGCTCCTTGTAGGCTGGAAGTATCGACTTTTTGGGAGGAGGGGGTTTCAAGGTAGGATTTCTCTGTTCTGTCCTGAATGGCCTCAAACTCAGAGATTGCCTGCCTTTGTCTCCTGAGTGCTGGGATTAAAGGTGTGTGCCCAGCTACACCTGGCTCAGAAGCATAGATTTTATGCTACCTTTCTCTTGTTTTTTGAATTTTGATTCTGTGAGCCAGGTTCTCAATTTGTAGTTCTTTTAAAGAGATCTGTCTGCCTTTGCCTCCTTAGTGCTAGGATTAAAGACATGCACTACCATACCAGACATATCACCCACCCCTGATCTTTAACCTGGAGCCTCTCACATGCTCGACAATTAAGTGCTGTGCCACTGGGCTGTTATCTTCAGCCCTGGTTCTCATATGAATAATTTGTTTTTTTTGGTGGTTACCAAATGGCTATTTTGTGGTTTTCTAATTATTTTGTCCCCATCCCCACCTTTTTTTTCTTTAGTGGTGCTGAGGATTAAAACCAGGGCCTCATGAGTGCTAGGCAATTGTTCAGCCTATCCCAGCACTAACTCCACCAATTTTTCTTTTCTGCATCTAGTAATTGATATTTTACTACAAAGAAACATACTTCATTTTTTTTTTTTTATGTTTTTCTTTTGTTTTTGAGACAGACTTAGGCAACTCAAGCAGCCCTCAAGATTCTCCTTCCTCAGCCACCCTAGGAATTTTGGAATTCTAAGCATGCAGTATCACACACTAATGTAATTAGATTTTAACTTATTTACTTTATAAGACCTTAAGACAATAAGACTTTACTCTAGCCAAGGCTAACCTGGAATTCACTGTGAGCTTAGCCTGATCTTGAATTCTTACCAGTCCTTCTTTCTCCTCATTCCTAGTGCTGGAATTAGATGTGAGCATAATTCCTTTTTTTTAATAAAATACTTTTAATAATTATTTTAAGGTTCTTACAAACTGGCTTATTATTTTTGGAACTGCTTCTGTCGTATTTTGTGTTATCATGTCAATTTGATTTGCTTTTGAGAATTAAAGATTCTTTGGCTAAACACTTTAATACTGACTGATAAGAATGGGGTTGTTGCAACTCCAGTTTGCTCAAACTATAACATTTTAGATGTGCAAAAACCATGTTTTTATATGGTTTCTGATTTTCAAGTTATTAAATAATAACTTTTTATTACATTTATTACAGTGATGTTAATTTGTCCTTTTGTGTTGAAATGTGAGTTTTCATTGTTTTTTGAAATTGGGTTTCTCTTTATAGCTTTGGAGCCTGTTCTAGAACTTGCTCTGTAGACCAGGCTATCCTCGATTCACCTGACATGAGTTTAATCTTACTGGTATCTTCTGTTACTCTTTTCCCAACAAATAACTAACTACCTTGATTACTATCTTAGCTGGATTTTAGTTTAAAGGTCTTTGAGTTTACTCTTTGCCCATAGAAAAGATTTAAAAAAAAAAAAAGATTTATTCATTTTAATGTGTATGGGTATTTTGCCTGCCCATATTTCTACACACCATAAACATGCATTGCCTGTAGAGCCCAGAAGAGGGCATCAGACCCCTGAAACTGATGTTAGCAAGTGGCTGTGAGCTGCCATGTATGTGGTAGGAATCAAACCCGGGTCGTATAGGAAAACATTCAGTTCTCTAAACCCCTGGACCACTCTGCCTATAAGGCTTTAAAAGCTTTATTGGATCAAGAAAATCTTTCATGAAACCCATAATCTTGCCTGGGAGACACAAAACAACAAACACAATATACAGTTAGGTGATGATTGCTGTGGGTTAAAAAATGAGAACAGCATCAAAGAAAGAAGAATTTAGAGTACGTGTGTTTTGTTATTGTTTTTGTTTGTTTGTTTGTTTTGGGTTTAGGGGTTTTTCCAGACAGGGTTTCTCTGTAGCCCTGGCTCTGTATACCAGGCTGGACTCAAACTCAGAGATCCACCTGCCTCTACTTCCGGAATAGGGATTGACGGTGTGCACAATACAGATATTCTTATTTACTCTACTTTAATGACTGTTTGATACAAACAAAAAGACAAGATTTTAAACTGGTCTTGATAGCATACATGTACATTACATAGCTTGTATTGCCAACTATGAGCAGAGTATCTTAAATCTTTAATTTTAAATACCTTTCAGGTTCAGTAGTCAAGCATGTTTATGAAAAAACAAATTAAATATCTATGATTCAGTTTATGGTTAAACTACCATTTTTCCCATATGCATTGGGATTAAAAACCTATTGAAGTTGTTACTGGTATGATTCTGTTGGTATATTTCAAGTTGAGCTAAGAGAACTGTTGAACTTCTCATAAGTCGTCTTAGTGTTTGTGCTACTTTGATTTCTCTAGGCATAGTGATAAACATGAATATGGTACATTTTTGCTTTAGGTGCTTTTTAAGAATTATGTATGCTATATTTGCTTGTTTATTTCTTTCAGAGAAAATTTATCAAAGGATCTTTACTTGATATCTCAAATGGATAGTGATCAGTTCATCCCAATATGGACAGTTGCCAACATGGAAGAAATAAAAAAACTGACCACAGATCCGGATTTAATTCTTGAAGTGTTGAGATGTATGTAAATGACTTTAGCTTTTTTTATTTTTCCCCTTCTCTTTTCTTCACCCCCTCTCCCCAAGATAGGGTTTCTCAGCTTTGGAACCTGTCCTGGCTCAAACTCATGGAGATCAGCCAGCCTATGTCTCCCAAGTGCTAGGACTAAAGGCGTGTGCCACCACCTCCAGGCTAGCTCTTTTATAGTTACAAAGTTAACAATTTTTATTTCTAGTTATACAGGGAATTGTTTTAAGTAGCCTTTAGTGTGTGTATGTGTTAGTATGTATGTTCTTTTTAATCTTGTACACCTAGCAAGTATTAGCAGGTAAAGGTTGTTGTATAGGAATGGCCTCATTTGTTTTATTATGATTTCACAACCTATTAATGAGTTTTGACCTATGTATAGTTTGACAAATACTCCTGGAGTTATTATTTAATTTATCTTATCCTTTGTATGAGAACAAAAATGTTGGGGTCCCTCATCACTAGGAAAAGGGGCTATACATGGAATATATATAAATAATAAATGCTTTTTCCCCTGGAGGATTCTTTTCAGCACATTTGACTGCAGTGTTGGTGCTGCAGACACTTAGATTAGCAAATAACATCTGGTGATCATCTTTGCATGCAAAACCCCCCCCCATTTTCTTTCTTTTTTTAAGCATGACAGTAATTTTTGGCATTTTATCTTAGCATTTCACAATTTATTTGGTAAGAAATTGAACTGAATAATTTTTAATGACATTATTAATTTCATTACCTGTCACTTTTAAGTGAGATGTGTGGTTTTTTTAAATTTCAGCTTCCCCTATGGTACAAGTTGATGAGAAGGGGGAGAAGGTGAGACCCAGTCATAAGCGTTGTATTGTAATTCTCAGAGAAATTCCTGAAACTACACCAGTAGAGGTAATCATTGATTATTGCTAAGACTAACTTTTTTTAATTGTTTAGATCAGAGAAAGTAGGCAAGCAAAGTAAAAATCAATACCCTCTTATTAGACTTGTTAAACTGAAGTATTAAAATAGAATAAAGGAGGAAGGACGTATATGTCTGTGTTCTTAGGAGAACACAGATTGCAGTAATATTAATTTTGGATGTATTGACTGACAATTAACTAGGAGGATTCATGTAATAAGAGTGGATGAAAAAATTTTGAAGAAGAATTAGTTGGCAAAATGTAAAACAAAGCCACAGTCATAAGGATCAAGTGTGGTTCAGGTTTGAGAATAAAATAATATTTGAATAAAACAGCATACTTCAGAATCCTACCCTTCTGAAAATACACACATATATACTTAGTAATTCTGCCAGGAATCATTGACTAACGTTACGTCTTTTGATTTTTCAAGACGGGGTTTCTCTATAGTGCTTAGGAGTCTTGTTGAAGAGGCTGGCCTTGAACTGAGAGAGCTCCCAAGACCTCCGCCTGACTCTGCTTCCTCAGTGCTGGGATTAAAGGCTACCACCACCTGGCTCTAACTTTACAATTATTCAAAGCCATAGTTATGTGTTGTATAGACAAAGTAACTGAGCCTTAAGATGATTTAAAAAATTTCCCAAGTGTGAGTTAGATTATTAGGCTGTAGAGGTGGCTCAGCGGTTAAGAGCACTGCCTGCTCTTCCAAAGGTCCTGAGTTCAATTCCCAGCAACCACATGGTGGCTCACAACCATCTGTAATGTGGTCTGGTGCTCTCTTGAAGAAGAAACCTGGTCAGTCGTCCTCGTCAACTTTGACCATGAAACCCAATATGGACAAGTTCAACAGAACCACCATATACGGGCTGCCCATGCATGCTTAACATTGCCAGAGCATAAATTTCAAATTTTTTTCAAAGTGAGTTAGATTACATGGCAGACTAGATTGAAACTTCGTGAAATTCCAGAGCTTATGTTTAACTGCTGTGCTAAGGGCTTTGTTAAAAATTGCATGTGGCATGTGGATAAATTAAAGAAGGAATTGCATAGTTACTGACTTACTGTAATTTGTTAGAATTAAAAGAAAAATGTAGGCCCTATTTATATGATGCCTTCGTAGTTAAATCTTTGTCCAGTGTCATTCATGTTATGTATCTGAAATGTTGCCTTCCTAAACCTACAAGTAGTAGATAGTAAATGGACTGAAATGATGAAAACAGATGCAGATAGCTTCAGAATAGGCTTGATTTGATTATTAAATTACTGTTCTCTCTGATAGTCCTGGAAATGTTTGTTTTCTCGCTCTTAGCTAGCTCTTGTAGACCAGGCTGGCCTCGAACTCACAGGCCTGCACTACCACTGACCGGCCTTTTTTTTTTTTCCCCGCCTGCCTCCCTCCCTCCCTGCCATGCTCATTGTCCCCAGGGGTTCCCCTTGTTCATCCCTGGAACGAACACACACACACACACACACACACCCCGCCGCCGCCGCCCAGTCCTCTGCTTCCAGATTCTGCTCAGGGAGGGCCCAGAGGCCGAAAAGGAGGAGAGGGTAGGCACTCAGAGCCACCCCTGAGCTGGGCTTCTAACTACAAACAAGCCCCCATCACCAAACTTTAAACTTTCTTTTCAACTATTAACTCTTGCCTTACCAATCTCAGTTTTGTTATAATCAGTTTTTTTTCTGGATTCATTTTTTGGTAAGTTAGATAGTTATAGGAAAGATGTTTGTACAGAGTTCATATCTGATTCTGATACAAACAAAATATCTAAATTAGATAAGAATTATGAGTGGTATTATTTATGTTAGTAAAGATCATAACTTAAAAACTTTTCTCCTTGCTGAGTGGTAATAACACACACTTTTCCCCAGCACTCAGAAGGCAGAAAAAGGCATATTTCTGTGAGTTCGAGACCAGCCTGGTCTACAGAGCTAGCTCTAGGACACCCAGGGTTACACAGAGAAACCCTGTCTGAGATAAACAAACAAACAAACAAACAAACAAACTTTTCTCCCTGTTGAGGAGGAAAATGACTTGGGAGAGAGCTAAATAAGGAAACTTTAGCTTGCCATTAGAACTGAAGTATTTCTGTATTGTTGCTCATAAGATAAAGTTAGGTGCAAGTTTTAAACCATAACCGCACATGTTTTCATTTCAAGAGTTGACTGTATTTTTCTTTTTTAGGAAGTGAAAGCTTTGTTTAAAAATGAAAACTGCCCAAAAGTCATAAGCTGTGAATTTGCACACAACAGCAATTGGTATATTACTTTCCAGTCAGACACGGATGCGCAACAGGTGAGAGGAGAGCTTCCTCCAATAAATCTCTGCGGAGAGTATGTGTTTGGGGTAGGGGTGTGGCCTAGTGGTAGAGTACAGGTCTAGGGTACATAAGGTCTTGGTTCAGTTCCTAGTACCACAAGGAAAGGACCAGATATGGTAGTTCCTTCCTATAGTCGTAGGACTTGGCAGAGAGAGACAGGCAAGATCAGGAGTTGAGGACCAACGTTGACTACATAAGTGTGATTGGGGCCATCTTGGGTTATATGAGATCCTGTCTCAAAACTTTAATAAAAGGAAAATGTAAATTAGACATGGTAGTGATGGTGCATGCCTGTTAACAAAGCACTTGATACTGAAGCTGTTTAAGGCCAGCCTAGGCTGTTACAAAGTGAAACCATGGCAAAAGAAGAAGAAAGAAAAGTTTACCAAGATTGGTCATACTTTTTAAATGGATATTTACTTTGTTTTTTATTATCTGCATATAATTTTAACAGATTGTTGTTGTTTTGTGTTTGGTTTTTCAAGACAGGGTTTTACTGTGTAGCCCTGGCCATCCTGGAACTCGCTCTGTAGACCAAGCTGGGCTTGAATTCAGAGATCCATATGCTTAAGCATCCCCAGTGCTGGGATTAAAGACTGTGGACCAGCACTGCCCAGCTTCGGGTTTCAGTTTTAATTAAAAAAAAAAAAAATTTTTTTTTTTTTTGAAAGAAAAATAGATGAACATAGACTTTAAACAGTTGTATTCAATGTATTTTACGGTGGCCGAGGTACGTGGCAGTCTTTCCTCATGTCCTCCTGAATGTTGGGATACAGATGTGAGCTGTCACAGTGATCTTATTCCCCATTTTTCCTCTTCAAATGTATAAGTGTATTGTCGGTCTGTGTATGCCTGGTTCCCAAGAAGGCAAGAGAAGGGTGTTGTATATCCCTGGAACTGAACCTTAAAGATGTGGAAATCAAATTATTTTTTTTTGTTGTTTTGTTTTGAGATTGGGTTGTCTCGGGTTTTTGTTGTTGATGGTTGTAGTAGTGGTGTGTGGTTTGTTTGTTGCTGTTTTTTTGGTCTTGTCTGTATTTGTTTTGAGATAGGTGCTCACTGTGAGCTTGTAAGGTTGGCCAGGCCTGCCCCTCGCTCTTGGCAGTCCTGTGTCAGAGCCACCATTCCCACCCGAGTCAATTAGAGGTCCTTTGTGTTGTGCCTTTTGTCACAGCTCCTTACCAACTCCCTGCATTGCCTACAAGCCCTATCGAGGAATGTGTTGTTTTCTTTTAGTCTTCTCGGGGTTTGTTGTTTTTGCCTTGCTGTGTGCAAGGCTGGCTTAGCTCACAGCAAAGCCCTCTCCTGTGTAGCTTTCTGAGCGCTGGGATTTCAGGTGTACACCACCACACAGCAAGACCTTTTTGTTTAGTTTAGGAACTGATAATAGTAAGCTTATTTAATAGAATGAAAATGGCTTTAATGAAATGTGTAAATGCTAATAGAAGTTCATTTTTGTTTAAACAGGCCTTTAAATATTTAAGAGAAGAAGTTAAAACATTTCAGGGCAAGCCAATCATGGTAAGAAACATTTGTAAATACATTAGATACTAGTGTGAAATAAGGGGTTTTGGGTAGAAAATGATTGATAGTTTTTTATTTGTGTTTCTTTTAAAAGAATTAAGAATTCATGAAAGACGTTTTATAAAAAGCTATAATAATTTTAAAGACATTTCTGATTGTGTTCTTCAGAAAATTAATTGACAGAAAACATGAAAATACTGACTACAGAATTTTTTTTTTACAGGGAATCACAAAGTTTTTATACTAGTTTACATCCTATAATTCTAGATCTCAAAATGAATAAGTATAATTTCTTAATGATGAAAACCATTTGCAGTTCTTCCAGCCCTGTGTCAGTTAACTGTGTTACCACAAGTATATCCATTTAAGAGGGAATTGTCATTAATAATAAATTTATACAGTGTCCTTACATGTTAACTCTATTCTTAAATTCTATGAAATTTGTCTTCATACTTCTTTCCGTCATTATTGCTATTGTTTACACTTGACAGTTGGTGTAGCCTCATAACCACTGATTTACTAACTCCTTGTTTTCTTATTTGTTTCAGTTAAGCACTGTACACATATTAACTCATCTTTTCAAACAAAATGAGGCAAGAAAATTGGTTGTTTCAGGCTAACTTGAGCTACATAGTGCGAGTTCAAGGCAAGACTTGTTCATTTGAAAGAACACCCGACTGAGATGGGTGCTGTCTCTCCACCACTGAAGAAAATGGCAGTGGCTAGACTAGTGACACGTGCCTGGCTAGGTCAGGAAAACGACCGGTGCAAGAGTAGAGTCAACGTGTAAGGACGCTGTGTGACTTGCACCAATACCATATTGCACAAATACTGCAAGACACTACTTGTAAAAACTGACGTTTAAATCTGGTGAACTGTGTGGAGTCTGATAACACGAGTTTCCATATTACAAATGAGTTTCCTTTGCTAATTATTCCAGCTTCCTTTGTCTCTTTTTTAATCACTGTTTTCCTTTGAGGTTACTGAGATACTATTTTGTGTCTCCCAATGACTTAAAGATTTCTTATGTATATTTTGATCTTTGATAAAACTTCATTAATTTGGTATATATTGTAGACTAAAACCTAATTGCATTTTTTAACACTTTAATTATTTGTCTATATGTGTATGTCTGTCTATATATATGTGCATATGCCTGAGATTAGGGACATCCTCTGTAGCTGGCATTATAAGCAGTTTAAGCTGCCTAATATGGGTGCTGGAAATTGAACTCAGGTCTTCTGTGAAAACTACATGCTCTTTTGTTTTGTTTTTGCTTTTTGAGGCAGGATTTCTCGGTAGTTTTTGGAGCCTGTCCTGGAACTCACTCTGTAGACCAGGCTGGCCTTGAACTCACAAAGATCCTCCTGTTTATGCCTCCCGAGTGCTGGGCTTAAAGGCGTATGCCACCATTGCCCTGCAAGAACAATACATGTTCTTAGCCACTGAGCTATCTCTCAACCCCCCCCCCTTTCTTTTTCCCCTTTAATTTGGACAGTTGTCTACTTGTTGGCTGAACCTGTCACGTTTCTTTGGAAATGACTCTTAGGGTTCTTTGATCTGTTATTATTTTCTGAATTTACTGCGTAGATTCTTATTAATCTGGTGTCAACAAAGAAACAAAGCAATATTGAAGTTAATGGAATAGCAATTTTTAAATTAAACTTTGAGTTTAAATTTACGTTAGTACTTATTTTTTTAATTTTCTGTACGTGTATGTTTCTGCATGTGAGCATGTACATGTGAGTGCAGGTGTGTTCAGAGGCCAGAGACACTCTTTTGCTCTTAGCTGTTTTCTATAACCTAATGTATTCCAGGTTTGTGTTGTTGGTGGTGGTGATATTTCTCTTTGCAAAGCTAGAGAATCCTCTGGGGTAGTAGCAGACTCACTCTTCACTATTGAGTCAGCTCTCGTTCTTATTTTTACCTTGTTTATTGTGGCTCTTCTCAAGTCCAGATTTTTCTATTAATTCTGATTCTAACTCATTTTGATTCTAAGCAGAAATAAATCATAATACATGTAAAAAAATAAGTTGGACATATTGGTTGTATTATACATTTCATCGTTTATTATTATGTTTTCTTCTTGCTTTTAGGCAAGGATAAAAGCCATTAATACGTTTTTTGCTAAGAATGGTTATCGATTAATGGATTCTAGTCTGTATACTCAACCCATTCAGACTCCAACCCAATATCCCTCACCAGTCTTTATGCAGCCAGTGTATAACCCTCATCAGCAGTACTCAGTGTATAGTATTGTGCCTCAGTCTTGGTCTCCAAGCCCTGCACCCTACTTTGAAACACCACTGGTAAGTGAGACTTTCAGAAAAATAATACAATATTTAGTTCAAGCTAAAATGTAAAGAAACCATCTAAAAACCAAGTAGAGATGCATTTGCTTGTGATTGGAGCACACACAAAGCAGCATTAGAAGAATCATTGCAACTTCAAGGCCAGGCTACTCTGCATGGAAAGTAACAGACCAGCCATAGTTGTCAAAAAGTTACCAAAAACTCCAACAAGCTAATCCAGTTGGTTGATTTTTGTGTTGGTTACTCTGTGCGTAAACTATGATAGTTCCTTACCCAGGAAGCAGTAAGCATATTACTAAGGGTTGAGCTATTGGTTTCTACAATTTGATTTTTTACATTTTGCTAAGTGAATTGAAAAAGAAACTAAGTCCTTTGTTTGTTTGATTGATTGTTTTACCATGTAGCCCTGGCTGTCCTGGAACTCTGTATGTAGACCAGGCTGGCCTTGAACTCAGAGAGATCTGCCTGCCTCTAGAGTGCTGGGACTTAAGATGTGCACCACTATGCTCAGCTTTTGACATCAAAGAGTTTCTATGTAATGAATTAGTGATATGTTATTTATAATAAAATAGTGTGAGGTGGGAACATTGCAGAAATGATTATTAAGTACAGTTTTCTTTTTTTCTTTTTTTTTAACTTATTGAAGAAACTGATGTTACTGTGGCTCACTTGGGTTTCTCAAAACTTTCTCAGGAGTATTATATTATATCCTTACCATTAAACACTATTTTTTTTTTCTAGGCTCCTTTCCCTAATGGTAGTTTTGTGAATGGCTTTAGTTCACCGGGATCTTATAAAACAAATGCTGCTGCTGTGAACATGGGCCGACCATTCCAAAAAAATCGGTAAGATAAAAAATGATAGCTGAAATTTATTTTAAGCAATTTTTGGTAGTTCCTCAGAAATTTCCATTTTCCTTTTTTTCCTTTTCTCGGTTTTTCGAGACAGGGTTTCTCTGTAGCTTTCGGGTCTATCCTGGAACTAGCTCTTGTAGACCAGGCTGGCCTTGAACTCACAGAGATTCGCCTGCCTCTGCCTTGCTAGTGCTGGGATTAAAGGTGTGCACCACCACCACCGTCCAGCTATTTCCATGTTCTTGTTGGGAATCTAAGTATTTTTTGTTTATTTTTATAAAACGTTCATGAATTACTCAGTATATAATTCTTCAAGATCAGAATGAGTAATAGATATAAAGGGGTGAGAATTTCAGTGGTTTCTGTTTTGTCTTTTATTTTGTTTCATTGTACACGTGGGTATTTTGCCTATGTGTATCTATACCACTTTGATTTCTGTTGTCCTAGTACCCCAAAGGAAGGTGTTCTGTTCCCTGGAACTGGAGTTACAGGTGGTTGTGAGCCACTGCGTCAATTCTGGGAATTGAACCTTGGCCCTGTAGAAATAAAATCTGTTATCTTAACCATTGAACCCCAGCTCTCCACCCCAAGTATATTTTATTATTTTTACTTTATCATTTTTTTTCCAGACAATTTCTCTGTGTAGTCCTGGCTTTCCTGGAACTCAGTGTGTATTCCAGGCTGGCCATGAACTCAGATTTACCTACCTCTGCCTCCCCAAGTGCTAGGATTAAAGGGATGCACCGCTACCACCCAACTCCCAGTTCATTTTTTTTATATGAATTCTGGGGATTGAACCTAGATCCTTGTGCTTGTAAGGTAAGCATGTAACTAACAGAGTTTCCTCCCCAACATACACAAGTTGTGGTGTTTTTTTTTTTGTTTTTTTTGTTTTTTTTTTTTTTGGAAAAGTACTGATTTTTGCAAATGTTGGACTGGAGAGATTGCTTAGCACCACTGGCTGTTCTTACAGAGGATACAGGTTTAATTCCTAACACCCCCACAGTGGCTCACAACCATCTATGACTCTAGTTTGGAGGATCTGACTCCCTCTGATCTAAACTGATATACATGCAGTTAAAACATCCATACACTTAAAATAATAAATAACAAACCAAACCAAGCCTGTAGGATTGGGCATGTCGTTCAGTTGTAAGTACTCTTGCCTAGCTTAATTAAGGCCCTGGATTTTAATCTCCAGCACAATAAAAGTGTGCACACAATGCATGCAACCCTGTGTGTACAGTTCTTTCTTGTGTTCATGTGTGCCATGGCATGCCTGTGGGCATCAGAGGACAACTTTGAGGAGTCTGTTTTTACCTTCCACTTGTTGAGTCAGGTCCCTTGTTGCTACCACTGCACATATTCAGTCTATCTAGCTCTTTAGTTTCTGGGCAGTTCTCTTGTCTGTTTCTCATGTGTGAAAAAGAGTGTTGGGATTACATATGCCACCACATCTGGCTTTTATATTGGTTCCCAAGGCCAGATTTTTACCTGCTAAGCTATCTCCTACAAAAACAATAGGAATACCTTCTTACTAAAATTCTGGAATACTAGCTTTTACTACCAGCCTAATCTTTGCTTCTTTCTTGCTTCTGAGGAGTGATGGATGATCAGGCCCTTTTCAGTTAAAGGCCCCATCCCCCTTCAGTTCTGTGTATGTTTTTGTTTTGATTGCAGACTGCATTTGCACTTTCCCCTGAAGAGAGAGGGACAGAAAGGGGAAAAGAAGAGGGAGAGGAGGGGAGTAGGAAGGAGGGAGAGGAAGAGAAAGAAAGTCAAAGAGTCTTCTGTAACTCCATACATCAGGCTGGCTTCTGCCTCCAGAGTCGTGGGATTAAAGCATACACTACCACACCCCTTTTTGGGTTGTTGGTTTGTTTTAGTGTTTTGTTTTGTTTTGTTTTATTTTTGGTTTTTCGAGACAGGGTTTCTCTGTGGTTTTGGAGCCTGTCCTGGAACTAGCTCTTGTAGACCAGGCTGGTCTCGAACTCACAGAGATCCGCCTGCCTCTGCCTCCCAAGTGCTGGGATTAAAGGCGTGCGCCACCATCGCCCGGCCCAGTGTTTTGTTTTATGTATGTGTTTGGGTTTTGTTGGTATTATTTATATTTTATTTTTCCAGACGTGGTTTCTAGCTTGGAAACATGTAATGTGGTCAAGAATGTCCTTAGACTCTCGATCCTCTTGCTTGAGTTACACACACACATTCCTTGTCTAGTTTAGTACTTTTTTGCAACTTGTTTTCAACTTTTGATAGCCCAGTGATAATCAAGAATCCTAACCTAGTGAGAATGGGACTAACTTGCAAAAGTCTAGACACTTTTCTACTTTATTTTTTTTTCTACTTTATTTTATTTGTAGTACCTGGACTGTGATTGTTCAGTCCCTATCAATATGAGAGCTGAGGGCTATTTAATAAATAAACTTGTGTCTTAGACCTGTACAATGCACAGTGGAATTTGGTGAATGACAGCTCCATGGAAACAGTGCAGTTTACCTTACCAAGATATTTTTAGAAAAAGATTTAACTATTTTTAAACTCCTATTAAAGAATATACTGTAATTTTTGTTACTTTGAAAATATAACAATTTTATTTAATTAATTTATTTATTCTTTTGGTTTTTCGAGACAGGGTTTCTCTGTGGTTTTGGAGCCTGTCCTGGAACTAGCTCTTGTAGGCCAGGCTGGTCTCGAACTCACAGAGATCCGCCTGCCTCTGCCTCCCGAGTGCTGGGATTAAAGGCGTGCGCCACCACCGCCCGGCAATATAACAATTTTTTGTGTGTGTTTTTCGAGACAGGGTTTCTCTGTGTAGCCTTGACTGTCCTGGAGCTAGCTCTAAGTACCAGGCTCGCTTCAAACTTACTGAAATATTTTTTGAAGCATCATTTTAGAGTTACTTTTACAAAGATTTTTAACCTTGTCTTTTTATAGTGCCTAAGGAGTAAATTAAGGTCTTGTCAGTGAGGTTTGTGGGGCAAGTTGTGAATTTTGGTTTGGTTGGAAAAGTTGTTAGAGTTAATACCTGTTTATGTTCTAATTATTTGTGGTGTTTCAGTTCTGCTCAGAAAGCCCAGAAATGACGCTGTTGTCACTATGAATTTCTGTCTGCAGAAAAGGCTGTAAGAAGCGGCATGTAAACTGCAACAGCATGCCAGTTACAAGTCCCGCATTTTCTTTTTTATCGGCTAGAGTGCCAAGATTCTCAGCTACGTGGGTTTTGTTTTTATGTTTATTTATTTTTTATTTTATTTTTCTTATTTTACTTTTCAGGACAGGGTCTCACTATAAACTAGGCTGGCCTTGAACTCACAGAGATCCACCTTCTCAGCCTCTGGAGTGCTGGGATTAAAGGCTGCCACCACTGCTGTCTGGTTGGGTTTTGATTTTTAGTTGTTTGTTTGTAGATAAGGTCTTTCTAGTCCTGTCTCTTCTGGTATTTTCCCCTAATATTAATAAGCAGCATTTTCCTATGTGTGTGATAAAAATATATAAAAATAAATACAATGTTTTTGGCTGCCTCTTGTCTTTGGTTCTTTTGCTTTTTGTTTTGCTTTTGTTTGTTTTGTTGTTGTTTTTGAAAAATTTTTTGGATACCAGTAAAATCCTAACTTCGGTTTTGTTGCTTTTTCTTTTTTTTTTTTTTTTGAGACAGTTACTCTATTGTGGCCCTGAATGTCCTGGAATTTCATATGTAGACCAGGCTGGCCTAAAGCTTACAAAGATTATCCTGCCTTTGTCTCCTTAGTGCTGGGTTAAAGGCATGCACCAGTAGGCTTGCTATTGATGCTGAGGTAGAAGTAGCTTTATGTGACACTTCATCCCCCCCCCCCATTACATGTGGAAATTCCTTTGCCTTTTCTTTAAAATATTACATAAGAGGTATAACATTTTCTTGCTTTATTCTTTTTTTTTTTTCTTTTTTTTCTTTTAGTGTGAAGCCTCATTTTAGGTCATCCAGTGGTTCAGAACACTCAGCAGAGGGCTCTGTGTCATTGGGGGATGGACCACTAAGCAAATCTAGTTCAAGGAACTTTATCTCTGAACGGCATAACTCTACAGTAACAGGGAGTCAAGAACAAGCTTATCTTCCAAAGGAAGCTCCCATTTTACAAATGGAACAGAATGGGGACCTTGTTAGGGGCAGGTAAGGAAACTTGATTTAATCATGATATGCTGATCTTCAATGTTGAAAACTATCTGTGATTTTTTTTGTTAATTCATTGGTGGCTGTAGAGATGACTCAGCATTTAAGAACAGTAACTCTTCCAGAGGTCCTGAGTTCAATTCCCAACAACCACATGGTGGCTCATAACCATCTATAATGAAATCTGGTGCCCTCTTCTGGGGCGCAGCTACACATGCAGGCAGAATATTGTATACATAATAAATAATCTTTTAAAAAATGAATTAATTGTTCTTAGAAGTTAATAGGACTTGGGAAGGTTTCATTTCAGTTTGAAGGGTTTGGTACTGCTAGGCATCAAACATCTCATTTAAGTACTACCACCAAGCTGCTTCTTTACATTTGAATCATTGGGGTTTTTTCTTTTGGTGTGTGTTGGGGAGGGGAGTGTTTTGTTTTTATCCCTCCCTGCCTGGCCTAGAACTTACCATGTAGAAATTAGATTGGGCACAAAACTCCCAAAGACACCTGCCTCTGCCTTCTAAAATGATTGGAATTAAAGGTGTATATCTTCATGTCTGGTTCTGCCTTCTAGTTTCAATTTCTTCTTAGTTATCAACTGTAAGAGCAGAGGACTATTTTGACTATTCTGTCTAAATCAGACTTCAATGCTTTTGATGTGGAAAATGTGGAAATGGGCCCAGCTAACTTTGTGGTGGTGGTAGTTAGTGAAATTTCTTGTTATTAGCTCAAGATCTCTTCAAAAAAAATTTACTTAACTTTTTAGGAATAATGGAAGAATAGCACCTATTTTGAAAAATTAAATATTTTAAGTAGATTTCTTTGTTAGAAAATAAGTGTATGTATTTCAAGAATTTTATATGCATTCTTTTGTTCAAAGGAGGGCTCTTTTCAGAGGTCGAAGGCGAAGAGATGATGACAGGGTCCCAGTAAGTACTTTCCTTTTTATACCTTCACTATTATTATTCCTTTTGGTCTGTCTTTTCTTTCTGGTTTTATTTTGTTGGTTATTCAAACAAAAATAATTGAACCTGATATTGATCTGAGTGTCATTTATACATTCACCCTCTAGTGCCTAGTTAGCTGTCTGGAGTTGTATTGCTAATTGTTTTGTTTTGGTTTTGGAGACAGGGTTTCTCTGTTTAACAGCCTTGGCTATCCTGAACTCACTGTGTAGACCAGGCTGATCTTGAATTTTCAGAGATTCACTACCTCTGCCTCCCAAATGCTAAGATTAAAGGCACATGCCACTACTGCTTGGCGTATTGCTAAGATTTATGTCTAGCATGTTCAAGTTGCTTAAAAAGTAATTTGACCCAGGTGTGGTGCTTGCCTTTAATTTCAGCTCCCAGAAGGAGGCAGTTCTCGCCAGTCTAGTCTACATAGTAAGTTCTAGACCGCGCCGGGCTTGGTGGCGCACGCCTTTAATCCCAGCACTCGGGAGGCAGAGGCAGGCGGATCTCTGTGAGTTCGAGACCAGCCTGGTCTACAGAGCTAGTTCCAGGACAGGCTCCAAAGCCACAGAGAAACCCTGTCTCGAAAAACCAAAAAAAAAAAAAAAAAAAAAAGTAAGTTCTAGACCAGCCAGGGATCCATTGTGAGAGAGCCTGTATTAAAAAGAAGCAGGAGAGGTAATTAAATTTGAAGGTTTATTATTATTACATTACTGTTACTTGTTGTTTGTGTTTAGGCAGTGTTTCATTGTAGAGCCCATACTGGCTTCAAACTCAGTCTTACTACTTCAACTTTCCAGCTCCTGTCTGTTGTGAAAGAGTGCTTTAACTATGTAAAGATGTGTTATATTTGCTTAATTTGTCTAATTATCAGGTGTCTTAGTCAGGATCTGATGCCTTCTTCTGGCCTCTGGTGACCAAGCACACACAGTACACAGACATACATATAGCCAAACACCCATACCAAAATATTGTTTAAAATAATTTTTAAAAAGTAGTAGTGGTTGCATGCCCTTAATCCCAGGACTCAAAAGCCAGAGGCTTGGTGAAATTTACAGTTTCAGGGTCAGTTTGCCCTACAAGTTCCAGTAAAGCATGGGGGGGGGGGGGAGATTTGCACTTTGCATTCAGTAATGAGGAAATGGTAAGAAATAGAATGGGGCCGGGCGGTGGTGGCGCACGCCTTTAATCCCAGCACGTGGGAGGCAGAGGCAGGCGGATCTCTGAGTTCGAGGCCAGCCTGGTCTACAAGAGCTAGTTCCAGGACAAAGAACCAAAAGCTATGGAGAAACCCTGTCTCGAAAAACCAAAAAAAAAAAAAAAAAAAAAAAAAAAAAAAAAAAAAAAAAAAAAAAAAAAAGGAAATAGAATGGGAGTTTTCTTGGAGGATATATGGGCTGATAGGTTGAAAGGAGAGATGGACTTTCTAAGCATGGTGTGTAGCAGGAGGATATTGTTCTGTCTGGAGATTATATGAAAGGATTAAAAGTAGGGTCACGATGGTTGTATTTCTTTACTTTTGTGATGGAAGAGGGATTTAGAAGAAAGTAGGAAGCAAAGAATTATAGGCATTGGCTAGGAGTTAAGAGATGTAGCAGAGTTTTCAAAAGAAAGCAGAAGGGCTTTGCAGTGGTTGGTGATGCACACCTTTAATCCCAGCACTCTGGAGGTGGAGCAGGCGGATCTCCATGCATTTGAGACCAGCCAGGCCTACACAAAGAAATCTTGTCTTAAAACACAAAAACAAAAAATAGAAAGGGGGGGACGACAGAAGAGGGAGCTAAGACTGAGATAAAGATCCGGGAATTTCTAAGGCGGTGTGGCTCTATGCCCTTTAGAAGTCCTGTTTTCTTACAGCTTTGGGAGTAGAAAATGTTAAGCACATGACCTGTTTAACTGTTTGTTTTATAGAGACCTCAGCCTTCAACAACTGAAGTGAAGGCTCCAACACCAAAGTTTGACTTACTAGCTACAAATTTTCCTCCCTTACCTGGAAGTTCATCAAGAATGCCAGATGAGCTTGTTCTGGAGAATAGAATGTCTGATGTTGTTAAAGGTGTCTACAAAGAAAAGGTAAACACTGAACTGTCCCATCTGTTCTTTCACTGACTGGGATTATATTTATATTTATCAGGGCTATCATATAAATTCGCACTTGCATTTAATTATTTGTTTTATAATTTCAGTTATTAGAATTTTCACCATATTTTGAGAGTTTTAAAAAGATGTATTATAAAACTCCAAGTAGCAAGGAAGTGTCCCTTGGTTTTTGTTTAGGTCAGCTCAGTTTGGTAGCTTATGTTAATGGGGAAAAGAGTCATTTCCACAAAAGTGCCTATATTTAGCTAGTGATGTAATAAATTCTAAGATAACTTGGTAAATTCAGACTTTCTAAGTAGATGCCAACCAATGTGGTAACACGTCTGTTTTGGGGGGGGTCTTGTTGCATAGCCCAGGTATTTTCCTACCCCAGCTGTCCCAGTGCTGAGATTCTGGCATTGTAGGCATGTCCACAATGTCTGGCACTATTTTTGAGTATGGGCCTCTCTCCATATCTGGAATCACAGGTCTCATAAGTTTTTCTTGTCTTCTACCTTAATTTCTTAGTGTATGTGTGTATACGTCTGTGGGAGAAGGCACATATATGGGGCTCAGAGGACAACTTTCAGAAGTCAGTTCTTTCCTTCCACTGTGTGTTCCAGGGGTCAACTGAGGTTGCCAGCTTTGTGCATCGAGCAGGTTTACCCACTGAGGCCCTAGTCCTAATGTGGCTATTAGTTATAATAGTACATAGACATACTGTAGCCTAAAATGCAGAACATCAGTCTCTGAAACTACATTCAACTTGACATTTTCCCCCCTCATTAGTTCTGTATTTCTAATTCACATGCTACAGATAGGGTTGTCGTTGATGATAAAATACACCAAGTAAAGGGGATTACCAGGTAGACTTGGTTTCTGTGGTGGTGGTGGCGGCGGCGGCAGTGGTTTTGTTGTTTGGTTGGTTTTGTAGTCATAGTCACTGATCTTTTACTTGCAAGGCTGGTAAGACTTTCCCTCATCACAGGTTGCTTTTTTCAGTCTCTGTCGCCTCCAGCCTAGGCTTTGAGGGTGGAGCGCACATGCTAGACAGAGAGAGAGAGAGAGGGAGGGAGGGAGGGAGGGAGGGAGGGAGGGAGGGAGGGAGGGAGGGAGGGAGGGAGGGGGAGGGAGGAGGAAGGAGAGAGAGAGGGAGGGAGGGGGAGGAGGAAGGAGAGAGAGAGAGAGAGAGAGAGAGAGAGAGAGAGAAACGTACGCACATTTGTGAGAGAGCACTAGATCATAGCTTTGTTTCTTATTCCACCTTATTTCAAATGGTCTCTCTCGTTCACTACTGCAATATTCCTTCTGATCACCTCTCATCTGCACAGTGATTCATTCGTGTGCACAGTACTGCAGCTATTTTTGTTTGAGTTCTGAGGAGTCAGATTTAAGGTGTCAGCCCTGCATCGTAATTTTTTACCCTTTATGCCCTCCCCCTAGCCCTTTTGGGTTTTTAGGCAAGGTGCCTCTGTGTGCTCCTGCCGGCCTGACTAACTTGCTGTGTAGAACCAGCTAATCTGGCACAGTGAGTCTTCTCCTTATCCTCCTGAGTGCTGGGGTCACAAGTCCTTAAGTGTAAATTTCCTCCTTTTTAGATTTTAAAGTTGGCAGAGCAATACAAGGATCAGGAGGGAAGGACTAAAAGTAATTAGGAAAGGAAAGATGGAAAGAGACTATAAGAAAAATGGGGTACAAGAGAGGAAATACTAAACAGCGGTGAGAAAGGGGGAGGGTATAATGATGTTCCAAACACATAAAATAAAAAGTATTGAAAATGAATTGCCCGGGATATTTCATTCCACCACTATGGAGTCAGGTCTCTGTGTTCAAGGACAGCCATGAGAAAGCCTATCTTGAAGAATTAAATAATTGATGAATAGAAAAGGGAGATAATAAAGAATGGTAGGAATGAGAGGACTGGTGAGCAGAACAGTTAGGCTCACACAGTCTAGAAAGAAGGAGGATTATATACACATTTTCTATCTAAAAATGTTTTTCTTCTCTCATACTTGATTAGTTTTTCTCTGGGTATAGTTCTCAATCAAATCATTTCCCCTTAGAATTTTAAAGGTATTTTGCTCTTTCCTGTTACTAAAAATATTGTTTAAAATGAAGCTGGAGAGATAGCTCAGGGGTTGAGTTCTACTAGTCTCACCGTGGGCTTGAGTTTGGCTCCCAGCACCCACATGTAACTCCATATTCAGGGGAGTCTGATACTTCAGGCCTCTGAGGCATCTCACTCACATGCACTACCTACACACAAATACACGTAATTTTAAAAGCAAATAAAAATATATCTCTAAAAATATGTTGGGCCAGGTGTGGTGCTTCCTGCACACCTTGAATCCCAGCACTCAGGAAGCAGAGGCAGGCAAATCTCTGTAAATTCCAGCACAGCCAGGGATCCATAGAGAAACCCTGAAAAAACATACATACATACCTACATACTTATTATGTATTTGAAAACGGTGTAATTGTTTCAGCAGTTCTGAAGTATAATTTTTTTTGTACTGCACAATCTAATTAAACTGTTTTAAAATTAGAACCTGTCATGGTTTCAGTGGCACATAAAGTAGCCATCTACTGCAGGCTGGCCGCCAACTCTCGTGTGCTGAGATTGCAGGCCTTTGCAACCACAACTGGCATGTATGTACATTTTGAAAGTGATGTGTGCTTCTCCCCATAATCCCATTCTACACCTGTGGGTTGGAAATACCTCGGTATTTTAGCAGCAACATGTGTATTCCCTCTTTATTTATTCTTTTTACTCTGTCTACTTACTTAAAAGCATTATTTTGATTTTGTAGTGACAATTTTCTTGCTTCCCTTTTACCCAAGTTGACAGATTTATTATTATTTTTTTTTAAACTTCTTTATATTTTTTGGGATTTTCACATCATGCACCCCAATTCTGCTTGCCTCCTGGTCCTCCCATATTTTCCCCTCATCCCTGCTGCACCCCCTCCAACAGGAAATAAAGTAAGCAAGCACGCAAACTAAAGCAAAAACAAAACAAAAAAATCCAAAGCGAGGCCAGAAGCCAGATGGTTTTGCCGCAAGCACACCTTTAATCCCAGGCAGGAGCAGGTGGATCTCTGTGAGTTCAAGGCCACCCTGGTCTACTATTTTAATACAGTTGCGAGAAGACATGGATGCCAACGAATTTAGCCTGTTCTCTTAACCTGCTGAAGCAGCAGCTCTCCAGCCCGTGTTTTGCTTTCTTTTTTTTTTTTTTTTGGAGGCAGGATCACCTTCTGTGGCTTATACTAAGCTGGAGCTTACTGAGTAGATCAGGCTGGCCTTGTACTTGTGGTGATCCTGCCTTCGCCTCTCAGGTGTTTGGAGTGTAGAGTCAGCCCTTGTGCTCAGCTATTCCCCCCTACCCCTAGCAACAAGCCTTTTGCTCTCTGTCTTTGAGTTGACTCTTGTAGGTATCTCAGATGAAGTCATACAGTGCTTATTTTTCTGTGACATGGCTTATTTTGTTTAGCAGAGTGTCCTCAAGGTTCATGTTCTTTGAATCATACCTGGCTATGTTTATACATTTACTACTTGATTTGCATTGGGTGGTTTCCTTTTTTGGCTCATGTAAATGATGCTATGAAGATTATTTGCATGAAATTTCCTGTAGTGTAGGTATGGCAGAATGCCTAACTAGACTTTTTCTTATGAAAGATAAATTTCATTGTTATTTGGGCACATTTTAAAGAAAATTATTTATACACCGTTCTGCTGGCGTGTATTCCTGCAGGCCAGAAGAGGGCACCAGATCTCACTATGGATGGTTGTGAGCCACCATGTAGTTGCTGGGAATTGAACTCAAGACCTAGGAGAATAATCATTGATCTTAACCTCTGAACCATCTCTCCAGCCCCATTGACACTTTATTATTATTATTATTATTAAGATTTATTTATTTATATAGCATTCTGCCTGCATGTATGCCCACACGCCGGAATAGGGCGCCAGATCTCATTACAGATGGTTGTGAGCCACTATATGGTTGCTGGGAATTGAACTCAGGACCTCTGGAAGAGCAGCTGGTGCTCTTAACCACTGAGCCATCTCTCCAGTCCCTATTCTTCTTCTTCTTCTTCTTCTTATTATTATTATTATTATTATTATTATTATTATTATTATTATTACTTTTAGGTAGCATGAGTAGAATTGGTTGAAAGGTCATATAGTAACTGTTTATTTAACTGCTAGATTTTGTTTGTTATTTGGGACAGGGTTTCTCTGTGTAGTCCTGGCTGTCCTGGAACTCACAGAGGTGCCTCTCTGCCTCCTGAGTGCTGGTATTAAAGGCGTGCACCGCCACCACCACACCTGGCTCTTGAACACCTCTTTATTATAGTATAAAGCAGTCTTATTTACGGTTGAATTGCTCATACTTTCAGTACTTGCTGGACAGTTGTTTTTCTTCTTTATTAAAATGTTCAAATGTGATTTCAAACTCTCTTCTTTCGACTTTTAGGACAATGAAGATTTGAGAGTTAGTTGCCCAGTTCCTGCAGAGGATGAACAGGCAGACAGTGCTTCTGCCCAGCAACTCAGCAGAAGTCCTGGTCCTTCGTGTCCAACTGAGCTTCCTGTTTTAAGGTATTTTTTTCTTTTCCACAGTAAGAGAACTTCAATATTAACTTTTTATTACTCTGGTAGTGCCTAGCTGTAATCTTAGCCCTTGGGATTCTGAGAAAAGAGGATTAAAAGTTTGAGTCTAGCCTTGACTACATACGGAGACCCCTTCTCAAAGGGTTGGGGGTAGAGTTGGTAAGATTGCTTAGAAGTTAAGAGCACATACTTTTCTTGTAAAAGCTGAGTTTGATTTCCAAGTACCTATGTCAGGCAATACACAGTTGTCTTTAACTCTAGCTCCAGGGAATTCAGTAACCTCGTTTGGATTCCAAGGGTAGCTTCACTCTTGTGTACATATAAGCCCAGACAAATATCCACATACAAAAAAAAAACAAACCCACTGGGCAGTAATGGCACATGCCTTTAATTCCAACACTCAGAGAGGCAGGCGGATCTCTGAGTTCAAGGCCAGCCTGCTCTACAAGAGCTACTTCCAGGACATCCAGGGCTGTTACACAGAGAAACCCTGTCTCAATAAAGCAAACCAAAAAAATCCTTGACTGGAGAATTGGATCAGCAGTTAAGAACACTCGTTGCTCTTACAGAGGACTGGAGTTCAATTGCTAACATACATTCAGTGTTCTCAACCTACTCTAGTGAGGATCTGATGCCCTCTTCTGACCTTTGGGCACCAGGCACACATGTGATACAAAACCTGAAATTTGAGGGCTGGAGAGATGGCTCAGAGGTTAAGAGCATTGCCTGCTCTTCCAAAGGTCCTGAGTTCAATTCCCAGCAACCACATGGTGGCTCACAACCATCTGTAGTGGGGTCTGGTGCCCTCTTCTGGCCTGAAGTCATACACACACAGACAGAATATTGTATACATAATAATAAAAAAAAGATTTCCTAAAAAAAAAAAAAAAAAAAAAAAAACAAAACCTGAAATTTGAAATTTATGCCCTGGCAGTGCTGAAGCACGCATGGGCAGCCCGTATATGGAGGTTCTGTTGAACTTGTCCATAGTGGGTCTCACGGTCTAAGTTGATGAGGACGACTGACCAGGTCTCTTCCTCAAGAGAGCACCAGATCTCATTACAGATGGTTGTGAACCACCATGTGGTTGCTTGGAATTGAACTCAGAACCTTTGGAAGAACAGTCAGTGCTATTAACCGCTGAGCCACCTCTCCATACAGGTTGCAAAACACATCCACATAAAAAATAAATAATAAAAGTTAAAAAATACATCTAAATAAACCAAATGTGGTGGTACACACCTTTAATCCCAAAACTTGGGAGGCAGTGGCAGGTAGGTTTCTGAGTTCTAGGCTAGCCTAGAGAGCTCAGATGTGTCCAGGGCTACTACATAGTGAGACTCTGTCAGAGAAAACCAGATATAAAAAGTAAAAATTTAGATAAAACTAAAATTGGGACTTTCTTTTTCATGTATTTTGTATTTATTTTTTGGGGTCTCATTTATATATTTTGATCATATCTACCCTTATTTTTCTCTTTTCCAGCTCTTTTTTTTTTCTTTTTAATAATCCACTGAGTCCAGTACTGCTGCTCATATGACATGAGTTTGGTAGGGCTTCTACTGGTGTTTGGATTCCCTGCCAGGGGCACCACTCAAGGAAGCTGACTCCCCATCCTCAGTTTCTTGCAAAAGGTTTTCAGCAGTAGCTCAGCTGTTCCTGTGTATTAAACTAACCCTAGTATCACTTTTTTTGTTCAGCACAACTCAGCAAGAAAAGGATCAACTGGAGGATTCTACAGTTCCAAAGGATGTTCTCAGTCAGATGACTGTACCAGTTTCTTCTCCAGCTACTGCAAAGCCATCAAGGGCAGACACTGCTTCACCTTGCAATAGTAACATCGGTGCACCCACCGCTGTGAATCTACAGGTAAGTTGAATAGTTCATATGAGAAAAAAATACAATGTGGTAGACGAGAAAACTTATTTTTTCAGATCTGGCAAGGTGGCTTAGTGTGAGTAAATGTGCCTGATGCCATGCTGCCCTGAGTTTAACATCTGGGACTCACTTGGTAGGAGACAACCAACTCCAGCAAGCTGTTGTTGTCCTCTGACCACCATGCACCCACCATGGCACAAGTTTATCTACATACACACACACATACACACACACGATAAATAAAATGTAATTTAAAAACTTTTTAAATATCCTGGCAGTGGTGGTGCACACTTCTAATTCCAGCACTCTGTGGGGTCAGAGGCAGGAGGATCTCGTGTGAGTTCAATGCTAGCCTGGTCTACAGTGATTTCCAGGATAGACAAGGCTATGCAGAGAAATTTAAACTGTCTTTTCACGTAACACATTGGTAGAGCACAGTCATTTGCGAGTATTACAGATTACGACTGCTGTGTTGCTTTATTTTTATTTTTATTGTATGCTATAAAAGGGGGTCAGTCAGGCATAATGGTGTATAACTGGAATTCATCACTCTGATGACTGAGGCAGGAGGATCTCTCTGAAATCAAAGCTACTCATAACTACAGAGTGAATTTGATGCTAGCTTGGACTTTAGAGTGAGATTATGCCCCCCCCACAAAAAAAAGAGTTTGAAGTCCTTTTTTTTTTTTTTTAAAAAAAAAAAAAAAGATTTATTTATTATATATAGTGTTCTGTCTGCATGTGTGCCTGCAGGCCAGAAGAGGGTGCCAGATCTTATTACAGATGGTAGTAAGCCACCATGTGGTTGACGGGAATTGAACTTAGAACCTCTGGAAGAGCCCTCCCTAAAGGAGCTGTCTTTAATATGTTGAGTAATCTTGTAATTCAGTAATAGTATTAGAGTAATAGTTCCTATTTCTCCCAAAGTTCTTTGTGGGGAGGCGGCGATGAGACAGGTTCTCTCCATGTAGCCCTACCCGTTCTGAAACTCTGTAGAGCAAGCTGGCCTCAAATTCATAGAGATACGACCCATTGCTTCACAAGTGTTGGGATTCAAGGTGTGTGCTACTATACCCAGTCTACCCAAGTTACAGTAGTTTTCTGGGTGCCAGGCTGAATTCTTGGCTCTGTAGCTGTGCCGGAGAGAGACTTAGTGCCTGTTGTTCTGTGAGTGCTGCTACAGGAAGCTGTGAGGGGAGCATGGGTGAGCTAGGAAGCTACAACATGGTAAGTGGACTGGGACGAGCAGTGTGAGCTAGTGTGGCGGTTCCTTCCCGGGACTGGAGGCTATGGCCAGATTCAGTGTCCTGTGATGTCCCTTGCTGTTCTTGCAGCTCCCTGAACCCAGGAGCAGGCTTCTGAATAACATAGACGCTTTGTGGGTTAGAGTGTCAGTGCTGGAGGACCCTTGGGCTTGCTGGCTTCTAGGTTCAGTGTAAGACACTGTCTCTAGAAATAAGGTGCAGTGCAATAGAGGGGGGATACTCAGCATTCTCTGGATTTCTCAAGCAGACATAGGCAAGTACAACACACACAGCTAT
This sequence comes from Chionomys nivalis, assembly GCF_950005125.1. NCBI lineage: Eukaryota > Metazoa > Chordata > Mammalia > Rodentia > Cricetidae > Chionomys > Chionomys nivalis. Next base: position 57,130,076 of record NC_080102.1, read on the forward strand.
ATAGTTTAACCTGTTCTTCAGTGGTAGGAATTTAACACACACACACCCCTCTCCCCTGGCTGTCCTGGTACTAGCTCTTGTAGACCAGGTTGGTCTCAAACTCACAGAGATCCGCCTGGTGCTGCCTTCTGAGTTATAGGTGCACCACCACTGCCTGGCCTGACAACCTGAATTTGATCCTCGGTGTCAAGAGAGAACTAAGTCATACAAAATCGTCCTCTAAACTTCATGTGAACTGTTGAGTGTTGCATGACATACACACATACACAAAAATAATGATAGCTGGGCAGTGATAGTGCATGCCTTTCATCATAGCACTTGGGAGGCACAGTCAGGTAGATCTTTGATCTTTGTGTGTTCATGGCCAACCTGGTCTACTAAGCTGAGTTGCAAGACAGCCAGAACTACACAGAGAGACCCTATCTCGAAAAACATCATCATCATAATTTTAAGTAAGAAATCTTAGAGAAATTCCAAAGGCATTAACTATACTCTATAGCAGTATACACGAGAGTACATATTTTCCTAGACACTAACTTTTACTGTCCCTTTGGTTAAAGCTAATAATTTATTTATGTTTCAGAGAAATATACTCAATAATTTATTATATTTTTATAGGAACCTCGAAAGTTAAGTTATGCTGAGGTGTGTCAGAAGCCTCCTAAAGAGCCATCTCCAGTTCCTGTCCAGCCGCTACGGGAACTGAGATCCAATGTTGCGTCTCCCACCAGAAATGAAGAGAATGGATCTCCTGAGAAGCCTGTTGAAAAAACATATGAGAAACCAGAAACAAGGGCTAGTAAGGATCATTCTGGCTTCCGCGGCAGTGCCATTCCCAGGGGAGCAGCTGGAAAAATCAGGGAACAGAGACGGCAGTTTAGCCATAGGGCTATACCTCAGGGAGTGACTCGACGTAATGGGAAAGAGCAGTTTGTGCCACCCAGATCACCAAAGTAAAACACAACCGTAACAGAAGCTACTCAGAAACTTCTCTCTTCCCACTAAACTTGAGCCTATATTGAACTGTCTTGGAGGGGAGGAAGTAGCCAGGAAAGATGGGAAGGAAGTATGTCCTTAAATATTATGGATTTTGGAATTGTAAGAGGAACCCAAAATTCATCTCTAAATGATTTTCAAATGCTGGAGGATTCCAATCAGTATAAATATATATAAATATATATATACACATATATATAAATATAATTTTTCTATTTTTGTTTTTGATTTTAGTTTGCAGGGATTTTCTGCCTGGAATCAATTTTGAAGGTTCAGATTTAGCTTGGGAGAGAAAACAAAAAAACATATCCTTCAGTATAGGAGATGAGGGAGTGAGAGAAAATATTTTTTGAAGAAACATTTCTGTAAAAATTAGAAATTACTTTTTTTAATCTATTTAAAGTTTGGCTTGAAGAATGCCATCTCTGACAAATGGCCTTGTGTTGCAAAGCAGATCAGTGGCTGGGGATCTGTTCTGGGTGTGAGTGTGTGCAAAGTGATTGAAGCCAAATCTGTTGTCGTGTTAGTAAATGATTTAAAAACTGAATGTAATACTTGAGTAGACTTTTGTAGTTTGGAATTTAGTTTGTTTTTTTGACATTACTAATATTGTATTGTATTGAGCTAGCTATTAAGCTTGATTGTGTGTGAAGCTGTGACTACCAATCAGTTTGATATTCAAGAGAAGAATAGAGATTATTAAAAAACAATTGAAAATTTCTGTTTTAGACCTGAATACTGGATAGGTCAAATAGATTTCAGAGGTTCAAACTGCCCTGTGACTTTTTTTTAAAAAACTTTTCTCTTTAAAATGGGAGACAAATTTTTTTCTTACTTGTTTGTTAGTCTCTGTTCTTTGACTCTTCACCCCCAGAAGCAAAATAACCAACCATTTCCTGTGGTTTCTCACTACTTTGACCAATTTAATCAAATCATACAACTATCCTAAACATTATAATGGATTACTGAAAGATTTTATTCTTCTATTAAAGCAATCTGAATTTTAGATCCCAGGATGGTGCTGGCCTGCCATTAATTTATTTGTATTGGTGTTAAAAATGAAGCAGAATGCTTTTGGGTGTGGTGGCGTACATCTCCAATCCCAGCTTCTGAGGTCTATGCCTGCCTGGTTTACATGAGATCCAGTCTATCCAAGACTACCTAGTGAGAGACCCTCTTCCAAAGAAATTAAAAATAGAAAGACAAAACAATGTAACTGATTTTTTTAAAGTGGTATAAAAGAGAAAAAATTTCAAAATCTAATTTGGGGGATTTCTTTTTCTTTTTATAGTGTTTATCATCTTTCTTTCCCTTCCTTCCCCAAAAAATACAGTTTGGAATTCACAGACTAAAAATAGCAAGTCGAGAAATTTGAGATAAAGCGAGAAAAGTGGTTGAAGAAAATAAATGCATAATTTCTCAGTGAATAAAGTTGTAGCTGTCATATATTAAATAGGAAAGTTTACCTGCTGGTATTAGAAAACAGCTCAAGTATGAAAAACCATGTTGCATTAATGTCTTAAGTCATAGCCTTTTTATAGTTTTATGTAGGGTGGTGGTTTATTTTCTGCTTAGGGATAGTTCATAATAGTAAGAACTGTCCCTTCTATTAGTGAGTTATGTTTGTACAAATTGAAATTGTAAGTTGTGAGCACTGGAAAGCACCATTGTGACATAAACATCATAGTAATATATGTAAATGGAAGTTAAAATTGCATTACTGTGAAACTTACCTTCCACCTCTTTTTATTATTATAAAGAAATCTTTTTATTTTTATTCTTAAATACAATTGGTTTCTCTGATTATAACCCATAATCAGTGTCACCTAAAATAGAAAGATCTCTACAGAACAACCACCCCAGGTCTGTCTCTCTCTCCATTTCTAGGGCAGTTGTACTCAAAAAAAGCAGAGCTGAATTTGTCAAATTACTGTCTGCATTTAAAGACTCTCATGGAAATAAGGGAGAGTCAGACACCAGAGTAATAAAATTAAAAGCTTTCCATGATGAAACCATCTTGTGCACTATTCTGAGCAGTCTTAGATGTTGGTCTTTCTGCTGATTCTAGCTCTGGACAATAGCAGGCGCACTTGGGAACCAATGGCTCTCAGTTCACTTGCCATACGGTTGGTCATGGTGCATTTCTGGTGAGTAAGTCAGCAGGACAATCATGACCCAGAGGTGAAGCAAAACTATATAGATAATTACAAACACTCGTGCTATGGGGCATCTTCGGAGAAAAATTCCCAGGCGGATACTAAACTGGTCAATGGAGCTAGCAGCTTTGCAAAGCTTACCATACATTCCTGCCAGATTAGTTTCTGTGTTATTAAGAACAGGAACATTTCGCAGGCATGTCCCTTCACCACTGTCAATTCCAGACATGGTAATGGAGGATCCGCTGCTGGGCCCGGTGGAGACAGAGTGCACCTGCTGTTCCAGGCGCTCTAGTTGGAAGACTAAGGAGCTCTTTTCTGTGCTGAGGTTCTCTAGCATGGTCTGCTGCTGGATGTCTCTGTCAGCTGATGGAGTCGGCTTTCTAGTTCCGACTGGCTGCTGTTGCTTAAAGTTTTGTTGGTAAGCTGGTTCCTCTCAATCCTTAATTCTGCTTTGCAGGGTGTTGTTTGTTCCATGCAGATCTTCTTCCATGTAATGAAATTCCTGTTTTATCTGGTCCAGTTTTGTCTCCAGCTCTTGTTTAGAGGTTTTCTGCCTAGTTATCTGGTCTTGCAGATCGTGTAACTGTTCTCTTGCTGATTCTGCTTCACCAACCTGCTGAGCCTCCATATCCTGCAACTCAGATCTCAGCTGATGTATCTGGCCCATCCGCTTCTGGATCTCCTCCTTTTGCATCTCCTTCTCGTGCCGAAGTTCTAGCTCCATGTTGCCAGCCATGCTGCTGTCTAGGCCTTCAAAACTGGAGCCTTCCTTTAAACTGTTTGTCAATTTTTCTTTAGACTGGAGTATTTGTGTAGCTTTCTGCTTGTAGTAAATTAATTCCTGCTTAGAAGACTCCAAGCTCGACCTGTGTAGCTTGACTTGCTGCTGGAGCTCATCAACCTCCTTCTTCTCCTCAGAGTACTTTCTTTCTGCCAGAGTAACCGCTTCTGCCAAATTCTTATGTTCCGCTTCCATTTTATTAAGGCGTGCAGTGAACTCACTCTGCATCTGTTTGTAGCTCTCCTGCTCTCTCTTCAGAGTGGCATCCACCTCATGCAGCCTCTCCTGAAGAGTTTGCAGAGCTTGGTTCTGTAGACTACTGCCTTCATTGTTCGTGACTTTTCACTCTGCAAGGCTTCCAGTGTTTCCATGGTCAGCCTCCTGCTGCAGTCGCACTTAGAGCACAGCCAGCTGGAATCCTTTGCAGCCACTGCTTCAGTAAGGTCATCAACTTGGGCTCATAGTTCCTGAGTTATTCGATCACTTTTTGAATGGTCAACATTCCATTTTTCAACTCTTGCCCTTGCCTTATTTCTTCTTGAGTTCTTTGGATCTCTGAAGTAGTGTTAACTCTTACGTGTCAGATTTGTGTTAGTGGGTAATTCTTAAAAGCTTTGAAAACACTGCAGGAATCGTGTAACCCAGAATTATTTCTTTGTAACTTATTCAGCTTGGCAAACGCTTTTGATTTGGTGGGTTGATAACATGGTGTATTTACTCAGTTGGAAACAATTATTTCTAAATACTATTTTTTTAATCATCTACTAGATGGAGCATACAATAAAACTACCTGTACTAAAAATTGGGAGAACTTTAGATCGTTTAAAAAGTATTAATAATCATTAGCTGCTTTAATGATAAAAAGTGTTCTGTTTACCTAGAAATGATAAACATTTAAAGTGTTAACATCCTATGAATGCAGTGGATTAATAGAATAAACATTTTGCAAAAATCACTTGGTAAAGATTATAAGCTTTATTTTTGCACTTAAAATGAAAAATATTTTTTTGAAAGGTGTCACAGATGTAGTTTCCAATTTCTTGTAAGCTTGTGTGATTTACTGGTAGTCCATTAAAACACTGCAAGTTGCGTTTTTGCAGTGCTGCCCTTGAACCCAGGACCTTCCACAGGCCCCATAAGTGTTCTGCACTGACGTATAACCCTAACTTCTCAAAGTTCTGAATGAAATTCAAGAAGAATTTCTTTTGAAAAAATACTGGGTGTAGAAATTTTTTAAAGCATAGGATTTTTAATTTCCCTCAGTACTTCTAAATAAGCTCCCATTTAATGGGAGTTTATGTGGGATTGGGGGGCAATGAAAATTAATTTGTAATATATAATATATATTCATAGTGTGTATTTGGCAGTTATTTTATCGCAGCAGATTTAGGTGTGATGATGCCGGCGAGTTGTCTGAAACTGACTTTTGCCCATCGTTACTGTTAAAGCCGATTGGATTGGTGTTCATAATGTTTCAACTGCTTTTGGTTCTTGAGATGGGGGAATTTGAATATCAAAGTTTTCTCTTCACCCCATGGCTTAACATTTTCTTGCATTGTTGAAGGCCAAAAGTAGATAAAGTGTATTTTAGGGTTCTTGCATGAAAGAGCAAAATCCCACAGGTTCATCACTTTGCGTTTCATAGAGAGTGTACGCAGAGGGGCATGGGAGAACCTTCTCGTCTTCTGTCTTGATAATATCAAATGCTGTCTCTAATCTAAGGAATCTCAATTTTGCCAAATATAGTCATTGGCATTTAAAATAGAGAGCTATCTAAATTTTTGGAGATCAACTGTATTTTGGAGACAGACGAGACCTTTAAATGCTGAGGGGTTTGTTGTTGTCTTACCTGCATATTTTGCATATAATCCAATGAGATGCAGAGTTTTAATTTATTTTTAGTTCTTAAAGTTAAGGTAGCTTCAATATTTCACATTCCTTTTTCTTTTTGTTTTGTTTTTTGTTGTTGTTGTTGCTTTTTCGAGACAGGGTTTCTCTGTGGTTTTGGAGCCTGTCCTGGAACTAGCTCTTGTAGACCAGGCTGGTCTCGAACTCACAGAGATCCGCCTGCCTCTGCCTCCCGAGTGCTGGGATTAAAGGCGTGCGCCACCACCACCCGGCATCCTTTTTCTTTTTAAATAACTAGATTTGCTTTTCAAAGACTTGGGGATGGAATTAAGTTAGTGTCTTTCACTGAGGGTAAAGTGAACAAGAAAGTATTGAACAGTTAGGAGCACTGTGTCTAGTTTTGTTAGTTCTGTGTGGCCTTACTAATCAGTCTCTTGGCTTAAATGTTCGCTGCTTTTACTTTGACACAGTTGATTAACAGCACTGGGGTTCAGTTCCTGATATTTGTGTTGGCAATATATTTTAACCATATTTAAAGAGTATCAATTCTGGCTTTTTATGGAAAAGATAAAAAACAGTATATTCCTTTTGAGGGTTTTTTTAATACGTAAATATATATAGATATAATATATTATGGATTTTTTCTAATTTTTTATATTTCCTTACAATTTGTGGGTATTAATCTAACGTTAGACTCTGGCATTTACTAAGTAGCAAGTCTGGGCTTTCAAAAAACATGCATGGAAATTCCAGTTTTTATTAGCTGAATGAGGATATTTAGAATTCTCTTTTAAAAGTGACCTGATTACTAAATATCTTAATGTTTATTTTTAAACTAACAATTTGTTATGTCTTATTAGGCGGTCCTACGGTGCAGCTCAGATGTCTGTGAGCTGTGGCCAAGCGTTTTCTGTTTTCAGTTCTATAGCACAGAACACTGATTAGTAGTGTAAAGAGACATCCACATCATTGTTCTGGTTTTGTTTTTTCAGCAGGTTCAGGTGTCCCTTGAGTGACGTATCCTAAATGTGGGGGAGTGGGGTGTCAGAACCAGTTACCTGGCTTCTATTTTGTCCGTAGCTTAGATTTGTCCCTGTTGTCAAAACTATCCCCCAATGGTGTAGCACATACTCATGCATAAACTGTTAAATGAACATATTTGTATTTGTATTCGTTTTCAACATTGCCAAGGTGCTATGGGAAATTACAATTACAAAATTAGAAAAAAATAAAATTATCAAAAAGCAGGACTGGTTTTCTTTTCTCCAGGTGGGGTGTATCTACTGCTGTGTATTTCTCAGTAATTCCTATGCTGCGCACTCTAATCTGCCGTGCGAGCTAGAGCAGAAGCTCTCTTGTGTGTGTGGGTGGGCATTTTACTTGTAAACAATAGCAGTTCAACTTTATGATTCTGGGAATTTCCATTTCTACCTCTGTCAGCTACAAAATGATAGGGAAATGTGCAGTTTAAGGATTTTTGTCTTGGGACAGATTATATATAGCCTGCCTCGATATAGCAAATCAAGTTTAGGTTTGGGTGTTATTTGTTTACTTAATTTTATTTTGCGTGAGTGGGTGTTTTGCGTACATGTATGTAGTATATGCGCCACATATGTACCTGGTGCCCGCGGAGGTCAGAAGTTACAGGCAGTTAGGGACTACCATATGGGTGCTGGAAACTAACCCCCAGTCCTCTCCAAGAGCTGCAAGTGCTCTTAATCCTCTCTCCAGCAGGGGGGCTCTTTTAACGTCTGTCTTTAATCCCAGCTCTTGGGAAACAGGCAGCTGAATTTGAGACCAGAAAAGGCTGCACAGTGAAACTCTGTCTCAAAACAAACATAAAAGAGGACCTCTGGGCAAGGTAGAGAAATTTAAATGAATTTAGGTCCTTTGTTTACTTCGGCCTTTCCCATTGGGGGTTATTTTGGTTTGAGACAAAAGTTTTAGCATCTGTTACCAAATTAATGTGATAGGTCAGATAATCTATTGAACATGCTATAGTGCTAAAAATAAAAGAAATGGTGTTTCTGGGCAATTATGTCATAGTTATTCCTGAATTGCTTGGTTAATATAAGTTTTTAAATGTAGAAATCAAGTTTTCCTAAATGTGGCCTGATTTAAATTATATTATGTAATCTTAAATTAATTTGGTACAGTTTTATTTTAGATAGTAAACATTAAATAACTAGGTATTTGTTTTATAATCACTTTGCTCAGTAGTAACAGGGTCCTTTAAGCTGTTAGCACACTGAAGTTACCTTCTTAGTGAAGGCAAATGTCAGTGACAAGTCCCTAATGGTAAATGCTGAGAAAACATTGGAAGCCTTATATCAGTGTGTCAGTAAGTGTGTTGTCTCTGTCTCCTCACAGGGGCCGGAAAGATGGTTCAGTTTCCCCAATGGAGTTGTGAGCCAGCTGCCTGAGGGTGCTAGGGTTCAACCTGCAGTCCTCTGGAATAACAATAAGTGTTCTTAACCACAGACATCTTTCCAACCCTGTATTACTATTTTTCCTTGTTTTATTTCATTGTTTTGAGACAGTCTCATGTATCCCAGGTTGGCCTCAACCTCACTAGCCGAAGATGGTCTTGTACTTCTTATCATACTGCCTCCATTAAGTCAGTGGTTCTCAACCCCTTTGGGGTTCACACCTTATATCCTATGTACCAGATATTTACATTTATAATTCCATAACTAGCAAAATTATAGCAACAATGGAATAATTTTATGGTCGGGGATCACCACCGCATGAACTGTATTAAAGGGAGGTTGGGAACCACTGGTGAGCTAGGATTGTGGGCATGTACCCCCACTCTTGGTTTATCTCGTTCCAGGATAGGCTTTGTGCGTTCCTGGCAGGCACTCTACTTAACCCATGAGAATGTGTTCTTAGTGGGCACAGCCAAGTTAGTAACCTCACGTTTGCCATCCTGTGAAGCACTGGAGAACATCAAATACTGTGCCTCCACTTTCTTCCAATTTCTGTGTTTTTATTTGGGGATTGAGGCGCATATCTTCACGGTACATGAGGAGTTCAGAGGACAACTTGGAGGAGTCAGATTTCTCCAACCATGTGGATTCCAAGGAGTGAATGTCATCGGCTTGGTAGCAAGCACCATTACCCACCATAAGTGATAAATGTAATTAAATGTTTTTCTTTTAGGTTTTTATTCTATGTGTGTTAAGTGTTTTGCCTGTCTGTGTACCATGTGCCTCTGTAGGAAACCAGAAGAGGGTGCCATCCTTGGGACAGGTGCTAGGGATCGGGTTGCTGGCAGTTGACACATCCTCTCCAAGAACAGTAAGCGTTCCTAATCTGTGAGCCATTTCTCCAGTCTCTAATTTTTAAACTAAGGTTCATTTTTAGTAACTTCTGCAAGGAAGATTTCGTCATTGTTCTGGAATTGTGTTGATGTATGTTTATTTTGAAACTCTAGTTCACTGCTGCCCATGCCAGCTTTGATTTGTGGTCCTCCTGCTGCAGCCTTCCAAGCATTTATAATTGATTGTAATTTATAACGTGTGTATTGTTCGGCTGTGTGAGTCTATGTGCATCATGTGCATGCAGTGCCCACAGATGCCAGGGGGCCTTGGAAAAGGCAGTTTTGAGTCTGATGTGAATGCTGAGACCCAAACCCAAGTCCTCTGCAAGACTAATTAGAGCTCTTGCTGGGTTGTGTCTCCCTCTTCTGTTAAGGTCTCTAATTTGTTTAAGGTGCTGGAGATTAGATCTCTGAGACTGCTAGGTAACGCTCTGTCACACGACTACACTTGGAGTCCAACAGACAACATGTTTATGTGTGCACATGCAGGTATGAATGTATGCTTGCATACTTGACTGCATGTCAAGGCCAGAGGACAGGTTGCCTGTACCATATTAACTTTAAAGTAGTAAGCCTACTTGGCATACCCAGGGTAAACACTGAAGAGATATTATATCTCTTCATAGATTCCTAGATTGAATTTGCTTTATTCCTGCACATATATATGTGTGTACCATGTGTGTGCTTGGTACCTGAAGAGTTGAGAAGAGGACATAACTGATGCACTGGAAATGGACTTAGAGATAGGTTTGCGCTGTGTCACATGGGTGCTGACAAAGGTGTAAGCTATGTCATGTGGATGCAGGCTGTTGAACCTGGGCCCTCTGGAAGAGCAGCAGGTGTTGGTAGAGGGAGGCTGCTTGGCTAGCTTAGACCCCCCCCAAAAAAAAAAATCACACAGGAACTGTATTAATTAAATCACTGCTTGGCCCATTATCTCTGACTTCTTATTGGCTCACTCTTACATCTTAATTTAACCCATTTCTATTAATCTGTTTATTGCCACATGACTGTGGCTTACTGGGTAAAGATCCAGCGTCTGTCTCCGCCGGGCTGCATGGCTTCTATCTGACTCTGCCTTCTTTCTCCCGTGCTATAGGCCAAGCCAGTTTCTTTATTCAATAACCAATAAAAGCAACACAGAAGGACTTCCCACACCAAACAGGTGCCCTCTCCCAAGTCCTCCCAGATTCTCTCTCACCAACTGTATTTTATAAATGTGTGACTAGCCATGGTGTGTGTGTGGGGCGCACAATGCCATCATACCAGCACTGGGGCCTCTAACTTACTGAGTTAGATTTTATTTATTTATTATGTATACAACGTTATGCCCCCGTGTATGCCTACAGGCCAGAAGAGGGCGGCCAGATCTCATTACAGATGGTTGTGAGCCACCATGGTTGCTGGGAATTGAACTCAGGACCTCTGGAAGAACAGTCAATGCTCAACCACTGAGCCATCACTCCAGCCCCATAAGATTGTCTTTAAAGAAAAAAAGTGGACCACAGCCATGATGGTATAAATACTTTCTAACAAGATTTTGTGTCTTACTACAAGATACAAAATTAAGACAAATTTGGGAAAAGAGAACTCAGGAACAAAATCCTGCTCACAGTTGGTTTTGAAGTGGGGGAGGGTGTGGTGATATGGTTAGATGGAGGGAGGGTCCTGCTGCCAGCCCTCATAACCTGAATTTGATGGAAGGAGGGAGCTAACCCTCTCAAGGTGCCCTCTGACTTCCAGACATGCATCTTGGCACATGTGACCACCCCCACACAGTAAATGAAAGTAATAGAGACTAGGAAGACTGGGCAGGTGGTGGAGAACTTGCCGTGCAAGCAGGAGGCCTGAGTTTGAGCCCCAGAAACAGCCCAGGTGCAGTGATGTGCACCCATAATCCAGCTCTGGAGACAGAAGCATCCATGAGGCTTGCTGGCCAAATTGGCTGCAGACGGGGAACTCCAGGTTTGAGGCCCTGTCTCAAACATGGTGAAGAGAGATTGAGAGACACCTGATGTCAATTAGTAGCCTTCAAGTAAAGAGTAGGTACACACAGCCCAGAAATAAACCTAACAAAGGGTATGAAAGACCTCTGCAATGAAGATGTTTAAAGAAAAATGAAAACAAAAATTGATGAAAATGCAAGATTGAAAGAAAGGATTAGACCTCCCCTGTTAACAGTAAGCCGAATATTGTAAAAATAACTTAATACACGGATTCAATACAGTCCTGTCACAATTGAGTAACATTCTTTACAGACAGAAAAAGAATCCCAAAATTCATATGGAAGAACACATCCAAAAAGAGCTAAAATAATTATGAGCAGAAAACATGGCTAGAAGCTGGGCGGTGGTGGCTCACGCCTTTAATCCCAGCACTCGGGAGGCAGAGACAGGCGGATCTCTGTGAGTTCGAGACCAGCCTGGTCTACAAGAGCTAGTTCCAGGACAGGCTCCAAAGCCACAGAGAAACCCTGTCTCGAAAAACCAAAAAAAAAAAAAAGAAAGAAAGAAAGAAAGAAAGAAAACATGGCTAGAAGTATATTAGTATCCAATCTCAAATTGTATTAAACTCCTGTAGTGACAAAGTAGCATGGTAGCCGTGGTGCACACCTTTAACCCTAACACTCTGGAGGCAGGTGGAATCCCTGTGAGTTCAAGACCAGCCTGGTCTATAGTGTGAGTTCCAGGACAAGCTCCAAAAGCTACGGAGAAAGCTTGTCTTAAAAAAAAAAAGAATGCAGAACCTGTTTTTACTGCCAGAAGGCTGGAGCTGATGTTTTGTAGCCTGGTTACCTTTGAGCAGTTTGTAGGACCAAGGACTTTCAGACACTGAACCGTACCGCAGACCAGCATTTTGAAACTTGTTTCTCTCAGTCAATCTGGAGAACCTGTCTTTAGGGAAGGTAAAGGTGTCATGTGCACTTTACAAAGAGTTTAATGTCATGTCTGATCCGTGTTTGGCTTTGTTCCTCAGAGATCTAGGTATGTGGTGGTGTGCGTGTGGGGCTGACATAATCCTCACAAGAGTAGCTTTCTCCAGATCGCTGAGCTTAAATAAGCATAAAATAATCCACTTGGGTCAGACTCCGGATGTTTGAACCAGCGCTGGCTGCTGAGTTTCATTGGTCGGAACTGCCTTCTTGCCTCCCACGGCTTGTTACTCTGTTGCCTATGAAGTTTGCAGATGCCCCACGCCCACGAGCACCTAAAGGCCGGTTCTGTTTACCAGGAAAGTGGATCTCCTAAGGTGGGTGTCTGTTTACCAGGAACCTCCCTTAATCTCCCCAAAGGTCAACTACCCTGCAAGGGCATCTGGTTCTTAGTCTGTCCAAACAACTGCTAGATGAAATGGTGGAAGATGGCAACCTTGCCTTCGGGCGCCAGCAGCAGTCTGTTCGCTCAGGAGACCCCTAAGCTCATCTTTGGTCACTTTTTCTGTTGTCCCACCACAGAAGCTCGAGGACCTCCTATCACACAAGAGCCTTTCTACGTTGTCCCCTTGTACATCCCAACTTTTCCATATCCCCTTCCTAGTAAGGATTCCTGGCATCACTTGGCTCCCGCCCTGCACTTAGACCTCTGCACTCCTTCCCAAGGCCCCTGACCTCACCCATTCCTGCCTAGAACCATGTGAAAGTCAACAACTGTTTCCCCTGTCTCGTCCTGCCTAAGCTTGACTCAAGCGGGATCTCATTTTCAGCTTCACTGGCTCCCACTAAGCTCACTGTGCCATAGTCTCTAACCCGGTTACAGAGCCTGTGCCTTTACCACCAGCCCCCTACTAAAGATAGAGCGACTGTGAGAGTAGTCAGCCAACACCCCCATCCTCCTTCCTCTATTCTCCTGGCTCCTCCAAACTTAACTCGTGCCTACTGAAGTCCTAGCAACAGGCCCTATTCTCATTAGACGATTTAGTAGCCTGACCACCTGTTCCAGGAGCAGCAGGGTGCAGCGCATGTGCACTGAAACGATGCAGCCAGTCAAGGCACTGCCTGCTTACTGGGCATGCGTGCAGAAGGGGTGCTCTCTGCCAGGTTTCCACGCAGGCGCACCAGCTCCTCCCCAAGGAGCCTGGCCAGTTCTGGCTTTATTAATAACTTTGGGTCCAAAGATGGACATGTTGCTTGCTGATGTTACAAATGTAAGAGCCTTAAAGGGACAGGCGGTGGTGGTGGTGCACATAATCCCAGCACTCGGGAGGCAGAAACAGGCAGATCTCTGTGAGTTCAAAACCAGCATGAACTACAGAGGGAGCTCCAGGACAGAAAGGCTCAAGAGCTACAGAGAAACCCTGACTCGAAAAACTTAGAAAAAGAGCCTTAAGTTACTTATTTTTTTTTTTAGAAGAAAGCTTAGAAAATGCTCAGTTACCTGCCATCCTAATTTGGTTTCAAGCATAAAAGCCAGGCTTTGCCTTTTCCTAGAACTCACAGGTCAGGCTTCATGAAAAGCAGGCTCAAAACCACCATGCTGCTGCTACTTAGAAATTGCTCATTATTCCTTTATGCTCCAGTGATAATTCAAAAAGACTTGCCTTTCCAGTGGCTACTGTCATTAGTCAAGCATCTAAGGGTTGTGGTAAATGATTGGATGTTTCCAGATAGAAAGGAAAGGTAAAAGTTAAAAGATTAGGATGCCTGATGTTAAGCAGATGGTGGTGGCAGGTACCTTTAATCCCAGCACTCAGGAGGCAGGCAGATCTCTTAAGTTTGAGGCCAACCTGGTCTGCAAAGCAAGTTCCAGGACAGACAGAGCTTTTACACAAAGAAACCCTGTCTCAAAACAAACAAAGAAACAAATAAAAAAGATGGCTGGTGTTTCCAGGGGTCTTAAGCAAGCTGTGAATGTTATAATTTAATAACATGGCACTAGGGCTGGAAAGATGGCTCAGTGGTTAAGAGCATTGCCTGCTCTTCCAAAGGTCCTGAGTTCAATTCCCAGCAACCACATGGTGGCTCACAACCATCTGTAATGAGGTCTGGTGCCCTCTTCTGGCCTGCAGGCATACACACAGACAGAATATTGTATGCATAATAAATAAATATTAAAAAAAAAACACGGCACTAAGGAACACCATACAACAGAACTCTCACGGAAGGGGTTTATTAAGAGAGAAAGGCATACAAGCCTGCCTGCTTGCCCTCCTGCTTGTGCCAGCCTGCCTGCCCGCCTGTGCCAGTTCGCCCGTCTGCCTGCCTCTCAGAGGAGTGGTGGGAGAACAAGAAAGGGAAAAGAAGAGGAAGAGGAGAGAGAAAGCAGGCGGGGTTTCACTTTTTAAAAGGGTGGGGGTGCAGCCGACTAAGGTGTTGCCTGCCTGTGTACTGGGCATGCACAGGGGTGAGGCACTGTGCCAGGTCTCCCAGAAGTGGACCAGGTATGCCTAAATGCCAACATTCCTCATCTGTTTATTTTAGAAAGGTGAGGAGTTAGGAGTGGCAGGGAAAGTTTGGTCCTGCTGATCTGAGGCACTGGAGTCTTGGGGACCTGGGAACGCTGAGGTGCTGGCCACCTCCCGAGGTAGCTTACTGTTTCACATCATTGTCCAGGCTCTACAGAACTGTCTGGCACTGCTTGGACCTGGCAAGATGCTGGTAGGGCAGAAGATAAGGTTAAGTTTAGGGGAAATTTTTCCTTAGATCCTGGTACTTGAGGGAAGGGGTGTTCCAAGAGCAGGGAACGCTGGGAAGCTTAGGCTGTTGATTTTCAGTACTTCTCTGGAGTGCGGTTGACAGTGCATCTGACCTCTTCAGGGTGGGTCCAAGTCAACTCCCTGGATCTCACAAGAGGTTTTTGAGGGCACAAATAGATATGTTTTAGACACATTAGCATTCCCACTATTTGTATCTGTAACAAAATCCATATTTGTACCATATTATAGAAAAGGTGGTATACTCACACAGTGGTAGTACCCTGCCAGTTTAATACCCTATCAGCATTTCATCACTATGAACTTTTGGAATCTTTTTTTGTTGTTGTTTATTTTATTTATTTATTTATTTTTCAAGACAGGGTTTTTCTGTGTAACAGCCCTAGCTATCCTGGGACTTGCTCTTATAGACCAGGCTGGACTTGAACTCACAGAGATCTGCCTGTGTCTGCCTCCTGAGTGCTGGGATTAAAGGTGTGCGCCACACTGCCTGGCGAACTTTTGGATTCTTAATATAGCAGTAGCATAATGAGAGGGAGAAACCTGGAACATGTTTCATTCTTTTAAATTCTTCTCATCCTCAGACCTTCATAGCTTGCATTCTCACACCTTAAGTCTTCACATGCTTTCCTCATTCCCTGCTCCTTCTGCATCCTCTCTACTCCCCAGCTATGCTGGGTGACTGTGTACACAAAGTCTGAAGGATACTTGGATCTGAGGGATGAGGAAGGCACTGTTGCACCCGAAATCTGGAAGCTGAATCACTATCAAGAGACCAGCTCTGATGCAAAAACAGAGAGTCTTTATTTGTGAGTTAACTCAGGTCCCTCCATCCTTCTGAAGCGGCAATAGCAGCAATGACAGCAGCAGTAGCAACAGGAGAGATCCTGAGCAGCAAACAAGGGGTTGAAATAAGGAAAGAGCCTTAGGGGAAGTCCAAGCCCCTGGGCTTGTGCTTGGCTGTCCCCTGGAATTCAGACTTCCAAGCTTAGGATTGGCTGCCCCCTATGATGTAAGGAGGCTTTCCAGGCCTGAGGAGAGTTCCAAGCCTCTAGGGCCTCAGTGATTGGTCAGTTTTCCTTGTTCAGGGATTGGCTGGTTTAGTGTCAGGGGCAGAGATGGCTCCAAATCTGGGACCAAACTGTGTTTCTTTAATTCTTTTTACCTTTTTGATCCTAATTTTGGGATCAGGGTAAAATCTTTGGTATGCTCTGAATCTAGTATATTCTTTTGGTCCTGGTTTCAGGGTCAGGGACTTTTCTCTGGCTCTTAATTTGGGAACAGAGTATTTCTTCCCCCGGCTCTGGACCTATTTTCAGAGTGTGTCTCTTTTGTTGGGTTGGGGTTTGGAGCAGAACCATTCAGGGTCTAGGTAGGGTCTATGAATCAGGGATTTTCAGAGGCCTGGGTCTCTCAGGCACAACCCACCCAGTGAGTCATCACTCAAAGAATAGGGGCTGAGGGACTAAGCCTGAAGGACTCTTGGGTCCGAGAGATGAGAAACCAGGCCTTACTCATGGGAAGACAGAGAAAGGGGGCTCACCAGTCCTACCGGTGCTAGATGGAGGGGCCCAGAGTCAGTTGGAGAAGCAAAACATATGGACTTGATGTCAGTGTCCTGTTGTACCTCAGAGTGCTGGGGGGCAGGAGGAAACCCCAGGAGAGCCTGCCAAGATCGTGGCACCAATGTTATAATTTTAAAAAACGGCAGGCAACAAGCAGCCTTGGCAGGTTGGAGCCAAGAGGCCCCACTGCAGGTGAGAGAGACTCACCGTGCAAACGGCACTCACATAGAGGATTGTATTGGGGGAAAGGAAGGAGAGATAGGAGGTATAGAGCTGCCTCATGGGAAGAAAGAGAACGAGAGAGAGAAAGGGGGGGGGAAGGGAGAGAAAACAGGTGGGATTCTGCCTTTTAAAAGAGGGGGTGCAGCACATGTACACAGAGCCCACACAGCAGGCCAGGGTACTGCCTGCGTACTGGACATGCAAACGGGGGTGACACACACACGGGGGTGACACACTCTGCCAGGTTTCTAAGGGGCAGGCCAGGTGTGCCTGAATGCCAACAGTGAGGATCTGATGAAATTATTAAAAGTGTGTAAAGAATGATACTTAAAGATTATATATATAATGTTGAAACTTCAAAGTTCAAAACTTAACATATTACCGGGCGGTGGTGGCACATGCCTTTAATCCCAGCACTCGGGAGACAGAGGCAGGCGGATCTCTGTGAGTTCGAGACCAGCCTGGTCTACAAGAGCTAGTTCCAGGACAGGCTCCAAAACCACAGAGAAACCCTGTCTCGAAAAACCAAAAAAAAAAACAAAAACAACAAAAAAAAACTTAACATATTAATAAAGTCTAGTCTGGGTCGCAGTCATAAACACTGGCTGCTGTAGCTTTCAGTTGTATGCTGATTGCTCATGTTCTTATCCCCAGAACCATCTTCCGGTTCCTCAAACTCTTCCCCACCGTCATCTTTCCTGCCAGGAAACTTCTGTCTTATTGCAAATGAACTTCATGTTTCTGTCATGTTGGCAACTTTTCAGGCTTTGTTTTTGTTATGGTTCAATCCATGGTGTTTTCCAGCTGTCTGCAGACACTCACGATTACAGTGAGGATTTCAGTGTCGAGTACAGTGGTCCTGTTGATACATAAAACTTGATCTCTTGTCAGCTCTCTTACCCCCAACCTCCCAGGCAGTGTGATAGGCATAGACATCTCAAGCCTATCCCCCAAATAAAGATCCCCGGGCTCCTTAGCTCTATTTCGTCCCAGCAGGTTTCTACCCAGCTTTCAGATACCATCCAGGAACCAACTTCAGCCCTGTAACTACTCTAAAACCTGCTCACTTATTTTAACTTCAGAGGTCCTACAAAACCTGGAAGTCCTAAAATTGCTAACCATTGAAGTGGGGGGGAGGGGATTTCCTCTTCTTCAGTGAAGGATATTGCTGTTATGTGAGCTTGTCTGGCCAAGTGGAAGTGTAGATTACACACATTGGTTTACAAACTACAGCCTCCAGAGGCCAACCCCCAGGAGGAAATTCCTGCCAGAGTCCTCTCAAGGGCACTCGATGAAAAATGTGTTAACTGGGGGGAGGGAACGCAGGTCAAATAATCCCAAGCTAACTCCGAATAGAGTATTCTAAGGTTTTCCTTTATTAAAAGGGAACTCACGGATCACAGAGAGGAAATAGGAATGGTGTCTGACATCCAGGTGTGGCTCACAGAAGAGAGAGGCCAAGTAGGCGGGACCATGGCTTTTTGGTGCCCAAAGTCACGCCCCAACCTGGTCCAACCTCTTAAAGGCCATTGGCTGAAGGAGGTTCCCCATGAGGCACTGGCTTCCACCCCTCCTTAGTCTGCTAATCTCTATCCTTCTCATAATAATGGTTGCTCCTTTTCCTCGAGGAGAGAGTTAGTGAAATAACACAACACCCGGGGCTGGAGAGATGGCTCAGCGGTTAAGAGTATTGCCTGCTCTTCCAGAGGTCCTGAGTTCAATTCCCAGCAACCACATGGTGGCTCACAATCATCTGTAATGAGGTCTGGTGCCCTCTTCTGGCCTGCAAGCATACACACAGACAGAATATTGTATACATAATAAATAAATAAATAAATAAATAAATAAATATTAAAGAAAAGCCACAATGTTAAAAAAAAAATAACACAACACCTTGCACAGCTTTGGACTAGTGCTTCTGGCACCTCCTCTTCTCAACTCCCCAGTCAGCAGGAAGCAGCCAAAGTACTCTTGTTCCCCCTTATCAAACGCTAATGAAAAGATCAGTCAGGTGGCTCAGAAATAAAACCACAGCCCTACAGCCACCTAATCTTTTAGTTTATTTTGCATACAGACGTCTTACCTGCATATACATATGTGCGCCATGTGCATGCCTGCTGTCTGTGGAGGCCGGAAAAGGGCACTGGATCTCCTGGAGCTAGAGTTGTGGTGGGTACCCCCGGTGACATGAACGCTGGAAACACAGACCCAGATCCTCTACAAGAGCAACAAACGCTCTTAACTGCTGAGCATCTCACTAACTCTACCACCTCGTTTTGGACAATTTGTTAAAAACGTATATTAGAAGGTGGAGATGAAATGGCTCAGTAAGTAAAGGCATTTGCCACCCAACTGGAGGACCTAACTCTATCCCTGGGGCTCATCTGGTATGCACTATGATAAAAGGTTTAGGCATACTGTCCCTGTCGATGCATTTGGCTGACCTCAGACTCACAGAGATCCACCTGCCTCTTCCTTCTGAGTGTTGGGATGTAAGGGTGTGTGCTGCACCAGACTGTCAATCCCTTCATGTGCTGCTCACCTATTTCTTTCTTGGTGGTATCTTTGTGATGAATAAGGCCAGGTGAATGACCCCAGCCTTGTCCTGGAACCATGGCAGTATCAGAAGCTGGATATGAAGACAGATGGACCTCCAGTGTCCGGCATGGAGGAGGCTATGGCGCAGCTTTCTTCATTCCTCCTAAATCTGAGTGCATCTGATGCCCCCGCCTCCACCATGCCACCCATGTATGACCCCGACAAAATCAAAGTCGTGTTCCAAGACGCACTGGAGGAAAGGTTGGCTCCACATCACCTTGGCCCCCGTCTCCAGAAAAAGCTGATGACACTGCTAAGATCGCCAGTGGCTGAGCAGGCTTAAGGTCTACTCACAGAACCAGCACAGATGTCTTCTTTCCTCCTCACAAGTTCATTGACTGAATATTCTCACGGGACAGTGTTTCTCTTCTGTGATGGGGGTCTTACTATTTGTTCAACTTGAAATGAACGTGTGACCCCGGGGTCCACTTTCCTGTGGATGTGTGCTGCCTGACAGAGTTCTTACTGTAGATTTTAGAAACCTCTGTAGACACGTGTTTTTAAATTTTAAAACAAAATTTTGTTTGTTGTTTTTCTAAGACAGGATCTGTCTGCTCTCCATGGTCCCCATGTGCTGGAGTTATAGGCGCAAACCACAATAACTTGTTGCGAATGTATTTTGACTGCATGTGAAACACTAATTCAAAGCAACTACGGGGCTGTGGAGATGCCTACATAGGCAAAAGTATTGCTTCCAGGCCAGGCAAATTGATCTCCATCCCTGAAGCCACAGGATGGGAGGAGAGTCAACTCTCAGAAGTTCTCCAGTTCTTCTTGACTCACTTCTCCACAATGCCACGGCCCAGGTGCATGCACACACACATGCATGAATGCACACACACAGAAATATCACTAAATTTGAAAAGAATCAGTATTTTCCTCCCCATCGTATCTTCCCTGTTATTTCAGTAGTCTAGAGAAATGATACCAAGTTCCTTGGTAAGTCTTCCTAACGGGTCCCCCTCCCCGGAACAGACGCATGAGCCTTCATAATTGTCTCAGAGCACAGAAGAACAGAAAGGTCACTCAGCTGATTTTCAGAGGTGAGTAGGATTTCTCTATCAAAAGAGAGCAAGGAAACCGAGACAATGATGGCTCACTGCAAATAGACCTTTAAAATACTGAATAAAATATTAGTAAATGAAATTCACTATTGGATAGCATACGAACCAGAAACCAAGCTGGAGACTTAAAAACACATGCACACAGGAGGGGGAGGGAAATAGCAGGCAGGGAGGAGGCAGAAATTTTTTCAATTAAAAAAAGACACATGCACACAGACAGAGACACGGGGACAGGGGTCATCCTTGATACAAGAATGCCAAGTTTGCTGTGCTCCAGGGAAGCTTATATAGGGATCCTTAACTGATAGCCACGCCCCAACTCTCAGGATCATTCAGCTACAGGCCTAACCAAAACCAACTCCCCTGCCATCAGGGTCTCGTGCTCAAAGCAGCTACAGGCATAGGTAAAACAAGTTGTTTTGCTCAGTTCACTCCAGCAGGCAAAGAAAGTCAAGGGGCCAGGGGTCTGCAGCCCCCAACCCACTATTGAAAATTTTAAGGCCTTGCTGGGCAATGGTGGCATACACCTTTAATTCCAGCACTCAGAAGGCAGAGGCAGGCAGATCTCTGAGTTCAAGGCCAGCCTGGTCTACGAAGCTAGTTCCAGGACAGCCAGGGCTACACAGAGAAACCCTGTCTTGGGGGACGGGGGGGGGGAGTGCAATCTCGCCCAAATTCACACATGAACCCACAGCAACACATACATGTGCCTTTCCACCACCACATACAAAGATAACTATTGTTTACTTATTTTAGCCCTGCTGGGAACTAAATCTAGGATTTGTGTGTGAAAGATGTGTGCTCTGCCATGAAACTATATTCCCAATTCCAAAAGCAATTTAAAAAAATCCCACTTATAAGAACAGTAATCTCATTAAAATATTTAAAAATAACTAAAAATACTAACTATGCCAGTTATGATGGTGTACACCTTTAATCCCAGCACTAAAGAGGCAGAGGCAGGAAGATCTCTGTGAGTTTGAGGCCAGCCTGGTCTACATAGTGAGTTCCAGGACAGCCAGAGCTACATAGTGAGACCCTATCTCAAAACACGAAAATAAATAAACCTAATGACCCAAGCAAGTCTGATGCCAGAACTATCCTAAATCTCACAACACTCTGAACCCCAGCAAAGCTCTTCTGTGACCTCAGGTTTCATCATCAACAGTTGGATTTTTAGGATTGGAGAAATGCTTCAGGGGCAGCTTGCAAGCAGATATGCTGCTGCCTACATCTTGATCAGTGGAACAGGAAGTGGACTGAGTGACACACTGAGTAAAATTTAAGCAAAAGAGACCTCAAAGCCCACCCCTACAGTGACACACTTCCTCTAACAAGGCCACACCTTCTAATGTGCCACTCCCTTTGGGATTATGGAGGCCAATTACATTCAAACTACCACATTCCACTCCCTGATATCCATAAACTTGTAGCAATATCATAATGCAAAACGTATTTATTCCAACTTCAAAAGTCCCCATAATCTATCATAGGCTCAACAATGTTTATAATCTCAAAGTCTCTTCTGAGATTCATGCAATCCCCTCTAAATTCAGAATCAAAAAGCAGATCACATACTTCCAACAGCACAGGATATACATTACTATTTGGGTGGAGCTCTGTCTGGGTTCTCCCAACCCAACTCCAAACCCTGCCAATCATTACCCCATGAAACAGGGGCTTCTTCCCCAAAGATGCCCAGAACCACACCTACAGGCTTTTTTTTTTGGGTTTTTTTTTTTTTTTTTGGTTTTTCGAGACAGGGCTTCTCTGTGGTTTTGGAGCCTGTCCTGGAACTAGCTCTTGTAGACCAGGCTGGCCTCGAACTCACAGAGATCCACCTGCTTCTGCCTCCCAAGTGCTGGGATTAAAGGAGTGTGCCACCACCGCCCGGCCCTCCAGGCTATTTAATATCTGGTCCCCCAACTTGCCACGTCGTTCTCTTTAATGACTTTCTCCTCCCCTCCCCAGACCACCTGGGAGTTGCTTTGCTTAATAAACCTGAATTTTTAATTCTTAATTCGACTTAGTTTGATTGGCTACATCGGCAGAGAGACTTAATATTGGGCACACTTTCATTTGGTGCATTTTCCAGGAAGGAGTTGATCTCCCCCTTCCCTCTTTGGTCCTCTTCCATGTGGGTGGGAAGGCACTCTTTTCCGAACCCATCCTCTGCCGGGCTACATCAGCTTCTGGACTGGTAAACTGCCTATCCCAAGAGGTCCTCAGAGGCCTGGGACCTCTCCTGATTTTGGAGTGATCCTACCAAAGATGCAACTGCACTAGGACCACTGATCCTCTGTTCTGTGGGGACCCTTCCTCAGAAGACATCCTGATTAAGGCACACCCCACACCCTTTTCTTGACCCAAAGTTTACAGTTGTGGATATAGTACTTTAGGCTTTGGATCCCAATACAGACTTGTTAGATGGACAGTTGCAGTTCTAAGCCAGACCCCCATCTCCTTTGGAGTGTCTTTTGCAAAATCTTTTTAAATTGGGGCTACCTGACACCATATGTCCTGAATGCCTGATTTCTCTGTGCACTAAGGCTTGGCCACAATATGTCCTTGATGTTAAAGATGGTTGCCAGAGGAAACTTTTGAATTTTCCATACTCTGTATACAGAAGTTTTTGTCTTGCCTGGTTCTGCAGCCATTCAGTTCCAAAGAAACACACAGAGGCTTATATTAATTATAAACTGATTGTTCTATTAACTAGTAATTAAAACTTAAACTAACCCTTTATTCTTGTCTATGTTTGTCACATGGCTTGGTACCTTTTATCAGTAAAGCATTATCATCTTGCTTTCTCTGCATCTGGCTGGTGACTGTAGACTGAGCCTTTCCTCTTCCTAGAATTCTCCTACTATGGTCACCCTGACTATACTTCCTTCCTGGCTACTGACCAATCAGCATTTTATTAAACCAATACAAGTGACAAATCTTTACAGGGTGCAAGAGCATCATCCCACAGCAATCCTCCTTGAAAATTTTCACCAATGTGGGGACAAGTGGACAGCACTTCCGTATGTCCACAGCTTCTGGGTCCTGTGCTCCTGCGCTTCCCTCAGTAGCCCGTGTTTCATGGGACTGGTCTTGTTGTCTAGGCTCATAGTGCCCCCAGATTCCGGCCTATCTGGGAACTGGGACCCTGAAAATTCCACCCTGATTGTGCTGCCAGAGACACTGGCCCCTCTCTCACTCCTGCCCAACCCTGCCTATCAACCCCCTTCCTACAGGGCCACAGGTTCCATTCAGTAGCCAACACTTCTCTCATTCCTCTTCCTATCCACCCCTCCTTCCTTCTGCCCCCTCCTGGACAAAGGTCAAGGTCAACTTCCTCCTCCTTACCCACCTTCCTCTTCTCTCTTTCCTCCTACAGCTCCTCCCTACCCTTCCATGCCACAACCCACATCCTGGTCTTCTATACATTGGCCTAATCCCCCTGAATCTTCCTGGTCTCTTCTCACAGCTGGACCTGCCAAGACTCTTGCCTTCTTCTGCCCTCTCTGAGAAAGAGCTGCGGTTGATGGAACTGTTCAAGTCCATGCTCTTTTTTTCTTTTTTTTTTTTAGAGACAGGGTTTCTCTGTAGCTTTGGAGCCTGTCCTGGAACTCCCTCTGTAGACCAGGCTGGCCTCAAACTCACAGAGATCCACCTGCCTTTGCCTTCCTAGTGCTGGAATTAAAGGCATGTGCCACCACTGCCCGGGTCCATGCTCCTTTCTCCCTTCAGGACCCCTCACAGATAGAAAAGTGGTTGGGTTCCTTCTCTGCTAATCCTTCTGTTGATATCAAGGAGTTCCATTACCTGTCCCAAACCAACGATCTGACATGGCATGATCTCAATGTCATCCAGGCCTCCACTCTCCCTCCTGAGGAACGAGGTCAAGTTCAGGCAGCAGCAAGACAGTGTGCTGACCAGACTGGCCTAGTGCATAATATGCTTCTTGTGGGTGACTGGGTGGTGCCAGCTATAGAACCATAGAACTGATAGCTGGGACCATCAGTCAGGTATGATGACTGGCAGAGGTGGGACCTCATGGTCCACTGCTCCTGTCAGGGTATAGAGATGTCTTGGAAAAAGTTGTTAATTTTGATAAACTCCAAGACGTTACACAGTGAGTCAATGAAAATCCAGCCATTTTTCTCAGTAGGTTACAAGAGACCATGGTTCAATATACCCACCTTGACCCAGCTTCTCCAGGGGCATCCACTGTCCTGGTCATCCATTTCCTTTCTCAGTCGGCACCAGATGTTAGAAAGAAATTGAAAAAGGCTGAAGAGGGTCCATACAGAAATTGGCTCAGGACCTTTTCCACCTTTATCCCTGGTCCTAGCACTCTCCTCCAATATGTGGATGACCTCCTTCTCTGTAGTCCCTCCCTGCCTCTGTCCTAATGGGCCATCTCTTCACTTCTAAACTTCCTTGGCTCCCTGTGATATTGAGTTTCACCTGCTAAGGTTCAGCTATGCTCTCCCACTCTGGTGTATCTGGGTGTTTAACTCAGTCCAGGGTCTAAGACCCTCCCCACCTGTAACAGGAGAGGTGCTTGTTTGTCCTGGCCGCCCCACCAGCTTAGTTCCAAAGTCAGCACACAGAAAACTGTATTAATTAAACCACTGCTTGGCCCATTAGCTCTAGTTTCTTATTGGTTAATTCTTACATATTAATTTAACCCATTTCTATTAATCTGTGTATCGCCACTTGGCAGTGGCCTACCGGATAAAATTCCAAGCGTCTGTCTCTGGCAGATCCATGGCGTCTCTCTCTGACTCTGCCTCCTTTCTCCCAGCACGCCATTTAGTTTTCCCCACCTACCCAAGTTCTGCCCTATCAACAGGCTCAAAGCAGTTTCTTTATTAACCAATGAAAGCAACACAAATACAGAAGGACCTCCCACACCACTCACCCCTGACAGGGCCCAGGCCCTGTGAGATTTATAGCCCTTGACCACAGCAGCTCAGATTCTCTCATTTTTGGCCTGATGGGATCTTCCACCACTGAATCCCTAACTTTGTCATTACAGACAAGCCCCTATACCAGGCAGCCAGAGAGACCCCCAGAGGGCTTCTTACCCACCTGACCACCATCCTCCGTCCCTTCTCTTTACTGCAAAATTCCCTTCTTTTAACAGTCTCTACCCTTGCTCTTCCAGACCCCATACAACTTTATCACCTTTATACAGATGAGAGGTTGGGAGTGGCCACTGGGGTTCTAGTTCAAACGTTTGGACTTTAGAATCAGGCTGTCACTTTTTTTGTTCAAACAACTAAACCCCACTGTCTGTGAATGACAGCCATGCTTGTGAGCCTTGGCCACAGCAGCTAAACTCACTGGGGAGGCACTCAAGATCACCCTGTTCCAGCCAATCACAGTACATCCCACCCACCACCTCTCAGACCTGAGCCACTCTTCTCTCTTTTTCCTTGGGCCTTCACAAGTCCAAGTCTCTCATTTACTGTTTCTAGAAAACCCTAGAATTACCTTGAACTCCAGCCCTGCTCTGAACCCCATAACCCTCCTTTCTGTCCCTTTTTTCTCTGGTTCCTCCTCTCATTCTTGCCCAGAGACTGTAGAAGTCTTGTGCTCACCCAGTCTGGTCTCCTAGACCCCAACTGAGCTTCTTTGTTGCTGGAAATTCTATAATAGACAGATCAGGAAATCTCCAGGCGGGGTATGCAGTGGTCACTTCTACTAAAACAGTCCAAGTGACCTGTCTGCCAAAAGGGATCTCTTTCACAAAAGCCTGAATTAATTACCTTGACTAGAGTGCTCCACACAGCCAAGAGACAATGGGCTAGCATTTATACTAACTCTAAACTCTTTTTAATAGCCCAGATTCATTCTGTCCTTTGGAAGGGAAGAGGCTTCCTCAATACAAAGGGCACTCCCATAGTTAATGGACCCCGTATAGCCAACCTCTTGGAGGCCCTCCAGCTCCCTGCAGAAGTAGCCATAGTCCGCTGCCAGGGACACCATTCCTCCAAGGACCTAGTGGCCTTAGGTAATGCCAGGGCTGACTGAGTAGCCTGGGGACTGACCTCCAGCTCCTTTGGATTAATAGAACAAATTTTGTTTTTGACACCCTCCTATCAACCCTTCTATCAACCTGAGAAGGATGAACTACTGAAAAGGGGGTCACACAGACAAAAGGTAGATGTTTTATTTAAATAACCACCCCCTTCTCCCTCAGGATCAGGCACTCTCCATCATTTCAGACATCCATCAAACCTTGCATATAAGGCCCCAAAGCTTTGTTCCATTTCTTAGGGCCCCTCTTTGACTACACCCTTGTTTTACAGGCTCACTCCTGCCAGACATGTGCTAAGGGGGCCCTATAGACACAGCAGCCCCTGCACCATCTTTGAGATCAACCAACCTGGCCAGATTTCACCCACATGCCCACTCATAAGAGAGCACTGTTAACACTCTTACCTCCTAACTCTTGTCAACACTTTTACAAGATAGATAGAAGCATTTCCCACCTCCAAGAAGACAGCAGCTGTAGTGGCTCGGGTACTCCTGGACCACATCATCTCTGGGTTTGGCGTGCCACAGACCATAAAAACAGACAACAGGATAATCTTTACTTTCAAGGTCACAGAGCTTGTGTTAGAAGCTCTCAACATTTCCTGGAAGCTCCATATCCCCTGCCATCCACAATCCTCGAGTAGATGTAGTTAGGGAATAAAATGTAATCATCTGAAAAGAGCTGTAAATGTGTGGCTATATAGGGGAGATGTATGTATGTACAGAGAGATATGTAACTCTAGGAGAGATGTATGTATGTACAGAGAAATATGTAACTCTATGTAAAATCCCTGCTGAGTCTTTCTTAGGGTGAGTTTTTAACCATAAAAACCATGTTTTAGATTAGCATATTTCAGTTAACAAGAATAGTTAGCCAGAAGTGGACATTAGCCAGAGGAGGCCTCTATAAATTGGTGCTTGCTGCTGTCTTTTGATGTAGCCATTTGCTCAGCCAGTCCACCAAGCTGAAGGTGTGCCCTGTGGCCTTGGAATGTGGTCAAGGTCTGTACTGCCTAGGGAGCAGCTTTTTAGTCCTAGAGGGCTGGAGAGAAGGGTCCAGTTTCTGAATCTGGGTTGTTGTCTTGATCTTGTTGTGAGGCCTTCTAATGTTAATCCCATGGACATGAGGAGAAAGACCTCTGACCCAAATCATGGCCATATTAATTAAAGCCATCTGTCTCTCCCTAAAGGTGGAGTTCAAGAGATCAGCACTGAGCATGGGCAGAATAAGGGTTTTTATACTTCAGGAGTAAGGGCTTTTCAAATGGGGGTTGGTCAGGCAAATAAACAGGGTTACAAAAGTAGAAGAACATAAACATAACAAGTTGGTCATAACAATCCTTTGAAACAAAGTCATGGTTGGAAGGTGACCATAACAAGGTAGTCATAACAAGGTAGCTGTAACAAAGTAATCATAACAAGGTGGTCATGACAACCTTCTCGAGCAAAAACATGGTTGCAAGGTGATCATGACAAGGTAGTCATAACAACAAGTGGTTATAACAAAGTAATTATGGCGATTTAAAAGAAAATGGCTCCATAGGAAGTAGCACTATTGGGAAGTATATACTTGTTGGAGTAGATGTAGCCTTGTTGGAGGAAGTGTGTCACTGTGGGGGTAGGCTTTGAGGTCTTTTATGTTCAAGATATGCCCAGTGTGGCACACAGTTCACTTCTTGTTGCCTTCAGATCAAGATGTAGAACTCTCAGCTCTTTTTCTAACACCATGTCTGCCTGCATGACACCATGCTCTATATATTGATGATAATGGACTAAACCTTTGAAACTGTAAACTAGCCCCTTTATAAGAGTTGCCATGATCATGGTGTCTCTTCACTGTAATAGAAACCCTAACTAAGACAGTCGTTATAACCAGGTATGGTTGCAACATGATCATAACCACATCCTAAAGCAAAGGCACAGCTGTTGTTTCCTGGAACATGCAGCTCAGAACCATTTGTAGCTAAGGTTACAGGTTGGCCATAGCCCAATCCTTGAGAAATAAATATTTAGTCATAATCAGGAATGAACCTAGTTTGTCTTCACTGTAATATAGCTTTCAAGCCCAAGATGGAGGCAGGCTGGTTCATTAAGATTCCCTGTAACTGGAATTATTGGTGGTTGTGAGCCACCATGTGAATGCTAGTAACTGAACCCAAGTGCTCTGCAAGAGCAACAAGGGCTATTAACCATTGAGCCACCTCTTTAGGCCCCTTATTTATTTATTTTTTGATACACAGTTTTTCCCTGTAGTTCCACTGATCTGGAATTTGCTGTGTAGCCCAGGCTGGCCTTTATCTTCTAGTCCTCCTGTCCTAGCACTCTCTATGTTGGTATTTCAAGCATATACCATCCTCCATAGCCTGCAAAGCTACATATCTACTTGTCTATCCGTGAAATACAAGGTGACTATTAGCCACACCTATTGGCAATAATCTTGAGAGAGCAGAACTCTCTGATCTAAATCTAGGTGGGACCTTTGCTTGAGGTAGAAGCACAATAACCTTGAAGAAGTAGAGGTAAGTTCCAATTCTCTGACCTTTTATCAAAGTGGAAATAGGCTCACATTTTTGGGCCTCTACACTCTGTAGGCTAGAGAGATGTCTCAGTGGTTAAGAGCATTGGCTACCCTTCCAGAGGTTCTGAATTCAATTCCCAGCAACCACATGGTAGTATACAACAATCCATACTGAGATATGGTGCCCTCTTCTGGCCTGCAGATATACATGCAGGCAGAATACTGTATACATAATAAATAAATAAGTCTTTAAAAAAAGAAGTTCTTCTAGGAAAGAGCTCCTGTGTTCCAGCCAGCATCTACTGCCACCCTCTGTATGAGATACCTTAGTGCTGCAGTGACCACTGGAATCTTAGCCCCACCTGTATCTAGAGGAGCAATCACTGGAACCAAAGCCCTGCCTACACCTGGAGGAGTGATCACTGGGGCTGGGACCCTTCTGCACCTTGAAGAGCCATCATCTGAGACTTGGGCCCACCTGCACCTGGAGAAGTGATCACTGGAGGTTCTGCTCTGCCTGTACCTGAAGAAACATTCAATGGAGCTACAGTCCCCAACTACACCAATTGCAGGAAGAGGAACCCCCTGAAACACAGACTCCACCTATACCCATTGGAGAAAGAGATGGGTAGACAACAAGGTAAGACTACACTAAACATAAAGAGCGGTACATGTAAAGATGGAAAATACACAGAGAGTCTGGATTATGTTTATTATTGTGTGTTCTTTGAATTTTCTGACTGTGGATGAGCTAAGTACAGAGAGACATTACATTGTACGGGCTGCTAAGCTAAACCAGCATATATATTTTACAGGTATCTTGACTTCAAAATTTGGGTCTAAGGATATGTTACTTTGGAAAAGAAGTTCTACTATTGTTTCCACAGAAGATGAGAATCTGTGGATTCCTTCCAAACTAATGTGGTTTTATTAAACAAGACTCCCCGAAACAATGACCCAGATGGTCCAACATCCATGATAACTCCAGGACTGCTGGCTGAGATAAACCTACCACACAGGATGCCCCATGACAGATCTAATTAGCAGCATCTCCAATCAGCAGGAAGTAGTCTAGACAACAACACCCAAATTCCCTAAATGATTGTTTATAAATGTTTGTTTACATTTAAAGGGTGATATACTATAGATATGAATACTTTACATTGATATGGATCTTGATCTATTGATACAAATTTTAGGTCAATTTTGTTATATGCATATTTCTGCTCTTTATTAAGGTATTGTGTTTGTGCAGATCATTTAAAAATGTAATGTATAATTAAGAAATACAGGTTAATAGATAATCATCTATAATAGTCAAGCTTGTAGTCATGTTAGTTAGGTTTTCTAGATATATAAACATATATTTCAGTTAAATAATCTTCAAAACTTCCCAAGACCTACAGAATATGGCAATTAAAATGTTTTAAAAACTTAAGACTTTTTATGACAATGAGACACATTTGCTCCTGGCAGCACCAATCTACTTCAAGAGGATAATGGGCATCGAAGAAGTTTCTTATGGACTTTGTTAGCCATTTGGGCAAGAAATTGATGGAGGAGTTACTTTCATTGGTTAATAAAGAAACTGCCTTGGCCCATTTGATAGGCCAGCCCTTAGGTGGGTGGAGTAGACAGAACAGAATGCTGGGAAGAAGGGAAGTTGGGCAGATGCCATGCTTCTTCTCTCCAGGGCAGATGCGATGAAGCTTGAGCCCAAGATGGACATACACTAGAATCTTCCTGGTAAACCACCACCTCGTGGTGCTACACAGATTATTAGATATGGGTTAAAGCAAGATATGAGAGTTAGCCAGTAAGAGACTAGAACTAATGGGTCAGGCAGTGTTTAAATGAATACAATTTGTGTGTTGTTATTTCGGGTGTAAAGCTAGCTGTGCGGGAACCGGGCAGGATGAAAAGCAGGCCTGCCCACAGCTCCCACTACAAGAAACCACTCTTGTCTGGACTGCTTGGTGTTATGCTATATGAACTGGATATGCAGGACCCACAGAAAAATGACTGTTAAACTTGCCTAAAGATGAGACTGTCCTTCAGGGTTCTTACTTCATAAAAGAGTCTTCCAGACATTCTACAGGACACAGAAGAAAGCAACTGATAAACTTTGTCAATACAAGCCATAAGAGATCTTCAAATTTCCTGCTTCATGGAAAAGTCTGCTGGGTGCTATGGGCCTGGAAGCTGAAGGTGGGTGTCACAGTGTTTCAGAAGAACTTGGGTGACTGCCCAGGCAGTGAGATGTATCTGTCAATGCTAGAGTTTTGAAAGTTGCTTACAATGTACTTCCTGCTTACTTAGATAATACTATATCCTTCTGGGGTCTTTGATGGAGTTAAAGAATATATAGTTAGGGACTGGAGAGATGGCTCAGAGGTTAAGAGCACTGGCTCCTCTTCCAGAGGTCCTGAGTTCAATTCCCAGCAGCCATATGGTGGCTTATAACCATCTGTACTGAGATCTGGAGGCTTACATTGAGGCAGGCTTACATTGAGGCAGAATGTGCGGGCTTACATTGAGGCAGAATGTTGAATTCATAACAAATAAATCTTTTAAAAAAGAATAGATAGTTAGAATTATAGTTTACCTTAGTTATGACAAAATATAAAGTAGATATAAATACTGTAACTGTAATTCTTGCATGTCACCTGTTTTGTTATATGTAATTTTACTATGTTAAAGTTAAAACCTTACTTTTTTTTTTTTTTTTTTTGGTTTTTCGAGACAGGGTTTCTCTGTGGTTTTGGAGCCTGTCCTGGAACTAGCTCTTGTAGACCAGGCTGGTCTCGAACTCACAGAGATCCGCCTGCCTCTGCCTCCCAAGTGCTGGGATTAAAGGCGTGCGCCACCACCGCCCGGCTCTTACTTTTTATTTAAGCAAAAAAGGGGAAATGGTGTGGGCAGTCCTTCTGCAAATTTGTTGCTTTTACTGCTTAATGAATAAAGCTGTTTTGGCCAGTGGTTTAGCAGAATAGAGAAATCCCAAGCCGAGATAGAGGAAAAAAATAGGCAGAGTCAGTGAGAAGTCATGTAGCCGCTGTAGGAGACAGATATCTCCACTGGAAAACTTTTTTTATCTAGAATTCCTTTCCAATCTCTATCAGGTTTCATGTGGATTTAGCTAGCCCCAACTCGGTTGTCAATCTGCAGACAGAGGGTATTCATTTGTTCCCCTTCACTTAGACCCAAAATAATCACACAGAAACTATATTATTTGCAATACTGTTTGGCCAATAGCTTAAGTGTATTTCTAGCTAGCTCTTATATCCTAAACTAACCCATCTCCATTAATCTGTGCATCACCACAAGGTTGTGGCTTACCGGCAATGTTTCAACAGGCTGC
The DNA here is from genome assembly GCF_950005125.1 of Chionomys nivalis. NCBI lineage: Eukaryota > Metazoa > Chordata > Mammalia > Rodentia > Cricetidae > Chionomys > Chionomys nivalis. The sequence continues at coordinate 57,162,192 of NC_080102.1, forward strand.
AACAGAGGTATCTAACTTCTGCAAGCAACTACTCACTGACTCCACCCGCTTTTCCCTCTATCTCTGCTTGGAATTCCCACCTTACTTTATTCTGCTAAGCCACTGGCTGAAATAGCTTTATTCATTAACCAATAAAAGCAACACATATACAGAAGAACTTCCCACACCACAATACGGCACCACCAAAAACTAAAAGTTCTGTAACAGCAAGACCTGAACATTCCAATGCAGATGAAACAAAAAAACTGGCCTTAAAATAACTTTATGAAGATGATTGAGACACTTAAAGGGGAAAAAAATCCCTTAATGAAGTGGAGGAAAAGACAAACAACAAATTGGAAAAATCAACAAATCCCTTAAAAAGAAAACAAAAAAACCCCAAACAAACAAAAACAGAACAAAACAACAACAACAACAACAACAAAAACCCCAACCAAACAGGTGAAGAAAATGGTTCAAGATTTGCAAACTGGAATAGAGGCAATAAAAAAAAACAAACAAGAAACAAGGAATTCTGGAAACGGAAAATTTGGGTAAATGTTCAGGTGCCACAAATGTAAGCATAAACAACAGAATGCAAGGGATGGAAGAGAGAATCTCAGGTGTTGAAGATACGATAGAGGATATAGATTCATTGGTCAAAGAAAATGTTCAAGCCAACAAACTCCTAACACAAAATATCCAGGAAATCTGGGACACTGTGATAAGACCAAGCTCAGAATAATAGGGATAAAAGAAGGAGAAATACCACTCAAAGGCACAGAAAATATATTCAACAAAATCACAGAAGTAAACTTTCTTAACCCAAAGGACATTCCTATGAAGATACAAGAAGCTTACAGAACACCAAATAAACTGGACCAGAAAAAAGTTCTATTGCCACATAATAATCAAAACACTAAACATACAGAATAAAAAAAGAATATTATGAACTGCAAAGGAAAAAGACCAAGATCTATCAGAATTATACTCGACTTCTCAATGAAAACAATGAAAGCCAGAAGGTCCTGGATGGATGTGCTGCAGACACTAAGAGACCATGAATGCCAGTCCAGATTACTATTCCCAGCAAAGCTTCAACAGACAAAACAAGATATTCCATGACAAAACTAGATTTAAACAATACCTATTCACAAACCCAGGCCTACAGAAAGTACTAGAAGGAAACCTTCAACCCAAGGAAGTCAGCTATATTCACAAAAACACAGGCAATTTATGATCTCACAGCAGCAAATTCCAAAGAAGAGAAACACACACACACACACACACACACACACACACACACACACACACAATGCTGTTGTCAGAAGTTTCTGTCTGGCCTGATCCTGCAGCCGTTCATTCCAAAGAAATACAGAAGTCTACATTAATTATAAACTTGTTGGCCTATTAGCTCAGGCTTCATATTAACTAATTTTTACATCTTAAATTAGCCTATTTTTCTTGTCTATGTTAGCCACATGGCTTGGTACATTTATCAGTGAGGCATTCTCATCTTGTTTCCTCTGTGTCTGGGTGATAACTGTAGACTGATCCTTTTCTCTTTCTAGAATTCTCCTGTTTCATTGCCTGGTCATTCTGCATATACTTCCTGCCTGGCTACTGGCCAATCAGCATTTTATTAAAATAATACAAGTGACAGGATACAAGACCACTGTCCCATAGCACAATGCCACCACCACCAACATAAACAAAAATAACATGAAGTAGCAATCATGGGTCATTAATATCCCTTAATACAATAGGACTCAATTTGCTTATAAAAAGACACAGGTTAATATACTGAATACGAAAGCAGAATCCATCCTTCTGCTGCACACCTCAACTACAAAGACAGACATTACCTCAAAGTAAAGGATTGGGAAAAGGTTTTCCAATCAAATGGACCAAGAAAGAAGTTGGTGTAGCTATCCTAATATTCAACAAAATAGACTTCAAACTAAAGTCAATCAAGAGAGATGAAGAAGGACACTTCATACTCATCACAGGAAAAATCCATCAAAAGGAAGAAACATTACTAAAGCTTAAATCATACAGTAATCCCCACACACTAAAAGTGAAAAACTTCTGCACTCCACTCTCACCACTGGACAGTCTACCAAACAGAAATTTAACAGAAAAGAAGGAAACTAACAGATGTCACAAATCAAATGGACTTAACAGGCATCTACAGAACACTCTACCCAAAACACAAAAGAATATACTTTCTTGGGCCGGGCGGTGGTGGTGCACGCCTTTAATACCAGCACTCGGGAGGCAGAGGCAGGCGGATCTCTGTGAGTTCGAGACCAGCCTGGTCTACAAGAGCTAGTTCCAGGACAGGCTCCAAAGCCACAGAGAAACCCTGTCTCGAAAAAAAAAAAAAAAAAAAAAAAAAAAAGAATATACTTTCTTCTCAGCACACATCTACACACCTGACCACATACTCAGTAATAGAGAAAACCTCAACAGATACAAAAATATTGAAATAACCCCATGTGCCTTATCAGGTCACCACGACTTAAAGTTAGAATTCAACAACACTCATTTTAGAAATTCTACAAACACATGGAAATTGAACAATGCTCAACTGAATCACTACTGTACCAAGGAAGAAATAAAGAAAGAAATTAAAGACGTCCTAAAATTCAATGAAAATGACCACACAACATACCCAAACTTATGGGACACCAGTGTTGATGAAAGTTCATAGCACTAAACACCTTCATAAAGTGTGGAAAAATCTCACACTAGAGAATTAACAGAACACCTGAAAGTTCTAGAACAAAACAAAATTGACAAACCTTTATCCAAATTAACAAAATCAAGTCCAAATGGATCAAAGACTTCAACATAAATCCAGCCACACTGAGCCTCGTAGCAGAAAAAGTGGGAAGTACACTTGAACACATTGGCACAGGAAACTACTTCCTAAATATAACACCAGTAGCACAGACACTGAGCAACAATTAATAAATGGGGCCTCCTGAAACTGAGAAGCTTCTGTTGAGCAAAGGACATGCTCAATGAGACAAAACGACAGTCTACAGAAGGGAAAAAGATCTTCACCAACCCCACATCTGACAGAGGTCCGATCTCCAAAATATATAAAGAACTCAAGAAACTAGATATCGGAGGGATGGCTCAGTGGTTAAGAGCACAGACTGTTCTTCCAGAGGTCTTGAGTTCAATTCCCAGCAACTACATGGTGGCTCTGTAGTGAGATCTGGTGCCCTCTTCTGGCCTGCAGGGATACAGAACACTAACCCTAACCCATAAACAAACTAATAAACATATGAATGAATAAATACACCTTTAAAAAAGAAACTAGACAACAAAATTCCAAATAATCCAATTACAAAATGGGGTACAGATCTAATATAAGAATTTCATGGCTGAAAGACACGTAGGGAAATGATCTACATCCTTAGCGGAAATGCAAGTCAAAACAACTCTGAGATGCTATCTTACCCCTATCAAAAACACTGATGTCAGCTAATGCTGGAGAGGATGTGGAGTAAGGGAACACTCCTGCATTGCTGGTGGGAGTGCAAACTGATACAGCCACTGTGGAAATCAGTCTGACGATTTATCAGAAAATTAGGAATCAGTCAACCTTAAGACCCAGCAATACCATTTTTGGGCATATACCCAAAGGAGGCACACTCATACCACAAGGGCATGTACTCAGCTAGGTTCATAGCAGCATTATTCGTAATAACCAGAACCTGGAAACCACCTAGATGCCTCTCGACTGAAGAATGGATAAGGAGAATGTGGCACATTTACACAATGGAGTACTACTCAGCAGTAAAAAAAAAAAATGGCATCTTGAAATTTGCAGGACAGAACTAGAAAAAAAAAAAAAAAACATCATGAGTGAGGTAACCCAGATCCAGAAAGACAAATATAGTATGTACTCACTCATAAGTGGATATCAGACATAAAGCAAAGGAGAACCAGCCTTTCCACAACCCCAGAGAAACTAGAACCCTGTTCCAGAAACAGAAGCTGATGCAGAGACCCACCACTACCCACGGCCTGAGCTCCCGGAGGACAATCGAAGTGAGGGAGGAGCAATAATATGAACAAAGGCGCGAAGACCATGATGGGGAAACCCACAGATTCAGCTGACCCGAGCTCCTGGGAGCTCGCCGAGTCTGCAGTGACAACCGGAGAACCAGCACGGGACTGAACTAGACCCCCTGAGTGCAGGTGACCCTGGTGTGGTGTGGGCAGTGTGTGGAGCCTCTGGCAGTGGGACCAGGATCTAATCCAAATGCATGAACTGACTTTGTGGAGAGATAGCTTACTCAGCCTAGGCCGTGGGTGGGGATGGTGGGGGTGGGGAAGGCCTTGATCCTGCCTCAAGGAGATGATGGGACAGACTGAGTTGATTTCCCAGGGGAGGCCTTACCTCCTCTGAGTTGTGGATGAGGGGTGGGGTGGGAGGAAGATGGGGGAACAAGAAGAAAAGAGGGACGGGGAACTGGAATTGGTATGTAATAAATAAATAATAATAAAAAAATGAAAAGTTATTTTGGCGGGTGGTGGTGCTGGCACGCTTTGAGACCCTGCACTCACTGGGAGGCAGAAGCAAGTGGATCTCTGAGTTCGAGGTCAGCCTCGTCTACAAAATGAGTTCCAGAACAGCCAGGGATACACAGAGAAACTGGGTCTCGAAAAACCAAACCAACCAACCAAAGAAGCAAATAAATAGAATTTTGTTTATATGCGAATGTGGGGGTGTCTGCAGAGGTCACAGAAGGCTTCAGGTCTTGTAGCATGGGTGCTGAGAACTGAGCTTCAGTCCTTACCAAAAGCAGTCAGCGGTCTTAAGAACGGAACCATGCCTTCACTCCCTCTCCACTGCTAAGTTTTTTTGTTTTTATTTTTTATAATTCTTTATGAATCAAGACAAGATGTAGCACATTCTACTGTAATCCTTTTTTCTCGTGTTTTGAGACAGGTCTCAGGTAACCCAGGCTGGCTCCCACCGAGGAAAGAAAATGACCTTGAATTCCAGATCCTCCGGTTTCCACCTTCGGAGTGCTGGGATTACGTGCAGGAGACACTTAGCTGTCTCCTGTCTTAAAGCTTGTAACTGAAAAGAAAAAAAAAGGGGAGGAGGGTTTGCCAGGTGGAATTCAGTAACTGGTGGATACGGCAGGGTCTGTTGCAGGTCCTCTTAGAGAGGTGGCCATTAGGCAAAGTGGGGGAAAGGACAGGACAGGACAGAGGCATGCTCTAGGGGATGAAAGGGGCTGGAAGAAGTAGGGCAAAAGCCTCGGAGGAAATTCCTTGCTTGAGAGTTTGGAAGGTAAGTGCTGTGTGTCTCCTGTAGATTTCCCTGGCAGAGCCGAGACGATTCCATTCTGCGCTCCCGAAGCCCGGCGGCAGAGGGCGCCGTAGCCACGCCCGTCCTGCGCCTCCGGGGCGGGGCGTCCTCGGGGCGGGGGCGGGGCCGCGCGCTCACGTGACCCCAGCTCATGGCGGCGGCGGCGGCGGCGGTAGCGGCAGCGCCGGCGGCTCTCAGCGGCTGGAGCCGGATCCTGTAACCGGGGTGTGGGCCCGCGTCAGTCCGTCCCTCCTTCGGCCCCCTCTTGTCTTCCGGAGTGTGGCTGGCGGAGCCGCGATGGCGGAGCGAGGCCTGGAGCCGTCGCCGGCCGCGGTGGCCGCGCTGCCCCCCGAGGTGCGGGCGCAGCTGGCGGAGCTGGAGCTGGAGCTGTCGGAGGGTAGGCGCGCGGCGGCCCGGGCGGGCGGGCGGGCGGCGGCCTGCGGGGAGGTTGGGCCGGGTGCTTGCCGCTCCCCACCCGCGAAGCGTGGCTGCGCTTTCATTGTTGTCCCTGGGGGCCCCAGCAGGACTTGGAGACGGGTCAGCTCGAGACAAAGCTGCGCCCTCCGGCTGACACCTTGCCCCTCTGCCCTGGCTTTCTCCTGAAGGGCCGCACGCCTGCACCCATCTCCTGCCTTCGAAAGAGACCCAGGGCAACGCCGCAGCTCCATCTCTTCCTGCTTCTCTAACAATGCGAGGTGCCTCACCAGTGACAGGCGTGAGAAAGGAGCGGGGGAGCCATTGAGGGTCCGAGATTAGAGGCAGTGGCGCTAACCCAGAGAGACACCCGATGCTGCTGCTTTTAGACGGCTTCTCTCATGGGGGGCAGCGGGGCTTTTTCTTGGCACCTGTATTCAGGCTGGGTTTCCGCATCTGATCGTCTTTTGGAGTCTTTGAAGAGGTGGCTACCGGTTACGTGCAAATCCTGGCCAGCACCCTCTTTCTTTTGACAATGGATTAGTACAGGGAGGGTTGGGTTTATTTAGATAATTTCAAACATGGACTATATCTAGACACTGTTACTAGTAAAGTCCCTTGGACAACAATGAGAAGCGCAATGCCGGCTGTGGGCATGTGATCAGGGAATGCGCTGTTGCCACCAGCTCTCTCTCTCTCTCTCTCTCTCTCTCTCTCTCTCTCTCTCTCTCTCTCTCTCAAGTTCCTGTTTTTATCGCAGGCGGCCTCTGAACAAAAGCAGCATTTTCTCCGCGCTGGGTGTCAGTACTTTGCTGATGTCTCCAGAGTTACATATTGTTGAATCCCTTGCCAAAGGCCTTCACCATTATTTTTCAAGTGCATTAGAAACTGTTGATGGGGTAGGGGGGAAAGAATGTGACCAAGTTCCCGTGAGAGTTCCAGTTCTGACTTTTGTTAACTTACCATGGCTTTTTAAAGGGGTTTTCCCCTTAAAAGTCACTTACAGTGAAAAACCAGGATGAATTTGAGTGTTACAAATCTTAAGCAATTGAAGGAAATAATTAATTTTAATAACACTTTAAGGCTTTCCCAATGTATAGGGTGGTGTGTTTTCACCTGCATGTAATTACCAACATATTATTTTTCAATTAATCAGTTGGGATGTGCTTAGGAAGATAGGAATCCTTTGGGCTGGTTGCCCGGTGATACCTTTGGTCAAAATAGTCACCAGGTACAAAAAAGTCAGTTGAAGTAGTTTGTTAAGATATGTTTCCCTTAAGATTTTCCTTTGCCTTGTCATCCTTGTGTGAAAGTGTTGTCATTAAGTCTGATTAACTCCATTCAAATCTTTTTAAACAGTTACTATTATTTTTTTTTAAATAACAAATCAGCTATGGCTTTCCTTAGCCAGAAAGGGAGGTTTGGCTGAATGTTTGCGTGAGAGGGGGATTAAAAATAGGTTCTGATTGCTTTCATCGGGAAAGGGAAGTCCCGGGCGCTCCTCTGGATGTGATCTGCTCTGCGTGACTGTTTACACTCGGGGTGTTTCTAGACATCTGCGGAGAGAGCTGTTCTGAGAATCTATTTCGAGGATCTGCCGCTGATTAGCTCACCCTGCTCTCTGAGAAAGGTGCGAAAGTCTTAGAAACTGGAGACAGCAGCCTTTAGACATCTGAAGGTCAAGTGAATGGGTTATTTTCCCAGGCAGAATGTTTTGATTGGCACATGGCTTAGTTTAAATTTATTTCTTAAGGATTTGTACTGCATTAGCTTGCATTTTATTCTTCGTGCTCCAGAAGGAGATAACAGTTGAGAAACCTTGAGCCTGCAATGTCAGCGGATTGGCCATCTGTCTGTCTTGCTTCAAGTACACAGATGGTTGGTGCTATTTGGAGTTCAAGTGAAGTTAAAATAAGCCAGGGGTCCCCAAATCTTCGGTGGTATTTGTGACATCAGCAGGAGTCCCCAAATCTGTGGTGGTATTTGTGACATCAGCAGTATATTTTGAACTAGCCTTTTCAAAAAAAATTTTTTTTCTCTATAATTACTGTTCTGACAAAAAAACTTTGCTTTTTTTTTTTTTTTTTATCTTTTAAAGACCTCTGTCTGTGTTTGTCATGACTTGCTGACATTGGCAGATTTGGTCTTTCCTTGTTTTTTTTTCTTTTCTTTTTCTTAGTTTCAGGCTGTAGTTGATCCTAAAGGTAGGAGAATGTGAGCAAACTACTGGCAGAGAATTTTCTTTGTGTGTGTGTCAGTATGTGTCCGTGTGTGTTGTGCTACAGGCTTTGATCACACATGGGGTGAGATGTAGGTCGGTGCCTCCTTTGGGCTGTTTGCCGCAGAGCCAGTGCAGAGCCGTGTGATGGGTCCGCTTTTCCAGGCAGCTCATCAGGGACCGCTTCTGCACTAACAGCCTGGGACTGTCTGGAGAACCATTTAGAAACTGAATTTATAAATGAGCTTGATAGATGAGTTGGATATGGCTCTTAACATAGTTCCTATTTCTATCTTTTCTCAGGATCTGCTTGTGTCCTCCCTTGACAGTAAGCTCTGTTGGACTTCACCCCTTTGGTGTAATGGGCTTGATGAGAATTGTCTGTTTAAATCTGACCTATCGTCTGTTGTGTGATGCTTTTCCTAAGCACTGTCATCTGAACATCACTAACCTTCTCGATGGGGTAGAACAGGTATATTTACCCCCCCCCCCCTGGTTTAACAGCAGGGAATATTTGGACTCAGAAAGGTTAAAGGATTTTGTTTAACACTGCCCATCGAGTGGGCGCCATTATCTCAAGCCGTGATATTATTATGGAATCTGGACGATTGCAGTATCTGAGTTGTGATTGCTCAGATTTCCCCCTAGGAAACACTGCGTTCAGTGTTTATGCCACAGTTCTGCATAGCCTTGTTGGTTCTTAGATTCATGGTGTCTGCTTGCTGCTCAGCTGCCTTCCCTGTGCAGAGGATACAGAGGTGAGCAGGATGCTGTGCCAGCCTGCTAGGGGACATCTCTAAAAAAGTCAACAAAACGTCACACAAGACCATGATAGAGCCATGCACAGGGGCTGCCTTCTAAGAAAGAGGAAGCTTTCCCGTTGTGAAAAGCATCAGAGAGCTGTAAGTACAAGTTGTGTAGTTGGTAGCAAAGGCTGTGATTTGGCAGGCGCACAGCACTGGGTGTTAGGCCAGCGCTGGTGGTGCAGGCTGGAGGGTGAGCAAGTCTTTCCGTGTCTGAGAACAGCCCAAAGACAGTGGCGGCTGGAAAGGTATTTAAGATAAAACAACACTTACCGGAAGGGAGCCTCCCTTTTCTTGTTTGGACACTTCTGGGCATGAACAGCATCACACCCCCTGTCCCTACATGTTTCATTCCCTGTCTCTGAGTCCTGAAAGTGGCACAGAGTCCACCTTGGAGGCGGAGACATAGAGGGCACCTTCTTAGGAGTTGTAGGAGGGTTGAAAAGAAAGGGGAAATATGGGCAGACTGAATTTTAATCTCAGAAATGAGCAGGACAACTTTCATCAGCAGAAAATTTGTAAGGCCTTTCTGTTTACCTGCAGCGGGGACTCACTTCTCTCCAGATGTGTCACGAATTCATGGAGTTGTAGGCTACATACCCCACCCCCCAGGCAACTGAAATACCTGATGTCAAGAGTTCAAGTCTGGAATATAGATTATTTTTATTTATATTGCTGCATGCTAAAGAAGCATTCTACCACTGATTTCTACCCTCGCTCAGTCCTATAGACTTTTATTAAATTACATTAATTATTAATTACATACTATGTATGCACATGAGCTCATGTGTATGTGTCAGTGTGTGCTCATGTGCGTGTTCACACACACGTGTCATGGTGCGTGAATGGAAATCAGGAGAACAGTGGGATCAGTTTTCTCCCTCCCACCATCCAGGTCTTGAATGGTGAACTAAGGTTGTTAGGTTTGTTGGCTGGTGCCTTCCTGCTGAACCATTGGGCCAGCCCCAGATCCATGTGTTTAAAATGTCTGATTTTCTTTATTGGAGTATTAGGGATTGAGTCAGGGCCTTACACATGCTAGGTGAGTGTCTACCATCACCCCCATGAGTGCTCTGCCGTGGGGCTGTGTCACCATCTCCCCGCCACCCCGGTGAGGGTGAGCGCTCTGCCATGGGGCTGTGTCACCATCACTCCGGTGAGCTGAGCACTCTTCTGTAAGGCTGTGTAGATTTTACTTATTTTTTCCCCTTCATTGCAAAGAGAGCCTAGGCTGGTTTAGAAGCCACTATGCCTGGCCCCCATAGGTTGATTTGTTTTTGAGACAGGGTCTCTCTGTGTAGCTCTGGCTGCCCTGTAATTTACTGTATAGATCAGGCAGGCTGGTCTCGAACTCAGAGATCCTCTTGTCTCTGCCTGCCAAGTCCTGGGATTAAATCTGCACCACCACACCTGAATCGTTTATTTATTTAAATAATTTAAAAGAATTTTCCCCAGGGTTTGTAAGGTCATTATTGTAATTTTCCATTGCTCTCTTATGCCAAAATATGGAATAATGCCCCTTCTTGCCTGTTTATATTTTGTCAGTCACATGTTTTCTGATTAATTAAACTGCTTTTCATTTAATATAAACTGTAGAAGCCAGAGTTGTAAGGAAGTTTAATATGGGCTGGTATAATATGGCATGTAGGGCAGCGTTTGCCCCGACAGGGGATAGATGCTCAGTGACTTGGCTGTTCTCGTGAACAGGGTCCTTTTTGAAGTGATGCATGAGGTCCGCTGGTGGAGGTTTTTTAAAGCAGGGTTTCACTCTACCGTCATTTCCCTTGACAGCCTAGATCCTTGCTCTAACACACGCTGGTCCCTGTGGAAGGCTGCAGCAGAAAAGCTTTCGGTCTGTTTTCACTCATCGTCCGCCATATGCGTGATGAGAATGTACCTGAGCCTGAAGGACCAGGCACTTGGCTTGAGCATGAGTGTGGTTCTGAGATTTGGGCTTCTGTAGCCTGGAGGGCTGGTGTGGGTGCCTCAGCCGTCCAGCAGGATGGGCCTAAGCTCCCTTTGTGCCCAGTGAGCACTTCTTTTGCTTTTTCCTCCAACTGTTTTCTGGTATCTTTTCCTTTGAGTTGACATGCAGCCAGCCTTGTTGAACTGTAGTCCAGGCCCGCTGCCTCTCTTTAGAATGACCTTTGGTCTTTTCAGAAGCTAGAGCTTTGGATTGAAGTCTTTGCTAAGTCCAGGGTTTCAATGTTTATTTATAAGTTTGTATTATAAGTTTACTGAAGGAACATAAGCTTGCATGTTGCTTAACCTTGGGGTCAGTGCTAATTCAAAAATCAGTAACTTATTTTGTTGTTGTTGATTGTTGGTGGGAAGTTTCACGTGCTGATGGTAAATTAAGTGCAGTGTAGTGTGGATGCACTTCTGTGTACAGGAGGAGGGTTTGTTTGTTTGTTTTGGGATAGGGTCTCACTATGTAGCTCTGGCTATCCTGAAACTCGCCATTGTAGACCAGGCTGGCTTCAAACTCAAAGAGATCTACCAGCCTCTGCCTCCCAAGTGTGGACTTGTTTTTTGTTTGTTTGTTTTTGTTGTTTTGCTTTTTTATGTGATGCCTGCATGTATGGATGTACACCAGCGAAGTCAGGGCGCTTTGAATCCCCTGGAACTGGAGTCAGGATGGTTGTAAGCCACCGTGTGTGTGCTGGGAATTAAACCCAGGTCCTCTGCAAGAACAGACAGGGCTCTTACCTCCTGAACCATCTCTGCAGTTCCTACTCTTAGTTCCTTTCCCTCATTTTCAAGAAGAAGAACCATGTCCTCCCTGTTCTGAAGTGCACACCCCTACTGTGTTCCCAGTCCCATCTCCCACCTGTCCTCCTCTGTGGGAGCTTGGGACCTGCTGTAAGTATCTCTTCATTCCTAATCTTTTTACCTTTGTCTTTTTGCTCAGCTTCTCATGTAACTTCTTGACTCTTGGTCTCTTCTCTTCAGCATTTATAGTTGTTCCAGTTTTTTTCTGGGGAAGATGGGAGAACACACAACAAACGCTTCTCAGCTGCTTGCTGTCATGTGTCTAGAGGAGGAGATACTGACTGTGTCTGCGCCCCCTCCCACCCCCCAGGATTTTTCTGTAGCTTTGGAGCCTGTCCTGGAACTAGCTTTTGTAGACCAGGCTGACCTCAAACTCACAGAGATCCGCCTGCCTCTGCCTCTGCCTCTGCCTCCTGAGTGCTGGGATTAAAGGTGTGCGCCACCACCACCCGGCCCAACTGTGTCTCTTATTTTGCCTTTGCTTACTGCTCAGTCCACCACCAAAACAGCTGTTTCCATGACTGCTAGTTGCCTCGATTCAGACTGGGTACCTCTGGGTACTGCTGTAGTGCTGGGCACAGCCCTTTGCTATTTTATTTTTTTAATCTTTTTCAGACAGGTCTCTGTAGTCCAGGGTAACTTTGAGCTTGTGGTAATCTTTTTGCTTTGGCCTCCTGAATGCTAGAATTACAAGTGCGAACACCATACCTGGCTCTGTGGATCATGGTCTCCACAACATTTTCTCTCTTCTTGATTCCTTGTGGTTTCCAGGCTGTTCTCATGCTTTGTCCTGGCATCTCACTCCATCTTGCTTCTGATGCAGGTGTCTTCAATAGCTTGTCATCTTACTTACATATAATGTACGGAGCAGTCTCACGCACGCGTCAGATGTCAGTGGCCCTCAGTTGACTCCCAGGTATTAATCTCTAGCACTGAGATCCTTTGCTGTGTGCATACCACTGGTATCCCTCTGGACTACTTAGTAAACCCAAAGCTTCTTCTTGTTCCAACTCCTCCACAGCTAGTTCTCTGTCCAAAGATGGCCATTGTTTCAGAGTGCCTTCTTTCTGTCTGTGGTGCTCAGTTTTCATTGTCAGTGCTGTCCTAGTTAGGTCCACTGCTGTGAAGGAGAATGGCCATGACAACTCTTTTTTGTTTTTGGTTTTTCGAGACAGGGTTTCTCTGTGGTTTTGGAGCCTGTCCTGGAACTAGCTCTTGTAGACCAGGCTGGTCTCGAACTCACAGAGATCCGCCTGCCTCTGCCTCCCGAGTGCTGGGATTAAAGGCGTGCACCACCACCGCCCGGCCCCCATGGCAACTCTTATAAAGGAAAACATTTAATTGAGGTGGCGGCTTACAATTCAGAGGTTCAATCCATTATCACGGCAGGGAGCATGGAGATGTGCAGGAGACATGGTGCTGGAACAGGAGCTGAGAGTCCTACATCTTGCAGGCAACAAGAAGTTGAACAAGTATCACACAGAGGGAAGCTTAAGCAAAAGAGACCTCAAAGCCTGCTCCCTCAGTGACTATTTCCTCCAACAAGGCCACACCTATTCCAACAAGGCCACACCTATTCCAACAAGGCCACACCTCCTAATAGTGTCACTCCCTATGAGCTTATGGGGGCCAATTATATGCAAACTAAAACTTGACTGGACCAAGAAACATCAGTGAATTAATGAGATGGACCTTTGAATGTATCGTCATAGGCTTCTCCAGAGAGGGTTAGCTGAGGGGAAAGTAGGAAGATCGCTTTTAGTGTGGGTAGCACATAACAGTCTGGAGTCCTGGACTGGATAAAAAAGGAAAGAAAGAAAACAGACACAAGTTCACACATCTTTCTGTGCTGTCTAGACTGCCAAGGCGTGAGCCAGTGGTCGTCTGCCACCATATGTCTTCCACGCCATGATGGACTGTGTCCCCTAACTGTGAGCCGAATGAACCCTTCCTTAAGGATTTAAATACCTCTGTCAGGTAGTTTGTCATAGCAACAAGACAGCAACCAATACATCATCTAAGACTTTCCGATGCTATAACAGAATCCTGTAGACGGGATGATAGGTATATGATAGAAATGGATTGCTTACCATTTACAAGTTAAGAAGCCGGAGTTGGAGGCAGCCAGCACATTCTTTCTTGTGTGGGAAATGGTGCCATTGGGGCTCAGTGGGAGTTTGGGCAGGTGACTATGGAGGAAGAGACTAGATTGTGACTCAGAATTGTGACAACATTTGTGACTAGAGTCCAGTACCCACAGTGTGTCTCTGTATGCAGGATGGCTGAAGGCTGACGGGGGTTGGGGCTGCCTTGTGGACCATGTATTCCCAGCTGGATGCAGGTGGTCATGACTTCTAATGGGGTCTGTGTTGATGTTCTGCAGATATTCAGTTCTGTGGGATAACATGGTACATCTTGGAATGTTGATCTAATTAAAGTTTGGTAGAATATATTACTGTTTTAATAAAGATAAAAAAGATAAAGGGCTGGGGCATGGCTCAGGAGTTTAGCATCAAACATGAGAACTGGTATTTGCACTCTAGAGCCTAGTAAGTACTGGGTGGATGTGGCAGCCCAGTCCAACCTCAGAAAGCAAAGCTGGGGATCCCCAGACCAAGTTGGCTAGGGAGACTAGCCACAACATCATTGAGCTCTGGGTTTGGTTGAAAGACTCTGCCTCATTGAATAAAGGTGGAAGAGCCAACCAACTGAGGATGATTCCCAGCATCGGGTGTACCCACGTGCATGTGCAGCTCTACACATGTGTGCCAACACGTGCATATCACACACACACACACACACACACACATTCACAAGTTGGAAGAAGGAAAAAGAAACTCTAAGAAAATGAATTCTTAATGTTTAAAGTTTGTAATGAATCCAGTTTGCTTTAGTGGCTGGCCACTTCATGAGTCCTGTGTCAGTCAGTCCCGTGTTCCTTTCTTAGGAAAGAATTGAAAGACTAAGTGCTTTCCTCGGGCAGGATGGTTTTCGGTTCCTATGTCATGTGATAAAGGGCACCATTCACTTAGGATACAGTGTGTAGTGGCCCTAACTGGTGAGGACTGAGACCAGAGAGCAAGGGCAGGAGGCTCCCCTAGAGGCTGCTAGAGCCACTCCCCACAGTGAGGTTAGGGCGTGGCGTGGAGACCTGTAATTAGGAGGCAGAATTGTTGACTGGAGAAGCAGTGGGGCTGCGGACAGGAGATTTGGCGGAGGAATCTAGCGGACTACTATGCTCTGGGGCTTCCTCAGTCTACCCCTCTGTGATGGGTGTGATGGAGGTTGTCCTAGGAGAATTTGTGCAGCAGGAAGAAAACAGCTCTGGGAAGTACCAACATTTGGAGCTACAGAAAAGGAACCTGGAAAAGAAGGTGGCTGTGAGAGAAAGGGCAAAGCAGTGGGGATTCCCTTAAGAGTCCAGTTGCTGAGGCCGCTTGACTGAAGTAGATTCATAAGATGCCACTGAACTTACAGGCCAAGGAGACCACTAGTGGTGGCTTTTGCCTGAGCTTCTTTTGTTGTTGGTGGTTGTGTTTCTTTTTTGGGAAGCGGTCTCACTACATAGCCCTGGTTGGACTGGTACTCCCGCTGTGATCTAAGCTGGCTCAAACTCAAGGCGGTCTTCATGCTGGAATTGCAGGCGGTTTTGGTGGCCCTGGGGGCAGGGATTGTGTGTGGAGACTACAGCATGTTGGGTTCCTCTTGGTGAAGCATGCAAAGCCGAGAGAAGTGGAAGTGAGGCCGGCAGGAGCACGGCCTGGCTGTGAGGAGATGAAGTGGTAGGTTGCTTGTCTGTGTGTCTCTTCCTTGTCTGTCCCCACTAGAAAGAATGTTGCAGGACCCTTGTCCACCCCACAAGAACAGAAGGAGCTTCTGGTGTGGTAGGCACTGTCACGTTTCTGCTGGCCAAACAGGAGAGACTTGAGCATGTTAGATTTGGAGTAGAGGGGCTTGGGGACTTGGAGCATGGTCCTCTTGAGTCAGCAAAGTGGAGTGACTGCATCAGGGAAAGAGGAAAGGGCAGATAGTCACAAGTAGTAGAGGAGGGAGTTGAGAGGCCTCTCTTGGATGGCCTTGTGATTACTCTGTCAGTCAGAAATAAAGAGTAAAGAGTGAGTATATATTTTTGGTAAAAGCTTTGTGAAGACATAGAAAAAAGAAGAAAAAAAAAGCCAGGTGGTGGTAGTGTTTGCTTTTAATCCCAGCACTTGGGAGGCAGAGGTAGGCGGGTTTCTGAGTTTGAGGCCAGCCTGGTCTACAGAGCTAGTTCTAGTACAGACACCGTAGCTACACAGAGAAACTCTGTCTTTAAAAACCAGAAAACTACAACAAAAACAACCCAGACAGCAACAAACAAACCAACTAAAATCAGAAACAAGCCAGCCCTTCTAAAATGACTGCACCAGGAGGCACGCATAGGTGATGATCTGCTACGTAAGGGCAGCCGAGGCCAGGCTGTGCCAGACAGGCTGAGTAAGAGCAGGTGAGACAAGAAGCCGTGTGTAGTCTCAGACTGCAGGTCGGGTGTGGCTGAGCACGGAGGATTAGCACACTTGTGTGCATGCTGGCTCATTGTGCCACACAAGCAGCGGAGTTCATCCTTAGTGTCTTGGGAAGTTGGGGGAAAGTGGAGTACAGTGGTTCGCTGTCCCTCCTTGAGAAAACCAAAAGAAACCTGAGCTCTGAGTGCAACGGCAGCATCTTGGTCCTCATCAGGCTCTTTCCTGTGATTTGTTTCTGATTCATTCAGCAGGAAACGACTTCCCCAACTGTAGCAAACCTGTTTCTCAGATAATGTAGAAGTAAAGGTAACAGTGAGAAAGAGGATGTGTGCTGTCATGGCTAGTCACAGGAGACGTGACTGTATTGGTCTATCAGGTTTATCTGGAGGTAGGGAATAGTACACTGCTTTTGCTTACAGTGCCTTTTTTTTTCTTTTTTTGAGACAAGGTTTCTCTGTAGCTTTGGAGCCTGTCCTGGAACTAGTTCTTGTAGACCAGGCTGGCCTTGAACTCACAGAGATCCGCCTGCCTCTGCCTCCTGAGTACTGGGATTAAAGGTGTGCGCCACCACTGCCCGGCCAATGCTCTATTTCAGTTAGTCAAGTTTAAGACTGCTTATTTCTCAGGGTCTTTCTGGAAGAGAAAAGAATAGGAAGGACGAAGTTACAGCGTTTTAGACTTGGGTTGGAGTGAAATAACCCAATCAAGCTGTTTGGTTTTCTTTTGCTGTCAGTGAATAGGCTTCTGAGAGTGAGCTCTACAAGGAGGAAAGGTGGCTGAGCTGAACTCTTTTCATTTGCTAGGCCGTGTTCCCTGAGAAGGAGGGCGTCTTCCAGAAAGGACAGGCTCTGTGGGTCATTGGCTGAAGGTAGCTCCAGATTCTTCACACCGTGTTTAATTCTCTGTAGGGGAAAGCACCTGCTCCTTTTCAGAGATGGAAGGACATTTCCTTCAGATAGAAGTGCAATCAGAAGTGACTAAGGCATCGTGACTGGAACTTGGCATCGTTGTAACTGGTTCTACGGGTGGTAGAAAACTATCTCCGCCTCCCTAGAATCTCAGTCTTCACTGTTAGTTAAACAGCACCACAATTGACCACTCATTTTGCAGAAGAAAAATGACTTCATCAGCACTTTGAGGAAAACTTGGGCAACAGATCATGTGTTCACTTGCCATCGGAAAGCTGAGGACCCATTTATCATTTTACTGAGATTTATAAAAACATCTTTCAATAATTTTGAATCTGGACTGGAGAGATGGTTCAGTGATTAAGAGTACTGGCTGCTGGTCTCATTCCCAGCACCCACACAAGGGCTCACAGCCATTTTAACTCCCATTTCCAGGTGATCTGACCTTGTCTTTTAGTTTCCACAGATGCTAAGAACGTAATATGGTCCACAGACACATGTGCAGACAAAGCATCCATATTCATAAAAATAAAAAAATGCCTTTTTTTTTTCTTTTTATAAAAAGAACTTGGAACCAGGCCTGATGATTCACACCTTTAATCCTAGTACTTGGAAGCAGAGGCAGGTGGATCTCTGTGAGTTTTATGACAGTCAAGGCTACGTAGAGAGACACTGTCTTAAAAAAAAACAAAACTTTGAATCTGTATGTGGTCACCCCTAGCTGTAGTTCCAGCTACTTAGGAGGCTGAGGATCATTTGTGCTCAGGAGTTTGAAGCCAGACTGGCAATTTAGTTTGTTTTTTTTTTTTTTTTTTTTTTTTTTAGCCCTGACTGGCCTGGGATTCATTGTGTAGACCAGTTTTTGTTTTTTGTTTTTTTTGTTTTTTTTAAATATTTATTTATTTATTATGTATACAATATTCTGTCTGTGTGTATGCCTTCAGGCCAGAAGAGGGCACCAGACCCCATTACAGATGGTTGTGAGCCACCATGTGGTTGCTGGGAATTGAACTCAGGACCTTTGGAAGAGCAGGCAATGCTCTTAACCTCTGAGCCATCTCTCCAGCCCCCTGTTTTTTTTTTTTTAAATAGGTTTTTCGTTTGTTTGTTTTTGTGTGCCCCCCTCCCGAGACAGGGTTTCTCTGTAGCTTTGAAGCCTGTCCTGGAACTCATTCTGTAGACCAGGCTGGCCTCAAACTCACAGGGAGCCATCTGTCTCTGCCTCCCGAGTGCTGGGATTAAAGGTGTGCACCACCACTGCCCAGTGGCCAGTTTTTTTTTTTGTTGTTTCTTTTTTAAAGATTTATTTATCCTTATGTGTTTGTGTGTATATGTGTACCACAGATACAACCTTGAAGCCAGAGAGTGTTAGACCCTCTGGAGCTGGAGTTGGAGACAGTTGTGAGCTGCCTGATGTGTGAGCTCTGGAAGAACAGCTTGTGCTGCTAACCACTGAGCCATCTCTCCAGCTCCACCCCTCTGTTTTTTCCCTTTGTCTTTTTGAGGGGTCTCAGTATCCTCCCCAGCACTGGGATGCAGGTGGCCTGGGAGCCCGTCACCTCCTGCCTGTGCTGTCCTATGTGATTGTTCTGCCATCAGAGGAAGCAATGTTCATGTTTATTTTGTTTGTTAATTAGTCCTAATGCTACGTGTGCAAATTATGCCTAAATATTGAGACCCCACAGCTTTTGTAGCGTCATTATTAAGTAAATATTGCTTTTGGAACCTAGAACTATTGTTGGGGTCATAGGAAAAGAAGTACAATCTCTTATTATCCAGTCCTCTGCACTCAGTGAGAATAGCTCTGACTCAAGGTCCGCTAACTCTTCTTCTTACCCCATTGATGATGTTTCTTACAGCTAAATTTTTCTCTTCTTTTTTTTTAAAGTGGAAATGATTCTAGGCAGTGACACAGTTCATCAAGCACAGCATATGGGAGGGCAGAAGCAAGCAGATCTTGGCATTTAAGGCAATTCCAGTCTACCTAATGAGTAGGGCCACAGAGTGGGACTGGTTCAAGCAGCCACTGCCACTAACAACCCCAAACTGGGAATGAAGATAACATGAAGAACATACACGCTAAACTATAAAGTCCTTACCTTTCAAAAATTCTTTTTTTTTTTTTTTTTTGGTTTTTTGAGACAGGGTTTCTCTGTAGTTTTGGTGCCCGTCCCGGAACTAGCTCTTGTAGACCAGGCTGGCCTTGAACTCCCAGAGATCCACCTGCCTCTGCCTCCCGAGTGCTGGGATTAAAGGCCTGCGCCACCACCGCCCGGCCCTTTCAAAAATTCTTTCTCCCCCCTCTTTAAAACAATTATTTTTATTTAATTTAAGGTTATGTGAATGAGTGTTTTGCCTGCATATTTGAGCACCACATACAGGGCTGGTGCTGAGGGAAGCCAGAAGAAGGCATTGGATTCCCTAGAACTGGGTTTACTGGTGGCTATGAGCCTTTGTGTGGGTGCTGGGAATCAAGCGTGGGTCTTTTGGAAGAGCAATAGCGACTCTCCAGCCCCATCTGCCTTCCATATGGCCTCACTGTGTAGCCAAGGCTGCCATCAACTCTTGATTCTCTTGCTTCAGTCTCTCCAATCTTGGGGTTACAAGTGGGTGTTTATCACTGCTGGTTTCTCTCTTTAGCACTGTGTTTGCTTCATTTTACTTTATACCAGGTGGGCGGCAGACTGTAGTCCTTAACAGAGTTGACAATTGACTTAGCCCAGGAAGTCTTTTTCTTTTTTTTTTTTTTTTTGAGACAGGGTTTCTTTGTGTAGTCCTGGCTGTCCTGATACTCAGTAGACCAGGCTGGCCTCGAACTCAGAAATTCATCTGCCTCTGCCTTTCTGTGTGTTGGGATTAAAGGTGTGTGTACCACTGCCTGCCTAATCAGAAAGTCTTTAATATGTCTATTTTTAGTGCTTCTCTTGGGTTGGGAATAAAAGTTCAGTAGCTACACATGCACAGAGTCCTGGGTTTGATTCTGAGTTTCCAAAACAAAATAAACCAGAAACCTGTTTATTTTATCAATTGTTCTCCAACACAGATCTAAATTAGAAACAAAAATCGTTATAAGGACCTACACTGGAGGAGCTGAAACAGCAGAGGTGTTTTTAGACAGGGTCTCACTGGCCCTACGATGATGGCCTTGAAGTTGTGATCCTCCTGCCTCTGTCTCCTGCAAACTGGGGTTACAGGTGTGAGCCATGGTTACCTCAAAGTAGCAGGGTTTTTTTGTTTTGTTTTTCTTTTTTCTTTCTTTCTCTCTCTCTCTCTCTCTCTCTCTCTCTCTCTCTCTCTCTCTCTCTCTCTCTCTCTCTCTCTCTCTCTCTCTTTCATTTTACTGCATTATCATCACCAGGGTCCCTTTCTCCCGGAAGCCCTGCTTCTCCAGTGTCCTAACCCCCTAATCTGCTGCCTTGCCTGGGAGGGGACAGCACTAGAGCATCACAGCTTTTGCCTCTGGGATTTTCTGGAGCCTAAGAGGCTTCAAGACCCAGGCAGGCCGTTGTAGTCAGGCCTCAGCAGGGGACTGGCCTCTCTCCTCAGCAAGTCCTGCTCCTGGGTTTTTTTTTGGGATTTTTCGAGACAGGGTTTCTCCGTAGGTTTTGGTTCCTGTCCTGGAACTAGCTCTTGTAGACCAGGCTGGCCTCGAACTCACAGAGATCCGCCTGGTTTTTATCAGCATTCTTCCCAGCTTCTCTGAGCATGTCTAGTTAAAAGTTTTTAAGGAAGATTTCTTCTAATTTCTGAAGGGCAGGGTTTTGACAGCCCATCTTGGTTTGTTGCTTCTTCACAGACCATATAAAATGTGGTTTTTCCTTGTCAGTGTGAGTGACTTCCCTGTGAACGTTTGTAGCTTGTGTGCTTTTCTTCCGGAATTGAGTCGATTTTCCTAGATGTTTACAGTATTATTGTGCAGTATTATATATAAAAGAACATAGATAATGTGTGTTCACAGTTTGAGAAGGTGTACACTAGACACTGCTATACATGTAATTTAGTTTTAGTATTGAAACTTTAAAATACCCTTTAGGGCCCATAGACTTGTTTTTCTCCTTACACTCTGCATAGCCATCAACCTGAATTTCTTTTCTTTTCTTTTTTTTTTTTTTTTGAGGCTAAGTATCTCTGGATAGCCCTGTCTGTCCTTGAACTCCCTGTGTAGACCAGGCTGATCTCAGACTCACAGAGCTCTGCCTGCTTCTGCTTTCCCAGTGCTGAAATTAATGATGTACACCACCATACCTGGCTCCTTAGAATTTATTTCTGGGTTTTCTGTTACTTTAAATATTACAACTGTGAGTACTCTTATATATTTCCTTCATAGTTAAAAGTGTTCATCTATACTGTTAGTCTTGGATTTTCCCCATGTGTTGTACATAGCAGAAAATGTGAGCAAAATTTTTGAATGGGAAATTGTAAATGATTAAAAATTATGGCATTTCGCTGGGCTGTGGTGGCGCACGCCTTTAATCCCAGTACTCGGGAGACAGAGGCAGGTGGATCTCTGGGAGTTCAAGGCCAGCCTGGTCTACAAGAGCTAGTTCTGGGACGGGCACCAAAGCTACAGAGAAACCCTATCTCGAAAAACCAAAAAAAAAAAAAAAAAAATTATGGCATTTTTGTATTTTTCCATAGTCCCTTAAATATACTGTTTTTTATTCTCAGATTTTTTTTTTTTTTTTTTTTTTTTTTTTTTGGTTTTTCGAGACAGGGTTTCTCTGTGGTTTTGGAGTCTGTCCTGGAACTAGCTCTTGTAGACCAGGCTGGTCTCAAACTTACAGAGATCTGCCTGCCTCTGCCTCCCAAATGCTGGGATTAAAGGCGTGCACCACCACCGCCCGGCTATTCTCAGATTTTTAAAAGATTGCTTAGCTGGGTAGTTGTGGCGCACACCTTTAATCCCAGCACTTGGGAGGCAGAGGCAGGTGGATCTCTGTGAGTTCAAGGCCAGTTTGGTCTACAGAGCAAGTTTCAGGATTGTTGGGACTGTTATACAGAGAAACCCTGTCTCAAAAATTCCTTAACACTTACTCTCTTCCTTGAAGACTATAGAAAAATAAGGGACCAGAGGATTTTGAGTTAGGTACTAAAAATCATGCAGCTTTTGTTAGCTAGCTGTAATTTAGGCAAACGTGATGCTTTTGCAGAGACATTTCAGAGGTCATCTGCGTCACATATCTGTTTCAGGTGCTTCTCTTCGAACTGGAATGGTGTGTGGCTGTGAGTTTCATAACTTTTATAATTTATTCTTTCTATTTACCTCATCATTTTCTATCAGTAACTCAAGTTTTTTGTTTGCACTGTGTTGCAGTATATTTGTGTATGTGAAGATGTGTCCATGTTTTGTCTCACCTACCTAAGGCACCTGTTTTATTTAATAAAGAGCTGAATGACCAATAGTTAGGCAGGGCTTCCAGGCAGAGTGGGGAATTCAGGATGTGTTGTAATATGAGCGGCAGGGCTGCGTCCCCGGCACCCAGCCGCCCGCATGGCTAGCTTATGCCCCGAAATAATTACACGGAAACTGTATTCTTTTAATCACTGCCTGGCCCATTAGCTCCAGCCTCTTATTAGCTAGCTCTTACATATTGATCTAACCCATTTCTAATATTCTGTGTAGCACAACGAGTTGGCTTACCAGGGAAGATCTTAACCTGCGTCTGTCTGGAGTGGGAGAATCATGGCGACTCTCTGACTCAGCTTCTTTCTCCCAGCATTCTGTCTGTTTACTCCACCCACCTAAGGGCTGGCCTATAAATGGGCTAAGGCAGTTTTCTTTATTAGTTAACCAATGAAAGCAACAGATAAGATACAAGACCCACTTCCATCAAGGATGAATCTAGGTGTACAGGAGGCACCAGCTCAACGGGGAACAAGTCAGACATACAAAATGGAAGAGAGGTTGCAAAAGCCACATGGCAGAATGTAGATTAATAGAAATAGGCTAATTTAAGTTATAAGAGCTAGTTGGAAATAAGCCTGAGATAAAGGCAAAGCTTTCATAATTAATAAGAAGTCTCCATGTCATTATTTGGGGGCTGACATTCCACAGGAAAGTTCAACTATAGTTGGCGCCCAATGTGGGGTGCCAGATGAAGTGTTTACTTATATTGTTCTGTTATTAAATAAAACTCTAGAGTCAGACATTAGGGTAAGAACCTGATTGCTCAGAGAAGTGGCAGAGAAGCTACTTTCTCAATCAGAAAGGGCTTGTGAATCTTTCTAAGCCCCTTCCTACTACTTCCTCTGTCTCTCTATCTGTATTCTGGGTCCTCCAAAACCTTTATGACCAATTCTGGTCAGCTGGTTATGAACTCTGCCCTCTGATTCAAGATAAACTTTATTGACAGTCTCGGCATGTCTCTGCGAACAAATATTCCACAGCAGCACCGGAAAAACAAAAGTAAAAAACACCATAAAGCATTCAGAAGTGAAAAATTTAAATGAGAGGTGGTAGTGTGGCCCTTAATCCTAGCTCTGGGTATGGATGGGTAAGAAACAGATAGATCTCTGTGATTTCCAGGCCAATCTGGTATCAAAAAACAAAACAAAACAAAACAAAACATCCTTAGGAGATCTCCTGAAGAGTAGTAAAGCACCCAGATTGTAAGTGTGTTCTGTTTGAGTGCTGAACATTTGTCTCCAGGCTGAAGCATGCTCTACCTTTTTTTCCTTCCTGTTGGTGTTTGGGATTGACCCCAGGACTTTAGATACAGTAGACAGTGCTTTGCCATTTAGTTACGGCCACCCCTTGCTAGGGCTAAACTACACACTATGCTTGGGATAATAGTTTTCTTTCTTTTTTTTTTTTTTTTAATTTATTTATTATGTATATAGTGTTCTAGGCACCAGATCTCATTACAGATGGCTGTGAGCCACCATGTGGTTGCTGGGAATTGAACTCAGGACCTCGGAACAGCAGTCAGTTCTCTTAACCTCTGAGCCATCTCTCCAGCCCGATAATAGTTTTCTTATATCATTCTGGGTTAAAGGTAGTGGCAGAAAGAGGCGTCTGTCAACATGGCATGGCTCAGAAAAATTGTACTCAGTTTTGATCAGTGATGACAGGGCTGATAAACTATGGCACTCAGAGAAATCCATCAGAAATACCTTTAATAAGGAGTACCATGGCTGTGCTTAAGGTGTCTGCCAACAAGCCTGCAGACCTGGGTTCTTTCTCTTCAGGACCTGTGTAGTGGAGGGAGCGAACTGATTTCTGCAAGTTGTCCTGACCTACACATACAAACTATGACAATTACACTCTTCCTCCCCCAATCACACTCACAGTCATGAATAAAATTTTAAAAGTTAGCTATTTCTAAGCTACAGGGAACAGTTTGTTTGGGTTGTCTCGAATGGTGTACACCCTCTGATAACTGTCACCTTCTGGCCTCTGGAATGTTCCTGAAACGTAATTGTAGGTGTGCATTCAATTAGACATGAGATAAGAATGGGTTGGAGATTTTCTGATGATTGCTGCAGCAGTTACATTTTGAGAGTGGAACTTGCTTGAACACGAGAGACGGTACGTAGTTTTCCACGGCTGGGCTTATGAAAGAGCCTAAGCCTTGGGTTTGGAGGGATCCCAGGTGTCCTCCGCACTTGCACCGTCTCCTTGCAGCAACATGTACTGTGAAATATGAAAACAGTTTGGCCACGGTGCCAGGCTAGTTCAGGAAAGTCAAGTTTCAGAGTTAGGGTGGATGAAGAAAGTCTCATGCTAATAACTCCGTCTTAGAATGGCTCAAGAGATTAGAAAGTAGAGATTGAGATTGAGGTAGTAAAATTCTTAGTGCCCAGAGTGATTTCTAAACTGTGAGCATTTCATTTCTGTGAAATGTTTTGTGTTTTACCAAACAAATGCCTGCTTCCGTGCCCTGCCATAGAAAAGCTTATGAGGAGATAGATTTTTAGTTTTGACAGATAGAGAAATATTTGTAAGTTTGTCATAGAGAATGTCAGCTTTCCCTCATTTGGAATATGGAGTAAGAGATTAAAATGGAGACAAACTGACCAAAATACTGTGTCTAGTCTTTATTATTTTTAAAACTGAATTAATAAGTAAAGGAATCCTGATGTGCCTGGTTAGAGTTAGAATCAAGGTCTTGTAGCAAGTGATATAGAGGTTTTGATTCGGATTAAAATCTGCATTATTAAAATAGAAGAACTCATATCCTTGAACTTTAAGAGAGCTTTTACCCTACAAACTGGTAATGATGGCTTATGAATTCTCCATGCTGGAGGGAGAAGTCACCAACAGCTTCTGTTTGGGGAATAGAGAATTGCAAATCTAATTTGGGAGGGTTTAACTCTGTCATGGCTTACAGTGGCATCCCTGTGGACTGGACCACCTCAGAAATCTCTAAGTCTAAAGTGTGTGTGACTGCAGACCATCTCACACCTTTCTAGGTCTGGGACTTTCTGGAACCTGACTCCTCCTCTTGAATTTGTGACTCATGAAAGAAAGTATCATACATATGCAGTGAGCCCAACCTGGAACCTCATAGGACCCTGACTAGGCGCTGTGTTTATCTTGGCACTTCTTCCTCTTTTTTTTTTTTTCTTTTTTCTTTTCATATTTTGAGACAGGGTTTCTCTGTAGCTTTTGGAGCCTATCCTGGAACTAGCTCTTGTAGACTAGGCTGGCCTCAAATTCACAGACTTCCGCCTGTCTCTGCCTCCTGAGTGCTGGGATTAAAGGTGTGTACCACCACCGCTCGGCTTTATCTTGGATTTGTAACATGCTCCCCAAATCTTTTTAATCTGTGTTAATGTATATTTCAGTACTAGCTTTTCCTGTCTTCATATTTCCTTCTAAGAGGAAAAACACAGTTCTTTAGTTGCCACTCTCAAACCTCCTCTGTTTTACGCAGACCTGTCTGCGTATAGTGTTAGTTACGCTCGTTCCTTGTGATGTGAGGTGTGCCAGGAAGGATGCAGACAGGAGAACGGGTGACTGACTCAGATGCGCCATCCATGACACTGGGCAGCAACCACGCCTAGAAACCTTGACAATAACAGAGCCTGTGTTTGATACACCTCACTTGTTAAGTCCTGTCTGGATTTTACCATGCTGTACGTGTGTTGTTCATCAGCAGAACTGAACAGGTGCTAGAACATTCCAGAGCTTTAATCAGACCCATGACGACACTCTTCTGGCTTTGGCCTTACAAAGGAAAAGAACCACAATAGCCAGAACAAATTTTTGGTTGTTTCTTGTGGGGTGGTTGTGGTGAAATGGTTTAGGGCTCTGACCTCCATTAAGGTAGATTGTAATGGGTAAATTAAGGTGAAGGCAGTCTCCCAGCGTCTTCCCCTTCTGTAGAAGTGCCACTGCATAATGATAAAGAGGAACAATATGCACATCCAGTTCCCGGCTGTAAACATGGATCCTATACGTTCTTCTCTGTTACTTCTCCACTTAGGTATTTACTTAGAAACAGCAATAGAAATGGGTGAGTTCTTCTTGGCCTTGCTAGGAGCAAGTGTGAAAATGCAGTGCAGATACGAGTGGTGGTGCCTGCCTCTAATCATAGTGCTGGGCAGATTCTGTCTCTGCAAGTCAACCAACCAACAAGAACACAGCAAAACAACCAAGAAGAAAAGAGCCACACAGAATTCAGTGTTGTTTGTTCATTATTTATTTTTTTTGAGACAGGGTCTTATAGCCCTGACTAGACTGGAACTGGAGTTATAGCGATTATAAGCCCCTAATGTGAGTGGGACCTGAACCCAGATCCTCTGAAAGAGCAGCCAGGCCTCTTAATCACTAAGCCACCTCCCTAGTACTCAGAATAGTTTTTCAAAGTTCATAAAACCGAGCTCTATAGTTCAATGGATTTATATGGCATTTTTACAAAAGGACTGTGCCTGTGAACCTACTGCGGTGGTCTTAAAGGAAAACATTGGCTAGGAATGTGGCTTAGTATGTAGAGTGTCTATCTGTCCTGCAGGAAACCTAAGATCCCCAACACCCATAAAACTGCCTGTGTTAGTGTACACCTGGGGCTAGAAACAGGAAGATCAGAAGTTCAAGGTCATCCTCTGCTACAAGTGAGTTGGAGGCCAGCCTGGGTCACAAAACTAAATCCACAGCAAAAGAAGGAAAACACCTTCATTATCAAGAACTGTCCCCAGTAGCGTTTCCCCATCATAGGTACAGACTTCTGGGAATACCGCCAGGTTTTGTCCTCTTTTGCATTTACTTCAGTGATATCTTAGGAATGCTTCCTTTTGTTCTGGCTTCCCTTGCAGGAGTTTGTTCTGTTGCATGTGAGTTTCAGGAGTGCTTTCTTTTTCATTGTACACAATACTAGAATTATAGCTGTGATAATTCATTTGTTTTGTTGTTGATGGACAAGTAGATTCGTTTATAATTTTGATTGTGAATGTTCTTATCTTTCTTGGTGCCCATATGTTGGTTATAGTCAGTAGTAGAGCTTCTTGGCACAGGGTAGAATTTTTGTTGTTGTTGTTTGGTTTTGGTTTTCGAGACAGGGTTTCTCTGTGTAACAAGTTCCTTGCTGTCCTGGAACTTGCTTTGTAGACCAGGCTGACCTCTGACTCCTGAGTGCTGGGATTAAAGGTGTGTGCCACCACTGCTTTGCTTTAGTTTTATCTTTCAGTCCCTTTTTTTTTAAATTTTTGAATATTTCATTCATTTATTCATTCATTCATTCATTCATTCATTTTTGGTTTTCGAGGCAGGGTTTCTCTGTGTAGCCCTGGCTGTCCTGGAACTTGCTTTGTAGATGAGGCTGGCCTCGAACTTAGGTAGATCCACCTGGCTCTGCAACACCAAACCTGGCCTTTTTAAAATTTTTTTTTATTGATTTTTATTGAGCTCTACATTTTTCTCTGCTCCCCTCCCTTCTACTCTCCTCCCCTTCAACCCTCTCCCAAGGTCCCTGTGCACCCAGTTTACTCAGGAGATCTTGTCTTTTTCTACTTCCCATGTAGATTAGAACCTGACATGTTTGAAGTGCTTGTGTAAGATGGACATCCTAATCTAAAAATCTAAGCTCTGAAAGCTAAGACAGCTGGTCTTGGTGAGTACTGACAGTGTCCACAGACAGAGAGTCCTCACCTGGCTCAGCGCAGTAGACCACACGGAGAGCATAGTGCTGCCTTCCATCTTTATGTGCAGGGCGTAGGTAAAGAAGTAATGTAAGGTTAGGTGTTTGGTGTGTCTGGTCGCACTGAGATCATGTTAATAAAATTCACCTTGGACGGGGCATTGCCAGCGAGAAGTTGACAGGCACACGAAGGAGTAAGAATCTTAGGAATTCATAGGACTTAGATAAAAACAACAGTCACGCTTTTGTCTCAGCCTGAGACACCAGTATGCACCCGGCATCTTCAGGGTTAGACTGCCGAGCTCGGTCAGCAGTTTTCCTCAGCACAGGCTGGTCTTCCTTTCTGGGCTAGGGAGGACGGTCAGAAGAAACATCAGCCCAGCGGTGCCAGTGCTGGGAGCCTGGAACCTATCTGAGCCTCCTGGCAGCGCACACAGTGGGAAACGGTGGCTAGGCAGCACCGGCGTTGTTGGCAGCAGAGAATTTCTTTCTAGTCTTTTGTAGTTGCTGACATGAGATGCCAGCGTAATGTGACTTATTACAGATTTTGTGACAGACACTGACCAGAACCGAAAGCAGCAGCAGAGCTCAGCTGCCGTCTGTGACAGAGCCGGGAGAGCACAGAGGCCTGCTCAGAGCACAGTCCTTTCGCTTTGGACTTCGGAAGAAAGTGAGGTAGCTGGCATTAATGACTGGTACTTTGGTCAGTAATAGGGTTCAATTCAAATACATATTATTTGAGTACCCATTAATAGGTCAGATGACTTGCTGGGTGTGGTCTAGCCTACAGTACAGGGATGAATTAGACGGCGCCCTCACTGTCACTCAGAAGTGTGACACACAGGACACAACAACAGCAGCCTGCAGTGTCCTTGTGAAGATGTCCCCAAGGAAGTGAAGTGAAGGGGACAGAGGAGTTCCAGGTGAGCTCTGGACAGGGAGAAAAACAGCAGCAGCCTGCAGTGTCCTTGTGAAGATGTCCCCAAGGAGGTGAAGGGGACAGAGGAGTTCCAGATGAGCGCTGGACAGGGAGAAAGCTGTCCATGGTGTAAGTGTCAGAAAATTTCATTTCTCTTAGGTAAGTATGTGTAGGTGGGCAGGGGTTAGTGTGATGTGCAGTATTGGAGTACCCGTGTATTTGCTCCATATGTGTGGGTGGCATCTTGGTTTAAGTACTAGGATGGTAAAGAAAATAAAGAGCTCACTTTTTTTTTTTTTTTTTTTGTGAGCTTATTTATGTGGCTGCACGTGCTTGGTTAGAAGTGCGTGTGCTCCCTAATGTAGGAGAACACAGAACAGTGGAATGATCTTTTCCCCCAGATGAACTGGAGCAGTGTCTTGCTCAAGTACCAGGTTTTGTCTTTGAGAGAAGGTTGTTGGTTTAGTCGAGGCCTGAAGATCTTAGGGAAAGCAAAGGAAAGCAAAGGGAGAGTTTGACAAAACATGGACTTCTGGCTTTAGATCTGAATTTCTGATCAGCTAGGTAGAGGGAGTGGCTGCAGGTGCACCTCAAGAGTCCTGTGTTCAGCCAGGTGGAATGGTGAACCCTTTAGTCCCAGCACTCAGGAGGCAGAGGCAGGCAGATCTCTGTGAGTTCACAGCTGGCCTGGTCTACAAGAGCTCGTTCCAGGACAGGGCTTTTATACAGAGGAACCAGGTCTGGAAACCGCCCCCCCCCACACACACACATAAAAGTTCTACGGCAGGGGCTGGAGAAATGGCTCAGAGGTTAAGAACTCTGACAGTTCTTCCAGAGGACCTGAGTTCAATTCCCAGCACCCACATAGAAGCTCACAACTACCTATCTGTAACTCCAGTTCCAGGAGTTCTGTCATCATCACACAGACATGCATTCAGGCAAAACACCAACACATGCACAATAAAGATAAATATCTTTAAAAAAAAAAAGTTCTACGGCAGTCAGCGAGAACCATCAAGACTGTTATTATCTATTTTTCAGGATGAATTTGAACATTCAATCCTGCTGCCTCCACCTCTCAGTGCTGGGATTATAGGCATGTGCTATCATGGCCAGATTTATCAAAACTTTTTCTTTGGCCATGCATGGTGGCACATACCTTTAATCCCAGCCAGCACTTGGGAGGCAGAGGCAGGTGGCTCTCTCTAAACTGGAGGCCTGTCTGTTCTACAGAGTGAATTCTAGGACAGCCAGGGATGTGTGTAGAGAGACCCCATCTCAAAATAAATACATAAATAATAAAAAATAAAAAACAACAAATAATTTTTGATCAAAAATAGAAACTTTTATATTTATTTATTTATTTTAAAGATTATTTATTTATTATGTATACAACATTCTGCCTCCATGTATGCCCGCACGCCAGAAGAGGGTGTCAGATCTCATTACAGATGGTTGTGAGCCACCATGTGGTTGCTGGGAATTGAACTCAGGACCTCTGGAAGAGCAGGCAGTGCTCTTAACCACTGAGCCATCTGTCCAGCCCTTATATTTATTTTTATAAATATAAAGTGATATTAATAAGGTTTCTACCTTCTCCTGGCTGTTGGGAAGACAATTTTTAGTCCCAGGTTCAGTTCAGACTGATTATTTTGTGGGAAAAGAGGTGATGAGGTGACTTGTGCAGTAGTTATAATAATGTACTTTTAGTTTTCTAAACATGACAGAATGTCCCCTGTGTGTTGGGAGTAGCCATGTGTCACCAAGCCTGAGCCTCCATCCGTCTATCTATCTAGCTGTCTCTTAATTTTTTTTTCTTTACTGACAAGGTCTTATTGTGTAATCTAGGCCAGCCTTAAGCTTACCTCTGTCTTTGGAGTGCTTCAAGACCAGTGATTTTTAAACAATGTACACGCCAAAATCTTATCGTTTTAAAGCATGTATTCAGAGAGAAGGCCCAGCAGTCAGGAGCACTGACTATGCTTCCAGAGGACCTGGGTTTGAGTCTTCACAGCTCTTTTGTAGTTCACAACTATCTGTTCCAGGTTAGGCACCCTCTTACAGTCTTTTTGGGTGCCAAGCACACACATGGCACACAGCACGCAAAGCACCCATACACAGAAAGTAAAAATTGTAAGAAGTGTGTATTTTAGTGACCCTCAGTCTGTTCAGTACTATGCGGCTGCTGTCTAGTTTCAGATCTCCCATTTGGGTCTGATCTTAGTTTTTACCGTGATAGAAGATAGTAGTATTTCAGTGTCTTTGTTTGATATAAACCCACGCCTGGTTTCATTGTCTTAAACCCTTACTGAAAATCAAGGGCAAGAAAGATGGCAGCACGTAAAGGCTCTCGTCGCCAGACCCGATGACCCAAGTGGCCTCTGCACTTGTGCGAGAGTCAGAGGACAACTTTGTGCAGCGTTAGGTTCTAAGGATCGATCTGAGCTGGCAAGCAGGCATCTTCATGCAGCAAGCACCTTCACCTGCTGGGTCTGTGAGTTCAAATCCTATTCGTTCTCAGCTGCATAGTACCGAGGGGAGGGGAGGCAGGACCAACGCGGAGTAGGCAGTCTTGTAGAAGGGAGCAGCGGGCTGCGTCCCGCTGCCCAGCTCCTGCATGGATAGCTTAAGCCCCGAAATAACCACACACAGATTCTATTCTATTCTATTCTATTCTATTCTATTCTATTCTATTCTATTCTATTCTATTCTATTCTATTCTATTCTATTCTATTCTATTCTAATTATGTATACAATATTCTGTCTGTGTGCATGTCTGCAGGCCAGAAGAGGGCACCAGACCTCTTTACAGATGGCTGTGAGCCACCATGTGGTTGCTGGGAATTGAACTCAGGACCTTTGGAAGAGCAGGCAATGCTCTTAACCACTAAGCCATCTCTCCAGCCCCACAGATTGTATTCTTTTAAACACTGCTTGATCCATTAATTTTAGCCTCTTATTGGCTAATTCTCACATCTTGCTTTAACCCATATTTAGTAATCTGTGTAGCACCACGAGGTGGTGTCTTACCGGGAAGGATCTTAACCTGTATCCATCTCGGAGAGGAGAGCTATGGCGTCTGATTGACTCAGCTTTCTTTCTCCCAGAATTCTGTTCTGTCTACTCCGCCTACCTAATTTTTTGTCCTATCAAAAGCCAAGGCAGTTTCTTTATTAACCAATGAAAATAACACATAGACAGATGACCCTCCTCCATCACAGTCTTCACACTCTGAGCACCTGTTCGCAGTGCCTTTCCACAGAGCTAGCAAGCAGTCCCTGGAGTAAAGCAAAGCCGCACCACTCTGGGGACATCAGGATGATGCGTGGCTAAGGGACAAGCCTGGAACTGACCTCAACCAATGAAGTTTTTAAATAGAATTTCAATTCGTTATAATGACTTGTGTTTTCAATGTTACATATACAAGTATGAGTTAAGTAGATTTCAGAATCTCTTTGTGCTTTGAAATATGCCTACAGGATAGTCTTACAGAATTTTTTTGTTGTTTTGAGAAGGGTCTTACTATGTAGCTTAAGCTGGCCTTGAACTCTTTCCTCAGTCTCTTGAGTGCTGGGATTGTGAACTTAATCCATTGCTCCGTGCACTTCTGTGTTTACTCCTGATAATGTGCCTCAGAGTTTACATTTCCAGTGTATTTCCAGTGTGGTGCAAATACAGGGCCCCTGTGGCTATTTGTTCTCAAACTTGAGTACTTTTAAGTCTTGGAATGATTTGCATTGTGGTCTCATGTCTCAAGTTTGATATACTGGGAACTTGGAGATTGGAGACGGTGAAACAAAAGGAAATAATTGAGATGTTTCTCTGAAGTTAAAGCTGGTTTATGTATAGATAATTTAAAAACACATTGTTTAAACAGCAGTTGAAAAATATGCTGTCGCCGGGCGGTGGTGGCGCACGCCTTTAATCCCAGCACTCGGGAGGCAGAGGCAGGCGGATCTCTGTGAGTTCGAGACCAGTCTGGTCTATAAGAGCTAGTTCCAGGACAGGCTCCAAAACCACACAGAAACCCTGTCTCGAAAAACCAAAAAAAAAAAAAAAAAAAAAAGAAAAAGAAAGAAAAAAGAAAAATATGCTGTCCTTGCCAGGTGTGGAGGCTGAGGCCAAAGGATTGTGAGTTCTAGGCCAGCCTGAGCTACGTAGTAGTGTGAGACCCTCTCTCAAACCAATAAGACAAAACCCACCAAAATCTATAGTATTTTATTAAATGAAAGGCTATATGACATGTGCGACAGAATTTCTTTTCGTTCTTTCTTTCTTTTTTCTTCTTCTTTTTTTTTTTTTTCCCAGACAGGCTTTCTCTGTCTGTCCTGGAACTCACTCAGGAGACCAGGCTGGCCTTGACAAACACATTTATCTTAGTGCTGATTTCCTCCAGAATGAAATTAGAGGAGCAGAGTAATAAGTTCCCTTCTTACTCTACGTCCTCCCCCGAAGTGATAACTGGAGGTGATATATATTTTGTATCTGCATTTATGGGATTCCTTCTCAAATAGAACAGACTCAAGGAAAAACAAACAGAGCAGGAAGGGACCTCCTTTAAAAATGCAAATGTGTCCAGCACTCGGGAGGCGGATCTCTGTGAGTTCGAGACCAGCCTGGTCTACAAGAGCTAGTTCCAGGACAGGCTCCAAAACCACAGAGAAACCCTGTCTCAAAAAACCAAAAAAAAAAAAAAAAAATGCAAATGTGTCTTGTGTGTCTGAATTTATTTGCAGTTTATACAATCCCACCCTGCAGGTCAGTGCACTCACAGTAAAGCTACAGAGTGCATTTTATTGGCAGGCTTTTTCTCTACCTCTGGGGCTAGCCTAGGGCTTGAACCCAAAGTCTTGGGTCTGGTAGGCTCTACCCTGAACTGCAGCTTCGTTTGTATTGACTTTCATTTTAAAATTCAAGACAAAGATGGGATTTTCTTGTCTCCCATGTCCCAGGGTGCAATACATTCGCTAAGAACTGAAGTTCTTTAAGAAACTACAGGGTTTAGCCCGTGTGAACTTTCCGTGTACGGCAGCCCATGTGAGCTTTCTGTGGTACAGGTTGCAGCTTGTTTGTGTCTCTTAGTAAAAGTTTAAATTTCATGGTAATTAGCTAAATTGCATGATCATTGAAACTAAAAATAGAAAGTACTTCAGACCAGTGAAGCTCTGAATACAGCTGCTTCGGGTTTAGACTGTAAATTGGAATTACCTTCATTGAACAAGTCAGGGATGAGAGTGCAGGCTGATTTAGAAAATAGTCTGCTGGGGTCTCTGAGCTTTGTGTTAACTGGGGTGTTGGCAGCCCATTGAAACTCCTTTATAACTGTTCCTTATCAATATGCAGTTCATGTCTCAGGGCTCTGAAGGATGTGTGACTGTGCAGTGACTGTGAAGTGCTGGACACGGAACCAGGTCTCACCTATGCTAGGCAAGTGCTCTTCCTCAGGTGTACACCTCCTGTTCCACAGGCGTACACCTCCTGTTCCACAGGGTACACCTCCTGTACTACAGGGTACACCTCCTGTTCCATAGGGTACACCTCCTATTCCATAGGGTACACCTCCTGTACCACAGTGTACACCTCCTGTTCCACAGGGTACACCTCCTGTACCACAGGGTACACCTCCTGTTCCACAGGGTGCACCTCCTGTACCACAGGGTGCACCTCCTGTACCACAGGGTGCACCTCCTGTTCCACAGGGTACACCTCCTGTTCCACAGGGTACACCTCCTGTTCCACAGGCGTACACTTTCAGCCCTTGTTTTGAGTAATTTTTATACTTGATTTTAGTCAAGGCTGAGAAGCAATTTGAGTAATTTTAAAGGACTGACTCGTTCCTTTTTTAGATAGTGGTCAGTGATACAGTGTTGGATTTTCTAGAAACTTCCCAGTTTGTAAGTTATATTGGCCTTATGTCTTTCTTTCTTTAGCTGGTGGATAGCTGCCATTTTGTTTTGTATTTCTTGAACAGTGAAACAGAATGAGGAGGGCCAGTGAAATGGATTCTTTTTTTTTTGGTTTTTCGAGACAGGGTTTCTCTGTGGTTTTGGAGCCTGTCCTGGAACTAGCTCTTGTAGACCAGGCTGGTCTCGAACTCACAGAGATTCACCTGCCTCTGCCTCCCGAGTGCTGGGATTAAAGGCGTGCGCCACCACCGCCCGGCAGTGAAATGGATTCTAAAACCCCCTTGTGCTCTCTTGTTTTAAGTTTAAGGTTTATAATAGCATGTGAACTCTAGGATGTTCTTGAATTTTCTCTGTAGTTGCTGGTCTTGACTGCTGCTATTTCTCTGCCTCTGCCTGGATTACAGGTGTATGCCATACCTGGCTCCCAGATGATGATGATGATGGTGATGATGATGATGATGATGGTGATGATGGTGATGATGATGGTGATGATGGTGATGGTGATGATGATGATGATGATGGTGATGAGGATGGTGATGATGGTGATGATGATGGTGGTGATGGTGATGATGATGATGGTGATGATGATGATGGTGATGATGATGATGATGGTGATGATGATGATGGTGATGATGATGATGCTGGTGATGGTGATGATTGTGATGATGATGATGATGATGGTGATGATGATGATGATGGTGATGGTAATGATGGTGATGATGATGATGGTGGTGATGATGGTGATGATGATGATGGTGATGATGATGATGATTTCTTCTCCTCCTCTTCCTCCTTCTCCTTTTCTTTTTTGAGATAGGCTGATTTCTGAACTCTGCAGCTGAGGTGGGCCTTGAACTCTGGTTCTCTTGTCTCTTGAGTGCTGGGGTTGTACAGATTAATGCTACCATGGCTGGCAAAGAAGGAGCCTGCTTTCAGTTCAGCCCTTAGTAAAGTTTATTGGGTTATTTTTGGGAATTGAGGATTCCTGCTGTTTTTTTTTTTAGTTTTAATTTTTGTTTGCTTTTATTTATTTTCAAAGGACAGGGTTTCACTGTGTGGCCCTGACCATCCTGGACTTACTTTGTAGACCAGGCTGGCCTTAAACTGGAAGAGAGCTTTCTGGGTGTTGGGATCAAAGCTACCACACCCAGCTAGTTTTATTTATTTTTACTATTTGTGCAATCTATCTATCTATCTATCTATCTATCTATCTATCTATCTATCTATCTATCTATCAGCAAGGTCTCACAATGGTCTGAAATTTGGAGAGATCCACCTGTCTCTGTCTCCTAAATGCAGGGATTAAAGGTGTGTATTACCCCGGGCATTCCTCCTGATTTTTTGAACAGTATCCTCATTATTTTTTTCCCCACTCATCTTCATGCAACTAGTACATTTTCAAGTGCATTGAAAAATTCAGCTGCTTAGAATCTAATTATGAATATTCATGAAAAACCCAACGTAAAAGAATGAAGCTGTCATTTATAGCTGTTATTTCACTAGTAGCTACATAAAAGTTCTCCTATAATGAGGCCCCTGGAGGATCATTGGGAACCTAACAGGCTTGCTGTTGTTGTTTTGCATTTGAGACAGGATCTTATATAACCCAGCCTGACCTGGAGACCCTCCTGTTGCCAGAAGGAAACATGAGCCCCTGACCCTCCCAAGTCCTGGGGTTATGGTGTGTGCTACCACGCCTAGTCCCTGACAGGCTCTTCTGGACCTTATTGTTCATTTTTAGCTTATTGAAAATTATTATTTTTTTTTTAAGATTTATTTATTTATTTATTATATACACAGTATTCAGCCTCCATGCCTGCAGGCCAGAAGAGGGCACCAGATCTCATTACAGATGGTTGTGAGCCACCATGTGGTTGCTGGAATTGAACTCAGGACCTCTGGGAGAGCAGTCTGTGCTCTTAACCTCTGAGCCATCTCTCCAGCCCCTAGCTTATTGAAAATTATTAAAGCCAGGTGCCTATGCATATCTGCAACCTTAGAATTTGAAAGACTGAGGCAGGAGGATTATGAGGTTGAGGGCGGCTTAGGTTTATAAAGTGAGACCCCATCTCAATAAGGGAAGGAGAGAGTAGGAAGGGGTTGGTTAGGAAGTGAATAGGCCTGCTAGAGCCAGACCGCCAACCAACTTACTGCAGCGAGAGCCCTCTGTAAGTTAGCTCATGGTCACCATTCTCCACAGACAGTGCTCTGGTGGGCTGTCCTCAAACTCAGAGATCTGCCTGCCTCTGCCACCTGAGTACTGGGATTAAAGGTGTGCGCCACCACCACCCAGCTCTATTTCTGTTATTAATTCTCCTCTTGTTTTTTTAAAAAAGGTGTGGAAATAAATTTTTTAAATTCTTAGACTTTTATCAAATTTCTTTTTATTTTTTCACCTTTTAAAAGCTTGAGCTTTATTTTGGAGATGATGATTTGTGTTCTGTTAATTTCAAACTTTTCAAGTAAGTGGAGGAACGTAGTAGAGTTGGTGTGTTCATGGAGTCGTGCAGACAGCAGGAGCATCACATGTAAGGACACCCAGTCTATGAGCTATCCCTCCTGACCTCTCCCCAAGCTTCTTGCAGCACTCAGTTCCTTTTTGTTCCTATGGCTTTGCTGTGTGGCTTCTTTGTGTATATGGGGCCACACAGTGACATGCACGCCTCTGTTCAGGGGACCAAACAGTGATATGTATGCTTCTGGTCGGGGTCCTTCTGTCTTCTCCTTTCTCTTAAGCTGTCCCAGGAACTTAATCAGAACTAAGCAACCATGTAAGAATTCTCTTCTTATTGTTGAGTAGTACAGTATTGGATATGTAGACTTCCCAGATGACTGGTACTGGTGCATTTTAAGCACCAAAATTAGAGTGATGGTTGGTGCAAGTTTTTCTGAATTACATGGCCCATCGCTCTAGTGGTCTCATAGGATTTATGATGAGTGGTGATAGCTGTGTACTCTGCTCCTGTGGAGGATTGTGCACTAGCGGAAGACTAAACACAGGCGAGAGCAGCGTGTCTGTTCACCCAGTACTGCAGGGCTTCAGGGGCTGATGGTGCCTGAGGTCAGTTCTGCTTCAAATTAGAGTCTGATTTAAAAACTTCTTATACATAGCATAACACACACAACATGTGTTCATTGTTGAAAAGGTAAGATTCGTAACTAAGTCAAAGCAAGATGACAAGCTGTCCACATACCAAGATAGCTGTCCTTAGTGTCCCCCTCGTTTTCCCTGGCGACTGTCAGTGAGCTAGCTCCTCAGTAGCTGTAGCTGTGACTAGAGCCCCAGGTCACTGTATTGCTGTATGTTTTTGAATCCTTTTTTATTTTTATTTTATTTTTAAGTGAAACATGATTTCACTGGCTGGCTCAAACTCACGATTCTCCTGTCTCAGCCTTCTGTCCTCCAAAGCCATCTGGTTTCTTTCCTCAGCTCTCCTGTAGCCCTTCCCACAGCCCCTGTGCTGTCGTCCGCGTTGAGCAGCATGGCACTTGTCTCCCTCCTGTGGAGATGGCACCTGACACGTGTTCCATGTCATTATAGTTTGCTCACTGGGAGCCAAGTTCTGCCTTCTTTACTCTTGACAGCACCCAGTGTTCTCTGACTTGCTGAGCCTTCTTTCTACCCCAGCATCCTTAAGTTATGGGCTCACTTGTCTCATTCCTCTATTTATCTCTGTCTATCATATATCTATTATTCATCCACCCATCTATATCATACAAAAGTAGGGCCTTTCAGCCAGGCATAGTGGAGCATTCCTTTAATCCCAGCACTGGAGGCAGACAGACAAAGGCAGGCAGATCTCTGTGAGTTTGAGGCTAGCCTGGTCTACATAGAGACTTCCAGGACAGCTAGGGCTACAAAGAGAGATCTGTCTCAAAATAAAATAAAATAGGGCCTTCCTGTTTGACTCAGGTTGCCCTTGAACGCACACTCCTCTTAACTTTAACCCTTAAAGCGCTGGGTCCAGCTTTAGGGCACCACACAGCTTCCTGGCTTCACTCAGTCTCAGCCACTGCCGTTGATGGTGCCTCTCCCTTATCTCTTCCTGGAGTTTCAGTCTCGTGTGTAGGTCCTGACTCCATTCTGAGTTAATTTTTATGCGGTGCACATTCTTCATATGGATATATCTAATTTTCCCAGCGCTGTTGGTCAAAGACCATCTATTAAATGATTGTGAGATTTTTCACGAGCATTTAAAAAACTCATTTAAATGTGTAATTACTTGATTAAGCCTTTCTGCCCCTATAATGAAGTACTATGAGAAGGAATTGTGTTTGCTTTGTACACTCCTGTCTGCAGTCCCTCGAGCAAGGCCTGGCCCTTTGCAGCCTCACGTCCTCATCATTTACTGCAGAAGTTCACGGCAATTCTGAATGTCACAGAGGCAGTCTGCGCCTTGTCTGTCTGTCTGAGAGCTGTTGCAGGGTG
The DNA here is from genome assembly GCF_950005125.1 of Chionomys nivalis. Lineage (NCBI taxonomy): Eukaryota > Metazoa > Chordata > Mammalia > Rodentia > Cricetidae > Chionomys > Chionomys nivalis. The sequence continues at coordinate 57,201,461 of NC_080102.1, forward strand.
AGGTCGGTAGGCTGAACTAAAGAGTGTACTAGGTGATTTGTTATTCCCATAACCAATAAACAATGTCTCCATCAAAGAGGACTTGTGGCTCATTGCTGTATTATTTTTTTCAACTCATTGTTTTAATTAAAGTTTTATTTTGGTTTTTCGAGATAGTGTTTCTCAGTGTAGCTTTGGAGCCTGTCCTAGAACTCTCTCTGTAGACCAGGCTGGCCTGAACTCACAGAGATCCACTTGTCTCTGCCTCCTGAGTGCTGGGATTAAAGGTGGCTTGATTTTATTTTATAAAATAAAATTTTGTGCACATATACTTAAACAGTTCAGTTCTGTAGGATAAACACAAATAGCTCTCCTCAGCTCTCCGCTGGCCTCCTGCTCTGGAGGTTGGGTTCCAGTTTTCCGTCTGCTCCTTTGGGCTTTCCCTTCACACCTTTAGACGTCGCTCTGGGGCTCAGTTCTTTCACATTGCCCGCTCGCCTTCCTCTCCATACAGTTGTGATTTTTGCTAAGTGTTGGATTGATAGTCACTGTTTAGATTATGGTCGTACATGCTGTTTACAACTAAGTTTTGTGGTGTACCATCATTTTTTTTCTCTTCCCTTAAATGTGTTTTCTGGGAATTGTTAGATTTTATTTTCTGTATTGCTCGTTGATGTGGATCCAGACTTTTGCAGTTGTATGTTTCTTCCTGTGTGACCATCATACCATAGCTTTGTTCAGTTTTAACTTACTTTTTCTCGATTTTTTTGAGACAAGGTTTCTATGTAGCTCTGGCTGTCCTGAAACTCACTTTGTAGACCAGGCTGACCTCAAACTCACAGAGATCCTCCTGCCTCCTGAGTGCTGGGATTAAAGGCGTGCGCCACCACCTGTACTGCCGGGCCTATGCTGGAGTCTTATATGGCTGATCACTGGGTGAATGGCACAGCAGAATAAATCACATTTCTCTGGTTTTCTAGAGGTTTCCTTTGTGAGTTTCCTTGATCACTTCAGCTTGGTGCATCTCTGAAAGATATCTGTGTGTGTGTTGTGTTTCTAGTATACAGTAGTCCCCTATTCCAGAAACTTTCTGTTTGTCCTCTGGAGACCAGTTCTCTCTTCTGCCAGAGTAAAGAGGGCAGAACTATTCTTTTGACTGCATGGAGGAGAGGGGAGGATCTGGAGCCTGGCTTTTCTTAAACTGAGAGTCTACCCATTGCAGTCACATTAGCTGAGGGATCTGGCCTCCCGTTCCCGTGGGTTTTTGTAGTGTGGATCAGTCTTTGCCACTTTGGAATTGGCTTCCTTGGGTCGTCTGGGAGACGTTTATCTCATAATTACCTGCTTTGCACATTTTAGAATTGCATAGCTGCGTGGTCTGAGAAAGAGCAGGCTGAGTACTTACTCTGCCTAGAAACTCCCAGCCACCCTTATCTCCACTCTTCCTCTCGTGCTGGTCTTCTGGTCACCTTTTATCTGCTGTCGCCCCTGGCTTCTGACTTTTACCCTCATTTGTTCCAGCCCCAGTCCTGTTCAGTACCTGTATTTTTCCAGCTCACTGGGCCTTTCAATGGTTTGTCACTCTTTATCCCCGCTTGCCTGGAGCCTCCTGTTCTTGTCTTGGAGTCTAGACCCATCGGATAGTCTTCTCATTGGTGTATTGTTGGTTTGCCTGGTTGTCTATGCTTCTTTGCTTCCCCAAATACGAAGCACACTCACCGGAGGGCAGTTTCTAGCTGTGTTTGATCAGCTGCTCAGGAGTCCTCAGAAGGGAAGTGTGGGGGCTGACAGTGTGCTGTGACAGCTGTGTCGCGCCACACCACCTCACTCCCTGCCTTTACGAACTACTCTTCAGGTGACGCGCCATTTTCTTCACAGGGTTTTACCACTATGGAAATGAGTATTTGCTTTTTAAAAGTAAAATAAACGTTGTGAGTAGAATAGTCCTTTTATTTAGAATTAGGCTGAGGTGGAAGGGTCTAAATGATACATGTTGTTAAGCTTTCTTAATGGCTGAGATTTGGTTCTTCGTCTGTCTCGTGGGGCCAGTAATCTCTTCCTACTTTATAGGACCGCAGAAGCAAAGGTAAGAGATTAAGGGAAAGCATTTGGGAAGCTAAGGAATTACCTGTCATCTGTGTGCCATTTGCTTCTCCAGATGTCCCGGCTGAGGTGTGGGGCTGCGGTCCTGACTGACAGCAGAGTCAGCAAGATGAAAATCCCCCACCCCCTGTATATCGAATGATTTTTTTTCTTGGGTAGTCACCATCCCTGCTCTGCCCCCTAGACCTGGCGTACCTGAAGCATTGACCTTGATGTTTGCATAACTGGGGCTTCCTAGATCCAGGGCATCTGCCAGGAGGGTGTGATTCATGGTTGATACCTGCTAAACTGTGACTAGCTAGCAGGTTGCCTGAGGGAGGTAGTTCCTGTAGTTCTGAGGGAATTCATGGTGGGCAAAAGTAGAGTGGAGAAAAGGCTCTTAGATCCTCTCCCTTCCTTCACTTAGCCAAGAAAACATCTTTCCTCTAGGTTAGCAGGAAATTGCAGATTGATATTTTCATATTATCTTTCTTCCTTCCCCCTCCCTCTCTTCCCCACTGCTGTGATCTTGTGAGCCTCCTGCCTTAGGCTCCTAAATGCTGGAATACTATGCTAGTCCAGATTTATTTGTGCGTATTTATTTATTGACAGGGTCTCACTGTGTAGCCCTGGCTACTTGCTATATAGACCAGGCTGGTCTTTAACTCACAGTGATCTTCCTCCCTGTGCCTTATGCTTGCTGCAGCTAGTATATTGTGTATATACATAGTACACTGCCAGATTCAGTATTACGACTACTACTATATTTTCTTCTTTCTTAGATTATTATTTTTATTTTATGTGTATGGATGTTTTGCCTATGTAAATCTGCACATCACATGTATGTAAGTAGCCATGGAGCCCAGAAGAGGGCATCAGATCCTTTTGAACTGGAATTTCGGGCAACTGCCATGTGGGATGCTGGGAATCAAACTCAGGTCCTCCGGAAGAGAAGCCACTAAAGCCATCTCTTCAGCTCCAGATTTACTTTTTAGTAAGGCAGAAAAGCAGAGTGTGTCTAGAATGGGGTGCAGCAGGCTTAGGAGAGGGCATGAGTAAGTTTGGTCGAGGTCTTCAGGCCTGTGTATAAATCTTCCCACTCCTAGCATTGTGTGACAGGGTTGTTATAGTTCACCGGACAGTAAATGGGGCGATCAGATGTCCTCCCTCACCTTTCCTCAAGGGACACATTTCATATTATTCTCCCATGAGTAACTAATCACATTCTTAAAAACTGTAATTTGGAAGTTAATCTTCATAGAAATGAATGTGATACTATTAAATTTAAAAGATTAAAGGTAATAATTTAGACTAAATAATGATTTAGTCTTTTTTTTTTTTAAAAAAAGACTGTTTTAGGGTCTAGAAAATGACGTAATGGCCAAGAGCATGTATTATTCTTGTAGAGAACCTGAATCCCATTCCCAGCACCACATCGGGTGGCTCATAGCCACCTAATTCCCAGCGGGTGACTAACGGTCTCCAATTCTAGGAGGTCCAGCACCGTCTTTGAGCCTCTGTGGGTACCCGAGATGTACATGGTACATAGATATGCATGCTAGCAACACACTCATATATATACACGCATATATATGTATATATATTATTTTGCACTTCTACATAACCTCTCCAGCCTTCAGTGCAGGGGATTGACTCCAGGTGCCTTTCCTACCCCTGAGGTGCATGTATCCCAGTCCTTCCCTGTCAGGTCAGTGGCAGTTTGACTATGTAGAGCCCTTCGGTGAGGTCCATGTTAGCATGTAGGGGTTCTGATGGCAGTCCTTCTCCCGCCTTTGCTGGAGTTACTGTGAGCATGCGTAGTCTGGGGCCTGGGCCGTGTCTGATGATAGTCCAGGTCTTGGCACTTTGTTGTTCTTCTTTGGAACAAACAGTTCTGCATGTGTGAGCTTGAGGACCATGTGGAGATTGACCTGGGTTGGTGTTCTTGTTCACATCTTGAGGTTCAGAGTCCCACGACTAATTCAGACCTAAGCCATGAGTGGAGAAATGACAGGAAGAGTGATTACCTTGTGCTTGTGGCTTACGTGAGTTTTTCTCAGGCTTCTGGCCAGGATGAGGTCATTTCAGCAGTTTTAGTTTGTGTCCACTGTGCTGTTTTGTGAATTGGGGCACAAGGACAAGGCCATTCTTGGGTGAAAGCCAGGAACTGAAGGAGTTTTGTTTTGTAACGCAGCAGCCGCAGGAAGTGCACAGCACTGTGAGCCCCAGTGCACACTCCTGCTTGCCTTGCTATTTTTCTTATTTCTCTAAGAAAACCTGATGGTTGTGCTTAATTCAGAACTTTTGTGGCAGTCAGAGGCAAGAGAGATGATTATGGGCCTCTTTTCGTCTTGCTTAATACCAGAAATAGACTTTTCTATTTGTTTTGTTTCGTTTTTTGCCTATAGAACTTTGATAAAATATTAATTCTAGGGCCAACAGGATGGCTCAATGGGTAAAAGTCCTTGTTAGAAAAACCCGATGGCCTGAGTTCAATCTCTGGAACCCGCTGTGGAAGGAGTCCTCAGAGTTGTTCTGTCTACCACATACATGCCATAGTATGTATTCTTACATACATGCATATATGCACACATACACACACAACTATATTGTGTACATAATAATAAAAAAAGATTCCTTCTAAATATCAGGGAATTAAGCCTTAGAGAATGACCCCCCCACACACTTGCTTTTTGTGTCCATTTCTCCTGTAAAAGAATTCCCATCCCTCATGTGATCAGGGCACCGCAGTGTGCAGCAGTGGTCACATGGTGCAGTGTGGTGGTGGATGCAGTAGCAGTTGGGTAGTATCACTTTGCCCTCTCAATTTGAAGAGGCCCCTCAGTTGCATAATACTGTCTCTTAAGTGTAATTTGTTAATTTTAGGGTCAATAAAGTATCATAACAGAGAAACTAGTTAATGGCCAGGTAATTAGTAGGGTTAGAAACTAGTTAATGGCTAGAGTAATTAGTAGGGTTATAAAATTGTTAATTGGTATGGGATGCCCTTCTGTATGCTGTGAATGTGTCTTGGTTAATAAAGAAACTGATTTGGCCAATAGCCAGGCAGAATAGAGCCAGGTGGGAAAGCTAGGCAAAGATAAAGGGAGAAAGAAGGTGGAGTTGGGGAGACACCAGCAGCCACTGGAGAAGCAAGATGTGAGGTAACAAGCCACGAGCCTTGTGTAAAATACAGAATAATAGAAATGGGATAATTTAAGTTGTAAGAGCTAGTTAATAATAAGCCTGAGCTAATAGGCCAAACAGTTGTAATTAATATTAAGCCTCAGAGTGGTTATTTGGGAACTGGCGGTGGGAGAGACACCTCCAGTTACAGTTAATGGCTGGAAAAAGTTAGTAGGGTTAGAAACTAGTTAATGGCTGAGGTACTTAGTAGGGTAAGAAACTAGTTAATGACGAGAGTAGTTAGTAGGATTTGGGGGTTAGGCTAGGGATGAACCTTTCTAGAGATTCTAAGGTGCTTCGCTGCAATGTGATAAATAACTTTCTCCATGGAAAGCCAAGGCTTAGTCCTCCCCTATCAGCCTACCTGACTTTTGCTATGAAAGGGAATGTTGGTGTGAATACCCTAAAGGTGGCATCCCTTCCAGTTATTTCGGGGAGTTTGGCTGGGGTGGGGCTCTATGAGAAGTTTGGAGTTTCAGCACCTTCCTAGGTGGCAGTTGGAGATTGTCCAGACCTACTGTTGGCCATTAGTACCTTTTACCAAGTTGAGTGTAGCTTTTTTGTTTGTTTTTTAAATAAAACATGCTCTATTTTAGATAAACTATTATTTTTAGGAACAATGTGTCAGATTTATCTCTGTCTCTCTCTGACTCTCTCTGTCTCTGTCTCTCTCTCTCTGATTTTCTGAGATGGGCTTTCTCTATGTAGCCTTGGCTGTCCTGGAACTCTCTCTGTAGACCAGGCTGGCTTCAAACTCACAGAGAATCTCCTGCTTCTGCCTCTTGAGTGCTGGGATTAAAGGTGTGCGCCACCACCACTAGGTTTAAGAGTAGCTTTTTTTTTTGATAAAAGATTCTTAGAAGTGTTGGTTTTACTTTCTCAACCAAACTTTTGTTGACTAATTAAGCTATTTAGTAGACAATGAGTTGTAGCAAAACAGCTGTGACCTAGCCCCTGCCCACAAAGAAGGCATAGTCAGGAAGTGATCTGAAATGAAAAAGAAGTTCAAGTGCAGTTGTGTGCTGAGGTAAGTGATAATAGGGACAGGGAAAGCAAATTCAGTGACTGTGTGGGGAGGGAACAGGGAAGGGCGGGCTGCTGGCTCAGGCCCTACAGAGAGTTTGTTGTTGGCAGCTTCTTGAACAATTGGTTCGTGGTAGGCAGGAGTCAAAACTGTGACCTTCAAAACCTAGGCCATTTCATTGTTTGTGTGGCTTTAACAGATATCCAGGATTTGGAATTGATTTAAAACTGCATCTTTGTTTGTGTTTCAGCTTTTAGTTTTAGTGTTCCTGTAGGAAAACCCTTCACGGGTGCAGCTGTGAGCAGCATTGAGGCTGCTGGCCCAGATGGTCCCGACAGTGCAGCTCTGGTGACACCGTCTCCGGGTCACTCCTTTGTCTTCAACACAGAGCAGCTTTTATTTGTTCTGCAAGTGGAAACCAAGACCCCGTCTCTGATTTGGATGTTTTGTCATCTTCATGTAGCTTCTCTTTCTCTAAGCTGAGGAGTCCATTTCATGCTGATGTAAAGAAATTGTTGGACCCAGCACTCAGGAGGCAGAGGCACGTAATCTCAGAGTTTGAGGCCAGCCTGGTCTACAGAGTGAGTTCCAGGACAGCCAGGGCTATGCAGAGAAAACGTCTTAAAAAACAAAAAACAAAACAACAACAAAAAAGAAAAACGAACAAAAACCCAAACAAAGACAAAAAAGGCCATAGCCTTTTCTTAAACTTCACTGGATATATACTCCTCCTTTAAAGGACAGTGTTTGGGTTGGTGACAGGGCTCCCCGGGTGACAGCGCTTGCCCTGAGGCTTATCCTTGGAGCCCAAAATGGAAAAGAGAGGTCTTCTGACCTCCACATATGATCTTGCTTGCTCTTTCTCTCTCATTCTCACATTCTCTTTCTCATACATTAATAAACAAAAATTTGAAAATTGCGTTTGTACAAAGCTGATTTTTTTTTCTTTGCGTTTACATTGTGAAGTTAAAATCTGTTTCCTAGAAAAATCCTTTGCAAGAGGAAACTGAAAGCATTGTCTAGGGTGGGGGTAGAGGTTGCTAATCTGTGACTCTGAGCTCAGGCTGTGTGGGAACAGTTTTGTAACATTTGACTCAAGCAAACATTTCCTGAGGGCTGCGGGCAAGGGACGCCTAGTTGATGTGATGGGTCAGGTTGAGCAGGAGAAGGCTATGTCTAGAAGACACTGACAAGGCACCGTGCTGACTCTTGTGAATCACCTCCCTTCCAACCCATCTTGGCCACTTTCCAGATAATGAGAGAGTTCTACTATGTCATTCGTGTAAGATGAAGAGCCTATTAAATTCGTTTACTTAAAATATTGCTTTCAGATTCTCCATTATGCTAATGAAATTGAGAGTAACAGCAAACATGTTGCTGTCTTGATGCTTGTTTCCATAACTGAACATTCCCAGAGTGCCCGCTTTTCATGGTGCACAGTGATCTGGCCCCTCTCCTACTGTGAGTCTTCCCGAGCAGCTCAGTGGTCCGGCCCTTGTGCTGTGAATCTTCACCAAGAGTATTAAATCAGATCCAAGCAGCTCCAGGAGATGGCTGAGAGCTTGAAAATGTGCCCAGCACAGCATCTTGGCCAGGAGGCATGTTAAACAAAGGATGCTCTTTGGCATTCAGAAACTGATAGGCATGTGCCATTCTGCATATGAGTGCTCATAAAAAATGCTGCTTAGGGTCTTGTGTGCTGTCATTCAGGCTGAATTAAATAGTTACTATCCTTGTAGGTAGTGCAAACTGTTGGCACATTACCCCAATGAAGCAGATCTCAGCCGCTCACCCAGATACTGCCGCCCTCTGTCCCCTTAAGCAGGTAATTGCTGGAATGCCTATTCAGAGCTCTGTGCTGAATGGTTTAGGGAGTGAAGCGATCAGTAAAAGTCAATCCTGTCAATTGCTTTAGCCTATCACCTACAACTCAGTGTTGGGACACTCCATGCTAGGGGATGTAGCAGAGATGTGCTGGAGGCCTAGACCAGGGGTTCTCAACCTGTGGGCCAGACCCTTTTGGAGTCAAACAACTCTTTCACAGGGGTCCCCTAAGACCATCATAAAACACATATATTTACATTATGACTCATAATGGTAGCAAAATTATAGTTATGAAGTAGCAATGAAAATAATTTTATGGTAGGGTCACCATGAGGAACTGTATTAAAGGGTCACAGCATTAGGAAGGGTGAGAACCACTGCTCTAGACTGCTGCTAGAGACTGGGAGTAGCACCAGTCGCTCAAGGAGCTGTTCAGGGAAGTTTTATTTTCTCAGTGGAAACCCACACTTGTCACAGAGGAGACAGACAGAGTCAGACGGGAGATGTTTTCAAAATTTTCTTTCTCCAGAATATGAACTTTCCCTTCCTCAGGTTAAGGATGGCAAAGTCTAATTATGGAGACAGCATGAAGGTATCTTACATGAAGGCAGAGGATTCATTCTTCCAATAAAATGGCTTCTCAAGTACTTTTAAAGCAACTAAAGATAAATATTTATGGATTATATTTCAGTAACTGGAGGGCATATTGAAGATGTATTTTTCTTCTGACTAAATGTGTTTTTCTTTTGACTATGTTTTTCTTGTGTTTAATGATCATAAGAATTCTTGGAACTCTTTCCCCAAATCTTACAATCTGAAAGTGGATGCAGCATGCAAAATTAATTTCAGTATGGAATCTTGACACTGCTTGCCAGTTTCATTTTATAAACAAACACGAAGGGCGACATTCTCTCTCAAAATACCTTAGAAACGTTCATCTGTCCGGGAGCTCAACATCGAGTGATACTTGTCCAAGACATTTCTTGTGGGGGTTGATGAGCCCTTGGGTGTTATTGACCAAGTTCCTAAGTGCCGAGTGGACCTGTGCCAAATCCTTCCCTGCTCCTCCAGCTCCTTCAGTCCTCTCAGCCCTGGACTTGCTGGGGCCTGTGGTAGTGACTGTGCACAGGTCATAGTGCCTTTGCATGTTTTTCCTCCTACTCCTCTTCAATATTGTTAGTACACTACTGCTTGTAGTAATAATGGTCATGGTAAAGGAAGCCGTTCATTGTTACAGTTTGACTTCCTAACTGAACAATGTTTTTATTTTTTGATTTTCGAGACAGGGTTTCTCCATAGCTTTTTGGTTCCTGTCCTGGAACTAGCTCTTGTAGACCAGGCTGGCCTCGAACTCACAGAGATCCGCCTGCCTCTGCCTCCCGAGTGCTGGGATTAAAGGCATGCGCCACCACCGCCCGGCTGTCTTCTCTTCTTAAAACAGGATCTCATTATGTAGCCCAGGCTGCCTTCAAAATTACAACCTCCCAAGTGCAGGATTGCAGACATTGACCACCGTTCATGGCTGGGAAGACGGGGTCTTTCTATATAGTTCAGGCTGGCTTTGAACTTGATTCTCCTGCTTCATCCTCTTTTCTCAAGTGTGAAATTACAAATGTGTACAACCTGCCTGATTCTTCCTCTTTTTGGTTTTTCAAGGCAAGGCTTCTCTATGTAGCCCTGGCTGTCCCGTAACTTGCTTTTAGACCCGAGAACCTTTACCTATGGAGCGCTGGGATTAAAGGTGTGTGCCACCACTGCATGGCTTTTCCTCTTCTTTTTAAGGCTTTTCACAAACTCTCTTGATCCGTCCGTCCTTCCTTCAATCCATCTATCCTTCCTTCCATCTGTCTATTCTCCCTCCCTCCCTCCCTCCCTCCCTCCCTTCTTCCCTCCCTCTCTCTCTTCCTCCCTTCCTTCCTCCCTTCAATCCTTCTTCCTTCCCCCTCTCCATTCCACAGGATCTCACAAAACTGAGACTCAGCTGGCCTTGAACTCCCTATGTAGCCAAGGCTGGCCTTGAATTCCTGATTTTTCATTACTGACTTCTGAATGTTGGGATTATAGGCTTGTGCTACCACATACAGCTTTAATGTCTGCTTTATTTTAAGAAAAATAGCTATTTGGAAAACACTGAATTTATTGACTTATACATATACTCCAAATTTAGAGCGTTTCTTTAAACACTATCAAAATCATGGGGACTGGAGATAGTTGTCAGCAAAGTGCTTGCTGCGCAATGAATGAGTTCTGACTTTAGATTTAGATTGTGTGAGATGCCAGCATGGCACACTTGGAATCAAGATAGGTGGATCCTGAAGCTTCCTGACCTGACTGTTGCTTTTTGACTGGTATCAAAAGCCAAGTGGATGGCTTCAGCTCAGTCTCTGACCCCCACACTGTTATGTAACACCTATGTACCCCAACCCCCTTCCCAACTATCAGGAGTTTGTTATGCTTAGCTTTTCAAAAATTGTGGGTTTTGCTTGAAATCACTTTGAGTTCATGGACTACAAGGGTCACTTCGTTTATTTCGGAGAAAATAGCTTTCAGATAGGCATTTCTTCCCAGTGCTTTGAGAGTGGAGTCAGAGAAGAGAAGCAGCTGACTCAGCTCCTCACTGGACTGTACATGTGTTTGCCTTGAGCTAATAACAAGTATGACAGTTGTTTCAAGTAGTCTTTCATATAGTCAACAAGGCAAGTAATGCCTTCCTGTCTTGATTAAAGTGCCCTTTACTTTGAAGACCCTCACTCAGTGCTGGGGGCTGGGGTGGCAGAGAGGTGGGCATATCATTTTAGGGGACTGTGGAGGAACTCTTGTTTTTTTCCTGTTTCTTCCTCTGCCCTCTGACTTTCACTCTTTGCCTTTGCTGATGCCCTGTAGGGTGCTGATCGTAGTTGAATGCCACTCTGGGTCAGACCTCCACTCCACCCTTCAGACAGGCACCAGGCAAATGCTGGGACTATCCTAGGGCACAGAGAGAAAAACCGGTCCTGAGCCTCACCTCAGCCTTCAGGGGCAAAGGCAGCAGGGAAGGGCCACAAACCTGCTAACCGCGTTTGTTGGCTTGCCTATGTGTTCATCCAAAGAGAGCTCACATCACACAGAGGAGTCCACAGTGAGGCTTTAGCTGTGAGTCATGTGTGATCCCAGGGTGGGAGCAACTCAGGCTACCTAGGGCCTCCAGAGCTCTCGGCTACATAGGCTGTTTGCACTCACCATCCCAGGAAAAGGCCATGGCAAGACTTCACGTCTACTTTTGTGACTGAAGCCTGTTTCCTTTAGTTTTTAACACAGATGTCTAACGATGCCCCTTGTGATTTTGTTATCTCCAAAGGTAGTTTCATTTCCTGTGTCTCCTCTCCCTTTGTGTTTAGCATGGTTCCTTTAGTTAGTCAGGTGTTCTTTCCTGGGAGCTACAAACATTGCTTTTACAAACTGGGAGTTTCTGCCGTCTAGGGATCTTGATTTCATCTTAACAAAGTCACTAATTGTGTTGTTATAGATGTGAGAGGGATAGCCTGTGGTACACAAGGTAGCTCCCATCAACAAAATTGTCATACAGGCCTAAATGCCAGCCTCAAACAAAACAAAACAAAACAAAAAACCAGTTTTATTTTAGTTCTCTCATAATCTGTTAGAGATTATGTATTTATTTAGAGGCTGGGACTCATTCGTAGATCAGACTCCACCCACCTCTGCCTCCCATGTGCTAGGATCCAGGTACATGTCACCACACCTCGCTGTTAGCCCTTTAAAAACATTTTTTTTAATTAAAATTTTGATTGGGGCTGGAGAAATGGCAGTTATGAGCAGTTGCTGTTCTTCCAGAGTACCTGGATTCAATTCCCAGCACACACATGGTGTCTCACAACCATCCATAACTCTAGTTCCAGGGAATCCCATGCCTTCTTCTGGCTTCCTTGGGCACCAGGCATATCTACAGACAAATACGTACATAAAATAAAAATAACTTTAAAGGTTTTATTTTTACTTTTTAAAAAATCTATAATTGTCTTATTTTGGAGAAAGTGTTTTTAATTATGTTCAGTAGGAGTTGATTTTAGAGGTGATAGATCCCTCTTAGGAATGAAGGCTCATATTTGTGCCTTAGGTCATCCTGGGTTATTAGTTTCTAAACCTAAGAACCACAGTATCTGATGATGTAAAAATACAGGTCCCAACTAAGTCTTAAAGTACTTCTCTAGGAATGCCTTTAAACTAGCCGGCTGCATCCCTGGAAGTGCTAGGAGTTCATGAGCTAAAAGTCGGATGTGCTCTGAAGACTCATTGTGTGAGAAGAAAATGCTCTTTGTTGCACTCAGAAATAACGTACACCCCTGGGACAACCAGTCCTGCCAGTAAAACCAGTCAGACCACCTGGGCTGAACCAGCTGGACTTTGAGGGCCAATGGAACCTGGCTCTCTGGTCTCTGTGCTGTGCAGTTCTTCTGGTTAGCCACCAGCTGCAGTAGGGAGGGTAGAAGGGAGCGTGGGAGGGATGAGGACACGGTCAGTGGATCCGTGCCTACTACCACTCTTACGCCCAGGAGGGAATTACTCAGTGCTGACTTCCCTCCTGAGCATCTGCTGCAGCCCACACTCACCACAGAACTAAGCGTCTTGCTGTAAATTCACCTGCCCAAGGCGGCAAGGCTAGGTGCTCTGTTCTTCCCATCAAGGGCGGTCCTGTGCTGTCTGCGTTGTCTTCTGGTTGGTAGAGAGGAAGGTGAATGTGGGCGAGCTGTTTTGTTGCAGGGGTTCATGAGCTGTGAAGTTGTAGAACTCTATCTAGGATGGAAAGAAAGATGGAAACCTTTTATTTGCCATATTTCTTTAGAACTGAAATGCCACCTCTCTTAATGCTGATGGGGCAGGGCTTAGTGGAGACAGGAGAGCCTCCCCAGTTAGAAAGGAGTGCCCCCTCCTTTTAGGTCCTTTGTGACTCAGATGCTATGATTGACCAGGGTGGATCCGGAAGGAGGAAAGAAGGGTGTAGTGGCATTTCATTTTAATAAATAAAGACTGCCTGAAGATCTGAGAGTGAAACAGTCCCACTGGTCAGCCTCACAGACCAGGCTATGGTAACATACACCTTTAATCCCAGTGACCACAATGACATGCACCTTTAATCCCAGGAGCCACACTAGTTGCCATAGAAACCGGGTGGTGCATGCCTTTAATCCACGGTGGTGCATACCTTTAGTCCCAAACCTAGAGAGGATTATAAAATGGGAGGAAACAACTCTCAACACAGTCAGGATCACCGTTTCCGACTGAGGTTGAGGTAAAAGCCAGTGGCTGGCTGCTTTGCTTTTCAGATCTTCAGGTTGAACTCCAATTTCTCCCTCTGGGTTTTTTATTAATCGTGCTTCAGAAGTGCACTCAGTTTTGAAGTGAAGTGGATTTTGTTTTGGTAGCAGCTTTTCCCTTGAGTTGCTGTTAAGAATGCAAGGTAGAATTTATGAAACTATAGTATCTTATAAGAAGCAGAAAGGTAAATACTGGCTCCATTTTAGCCTTCTCGATTACTATTGTCTATCACTGTATTCTGGACATTTTCAAATATAGAGGAAGTAGAATACCAAGACTCCATGTACCCATTGCTCAGTAGTGATAATTACAAATATACACAGGACCAGTGTAGTGTTATCTATTCTGCACCCACTTACCCATGTGATGTCATCTCTAGTAATTTTAAATATTTTTAAAATTTATTATTATTATTATTTTTTTTTTGTTTTTCGAGACAGGGTTTCTCTGTGGTTTTGGAGCCTGTCGTGGAACTAGCTCTGTAGACCAGGCTGGTCTCGAACTCACAGAGATCCGCCTGCCTCTGCCTCCCAAGTGCTGGGATTAAAGGCGTGCGCCACCACCGCCCGGCTTTAAAATTTATTTTAATTATATATGTATGGGTGCCTACATACATATGTATACATATATACATACATGAAGTGCCTATAGTGGACAAGAAAGGGCATTAGATCCCCTGGAACTAAGTTACAAGTAGTTGTGAATGGTCAGATGTGGGTGCTAGGAACCAGCTTGAGTACTCTTTTTTTTTTTTTTTTGGTTTTTCGAGACAGGGTTTCTCTGTGGTTTTGGAGCCTGTCCTGGAACTAGCTCTTGTAGACCAGGCTGGTCTCGAACTCACAGAGATCCGCCTGCCTCTGCCTCCCAAGTGCTGGGATTAAAGGCGTGCGCCACCACCGCCCGGCAAGCCTGAGTACTCTTAATCCTTAACCATTGAATCAGTAAAACATAGGCATCTGTGTATTATTTCCCTCAGAAATAGAGAAAGTTTGTGGTTACATTTCTCCCCTCACATCCCCCTACTTAGTTTGTTGTCCATTTTAAAAGGTGACTGATAATCAGGCAGAGGAACCTGAGGATGTGTACTCCATTTGGGAGAGGGGATGTTTACTTGATTTGATTTCCAGGGAAGGTATTAAAAGGCATAATTACTGGACCTCAGGAGATTGTTCAGTGGACAAAGTGCTAGTGGTGCACTATAAGGACCTGTGCTTGGATCCCCAGCACACAGATAAAAAATTCAGGCACAGCAGCCCCTCTGTAACAGTGACCATAGAGGGAGATGGGATTCCCGGGGCAAGAGACCCTGCCTCAGTCTATAACGTGACCAAGGAAAACTCCTAGTGTCAATTATGGCTTCATTGCACATGTGCACACACGTACTCATACGTGTGTCCACACAGATGAATAACTATATACATGTATGTACATTCTAAATGCATTAAACACAGAAAAATCTAATTCTTGGTATGAATCTGTCTAATAAAACTGAAGCGAAGACTATACACTAAGTTCTTTCTAGAATTCTGTGTAGTTGTAACTAGAATCATGCTTTTAGAGCCAGGATGATGCCATCTTGTGTTCTGAGAACAGTGTCATAGCTTCATATCAGACCTGCTTCCTTCTCTTCTTCTCCCGGTAGCTAAGCCTCATGCTTATGAAAAATTAGCAGGCAGTCCCAAACATCGTTGGGGACTTCCCACCATGGTATCACGTTACCCTTGGCAGCCAGGCCCCTGTCAGTCCCCACTTATCGTGGTGGCTGGTTATAGTGTAGGAGGAGTACTTGTCTACCTACACCATGCCTCAGCTCCTCCACCTCCTTCACAGGATTCTGCTGTCTCTTTGTCCCTCTTCTGTTTCCTGTGTCTGCTGGCTCTTCCTGTCTGTGGGTGGAGTCTATTGCTATGTTCTGGGGCACTCTTTAACAGGAAATGATCCTTATGCAGTCACCTCTTCCTATAGTTATGGCTCACTCCCTTCTCTTCACAGGAAAACCAATCTTCCCAGAGACTGGTCTGTTCTGGTCTTGGACTGGTCTCTAGGCAAGCAGGGCTGGCTGGCTCTGCGGCTGAGCTGTGCCCCAGCTCGCACTTCCCTTTTTTGTTTTCTTCCATTGCTGTGTTAAGCCACTTGACGCTGGTACCATTCCGTTCTCACTGCTTCACAGAGCCGATGTGATGAAATCCTGCGTCGTCTTTCTGTCTTACAGAGCCTTCCTCGTTCTCTTGACTGCCCCTTGCCTGTCCTGGGCTAGAGTGACTCTACTCTTTCCTCTCTCGGTTTCTTCTCTTTCTAGATCCTGTGGCTTTCACATGGTCTTTATGTTGTTGACTTTTAAGCCCATACCCGTAGTTGAAGCCAGTCGCGTGAGTTCCGCATGGATGACAGTGGCCTGTGGTTCTGTCTTCCTGGGTGCATAGGAGGGTTGGGGCTCTCCCCAGTTCGTTTTCACTTCAGTAAACAAACCCTGATGCATACAGTTGGTGAAGTCAGAACCTTAGGTCGCCTTCCACTTGCCGCCGTTTCTGCAGTACTTGAGCACACCTGTGGTTTCTGCAGTACTTGAGCACACCTGTGGTTTCCGCAGTACTTGAGCACACCTGTGGTTTCTGCAGTACTTGAGCACACCTGTGGTTTCTGCAGTACTTGAGCACATCTGTGGTTTCTGCAGTACTTGAGCACACCTGTGGTTTCTGCAGTACTTGAGCACACCTGTGGTTTCCGCAGTACTTGAGCACACCTGTGGTTTCCTCAGTACTTGAGCACACCTGTGGTTTCTGCGTTACTTCAGCACACCTGTGGTTTCTGCAGTACTTGAGCACACCTGTGGTTTCTGCAGTACTTGAGCACACCTGTGGTTTCTGCAGTACTTGAGCACACCTGTGGTTTCCGCAGTACTTGAGCACACCTGTGGTTTCTGCGTTACTTCAGCACACCTGTGGTTTCTGCAGTACTTGAGCACACCTGTGGTTCCCTCTGTGCCTCTCACATCCTCTTCCACCACTGACCATTGCTCCTCAGCTGGAAATTGGAATTTCGGAATTGGTCTCCTGCTTCCATTTTTGTCTCTTGTACACCGTTTTCCCAGGAGGCGGAGTGTTCTGTGAGAACCTTTAACCGTTGGAGCTGCTTGCTTAGTCTTTCATGACTGTTTGATGTAGAATCAACTGCTTGCTCTCTCAGGGCTCTGCTCGATTTGCTTCATCTCTTCCACACTTCCTGTCCCTCACTGTGCTGGCTTCTAACCGGCCCTTCACCCCAGCGCCTTTCATGTCCTGGGCTTCTGTGCACTCTTCTGTCCCTGGCCTCTGTCTGTATTCTTGAGGATGCAGCTTCAATGTTGCCTCTCCCCTGTTTGTTTTTTGTTTTATCAAGACTGTTCATCTGTGTAGTCTTGGCTGTCTCTGTAAACAAGGCTGGCCTCAAACTCACAGACATCCTTCTGCCTCGGCCTCCCAAGTGCTGGGATTAAATGTGTGGCTACCATGCCTATCTGGGAAGCAATCTTACCCTCTCATGTGGCTGATGTTTAGGCCAGATTTAGAATTTAGCAGACCTTTCCTTAGTTTTAGAAAGTGAAGCCCCAGCCGAGCGGTGGTGGCGCACATTTTTAATCCCAGCACTTGGGAGGCAGAGACAGGCGGATCTCTATGAGTTCGAGGCCAGTCTGCTCTACAGAGCTAGTTCTAGGACAGGCTTAAAAAGCTACAAAGAAACCCTGTGTTGAAAAAAAGAAAAGAAAAAAAAGTGAAGAAAGTGAAGTCTAGAGTAGAATGGTGCGCGTCTTGTAAAGATGTAGACGAGCAGGGCAAACTCAGTATCTAATGCTGAATAATGGGGAGAGCTCAGCATTGTCAGGCTCGGAGAGTCATTAACGTGTTTACAAATGTGTTTTTTAAGTTTGAGTCAATTCAGAAATAGAGTTTGGCCCCTGACAAAATGAACTTCCCTAGCTTTGTTATACATCAGCTTAGATATGCCCTAGTTCCCTTTCTGTTGCTGCTGTGAAATACGTGACAAGCAACTGAAGGGAAAAAAAGGTTCTTTTGGCTCAAGTGCATCCTGGGAAAGTCAAGACCATGGCAGCCGAGGCCACTGACCACACCGCACCTGCCTAGGGAAGCAGAGAGCAATGAATGTTCTTGCTTAGCTCCCTCCTTATATTCCTCAGGACTGAAGCCTGGGGAATGGGGCTACCCACCTTGATGAAGCTAGTCAGGATAAGCCCTCACAGGCATGTACACACATGTACACATGCACACGCATACATAAAGTAAGTGATCTTCATATTTTGTTAGTTAAATTGCTTCTGTAGGTTGCACAGAGAACAGAGAGGACTGGACAGGATTTGTAGCTCTGCCTTTCATGAGAGAAGACAAACAGACTCTGGTGCTGTTTGTCAGTGCACATGTGACTGATGGCTTCTCTGGCCCAGTCTGTGCTGGTGAATCTGTTTAGAATGGGTGAGTTAACTGGTTTTATGACCTGAACGCTTCTGGGACATCAAGGTTATACCCAGTATGGTTGTTGGATAGACTACATCTGTGAACAGCTGGTCACATACATTTTTATTCACTCATTTATGTGTTTATTCATTGTTTTGAGGGTCTCACTATGTAGCTCTAATTGACTTGGGGCTCATTCTACAGACCAGGCTGGCCTTGAACTCACAGAGATCTACCTCTGCCTCCCGAGTGCTGGGATTAAAGATATGTGCTACCACTCCCAGCCTACCAATGTAGTTTTCGAATTAAGCTAGCTTTTCACTAACTACATTGGTGGTTAAAAACATACCCATTGTCCGGGCAGTGGTGGCGCAGGCCTTTAATCACAACACTTAGAGGCAGAGGCAGGTGAATCCCTGAGTTCGAGGCCAACCTAGTCTACAAAGTGTCAGCCAGGACTGTCACATACAGAAACCCTGTCTCAAAAAACCAAACAAAACCAAGACAAATAAACAAACAAACAAAAACCCCACCAATTTCTTCTTCTTGTTGTGAATCCTGTTTATTTCTTCTGAGCTACACTTCCAAGCCGTGCTTTCTCTCTCCAAGCCCCGAGTTTTGGTGTGGGAACAAGAGCACTGCCACCCCCACTTAATGAGTTTGCTTCACTTACAGATGCCTTTGAGTTTAAGCGAAGACATTTGAAAGTTGATGTCTGATATTCAAGTGTTTAGAATCGTTTGTCAGCATTATGGCACTTCATGTAAATGATTCTTGATTTATCCATTGTGCTTAGAATGTGTAGGCGGCACTCCAGTATTCTGATTACCAAGGGAAAAGGTTAAGAATGAGCCCCTAATGTAACAGTAGGCAGGTGGTGGTGTATGTAGCTTCTCACATGTGCAGCACCTTGTTATTCCAGTGGACCAGGGGGTCGCATTGGGATGGAGCTGTCTGTCTGTCTGATGCATCTGAGGGAGCTTCAGGGCAGAGTATTGTGAGAGATGAACCCATAGCAGGACAACTCAGGCCTGCATGTGTGTAATGAGAACTGACTCTAATTTTGTCTAAACAATAGAAGGTTTTAATATTTGAATCATGAATTGTCATAGGACAATGCTGGAAACTGAATGTCAGGTTTCAGAGAAACCCACGACGATCTCATTCATACCTGTGGCCCCTCCCCTCCCAGGGGCTAGGCTTCTCTTTCCCCAGCCTGATCCCCGTAAACTCAGCCATTTTCCTTGGTCTCTTGGCTGGGAGTTCCCCTCTTGATCCTTTGCTGTCCCTTCCTCTTTCTCCTCTCATAGTCTGCCTCCTGTTCAGCCAGGACTCTCCCTCTGCCCATTCTCGCATCTACAGCGAGAGTCCTCCCCGTACTTTAGGGGCAGTCATGTCCTTCCCTTGTATCTCGTTTTCTCATTCACTGAACAGTAAAGTCCTTTGGCTAGTTTTAGCCAATGACTTAATTGTTTTTGGTATTTCAGCTTCCTTTCTGTTCTGATTTGTTTTAGTTTTTGAGTCATGCTATGGCTCCATCTCAGGGAGACCAGCCTGTTCTTGAATACACCACTCTCCTACCTTCCCCTCGCTGTGATTATGGGAGTGAGCTGCAAGCTTAGTTTTTCTGCTTCTTCCCATTGGGCAGGTGTGTTCTGTGTCCCAGTGGATGGCATGGAGTGAGTGTTCTTCCAGGAAATGGCTTCACTCAAGCGATTTCTCATGAGCTTTCCTTTCCCTCCTTCTCCTTATGCCTTTCCCGCATCTGCGACCTCGAACATGCTAGACGAGCTGCTCTGCCACTGAGCTACCTGCTCCCCAGCTTCTTAAGTGTATAGTTAAGTGTACATAACTATAAACCCAGAGGCTGAGGCGGAATTGTGAGTTCACGGTCAGTCTGACTGTGGAAAGACTGCTTCAGATAACATCTACAAAAAAAAATCAAACAGACAGAAAACCAAACCTAAACACATATAAATATTTTAAAGATCCTTGGGCAGTACACAGTTGCTTGACCTGAGGGCATGTTCTGATTTTATCTCTTGGTCATTTCACTAGATGTCCAATAGAGTATAGGATATAACTACCTCTTTCCCTCTCAGAGGTGGAGCTGCTGGACGTATTTGTTAGTGTGACAGTAATGCTCAACACCATCTCTCCATGTCTCTGTGATGCAGGAGGAGCTTTGAGAGTACAGACTTCTGTAGTCTGTCTGTGACCACTGTCCTGGAAGGAGAGTTCGCATCCATCCCCTGCTGCTCCCGCTCAGCCCAGCTGAGCAGCAAAGGAGATCCTAACTCAGATGTCTGGGTCTGGGCAGTGCTGTTCTCATGATGGCTAGGAGTGAACATTTATGCATTCAGGGTGTTAGGCAAGTACATTCAGGAATTATGTATTTGAATAAATATACCTCTGTCCCTCACTTTCATAAATAAAGTTAAAATCAGGCACCTTTTGATGTCTCAAATGATTTTCAGAACCAGCCCTTGGCTCCTTCAGTGAGTAGCAGATGAAGAGAAAATATTTTCTGCAAATTTAGTGTTTAATTATTAACATTATTGATTGACTCTAGAATTAGTTGGCTTCTAGTCTTCACAGAAATGTCATTTTTGTAGTGTGTATGATTGTGGATTAAATACCATTTTACAAATGAGAAAAACACGCTACCCTTGCCATGTAGCACTGTGGGGTTACTGTGTGGAAGCTGCAGGTTGGAACAGGCCTTACAAGAGGCGAGAGGCTGGGCTCTGCCAACCTGGCCAAGGTTAGCCTCCTCTTGCTTGGGGGTTCAGAGAACATTCTTCTCCCTCACCCAGATAACCATTTTAATTGATTAGTTCATACACAGATGACTGTTTTTAGAAATATTTTTGTGTAACGCAGGCACTCCTGTTTATCTTTTATTTATCTGAAAATTATTTTTTAAAGACAAGGACTGTTTGGGAGCAGCTGGCATTTACCTGGCATTTCCGGATTTGATTATGTTTCCCAATTTACTGATTTGCATAGCCAATTCTCTTTTTGAGGGTTTTGCCTAGTAAACTGTTCCCAAGATATCTGTATGGCTAATGCCTTCAGATTTTGTATCTCATTCTCAAAAGAGTTCTCATTGCCTTCTGTGCTCCAGCCCGGCTTCTCCTCAGTGCTCCAGCTCTGCTTCCCCTGGCTCTAGCCTGGCTCTCTGATGCCCCACCCCCTAGTTTTCCAACACTCCTCACCTTCCGTTCTACAGAGTTCACCTGTTGCACCTCTCGTTCTTTGTCCATCTTTTCCCTGAAATGTTTCTGCAGGAATGAAGTATTTTGTGATTTTTATCATATTTTAGCCAGTTAAGTGACTGCTTCTCACCTTTAACTTACTCTTGGTGACCTTCCCAGTGTTTATCCTCTATCTTGATGCCCCACTGCATTTATGTCTACTCTAGGCTATGTGGCTGGTGTCCCTTCTCTGAAGACCCCAGTCTGTTTGCACCCCTGTGCTCCTGCTCTAGTGTGCTGTAGATGTCACTCTCTTCTGGTACAGTTCAGCTTCTGATCCTTAACCAGAGAGCAAAAGTCCTCTCTCTTGGCTGCAGCACAAAGGGGAGATTGGAATTGTGGGAATTCCTGTTCTGGGGGGGGGAGGGGCCTGCGTGAAGTCACGTGGTTGAACTTCCCAGCTGCTGTGTTAGTGTGCCGAGGGAGCCCTCACAGGTTCTCCTTATGAGTCTGTTAGTGGAAAGAAGTGGGGTACAAAACCCACCAGTGCTTGTGTACTCCCAACATGCACTGCAACATGATGCAGCCCTGAAGACAATGAGAACAGAGCTGGTAGAGAGGGTGGCCAAGGCTTATGGTCTAGGTTGGGTTGATCACTCCTTTTTACATGTTAACTCAAACATGTGTTAGCAGTCTGTGGGACAGGGAAAGGTTCCCTTTCCAGAAACAGAAGCACAGCTCAGGGCTGGAGATATCAGCCAGTGCTAGAACATTCGCCTAGTGTGCAAGGCCCCGATTCACTCGCTGGTACTACAGGGAAAGAAAAAATGTTGTTAAAGTAGTTGCCAGAGAGACAGCTAGTGAGTGATCTGTGAGCATCAGAACCCGGATGGATCATCTCAGTCCCGAGCAGTGGCACCAGCCTCTTATCTACCCAGAGAGGCTGAGCAGGACTACTAGGAGCCAAGGCCAGCTTGAGTACATGAAACCTGACTCAGAGTTAAAGGAGGGAACCCCAATCTCTGCATTCCGTAAAACCATGCTATGATTATAAGCCATAAACTCAGTAGGGTTTTTTTTTGTTTTTTTTTTTGTTTTTTTTTTTTTTTGGTTTTTCGAGACAGGGTTTCTCTGTGGTTTTGGAGCCTGTCCTGGAACTAGCTCACAGAGATCCGCCTGCCTCTGCCTCCCGAGTGCTGGGATTAAAGGCGTGCGCCACCACCGCCCGGCTGGTTTTTTTTTTAAGCTTTTTTTTTTTAAAAAAATATTTATTTATTTATTATGTATACAATATTCTGTCAGTGTGTATGTCTGCAGGCCAGAAGAGGACACAGAACAGACCTCATTACAGATGGTTGTGAGCCACCATGTGGTTGCCGGGAATTGAACTCAGGACCTTTGGAAGAGCGGGCAGTGCTCTAAACCACTGAGCCATCTCTCCAACCCCTTTTTTAAGCTTTTAAGATTTTCTGTGGGGGCTGGAGAGATGGCTCAGCAGGTAAGAGCCCTGGTTGCTCTTCCAGAGGACCTGGGTTCCATTCCCAGCAACCACATGGCAGCTTACAACTGTCTGTAACTCCAGTTCCAGTGAATTTGACACTCTCACACAGATATACATGCAAGCAAAGCAAAATAAAGTAAATAAATAATTTAAAAATAATTAAAAAAAATTTTTCTGTGTTTGAGAGTTTTGCCTGAATGTATGTTTGTGTGCCGTTGCATGTGGTGCCCAAGAAGCCCAGAAGAGGGCGCTGGGTCCCTAGAACTGAAGTTAGAAGGTTGTTAGCTCCCAGGAATCGAACCCAGGTCCTCGGCAAGAGCCAGCTGTCTAACCCTACCTTAGTAGTTTTAAGAACTTTCAGCCAAGAGCAGGGTGGTTAGTGAAAAAGTCTTGTATTGACAGTGTGACTAAGCATAAGCCTCTACTAGCAGAGTTGATTTGGCTCAAATTTGGGGGGTTTCCTGAAATTACCAATTGTTCTGGTATGGTATAACAGGCTCTTAATCTGAACATGGGAAAAGCATAGCAACCTCGCTTATTTTCAGGTATACCCTCCAGCATGTAACAGATGAGAAGTTAGGAACTGTGTCACGTCTCTTTTTACTACAGTTTATTTTGATGATATTTTGAGGCAGGAACAGCATATCACGTGCTTGCTGGTTTTACTTTAATAGTGAAAATACCAAATGCAATTTAGAAAAGCCATTTTGATGGGCTGTGAGGTGGCTCAGCAGGTGCCTCGCAAGCCTGACAACCTGAGTTTGAGTCCTGGAACCCAAATAAAGGTGGAGGGAGCAAACCAACCACACAAAATTGCTTTCCCAACTCTACGTGCCTGCTGTGGCCCACGTGCTTGTCAGCCTCTCTAGAATAGCATCAGTCTGAAATTAGCAACATACTTTATTGATCCACTAACTCAAAGGCTCTTTTGAAAATCTTTACTATATACCTTTATCTATCTATCTATCTATCTATCTATCTATCTATCTATCTATCTATCTATCTATCTATCTGGAGTGTGTGTTTGTGTTTGCATGCATGCATGCACGTGTTGTGCGATCCTGTGGAAGGTCTCTCCACTGTGTAGATTCCCAAGGCTGAATCCAGGTCATCTGCTTGGCAACAAGTCCTTTACCTTCTGACCATTTCACTGGTCCTCGCTTAAAACTCAGAGTTAGGTGTGTGTTGTGTGTCCCCCTTCCATGCTCTGATTACAAGTAAGTAAACCATATTTACCTTGTGAAATTTCAGAAATTTCATGATTCCATTTCTTTTTAAATGATTTATTTTTTATGTGTACAGTGTTCTGTTTGCACATATGTCTGCAGGCCAGAAGAGGGCACCAAATCTCATTACAGATGGTTGTGTGATGTGGGATTTCCCTATGTATGCTGTGATTACCTTTTAATGAATAAAGAACTGCTTTGAGCCTATAGAAGAGGGGGCAGGGCAGAGCAGAGCTAGGCGGGGAGGACCAGACTGAATGCTGGGAGAAAGAAGGGCAGAGTCAGGGAGAAGCCATGGGGCCGTCTCCAGAGTCAAACATGCTGAAACTTTGCCAGTAAGCCACTGCCATGTGGTGATACACTGATTAATAGAAATTTGTTAAATTAGTATGTAAGAGTTAGCCAATAAGAATCTGGAGCTAATGGGCTAAGCTGTGATTTAATTAATACAGTTTCTGTGTGATTATTTCAGGTCTAAGCTAGCCAGGCGGCTGGGAACTAACAAGCAGCCTCCCACTACAGTTGTGAGCCACCATATGGTTCTGGGAATTGAATTCAGAACCCCTGGAATAGCAACCAGTGCTCTCAGCCTCTGAGCCATTTCTCCAGCCCTCATGATTCCATTTGTATACACTGATTAGCTGTGAAGATTGTTAGAGGTGTGTCTTAAATAGTAGTTAAAATGTCTTTTAAGCCGGGCGGTGGTGGCGCATGCCTTTAATCCCAGCACTCAGGAGGCAGAGGCAGGCGGATCTCTGTGAGTTCGAGACCAGCCTGGTCTACAAGAGCTAGTTCCAGGACAGGCTCCAAAACCACAGAGAAACCCTGTCTCGAAAAACCAAAAAAAATGTCTTTTAAGTGTTTTAGTAACAGTTTGCAGCTCTGCTGGTGACACCCTGTGGCAACAGTTATTTGCCACTGACTGAGTAGTTCCTAAGTAGTTACTGGATTATGGGTGTGATGCGTGTGACAGCCAACAGGCACTTAAGATAGTCTGAACTAGTGGAGTGTCTTTCATGAGGTGCCAGGTGCTAGGTCTCGATTGTCCTTTTCCTTCCCAGTCCTTGTATCTGGTTCACAATGGCAGTCCAAGGTGGCTGATCACCACAGTTCTCTTTCAGCCACCAGCAAGAAGGAGGGGGATGGAGGACACGACCTTTCTATTTGGGCCCAGTACCTGAAAGATGGACCCTCTTTAGTGGTACTTAAATCGCCCCTCAGTAAGTAGCTGAAAGGCATGTGGCTGCTAGCACCATGTTAAGTTCCATGATGCTGCCTTTGCTATGGTTAGGGTTGGATTTGTTCCTGATCATACATGTCCAAGCCCCAAGTATGTATAGTACAGGCATCACACCCCACTGGGAGCATCTCCTGAGTTAACTTCCTTTGCCCTTAGAATAGGAGGCTGATGGCTAGGAGTCTGTGAGGGCGTCTCCACGTATTAACTCTTTTCATAGTGTGTGGATTCTCTTAGTACATCTTGCAGTTGAGAAAACTGGGTCTTAGAAAGGCTGAGACACACACAAGGCATGGAATGTGTGTACACCTGCACTCCTGTATTCGCATGTACACACGCACACACAATTCAAAATCAATCAAAATGTCCCACTTCTTGTTCTCTCCATCTTAACGAAGTCTTAGGGTGGGTGTCAGTGTAGACCCCAAAGGCAGCCCTAAAGCCGGCGGCTCTCTTACAGGCCATGTGCGGGTGACAGGTGATCTCCATTACCTGTGCTATTCCCCACAACTGGCCTTTGTCACTGGTTAGAGGAAGAGGTGTCATTAATGTTCCTCAGTGCTTCTACCTTTTAAAAGTCTGACAAACACAGAGAAGTACATTTGTTTCATACAGTGGGAGAAAAAGACTTCTCAAAGTGACTGGCCCAAGGCTGCCACTCCCTTAGGATATTTATACACCAGTAAGGACTCACATATACCACCAATGCAGCAGAGGCTGGGAGGCCCTTGAACTAACCATTGAACCATCTAGTTCATTTAAGACTCTACCGGAGTCTCAGTTCTTAGCACACCTCATCCAATGTGTAATTACACCATTAATTATAGTATTTCTTGGATGTCTCTATTCTGAAAGAAAGTAAACTTCATGAGTGTGACTAAATTCTGGGGCAATGTCCCCAGCTAAAGTAATACCCTGCACTTATGAAGTTCCTAGTGTTTGTGGCCTGCATCATCAGCCAGCATCTACACCTCTGTATCATAGTTCTTTCCAGTTAGATATGCCCTGATCCGTCTTTACAGACCCCCACCCCTCCTCCAGCCTGTAGACTCCTGTGGAGACATGCTCACCCTTCCTTCTGAGCAGCCTGCCTCTCCCTCCCCATAAACTGTTGAGCAATTGAGCTGCCAATGGTTTTTCAGGGCTTGCTTTACATTTGTGGCTGTGGCTGTCATTCTTTCTCCTCTCCTTTTCTTCCCGTCTGTCCTGGATTCCCTGCTTCTTGGTGCCATCTTTCCCACTCTGTCTGTTCCCCAAATGTCAGTTTCCCCCAGGATTTCTTCCCTTCCTCTCTCCTCACACAGAATTCTTTGTGGGTGATATCATTCTCACTACCACTTCAGCTGCCACCTCCTACGCTGACGGTTGCCGAAGTCTGTAGCTTCACGCTGGCTCTGTCTGCTGCCCACTGGATATTCTCTTTTGCTTTTGACTTGCTACACGCGAGCAATGCCAGACAGTGATCAACGAGGAAACTGAGGCCAGAAAGTAGCGTAGGATCAAAGAATTAGTATATATCAAAACGAATGAAAAACTAAGACTCCTGATGCCTGGAACCCCAGACTACAAATCCCTGCCAAACACTGAGATGTGTGTCCTGTGCCATTGGCAAGCCTTCCCCACCCTGAGACAGCCCTTGTCTCAGCTCTCACTTGTGTTGACTCTGTGTGTGTGTGTGTGTGCGTGCGCGTGTGCACGCTCACGCACACACACACACACACACACACGGTGCTCTCTCTGCTCAGTAGTGCCTTCCCTTTCTCTGCACCTTGGTCTACAGAGAGTATGAGTTGGCTGCCACCAAAATTCCTCAGCTCTTTACCAAAGCTCCTCCTATTTTTCTGAATTTCCAGAGGACATGCTAGTTTCATCTAGCCTGTTGATGAAGCATGCCTGACTCATGCATTGCTTAATGTGGCTTTGTTGGTTAGTTCAGGTCTTTAAAAAATTATCCAGTAGGTGAAGAATAAAAGCGGAGCACTCGGCTACACTTGTGGGTCCCTGCTGGAAATAGTTTCCACCTTTGTGAGCAAATTAAAGATGATAGTCTGAGCGATGAAGTAGCCATAGAGAAAATGACCCTTTATCTTGACATCCTGGCGCTGGGCATCATCCCTGCTTCTGAGCATTTAGTCCTCTGTCCGTGCATGATGGCACTGTTTCCACTCGTGTGTGTGCTGACTGGTCTCCTTCACTTCCTTCTGCTTTTCCTCTCCTGTCTGCCACATCTAAAGCTACTGGATTTTGTTGACTTTGCTGACCAGAGTTCAGCACCTCACAGAGACCCCGGTGCCCTCTTTCCTCTTCTGATGTTACGATTTTAAAGCTTTTTACTGTTGTCCTTGGGGGATGGGGTGTGCCAACAGCAGTGCTTGGAGGTCAGTTGGGGTCCGTTCTCTCCTTCCACACCAGAGTGCAGGGTTGGAGCTCAGGGTGCTTGTGCACGAGGCACTTCTGCCTGCTGAGCATCTCACCAGCTCCTCTTCTTTTCAAAAGATGGAGCCAGAGAATTGTGCAGAACTGTAAAGCGGGTGTCTGGAAAGGTCCAATCAACCTAGAACTTTCTAAATGAACCTGTTAAATATAAACGTACATTAGGACCTGAGGGTTGGGTAGGGATGGGGTGTGTCAGCTAAACCTAGCTGAGTGTATGCTTAAGTGCCAGGGTTTATTATCTTTTTTATTTTTATTATTTATTTATTTTTTTTTTGGTTTTTTGAGACAGGGTTTCTCTGTGGTTTTGGAGCCTGTCCTGGAACTAGCTCTTGTAGACCAGGCTGGCCTCGAACTCCCAGAGATCTGCCTGCCTCTGCCTCTCGAGTGCTGGGATTAAAGGCGTGCGCCACTACCGCCCAGCCTTTTTATTCATTCTTTTGAAGTCCCACCAGAAGCACCCTGGAAGGAGGTAACCAGCTTGTTCTGTAGCTTCAGTAGCAAGAATCAGTCTAAACCGGGCTCTGCTTCTCTGTGGCTTATGCTTTTTCCAATGCCCAAGTCTGTGGGAAACTCGCCATTTCTTGACTCTTCCTGCTCCTTTTTAACATTCAGCCATTTGTAGAACCCAACTCTTTGCAGGCAGCTTTTCTAAGTGAACAAAGGAACATGCCCTTTGCACCAGTGAGATTAATGTGGCCAGCTGCATAATGATGTGGCCACACTTAAGAGTTCAGCTTCTTAGTGTCTTCAGTGTTTGTTTCACTTCGTTGCTTTTTATTTGTTTAAACTTGTATGATGTCTTTAGTAAAATACCATTTGTAAGAAGTCATATATTTGACCTAGAAAGCTGAGTGGTGTAAGCAGAGCAATCCCATGATTGGAGTTTTTGGAGTGTGCAGTCGGGGTTAAACATTCTCACACAGAAGCGGCAGTCGCTGTTCTCAGAGGCCCCTACTGAGGATGGAAGGTTGAACATCCTAATTTCTTTCAAAAATTGCTGTGCGAAATTAACAAGGTTGATTTTTTAAAAAAAGAAATTAGTTACCATGAGTTGTAAGGACATCTATCAATATTGCACAGAGAAACCCTTTCTCAACAAACAAAACAAAAAACAAGCAAAACCCCAAAATCCCAAACTGATTTTAAAACTATCAGGTATGTGAAGATTCTCATCTTCTAACTTGTGTTGTTTTAAGACAGTGTCTCACTCTGGCTAAGGCTGGCCTGGAATTCACTATAGATGGTAATAACTTCACAGAACTTCATTTCTTTCTTAACTATTAAAACTTTGCCTTTTCAATACAAAATTTATTTCACCTATATGTAGAAAGAAACACAAAGAGTGTTAGAAATAATTCATTAATTTCAAGGTTTTAAAAAAAATTGTGTGTGTGTGTGGGGGGGGGAGGCACAGGCACTTGTGCCTTCTACCTTTATCTGGGTTCCACAGCCGTGCCTGGCCTGCTGAGCCACCACCGTGCTGGCCCAAAACAGTGTATTTAGTTAATTGTAATCTTCGTAGACACTTAAGTTTATATGTTCCAAGAAATAGCAGGGAAAGGCTATTGGTTTGAGGGGTAAAGCCAGAGTTGTTTAGTGTTCTTATGAAGCTGTCTCAGGAAAGAGGATGTTTGAAGCCGTATGGCTGCTCTATGTAATATACTGAACATCTGTTTTCTTTTCAGGGCTAGTGACATGGATGTGTGGTAAAGGTGACTGCCACATGCTTGAGGACCCAAGTTTGATTCCCAGAAGGAGAGAACTGTCCCCAATCTTGATGTGCTTGCCATGGTGCACACACTTCCCCTTTAAGCTCTTACATGTGTGCATGTCGCATACAAGCACACACACTAAATGCATGTAAAAAGAATCTGCATTTGAAGGAACACATAAAACTTAATAAAAAGAATTTAAGTACCACGTAGCTTTTGTGCCCTTTCAGGTCAGCTTTCTAGATGGGCTCGCTGACACTCTCAGCTGTCGCCTTTCTTTTCCTCTCTGTGGTCTGTGGACATTGCTTGTGTCTGAGCTGCCACAGCTTTTGTTGTGCTACCTTCCCCGTGATGGGTTGAATAAGGGGGTGACGGGCATCAATTTGAAGACAGTGGGGACCCTTTATAACTTTTCTTTTTTAGATTTGGCAGTAAGTGGACATGAAACTCAAACAGGCTGAGTTTTGCCCCAGTTACTGAACTTGTAGTAGCTGCTGCCATCTTTGCCACCACCTCTAGCAATTTTTTATTTTTATATTTTAATGGTTTATTTATTTTTATCTTGTGTGCATTTCGTGTCTTGCCTGCACATGTATCTGTGTGAGGGTGTAGACCCAACTTAAGAGCAGCGTCAGTTGCGTCTTCTCTACCATGCTGAGGCAGAATTTTGAAGGTGACTAGACAGATTCAAGTTTTACAGGTCCCACCCTGCTCCTGGCTGGCTGGTTGTTTTTATGACTATGTACTCCTTCCACAGCCAGCTGCTGCAGACCTTTGGACAGGTGTTCTCTGATAAGCATATGCGTGGGTGGAAAACACATATTCTCTTACTGGTAGGGAAAACCAATCCCTGTATTTAGTTCTCAAAAAACTGAACGCTGAAGAGACGGCTCAGTGAGAAAAGGTGCTTGCCTCCAAGCCTGCTGGCCTGACTCGGTCCCTCGCGCCCACCCACCTTTCCCCTCCACAGGGGAGGGCAGGAAGAGGCTTAAAAATAAAATAAATCTTTAATAAAAACCCAAATGACCAGGGGCTGGGATTGTAGGCCAATGGTAGAGTGCTTGTATAGCTTGCGTGAAGTCCTTCCTTCATCTCCAGCACCACCAGCTTCCTCCGTAAGGAAGAGACAACAGCACAGTGGGCAGTAAACAGATGGGGTCAAGTCTGGAAAGCTTTGCCCTAGTGAAGCGAAACCTGCTCACCTTGCAGGGCTGAGGATGACTTCCGAGTTCTGAGTCCTGGTGGCTGTGACGCAGACAGGGAACGGCAGACATAATGGAGTGGGCGCGCATCTGTGTCTGCATGACTTCCTCTGGCTTTGAGGCTCTGGGATGTGCTTCTGTTCCTTCCTCTCCAGGTCCTGCGAGTGCTCTTCTGGACACTTTTATTGTTTGGTGTTTTGAGACAAGGTTTCACTTGTATGGACCAGGCTGACCTCAAGCTCACAGACCTCGGCCTGCCTCTGCCTCCCTGTGCTGGGATTACAGCCATGGTCGCCATGCCCTGCCCTTTGTTCTGATCACCCTTAAATTCTGCTGTCAAATCCCAGTAACCTTCCCTAGGGTCCTTTCCCGAGGCCGGTCAGCTCCTGCTGAAGTAAAGACTTTTTTCCATTCCAGTTTTCCACCCAGCTACACCTGTCTATTTGATTTACTGTTCCTTACTGCTTCCATTTTACCAATTGTCCAGTCTCCCCTTCGACAAATGTGTATTGTACCAGGATGTGGGCGGGCCACTGAGTTGAACAAGACAATCCCTGCCCTCAAGTGCACAGTGTAGTCGGGAGCCAGAGGTGTAAACAGATCATTAAAATACCAGTGGTGTGCTAAGTGTCCCCACTGAGTGTGCTCAGAGTTACAGGAGAGGAGCCCTGGGAGGAATGGCAAACAGTGGAGAAGACACGTCTTGGAGGAGCCCACGGTAGAGAACTTTACTGTCAAAAAGAGATTTTTAGGAGCCCACATCCGAGTCCCCACATTCCTGTGGCGCTCATGTTTCTTCCTGGTCTCCTTAATGTCTGTGCTCAGTTCTGAATCTAACCCAGCTAATTGGCATGGCAGAATTAGACTCTCTTAATTGACTCTTTTGAGAACCTGAGACATACTGACAATGAGTGATGGAGACCGTGAGCACCGAAGAAAGCCCTTGAGAGGCCTTTCACTAGCAGTACTGGCCCCAGGGAGGACTTTGTGAGTGGGCAGGAGCTGGGTGCTCTGTCCTTTACAGTGAGATCAGCTTTCTGTTGCAGTGAAGGTTTCCTGTGCAGTAGGGTCCTCTTCCTCTGTTCATTGTGCATATTCTTGGAGATTACCTGAATTCTTGAATTGGCCTATGGGAAGAGTTTTGATTTTTACTATTTTATTAGAGAAGGGTTAGAGAAGCAGATGAAACTTGTGATTTAGTTTGTATAGTTCAGTATGTAATCCAAATGAAAATTTAAAATTTCCTGAAATAGTGGGTTTTGTAGAGTATTAGGAAACGAAACTGATGCATTAGTCGAGGCAGAGAATTAGCTAACGTGAGTGAGGTCCTGGGGTCCAGCGCAGCCCTGCAAAGATGAAGAGATAAATACAGAAGAAAAAGTCACATTTTAAATGCACTGTACAAAGTATGGTACGTCTTGTTCTTTTCCCATTATTTAATTTGGATGTCTTATGCTAGCAAATATACATGTATGATTGTTCCTTTTATGTAATGTAATGTGAGTGTGTATGTGTGGGCTCACATGCACATGTCAGAGAGCAACTTGTGGGTGTTTGTTCTCTCCTCCTAAGTGAGTAGCAGGGATTGAACTGGATGATTTTATCCACGGAGCCACCTCACTAGTCCTCATTCTGTCTTCAAAAATATAAATAAATGCCGGGTAGTGGTGGTGCACAACTTTAACCCCAGCACTCAGAAGGCAGAGACAGGAGGAGCTCTGTGAGTTTAAGGCCAGTCTGGTCTACAGAGTGAGTTCCAGGACAGGCTCCAAGGATACAGAGAAACCCTGTCTTGAAAAACCAAATATATATAGGCTTGTAAAAAGATTATGTGTATGTGTGTCTGTGTGATATGCACACAGGTGCACACATACCCACAGAGGCCAGAAGTGTAGGATTCCCCTGGAGTTGGAGTTACATGCATGTGGGTTTTGAGAACTCTACAGTTATCTACAGGAGTAGAGAACTTAACCATTGAGCCATCTTTCCAGCCTCCCTCATTCTTTCTTAATGGAAAAAGGTTTTGTTTGTTTTTGAGATAGGAACTTAATGTGTAGCCCTTGCCAGCTTAGAACTCAGCAAGTAGACCGGGCTGGCTTTGACCTTGCAGGAATCCTTTCCCTCTGCCTCCCAAGTGCTTAGATGATAGGTGTGCATCGCTCTATCTGGCTTATTGGGAAAAATAGGATAGTATAAATCAAGCCTATTTTGTCAAAATCAAACTTGGTCAGAGTGAGTGAATGAAGTTAAGCTTCTTCTCCTTAGGTCCCCTCTGTAAGAGGAACTCACTTAGTTCCTGATCTTCTAGATTTACATGTCTCTGTGTGCAGATGTGCCTAGGTCTGTGTTTTGTAAGACTAGGTCACATGTTCCCGCTGTTCTGCTATTGTTGTTTGCATGGAACAAATTTTAGACATTGTTCTTTCCCACTGTATTTAGAATACCTATGTCTTCCCTAGATCAGGGCCTTTTAGCCTCAGCATTGTTGCTATTTGTGCTAGATGGTCTGTGTTGTGTGGCGTCCTGTTCATTGCAGAGTGTACACACACACACACACACACACACACGCATACACTTTGTCCCCAAGTGCTCACAACCTCTCATTCTCCATCTGAGACAAAAATGTTCCTAGACATTTGCCACACACCCCCACTCCACTCCAGGACCTCACTGTTGCTAACTTAAAGCCACTGGTAAGCACCTGGCTTGTTTCCAGGATTCTCATCACAAGAATGGGGCATTCTTTCACTGTTTTTTTTTTGTTTGTACACATATAAATACAATATTATAAATATAATATTGGGTACATTCATAGAAGTGAAGTTGTGAAATCAGAATTTTTATAGAAGTTGTTAGAGAGCCGGGCGGTGGTAGTGCACGCCTTTAATCCCAGCACTTGGGTGGCAGAGGCAGGCAGATTTCTGGGAGTTCAAGGCCAGCCTGGTCTACAAGAGCTAGTTCCACGACAGGCACCAAAGCTACAGAGAGACCCCGTCTCGAAAAAACCAAAAAAAAAAAAAAAAAAAAAAGTTGTTAGATAACTTAGATAATGTAACTTATTTTTATCAGTATCCTGATGATTCCAAATTCATACGGTTTTGAGGTCTATATGCCCTCCCCTGTTGATGGGGCATCTCCATGTGTTCCACAGGTCCGTACACAGTTCATCTCTTGTGTCTTTATCCCATCAGTAACATAGCTCATCTATTCCCCTATCTTTCATCTCAAGCCATGACCAGTCAAGGAGTCTAACCCAGTCTTCCTCCTCTCTCTTGGTTCATGCTCACAGTCTCTTTCATTCATTTGCTTCTTTTCCTGCTTGTGTCTCTGTAGCAGGCTGGGACATCAAGACTGCCTGTCCTTGCTGTCTGTCTTCATTGTGCTTCCTGCAGTCTGCATTTGTCTGATGGGGTAGGCTGAAGCTAGCCAGCTGCAGCAGACATGTATCACCCTGGATTTCAGCTTTCTATTGTCGGATTCTCCCCTAGCTATTGGCATACAAATAGTAAATGTTACCAACATGAGTGCTTAGAGTCAGGTATGGTGGTGCAGTCTCAGCACATCTCAGCACTTGGGCTGAGACTGGAAGATTGTGACTTTGTAACTAACCCATGTTATATAGCAAGCTTCTGTCTCAAAATTACACATGCAGGGGTTAGAGAGATTGCTTTGTGGTTAGGAGTACTTGCTATGCAACATGGGGACTGGGGTTCAGCCTGGTACCCATTCCTGTGAATGCCCAGAACCTTTGGGATCCGACAGCCTCCTGGCTTCTACACGCACACACACACACACAGAGAGAAAGAGAGTAAGTGAGTAAGTAAGTCTGTAAGGGAAAAAAACTGGCCAGGAGGTGGTGGCATATGGGATTTTGAGACCAGCTTGGTCTACAGAGTGAGTTCCACGACAGCCAGGACTGCTACACAGAGAAACCCTGTCTTGAAAAACCAAAACCAAAATACTGGAAAGTTATATGCTTAAATTATCTTTTATGCTACTTAAAAACTTTTTTCTGTTTTTATGCGTTGAGTTTTATATAAAACTTTATTTTATATAAACCTTTCTCTGCTTAAAAATTTCTTTCTCTCTCTCTCTCTCTCTCTCTCTCTCTTTCTTTCTTTCTTTCTTTCAATAGAAAAATGCTCTTGTGCTGTGTGTATTTCACTACCTGCATTTTTTGCCACAGCTCTGAAGCATTTATCTTTTCTTGAAGGCCTTTTGGGCCTGTGAGGTTCCTCTTCTCCTACTCAGCCTGCTCACTGCCCATCCACCTGCTCCTTGGAGTGCGGGCAGCTCAGTGGATTGTCTGTGTGTGTGCACTTCACTTTGTTGTAAGGAACAGCCGTGTATATGAATGATACAGGCGAGTGAATCAAGGAGAGGGTGTGGCAGCTCCAGCCTCAGGTTCCAACCCGGGTGTTAGCAAAAGGGCCTTGGAAAGTCGCTTTCACAGATCAGGTATCGCGTACCACTCCGTTTTGGAGCATCTTAAATACGAAGGAGGTGAGGATGCTGAGGGATGCCAAGGAGTCTCTGTTGCTGTGTGTAGCGAGTTTCTGTGCAAGGTTGATGAGGGCCAAGTCTGTGGGAAACCACACTTTACAAAGTCTTGTCAAAGAACCAATTTAAATACTCTATTGTATATGTGGTACTTCTGTAACACTGTAATATTTTTTTTATAGTGATTAACCACAAAATAAGGATAATGCATAACCTATTTCTGTTTCTTGCTGTTTTAGGGGACATCACACAGAAAGGATATGAAAAGAAGAGGTCCAAACTTCTGTCTCCTTACAGCCCACAGACCCAAGGTATGGGGTGAGAAATCTTTAAGTGTTCTTACACTAAAGAAATACTGTCTTAGTAGACATGTCTCTTAAGGGAAGAGAAACAGGCAAGATAAGAGGAAAAGAGTCTCAGCTGGGCATTTTTTTTAATAAAAAAGATTTATTTATTTATTGTGTGTACAGTGTTCTGCCTGCAGGCTAGAAGAGGGCACCAGATTTCGTTATGGATGGTTGTGAGTTACCATGTGGTGGCTGGGAACTGAACTCAGAACCTCTGGAAGATCAGGCAGTGCTCTTAACCACTGAGCCATCTCTCCAGCCCCTCTGCTGGGCATTTTAAAGATACCTGAGGTCACTACATAATTTACTTAGAGCTTGGGTAGTAGTGTGTGAAAGATGGAAAATTTCAGGCTGTGGAGAACCACATTTTATATATATGCAACTTGAGCATATGACAATTTTAGTAGTGATAGAGAGAAACAAGGAGAGCAAGGAGGGAGAGAAGACCGATGCCTGTTACAGGGTGTGCCAGTGCTGGGGGACAGGAAGACGTAGAGTCAGGACCCCCAAATGCCCGAGAGTCAGCCTACATCCTAGTTACTACTTCTGTGAAGAAATTGCCAAGTTTCTTATATGTCTGAAAGTCCAGAGTGCCCTTTGTGCTTAGCTCCAGTTGCTCTTCCTTGCCTCCGAGGGGTGGGACATAGGACTGTATGTGGTGGCAGAGAACAGTTGTGGGAGTTGGTGCCCTCCGTCCTGAGTACTGAACTCGGGTTTTCAGTTTTGGTGGCAAGTACTTTCGCTTGGGGAGCCATCATGCCAGCCCACCATAGGGTTATAATTTTATTTTTAAAAATGATTTACTTACATTTAGTT
The DNA here is from genome assembly GCF_950005125.1 of Chionomys nivalis. NCBI lineage: Eukaryota > Metazoa > Chordata > Mammalia > Rodentia > Cricetidae > Chionomys > Chionomys nivalis. Next base: position 57,237,491 of record NC_080102.1, read on the forward strand.
ATTTTATGTATATGAATGTTTTGCGTGCCTGAGTGTATGTGTACCATCAAATGTGCCTGGTGCCCACAGAAATCAGAAGAGGACTTCAGATCCCCAAGTTACAAACCCTTATGAACCACCATATAGGTGCTGGAAATCATACCCAGGTCCTCTGTAGGTGCACAAGATCAACATGATCTCTTAGCCCCAGAGCCTCCAGCCCCAAGAGGTTTTTATTTTTATTTTTTTTAAGACAAGGTTTCATTAAGTAGCCTTGACTGGCCTGAACTCAATGTGTAGGCCAGCAGTCTGACCGCCTAGAGACCTGCTGTCTCTGCCTCCTAAGTGCTAGGACTAAAGGTGTGTACTGCCACACCCAGCTTAAAGTCACTTGTACTCTGTCATTTCTTTTGATAGCTACGTGCCGCTTTAATCATAACTTACTAAAAAACATTTTTATTTTTAGTTTCCCTTTATAATCAAAATTGGTTTCTGTAAGTTTGTTCTTTGTAAAGCTAATGGCTCAGTTATAAATGCCATGAAGTTTTGTATCTACCATGGTTGTCAACTAAATGTAGTATATGGTTAGAGTCTGTGAATATTTGTTGAATGAATAATAAACAAGGATTTCCTTCATTATCCCACAGCATCTGCAGGGGGCTGGCTCTAGGATCCCATTAGTTACTAAAATCTGCATATGCTTAAGGTTCTCCCAGACAATGGCATATTCTGTTTGTGTTTGACTGTAATCTGTGCACATCTTGCCGTGTTTTAAATCATTTCTCGCTCACTTCTGATGCCGACCATGATGTGAATGCTGGCTAAATCGCTGCTGCACTGTGTTGCTTAGACAGCGATGGCAGGAGGGAAAAGTCTGCACATGTTTGTACGGACAGCCTCTTCCCCAGAATATTTGCAGTCCAAGGCTAGTTGACTTCATGAATGTGGAATGTACAGACACAGAGGCCCGATGGTCCCTTCCTGTAAAACGCTAGTCAGTTTTAAAATACCTTATGAACAGATGGCATGGAAATAAATTGAGAGAAGAGAGGTGGAAATCAGTGACAACTAAGGAAAAGCCGGTGTTTGCTATGGCGTCTGATGAGTGGAAGGAGGGAGTGTTATGTGTCTGCTGCTTAGCCGAGAACCTCACCTGTCCTCGGAAAGCCCAGAGACATAGAAAGAGAGGCTGGGGAACGGCTCAGTGGACAGAGTGCTCGGCGTGCAGGCTTGAGAGCAGGGGTCTAGATTCCTTCACATCCACTGTAAACCAGCAACACAAAGGGGATCCTAAGTCACAGTGTGAAACCAGTATATGAATTCACAGTGAGAACTTTGTAGTGCCCTATGGGCAGACCTCAGACCTCTGTGCAGAGCCCAATCCTAAGTAAGTGATTACTTGGTGAGGTTTTTATCTGCAGTACACCGGGAGTGTGCACACGTCTTTCAGAGACTTGCCCTTGCAGATGGCCCCCATTCCCTTACACCTCTGTTAGCTTCCTGACAAGAGATTTCTGTTTCCTACGCCTGGCCCACCCATTGTTAGTCCTCCATTTTGCCTAACAAGGCTATCTGTCCAGGTAGAAGGGCTGTGCTTTGGATTCCAAATATTCCTTCCTCCCTTTCTGAAGCTGGGGGACTGTGTGTCCTTGTCACCCTGGATAAGGCATTGTGACTGGTGCACACTGAGTCCACATAGTGGGGGAGAGATGGCTCAGCATTTAAGTGGATGCTCTTCCACAGGACTCAGGTTCAATTCCCAGCACCCACGTGACCATTCACAGTGGTCTGTGACTCCACTTCCAGGGGATCCAACACTCTTCTGGCCTCTGAATGAACATGGTACGCAAACATACAAGCAGGCCAAAGACCTCTACACACACACACACTAATTTAAAGAAGACACATTAAAAGGCAGTAATACTGAAGAAAATGGGCCTGCTTGCTTCTTCCTGCCACCACGTGGAGCAGTTTTGACTGTCAGTAATAAAATTCTGCTCCTGCTGAGACCAGCAGCTGAGCTTCTCCTGTGCCTCTGCAGGCACCGCCCTTCCAGCCAGTTCTTGCTGTTTCTCCCTTTGCTGTCCATCCTCTGGCTCACTGCTCAGACTGTTTCTGCTCACCCCTCAGCCCACTCCAGCACCTGAAGCTGGCCCCACTGGATTCATTAGTGTTCACACTTGCCTCTCAGTCACTCTTTTTTTTTGGAAACAGGATTTTTCTGTGTAGCCCTGGCTGTCCTAGAATTTGCTCTGTAGACCAGGCTGGCCTCAAACTCAGAAAGATCTGCCTGCCTCTAGAGTGCTAGAATTAAAGGTGTGCTCTGAGTCACTTCTGAATTCTTCTTATTAATACAGTCTAGAATCACCTGGGATTATCTAGATCAGGCTGGCCTGTGGGTATGTCATATCTGTGGTGGATTGATTATTTAAGCATATTAATTTCTTGTTCCTCATATTGTTTTTGGTTTTGTTTGTTTTTTTGTTTTGTCTTATTTTCTCCCTTTTGAGACGAGGTCTCTCTGTGTAGCTGGCTGTCCTGGAATTTGGTATGTAGACTGAGCTGGCCTTAAACTCACATGATGCCTCTGCCTCCCATGTGCCGGGATTAAAGTTGTACACCATCACACCTGGGAAATGTTGGAATTCTTACAACAAGGCTCACGCCTTTTTAACTTCTCACAGTCTCTTGGTTTTAGGCACATTGATTGCAGGCCCAGTCTGGATTCTGATTTACTAAGTTTAAGGTGGAACCTGAAAATGTGCATTTCTGTTGGATTTCCAGATAATACTTAGGTTGCTGGTCTGCTGACCAGATTTTCAGAACCAATGGACTATCTCTCCAGGTTATTTGAGCCAAACCTGTGGCTTTATCGTTTGAATAGTGGCAACTCACAAATGTGAGTCTACAAGCCAGATCCTCTCTAGAGCCCCATCCATAGATCCACTGTGTACTCTGCTCTGCTCTTTTTTGAGACTGAGTCTCACTGTGTAGACCAGGCCAGCCTCAAACTCAGAGATCCATCTGCCTCTGCCTTCTTATATAATCCATTGAAAGTCACTTCTATTTCAACCTTTTCAAATTAATTAAATTGATGACTTCCACGTGCTACCCTTACTATACCTCCAGTCTGACCTCTACGCCACGTGTGCACACGTATACACACACACACACACACACACACACACACACACAATTTTGTTAATGTGATAGAGAGATCATCTTACATCAGGCTGGCCTGTGGGTGTGTCTGGGGATTATCTTATTGTGTCATTTGATGTGGGAGGGGCCAGCTCACTATGGGTGATACCATTCTTTGGGTTTGGGTCCTGGATTATATAGAAAACTTGAGCTAAGTATTAGAGGCATTTATGCATTCATTCTCTCTATGTTCTTGACTTTGGACATTTATTAGCTATTTTAAGTTCCTGCCTTCATTTCCCCACAGTGATGACTGTACCCTGGACTTGTAAGTTTACTTAAACCTGTTTTCCTCTGAGTTTGTCAGGGTGTTTTGTCACAGGACAGAAAATGAATCTAGGTCTCCCTTCCCTTAAGTCCCAGCTAGAGCAGAGTTCAACAGATTACCCTTAGCAGCTTTGTCTGGGGTTATCAGGATGGCCCAGGAGTGGAGGACTCACCCTCAAGGCAGCCAGTCTGAGCCTGAGTCCTGGGCCCATGTGCTGGAGAACTGACTGGTTCTGACCATGTCCTTAGTTCTCGGTTTCTCTTTAAGCCCATTTTGGTAGACTTGATTTTTCAAGGAAACTACTTGTGTTGTAAGTTTTCTGATTTATTGCGCTACTTACTGCGTTCTTGGGTGTCTCCAATTGTCTGTATTGTTTGCCTCTTTGGAGAATATGCTTTACTTTCTGATTTATTGTTTTCAGGTTCTTTTTGTAATTTTTTGTTTGTGTTAAGTTGGTTCATGAACTTTTACAGAATTTGCTGGATTGTTCACCTAGATTGTCTGCCTTCTTTCCTAAGAGAAGTGGTTCTTAGTGTCACTGTGCTCAGAGAACATGTCTGTACAGAGGGAAGCTGTTAAGACGTGTCTAGCCCTTAGTCGGTCTTTGAAGCTCATCCGTTAGTGTTTCGTGTGTGATGGTCCCTTGGTCAGGCTCTCACTCACATTGGCGGGAAGCCCTTTGCTGTCCTCCCCTCAGGCTCTGACCTTACAGTTTTAAAGGCTGTTACTGTCTTCTGAGGTGAGGAGGGCGCTCCTGTTAGAGCACTTGCCTACCTCAGCAAGACCTGACTTGGGGAGTTAAATATATATAAATAAACATAATTTTAAAGTATTGGAATTTTCCTCATATAAGAACTTTAGAATACTTTAATGTTGGTTACTACCAATTTCCATGTTACATTTTAGTATTTGCCTGCCTCTCCATTATCTGCTGCTACTGTTGTATGGACTTACTAATCATTTATTCTCCGTTCCTTTCGATACTTACTCCTCTCAAGTCGTCTTTCTTCCTATGAGCATAGTTAGTATTAGGTACTTTAACGAGGATATTGCTAGTAAATTCTCTCAATTTCTTTTGATCTTCCTTTTGTTCTTAACTCTTTCTCAGAAGGAATACCTTGAGGGTTGGACAGACTGTGTACAGTACTGTATATTCTATATCATAAGAAGACATTACCTCTTTGTGTATTATACCCCATAGAGCTGTAGATTTTGAAAACGACATTTAGCTCTGTTTTTTAAAAGTGACACTAGAATGTGTCCACTTCTTCCAGACTTTTAATCGCCTTCTTTTTATTCACCCTAGAGCGATGTTGATGCCGCTTTTCTTGTTGCTGTTAAATTTATTTTATTCTATGTTTATGTGAGTTTTGCCTGTGTTTATGTTTGTGCACCTTGTGTGTGCAGTGTCATCTATGCAGAGGCCAGAAGAGGACATCACATCCCCCTCGAAGTTGAGTTACAGATGGTTGTGAGCTGCCATGTTTGTGCGGGGAATCAAACCTACCACAAATGCTCTTAACCGTTGAGCCATATCCGTGCCCAGAGACTTGTTATGAAGGTGGCTGCTTCAGTACAAGTGCCTTTTAGAATAGGAAGTTAGCACTGCACTGCGACATGGTATTGTCAGAACTTACGTGCCTGTGCTCACTATCTGAGTTCAGTTCCCAGGCTCTCAGCCAGCCATTGTGTGTGTGTGTGTGTGTGTGTGTGTGTGTGTGAGAGAGAGAGAGAGAGAGATATGTGTACATATATATGATCTTTTCTCAAATGCTACATGATCTTTAAAATTGGAAAATTCAGCAGTCTAAATATAGCAGGTCGCAGAAGACTGAAGAACATGTTTAGAAGATAAGTCATGGAAATCAAGTGCTGACAGTTTGGGTTAATATTAAGCTTGATTTAATTCAGTAGCATCTTGGGAATTAGTTTGTACAGTCACCATGTGGCAGGAAGATGGCCTATCCAAATTATCCTGGCAAATCATTTTTGAGTCCAGCAACACACTAACTGCTATTCCTTTAAACAAACCCAACCTCTATCTGATATTTAGGTGTCATACTGTCTTCTAAGAACCAGGTCCATCTTTATGAAGATACAGTCTCATCCAAAGCCCTGAACACTTTGACTTTGAGCAGCAGGAGAAATGTGGATATAGCCCTTGGCTCTCAGCTCCTTCCTGGATGGAGCCATACGCTCTGGCCACCAGTGGCCTACTCCAGTGGCCTACAGAGCTCCTCACCGTGCTCAGAACTTCCAAAGTCCAGAGCACAGCTCCTGGGGTGCCTCGGTTAACACTTCCAGGAGGGCCAGGAGCTTAGCTGTCCTTCTGGTGTGAACTGGAGAACTGACTTCAAACCGTGTGTGTGTGTGTGTGTGTGTGTGTGTGTGTTCTGACTCCTGAGTCATTCTCTCTTTGCCAAGAGTGATTGTCTTTGGAGGGACAAGACAATAAAGGTTTTGTGTGGGATGTTTCACTCTGCTGACCTGTGGTCTGATCTTTAGTTGAGGGATTTTTCCATACAAATGTCTATAGTTCCAGCAGCTCTAAGAGGAGAGCATTTATTGTGACTCTACAGGCACTGCCGGCAAACAGCAGAGCATGTTTATTGAGTAGTGGCAGCGCCTGGGTGCTGTTGGGGCCCCAAGGCGGCAGTGCTGGACATGGCCAGCGAGCCCTTCCCATCTTTGTGAGTCTCTTGCTTCTCTTAGAGTCCACTGACTTGCTCTGACATAGGCTCACTCTACACAGGAGTTCTAGACAGTCTGTTGGCCTTGTCTGAATTGTATTCCTCTAGACTTAATATACTGTTACTACGTGTGTGAGAGTGGGTGCGTGTGCCTCGGCATACATGTAGAGGTCAGAGGACAACTTCATGGAGTTCTCATCTCCTTCCACCTTTATGTGGGTTTCAAGGCCCAAGCCCAGGTCACCAGGTTAATACAGTAGATAGACACCTTTACTACGGAGCTGTCTCACCAGCCCCATGAGCTACATTTTGAGAACATTCTCTGCACTGTGTGTCTGATTGAACTGCTGGGCTCTTAAGGTCTCTCAGAAACACTTTTGAAACTGCTTATCTCTCTCGAGTCCCTGCTTTGTAGTGCGGTACCTCGCATCCAGTACATGTGCAGCCATCTGCAGAGCTGAACAGAAAGGGTTTCCTCAGCAGACATCTAGTTAGGTCAGAAGCAGTGGCTTTTCTGCACACTGGAGGGATCGTGCCTCCACCTGGGTGACCTTGTCATTCAGATCTGCTGACACTGTTGGTGTGCTCATTCTCACCTGAGACAAGCATTAGTGTTTCCGCTTTCACTTTATTTTTCTATTTATTTGTTGGCTCAGGATCTTCTGTGTCCCGGGTTTGTCTCATTCACCGTTCTTCTTCAGTCCTGAGTGCTGGGGTTACAGGCCTGGACCACCTCCTCCTCCTCCTCCTCCTCCTCCTCCTCCTCCTCCTCCTCCTCCTCTTCCTCCTCCTCCTCCTCCTCCTCCTATTTATGGTAATGCTAAGAGTGAAACCAAAGTCATGGGACATGCCATGCAAGTGTCCTCTACTGAGATACATACCCATCAAGTTTTATTCTTAAATGGAATTAATTCATATGTTTTAAATAATCTGTATTACACGCCTCCAGCAACAAAGATGCATAGTGCCCTGCTTCTCCTTCTATAGGGACCAGTGTCTTCCAGTCTTTTATTGTTTTAACAGTTACTCTGTATTCTAAATAGTAGTCTTTTTTTTTTTTTAACTTTTCCTCAGCTTTAATCAGCTTGAGGATTATTTATTCATTTCCTTCTATAAAAGATTAGTTTCAGCCTGGTAATACAAACTTGGAGTCCCAGATACCTACCCAGCAGGCTGAGGCAGGAGGGCTACAAGTTCAAAGCCAGTGTGGGCAGTTTACCAAGATCCTGTTTAAAAATAGTGTTAAAAAGAAAGAAAGAGAGCTAGAGATACAGGTCAGTAACAGCAAAGCTGAGGTCAGTCCTCAGTGCTAGGGAAACAAAGATCAGTGTTTGTCACCTCTCCTCCTGACCACAGGCACACCACACCCTCCCCTCTCCCCCTTTCCCCTTTTCCTTTCCTTCACAGTTCACACCTCCCAACTCATACCCTATGCTATGCTTAGTATGAAGGAAGGGAATGTGCTTGCGCGCGTGTGTGTATGCATGTGTGTATGTGTCTTTCTGTTGGTCAGCGAGGTGTTTGTAATTATGGAACCAGCACAGCTAAACCATGTGGTTTACTGTGATTGCGTGTCCTTTCTTACACAGCTTTTGCTTTTGCTCAGGTCAATACGTCAGTTCTGTCTGTATTTTTGTAGTCAGCTCTTGTCTGCTCTTTCTGTGACCTCCCTGTCCTCTGAACTAAGTTGATCCCTTGTCCTGTAATAGGCATTTTGGAAGGAGGAGGCATAAATGGGAGTTTTCATTCTGCCATGTTGAGTCTGAATTCTTCATTCCAAAATTTTCTTTCTTTCTTTTTAAAAATATATTTAAATTTTAATTTTTATTATTTATGCGTTTTTCTGTATGTTTATTGTGTGTCCAAGAGGATGTGTGTGAGAAAAAGGTGTCAGAGGAGGGTGTCAGGTCCCCTAGTACCGGAGTCACAGGCAGTAGTGAGACCACTGGACATGGGTATTGGGTACCAAACTTGGGTTAGACAGAGGTCAAGTGCAGCGCCTGTGCTCTTAACCTTTGAACACTCCAGCCTTTCACCCAATACTTCTGTTAGGACTGTTGTGGATTTTCACAAAGATTACTTGTTTCCGAAGATCTCTTTGAAAGAGCCGGGGCTGTTCTGGCTCATGCAGTAATCTCGGCATGTGAGGTAGGGACAGGTGAAGCCGGAGTCTGAGGTGGTCTGAGTCTGAGGTCCTTACAGCAGAAGACAGACAACGCACAAGGTCTCCTCTCTTGGCTCCTCAACTAGCTGTTCACTACCAAGCTGACAACCCCCCTCAGGCTGGTCTGAGAAGAGCTGCGCCTGACCTGCTGCCTCCTTGCAGGCAGCTCATTGCTGTTTAAAATTGCTCCTGAGACCAAGTCTAGTCTGGTGAAACAGCTCTGTAATTCCCTCTTGAGAACTTGAGGCAGGAGGATGGCAAGCTGAAAACCTCCCTGGGCTATAGAGTGAGTTCAAGAACAGTCTGGGCAACTTAGGCAACTTTGCCTTGAAATAAAAGGCTGCTGGGGGTGTGGCCTAGTAGTGGACTGCTTTCTTCCTGAGTGTGGGGCTGTGCTTCAGTTCCCAGCACTGTCAAAGGCAGTGAATTAATTAGAACTGCGTTTGCAGTGTGACTGTGGTTCCCCTAGGTCCTAGACCTGCGTTTGTGCCACCACAGCTGCTTTTGATGGCTTTGGTCAAGAGGCTCCTGCCTGCTGTGTTGATGCTGGTTTGTTTTTGCTTTCCCTTTACTGATTTCTTCTCCTGTCAACTCCATTTCATTGGGTCTGTGTCCCAGTCAGGATGGGAGCTCTCCTCCCTCTCTTCCTCCCTTCCTCCCTTCCTCCCTTCCTCCCTTCCTCCCTTCCTCCCTCCCTCCCTCCCTCCCTCCCTCCCTCCCTCCCTCCCTCCCTCCCTCCCTCCCTCCCTCCCTTCCTTTTTTTCCTTGTTTGGGACAACGTTTTACTAGATAGCCCTGGCTGTCCTAGAACTTACTATGTAGACCAGACTGACTCACATTGTACACATTCCTTGGCCTGTAGATCTCTCTCTCTCTCTCTCTCTCTCTCTCTCTCTCTCACACACACACACACACACACACACCCCGCCTTCTTAGGGAAAAACATAATTGTGAATGTGGTTGTGTGGTGACCCAGGAATAAGCTACAGTAAGCAGAGTTCCCTTGTCAAGCTCAGGTGGGTGCTGTTGTTTTGTCAGGGTTCAGTTGCTCCCGAGCACCCCGTTTACAAGCAGCTGCACTGCAGTACTTGCTTTACAGGCCTTTCCTCAAAGGTCTTCTACGTTGAGTCTTGCCTCAAGGCTGTGCAAGTGTTTATAGACTGTTATGAAGACAAAGGAGAAGTTCCAGGTTAGCCCCCACTACCCCCGACTGCCAAGAGTCAGGACTACTATTTTCCCCAACAGCTTCCTGTAAGAATATGAAAGCAGAATCACAGTTCATTTTTCATAAAACATTTAACTTTGTGGACATTGGTAGACAGTATTGCTTTGGGGGTGTATGTGAAATACATACCCCACACACATCTACCCTTCCCACCCACACAGATACATGTACATGCCTGTGAGTGGATGCCTACATAAGAAGATCAAAGAACAGCCTTGGGTGTCACCTTCCACCTCCAGACAGCATCTCCCATTGTTGTCATTTGCCACAGCTTACACTAAGCTAGTTGGCCCACAGGTTCTAAGGATTTCTTTCCCCAGTGCCTGCCACTGCCCATCTCTCTGTGGGAGTGCACTGGGGTCACAGATGGGAGCGTCACCCACTGAAGCGCCGTATCTCCATTAAGTAGGAGTTCTTTAATCTATGTCCTAAGCTTTAAATTGATATCTTCATTTTTTTTCTCCCAACCACCAGCTATTGTTGGTAGATGTGAAGAGACCAGCAAATTTGTTTTAAACAAATTGTTAGGAACCTTGCTGTAAAAGACCAAAGGCAGCCACTTTATGCACCGTGTGAGTTTTCTTGGTGCTAGAGAAACTCAGGCTGCTGGGATGCAGCCACTGCCCAGGAGCAGTGTTTTGGAGTGTGAGGAAGTAGGCTTGCGAATGCCTGAGAGGTAGGAGCTACCTGCTGTGGAATCATTCTGTTCTGTGTCTTATTTTGACTTACAAGCCCCTTTGCAGGTAAGGCCTCCTGCATAATGGAGATTCTGCAGCTTCAGATCCCAGCCTGGGCCTGTGCCCTTTGTGAGGGCGTGGGTAGGATGGGAGGTGCCATGACTGGGCACACATCATTGTATCTGCCCCATATATCTTATCAGAAGGAAGTCTAGTCCCTTCCTCTCAGGGCTTCTTTTTCCCTCTGAATTGTCAAAGGGACTTAGGCGGCAGTAGAAGTGGTCCAGCCTCCACATCTGAAAGTGAAGAAGCCTCACTGGGTGCTACTGAAAGCCAGTCTCACTGTGGCCTGTGATGCCAAGCTGCTTCTCATCTGCCCCTCTGATGCATTCTGAAGGTGGTTCCCATTCTTCTTGACTCACGGTGGAGTTCCCGGAAGTGTTCCCTTAGTCTCTGGCACAGCTACTTTCCTAGTGTCCTGTGGCCCAGAAAATCTGTGGGTCAGGATCAGTTCAGGCACTTAACTCTTGGTAGATCAGGACTGCTGACCCCCTTTCTTCCCAGAATTCACTCACTTCCTGTGCTTGGAATCCAACACTCACAGGTCTTTCTCCAGATGTGAGGCTCTCAGTAAACCCCGGTGCCTTAGCGCCACAGCACAGGCCCTGAAGGACTTGGGCACCTTCATCCATCTTGAGCAGGGCAAGAAAGAGACCAGTGACCCTGCATAAGGGCTTGGGTGACAGCTGATCATTTTGTAGGCAGCTCTGTGACGGACCTCCTGATTTGTTAATAGCATCTGCCAGGTGCCGTTCCTTTGGAGATGTAGTGGTGTGTGTTAAGGAGCCTGTGATGCCTGTACTTGGAAGGCGGAGGCAGGAGGATCCTGAGTTGGAGGCCTGTGTGTGATCAAGGCTAACCTGCTCTGTGTATAGCCTTTTGATCCTGTCCATTACAGAGAAAATGGAGGGAGTGAGAAAGAAAGGAAAGAAAGCTGAAGAGCTGCCCTGCTGTCAGCCAGCCCACTGGACTTAGATGACTGAGCCCACTTTTCTTCTCAGCGTCATCTTGTTTCCTGTGCCATGCTGGGTTTGCTCCACCAGTCTTCTTGTCTGTTTCAGGGTTCCCTCCCTGGGCTGCTGCAAACTTCACACTGTGGGAATAAGGTGGCTTTCCCTTCTCTGCGCCCAGCCAGGTCCTGCAACAGCATCCCATTTTAATTGTCATGCGTCTTTCCTGAAGCTCATAGAAGTTTAATTCCCCGTTATGTGGGTCCAGATATCTTTGTTCTTTTCCTTTTAGCACATACCACGGGGTGAAAGCTTGAGGTGGGGTTGGCAGGGGTGGGTAAGGGGAGACAGTAGCCGGAATGCATTGTGTACATGTATGAAGTTAATAAGTGTGCCAGGTTAACCCTGGCATTAGCTGCGGCTCCTGTTTGGATGCCAGCACCACAAGACTGGGAGCACAGTCGCTCTGACCACCTTGCAAAAGCAAGTGTTTGTCCCTTGGTTCCTCTTAGAACTGTCTGTGTCTACTCCCAGGACTGTGACTAGTTCTGAAACCATAGCAGAGCCAAAGGGCTGAACCGAGCTGGCTTTCCCAAGTTTTTCTGGGTGGGGAAGCTGTGTGCTGTTTTCTACTAGTAAATGCTGTTCCTTTCTGAGCTCTCCTTGCCACTGTGTTCAGATAGCAGACAGACAGAAGACACAACACCTTTCTGAAAGAGTAGTACATTATATGCATGTTGATTGTCTAAAAGGAATACTTTGAAGAACTTGTTTTAAAAACAAAACCAAAAAACACATGTAACCAAACCTACCATCACCATTTAAATTTAATGGTGACCCCTAGTGGCTACTCCGCATAACTGAAGCGTCACAGTGTTCACAGTGAAGCTACATTTTCTGTTCCAGCATTTCTATAGACTTAATACCTTTCAAATTACTTTGATTTTTATAAATACTTTTGTTTTTTATAAACTGAACAGTGAAAGGGTAAAGAATTCTCATGTATATCATTTGTGCTTCATCCAGTATATAGGATACTTTTAAGTCCCATCTAATTCTTAATATATAAAGTGATTTTTTTCAGACTGAATGGCCTGAAGTTTTTCATTTTAACTTATAGATTATCTGATTATGTTACGACATGTAATGAATTCTGCCTTTGCTTTTTCTTTACCATGGAAACTTGTATCAACCCACGTCATTTCTGAGATCTGATTAGACAGGAGATGGTTCACCTTTGGTCAGCATCTTGCCTGCACATTCGAGGCTTCAGAGCGTTAGCTTATGTTCTCTGCCCTCCTTGTGCAGTGTTAGTTATGTTCTCTGCCCTCCCGTGCAGTGTTAGTTATGTTCTCTGCCCTCCTTGTGCAGTGTTAGTTATGTTCTCTGCCCTCCTTGTGCAGTGTTAGTTATGTTCTCTGCCCTCCCTGTGCAGTGTTAGTTATGTTCTCTGCCCTCCCGTGCAGTGTTAGTTATGTTCTCTGCCCTCCCTGTGCAGTGTTAGCTTATGTTCTCTGCCCTCCCTGTGCAGTGTTAGCTTATGTTCTCTGCCCTCCCTGTGCAGTGTTAGTTATGTTCTCTGCCCTCCTTGTGCAGTGTTAGCTTATGTTCTCTGCTCTCCCGTGCAGTGTTAGCTTATGTTCTCTGCTCTCCCGTGCCCTCAGACCCCTCCATCCTTGATATGGCCAGTGGCGTATAGTTCCAGTTTCATTCATAAACCAGTGCACTTGCAAGTGGCTTGCACTGACCCCCAGCATCCCTGTAACCTCCCTGGATACTGTTGTGCCCTCTCACTCCCAAGGACGCACTGATCTGTTAGTTCCTATAGCGAAAGAGCCATAACTTAGCTTAGTGCTGGAGAATTTTGCTTCAAGAGTCACTTTTTATCCAGGAGCATGTAACTGAATATTGTTTTATTTTGATAGGTTATAAATTTTAGTTTTAAGAGAATCAATATAACTTTTATCTTCTTCCTTACACTTAGGTAATCCCTAAATGTTCTATAATGACCATCTGATTTTATGTTCAGCAAAAGTACTTTAGCTATACATAGTTTTGTACAGCTCTCCGCAGCCAGCCTGTCTCAAAGCAGTACCTAGAAATAAAAGTTGATAAAAAACAAACAAACAAATAAATAAATAAAAGTTCATAGTGAGTGATGTTTCCATTTCATCAAGATGAGCTGCCAAACTGTTATATTCCCCTGGTGGACTTGGTGCTTCCAGGGAGTCTGCTTGGCTCTGTTTTCATTTTACAATTTCTTTTTATATTTATTTGTTCGTTCATTCATTCATTCATTCATTGTGTGTGTATGCGTGTGTGTGTGTGTTCGTGTCCATCTGCGTTCCTGAATGTCTGCACCCTGGAGTATGTGGAGGTCAGAGGACAACTTGCAGGGGTCAGTTCTCTCTCCGCCATGTGGGTCTTGGGAATTGAGCTCTAGTTGTGCAGTTGTGAGGCTTGGTGGCAGCACAGTTGGCCATGGAACTTTCTTGCTGGCTTTGTTTGTTGTCTTTGAGACAGTCTCACTGTGTAGCCCTGGGTGACCTCAAACTGACAGCAGTCCCCCTGCCTCAGCCTCCTGAGTGCTGAAATGATGGACTTGGGTCAACATACCCGGCTTCTGTTCCACCTTTTAATATAGCCTCTTGTCAAGTTGAAGCAGATGTGTTACACATTTGAGCCAAGTTTATTCTACCATAAATCCATGTTTCTGTGGCATGATGTGTAGGGCATACTTATTGAAATTGTAAATAAAACTTTTAGGTTTATTTCTGACAAATTATAACAAAATAATTGCCATGGTTTTAGAGCCCAGAGAAAATGGGTTGGCTTAGATGAATGGTTCTTGAGGGGACAGAGACAAACGTCACAGCCCCATTACTTGGTTGCTTGGTAGAGATCTGTGTAGGCTTTGTTTTCAGTGTCTGTTGGGCTGTGCTCTTGGCTGTGTGTCAACTAACCCCGTTTTCATTGGAAGACTTGCTCTATGTTGTGTGCCCTTGATTGACCATGATAACCTGTAGCTCATGCTGAGTGGAAATGTGTGCTCTCTCCAGGTCCTTCCTAGATGCATGCCTGGCATTTCTCCGTGGCAGCTTTTTTCATTTATTTATTTATTTTTAAAGAGGGCACCAGATCTCATTATAGATGATTGTGAGCCACCATGTGGTTGCTGGGAATTGAACTCAGAACCTTTGGAAGAACAGCCAGTGTTCTTAACCTCTGAGCCACCTCTCCTGCCCCCAGATTTTATTCTTTAGCCTACATTATCTTTCTCTATTTAATTGGCTATATTGAAAAACATAAAGCAGAGCCGGGTGGTGGTGGCGCATGTCTTTAATCCTAGCATTTGGGAGTCAGAAGCAGGTGGATCTCTGTGAGTTCGAGGCCAGCCTGGTCTACAAGACCTAGCTCCAGCACAGGCTCCAAAGTTATGGAGAAACCCTGTCTCGAAAAACCAAAAAAAAAAAAGAAAAAAGAAAAAGGAAAAACATAAAGCAGAAACATGTCTGAGAAAGACAGTAAAAATACTTAAATCTTTGTGCCTCCCCTTGTAAGTAAGAATTTACATTCATTCTTTTTAACATTTGAATTATTAACAATACAGTTTGGAAACACTATGTGTCTTAGAGTGATTTATGCTGTTTGTTTAATTAGTAAAATAACCAGTGGTAGATAATAACAATTGTAGTTTTATATGGCCCCTGTTACAATAAATAAATACATATCTTACTTCGACAAACAAACAGAAAAGTCCCTCAAACCAATAGGAGCATGTTTTGAGGATCAGTGTGCCACCTCAGACCATTTTCCCTGTGCGTATTTACAGAGTAGCTCATGTGTGCTAATGTGATTTCCTTCCTGCCTATATCATCTGACTGTAGAAGTAAAAATAGCTCCTTTCTATTTTTTGTTCTCTATTTAGAGTTGGTTGGACTGTATTTCAAGTGCTTTCTCTAACAAGTGGCTTTTTGCAGAATCTTTTCCGTGGTGGGCAGTAAGGAGTGTAGCGGTTGTGGGATTTTTGTTGGGACAGGAGCGGGGTGTGTGTGGGGGGGTGCTTTTCCCTCTTTACCTAGCTGCTGACTCTGAATCCCAAAGCATTGATGCTCCTAGCCTAGGTAGTTAATCCTTCTTAAAAGTTCTGGGATGTTTTCTGTAGTCTCTTTTTAGAGCCTTTTGTTTGAGAACCAGCAGAGGTAGACCAGCCAGGGTCTGTGCTCTGGCTCTACAACTCCCAGCAGCTAACCCATGTCTGCCCTCCCTGTTAAAGGGAACGGCAGGAGGGCCGGCTTTGCAGGCTTACTGTGCAGAATGAAAAATAAGATGAGACTGCTTCCAGGCACAAGCAAACATTTAAATGTTGGTTTAGTTATTGTAGCTTGGGTTGGTAGAGGCTTTCTATGAAGGACCAGATGGTATTTCAGGCTTTATAGACCCCGTAGTGTCTGTCATAGCTACTCAGTTCTGCTTGGACAGCATGGACACGGCCACAGACACTGTATGGGACTGTTCCTGGCTATATCCCAATAAGTTTATTTGTAGAAACAGACTGTAAGTCAGCGTGGTGGCACACTTGTAATCCTAGCACTCAGGAGGATCAGGAGTTCAAGGCCAGCTTCACCTGCATAGCAGGTTCCCACCTGGCCAGGAAGACATGATACCCTGTCTCACAAAGCAAAAGAAAAGAAAAATCAGTGTACCTTGGTTTGGTGGTGCACACTTTTAATCTCAGTACTGACAAGACTGAGACAAGGTTCCAGGTTCTAGGCGAGCCTGAGATACATAAAGACCCTGTTTCAAAATGAAACAAAAATCCAGGAGATGGGCCGTAATAGGCCAGGAACTCTAGTCTATTGACTGTTGTTCAAGACTAATAAAAGTAACATATGAAGAAGATAATGAGAATATAAGAATTCTGTGCAGCTCTTATTTGAAGTGGGCTATTGAGAATTTGGGTTGACTTAAAGACTAGTTTACAGACTCAGACATCACAAAGGCTGTGTCTGCATGAGATGTTAAAGGGAGTGGAAAGGCAGCTGGGTGTCAGGAAGGGAGATCAGAGGGAGCCAGAGCGGGACTGCAGCCCACCTGAACTGGACTGACGGTTGTCTTGTCTTCCCTGCTCAGTGCTGTCTAATGTAGTACTCACATTGTATCAGACAGCAGGTTTAAGACCTCTGTCTGGGGGCTGGAGAGATGGCTCAGAGGTTAAGAGCACTGGCTGCTCTTCCAGAGGTCCTGAGTTCAATTCCCAGCAACCACATGGTGGCTCACAACCATCTGTATTGAGATCTGGCGCCCTCCTCTGGCGTGCAGGCATACATTGAGGCAGAATGTTGTATACATAATAAATAAATAAATCTTTTTTTTTTTTTTTTTTTGGTTTTTCGAGACAGGGTTTCTCTGTGGTTTTGGAGCCTTTCCTGGAACTAGCTCTTGTAGACCAGGCTGGTCTCGAACTCACAGAGATCCGCCTGCCTCTGCCTCCCAAGTGCTGGGATTAAAGGCGTGCGCCACCACCGCCCGGCTTAAATAAATAAATCTTAAAAAAAAAAAGACCTCCGTCTGTGTCCTGTCTAATGTAGTACTCACATTGTATCAGACAGCAGGTTTAAGACTCCGTCTGTGTCCTGTCTAATGTAGTACTCACATTGTATCAGACAGCAGGTTTAAGACTCCGTCTGTGTCCTGTCTAATGTAGTACTCACATTGTATCAGACAGCAGGTTTAAGACTCCGTCTGTGTCCTGTCTAATGTAGTACTCACATTGTATCAGACAGCAGGTTTAAGACCTCTGTCTGTGTCCTGTCTAATGTAGTACTCACATTGTATCAGACAGCAGGTTTAAGACTCCGTCTGTGGCCGGGCGTTGGTGGCGCACGCCTTTAATCCCAGCACTCGGGAGGCAGAGGCAGGTGAATCTTTGTGAGTTCAAGTCCAGCCTGGTCTACAAGAGCTAGTTCCAGAACAGGCTCCAAAACCACAGAGAAACCCTGTCTCAAAAAACCAAAAAAAAAAAAAAGACTCTGTCTGTGTTCTGCCCTCCTCAGTTAATGAGCCTTGGGTGAGAATTCCAGCAACAGGAACCAGGAAAGAGCATCGCTAGATCTATGGTGCACACAGACGGAGAGCATCCTAAAACGTATCCCTCCTTGTTCTCTCAAACACAGTCAGTGTACTAAAAGATAATCTAGATGTCTGGGTGTGGCTCAGTGGTGGAACCATACCTGGCTCTTGTGAGGCCCAAGTTTGATCAGTACTGTAAAAATCTCAAACCAAGTGGCAAAACCATGACCTTATTGGAAGTTTTATTTCTCCATCTTAATGGGCCAGTCTCTAGGATGACTTTTACACAACATTTATTGTCTAGCTATTTCTTTCCTATCAGACATTGATAGTTATAGCTGTGAGGGAGTTTTTTAGCTTGAGGCTTTTTTTTTTTTTAAAGATTTATTTATTTATTATGTATACAGCATTCTGCCTGCATGTATACCTGTAGGCCAGAAGAGGGCACCAGATTTCATCATAGATGGTTGTGAGCCACCATGTAGTTGCTGGGAATTGAACTCGGGACCTCTGGAAGTGCAGCCAGTGCACTTAACCTCTGAGCCATCTCTTCAGCCCTAGCTTGAGGCTTTCATATCGAATTTATGTGCTTACCTTAACCTTTAGCCCTTTACTGTAGATGAAGGATAACTACCTTTAGCTGTGACAGGAATGAGTGTCATGCTTAGAACACAACCACCCACCCACTGTTGCTGTTGGATAACCGTCTTCCAAACTTTCTTTCTTAGAAACTGATTCAACAGGACAAAAAGACAGAAACCAGACTCCTGCTCCCACTCCGACTCAGACTTCTGCTCCTTCCAAATATCACCGAACTCGATCTGGAGGGGCCAGAGATGAGCGATACCGATCAGGTGAGAAGGAATTACAGACGTTTTTCTGCCTGAAATGTGATCTATGTTCTGAGCAGTGTGAACTGTGTGTCCCGGGAAATGTGAACTGTGTGTCCTAGGTGGTGTGAACTGTGTCCTGAGTGCCCCCATGGTTGTTGTGCTGCTTTTCCTTGAGCCAGGAGGTACATACTGAGTAGATACTCAAGTTTTCTGACCAGACAGCAGCAAATAAAACCATTCTGCCCTCTAGAAATTTCAGTTTCAGAAAAGGAGTAAGACAAGCGCAACATCATTGTGAATAAATAAATGAAAGGAAGGTAGGAGTCAGGTCACGTGTGGGGCGGCAGCTCCTGTGCTTGCAGAGTTGTAACCAGCCCGTGGCTCACAGACCTAGACAAACACAGTGGACTTCCCACAGCGAGCACATCCGTTTGGTGATGGCCTCTAACCCAGAAGGCCCTGCTGGCAAAGGGAAGGGCATCGCGCTGTACTTGGCAGTGGGACAAATCCTACAGCAGGTCTTTCTGAGACCATGTAGCGTATGTGTAGCATATCCTATGATTTAAGTAACAGAACTAGGCTGAAGAACTTAATAGTAATATTATTTTACTTCCTCTAGACTTTGTCCCCCTCTTACCAGCTAAAGGTACCATGACCCTTTCTCGAATTGAAAATATCCTCTCAGAAACATCATTTAAAAGGACATGGTTACAGAGCTGACCAATCCATTCTGAATGGGTATTACTAGACACATTTTCACATACAGAATGATGAAGGATGAGAGATATTCAGTCACCACCACAAACGGTCACACAGCATACCAGTTTCCCCTGGAATTCACCTTGTCCTGAGGGATCAGGTAGGTAGTAGATAGAAGCATGGCTGCCAGACAAGAATCAGTTAGGAAAATGGTACCAGATAGTAGGTCCAAAACTAGTTCATTTAGCCAGAACTTCAGGCTGAATTCAGGGCTGGCAGGGAGTGAAGACAGGCTAGGGAAGGTTAGAGGCCAAATCTTGAACATTCTTTTTTTTTTTTTTTTTTATTATATATTTTTCTTTAAGTATTTTTGCCAACAGGTTCTAATCTTGAACATTCTTAAGTGCTAAGTGTTTTAGCAGAGTGGAAATCGACTGAGATTTCCATTTGTTCTAGTAGCTCATTCCAGTGCACACTGCTCGTTGTACACTGCTGTACTCCAGTGCACACTGCTTGCTATACACTGCTGTACTCCAGTGCACACTGCTTGCTGTATACTGCTGTATTCCAGTGCACACTGCTCGCTGTACACTGCTGTATTCTAGTGTGCACTGCTCGCTGTACACTGCTGTATTCCAGTGCGCACTGCTCGCTGTCCACTGCTGTATTCCAGTGTACACCGCTCGCTGTATACTGCTGTATTCCAGTGCACACTGCTCACTGTACACTGCTGTATTCCAGTGCACACTGCTCACTGTACACTGCTGTATTCCAGTGCACACTGCTCACTGTACACTGCTGTATTGCAGTGCACACTGCTTGCTGTACACTGCTGTACTCTATTGTACACACTGCTTGCTGTACACTGCTGTATTCCAGTACACACTGCTCGCTGTACATTGCTGTGTTCCAGTGCTAAAGAGGTACTTTAAGGAAACAAAGGAAGTAAAGTAGGATTCCTTGTTTTGCTACTGGGTTGTGGCCTGGGCTGCCCTTAGATGTATGAGTCCCCCTTCCTCAGCTTCCCAAATGCTTAGATTACAGGTGTGCACTGCCACCCCAGCTAAAAGCAGCTGTGGTTAAAGGTGGGCCAGAGGGAGGTAAAAGGTGGAAGCAGCAGAGCGTATCCATACTTCCTGGTTGTTGCCAAGCATCCAACCTGGTTTCCTAGGTACTTCTGTCACCTTTAGAGGCCAACTCAGTCAGCAGTGTGCTCTAAGCAGAGCAGAAGAGGTTGGGCACTTAGAATTCTCATTTCTAGACTTCTGGGAGATTTTGTTTTCTCTCCTGGTTTATCTTTCTTTCTTGACATGTTCATTAATGGATTATGATAAAAGACCTAGTTTAAGGAACAGTGTGTCCAAAATGATTGTAGATCAAAAAGTCTTTGTGAGCTCACTGGCTGATGTGAAGTTTGTGACTCTCTTTTGCAGAAACACAGTCACTATCTCCAGACCCTGCCATTTAAAACCATTTCTTTTAGAATTCCCCAAATGATAGAAAATGTAGTCTGTGAAGCAGGTATTTGGAAAACGCAAGGGCAGTGATGAGGAGTCAGTGGTCAGGCTGGTCCTCGTCTCACTGGGGCTTTGTGAGAGAGGAAGCTAGCAGGAGATAGGCTGGGCAGGGGCAGTGGGGAGGAAGGAAAGGTCCCAAACATCACTTCTGTGGCTCAGTGGCGAAGAGCACTCGCCACTCTGACAGAGACCATAGTTTGGTTCTCAGCTCTCACATTGAGGGGCTCGCAACAGCCTGTAAGTCCAGCACCAGAGGATCTGACCCATTTACTGGCCTCCAAGGGTATACACACACATGTATGCAAACACACAACACATAAACACAAATAAAAATAATATGTATTGCCGGGCGGTGGTGGCGCACGCCTTTAATCCCAGCACTCGGGAGGCAGAGGCAGGCGGATCTCTGTGAATTCGAGATCAGCCTGGTCTACAAGAGCTAGTTCCAGGACAGGCTCCAAAACCACAGAGAAACCCTGTCTCGAAAAACCAAAAAAAAAAAAAAAAAAAAACCCCCCAAAAAAATATGTATTAATCTCAGAAGGGCTGGAGAGAAGGCTCAGTGGTTAAGAGCACTGGCTGCTCTTCCAGAGGACCCGATTTCAATCCCCAGCACCCACACGGCAGCTCACAACCATCAGTAGCTCCAGTTTCAAGGGATCCGATGCTCTCATCTGGCCTCTAATGGTACACACACATGAATGTGGTAAAGCACCCATACACATAAAATGAATAATAATAAAACTTTTTTGAAAAGTACTTCCCTAACATTAAAAAGAAATCTCCAAAAGTATGAAAAGCCGTGAGAGTTGCAGCATTGCCATATGGGGAACATAAAAAGGCGGGGAAGCATAGATTATAGACCAACATGGTGGCTTTCAGTATATTGGGACCTGTTCAGCTGAATAGCCATGGAAACTCTCAGCACACTGGAGAATGGAATGGTCTCAGAATTCTGGCATTCCTGAAACCAAAAGCAACTGTGTCTCTAGTCATGAGGTGGACTGTACAGCATGCCACACGCAAAATAGCTCAAGAGCTTAAGGAATGATTAGTAAAGTTTGCGCTTCAGAGTGAAGAGGTGGGTGCACAGAAAGGCCTGGTAATCTAATGCTGGCCAGTGTGGCTCGAAAATGTCCTTACTTGGCACAGGTTTATTGGCATCTGTGATATTTCAAACAGTCATAATCAACTCTAAATAACCTTTGTGTTTAATGTTTAAGATATAATTGTAAGAGCTGTTTTCAGAGTTTATTTATTTCATGTGTGTGGGCGTTTTGCCTGGATGTCTGCATGTATGTCTGTACATTGTGTGTGGCTACTGTGCATGGAGATCAGAAGAAAGTCGGATCCCCTGAACTGGAGTTACAGACTTGTGAGTTGGCACGTGGATGCTGGGAATGGAACCTGGGTCCCCTGCAAGAGCAACGTCTCTCCAGCCCCTGCTCTTAGGAGTTTAGATCCTGCGTCCTGTTCTTGGTGTGCTTTGCCAGAGGACCGTAAACACGCTGCTGCTGCAGTGCCTCTTCCTCCTGTCTACTTGTGTGGTTTGTTCCCAAGTGCAGCAAACACAGTTAATGCTTACAGTGCAAAGGAAATCCACCTTAGAATGCCTTAGATGTTGATCTTTGAAGAAATTAGCAACCCCAAATAAAACAATAAAATGAGAAAAGACATTCAGGGTGTGTTAGCATTACCCTGTTAAGCTGAAAAATGATACTCAGCTTTGATGGCTTCTGGGAGAGAAATCCAAAGTCAGCTTTGTCCAGGGAATGAACTACAGAAGTGATTTCTTTATAAGAGATCAAGATGAATCCTGTGCCGTTGAACCCGTCACATTCTGTTAGGAGGGTTGCTGTGTTCTGACCAGTAGGGATCTTGGCTGGAGTAGCTGGGTCTGTTCCCTTTGACACCAGTGTCTGAGCCAGCGTTTTCATGTAGGGACAGTTGGGTGGCCCGGTGTTCTTGGACCTGATGCTGTGACTCCTACTGTGTGGTTCTTCGTCATACAGATGGTGTGAGCTTCCCATCATCAGCGGGATGATGCCTGACTTTGGCAGCTTTGCTCTCATATTTCCTATCACATGTAAAAATACCTAGGGAGGTAAAGAACCAAGTGAGAGCACTAGCTTTGCTACTGTTCTGTCATTGAGAAATCCCTTATTTCATTGTGATTGCTTACTTATTTTCCAAGGCAGTGATGAACCATATTTCTTCTAATAAATGGACCCTTTTAAAAATATTTTAATTTGGAGGCTGGAGAGTCAGTGGTTAAGAGCACTGACTGCTTTTCTTTTTTTTTTTTTTTTTGGTTTTTCGAGACAGGGTTTCTCTGTGGTTTTGGAGCCTGTCCTGGAACTAGCTCTTGTAGACCAGGCTGGTTTTGAACTCACAGAGATCCTCCTGCCTCTGCCTCCCAAGTGCTGGGATTAAAGGCATGCACCACCACCGCCTGGCACACTGACTGAGTTCAATTCCCAGTAACCACATGGTGGCTCACAACCATCTATAGTGAGATCTGGTGCCCTCTTCTGGCTTAAATGTGTACAAGCAGATAGAGCACTCATAATACATAAATAAAATGTAAAAAATATTTTAATTTGTCTCTTTTGTAAGATAGTGTGAAAATTTCAATAAGATATGGCATTCTTGATTTGAGTGGACTTAGGGAACACTAAAATAGTATGAAATAAATATACATGTTACATAAAAGTATCCTATTTTAGAACCTAAAGTAAGTAAGTTGGTATTATACTTTTAAAAGTAATTGCCCAAACTGGACTTGGTAAGTAGTATACTCTGTAATCCCAGCATGGAGGAGACTGAGCATTAGTTAGTGCTCATAGGTACAGAAACTTGAGGCAAAAATGTACCCTACTATTGAGCTGGTGTTTCTTGCAACATTCTTAATTAGTGCTGTATGTGTTTAGATTGTTTTTGTAATATATGATTACTTCTTTGTTTCTTTTGGTGATTCTAGGGATTGAAGTAGGATTGGACTAGAGACCTCACACATCCCAGACAAGTGCTTGGCCATTGAGCAATTCCCTCTGCTCAGTTTTCTTATTGTTGACAAAATGACCCATACAATATCTGAGTGGTATAATTGTAACAGGACAGCAAGCTCAGCCGTGACAGTCATGTCTTACTGGGGTCCTCACCATCAGTGTGGCTTCTTCTGAGTTGATGCTGTGGAAATGCAGCATGCCTCCCTCTTTCATCTAGAGGAGAGCTTCTCTCGTCTTTTTCCAAATCTGTTTTGTTTGCGTAAAGTGACTGACGCAGGGGCTCCAGGTCATGTCTTTCTGTGTTAATACCCCTGGGTTCAACCAGGAGCGATGGAGCTCTCCTGGCAGCACTTCCTGTGGTCTGAGCACAGCACGATCCTGGGGAAGCATAGATGGAAACACAAGAGTCCTTCACACAGTCCGGGGTACAAAGGCAGCATCAGAAAGAAGCGGGAGGTGCCTGTTGCTGAGGCAGGCTTCATGCTGATGCTGTCCAAGCCATTCTGAAGGATAAATAGCCGTTTACTCTGTGCAAAAGAAAATGACAGATAATGTGAAAAATGCAAAAGCAGATAATGTGAAATATAGGACTGAAATTCTATCTTCCTGCCCCTCTTAGTACATAGAGCTGGGGTTTGCAGAGGGTTTGTAGGCCCAGAGAATTTACTTTTGAGATTTGTTTGAGAATGCAAAGAATAGCTTAGAAAACACAGAAAAATGTGAGAAATAGGTAGATATTAGCTATGTGATAGTAATTACAGCAGTTTATAGGGCACACATGCCTGTTGGCAGACTATTACAATAAAACAGCAAGTTCAACTCTCGACCATTGTGCTTCTGAGAGTCTTTTCTGTGTGCTGTGCAGCTGGTGTTGCTCACCAGGATGCAGGTTCTGTTGAGATACTGGCGTTCACACAGCTGGGAGATAGCCTGGAGATACGCTACCTCCCACTTCACCTCTCTGGATTAGAGATTTGAACGACAGAAGGTACACATACCAAAGGAAACCAGCCAACACTTTTATCACTTGGACTTTATATATAGAAAGACTTTCTGATGCAATAAAAGGCACATAAGTTTTTTTTTATGGTGGTAGGAAAGCAGTATAAATTTGCCTCTTGGCAATTTGTATCTCATATCCCAAATATATGAAAAAAATTAGGGAAAATAAAACTGGAAGTTGATGGGGAAGATGAACAAATGACTTGAAGGTTTGTTTTACCTCAGTGGGTTAAAGGCACTTGCTGCCCAGCCTGATGGCTTGAGTTCACTTCCTGAGACTCACATGGTGGAAAGAATGGACAGATTCTGACCTCTACATGAGTGACTTAGAAAAGAAAACATTTGACAGGACTTGCAGTTTCGGGGGATGAATCCCCCACCCCCATGGCGTTGGAGCAGAAGCCGAGGGCTCACATCTTGAGGTAAAACCCCAAGACAGAGAGCTAACTGGGAATGGCACGGGCTTGTGAGACCTGAATAAAGCCGTGCTCAGCAGGCGTGCAGCCTGAGAGCTGACCTGAGCGGCATTTGATTACGCTACTTTCTCCACGTAAACGCTCCGAGTCTAAAGACCAGACAGCTAGAAACAGGCACTGAACTCAACTTAGAAGATTTGTTACAATCGATATAACAATTTTGAAGTAGCTGTTTGTGTAGCATAATATAGATTCAGTGAGTGAATAAAATATTGGAGGCATTGTTAAAAGGAAGTTACAAATGGAAAGGGGAACATTAGAAGGAATTTTTTGGGTTGAATGAAATCAGAGTATCAGGGACTCATTTTTAATACACATATAGATAGAAATAGATATGGACATGTGCACAAATACTTGTGTTTGTGTTCCATCGATCCCTGAAAGGCCCAATAATACCAAGAGCCGCTAGTTCAGGATCCTGGTTCCTAAATGCTGCATATCTACCATTGACAGGAGCTCCTGAGAGAGCTGTGCTCCAGTCCTGGAGCAGGGAAGGTACTAGGTGATTCCCAGATGATCATTGCACTTGTTGTGTCAGGAAACCATAACTACCAAAATGAAAAGTATCCAAGAGCCAGGATGCCAGTAATTTGCCAAAAACGCTGACACCAGGAGAGTCCCAGAGTAGATACGGACCCAGTGAATGTGTTGATTCCCTAAGTAATAATTATCTCACCCAGGGTCCTGATGCAGTTAAGACTCATCAGTGGTCAGGCCTTAATCCCAGCGCTTGGGAGGCAGAGGCAGGTGGATCTTTGTTCAAGGTCAGCCTGGTCTACAGAGCAAGTAGAGTGTGTGTCTGGGGAAGAAACAAACAAACACAAAGAGGACGAACCGCGTGGATTAATTTAACAGACAACATTTGACTGAATATTCGAAGGCACTCTCTCCAATAATAGACAGGTATATCTTGATACCTTGTTTTTAGAATGGCTCATTCTTTGAGGTGTCCCTGTCAGAGTATATAGCTGGATCTAATAAGAACATATCAAAGCTGCAAACATTTGGGGACGTTTTATAAAAATAGGCTGTGCGACACTGTTATGACAATAAAAGACAGGAAGACTAAGACACTGTCCCAGATTATAAGAGGCCAAAGGATCGGGATATCCAAAAGGAATATGTGTCTAGATCAGGAAATGCTGGTGGGAAACTGTGGCATTATTGGGACAGCTAGGTTGTGAGTCAGACAGCAGGATGGGCGCATCAATGTTGAAGTTACAGATTTTAAAAAACAAAACAAGGTCTCACTGTGTAGCCCTGCCTGACTTCTAATTTACTTCTAATTTAAGATCCATTTGCTGCTGCCTCCTGAGTGCTGGAATTAAAAGGTTTCCTAGAGCACACCTGGCTACACTTCCAGATTTTGATAACTGAACAATGGCCATGTAAGAGAAAAATTATTATTCTAAGGAAGTATTAATAAGAAGTGGATATTCGTTGCTTTCACCCCTTTGCTTGGAGCTAATGCTAAGGAGATAATTAGATGTGTTCTAAAGTGTAATGTTGAATTATTCTTATTGTGGACAGTAGTAAGAAAAACAGAAACAATCTAATCTTTGATATTAAAGGGTTGCCGAAGTTGTAACCTGTTAACTCCGGGAAGTGCTGTGGAGCCCTTTAAAGTCAGGATGCGGAGCCGTTTATTTGTGTCAGTCAGGGCTGTTTTGGTTGCAGGAGCAGCTGCTGACTCAGGTTCCCTTAAATAGCTGGTACAGGTCACAGAAGGAAATGGCTGAGAAACCCCTAGGAAGGGAGAGAATTCTAGGGATCTGACTTGAAGTTCAGACTCTCCTTTCTGGGCCATTGTCCTTAGCTCACATCAACCCTGGGACCTACACTTTCTGACTCTGAGGTCACACTCAAGAGCAGAGAAGCTGGGCAGTGGTGGTGCACACCTTTAATCCCAGCACTCGGGAGGCAGAGGCAGGCGGATCTCTGTGAGATCGAGACCAGCCTGGTCTACAGGAACTAGTTCCAGGACAGGCTCCAAAGCCACAGAGAAACCCTGTCTCGAAACAACAACAACAACAACAACAACAACAACAACAAAGGACAGAAAAGCCTGGGACGATGTGTCTGGAGCCATTCCTGGGTAGGAGAAAGTGTCAAGTGGGGAAACCTTGGGTTTGCTCTACCTCAGCAGGATCTGTAAGAGCATCTTTATTTCCCTTCAGTCCTTGTGTGTGAGGGGGCTGTGTACATGTTTGTATACACATGTTTGTGCTGGTATGAGTGGGTGTGTGCTTGTGTGTGTGTATGTATGCAGGCCAGAGGTCCAAGTTGAATGCCTTGTAAAGAGGCTCCTTTACAAAGCAATGACAGAATGCATCATGCTGTGTGCAGAACAATCGGTTTTTTTTGTTGTTGTTGTTGTTGCTTTTTATTTATTTATATATTTACTTATTTATTTTGTAGTAGGGTGAAGAAGCCAGAATTCTGTTTGGAATATGCTAATTTTGAGGTTCCTATGACAAGTGCAAGAGGCCAGAGCCATGTGCAGGCTGCAAAATGAGTAACATGTACCCTTGTGACTTTTAGACCAGAATCACCCCTTCTGTCCCTGTGGCACAGAACTGAGGGAGTTCTTTCTGACAGTTAAGAGTACCCTAGGCTACTTTTGTTGGAAGTGCTCTAATTCAAAATTTTCCATGTAGGACACTAATTATTTCCTTAGAATTAACTTCAGTCCATGTAGAGGCTGGACTCCCTCTGGGCACAGGTGCTTGCTAGACTCATGCCCCCTCTAGTCAGCCCTTTGCTGTGTCCCAAACTTGTGCACTCAGTCTTCACGTTCTCTAGGAAATTGCCCTTGACTTCTTTTGTTTCTATCTTTGGTTTTTATCTTAATTGATCTGAATCAAAAGATAAATAAAAGCCGGGCAGTGGTGGCACACACCTTTAATCCCAGCACTCGGGAGGCAGAGGCAGGCGGATCTCTGTGAGTTCGAGACCAGCCTGGTCTACAAGAGCTAGTTCCAGGACAGGCTCCAAAACCACAGAGAAACCTTGTCTCGAAAAACCAAAAAAAAAAAAAAAAAAAAAAAAATCTAAATACCAATAGTTCATTCCTCAGATGTGCACAAGTGCAAATAAATCCATATGTTATCTTTTCAGATATCCACACAGAAGCGGTTCAGGCTGCTCTGGCAAAGCACAAAGAACAAAAAATGGCTTTGCCCATGCCCACCAAAAGGCGGTCCACATTTGTCCAGTCTCCTGCGGATGCTTGCACTCCTCCCGGTAGGTTTTTCAGAACCTTTCTCTTTGACATTTACTCTCTAGATGTTTGGACAAGTACCTTTTTCTCTCTGAGGTGGGCCTGGAGCTCTGCACACATCACCCCGTGAACCTGTGCAGTGCTCTCTGCTGTCACTTTCTGCACAGCACAGAGCACAGCATTCCCAGCCCTGTGCACAGCACAGCTTCCTTCTGAATCCCAGCGTTGACTGGCCTGCGACACCCACACTCATGTCACCAGCAGCATGGGCCAGGCCCTTCTGTGAGGACGATATGGCTGCTTTGTGTCACAGATATTAACTCATCCTCAGTTGATGCTTCATCTCAATTCAACAGCCAGCATAGGAGTAGACATGGAATAGAGTTTTGTTTTACTAAAAATTTTAGGATGTCATTAATACAAATTTGAAATAGATCTGAAAAAATAAATATCCTTTAATATGTTTGTATCTTTAAAGTTTTCCTTTTTAACAGTGAGGTCTTTTTCCATTGTGAATTTAGGAGTTAGAACTTTAGATCCTAGGACCAACTAGACAGTTCTCAAATTTCTTTCCTGTTCAGAATGTTTCATCAAATTTTTGAAAACCTTATTTTATTTTTTCTTAGATCAAACAGATAATATTCTTTAATGATTTGTTTATTTTATGTATATTAGTGTTTTGCTTACATGTATGTATGCACACTGTGTATGTGCCTTGTGCTCTTGGAGGCCAGAAGAAGGTAACAGGTACCCTAGAACCAGAGTTACAAACTGTTGCAGGTACTGGGAACTAAACTTGGGTCCTGTAAGAGCAGCAAGTGCTCTTAGCCCTCCCCTCGACACCATGGATTTGGATAGCCTCCCTGGAGGGCTGCACTGTGTGCTTGGTTTCTCGTTCACAGCTGCCATGCTGAGCTATGCTTATGGATTCAGGCTCACGTCAACAGTTTTCTCCTAGGTTTTGACTAACTTCTCAGAGCACTTGGGTTTGCTGTGGGCTCATTAGCTGTGTGTGCTTTTTTCCCTTCACATTTGTGGTGTCAATATGTTTGAAAGAGAAATAGCTCTGTGGCTTCAAGTGTTTCTCAAAATGTAACTGTAACATAGGATACCTCTAGCAGAATAACACAATGAAGCACTTTGTGTCCATAATGGTGCATACTTCAGACCCACTCATTCAGAATCTTGGATGGGTTCCCTTCCACATTTGTACAGTATTCAAGTTGGGTTCTTGGGCACAAAGGGGGCTCTCAGTCTCGAAGCCATCCATGTTGGCAGATCCCCTGCAGCATGGCTAAAGGTTCAGTTTCAGTAAATGGCAAAGGGCGGGGAACAGCACAACATGCAGTTCTTAGAAGCAGCCCTCTCCTGGCCCCCGTCAAGGCGGTGTGGGTCCAGAGTAAATGGCTACTCTCATGGCTGTGGGTTAAAAGTGAGAGTGCCCCACAGGATCAGGGAGGGCCTTTTATCAACCCTTTCTTAAGCATCACTGCCAGAGGGGAGCTCAGTGGCCCTCGAAAGAAGTCACAGCTGTCCACTGCTGAATGGAACCATAGTCCTTCGCCGTCGGCCCACTGCAAGCCTCTGAACTCTAAACATGCATTCTCTCTCTCTGTGGAACCTTCAAGATGAAGCATAATGTTCTTGATCACGTTACACATGTTAATAATTTCATAACAACGACATGGTTCTCTCTCCTAAGGCCCAAATTCAGCAGAGCGGGGTGAATAGGCTTTTTGTCCATTTACCTTCTGTTCTAGAGGTTTCTGAGTAGGAATTGAAATACTTCCATATGCTATTAGGGACACCTATGTTGCAAGTAGGAAATTTTTCCCAAGAGGAGATGCTG
This sequence comes from Chionomys nivalis, assembly GCF_950005125.1. Classification (NCBI taxonomy): domain Eukaryota; kingdom Metazoa; phylum Chordata; class Mammalia; order Rodentia; family Cricetidae; genus Chionomys; species Chionomys nivalis. The sequence continues at coordinate 57,267,381 of NC_080102.1, forward strand.
AGGCTCCTCTCCAGCAACCTCACACAGCCCCGGGAGGTAGACCCTGGTGTTTTCATCTAGCGATTCTGCACATACCAAGTACAAGAACTCTGCTCCAGAGAGGGCAGGCAGGAGGCTGTGTCATTAAGGAATCTGCCAGCATCTTTCATGTTAGCAGTGGAATTTGCCATTCTTGCTGGGTGGTGGTAGTCCAGGCCCAGCACTTGGCAGGGGTCAGGGGCAGGTCAATCTCTGAGTTCCAGACCAGCTTGCTACAGAGAAAGTTCCAGGATGGCCAGGGTTACCAGAGAAACCCTGTCTCAAAAAACAAACAAAAGAGCATCGACAAATCTTGCTATGTTGCAGTTTTAAGACACTGACAGCGTGTCCCAGGACCTGTGACCTCTAATTCAGATATCAGTTTTATATGGCTTATCTACTTTTGCTAGCCCCAAGTACCCAAGTTAAGAGGCTGTATTCTAGGAGTGGGAAGGAGGAAGAGAGATTACAGGATTGCTCATCACTCAATGTTTTTGAAATCAGCTTCTGGCCAGTTATAAAAATGATCAAAAGGTGGGCAGCTGGAGAGATGGCTCCGTGGAGTTTGGAGCATCCAGCCCCGTCATATCCACCCCAGCAGTGCATGGGGAGGATGCAGGTGGATACCGGAGTTCACTGACCAGTCGGGCCTGAAAAATACTGTGGGAATGTATTGAGGAAGACTTCACGTGTCGGCCTCTGGCCTCCCAGGCTCACCCTGCAAGGGCACCTCTCCACACACACTCCACCTCATGCGCACACACAAATAACCCAATTTACCCCACAGTGTGCCACATGAACCCGTTTCACAATAGTTTAGCCTTTGCTCTTTGTACACCGAGCTGTCACTGCACACATCAGGTTTGAAGGTTCTTCCCCTTCATGAGCTATGTTGTGTGGATCTCACTCTGGGACACTGACCACTCGGCTACTTTCCCTTTGGGAGGTGTCCAGCCACCTGGATTCCTAACCTGATGAAAATTAGAGCTACCTGATCCAGGGGGCTTAAGGAGGAAACCCCAGAGATTTTTTTTCTCTTACGGCATCATTAGTTTGGAAGCAGTGGTTAATGGTGTGGGAAATGATCTGTCGTCTCTCAGATAAAGATGTCAGCCAGCATACACTAACCTGCCATGGGTTTGAAAGTATAAGTTCTCTAAGTGTGTCATGAGTCCTAGTTTGAATGCTGTGCCCTTCCCCATCTTTTAGGGTGCTTGAATTACTATTGCCCAGTTCTCTTATGTGCTGAAATCATTTACTGACGTCATGCGGCAATGGCCTCAGCTTTCTCTGTGGAGGTTCTTGGTGTAGCACCATTGCCCATTCATATAGGAAAGCAATGCCAGCCACAGTAATTTATTTACTCGTTCCTGCTTCTGAGCTTTTTCTGTGGCAGTGGGAGCTTATTGTTTGCTCCTGCAAGAGTGGCCAGGTGACCAGATAAACTCCAGCACCGTGACCCCAAGACTGGCTCTAGTGGAGGCATGTTTTGTGTAGACGTGTGGGGTCCTGAATAGGGTCTTGCTTGGCAGTGATAATTATCTTGGGGTGGAAGACAAGGGTAATTTCCTCTCCCTAGTTCTGTTTTCAAGCCTTTACACACTGTCAATCTCTTTCCCTATGTCTATATATTGAAATGATGTCTTGGAACACATTTGGGATATTGTTAGTTTCCCATCTACCTCAAGGATGCTTTATAGAATTATTTTTTCTTATACTGTGCCAAGAACTTTCACATGACAAAGACTGCCCTGCCCGACTTGTGTCTTTCCTAAGTAGGAAGAGCAGATGTTCTGTAGCCGTGTGACAACCAACGTTCACAGTCGCTGAGTGACTTGCTCATTGTAAAATAGTAGTGATCAGACTCAGTTTTGTTCCTGAGTGTCACAGGTAGGAAATCCCTTTACTTAACAGCTGCCCACATATGCACAGTACTAGAATAGTATACATTAAATAGCCATTGCCTCCGTAGAGCTACAGACCAAAATACCTTCCAGTCAGTTAAATGTTACTTGAAAGGGAATACCGAGGCTGGGGATGAGGCTCAGCATACAGGAAGTCTTGGGTTCAATCCCTAGAACCACACGACAGGTTTGATAGCACAAACCTATAATCCCACATGCAGAAGGTGCAGGATCCTCTTTAGTTACATTCTAAGTCTGAGGCCAGCTTGGGGTACACAGACCCTATCCACCCCCCAAATGAAAAAGATTGGTGAAAAAGAGAAGTCTTAAAGACTACCAGCTTGCAGAATTGCCCGAGGATTATGACTAACTTAAAACCACGCAGTAAACAGTGGCTGGACCCTAGCCCAGTGCTGGGTCTGGCTTGTGTGGCAGTGTCCTTTCATCGTCCACAGGGGAAGCCGTAGTCACATGTGCTCGAGGAGCTCCTTCAGCAGTATTTGGTGTTCCTAGGCCACCGTGCCATCAGGCTACATTTGTGTTTTTCAATAGCTTTTTGTAAAATTATGATTTTTGCTAATGAAATTTGCTAATGAATGTAATCTCATACTTAGTGCTATTTATACATTTCACGTACTATTCAGAGGGAAGTAGAGATAGAGGGCATGCGGGCACAGGACTGAACTAGGAAAATGAACTTAGGGGCTGAGAGATGGCTCAGTAGTTAAGAGCACTGACTGCTCTTCCAGAGGACCTGAGTTCAAGTCCTAGCACCCGCATGGCAGCTCACAACTGTCTGTAACTCTAAGATCTGACTTCATCATGAGGACATACATGTAGCAAAACACCAATGCAAATAAAATAAAAATAAATTTAAAAAAAAGAAAGAAAAAAGTAAAATGAACTTATCCATAGATGGTATCTAAGTTGATTGTCTTTGGGAGCTGGTGAAGAAGAGACACTTGAGGAGACACGAGCTGACTTCATATGCAGTTTGTACAAGGCCCTGGATTTAGTCCCTGGTGCCCTTCCCACACAGAAAAATAAAAAGGAAGCAACAAGTAGGTTGAAGACGTCTAAGATCTGATTGTTGTGTCATAACTAGAACCAAGTCCAGAACAGTTGATTAGTTAACTAGTTAGTATGGGCACACTCATGTGTGTGTGTGTGTGTGTGTGTTCGTTCACACCTTCTACTGTGTGGGCTCGGGGTTGAATTTGAGTTGTCAGGCTTGGTGACAGGCACCCTTACCCATTAAGTCATATAGCAGTTCCCAGAGTGAACTGATTCAAAAGGTCATTCCTTAAGCTACTTAACATATTTGCCTCTTCTTCTGGACTGTTGTGTGTTGAATATATGCTTTCCTGAAAACTCAGAGCACTAAGGGTTGTTAGATATTCAGTTTAGTATTCAAATGGGCAGTAACCTGGGTGTCATGATGCAGGCCTGTAATTCCAGCACCTGGGAAGTAGAGGTGTGGGGATCAGAGGAGTTCAAGGTCCTTCTGATTTACTTGGCCAGTTAAGGCCAGTCTGACCTGCATGAGTCCTGTCTCAAAGAACCGAAACAAAACAACAGAAATGGTGTCTTGTCTCCCAGGGTATATATAGCATTTGTTTTCTAAGCAGACTTTCAATAGATGTGGGAAGTTCTCAGGAAACCTGTTTAGTGATGTGTGTCTGGGAGTTCGAGGCCAGCCTGTGCTGCAGCGGGAGTTCCAGGACAGTTAGGACTACATAGAGAAACACTGTCTTGAAAAATAAAAAATAAAATAAAATAAAAAAAATAATAAAATTAAAAATTAAAAAATTCTCTTGAGTAGTTTTCAATCTCTCTAAGAGCTGCATAGCAAATGACTGTCCACGTCCGTGGGCTTAGTGTTAGTTTAAATGGTTCAGAATTTGTAGCCTAAAATAGACTCAGCCCCTATCTCCAGAACAAACCTTTTTTAAAAAAAATAAAAATTACATTTATTTGTTGATTTGTGTGTGGAAGGTATGTGTTGAGGTCTGAGAACAGCCTGCAGGAGCCAGTTCTCTCCTTGCTCCATGTGAGTCCAGGGAGTCAAACACTCAGCTTGTCTGGTGAGCAGCAAGCACGTTGAAACTCTGAGCTCTCTGGATGCCCAGAACTAACCAGTCTTCCCTATGCTGTACACTGCCTTCTCCTAGACCCCTTCTTATTCTGTAAAGATTCGTCTTCTCAAGTTTTAAATCTCCCCTTGCCTATGTAAAAACCATCTCTCCTCAAAGTATTCTTGTACGTGCTGAAGTTGCCGGTCATCCAGGCAGGAGAAACGACTTTTCTGTGTGGCAGAGCCCCATCCACTTTCTCCTCCGCCAGATCAAGCCTTAACTGTTCCGTTGGCAAGTTTGTTCCTCTGTTCTCGGAAGCACTTGCTCGAAGTCGCCTCTTCCATGCCCAGTTGACCTGACGTGTTATTCTGAGTGGTTGTAGGGTGGTGGGTGTCCCTTAGCCTCAGGGGATTGTTGTTACTCTCTCGTCGTAGCCAGTGTCTAGACCTAAGCTTGGCATATTGCTGAATGGCAGAATGTGTTTTCCTTTGTTGTTCTTTTTTAAAAAGATTTTTTATTTTGTGCATCTGAAGGTTTTACCTGTATGCATATGTATATACCGTGTGATCTTCTGGAACTGGAGTTACAGACAGTTGTGAGCTGCCATGTGGGTGCTGGGAACTGAACCGGGGTCCTATGGAAGAACAGTCAGTGTTCTCAACTGCCGAGCCATCTCCACCTCTGATAGTAACTATTCTCCAGGAACTGGTCAGCTCATATTGCTGTCCCTCAGTGTTTGTCGTTTACTTTCAGGTGTCAGGTACTTTAGGTGACATTGTCATCCTTATAAGTCTTTCTTTTTTCTTAAAATATTTTTATTTATTTATTTATTAAGTATACAATATTCTGTCTGCATATATGCCTGTAGGCCAGAAGAGGGCACCAGATCTCATTACAGATGGTTGTGAGCCACCATGTGGTTGCTGGGAATTGAACTCAGGACCTTCGGAAGAGCAGGCAATGCTCTTAACTGCTGAGCCATCTCGCCAGCCCCCCCTTATAAGTCTTTTAAAATTAGTTTTTTTTAACCAGGAGGTGGTGTACACCTTTAATCTCAGCATTCAGGAGGCAGGAGGCAGTTTGAGGCCAGCCTGGTCTACAAGAGCTAGTTCCAGGACAGCCAGGGCTACAGCAGAGAAACCCTGTCTCGAAAAAACAAACCAAAACCCAAAAAACCCAAATAGAGCAGTGGTTCTCAACTTTCTCAATGCTGCAATATTTAATACAGTTCTTTATGTTGTGGGGACCCCCCAACCATAAAATTCTTTCGTTGCTTCTTCATAACTATAATTTTGCTAACTGTTATGAATCATAATTGAGTCTGATATTCACTATTGGGTTGTGACCCCCAGGTTGAAAACCACTGAAATAAATGATAGGCTTCTGGTGAACAGTATCAAATGGTGCTGTGTTAAATCACAGCCCAGCACAAAGAGAAAGCCAGGCTTTAAAGATTGTTTTCTGGCCTGGGGGTATAATTTAGCAGTAGTGTGTTGGCCTAGCGTGAATGAAGTCTTAGGTTCAGCCCCTAGAACCAAACAACAGCAACAAAACGTTTTGAGCTCTAGGTAGTGACTCAGGACTGTAATTCCAGCGCTCAGGAGGCAAAATGGCTGATTGTTACGAGTTAAAGGCCAAGCTTTCCAGGACTACAAAACATGACCCTGTCTCAAAAACCTCAGTCAACAAAATGGTTTTAGCAGATAACGACAGTGCGGTGCGCCAAGCCTGATGACCTGAATTCCATACCCAGGACCCATAGCGGAAGGAAAGGACTTAACTCCTGCACATTGTTCTCCATGGTACACTCTCCAACAAATACATACATTTTTTTTTTTTAAAAACAAAAGTTGGACAGTTTATTTGATCAAAAGTTGAAATACACTTAATCACCTTGCTGTTAAGCTTGCAAATGCCAAAGTTAGATCGCACTGGAGGAAACTGCTTTAGTTCTACACTGAGATACTCCGAAGTCCACAGCAGCAACTATGTGGTGCTGTTTTGAGTCTAAGGCATAGTATATTATAAGCAATATATAAAATTTGTCTGCTAGGTATTTAGTAGACAGGTTTTGCTAAGTTAATTCAGGCTGACCTCAAATACATACATTTTTTAAAAACTTCCCCAAACCCCCCATTTTTTTTATCTTGCCAAATTTTTTTTACAAATATTCCTGGTAGACATTTTTTTACACTACAAAATAATAATATTTAAAAGAGCCCTCTCTCTCTTTTTTGTGAAGTTATAGGCTCAGGCAAGTGTGGAGGCCCACTGCCTATAGACCTACTCCCAAGAGACAGGCTTGGGGAGACTCTAGTACAGATCCAGCTGCAGCAGCATAGCAAAGCTTGGCTCAAAAAGGAGAAAAGAAAGAAAGCACGGCCGTCTCAGAGCAGCACTAAGCATTGCACATCCCTGGGAGTTAATTCCCCGTGAATGTGACCACGCCCTTGGGTGCTGTGACCCTCAGAGCAGATGGTTTTCTTTTTTTCTACCAACCTTCAGGGGTCTGTTCTCTTGGTTCTCATTTATTATCTTTATTTTATGTGTATGGGTTTTTTGTCTACATGTATATCTGTGCATTCACAGAAGTCAGAGAAGGGCACTGAAGTCCCGGGAATGGGAGTTACCAGCATTTGTGAGCTGCCAGATTGGTACTGGGGTCAAACCTGGTTCCGCTGGAGGAGTTGAGAACAAGTGCTCTTGACTGCTGAGCCCTTTCTCTTTTCTCTGCTTTCATCCTAAAGGAACAGGCTGTTTAAGTTATTCTGTCTTTAAAAAGAAAAGATTTATTTTTTTACCTTGGGTATGCTGTTGTGTTGAATGCCCAGGGGTCAGATAGTGCAGTCTCCCTTGGAGTTGGAGTTGCAGATGTTTGTAACCCACTTGACAAGGCTGCTGTGATCTGAGCTCAGGTCCTCTGACACAGAAGTAAGTGCTTTTGACTGAGCCGTCTCTTAGTGCCTCATTTAAACTGTTACTAAGGGGAAATATCAGACACTGTGGCAGAGCAGAGACAGAGACATCTTTTCATCAGTCCGCTAGGGTCTGAGAGGGCTGTGTGCTGGCCCACAGTGGCCTCAGGAAGGCATATTTCCTCTTATGTCCTTAGGCTCCCTGATTGTGCCCTCACCTCTTTTGGTTTCTTTGTGTGCTTCAGCTGGTTTCTGTTCTGTTAATTTCTTCAAATATGCCTTGTTTTCTGTACCTGATGTTATTGCTGTGCCTCTCAGCCAATCCCTGCTTCCGCTGCAGGGCAAAGGAGTATGAACTCCACAAGGCTCCAAGCCCTCCTCACCCAGCATTTCATTCTCCCTCACTGGTACAGTGCTCATGAAGCAAGATTAATAAAAATTTAGAGACAGAAATTGGGGTTCAACCTGAAGGTCAGAAAAGCAAAACAGCCAGCCACTGACTCTTACCTGATCTCAGTCCGAAATGGCAATTCTGCCTCCAGGAATATCAGAATGAGACTGTGACTGAGAGCTGCCTCCTCCCGTTTTATAATCTTCTCTAGTGCCTTTAAAGGCATGTAGCGCCGGTTTTTATGGCAACTAGTGTGGCTCCTGGGATTAAAGGTGTGTGTTACCACTGCCTGGTCTGTAAGGCTGACCAGTGTGGCTGTTTCACTCTCTGATCTTCAGGCAGTCTTTATTTGTTTGTTTGTTTGTTTTTTCGAGACAAGGTTTCTCTGTAGCTTTGGTGCCTGTCCTGGAACTAGCTCTTGTAGACCAGCCTGGCCTCGAACTCACACAGATTCACCTGCCTTTGCCTCCTAAGTGCTGGGATTAAAGGCGTGCGTCACCATTGCCCAGCCAGTCTCTTTATTTATTAAAATACAAAAGAAACTCCACCACATGCTCAGGCATATTTATTTGTTGAATGGGTAAGGCTTCATAATGAATCATTTAACCTCAAGTTACAAGTAAACTTGGTGGGTCCTCAGAGTTCACATGGAAGACAGACACCAAAGCCATCCACATTTTGCCCTAGCCTAAACTATTCCATAGCTAATAGCCATTAAACACCCTGAGGAGGGCTGGCAGGCACAGCAGGTAATTGAATTGAAACACTACACCTAATTACATAATTGATCAAATACAGAAACATAATGCAGTCAGTTTTCCACAAATCCAATAATGAAAATATGAGTTTTACTACCAATAAAAATTGATTGATTCTGGTTTTTGACTTATACAAATTAAAACGGCACAGTAGGGGCAGCTTATAAATCCAGAGGCCTTTGTGGGATTCTGAGATGTTACCCCAAAACACTAAATTCTCATGGTGAGGGTCACAAGTCTCACTGCCTCCCTGCCCCCCCACTTTCTGCTTGTTTACAGAATGTTTTCCTTTCAAGATAGAGTTGAAATTTTCTTTTCTTTTTTTAAAAATAGTTATTTATTTATTTGTTATGTATACAATATTCTGTCTGTGTGTATGTCTGCAGGCCAGAAGAGGGCACCAGACCTCATTACAGATGGTTGTGAGCCACCATGTGGTTGCCGGGAATTGAACTCAGAACCTTTGGAAGAGCAGGCAATGCTCTTAACCACTGAGCCATCTCTCCAGCCCCCTAGAGTTGAAATTTTTTCTAGAGATTATAAAGTACTGCTTTTGTTAAGCACCATTGTACTTGTGTTTTCCTTTGACACCCTGTTATATTGTGTACCTTTTCCCTGCAGGGAGCCTTCTTGCTGTATCACTGAATTCTCTGGGGTCTCCATCTGTCTGGCCTCCATCTTCTACCTCCTTAGAACCTACTCCACTTAACACTGAGGCACTCAAAATCAAGTCCTCCTCCCAAAGTTCTTGATTTCTTCCATTGCTTACAGCACGTTATGTTCTTGTGTGGGGTTGTATGTTGCCAGTACCATACTGTAGGTCCTATCTCACAGGCATTCATATGTCTCAGCATCCCTAGGACCTGACATAGATTCCAGCATATAGTACATTAAAACCATTACAGTTTTTGGACTTTGTGTCTCCTTTAATGTGAGGTAATGCTTTGCTGGTAGTCTGAACAAGAAGTAAAGGTAGTGGCCATTGCTTTATTTGGGCTCTCTGGTTTATAGATTAGATTTCTGAATTCTGGATTACCATGGTTTGGTTTGGTTTTCTTTTTCTTTTTTTAAGCTCAAATTCCTATTGTGGAGTGTTAGTTTTTTTTTCTTTTTTCTTTTTTTTTTTCCCTCTTGTTTATTTCTCTGGCTCTTTGAATCTCTGAATTAGACAAAAAATTTCTGCAGAACTGAGCATAACATTTTTTTTTATTAAAAAAACAAAACAAAACAAAAATTGCTGGGCAGTGGTGGTGCCTTTAATCCAGCACTGGAGAAGCAGAGGCAGGTGGATCTCTGTGAGTTTGAGGTCAGCATGGTCTACAGAGTGAGTTCAGGACAGGCTTCAAAGCTACAAAGAAATCCTGTCTCAAACCCCCAAAAAACTGAATGATACTGGGGCTCTGCTAGTTAGCTCATATAGCTAACTATATGTGGGTTCCATTGTTAGTCCTGCAAAAACAAGAGCAAAGAGAAGGAGTCCATTCAGCCCACAGGTCACTAATTAGAGCCACCCAGTGTCATTTAGAAGTTTTCCCTGGGTCTGCACTTAAGTTTTTAGCAAGCTGTTCTAATTTAGGCCTGCTTCCTGAAGTTAGAACCCAGCTTAGTCAAGGGAATTCTCATGGCTCTGTCATGTTTGAAAACCTCACTAACCCTGTGACCAGCCAGCTTGTCAGTAGAGCCGGCAGTGCCTCCAGGCTAAGTTTCTTGCCCCCACTTGAGATCTCATCACCCTGCTCTCTTCCTACTTTTCAGCAGAAGTAGTATCCATGTCTCCTGTAGCCCTCTCCTTTTAAGCAGAGACAGATACCCAGAAAAACCCATGTGACCATCCCTTACAAGGTCTCTAATGAGCGAGCAAACCAGAAGAATGTAAACACTGATTGATTAAATTATTAAAAGTACCTAAATTATCAAATTAATTAAATTATTAAAAAAATGTTTTAAAGTTTCCCGTGGTCCTCTGAGGTCAGCGTTCTGTTTTGTGAGTTGTGTCCCCTAGATCTCTCTTCCACGTCTAAGAAATGTCACCTGATCATCTAACTTGAGAATGTTGGTGTTTTACTGGTGTCAACATCGGTTGTGCAGTCAACAAGCAAGAACTGAACAGTCTGTGCTCAAGGCAGGATCGAGACCTCTTTTTCTCTAATTCCACACAGACACGTCTTCGGCCTCTGAGGATGAGGGCTCTCTGAGACGCCAGGCTGCGCTCTCTGCTGCCCTGCAACAAAGCTTGCAGAATGCCGAGTCCTGGATCAACCGCTCAGTCCAGGGATCGTCCACCTCTTCATCCGCATCTTCTACGCTGTCCCACGGAGAGGTCAAAGGAACCAGTGGGTCTCTAGCTGATGTATTTGCCAATACCCGAATAGGTAGGAGTTGATCTACCCAAGAAGCCCACCCAATGTTTCATATGGCACCCCAGTATCCTGGAAACAGTTTATGATTGTGTTAGGTTTTCAATGTGGCCTGAAATATATGATCACAGAAACAGTTGATGAGGCAGAAAAAGAAGCACCAGCTATATATTGTTGTAGGGAAATAGGTATCATCAACATTATTGATACAAATATTGCTCACCTGAAGCCATATCTATTTCTGTAAGCAATACTGAAACTGCAAAAATATAACCCCAGTCTTAGCACGGGTTTATGCCAGGAGAGAAATAGTCCCTATATTAAGAGCTACCAAACCTCAGAGTTCCCAGAAATATCATCTGTATTCCATAAAACATAACATATTTAATCTGAGTAAATTCACACTAAGCCATTGTCGGCAAGGCCTTTTGTCTCTGGCTAAAGACTGGGTTTATGTTGCTTGCTGCGGTGATGTTGCTGCATGAGACGTGTGCAGGTTGTGGGGAGGCACACCAAGCCGCTGGCTGCTGCTGCTGTCGTAGGGTGTCTAGCTGTTGCTTGGCTCTGCTTTATGTATTTGTGAGTTCTGTCCCCCACCAGGTCTCTGCTTTACTTCTTGGCAGTGCCAGTCGCACGGCCATGGCCTAGTGCTGCGTCTGCTGTCACACTCCCTTTCCTGGACGACCAGTCACTTTTCGTTGTCCACTTGTCGTCTCAGTGACCTTCCTGTGTCACTTTATATAATATTCCAATTTGATTTTTGAAAAGGCTGGAAAATTATAGATTAACAGTATACTTTTTAATGATGATAGTTACCTTGTGGATATGATTGCCACATTAAAAAGCCACACGTCACTATTGTGACCCGCCCTGCACTCCTTGCTCTTCTCTGTATCCCTGAGCCTCCCAGTGCAGCCGCACACAGATAGGCATTTCCCCACCACCCTGCCACAGGCAGCAAGCAGCTTTGATTATTTTATGTCATATGGTTTGTGTCCTCTAATTTCTTTCTTCAGAAGATGTTGTCTAGTTTTTGTGGGGGGTTAGCTTCATTCGGTAGCTTTTTCCCAGCCCGCAGCAATCCTGTTCTCACCCCAGCTTACTTTCCACGGACACTGAGCCAGATAGTGTGCACCTGTAGTCTCAGCACTTGGAAAGCAGAGGCAGCGGGTCAGCTGACCTGGCTAAGGAGACCCTGTCTCAAAAAATTCAAAAGAACTTTCCCATGAAGTAGCATATGTGGGGAGCCTGGCCGGACAGTGGGTCCAGCTTAACTCTGGGCTGTCTCATCAAAATTAGAAGTAGGCTATCTCGTTTTCCTTCCTTTGAGAATATGGGTCTCTGACCCACTCTAAGCCACTGTTCTGGTTTGGTAGAACTGGAAACATCCCAGATAAAACATGACATACAGAAGTGTTCAAGGACCTAGAGAACTAGTAGAATTGGACCTTACTCACTTTGATTCCGTTTTTGAGTGACTTTTACAAATATTGGATTCCTGTTATCCACTCTGTAAGGAAATGATGTTTTTGAGAAACATTGGCTATGTGATTTGATCTAATAACCAAATCTACTCAGATCTTGAGAATTATGTTTTAGAAAGCTGATATGCTCTGGTTTACCTTCATTTTCCTCCAGTAATTTCTAGTAGACTTTGATGGAAATGTTTGTTTTAGGGCTGGTGAGATAGCTCAGCAGGTAGAAGCACTTTCAGGCAAGCCTCAGGAATCGTTCATCCTTGGGACCTCCAATGGAAGGAGAGAACTAGCTCACAATACATGATGATAATAATAAGTAAATAAGAGAATAAATATTTTTTAAAGTTTGTTTTAAAAGAGCTAAAACAAAAGATTTAGAGTGTTATTTTTACTGTTAATACATATGATTCTAAATTTTGTCTTTTCCCCTCAGAGAATGTCTCAGCTCCTCCTGACGTCACTGCAACTACCTCTTCCTCTTCCTCACTTCGCCCAGTAAACATTGACCTGCCACCATCTGGCATAGTTAAAGGCATGCACAAAGGATCCAACAGGTCCAGCCTTATGGACACGGCTGATGGTATGGAGTCCCTTGGTAGGGTTAGGGAATATACGTTAAACTGGGAAAATGCAGCTTCTGCCCAGCAGCTCTTCTCAGCTGCCCTAGCGGCAGAGACACCTGCTGCCGGCTCACTCGTCATCACCGTGCACAGTCCCTCTTGTCACTGTCCATGCTGGTGTTTGTAGAAAGCACCGTGAGTCAAGTGTGGAAGAAAAAAATGCTACACGAGGAACAGAAGCCTGGGGAGACCTTTAGCTGCACACTCAGCATAGCGCTGGTTGCCTCCTGTTGTTAGAAAGTTGGTCAAGTGTATATTTGGTCCTTTTTGAATAGAATAAGATGGCAAAGGCCAAGCAAGCAGAGCTGAAAGTAAAATCTGAACCAAGCGGTGGTGGTGCATGCCTTTAATCCTAGCACTCGGGAGGCAGAGGCAGGTGGATCTCTGTGAGTTTGAGGCCAACCTGGTCTACAGAGTGAGTTCTAGGACAGCTGGGGCTGTTACACAGAGAAACCCTGTCTTGAAGGAAAAAAAAAAGATGATGATCTGGGAGGGAGGAGGAAAGGAAATAAGGGTAAGAAAGAGAAATCACAGTTTCAATAAACAAGGCATTTAAATCCTTAAAAGTCTCATTGGTAATAAAAATCTTAATAGGTAAGTTTTTTAAAGAGAAGAATGAGGTAATTGAGGTAATAAAATGTATTTATTGAGCTCAATGAATTTTAACTGAATTTACCATTGCTTTTCCCCTTACAGGTGTTCCTGTCAGTAGCAGAGTATCCACGAAAATCCAGCAGCTTCTCAGCACACTGAAACGACCCAAAAGACCCCCCTTAAAGGAATTTTTTGTGGACGACTCTGAAGAAATTGTGGAAGGTAGTAGTGAAAGTGCCAGAAGCACACACTCACTAGCAGCTAGTACACACTGGGTGTGTGTGGTCAGGGCTGAACGTGGCATGGTTCTTACTCAAGGAGTTCATGCGGCTGTGCAGTTTCCCTCAGGATCATTTATGTGTTAGGTCTCGGAGAAGGGATGGGGACGAGGAGGACTGGGAGCTAAGAGCTATCCTCATTAGTGTGGTCTTTGTACTCAGTCATTGAGTCACAAGGCGCATTGTTGAAGGAGCTGTGGGCTGCGTTCCTGCCACCCAGCTCCTTCCTGGCCGCCTGGCTAGCTTATGCTCTGAAATAACAACACACAAACTGTATTCTTTTAAACACTGCTTGGCCCATTAGCTCTAGCTTCTTACTGGCTAATTCTTACATCATGATTACCCATTTCTATTAATGTGTGTAGCACCTCAAGGTGCACTTACCGGGAAAATTCTAGCCTATGTCCATCCTGGGTCGGAGCTTCATCGCATCTGCCCTGGAGAAGAGCAGCATCCCATCTGAGCTCACTTCCCTTCTTCCCAGCATTCTGTTCTGTTTATTCCACCCACCTAAAGGCTGGCCTATCAAATGGGCCAAGACAGTTTCTTTATTAGCCAATGACCTTCCTCCATCAGCGCATGGTGTGTGTGCCTGTGAGAGAGAGCATGTGTGGAGACCAGAGCACCACTTCCGAAAGCTGCTTCTCTCCCATTGTGCAGGTTCTGGGTCAGCAGGTTTGATGGCAAACACCTTTATTTGATGAACCGTCTCACTCGCCTAGAAATACATGATTTCTATAATTATTTGTAATTTGTATTTTTTGAGCATGTCGATAACAAATCCAGCCTCAAAGGTTTGTTTTCTTTCTTGTAGTACAGATGGGCCTTTTATTGACTCTGCCAGTCAGTGCACACACATTCACTTTCCAGAAGACAGAGTGGTAGATAGTAAAGACATTTAAAGACATGAAAATGCACTTCCTTCCTTCATGCTAAATGTGATGTAGACCAGTCAGTTATAAAATGAGTCAGTGTAGAAACAGGTTAGCCAGGATGTTCATGTTAGAGAATATGGGAGAGGTAGGAGTTAGTCCTGTGTGTGTGGTTGAAGACAGGTGGTCGAGCATCAGAATTTTTTTGTGCAATAATTAAAAACCATTCACTGGTGAAATCACGATATCCTGGATTTCATAAGAGAACTTGAGAAGGGAGAGGGTGTGAGTGTGGGTGAAGAGCAGCCATTCTGTGTGATTGAAGCTCATGGCAGACTCACAAAGAGTGGAGGGGACCAAGGAGACTGCACACAGGGAGAGAGACTAACGGACTCTCCTGCATGAAGAACTATCAGGAAGCCCTGTCGGTTTGCTTGTCCTGAGACTAGAAGAAGACTATAATCATATCAGAATAGTAATGGGATGTGGCATATTGGAGACTAGTTCTGATCTTTGCTGGGTTCTAACAGTGTTTTACTAATTATAAATAGGTTTCTTTGACTAATGGTTGTTTTTGGAAAAGGAAAACACCTGTATCTTTTGGAAGCATGAAGAAGTGTGCACAGAGCTCTAGTGGAAAACTCTACCTCCCAGATGCACAGTCTCTGTAGAGATGAAGTGGCTTATAACAGTTACTCCTGGGTATTCTTGTTAAATTTAGATTAAATCTAAGGGTTTTAATGGTCTGAAAATATTATGCAAAATAAGGAGTGAAATGAGTATTTTGTTAGTAGAAGAATGAATTCAGAGAAATGGATGCAAATAGGGAACATTACACTATGTAAGTAAGCCAGACTCAGAAATGTGCAGGCAGCATGTCTTTTTCCTGCAGAATCTAGATTTAAATGTGTGTGTGCAGGTCCTGAAAAGGGGGCACTGCGAAAGGGGAGAAGGGAGTCTTAGCAGAGGTGGGGCTAAGAGAGAAATGGAATTCACATGATGTGAAAGCAGACATGGTCTGCTTGGGAAGAGGGAGGCCAGCAGGAGCGGGTAGGAGAGGTGGGATGGGGATGAGCAAGAGTGAAATGTAATGATACAGATGCATAAAATGCTGTTTGGAAGCCCCCTGCTTTATGTGCTAACTCTAAAAAAAGAATGAGTCAAACAAATCCATCATAATAGTGAGTCACAAAGAACAGTTTTTTCTTCTTATTTTTAGTTGTCTTTCCTGATTGATTTTGTGTGGATGGGTGTTTTCCCTGCATGTGTGTATGTGTACCACTTTCATGCTTGCTGACCGCAGAGTCTAGAATTGAGTATCAGATCTCCTGAAGCTGGAAATACAGACAGCTATAAGCTGTCATGTGGGTGCTGGGAATTGAACGTGGGTCCTCTGGAAGAGAGACCAGTGCTCTTAACCACTGAGCCATCTCTCCAGCCCATATATAGCTGCAGTATGCACTAGGGCATGCACACAGCAAAACCAGGCTAACATGGGTAGTGGGTGACTGCACACTCCGAGTTGAGTCACACCTGAGCTGAAGTATCACTATCTGTGTGCCCCTGTGCACTCTGTAGCTGTAAGTGCAGTGCTTGTTTTCTCTAAGTGTTTTGTTGAGAGAAGAGTCTTGGCAGTATTCCTTGGCAGACCTTAAATTTGATCTTGTTCTTGCTTCAGTTTCCTGAACTTTGAGACTATGGGGATGGGCTCCCACACCCAGCTTGTTCACATTTCCAGTTTACTATAGTCTGTACACATGGTTGTACACAGTAATTACTTGAGTATTTAGCCTATATGTAAATTATCTTTTCTTCTATGAGAATATAGAGTTTAAGACTGAGCACAGTGGGAGATAGAGGTGGGTGGCTCTCTATGAAGTCAAGGTCAGCCAAGCCAACCAAGCCTAGATAGGGAGACACTGTCTTAAAAACAAAAGCAAACAACCAAAACCAACAATAAACAAAAGAAATGTAGGATTTAAAGAATTATTTGAATAATACTTGTCACTGTAGAAAAACCTACAGCATATATTTTGAGTATAAACAGTCTCTCTGATTCCTGGTGTAGGTGTTCCTCTCTCTCCACTCAGCTAACACCGTTAAGCAGCCCTTGCATTTGGGGCACTGTAAGCAGTGATGGGAGTAAACCATCCCTTCCCTGGAAGCTGTGACTCCCTGGGAGGATGATAGAAGCCCTAAGGCCTCACTGTGAGAATGAGCCAGAGAGAGACAGAGGAAAATGTGTTCGAGTTGGAGTTAGAAACACGTGAACTTATTTCATCTTCTTGCCTGTTTGCTGCAGTACCTCAGCCAGATCCCAACCAACCAAAGCCTGAGGGCCGACAAATGATGCCAGTGAAGGGAGAGCCCCTTGGAGTCATCTGTAACTGGCCCCCTGCGCTGGAGTCTGCCCTGCAGCGCTGGGGCTCCACCCAAGCCAAGTGCCCCTGCCTGACCGGGCTGGACATGTCTGGGAAACCAGTATATACGCTCACATACGGTGGGTCCCCACTGCGCTGAGGTTTCTCGAGGACTCTGGGCGGTGCTTCTTTGGGTGGTTCTCGGTTGCATGTGTCTCGGTTACTTCATTAGACCCTGTGTTCCAGGTGGAGCTATTGCCAAACACTTTGATTTGCTAAAGTGATGTGGGTAAGCAGCTAGGTTTAAGGGCAGCAAAAGAAGATTCGTTTTTGTTTTTACATTAGAAGATTTGTTTTTGTTTTGTTTTATGTTTCTGAGACAAAGTTTATGTAGCCCGGGATGACCTTGAACTCTTGGTTCTCTTAGTCTCCTGATTTCTGAGTTGCAGGCATAAATCGTGGCACTGACTAGCCCCTCCCTCCAACGTTCATCTGACACCTATGAGTACAGCCCTATGGCTCCTAGAACCAGCTTCTCTTTTGATCTTAGTTCTATAAGACAAAATTTCACTATGTAACCCAGTCTGGCCTTAAAGCAGCAGAAATCTTCCTGCCTCAGCCTCTGAAGGGTAGCATTATTGTTATGAGCCCACGCTCAGCTTACTCCGTTTATAGTGTTTTTTTTTTTTTAATCATTTGAGTTAAACCTTCTAGAAAACCCTAGGACATAGCCAACTAACTGTCTTTTAGTCTTGTGTTGTAAAACAGACAAACAAACAAAAAATGTTGTCCTCTCTTTAAAGGTATTAAGTATGCTCTTGTTACATTATTTAAAAAAGTATTGAAATGAGCCATATATCAGTGGCACTCACCTTAATCCCAGTACTTGGGAGGCAGAAGTGGACGGATGTCTGTGGCCTTGAAGCCAGCTTGGTCTACGTAGCAAGTCCCAGGATAGTAAGACCCTGTCTCAAAAAGAAAAAGAGAAAAAACAAAACGCAGGAAAGAACTTGAACTCTTTTTTTTTTTTTTTTTTTTTTTTTTTTGGTTTTTCGAGACAGGGTTTCTCTGTGGTTTTGGAGCCTGTCCTGGAACTAGCTCTTGTAGACCAGGCTGGTCTCGAACTCCCAGAGATCCGCCTGCCTCTGCCTCCCAAGTGCTGGGATTAAAGGCGTGCGCCACCACCGCCCGGCAAGAACTTGAACTCTTAAGTAAGGCAGGGTGTTTTTCATTTGTCCTGGGAAAGAGTGGCTCTTTAGAGTGCCCGGGAGGCTGCTTGAGGGGCGACTTCTGTGTTGGGGAGGGTGGCTCATCGCAGCCGCTGGTGACTCAGTGGTGAGCCCAGTGCTCTCTGGCTGAAATAGGCCTATAATCTCTTCCGTCTGATTGTTTTCTTTTCTCAGGAAAGTTGTGGAGCAGAAGTTTAAAGTTGGCTTACACGCTGCTTAATAAACTGGGGACCAAAAACGAGCCTGTGTTAAAGCCTGGAGACAGGGTAACTGATTTTGTTTGTTTAGAAAGGTGGTATTTGTTTCTGATACATGCCCTGGGCTTTGTTGTACAATGATAACACTTACATTATTCCTTTTTAAAATGCTTACTTGTTTTATGTGTATGGGTGTGCGGCCTGCATGTGTGTCTGTCTATACCACGTGTCTGGTGCCTAAGGACATCAGATTCCCTAGAACTGGAGCTGTGAAGTGATTGTGAGCTCCCACTGTGCTGGAAAGGGCCCCTGGTACCCGTAAGACCAGCCAGTGCATTTCACAGTGAGCTGTTTCCAGCTTCAGCGTAGCTCTTATTCTTAGAAAATGAAACCAGTTTAGTCGGGAGTCCAACGGGCCAGCTCAGCACTAGGTGCCGTTTGTAATTCAGAGGCTTCGGGCCTCTTTCTGGAGCTGCCTGTAGGTAAACTGAGGCAGTGAAAAGGAAAAGAAGTCTTTCTGAAAGTAAATACTTCCATGTCGGCTCGGATGTTTGTCTTTATAAAACTGGTTCTTAAAATTGTTAAAGGCAAATTGATACTGTTTCATTTAGTTCTTAATTGGAAGTGATATTTTTTAAAATTTTTTAAGTTTTTTTTTTCCCTGTTAGTAATGTATTGAATAGGACTACTTCCTGTCATTCCATATTACTGTTTATTTGTGACTTGTAGAATGAAATACCTGCTACTGCACAGCAGTTTTCATGAATTAACTGACTTCTAGCTGTTGATTTCCATCAATCTGAGACTGTCGGCCTTGTTCAGCAAGCACTTCTTCTCATTGAGCCATCTCACTGACCCCAGCTTTCTTTTTAGTAGACTAATAAGCAGACTTTCTTAATGTAACCTTTTTAAGAATTTTTTTTTCTTTTTTTTTTTTTTTTTTTGGTTTTTTCGAGACAGGGTTTCTGTGGCTTTTGGAACCTGTCCTGGAACTAGCTCTTGTAGACCAGGCTGGTCTCGAACTCACAGAGATCCGCCTGCCTCTGCCTCCCGAGTGCTGGGATTAAAGGCGTGTGCCACCACCGCCCGGCAAGAAAATATTTTTTACATTTATGTGTGTGTGTCTGTGTGTGAACATGAGTGTTCTTGTGGAGGTCAGAGGACAGTTTATGGGAGCTGACTCTCTCCACCACGTAAGTCCTTGGAGGATTAAACTCAGGTCATCAGGCTTGGTAGCAAGCACTCTTAGGCTATCTCATGGATCCTCAGTAACTATTTAAAAATGCTTTTACAATGTCCCAGAAATCCTTAAAGTATGGTTTTACATATACAGACTGACACTGAGGACTTCCCGTGAGTCACTGAACCTAAGCAGGCGATGCTGTGCCTACCCAAGTGTCAAGAAGGCCATTTCGTTCTGTGGAATTATTTTTAGACCTCTAGGACAGTTTAAAGGTTTAGATTGAACTCAGCTTTGGAGTGAGTTTAAGCAGTTTGATTGCAAATTGAGAAGAAACAGGAACACAGTGATTAAGGGGCTGGAGGAGTGGCTCACGGGATGAAGGGCTTGCTGTAGAAGCCTCATGTCTGCGTCCCATCTCTGGAACTCACAGACCTGACCGTTGTCCCCTAAGCACACACACTATGGCACGCACCCAGCACCCACACGCATATTTTATCCAAACAGTAATAATAAATAAAAGAAACTTAAAAGAATCCAGTGACATGATCAGATTTCAAACGTGAATCTGCGAATATTCCAGCCAGAGAACAAGCACCACAGTGTAGTAAGATGAGTGGTTTTGCATCCTTGAGTAAAGTTACTCCTGTGACTTAGCAGAAGAAATCACAGGCTTGCCCACATAGGGCTTTCAGTGTTCTCCTGGCTTACCTCTTGCTAATGAGCCAGCTGTATTTCCAGTTGTTCATATGTTACCAGATGCCTTCATGCTGGACTACTTGCATGTTGAGTGCCTAGGGACTGGTGCGATGAAATGGTTAAGAACAGACCTGTGTGGTCCCAGTGTGGTGACTGGGCTGGTTAATACTTGTAGGTGCCCTCTGAGACATACACAGCTCTAAATTACATGCTGTTGTGTCGTGAGATGTCCACCACATTTATCTATTAACCCTTCACTAAGGTAAATTGCGTTAAGCTTCCTAAGTAATTAACATATTAGACAAGCTGTCTGCTACTGAATCACAACTAAGATTAAATGAAACATTTTACCATAATGATAATGAATTGCATCTTTATGTCTCAAAATGTGTAAGTTTTAGGTTTTAGGTTTGCTTTTTGGTGTTCCTAGGAATGTAAATGGGGTCTTATATGAGGCAAATACTCTCTGAGCTACAACCTCTACCCCAGAATCTATAGTATAACCATGGGGATGATGGTGTCCCTACCAGATGTTTTTGTCCTTCTAAGTCACTTAATTTCCTTCAGAATGAATAACTGTTAAATTGTTTGACTTATTGTGTCCATGGAAAATGTTCTATGTGTATAGAGTTAATCAGTCTGTGCTCCACTGTTGTGTAATGTCTTCGGGAATTTTAGGTTGCCTTGGTTTACCCCAACAATGATCCAGTCATGTTTATGGTGGCTTTTTATGGATGTCTCCTGGCAGAAGTGATTCCAGTACCTATAGAAGTACCACTGACCAGAAAGGTAACATCTCTGTGCTAAATGTCTTTCGCTGTGATACAGTAGGCACTGGACTGACTCAGTGACACTAGAAGCAATGTAATCACTAGGCATGGTGGCCTCTGCCATTAATCCTAGCACTTGGGAAGCAGAGGCAGGTGAATTTCTTGTGAGTTTGAGGCCAGTCTGGTCTATATAGTGAGTTCTAGGACAGCTATACAGAGAGATACTGTCAAGAAAGAAAAAAGGAAGGAAAGAAGGAAAGAAAGAAAGTCATGGGAGGCGTATATTTGAGTGTGCAGTGGTTGCTATTCATACAGTACCATTCCTTCAGACTTACTTCATCAAGTGGAGGAGGCGGGGGAGGTGATGATGCAGTGGAGGAGGTGGGGGAGGTGATGATGCAGTGGAGGAGGCCAGGGAGGTGATGATACAGTGGAGGAGGCCAGGGAGGTGATGATGCAGTGGAGGAGGCCAGGGAGGTGATGATGCAGTGGAGGAGGCAGGGTGGTGATGATGCAGTGGAGGAGACCAGGGAGGTGATGATGCAGTGGAGGAGGCCAGGGAGGTGATGATGCAGTGGAGGAGGCCAGGGAGGTGATGATGAAATGGAGGAGGCCAGGGAGGTGGTGATGATGCAGTGGAGGAGGCCAGGGAGGTGATGATGATGCAGTGGAGGAGGCGAGGGAGGTAATGATGATGCAGTGGAGGAGGTGAGGGAGGTGATGATGCAGTGGAGGAGGTGACTGCTCCACAATGGAGATTGTGTTCAGACCATGTCAGCCCTGATAGTAAAGATGACAGGGCAGATTTCCATTCTAGTTTGAATGGTTTCTCCCTGAACTTTTCACACTGGCCATTTCATGCTGTTTATTTCTGAAAATTGATGTTAGAGACTAATATAGTAGAGAATGTTGATTTATAATAAAGTTTTTTAAGTAATAATAAACAGATTGGTGACATTGCTAAAGTTTTAGTTGATGGATAGATCATAAGGCTCCCCTTAAGCCGGCAGTCCTTTGTGTTCCCCTGGTGATGCTTCGAAGACGGTAGGTAAATACTTTAGACTTTGCCTTTGGTTGCTTTTGCTGCTATTTAAGGTTAAGATCTATTTCCTCTAAAGTAGAAGAATAAAGGAAGATAAGATTTGGTGTAATTGAATGGAAATATGGGCTTTGATATCTATCTGTGTTATTTATTTTGTTTTGGCCTGGGTAACTGCTACTCTTGATTTGGTGATAGGGCTGGGAGAAGAAAACTGTGTTAGAATTTGTTCCACTGGCCTCAAGAGTCACAGAAGGTTACACTGGCTTAGGGTGCACACTTTCCAATGTCAGGTTGAAACAGTGTTTGGTTGTACTTAGGAAACAACCACAGAAATTGTTTGAGCCATGTTGTCTCGAGCTGCGACATTTGGAAGCTGTCTGGGCTCCATTGCACAGTGGGTAGTGATGGGTGTCTCTGGGTGCCATTGCCAAGCGTGGTGTACTCATGCTCACTCACGCTCACACCCTCACTCACTGTGCTCACACCCTCACTCACTGTGCTCACTCACGTTCACACCCTCACTCACTGTGCTCACTCACGCTCACACCCTCACTGTGCTCACTCACGCTCACACCCTCACTGTGCTCACTCACGCTCACACCCTAACTCACTGTGCTCACTCACGCTCACACCCTCACTGTGCTCACTCATGCTCACACCCTCACTCACTGTGCTCACTCACGCTCACACCCTCACTCACTGTGCTCACTCACGCTCACACCTTCACTGTGCTCACTCACGCTCACACCTTCACTGTGCTCACTCATGCTCACACCTTCACTGTGTTCATTATTTTTTTCTCCACAGGATGCTGGAGGTCAGCAGATTGGCTTCTTACTAGGGAGCTGTGGGATTGCCTTAGCTCTCACCAGTGAAATTTGTCTGAAGGGCCTGCCAAAAACCCAGAATGGAGAAATTGTACAGTTTAAAGGTGAGTAATATTCATGCCCAAATTACCCATTGAAAGTCAGGTCTGAGTCCTTTAGATTTTTGTTTGTGTTTTGCTTTTTTCAAGACAGATTTTCTCTGTGTAGCTCAAGCTGTCCTCGAACCCACAGAGATACAAGTTGCCTCTGCGGCCTGAGTCCTGGCTAGTTCGAATTTTAATAGAGTAACAACTAAGGACTTCATGTGTATGGTTTTTTGTCTGTTTGTTTTTAATTCTTAGTCACGAGATTGGTATAGTAATTGTCCCTATTTTTCAGGTAGGAAATTTAGAATCAGAATCCTTAAATTCCAGCTAATAAAGGCAGAGCGGTGATTTGAACCCAGACTGTCAGGTTCTGTAGTCACACTCTTAACCTGTGTACATTAAGGCTGGGGGATGGTAGGACACACGGCTCTGCAGGCTTCCCCTGATGGATGAGTCTCCCGTTGTGGAGGAGTCAAGCCCGCATTTCTCATGTGGACAAATGATCTTTTGAAAGAAGCTATAATTAGCGACTTTTCACTAAACCTAGTAAAAATTAGGTATTTTATTGATGATGAAATGATCTTAATATGCTGATTTGACATTTAAGATGACTCATTCAGTGTGAAGTCCTTCACTGGTGGCTTAAGCAGTTCAATTTTCACTCTGGGTTGACAGGTTGGCCTCGGCTCAAGTGGGTTGTAACAGATTCCAAGTACCTTTCAAAGCCTCCCAAAGACTGGCAGCCCCACATCTCACCCGCTGGTACAGAACCAGCATACATCGAGGTAAGTCTGGAGACAGTGTGTGTTTCTTGGCTTTTTTTACGCTTTAGATGCATGTTAGTGACTGCTAAGAGGTAATTTTTTTGTAATAACAAGGATAGGTAAAACTTGAAATAGCTTTGACCATGAAAGAAGAGGGTGGGTGTAGTGACCTTCCTCCATCATTTCCCCTTTTTCTGTTTAAACAAAAAAAAAAAAGGAAGTCTTTAACTTTAACATAGCAAAATTACATATAACAAAACAGTTATCAAGTAAGAATTACACTTACAATATTTACATCTATTTTATCTTTATCATAACTAAGGAAAACTATAACTATCTATCTATTCTTCAACTCCATCAAAGACTCCAGAAGGATATAATATTACCTAAGTAAATGAGAAGTAAGCAACTTACAAAACTCTAGAAATCACAGAGACATCTTGCTGCCTGGACAGTCACCCAAAGTTCCTCTGTACCGTTGGGGCATCCATCTTCGGCCTAAAGGCCCATAGTATCCAACAGACATTTCCATGAAGCAGGAAATTTCAAAGTCAGTTCAGTCACTATCTGCTGTGTCCTGCAGAATGTCTTGCAGACTCCTTCATGAATCAGGAACCCCGAAAGATCATCTCACCTTTAGGCAAGTTCAGTAGTCCTCTCTCTGCGGGTTCTCTGTGTCCAGTTTATGCAATAGTCCAGGCAAGAGCAGTTTCTTGCCCAAATGGCTATCAAACTCCATAAGGTGCCTCTTCGATGCCCATCTTCTTTCTTCTTGAAGTAGATTGGTGCTGCCAGGAGCAGACGTGTCTCATTGTCATGAAAAACCCTAAGTTATTAAAACACTTAAAATGCCATATTTTATAATCTTTGAAAGATATGAAGAATGCCTATCTAAAATATATCTATGTACATCTAGAAAATCTAACTAACATGACTACAAGCTTGACTATTATTGATTATCCATTAACAACCTATATACATTACGTTTTTACATGAACTACACAATCACAATACCTTAATCAAGAGCAGAAATACATATACATATAACAAAATTGACCTTAAATTTCAATCACTAAAGCAAAATCCATATCAATGCAAATTATTCATACCTATATCATCTCCCCCTTTAAATGTAAAAGAACATTTATAAACAGTATTTGGGCATATGGGCGCAGTTATTTCTCTCCAAACTGCTTCCTGCTGAATGGGGGCGTTGTTAATTAGGTCTTTCAAGGTATAACCTGTGTGCTGGTTTCATCTCAGTAGGCAGTTGAGTAAAGTAATTTTTTGATGGTATTCACAGCAACCTTTCAGGAGGGCATGGTCCATCATACCATATTGGGATAAAAGCAATCCACAGTGTCTCATCCTCTGTGAAAACAAAAGAAGAAACTCTTTTCCAAAGTATCATATCCTTAGATCCAAATTCTGAAGTCAAGGTATTTTCAAAATATCTATGTTGGATTAGTTCAGTAGCATTTATAAACAAATATCTTTTAGCAGCTGTTGCTCCTTCCTCAGCATTCAAACAATTCAAACAGAGCATAATAGCATACAGTATCAAAATTCTCTGTGTATTTTCCATCTTTGTGTGCTTTGTTTTAACCTCTATTTTGTTTATTTTTACTTTTATTTTTTGAGACACATTCTCTGTATATCTTTGTCCTGGAATAACTCTGTAGACCAGGCTGTCCTTGAACTCTCAGAGATCCTTCTGTCTCTGCCTCCCAGGCATTGGGATTAAAGGCGTGTGCTACCACACCTTGGAGTCACAGAGGTCAATCTCCCTCTGCCTCCCAAGTGTTGGGATTAAAGGTGTGTACTACCACACCCAACTACTCTATTTCTTCCTTTTTTTTTTTTTTTACTTTTAAGAACTTTAACTTTTAGCCTGCATATATTTTTAAACATACTGTAAATCATTTAAACGTTTTCTTCAACTTTGAATCTTTCTTTTACTGAATATCTCTCCTTTTGTGACCACATGAGCCTTTAATTTGCCAAGCAATATCAGTAGAACTAAAGCTGTGGCTTTTACGGCTGGATCCAGCCCATTCTTTAGCTTTCAGCCTCATGGTGGAGGTACCGGCTGTAGCCATGTTTATTGCCACAAGTCTATGGCGTTTCAAGGTCCCTGCCAGCAAGCAAGCTGCAGCACTATATCCACAGACAACACTCAAGTCCTCTCTCTGTAGTCGGCCCTCCTGCCTCAAACAGTCAGAGTTTGCCCTGGCAGGACGGCCCAGAAAGCCAGCATTTTTAAACGGCACAGCTTTTTTCCTGCTACAGCTGAAAACCGAAAAGCATGTGTTCAGCTTTTCATCAACACCGTTTAAATGTTTCGTGGCAGGACCTCTTAAAAGAGCTACAGGATTTTGCAGCTAAAGCTGAGTCAGGAAGCCTCTCTTAGATGAGAGTGCTTGCTTGCCTCTAGCAAGCAGAGCAGACCCGAGAAATTGCTGCTTCCAAGAAAACATGCTTTACTCTATTCTTTTCCAAGCTTTCTCAGGCTTTCTGTGGATATAGTTGCCCCACGTTGGGCGCCATTCTGTAGTGGGGAGCTGCGGGCTGTGTTCCTGCCGCCTCAGCTCCTGGTAGCCTGGCTAGCTCATGCCCCGAAATAACAACACAAACTGTATTCTTTTAAACACTGCTTGGCCCATTATATCTAGCCTCTTCTCGGCTAACTCTTGCACCTGGACTAGCCCATTTCCAATAATCTGTGTAGCACCCCAAGGTGCGTTTACCGGGAAGATTCTAGCCTATGTCCATCCTGGGTCAGAGCTTCATCGCATCTGCCTTGGAGAGCAGAGGCATGGAGTCTGAGCTCACTTCCTCTTCCTCCCAGCGTTCTGTTCTGTTTACTCCACCCACCTATGTTCTAACCTATGAAGGCTAAGCAGTTTCTTTATTTTTTAACCAATGACCTTCCTCCATCAGATGGGCATACTGCTGATACTGCTGACGCAAAGAGAGTGGGGCCTGTTTGAAGCCATTCAGTGCGGGGCTTCCCTCATCCCACCCCTCCTGGGAACTGCTGCTGGAGTTGGCCCTTTATCATGTAGCCCTCCTCAGCACCCTGGCCTCATGGGAAATGTCATTGCTCTGTACTGCGAGGCCCTGCTCCTAGAATCCGCTTGCTTGAGAGCCTCACATTACCCACAGGTTCTCTACTGAAGGGGGAACTTTTAAAGGGTTGTTAGTAGGTGAGAAATAAGATTGACTTTATTGTATAAAAAGATTTGTTTAGGCCAGCTTGGCAGCTCAGCAGGCCCGCACTCGCTACTCAAGCTTGACAGGTTTGACCACAAAACCTCACGTAAAGGTGGAAGGAGAGAACCACCTCCACCACCTCCATACATGTGCTATAGCATGTGCACCCCCCCACACACACCTTACACGCAAATAATAATGAAGTTTTTAAAAGATTTGTCTAGATTGGCTGGGCTATGAAGGAAACACTGGGTTTTAGGGTTGGGTTTGTTGTTTAGTTTTGTTTTTTTTTTTTTGTTTTTTTTGGTTTGGTTTGTTTTTTTTCCTCTAAATTTTATATGTATGAGTGTTTTGCCTGAGTGGACCATGTGCATGCAGTTCCCACAGAGACCAGAAGATGGCATTAGCTCTCCTAGAACTGAAGTTCTAGACAGTTATGAGCTGCTATGTGGGTGCTGGGAACTGAACTGAGTCCTCTGGAAGAGCAGCCAGTGCTCTTAGCTTCTGAGCTATCTCTCCAGCCCTAGCCTGCATTTAAAAAAAAAGCTTTTGAGCTGGAGAGGTGGCTCAGTGCTTAAGATCACTGGCTGCTCTTCCAGAGAAGAGTTCAATTCCCAGCATTCACATGCAGTTTACAGTTGGAACCCCAGCTCTAGGGGATCTGGCACCCTCACACAGACGTACATTCAGGCTAAACACCAGTGCAAAGAAAATAAAAATAAATATTTTTTTTTTTTTTAAAGTTACTGAAGTGAGCCAAAGCTTGTGGAGATGGCTAAGAGAAGTGGATAGGGTTGAGAGACAGTAGGGAATAGAGCCAGCCAGACTGGTGACTGGTCCTGAAGGGAGAAGAGGCATCTGGATGGATGGCAGAATCCTTCAGTTAAATAGAAAATATAGAAAGAGTCAGGCAGTGTGTGGTACACGCCTTTAATCTCAGCACTCAGGAGGAAGAGGAAAGCAGATCTCTGTGAGTTCAAGGGTAGCCTGGTCACATAGTGAGTTCCAGGACAACCTGGTCTACCTAGTGAGTTCCAGAACAGCCAGTACTTCGTAGTGAGACCGTGCCTCAGAAAAACAAGAAAACATGGAGAGAGTTCTCATGGGTGGAGGTGGGCATGGGACGGAGACTTGGTAGCATGCCTTCCCGTGACAAGCGGGATCCTGGGAGTCTAGGCCTCTGAAGGAGAGGCTAGTGGACACAGAGCCAACAGTCAAGCAAAGATACCACACCCTGATGACACAGGGTAGGAGGGAAGGGGATTCTCAGGTGTGCCAGCATTTAAGGCATAATCAGAGATGATTCTGGGTGAGACAGCTCATGAGAGTCTGCCGCAGGGGTATTGCCACAAGTTGCCGGCAAGCCTGGGCTACATTGTGAGCCTTGTCTTGGAGGGGGAGAAATACAGCTCAGAGACAGAGCAGAGCAGTGAGGGAGAAATACAGCTCAGAGACAGAGCAGTGAGGGAGAAATACAGCTCAGAGACAGAGCAGTGAGGGAGAAATACAACTCAGAGACAGAGCAGTGAGGGGGAGAAACCAGGAGACACAAAAGCTAAACAAGGAACTCAGATGGGCAGAGATGTGTCAGGTAAATTGGGGAAAATATCTTTGATCTGACACAGAAGGAAGGCTGCACCCTGGATGAGACACTAAGGATAAACGCGAAGACGCCACCTGCAGGAGTGGATGGGGCCCTGCTACCAGCCGAGGCCCTGCTGCTTCTTGGTTTTAGTGTTTCTGTGGTATTAGGGGATCAAACCAGCGTCTCACACAGCTCGGCAAGCATTCTACCATTGAGCAGCTACTGAGGAATGGCTATATTTGGCATTTTGCTTCTGTTCATACAGCTCAAATCTCTTGGCATTAGTCTTTTTGGTGACCACATCACGTCGACGAGCGACTAAACTTTGAGGTCATTTTGCACATGCTCCAGTTGGGCTTCATTGTCATCCGGTCTGGGCTCTGTTTGACTAGAATTCGGGATCCAACTGCAAATAATAAATAAAAAGTGGTTTATCTGGGTTTAAGTTTAGGTTTATTTTGTCATTTATAATAACCCATCTTATTGTGCTTCTTACAGTTTTGTTTTTGTTTTATTTTTCTAGTATAAAACAAGCAAAGAAGGGAGTGTGATGGGAGTCACGGTGTCCCGACTTGCAATGCTGTCCCACTGCCAAGCTCTGTCACAGGCCTGCAATTATTCAGAAGGTCAGACCTCATCCCGTGACTGCTCTCATTGTTAACTTCAGATACTGTGGCTGTGAGTGCCCACTTGGTGATTGGACTCCATTTAATGACCAAAATCAGAGGGAAATGTTCCAGGGCACATTCTTGGCTTGCTTTTGCCTTCTTTCTCTTAAAAAAAAAAAAAAAAAAAAAAAAAAAAAAAAAAAATCCTGTAGTTTAAATAAATTTCTAGACAAACCAGATATGTAAAATCTGATTTCTAGAGTACAGAGATAGAAAACTGTATTTTTAGGCCTGGGGGGTGGGTGTCTCAGGTGTCTCCATCTTCCCATGGAAAACTTCCAACTAAGTACTTACAGTCCAAGCTGTGCTGCTCCAAGGGTTCAGATTAAAACAGAAAGCACTGTGAAGCAGGTACTGTGGCCCACAGCTGTAGTGCTGGCCTACTAACACAGTGAGGAGCAGGGTCAGTTTGAGGCCAGCCTGGAACACATAGCAAGATATGAGATGAGAACCTCTCTCAAAAAAATGAACAGAAACAAAAATGCACGGACACAAATTTAAATCTTTTGCTATCTAAATATATATTGCATAATTACAGTTCAGACTGGCCTCCACCTCAAGCCCCTTTGTGCCAAAATCCCAGGTATGGGCTCCAGACCTGACTAAAGTGTTACTTCCCAGTGCTCCATTTTCTTTGCTTTCAGAGCAACAGGCATGTGTGAGAACAATCATAGGATTTAATACGTGCACAGGCATGTGTGAGAACACTCATAGGATTTAATACGTGTGTAGGCATGTGTGAGAACAATCATAGGATTTAATATGTGCACAGGCATGTGTGAGAACAATCATAGGATTTAATACGTGTGTAGGCATGTGTGAGAACAATCATAGGATTTAATATGTGCACAGGCATGTGTGAGAACAATCATAGGATTTAATACGTGTGTAGGCATGTGTGAGAACAATCATAGGATTTAATATGTGCACAGGCATGTGTGAGAACACTCATAGGATTTAATACGTGTGTAGGCATGTGTGAGAACAATCATAGGATTTAATACGTGCACAGGCATGTGTGAGAACAATCATAGGATTTAATACGTGTGTAGGCATGTGTGAGAACAATCATAGGATTTAATACGTGTGTAGGCATGTGTGAGAACAATCATAGGATTTAATACGTGCACAGGCATGTGTGAGAACAATCATAGGATTTAATACGTGTGAAGGCATGTGTGAGAACAATCATAGGATTTAATACGTGCACAGGCATGTGTGAGAACAATCATAGGATTTAATACGTGTGAAGGCATGTGTGAGAACAATCATAGGATTTAATACGTGCACAGGCATGTGTGAGAACAATCATATGCCACATCTGGGTCCTGTTAAGTTCCAGGGCTTCATTCAAAGATTCTGACCTAGGGAGCTGAAACTTAAGCTCCTGAATATTAGAAACATAGAGAAATCTGTCATTGAGTGAGAACAATTAGATGCAGGCTTATGTATGCCTGTTTTATCTTGTTGATAATCTGTCTATAGATATACCTAGAAATAGGCATCTGTATACATAGTTTTTTTAAAAATATTTATTTATTTATTATGTGTACAGCATTCCTTCCATGTGTGCCCGAAAGCCAGGAGGGAGCGCCAGGTCTCATTATAGATGGCTGTGAGCCACCATGTGGTTGCTGGGAATTGAACTCAGGACCTCCGGAAGAGCAGCCAGTGCTCTTAACCACTGAGCCATCTCTCCATCCCTATACATAGGGTTTTATGTAGAATAATATTTCATGCTTTTCAAAGAAATATAATTTTTATATATGTTTGTGAAAATTCCAGAGTTTCTTTTTTTAAAAAGACTTATTAATTATATATACAGGACTCTTCCTACATGTTACCAGAAGAGGTAACCAGATCTCATTACAGATGGTTGTGAGCCACCATGTGGTTGCTGAGAACTGAACTCAGAACCTCTGGAAGAGCAAGCAATGCTCTTAACCTCTGAGCCATCTCTCCATCCCCAGAGTTTCTAAAACAAATAGATGTTCCTTATTTTACTAGGAAGAAACTTTTGAATAATACCTCTAAATACTACAGAGTTTCTACCTTAGTGTCCCTGTAGTGACCATATCCCTGTCACTCTCCTCCAGCCAATTTGTAGGGGTCTCAGTGACCAGAGACTCTGATCCCCTAGTGCTTTTCCAGAGCCACAAGTTGCTTGGTAGGAGCATGAATGCGACTGTCACTTTCTGCTCACCATGACCTCTTCCTGTTTCCCTCCATCTTTTCTAGGAGAAGCCGTAGTAAATGTTTTAGACTTTAAGAAGGACGCTGGATTGTGGCATGGCATGTTTGCGGTAAGCTGTCAGAGTCGGTGTCTTTGTACTACAATATGTCTGAGGCTGGGGCTTTGTGGCAAGTGTATCTCTTGGGACTTGCACCTGGAGCTCTCAAAATAACATTTTTTAGAGGACACACAAACATGAGGACCTGAGTTTAGCTCCTCAGGATCCATGGAAAGCCAGGTGCAGTAGTGCACATCTGTAATTCCAGTGTGAGATGGGAGGCGGAGACAAGAGAATCCCCTAAAGCTGTGCCCAGCTAGCTTGGTGTAGCAGCGGTGAACTGTGAGCCATCTCTGCCTTGGGCTGCAGAGATGGCTCAGGGTTAAAACTCTTGCTGCTTTTGCAGAAGATCCGAGTTCAGTTTCTAGTGCCTATGTCAGGTACATTACAACTACCTGTAATTTCAGAGAAGGAGGAGAGGGCGGTAAATCAGTTTAAGTAAAAGAGGCCCTGTCTTAAAGCAGGATGCAAGGACCAACACCCAAGATTGTCATCTGACCTTTACATTCACACCATGGCACCATGGTCCACAGTCATACATGAACATTCAGGGACACACATACAGTAAGAAAAAGACAAAACTACATGCTTGGAGCACAGAATAGAGTAACAAGGAAGAGGGGCTTCCTGTAATAGGATGGGAGCACAAGGAAGAGGGGCTTCCTGTAATAGGATGGGAGCACAAGGAAGAGGGGCTTCCTGTAATAGGATGGGGAGCACAAGGAAGAGGACTTCCTGTAATAGGATGGGAGCACAAGGAAGAGGACTTCCTGTAATAGGATGGGGAGCACAAGGAAGAGGACTTCCTGTAATAGGATGGGGAGCATGCCGTTGGTGCCAGAGAAGGGTGACTTCTCACTCATCCAGTCACTTGGGAATTTCTATGAGAAGATGACAGTCAAGTTGGACTTTGGAAATAACTAAGTTTATCTAGGTAGAGATTTTTGGTGGGCAGAGTTGGAAAGGGTTTGTTTCTTTGGGAAAACTATGTATAACATGAAGTTAGGTGGAAAGAAAAATATGGGATCATGAAGTTGGAAAGGCCTTTAGAGAGCTAAGCACCCAGTCCAGGATCTAGAGAGATGGCTCAGCACTTCTAGGAGCACTCGCTGTCTTCAGGGAACCCGAATTCTATTCCCAGCATCCATAGCAGGCAGCTCATGAACACCTAGTTCTAATGGATCACACACACACACACACACATGCACACACACACATGCACACACACACGTACACACACACACACGTACACTCTCCCCTCTCTCTCTCTCTGTCTTTCTCAGCTCCTTAGGGGTGTAGGTCTCTACCGGGGAAACCCACCCTTATTTTGGAAGAGCTGTATCTCTTGCAAATCTATTTCCTTTTTTTAAAACCAGAAGTTAACGAATGAAAGCTGTGTGAGGAGGGTCTTCCAGCGCGGACAGAACATTTTCCCTGAAGCTCACTTAGCGCCGGCACTAGGACTTGATGGCACAGGGATGGTACCTTGTATATAAGGGCATGTAAATGGCGAGGAGTGTAGCCAATGTCAGGCTTAATTGGGGATGGTGACTGGTAATTATAATTCTAGTACTTAGGAGTCTGAGGCAGAAGAATCACCATGAGTTGTTCAAGGCTAGCTTGACACACACACATGCTAGCTTGAATATTCAAATTCCAAACGAGGTAGGATGATCTCTCTTTCTCTCTCTCTCTCTCTCTCTCTCTCTCTCTCTCTTCTCTCTCTCTCTCTCTCTCTCTCTCTCTCTCTCTCTCTCTCTCTCTCACACACACACACACACACACACACACACCAACAGAATCACCACAGGCTTGATTACTCTGCCTCACTAGGTCTCTGGGGATTGCACATCCTTGATAGGGATGGCATAAGGGACAACAAGCTGCCTGACCCTCAGTTCTCTCAGCTGTATTATCTTTACAAACACTTAACCTAGGGAACGGGAAAATGAGTCTTTTTCTTTGTAGTGCTGTCCCATTTCCATTCCTTTCCCCTCAGCCTGTAGTGTGTGGCAAGCAGGAGCACCATGGAGCACTGGGTAGGCTGGGAACAGTTTAGTAGTACCTACTGACTCTGTAAATGCAGCAACTCCGTGACTCAGCACGGCTTCTCTTCTCTATCTACCCTGAAGAACCAGCCGTGTGTGTGCCAGGGGTGTGAGGGCGGGTGCATTGCTTCCACACTCGCTATGACTAAGGGGACTAGAGCCCTCTGATTCTAAGGTGCCTAGATTTATCTATGAAACAGTCAGAGTGAAAAGCAGCAAGTGGGAGGTACATGTATACTGTGATGGCTTTCATTTAAAGACTCTGTATTTCTAAAGAATATATGTATATACATTCTACATATGTGTGTGTGCGTGGACAAAGGGCCCGAGGGATAGATATTCATTGCTGTGACGCCTGGGAGAGAGGAGCAAACCAGGGTTCGAGCAGCTCTCAGAGGTGCTGCAATGCTCCTGCTAGAACTCCAGTACTTTTCGAAAGGGTGGGCTTGAGTAACGCCTGTAACATCGCTAGGAGAGCGTCAGCACCACTCTCAGGTGCTCGCTGCATGCTTTGTATTGACTGCTTTGTATGTTTCTTTTCTTTTCAGAATGTCATGAATAAGATGCATACAATCAGCGTGCCCTACTCTGTTATGAAGACCTGTCCTCTCTCGTGGGTCCAGAGAGTCCATGCCCACAAAGGTAATCATACACATCGACATGCTAGTTATGAGACTGGTGCGGTGTGCCCTGGAGAGAACTGTCTGGCCGTGATGGCTTCCCACAGTCTGGAGTTATAATGTGGGTATGCTGTCTGTGTTAGCTCACTGTGCTCTTCCTGGACTCTCTGGAATTTGAGCTGTTGTTAGCTCCACTGAATGCTGTGTTGTCAGAATTCCTGTGACTGTGACCTGTGAACTGGACAGGGTCACACAGGCTTTCTTAAACTCTTAAAATTGTTCTTTAAGTGAGAACTTTTACAAACTAAGTAAAAATGTTGTTATTGTAATACATTGAATCTGGGCTCAAATTTAGCACGTATGTGTCATGACTCTTTCCCTTTGCATTTGTAGCCAAAGTAGCTCTTGTGAAGTGTCGAGACTTACACTGGGCCATGATGGCACACCGGGACCAAAGGGACGTGAGCCTGAGTTCTCTGAGGATGCTGATTGTCACTGACGGTGCCAATCCCTGTGAGTGCGGGGTAGCGATCCCAGAACATCTGCTTCCGACATCTGTACTGAGGGTCACTTAGAAGCCATGCTTGTCCGTTTCAAGGGTCTGACTTGGTGTTGTGGTGTTTGTATCTGCACATCTGTCACCATGACTCAAGTTTCAAAACACCTGTTAGCCTAAGAGAAACCACATGCTGACTCTTTGTCACTCTTGATCCTCTCCAGTGTCCCTCACCTAAGACTCTCATGAATTTCCTTCCTCTAGAACAAAACAAAACAAAACAAACAACAACAACAACAAAACTGATTTAAAAAATGTGTGTGTGTGTGTGTGTATGTGTGTGTGTCTGTATGAGTGTATGTGTGCAGGTTCCCCAAGTGCCCAGAAGAGGGTGTCCGGCCCTCTGGAACTATGAACTGCCTGGCGTTGGGGCTGGCAGCAGAACTTGGGCCCTGTGGAGGAGCGGCAGGCTGTCTCAGCTGCTCTCACTCTGCAGTGTCCTCACCCCCATTCTGTCTGTAGATTGGCCTGCTCTGCACACTGGGTGTGAAGCTGCCGTGTGTTAAGTAATAGGCTTCTCTCAGCTGGCATGTTTTGCACTTGTCTGTAGCCTTTTCGTTGGCATGTTGTAGTCCATCACAGACATACCACGTTTATTCATCCGTTCACCTCTTGATGGACTTAAAGGCTCCAGGAAACCATGCCTTGCTCATTTAACTCCTCCATGTGAGGCTCTTGAGTGAAAGGAGAGGTTTGGATGTAACTTAATATGTATCTTATGAACTTGGTGTGAATTCTTCCAAGCAGCAAATAGAGAGAATTTGCAAGAAACTTGTAGAGATCTTACTGTGCTGTCTGCTTTTCTGGGTAAGCACAGCAGTGCTGGTCCTCCACTCTGGGAACTCAGCGAAGCATTGGCAGCTGTGTTCTGTTTCTTACGTGAACGTACTCATCATCCTGCCTTCAAACACACATGGAGAACTCATGAAGGGTCAGACACCATCACTGAGAGCAGGTGGGACTGCCATGGCTGCGCTGCCATGGCTATCTTAGATACTTCAGGGGCTGCTCGAGTCCCACCTGGCTGCATATTACCTGCATTGTTGTCTCTTGTAGTGGAGTTGCGGGCTGTGTTCCTGCCACCCAGCTCCCGGCCGGCTGCCTGGCTACCTTATACCCCGGATTAACAACACACAAATTGTATTCTTTTAAACACTGTCCATTATATCTAGCCTCTTCTTGGCTAATTCTCACGTATTAATTTAGCCCATTTCTAATAAACTGTGTAGCACTACAAGGTGCGCTTACCAGGAAGATTCTAGCCTACGTCCATCCTGGGTCAGAGCTTCATCGCATCTGCCCTCGAGAGCAGAGCTATGGCATCTGAGCTCACTTCCTCTTCCTCCCAGCATTCTGTTCTGTTTACTCCACCCACCTATGTTCTAACCTATCAGGCCAAGCAGTTTCTTTATTGATTAACCAATGACCTTCCTCCATCAGTATCTGAGCTTGCTCTGTCTCCTTGGTAGGTGTAGCCTTTCCAGATTGTAACTATAAGTACTGTCAGGATCTTTCATGGGTCGGATGAGCACGTGTGCAGCCCTCATTGGCACAGTAAACTGTTTGCACGGAATGACTGATGTACAGTGGAGGTTCTGACAGACAACTATGTCACACACACCCATTAGTTCCCACAGTAAGGAAATGCTCGTTTCCGCTTTCAAGTTGATCTGTTCCCACTCCTTAGGGTCTGTGTCATCCTGTGATGCTTTCCTGAGTCTATTCCAAAGCCACGGACTGAAGCCTGAAGCCATCTGTCCATGTGCCACGTCTGCTGAGGCCATGACTGTAGCCATCCGCAGGTACTGCTTAGGATGCCAGACTCTCTTGATGGCTGTCACAGCCTGGATGAGATGTATGGTTTTTTTTCCCCAGTGATGAGAATAGAATTTTAAGTGATTATCTGCTTTATAAACCTAAAAGTTAGGGCTGGAGATGGCTTAGCAGTCAAGAGTACTGGCTGCTCTTCTAGAAGACCCAGCACCCACATGGCAGCTCACAACTGTCTGTAACTCCAGTTCCAGGGCTTCTGACAGACTCACACAGACATACATGCAGGCAAAACACCAATGCACATAAAATAAAAAATAAATTATTTTAGAAAATGCTAAAAGTAAAATTTACCTAGTAAAGTCATTTCAGGCATCTCATTATTTTTCTTCTTGCCAGAATATACCTTGAAACTGAAATTGAACTTTAATTGTTCTTATCTCATTTTGTGAGTTATTTTTCTATGTTGCCTACACTTCAGAATCCTTTGCATCTTAAATTAGAAGTAGGCTGTTCTTTTTGGTTTTTGTTTTTCTTTTATATATACATATGTTTATGTTTATATATACATATATATTTTATTTTTATTTTATGTGCATTGATGTTTTGCCTGCATATATGTCTGTGTGAGGGTATCAGATACCCTGGAATCGAAGTTACAGACAAGTGTGAGCTTGTAGGTGCTAGGAATTGAA
Source organism: Chionomys nivalis (assembly GCF_950005125.1). Taxonomy (NCBI): domain Eukaryota; kingdom Metazoa; phylum Chordata; class Mammalia; order Rodentia; family Cricetidae; genus Chionomys; species Chionomys nivalis. Next base: position 57,304,241 of record NC_080102.1, read on the forward strand.
CCCAAGCCCTCTGTATAGATCTGGTTTGATGGTTTGTTTGTTTTTTCACATTTTAGGCCTGGGGTTCCAGGGGCTCCCTTACCAGGAAGAGCCATTCTCTCAATGAATGGATTGAGCTATGGGGTAATACGGGTCAATACTGAAGATAAAAATTCAGCCCTGACAGTCCAGGATGTGGGACATGTGATGCCTGGAGGTGAGTTGTGAGGCTGTCATTGGGATTTCATGAGAAATAGTGGTGCTGCTGCACTAGAAAGGTAGCTTGGTGGTGGATTGCCCGCCGTGCGTGCCCAGAGCCCCGGCTTCCATCCCTAGTACCTTGTAAAGAGGGGAATGCTAGAGGATGTGTAACATGAAGGGCCTGCTTGTTGGGGTTTATGTCCTGCCCAGTTCCCACAGCCGGTAAGCCCCAAAGAAAACACACAAAGGTTCTGCATTAGTTATAACTGATTGGCCCATTAGCTCAGGCTTCTTATTAGCTCTTGTAGCTTATATTAACCCATTATTCTTATCTATGTTAGCCACATGGCTCAGTACTTTTTTCAGCGGGGCAGATCACATCCTGCTTCTTTGGTGTTCTGGTTAGGACTGGGGAGGAAAGGGCTTCCTCCTTCCCAGCATTCTACTGTTCTTATTGCCCCACCTTTATACTTCCTGTCTGATTGTCCCACCTATACTTCCTGCCTGGCCAATCAGCATTTATTTAAAACATGATTGACAGAATACAGACAATTCTCCTGCACCAGGAGGAACAGAAGACTGGTAAACCAGAGGGTTAAACTCGGAATCCAGTTTCACTGCTTAGTCACATCATTCTGTGAGCCACTCCAGTGACGAGTGGGTGTCATCATGCTGGCCCTGTGCTCGCTGTATGAGGTCAGAATCTCAAAGGCATGTGTAATTACACTCTTTACGTGGGTGCCAGCCATTGTTTTCACTGGAGTTGCCAACTCAGGAAGGCAGAGAGTGCTGCTCTCATGGGTGCTGTCCTGACCCTGTGGAACGCCAGCACCCACTTCATTGGGAGGCTGATGCAGTCCTTCCTCGGTGCACCCATGTCCAAGAGCTTTAGGTGCCAAGTAAACTTCACAAGTTCATAGCTCTCTGTAGCACTTCTGTTGGCTGTTCTTTTGTTAGTTTTTGTTTTTGGTTTTTTTTTTTTTTTTTTTTGGTTTTTTGAGACAGGGTTTCTCTGTAGCTTTGGTGACTGTCCTGGAACTAGCTCTTGTAGACCAGGCTGGGCTGGCCTTGAACTCCCAGAGATCCACCTGCCTCTGCCTTCCGAGTGCTGGGATTAAAGGCATGCGCCACCACCGCCCGGCAGCTCTCTGGGTTTGTAAGCGAAGTTGTTGCTTTCAGTTTTCTAGACTGTCTTGTTCTGTTTTCTGTGCACTAGGCATGATGTGCATTGTGAAACCAGACGGACCTCCTCAGCTCTGCAAGACAGATGAAATCGGAGAGATCTGTGTTAGCTCCAGGACTGGAGGGATGACATACTTTGGACTTGCTGGTGTGACCAAAAATACATTTGAGGTACATGATGTTATTTCTCGGGGACATGTTGGGTGAGGTCAGATGTTATATGGAGACCTTCTGGCTTCGCAGCACAGCACAGCGTAGTGGTTGAGCTCTGGGCTTCAGGAGCCCGGTGCCTAGCATCAGATTCCACTCCTACACTCACTGGCTGCTGTGGGGCCACTTTGCCTTACTGAATGCCCAGTTCCTTTATCTTAAGATGTGAGTGGTAGGCAGACATGGTGGCCAGTGCTTGCAGTCACAGCACTTGGGAGCCTGGGGCAGGGGACTACACCTGGGCTGCAATACAGGACCTTGTCTCCAGAAACGCAGAAGCAGAACAAAAGGTGAATGGTAACAGTGCCTATCTTACCTCGTGGACTCGGTCAGCCTCTGGCAAAGGACATGGTGTGGAATCTGTTGGATATTAAAAGAATGAGGCCTCACAAAGGTTTACTCCAGCAGATTTGCCACTGGTAGAGCTTTCTGGGTTAAAGATTTTGACTTTGAGAGTGCTGTGACAGTTGTGCCTGCTGCGTTAGATCGCCGATAAAGGTGTGGGACTGGGAGATGTGCAGTGCTGGCTGTGTGAGCATGAAAGCCCGAGTTGAAATTCTCAGAGCTAGGCGTGCATCCCAGCTGCCCTAGGCCCAGGCAAACCACTCAGCCTCACTAACGGACTTGGCAGGCTCTGCATTCAGCAGACAGTGCACCTCAGTGAAAAGACCCCAGCATCAGATTTGAGCTTCGCACACGTGCATTCTTGTGCACATACACATTGTACACGTATAAAAAGACTCAACCTGTTGCAGGGGTCAGATTGCTCCTCATGCAAGTACTCACTGACTCCTCTCTCTACCTGCTCTGTTCTGGGTGCTGGGGACACCCAAATCAGGGCATGTAGAGCTTTTGGTAAAGCTGTTGTTCTAGAGGAGGCCGCATTTTCTAAGAAGACAATGCATGGCCTTCCTGTAGGCATTCTCCTTGCAAAGCTGAGTTGTAATGAGAAGTTGCCCTGCTGAGCCTGCACACTGGAATAGGTGGCTAATTGTCTGGGTTACCTTTAGGGGCCAGAGAAATTTTGTTGATGGATTATGACTCCCTTACACTACTAGATGGGACTAGCAAGAATGCTGCTGACTTTTAGCGCTGTGAATTGCTTTTTCTGCAACAGCTTCACTCAGGTTTCTCAAGAAGATAGGACAGTGTAGAGTAAGTCTGCAAACATCAGAAGCTGCATTTCAAGCAGTCTGTTTGGAAATGCGATTGTACACTAGCTATCACTGGTGACAGCATGGCTTCTGTGTGACAGTGCATCTATGTTATCTGTCATGTGCTCCCTGAAGGGGACTAAGAACAGGGATGAAGCAGCATAGTATGAACCTGTCCTGTCATCAGCACCATCGCTTCAGTGCCCTCAGTGCTGTTCCCATTCACTGTGGGAGTGGAAGCGTGCAGGTGCCCAGGGTGTGCTCAACACCAGGCTCTTGGTTGCCACGCGGCTGTGTTTCAGTCTGTGCACATTTTGTTGTCCTAAGTCTTTCCCTCTGCCCATGGACAGTCAACCCAAGTCCTTGTGCACCCTAAGCATACACTCCACTCCTTCTCGGTCCTTATTTTTCCTTCTTTAAAATTTGTTTTTAGACACTATCTCCCCTGTAGCCCAGATTGACCCCAAATTCTTGGTAATTCTTCTGTGTCAGCCTTCTAAGTTGCTGGGATTATAGGGGTGAACCACCATACCCAGTTTCTGTTTCTAAAGAGATTTTTAAACATTTGTTTATTGTGTGTCTGTCTGTGTGCGTGCGTGAGCACATGCATGTGGAGGTCAGAGAACAGCTTGCAGGAGTTTATTCTTTTCTATCATGTTGTTTCTAGTGATTAAACTCAGGTCATTAGACGTGGTAGCAAGTGCTACAACCCCTAAATCCCTTGATGGGCCCCAACTTGTTTTTAAGTACTTGAACTACATATATATATATATATCCAGTGCTTGTCATTGAGTCTTTCTTACTGAAAATAAGGTTCTCACTGTTGGAGACTGTCTCACTGAGTAGTCTGACTAGCCTCAGGTTTATCATCCTCATACCTCAGTCTCTTGAGAAGCTGGCATTACAGGCACATACCACTGCACCTAGCTTCAAACGGAATTGTATTATCACGTGTGTATATGATAGAAAGGAAGAGAAATGAGTGTGAGAGAGAGGAAAGGTGGGGAGGGGGAAAGGATAAGAGATTGTTCCAGCTGCAAGTGTGTAGAGGTCAGAGGACAACATCGGAGTCAGTTCTCCCCTTCCGCTTTGTTTTTAATTTTAATTTCAATTTCAATTATTTATATGTATAGGCAGTTTGCCTGCATGTATGTCCATGTACCAGGTACATGCTTGGTGCCCTTGGAGGCCAGACAAGAGAGTTGGAACCCCAGGATGGGAGTTAGAGATTATTGTGAGCCACCTTGTAGGTGCTGGGAGTCAAACCAGGTCCTTTGGAAGATGCACCGGTGCTCTTAACCATTGAGCCATCTCTCCAGACCCTATTCCCACTTGGTTTAGCAGGGCCTCTCTTGTTCTGCTGCAATGTGTATTTCAGGCTAGTTGGCCATGTGGACTGTGTGGTCCCGTCTCTATTGCCTAGCAGCAGTGCTGGGAGTATAGATGTGTGAGGCTGCATCTAGCTTATTATATAGGGTCCAGAGATGACGCAGGTCATCAGGCTTGCAGGGCAAGCACTTTCGCCTACTGAGCTATCTGCAGGCCTTCAAGCAGTATTGCAGATAATGGCGGGAGCTGCATGCCTAGAGTTCTCACACTTTCTTGGTGGTGCTTGCAGTAGTGGCCAAGTGCAGTACTGCTGAGATGCATCCCCAGCCCATGAGAACATTTCTTATCTCCAGTATAGACACAGTTATAGCAAAGTGGAATGAATCCTCACCTAAAAAAGGAAAAAACAGCCAGGCAGTGGTGGCCCACGCCGTTAATCCCAGCACTTGGAAAACAGAAGCAGGAGAATCTGTGAGTTTGAGGTCAGCCTGGTCTATAGAGTAAGTTCCAGGATAGCCAGGGCTATACAGAGAAACTGTTTTGAAGAAAAATAAAGCGGGGGAGGAGCAGCCAGGTGAGATGGCTCAGCAAATCTCTGTGAGTATGAAATCAGCCTGATCTACAGAGTGAGTTCCAGGACAGCCAGGGCTGCACAGAGAAGCTCGGTGGTGGTGGTGGTGGTGGGAGCTGGAGATAGGTTGGTGGTTAAGAACACTGCTGAATTTGCAGAGGACCTGAGGTCCAGGAGATCCTGTACTCTCTTGACTTCTGTGGCGTGGTGCACATAGTGCATGCCAGTACACAATACCTAAGACGTCAAATAAAAACAAAATTTAAAAATTAAAAACAAAATAGCTACTGAGAGAAAAGAGGAAAAACAGCTATAAACAGCTATACAGACCCCAGTAAGTGAACAAATGAATAAATGATTGAAGCACGCTACCGGGGATGTAGTTAAGTGAGAGAGTATGTGCCCTGGGTTTTGTGCAAGACCCTGGGCTCCATCCCCACACCAAAGCACCAGAGAGAAAAAGTGAACAAGGACAGCTGGAGAGAGACCTCTAGCGTGCATGGAAACAAAGTTCCCATCACTGCTCTGGGTTACCTGTTTGATTTTAAACAAACTAAGTCTGTCCCTCACCTTCTCATCTGTAAAATGGATATAATCCCATTTTGAGGACTTGACATTATGATTAACTGTAAAGCAAATTAACCGGTTAACAAATATTAACTCTTGTTACAAATATTTTAAAAATTAAAGGAAGGAGGCTGGAAGACACTTACTGCTCAGTCAGACGATGTGCTGACCTGAGTTCAACCTCAGGTACACAGGGTACAAGAGGAGAATTGACTTCTGCATGCTGTCTTCTGGTCTCTATATGAGCACTGTGACATGCAGACACAGACACACAGACACACACACACACATACACTAAGATAGATAGATAGATAGATAGATAGATAGATAGATAGATAGATAGATAGATAGATAGATAGATGAGTGTAAAAAAATAAAGGGAGGTAGGAATGGAGAAATGAGTTAAGTTTCAGGCTGTTCTTCCAGAGGACTCAGGTTCAGTTCCTACCACCCGCATGGCAGCTCCCAATCATCTAAAACTGGTTCCACGAGATCCTGTGCCCTTTTCTGGTTTCTAAATGCACCAGGTATGCATATTGTGCGCAGACATACATATAGGCAAAACACCTGTACACATAATTTTTTTTAAAAAAAATTAAAAGTTAAAGGGAGGGAAAAAATCAAGTAGGAGTAAAGAATCCCAGGAGACACATGCGAACCAGGTCTCTCCTATGCATGCTCATGTACATGCACACAGGCGGCCAGTAAATAGCCATCACTAATAAAGCAATACAGTTTCCCCCCCCCCTTCTCCCCCTTTTTTCGAGACAAGGTTTCCCTCTGTAGCTTTGAAACCTTTCTTGGAACTAGCTCTTGTAGGCCAAGCTGGCCTCAAATCTACAGAGATCCACCTGCCTCTGCCATCTGAGTGCTGGGTGCTTACTACCACCTGGCCGGAAAAATAGGTTTGTTTTTGTTTTTGTTTTTTTAAAGAGAACAAACTATCTTTTTTCATTATGCATATAGGAAAAGTAGTTTTAATCATAATGGAATGTCTGCCCCCCCCCATGAGATTAACATAGTGTTAGCTGTAACATGGGGAAAATGGACATTCAGTGTGACAGATGTTCTGTGTGACGTTGGTGGAGTCGGTGTTGAGTTGTGTGGGAAACTACTACAGTTGAAGACTCGAATTATGTAAATATTTTATGATAGTATTCATCAAAGCTGTTTGACTTAGTGAGCTATCAGATCACCTGTGCAGACCACACCCTAACCAGTGTGTCCTCCACCTGTGCATGTACTGCACCCTAACCAGTGTATCCTCCACCCATGCAGACCACACCCAAACTAGTGTGTCCTCCACCTGTGCAGACCACACCCTAACCAGTGTGTCCTCCACCTGTGCATGTACTGCACTCAAACCAGTGTGGGTGGCCCTGGGTGGGCTGGAGAGATAACTCAGGGGTTAAGAGCACTGGCTGTTCTTCCAGAGGTCCTGAGTTCAATTTCCAGCAACCACATGGTGGCTCACAATCTGTAATGAGATCTGGTGCCCTCTTCTGGCCTGCAGGCATACATAGAGGCTGAACACTGTATACATAATAAATAAATAAATAAATAAAAAGGTAAATAAATTAACAAATAATTTTTTTTTTTAAAAAAAAAGATAGTCATTAAAAAAAAAAAAAAACTGGCCCTGGAAGCTGGGCAGGGATTGGTGCATGCCTTTAATCTCAGCACTCGGGAGGCAGCGGTAGGTAGATCTTTGTGAGTTTAAGGCCAGCCTGGTCTAGAGAACAAGGTCTAGGACAACCAAGGACTGTACACAAAAACCTGTCTTGTAAAATAAAAATTAATTATTAATTAAAATAAACTGGCTTTGCGTCAGACACTATACATGTTTCTCTAAATCTGTGTGTACTACTTTATCTTTATACAAGCTCAGAGGAGGATCTGAGAGCATTCTTTTTTAGCTGAGAAGAACTTGAGGCTCAGTGCCATCACAACTTGACTAAAGTCTACTTTACCAGTAAACTGACTCCCAAAGATTTGCTGTCTTATCCCTATGAAATGCTCTATTATACAACCGTCCTACACCATGGGCTAGATGAGTTACTACCAGATGGGAATATTTATCTCAGGTATATTGTGAAAGTTCTGTGATATATATACTTTTTATTTTTTAATAGTTTTTTTTATTTGTGTGTATGTTATATGTCTTTCTGTGTGTACATACCCATGTCTTTGTGTTGACTGAGGTTTTTGTCTCACCTGGTCACGCAGCTGTTCAGTCTCAAAGAAACACACAGAGGCCTATATTAATTATAAACTGGTTGGCCTATTAGCTCAGGCTTCTTATTAACTAATTCTTACATCTTACATTAACCCATAATTTTGTCTGTGTTAGCCATGGTGGCTTGGTATCTTTTATCAGTGAAGCATTCTCATCTTGCTTCCTCCTCATCTGGGTGACAACTGCAAACTGAGCCTTTCCTCTTCCCAGAATTCTCCTGTTCTCGTTGCCCCACCTATACTTCCTGCCTGGGTACTGTCCAGTCAGCGTTTTATTAAAATACAAGTAACAAATCTTTACAGGGTACAAGACCATTTTCCCACAGCAATTCCCTCCCCCCCCTTTTTTAAATCAAGAACTCTGAATCTGATCTCCCTTGTTTAACTTTCTTCCTGACCATTATCCATAACAACTTATAACCAACACTCTAAACAAAGAGAAACATCCATAATCCATTTTTTTTTTGGTAATGTGGACATAGTTTCTAGGATACTTCCTACTGATCAGGGTACTGATAATCTTATGAGCACCTAAAGAAAATTTAGAATTATGATCAAGTCCTGACTGGAATATTCTGTGAGACTTGATCATCTCAGCCAGCAGTCTTGAGGCTGTTCTGGATGTAGAACTCAGACATCTGGGCCATCCGCTCCTACCAAGAGATTTCTCAGGGGGTCTTCCTTGATCAAACCTGATTTTTCTTTCTTTTTTTTTTTTTTTAAAGATTTTATTTATTTATTATGTATACAACATTCTGCCTCCATGGATGCCTGCAGGCCAGAGGGCGCCAGATCTCATTACAGATGGTTGTGAGCCACCATGTGGTTGCTGGGAATTGAACTCAGGTCCTCCGGAAGAACAGTCACTGCTCTTAACCGCTGAGCCATCTCTCCAGCCCCCCAAACCTGATTTTTCTTAACCCACAGCCTCTTATTTCCTGTGGAAACAAAAACAAAACCTCTTCTCCAAAGTAACATATCTTTTGATTTCAGTTTTCAAGTCAAGGTATTTTCAAAATACCTATCTTGGATTAATCCAGCAGCATTTATAATCAAATGTCTTTTAGCAGCTGTTGTTTATTCCTTAGTCATCAAACCATTCAAAGACAACACAATAACATACAGTATGTAGACTCTCTGTGTATTTTCCATCTTTACGTGGCTTTATTTTAAACTGTTTCTTTTGTTTTTATTTTATGTATTTATTTATTTTGAGGTTTCTCTTTATATCTTTTTTTAAAATATTTATTTATTTATTATGTATACAATATTAATTCTGCATGTATGCCTGAAGGCCAGAAGAGGGCGCCAGACCTCATTACAGATGGTTGTGAGCCACCATGTGGTTGCTGGGAATTGAACTCAGGACCTTTGGAAGAGCAGGGAATTCTCTTAACCGCTGAGCCATCTCTCCAGCCCTTCTCTTTATATCTTTGTCTGTCCTGGCACTCACTCTGTAGATCAGGTTGCCTTGAACTGTTGGGATTAAAGGTGTGTGCCACACCCAACTATTCTCTTTCTTTTTATTTTAAAGACTTTATCCTTTTTTCTCCCAAGCTTACATATATTTTTTAACACACTGTAAACCATTTAAATTTTTTTTTATTTTTAATCTATCTTTACTATATATCTCTCAGTTTCTGACCACATGAGTCTTTTTTTTTTTTTTTTTTTTTGGTTTTTCGAGACAGGGTTTACAGGGTTTCTCTGTGGCTTTGGAGCCTGTCCTGAAACTAGCTCTGTAGACCAGGCTGGTCTCGAACTCACAGAGATCTGCCTGCCTCTGCCTCCCGAGTGCTGGGATTAAAGGCGTGCGCCACCATCGCCTGACCGACCACATGAGTCTTTAATTTGCTAAGTGATATGGCTAAAATTGAAGCCGTGGCTTTGACAGCTGTATCCACCCCATTCCTTAGCTTTCTGAGAGTCTGGCATCATGACGGAGGTACTGGCCAGAGCCATATTATTTATTGCCACAATTCTGTGGAGTTTCAAGGTCCCTGCCACCACCAGGAAGCATGCTGTTGGCTACTCATAAACACTATGTGTTTGGCGGAAGGGCCTCTTTAAAGATCTGCAAGGTTTTTGCAGCTAAAGTTGAGTCAGGAAGCCTCACTTAAATGAGACACACTTGCCTATAGCTAACAGAGCCCACACGAGAAAATGCTACTACCAAGAAGCCATGCTCATCTCTTTTCTTTTGTACCTAGAATTACGTCCCCCAAGATCCCTCAGGTTTTAAGTGGATTCAGTTGTCCACGATAGCGCCGTTTATTGACTGAGGTTTCTGTTCCGCCAGGTCCCACAGGCATTCGGTCCCAGAGAAACACATCACCTACTGGTTGGCCTGTTAGCTCAGGATTTCAATTAACTAATTCTTACATCTTACATTAACCCATAATTCTTGTCTGTGTTAGTGGCTTGGTACCTTTTATCGGTGAGGCAGTCTCATCTTGCTTCCTCCTCATCTGGATGACTGCTGGAGACAGCCTTTTCGCCCCAGAATTCTCCTGTTCTCATTGCCCAGCCTATACTTCCTGCCTAACTACTGGCCAATCAGCGTTTTATTAAAATACAAGTAACAAATCTTTTCAGGGTACAAGATCTTTGTCCCATAGCATGTGTGTGTGTGTGTTTTCACGTGCTCTGTATATGTGTGTGTGTGTGTGTTTTCACATGCTTTGTATATGTATGTGTGCATATGAAACAGTTCACCTGGGGTGTCCTCCTCTGCCACACTTTACCTTGTTTATGTTTGTTTGTCATTTAGGTTTTAGTAGCTGGCCAGGAAACCTCTAGCTTCTGCAGTTTATACCCTCCCCCAACTTTTTCCACGGGCGCTGAGATCAGAACTGTGGTCCTCATGTTTGTACAGCATGTACTTTACCCAATGAACTGTCTCCCCAACTACGCAACCCCTGTTTTGACATATTTGGTTGTTATGTCAATCTGTGTATCTTGTGTGCTCATGAGGTGACACATTTGTTAAGGTATTTCACATACTGCCTGATGTGTTATGCCCACAGTCCACGTGGTGAAAGGAGAGACTTCATTCCCCACAGTTATCCTCTGATACACATGTGTGCAGTGGCATGTGAGTATGAGCACAGACAAAAAAATAATGAGGTAGTAAAACATGTATGTACATGTATCTTTTTATAAGTACAGGGGAGAATAACAAACATTGAAATGGTTGAGAGTCCTGGATTTGTTGCAGAATTTGGCTTCTAATAAGCATGGTGTACACACACACACACACACACACACACATACTGGGGGTGTTCTTTGTTTGTTTTTAGAGATGGGGGGGTCTTACTGTGCAGCCTTGGTCAGCCTGAAGATTGTTCACTGAGACCATCCCTCTGTCTCCTGGTGCAGGGATTATTAAGGGCGTGCACTAACCATGCCCTGCTCAGTTAGCATGTGTTACTTGCAGCTTTTCTTTTGTAAGACTTTTTTAAAAATCCAGTGAATTTGCAGAAAAACTAACCAAGCTTTTCACCTTTTCCTTTTGTCTTTTAGGTGATTCCTGTGGCCTCTTCAGGCTCTCCTGTGGGAGATGTGCCCTTCATCCGGTCGGGGCTGCTGGGCTTCGTAGGACCGGTAGGTGACAGTTTCCTGTTGATTTTGCTACATACGATCTAAACATTTGAACCTTAATTCACAGAATTGCATAATTCTGTATAACTGAAAGTGCCATAGTACCTCTTATCAGCAGTCGCAAGTTGTCCCTCTCCTGTCTTCAGCCGGTCTTGCTACATGGTCCTGGCCGGCTTGCTGAGACCCTGTGTCTGCCACCACACAGGGCACTTGAGTTCTATTTAGAAGATTGCTTAAGGCTGTCATAGGAGCTGGACAGTGCCAGCTTTTTGTCCCAGCACTTGGGAGGAGAGGCAGGAGAATCTCTGAGCTCAAGGCCAGCTTGGTCTACAGAGTGAGTTCCAGGACAGCTAGGGCTACACAGAGAAACCATGTCTTGAAAAACCAGAGAGAGGGAGGGAGGGAGGGAGGGAGGGAGGGAGGGAGGGAGGGAGGGAGGGAGGGAGGGAGGGAGGGAGGGAGGGAGGGAATAATTTGTTACTTGGTAAATGGTATTTACAGGTACTGAATCTAGAGCTGACTAGGACCCGAAAAGTCTTTCTCAAAGGGTACATGATGAGCCCAAGGAATCCATGAGGATGGCAGAGGGCCAGACCACGGGAAATGATGGGTGGTCACTATCTTATAAACTCATCTGTTGTTGTCTCCTTCCTGCCCGCTTTCCTGCTCTCAACTGTTCAACTCCTCTGAGAACGTATAGAATTGACTTTTGCTTCTCTTTCCACCTGGGGTTTGGGTGCCAAGACTCACCCTCTTAGAAACTGTATACACTGAGTGTAACCTCAGCTGTCCTGACCTCCTGTCAGCACCAAATCGTCTCAGATGCCTAGCTCTTTAGCTTGTGACACTGCTGTTGGGGTCTGGGACGGAGCTTCAGCCATCTCTGAAACAGACTGTAGTCCTGCTCTCTAGGGTGACCCCTAAACCCTGACCTAGCTGCCAGAAAGCTATGCCAGCTGAACAACCTCACTGGAAAAGATTTGGAGAAACAGGCATCTCTATTTTAAGATTGTTTTTATTATTTAATTGTACGTGTGTGTACTTGCATAAAGGAGTTGAATGCCGTGGAGTTGGAGTTACAGAACTTGTGAGCCACATGACATGGATGCTGGAGACCACACTCAGCTCCTTCATAAGGCCAGTGTATTCCTAACCACCAGCCTAATCTCAAGCCCCTCTTCTCTGACTGACACCAGCTCTTAACACAGTTGGAAGTGGCTGGCTCCCCACTGGCATTGTAGGTGGACCAAAGCTTCATCTGCATAGAGATTCTGCCTTTCTGTTTGTAGTCCAGTAACTCTGGGCCACTGCACTGTGCTTAGAAAGTTAATGAGTGACATTCATATGGAGATAATACTGGCTCATTGAGTAGATGTCAATAGGCCAAGCCTTGGGACTAACTTACTAGGAGGGAGGCCATGGAATGTTCCCACAGTGCCAGCTGCTCTGTTGTCCTGGGAAGAAGACCTGCAGCAGTCTTGGGCCTTTTTCTCCATCTGCTCCTGCTCTTGCCTGATGGAAACAGTGGTATCCTTCCATGCTCGACACAACTTTTTAGAGATTAAAATTACTTGACTTCCCTCTAATTCCAGTAGTCAGCGAACATGAACTAACCCATATACCCATGGCCAGAAAAGTAAATGACACATGGTTGTAGTTTCTTCCTTGTGAAATTCCCCTCTAAGAATATAAATGAGTTCATCACAGACTGTAAGACCTCAGTGCGTGCTAACTAGTGACTCAACTAAACCTAATGACTTGAGTTCAATCCCTAGGACCTATTGACAGAAGTTTCTGTCCCACCAGGTCCCACAGCCATTTGGTCCCAAATAATCACACAGATGTCTACATTAATCATAAGCTGGTTGGCATAGTAGCTCAGGCTTCTTACTAATTCTTACATCTTACATTAACCCATTATTTTTGTATGTTTTAGCCACATGGCTTGGTACCTTTTTCAGTAAGGCAGCCACATCTTGCTTCCCCTATGTCTGGGTGACAACTGCAGACTGAGCTTTCCTCTTCCCAGAATTCTCCTGTTCTCATTGCCCGATCTCTACTTCCTGCCTGGTCACCCCACCTATACTTCCTGTCTGACTACTGGCCAATCAGCATTTTATTAAACAAGTACAAGAAACAAATCTTTACAGGGTAAATCCATTGTCCCACATCAAGGACATCAGGTGGAGGAGAGATCTGGCACTTTTGAGTTCTCCTCTGACTCCACAAGCATGCCTATGCCCACCCACACATGCACACACAAGAGAAATGGTGTGACTTTTAAACAGACTTCCTTGACTCAAAAATGCCACTTTCTCACTGATTCCAGAGGGTTTCTTTAAAAAAAAAAAAATCCAATTGATGTGGTTTTAATCCACATTCAATCCCACATGTCTTTAATCCCAGCATTCAGATGGCAGAGGTTGGCAGATCTCAGTGAGTTTGAGGCCAGCCTGATCTATCTAGTGGTTTCCAGGACAGCCATGACTACACAGTGAGACCCTGTCTTGGGGGACTTGGGGAAATATAAATAAATAAATAAATAAATAAATAAATAAATAAATAAGGATTTGCTGAAGGAGGTGGAGACAGGAGGATCACGAGTTCAAGGCCAGTCTGGGCTACACATTATATATATATATATATATATATATATATATATATATATATATATATATACTATTACATTGTTTTCTTTAATGTAAACACACGGGTTTTTTGTAGTGTTGGGGATTGAACTGTGTACATGCCTTAGAGGTATTTTTCTTAGCCGTGTTTTTTTTTAATGAGATTTACTTCAAAGCTGGAGATGTAAAGTGTCTTACCCATTAACCATGGAAATGAAGGTTAAAGAAATCATTGTTAACTTTCAGGGTAGCTTGGTGTTTGTGGTTGGGAAAATGGATGGATTGCTCATGGTTAGTGGTCGGAGACACAACGCTGACGACATTGTCGCTACGGGACTGGCTGTCGAGTCCATCAAGACCGTCTATCGAGGAAGGTAAGTGCTGCACAAGACGATGTCACCACTTTGGGGTCGTCTGCTGTGCTTTCTCTAGACGCTTCTTCCAGTTTCTTAGGTTGGCTTGGGTTCAAACGACAGAAGCCTGACTTTAAATATCTGGCTTACAGGGTTTGGTCTCTAAGTGACTGAGAAGAGTAAGATGGGTATCAGAGCCTGTGACTCTTTGAGTTCTGAAGATGGAGGAGAATTGAAGAAAGAACATTGCCCTCCCATACTCTGCAGAAATGCAGACCTAAGAATTCTTCCTCTCATTTCTTACCCAATTGCTGTATTGTCCATGTGCAGATTGACATGTCAGCTAGTGTTGAGAATCCAGGTTCTGTGGACAAGGCCAGGCCTTTCCTTCTGTTTACTAATGCAAGAAGAGGTATTCCAGCAGTTCAGTCTCCTACAGGGGTCTGGTAGGGTTATTTTTGTTTAGTTTTTGCACAAGAACATTTTGATACACATGTATGATGTGCTTGGAGCATGTGTCTCCTTATCCCTCCTTTCCTGACCTGAGTTGCATAAGAAGTAAGAAAATATGAAGATATTACAAAGAACCAGTTCCTGAACTATGTGGTTTTCCGTAACTGTGTGGCTCTTAGGAATGGAGGAGCTCCTGGGCCCTAGACCCACTGTGTGTGGTCACAGTTGTGTCCTTGGGCACAACACAGTGGCAGGCAGGTAGTTAATATCCCATAACTGCTGTGGAGGGAGGGCGGGACTCATGCTGGCAAAGCAGCGTCTTTGCTCTCCAGTCCTTCCCCACCCTTCCTGCATTCATTCAGCAAACACTCCCTGGCGGCAGCTATACGCTGCTTTTCTGGGTGCTCTGACAGGGAAGGAAACAGGTTATGTGTGTGCCCTCATGTTCTCACGACAAACACAGGAGCCAGGCAAATGGCCACATAGATGGCACCGAGGGGGTCATGAGTGCTGTGGGGTGACCACCTGCAGTGGCCTGGGGACGCCTCACTAGTAAGGGGACATTTGAGCGCAGACCTCCCCTAGATCCAACTCCATCCCCCCCCCTTGGCCTCAGTCTTCCTCACTCCCTTGCCCATGTCTGACTTCCGCTCCACTCTCTGCTTCACCACTCTGCTCCAGGCACACTGGCCTTCTTGCTGTTCCTCAAACCTGCCAAGCTCGTCCCTACCTCAGAACCTTTCCGCTTTCCGTTCCTTCTGCCCGGAATCCTCTTCCTCCAGATCTCCGCGTGGCTCACGTCCTCACCTCATTCAGGTCTCTGCTCCAGTGTCCCCTCCCCAGGGAGGCGCTCCCCCAAGCATCCATATCCCACTCTGCTGGGCACCCCACTCCACCAGTCCTGCCCCAGGTGCTTCCTGGTGCACATCACAACATGGCTTCATTATCTGTGTGTTGATTGGTTCTGTCTGTGACACGTGAGCATCACAAAGACAGGAACTGTGTCTTCTTTACCATTCTGTGGGGCTTAATTCGTGTTGTCTTCATTTTTGTTTCAAGTGAACCATTCGACCCTGGTTTGGTGATGATGGCACCTTTCTCTCTACTGCTCATGTGTGGGTGGTATGTCGGGACGGCTCCTCTTCACTTCCAACTCAGGAAAGCAAACAGGATGGTTTTGAAGGGAGACTGATGTGTCTGATCTGTCTCTCTTAGAATTGCTGTGTTTTCTGTGTCTGTATTTTATGACGAGCGCATTGTGGTGGTGGCAGAGCAAAGGCCCGATGCGTCTGAAGAAGACAGCTTCCAGTGGATGAGCCGTGTGCTGCAGGTGAGCACTGGGTCTGTGCCAGGTCACAGGTGGCTGTGACTGCCGCCTACCAGATATGCTGTCTTTCAAAATTATGTTTGAGGGCTAGAGAGATGGCTCAGTGGATAACAGCATTGGTTGCTTTCCCAGAGGTCCTGAGTTCAAATCCCAGCACCCGTACAATGATTTACTGGGTGGTGGTGGCACACACCTTTAATCCCAGCACTGGGGAGGCAGAGGCAGGCGGATCTCTGTGAGTTTGAGGCCAGTCTGGTCTACACAGTAAGTTCCAGGACAGCCAGTGCTACACATAGAAACCCTGTCTCAAAACAAACAAACAAACAAACAAACAAACAAAAAAAAAACAGAATAAAACAAAAAGACCAAAATAAAAGTTGTGTTTCAGACTTTGATGTGCAGGAAGTGAGATGTGTTCATGCCCACTCTCCTTCCTGCCTCTCCCACTTTCTCCGTATCTCCCAAACACCTTATTTGTTTCATGCCCGTGTGTTTACTACCCATGAAGCTTTTGGCTGCCCTCTGTGGCACGCATCTCTGAAAGTAATCGTTGTCAGTAGGTAACCTCAGTCTTGCCATACCATGTGTGTAGAGGGTTCAAGCACATGTAAGTGAGAGAGCTTTTCTGTGGAGCTGGCGGAGGTGGGTAGATGGACCAGTGTTGTGCCTGTCTTGCGAGACTCCCAAACAAGACCACCACAGAGCTGGTATCTGAGGTAGGGATTTACTGAATACAAGCTTTCATCCTGCACTCAGACGTGGTGGGTGGAGGAGAATGGCCCTGAGCCTCTGGGTTTGTTTTTGTTTGTTTGTTTGTTTGTTTGTTTCAAGATAGGGTTTCAGAGCTTTGGAGCCTGTCCTGGAACTAGTAGTTCTTGTAGACCAGGCTGACCTCAAACTCACAGAGATCCATCCGCCTGTCTCTGCCTCCCTAGTGCTGGGATTAAAGGCGTGCACACCACTGCTCAGCTGGGTTTGGGGTTTTTTAAACGGAAAAACTGCAAGCAGGGTGGCCCAGCCTTGGCGGTTTAGAATTGGTAAGGGCATGCAAGGAACCTTTGAGTTCGTAGGCTGGGGTCTAGGGGAATTTCAAACAATGGTTATCAAAAAAATCACAAGGAGGGGCTGGAGAGATGGCTCAGTGGTTAAGAGCATTGCCTGCTCTTCCAAAGGTCCTGAATTCAATTCCCAGCAACCACATGGTGGCTCACAACCATCTGAAATGAGATCTGATGCCCTCTTCTGGCCTGCAAGCAGACACACAGAATATTGTATACATAATAAATAAATAAATATTTAAAAAAATATTTTAAGAAAAATCACAAGGACATTTGTAGCCTGCGAGTGTTGTTCACCCAAATTTCTCACTGGTTGTCTCACCCAGGTGGGGTCGCCCTGACCAGGGTCCTGGCAGTTAGTAGCCTTTTTTGGAATATTTATGCCTTTGTTGGAGCTGAGTTCATCCCCTGGTTAAGTCCTGAGTTCTTTCTCAAAATGGAGTTTGTTCTGCTCCTTCACCTTGAGGGTAGGAAGAAGACTTGTGCTCAGTGTTGAGAATGTGTTTTTAGTGGAAACTGGCTATGAGAGTGTAAGGAACCAAGTCTCCATCTGTCAGCACCGTGGGTGGAAGCTGGTGACTTCAGAACTCGTCCCCCGACCTGTAGAGATGGAGCAGGGTCTCTTTAAGGACAAGTGGATTGAGTGAGGTCACCAATGGAAGTGCCTGGTCTGCCCTCACTAGACAGTGGTGATCTTATTAATATAAAACGCTGATAATATTACCCACTGTGAGTCCCACGCAGGCTGAGACTTCTCTGTCTTTTTTATTCTCCACTCAGCCCCCAGAGCTTGAGAGCGATGCTAGCGTGTAGCATAGTACCATTCAAAAATACTTGTTGGCTAAATGTACAGTCCAGAGCAAGCTGGCCCGCCCTCCCAGTGACAACTCTGACGTGCTGGACGTGTTTCCAGGGCTGTGACTTCTCTGCCTAGGGCGCTTAGCCTTCTGCACAGTCCCTTAATAACATAGAAATGATGCAGACACAAAATGAGAGTCAGCACCGGACAATTTCAGGTTTCTTTCTCTTCTCAGAATACGTTATTCTGAATTATTAGCTAGTCTACAGGCAGGCTGTTTGTAGTACAGAAACGAAAAGAACTGCTGGGTACAGTATATGCCTTTAATCTCAGCACTCAGGAAGCAGAGGCAAGCAGATCTCTGTGAGTTCAAGGCCAACCTGGTCTACAAAAGTTCCAGAAGAGCCAGGGCTGTTAAACAGGGAAACCCTGTCTCAAAAAACAGAAGACAACAAAACAGAAAGAAAGGAACTAGGTATGATGCACATGTCTTTATCCCAGCACTCTGGAGGCAGAGACAGGCGGAGCTCTGAGAGCTGAGTTCGAGGACAGCAAGGGCTACATAAAGAGACCCTGTCTCAAAAACAAGCCAACAAATCAGAGGACATAATCTGAGTATAAACCAGGCTAAAATACTGTGAAGACTGTAGGATTGGGCTGATACCTGGTTATCTGAAAGGTGGCGGCAGACGTGCAAAGATTGATTTTAGTCAGGTATGGCAGTATGTACTGTAACCCAGCACTTGGAAGGTGAGGTTAGAAGGTGAGGTGAGAATTTAGAGTTCAAAACCACCACATTAAACACTGTCACCAAGGAACAATAGTAAGGCCTAGAGAGAGGGCTCATGGGATCTTCCAGAGGACCTGGGTTGGAGTCTCAGCCCCCAGGCTGACAACCATCTGTGACTCCAGTGCACCCATGGGCACCATTCATACACTTGGTACACACGCATACATATAGGCAAACATCCACATACATAAAATAAAGAATTAATTAAATGAAAAAGAGTGAGAAGGGCTCTGCTGGTAAAGGCAGTTGCAGTGCAAGCCTGATGACCTCAGGTCAGTCCTGGGGACCCATTTAAAGGGGGGAAGAGAGAACAGACTCCTCTAAGCTGCCTTCTGCCCTCCTCAGGAACGCTGTGCTGTGTCATTTGCATGTGCATGCACACACATACACACCATCACAGTGGCACCACCATACCCATCCACACAGGAGATTTTTTTCTTTTTTCTAATTCTGTAACTTTATTTGATATTCATTGAGTTAGTTCTCATCCCAGGACTAATTCTGTAACTTTATTTGATATTGAGTTAGTTCTCGTCCCAGGTCACTGTAGAGGTTTTAATGTGGTTGTAGGACACAAGTTGCTGACATGAAGAGCTTGTCTGGTGAGTCCTCATCCTCATTTCATTTTTCTGGACAAACATACGGGATACAGTGTGGACCATTTCTTATTCTTTTAGACCAGATGAGCCTGGTGTCAGCGTGCACCCCTGAAGTTCCCTTTGCTTCATCGCACATTTCTGGATTTCTGGAGGGCCTGAGGGGCGTGTTTCTTGAAGCCCTCCATGGGTGTGCTCATGAATGTTGATGGTGTATTCTCGGTCACCTCTTTGTTGATGGCAGAATGTTGATGGTGTATTCTCGGTCACCTCTTTGTTGATGGCAGAATGGCTCATTTTCTTTCTTCTGCCAGACCCAAGTTGGAAAGGAAGGGCTCGAAGGATTGTAGGAAGGAAAACCGGGTGGCTGGTATCACTTCCAGATCACAGGGAGGTGGAGAGTGGAGGTGTAAACAGGCATATTTGGGGACTTAGTGATCTACCAGACTCCCACCTGGGATGGATAGAGAGGCACCCTGCCGAAAAATTATGGGCTCTGTCAGGATATATCAAATGTTCTCAAAGTAATCTCCCTGTTTTTCTTTGTGTTTTTCCAGGCAATTGATAGCATCCATCAAGTAGGCGTTTACTGTCTTGCTCTGGTGCCTGCCAACACATTACCAAAAACTCCACTAGGAGGAATCCATATATCTCAGACAAAACAGCTCTTTCTGGAGGGATCTCTGCACCCGTGTAATATCCTCATGTGTCCACATACATGTGTGACGAACTTGCCCAAACCCCGACAAAAGCAGCCAGGTAATAATCTAGCTTCTAGCTGTGACATTACAATGCAGCTTTTTGAAGGCAAATTCTTTCAGCGCCGTGGTGCGTCGGTTTAGGCTCTGTGCAGAGATAACAAGAACAGCATACGCTGCCCAGCAGCCAGGAAGACGGCTGCCTGTGGGAACGCTGCCCTGGCTGAACGTTTCTCCTCTTCTGAGTTTGCCACGATGGTCAGTGTCCCCCTAGGAGAAAGGGGTAAAGCGCGTCCTCTGGTGACAAGAGCAGCTGGTTTTCCGTGGGTGCCCACTAAATGCCATGCACTGGCTCTGCATCTTACGTGTGTGATCCTGAGTGTGAGCCGTGTGCTCGCTCTTAGTATCATTGTAACACACTGACTTTCTGCGGGAATTTCATGCCTAGAGCTACTCCTTCTCTCATAGCTGCTGAGGTTTGGTGTGGGCCTATCTTACCTCTGGGGAATAGGCATCTTCCGAGTTATAACCGGAAAATAAACAGCATGCTTTATGTTGGCCATTTTCAAGGTACAAACCAAAAGAATATGAATTGCCACATGGAAAAGAGAAGAAACACAAATCAGTTTCACCTTCTTGCCTGATTTCTCAGCAGACAAATGTCACGGGGCTGGGTGGAAAGCTAAGGTACTGATGTGACCGATTGATAGGCAGTCCTCTTTAAACATATGTCAAATTCAGTTGATGTCCTGTCTCAAAAAATTAAGAAGTCAGCCGGGCAATGGTGGCGCACGCCTTTAATCCCAGCACTCGGGAGGCAGAGGCGGGCGGATCTCTGTGAGTTCGAGACCAGCCTGGTCTACGGAGCTAGTTCCAGGACAGGCTCCAAAGCCACGGAGAAACCCTGTCTCGAAAAACCAAAAAAAAAAAAAAAAAAAAAAAAAAAAATTAAGAAGTCATGGCGTGGTGGCATACACCAAGACAGTGGGATCTCTGAGTTCAAAACCAGTCTGGTCTACATAGTAAGTTCCAGGCCATCCAAGGCTACACAGTGAGGCCTTGTCTCAATGAAAGAGATGAGGAGGGACTTAAAACTGGCATGGCTTTGCTAGATGTGCTGACACCTTTTAGCCTCTTGTCTGCTTAGAAACATCAAAGCCCAAACCAGGCCTCTCCAGTGCCCCCCTCTGCCCCCGGCCCCTACCCTGCATGGTGAGTAGAGGGAAAGAAGACAATGGGAGGACTGGAAAGGAAGGTGTGGCATTTGAGTCTATTTTATGAGGTGGCCGTTACTGACAGGTGAGCAGCGTGTGCAGTGATGAGGTATGGGATGCTTGCATGACCCTGCACTGCTCTAAAGTGGAGAAGTCGGTCACCGTGCTCGCTGTGGTCCACCGTCCCAAAGTCCTATCCCGCCCTCGGCCAGACCGTTAGAACTACCCTATCTTAGTGACAGTGGGCTCTGCTCGTGGAAATGAAGGGGTTATGGAGGCTAGCATTCTAGTTTTTGTGTTTGTTCATTGGTCTTTTGTTGGTTGGGACTACTGTTGTAATACGAGAAAGTCTGGATCAAGAAGGTTGTGTGGTTGATTAAGAAATGTAAGGAGCTGGAGAGATGCCTGAACACTAAGAGTCTTTGCTGCTTCTCTAGAGGATCTGTATTCAGATTTGAGCGTTTGTACAGGCGACTCACAACTGCCTGTAACTCCAGCCTCTAGGATTAACACCGTCTTCTGGCCTCTATTAGGTACCCACACATATGGCACATGCGTGCACTCACACACATAAAAATGAAACAACAGAAATGGAGTATCTTGACACACATTTCCTACATAGGCATATAGCAGCTACATAAAATGCACTTCCTGCAGCAGGATGGATTCGATTCCCAGCACTGAAGAAACACAGACCTGTTCAATCTCTTCTTCATCCTAAATCTTATTGCTTTATTATGAATAGAATCCTATTTTAAGTAGCAGTATAAGATTTTTTTTAATTTATTTAATTTTTTGAGATAGGATTTAAATGTGGTGGGCCTTAAATTCACGGTCATTATGCCTCAGCCTCCTAAGTGCTGGATTACATGCATGCTCACCCTGATAAACATATGATTTTTTTAATGAAATCATTCATGTTTGAGTAGATGCTTTTAAAATGTTCTTAGAGGTACAGTAGACTTTAAATTTTTCTTTTCTTTTTTTTGTGTGTGTTTTGAGACAGGGTTTCTCTGTGTAACAGCCCTGGCTGTCCTGGAACTCACTCTGTAGACCAGGCTGGCCTTAAACTCACAGAGATCCACTTACTTCTGCCTCCCAAGTGCTGGGATTAAAGATGTGCATCAACACTGCCCAATCCTATACATTTATTTTTATGTGTATTGGTATTTTGTCTGCATTTATGCCTATGCAGCATGTGAGTGCAGTGCCCAAAGCGGCCAGAAGAGGGTGTAGAATCCCCTGAAACTGGGTTATAGATGTCTGTGAGCCATCTTGTGGGTGCTGGGAATTGAACACAGGTCCTCTGTAAGAACATCAGTGCTGGGGCTGGAGAGATGGCTCAGAGGTTAAGAGCACGAACTGTTCTTCCAAAGGTCCTGAGTTCAATTCCCAGCAACCACATGGTGGCTCACAACTATCTGTAATGAGATCTGGTGCCCTCTTCTGGCCTGAAGGCATACATAGAGGCTGAACACTGTATACATAATAAATAAATAAATCTTAAAAAAAAAAAAAGCATCAGTGCTCTTAACCACTGAGCCAGCGCTCCAGCCTCCTTGTCTTCTAAGGCCACATGGCTATGACAAAGATCACTGTAGTTTGAACATGCTGGCACTGATGAATGGAGAGGGCAGGCGAATAGTGTGGGCGTAAAACATCAGAAAAGTAGTCGCTGGAGAAATGGTTCAGCAGTGTGGAACCAGGCCTGTCTTCCAGAGGATCCAAGTTCAATTCCCACCACTACATGACAACTCAAAGCTGTCTGTAACTCTGGTTTTAGGGGATCTGCCACCCTCTTCTGACCTCCTCAGCCAATGCATGCACATGACATACAAACAGGCAAGAAATCCACATCTAAATAAATAACTGAATTCGTAAGTGTTTTTAATTCAGAAGAGCAGAGAGTTAGGAAGACAAAGATAATGAGTGTCGAGTCAGCCTCACCGAGATGCTGTTGGCTCCAGTCATGGAAAAAACAGAAGCAGAGCCGAGTCTGTTTCTCTTCAGGTGAAAGGTTCAGAACAAGGCAAGCCTGGCGAGGATTGATCAGTCCTCCGCTGTGCTGTGCCACTTCCTGGCCTTTTTGTTGTTGTTGTTTTGTTTTTATCCCTTATTTTGGTTTTTTGAGACAGGGTTTCTCTGTGTAGCTCTAGCTGTCCTGGAACTTCCTCTGTAAACTAGGCTGGCCTGAAACTCAAAGGAATCTGCCTGCCTTCTGCCTCCCAAGAACTGGGATTAAAGCCATACACCACCACCACTTAGCTAAATACTTATTTATTTTTATTTTGTGTGTATGGGTGTTTTGCCTGCATTTATGCCTGTGTACCATGTGTGTTCAGAGGCCAAAAGAGGGCATCAGATTCCCTGGAACTGGAGTTAAATGTGGTGGTTAGTTGCTGTATAGGTACTGGGAACTGAACCTGGTCCCCTGAAATAGCAGCCAGGTGCTCTTAATGACTAAGCCATTCCTCCAGAATCTTTTTGTTCTGGTGACTTGTTACTGAACTATTGCTATAGGTGTGCTGCATGACAGTAGCCTTTGAAATAGCAGGCATTTGCTTTTCCCTCTTGGAGTCTACATAAGCTGAAGGTCACACTCAGAATTTGCCATTGTTCTCTTTGGAATGGGCTGTGGCCTGAAGTCCCAGCAGTCTCAGCTCAACCTCCTTACTACTGGATTTGCTAGTATAAGCCACTATGCCCAGTATGGGCAGTACTTTTCACAGGAAACATGACTGAAACGGGATGTCCAGCCAACCCACACAAATGTGGTTAGGGTGTCTATTTCTGTCACCACCTCCTACTGTTTCTTGTCTAGAGCAAGTCAGACCATGTCCAGCAAGTCAGTGTAGCCAAGTAGCATCCGGTGTGAGTGCAGCTAAGAAAAGGAGGAAGGTTCTGACAGAAACAACTGTGGCCATGAGTCTCCTTAGCAGCCTGCCTGACCTCTGGCAGTGTTTCTGCATCCTGACCAGCAGAGAGGAGAAAGCTGTAGAGAGAATTCCTTCTCCAAACAGATCTCACGGAAGTTAGAAGTCACGGGTGACCTTTTCTCCCTTGTCTCAAACTAAAGAATGCAGTCTATTTCAGGGTGTGTACAGACAATCTGGGTTGTCAGCAACTCTGAGTTCAAGGCCAGAGTAGTCTTCAGAGAGTTCTGGGTTGGCACAGTAAGAACTTGTCTAGGAAAAAGAAGAAGCAGATAGAAAACTGTGTTGTGTTATCGAGAGAGAATAGTAGGTAAAGTACGGTGTTGGCCTCAGGGAACTTTGAAAGTCTTTGTGGGAAAGGTGAGGGAGTGTCCTGGGAACTGCCTCCTGCCTCTCCATTCTCACTCTGACCCATCTGCTCAAGAACTGCACCCAGAAGACCCTTGTTCATGTGCTGCTGCTGTGGAGAGACACGTGACCACGGCAACTCTTATAAAGGGAAACCTTTAATTGGGCTCACTTACAGTTCAGAGGTTTAGTTCATTATCGTCGTGGCAGGAAACACGGTGGCATGTGACAGACATGGTGCTGGAGAAGGAGCTGAGAGTTCTACATCTTGATCTCAGGCAACAGGAAGTGAACTATGTTCCACACTGGGTGTAGCTTGAGCATGTGAGACCTCAAACCTACCCCCACAGTGACACACTTTCTCCAACAAGGTCACACCTCCTAATAGTGACACTCGCTATGGGCTAAGCATTTGAGCACTTGGGTCTGTGTGTCCAAACCTATTCATACCACCACAGTCTTATACCACAGTCTTTAAGGTGTTACTGCTTAGAGTCCACTTTTTAAATGTCACTCCTGGGGCTAGAGAGGCACTCAGAGGCTGAGGGCAGTTGGTGCTCTTACAGAGAACCCTAGTTCAAATCTCTGCACCACATTGGGTGGCTCACAACTACCTAGTTCCAGGGGATCTGATCCCCTCTTCTGGCTTCTGCAAACATGTACACACACATATACATATATATAAATAATAAAAATAAATCTTTAGAAACAGAAACAGCAGTTCTGTTTATTGCACACTGTAAAGCTAGTTCAGATCATTTTCACAGGTATACGCTGGATCCTTAATATGGAAAGGACTGTTTGGAGAGTGGCATATCTCATTTATTATGCAATTTTATAAGAAAGGATGGTGTCTTAAGATTACTTTGAACACTTTGTAGGCAAGCTGTTCTCCCATCAGAGTGTGGAAACAATCTCCCATCCTCAACTTTTTTATCTTTTATGGCAGACAGTTTAAAATTGCATTTTTTTGTGTGTGTGTATCAAAGGACAATTTGTGCAAGTAAATTTTTTCTTTCATTAATCCTTAAGCTGCTGACAAATAAATTTTTCCTTCAACCATGTTGATCCTGGAGATTAAACTTAGGTCATTAGACTTGTTGAGTCTTCTTGCTGGTCCCTTTTCTTTTCTTTTCTCCCCCCCCCCCCCCCCGCCTCTGGTTTTTCGAGACAGGGTTTCTCTGTAGCTTTGAGGCCTGTCCCGGAACTAGCTCTTGTAGACCAGGCTGGCCTCAAACTCACAGAGATCCACCTGCCTCTGCCTCCTGAGTACTGGGATAAAAGGCATGCGCCACTGCCGCCCACCTTTATTTATTTTTTATTTATTTATTATGTATTCAGTGTTCTGCCGTTACAGATGGTTGTGACCACATGTGGTTGCTGGGAATTGAACTCAGGACCTTTGGAAGAGCAGACAAAGCTCTTAACCACTGAGCCATCTCCAGCCCCTTATTTTTTTTTAATGCATTTTGAAGTAATTACAGACTTACAAAAAATTGTCTACTACTATGAAGTTATGGCATATTCTTTATCCAGTTTCCCTAAATATTCACACACACATATACCTTTTTTTTGAGTTCTCACTGTATAGCATACAAGTGCTGAGAATAAAAGACATTGCATATTAAGCATCATTATTCAGAACCTAATGGCAATGATGGTTTTGTGGTTTGTTCTCCGTTGACTCTAGATTGCAGACATCATGACCTTTTACCCGTACTGTTTGAACACTTTTTCCAAAGAAGCACAGAACTTTCTCCACTTGTTTTATTATAACAGATTTTTCACTCAGGTAGTGTGTAAATGTAGATGAGGCTGGCTGCTTGTTTGTTTTCCAATCGCTCAGACCCGAATAATCACACAGAAATTATTATATTAATTACTACACTGTTTGGTCTGTTAGCTCAGGCTTCTTGTTAACTGACACATCTTAACCCATTTCTATTAATCTGTGTGTCACCATGAGGCTGTGGCTTATCGGGTAAGGTTCTATTCTGGCATCTTTCTCCTTTGGCAGCTACATGGTGCCACTGACTCTGCCTACTCTCTATATTTTTCCAGCCTGGCTATATTCTGCCTTGCCATAGGCCGACGCAGCTACTTTATTAACCAATGTTAATAAAACGCACTCATAGCATACAAGGGGAATCCCACATCATGTCAAGGTTATGTGTTGTATTTGGCTGCCTTATTTTATCTTTAATGCAAAGACAGTTCTGGTGCCAGCAACAGGAAGCTAAGAGAGGACTGTGAGTTTGAGGCTTGCGATTTGGATTTCCTCATTTACTTTTAATAAAAAAAAAAAACTTCTCATTCCCTCTTTTAAAAAATTATGTATGCTTATATGTGTGTATGTAGAGTATGTGCACATGCATGCATTATGGCACACATGTGGAAGTCAAAGGACATGGTTCTAGAGATGGAACTGCTATCAAACTTGGTGGCAAACACCTTTACCCACTAAGCCATTCTCACTGGCCCAGCACTACTCAGATTTCTAATGATCTCGGGCTACATCCTGATAGGTGATCAGTTTCTTGCAGACCAGATACCAGTTACTGTAAGCACTCTTTTTGGGGGTTGTGTTGGTCATAGCAAATAAAGCTGTTTGTAGGAACCGATAGAACTGTGGACTCTGGCCGGGCGGTGGTGGCGCACGCCTTTAATCCCAGCACTCAGGAGGCAGAGGCAGGCGGATCTCTGTGAGTTCGAGACCAGCCTGGTCTACAAGAGCTAGTTCCAGGACAGGCTCCAAAACCACAGAGAAACCTTGTCTCAAAAAACCTAAAAAAAAAAAAAAAAAATTGGACTCTGGAGTACAATTGTCCCCATAGAACCAAGCGCAGTGGCCACCTGTGCCCCTTGTTCCCTCACCCTGAGTCTCCTGCGTCCGTTCTGTTTGTCTCCAGCACTTCCCAACTTTGTTCACAGCATGTATACCTTTTGGTTGCCTTTTGCACTGGAATACAGGCTCTTCGTTCCATGTCTGAAAGACCACATAATCCCTGACGTTGTTGAATGAACTTCTGAACCAGTTTGGGCCAGTCCAGAAACGTTTGGAAGTGTGTAACTTGAGTCTTCACAGGCTTGGTGTCTGCTTCTGTTCACAGGTGTCGGTCCTGCTTCTGTGATGGTTGGGAATCTGGTTGCAGGTAAACGCATAGCACAAGCTGCAGGAAGGGACCTGGGGCAAATTGAAGAGAATGATCTTGTGAGGAAGGTAAGTTCCAGATATGCCAAGTGTCTGCCAGTGAGCTCAGGATAGAGTGCAGATCTGGGTTCATTCCATGAGTCTTTGAGACTTGCTGACCTGAAGTCCTTCTCTCTGCTTTGTGATTTTAGCACCAGTTCCTGGCAGAGATTTTGCAGTGGCGAGCCCAGGCAACTCCTGACCATGTACTCTTCATGCTGCTAAATGCCAAGGTATTGCACTCGCAGGACTGGGGAGGGTTTGTATAGCATGTTCAAGGCCCTAGGTTCAATGGTGATGCATGCCTATAATCCCAGCACTGGAGTTAAACTCATTATCCTCAAACTATGTATATAGGTTACAAGAGACACTGTCTCAACGCAAGCAAACACATGAATAGAATAATTCATGTGTACTAAGAAAGTAAGAAAACATTAAGAAAGAAAGACTCTAAATATGTTTGGTTTAAGTCAATGCTAACATACCCTAAGTACCCGGAACACTGGGAGAGAAAAAGAAATCCATACATGTCTTTAGTTACCAGGGGAGTTTTCTCAAGAGAATCCTTGGCCTGAGGTGATGTTCCAGAGGCCAGGTCTGTGGAGTGTGATGTCCTCTTGACTGTGCTTGTTTGTGCTTGTTTCTTTCTGAACGTCAGCCCACTTCTCCTTCTCTTGAAAGGGAACTACTGTGTGCACAGCCAGCTGCCTTCAGCTTCATAAGCGAGCTGAGAGGATTGCATCAGTACTTGGTGACAAGGGACATCTAAATGCAGGGGACAATGTGGTATTGCTCTATCCACCTGGTAAGTGTTGGACTGGTAAACTGGACTCTGAACTGTTCTGAGATGACATATACCAGGAGAGGAGAGGATGGGAACTTGGGGCCACTGTCTGCTACCACAGAGGCCTGGTGCTCTGCACCACCACAGCTCTGCCTGTGCACTTGCTAGAACTGAGCAGTGGGACGGCTCTGCTGAGAATGTCTGTTTGCAGTCCCTCTGTTTCCATCAGTACCTGCTTCATACAAGGTCCTCAGGCCACATGTGGTAGCACACTGCTGTGATTCCAGTCCTCAGGCAGTAGCAAGGGGAATTAGTTACATAACAAGTTATAGACATATCTAGCCTGAGCTGTTTAACAAGACTTACAAATAGCCAACATTGTCCTAGCCCTCAGGAGGCTGAAGTAGGTAGACCTTTGTGAGTTTGTATGATGAGTTCCAGGCCAGCCAGAACTACGTGGTGAGACCTGTCTCTAAACAAACAACACCAAATAGCCAGGCAAGGAAGCACACACCTAATAATCCCACCCTTGGGAAGTAGAGGTGAAAGGATCAGGTTCATGGCCAGCCTCAGCTACACAGCAAGGAGAAAGCTCAGTAGGTTAAGTGATTGCTACAAAAGCATAAGGGCCTGGGTTTAGAGCCCCAGCATCCATATCCAAAGCCAGGCTTGGGTCAGTGAAGGAGCTTAGTGGGTAAAAGTGCTTGTCATGCCTGATGACCTGATGTTGATCCCAGGAACTCAAGGTAGTAGGAGAGAATCAATTCCCAAAGTTGGCCTCTGACCTCCACATGTACACATACACACACACATACACACACACATACACATACACTAAATAAGTAAGTTTATATTAAAAACAATCCAGGCATGGTGGTATGCACCAGCAGTCCTAACCTTGTAGAGGCAGAGGCAGATGGGTCCCTCAAGCTCCGTGACCATCTCATCATCTAGGCAAATTGGTGAGTTCCAGGTCCAGTGAAAGAACTTATCTCAAAATATAAGGTAAAGAGGCCAAAGAGATGGATCATCAGTTGAGTTCTTGCTACTTTTCCAGAGGACCAGAGTCAGTTCCCAACTTAGTGCCTCACAACTACCTGTAATTCCAGGTTCGATGCTCTGTTCTGGCTTCTGCAGACATCCACGCACATAGGTACCTGCTTAGACACAGACACTCACGTACACAGGCACATGCTTAGACACAAACACACACATGCACAGGTACATGCTTAGACACAGACACTCATGTACACAAGTACATGCTTAGGCACAGACACACACATGCACAAGTACATGCTTAGACACACACACATGCACAAGTACATGCTTAGACACAGACATACACATACACAGGTACATGCTTAGACACAGGCACACACATCCACAGGTACATGCTTAGACACAGACACACACATACACAAGTACATGCTTAGACATAGACACACATCTTGTGGAATAATCATTTTGTACAATGTGAAGATGTGTCTTTTCCAAGACACCTTCTGATTGGTTTAATAAATAGCCGAATAGTTGGACGGTGGTGGTGCACGCCTTTAACCCCAGCACTCGGGAGGCAGAGGCAGGCGGATCTCTGTGAGTTCGAGGCCAGCCTGGTCTACAAGAACTAGTTCCAGGACAGGAACCAAAGCTACACAGAGAAACCCTGTCTCAAAAAAGCAAAAAAAGAAAGAAGAAATAGCTGAATGGCCGATATCTAGACAGGAGTGGATAGGCAGGACTTCCGGGCAGAGAGAAGAAGAGAAGGTGAATGGCCGATATCTAGACAGGAGAGGATAGGCAGGACTTCCGGGCAGAGAGAAGATAAGGTGAATTGTAGTGTGGGAGAGACACGAGAACCCAGAGAGGAAAGTAAAAGTCACGAGCCACATGGCAGCATGTAGATTAGTAGAAATTGGTTAGTTTAAGTTATAAGAGCTAGTTAGAAACAAGCCTAAGCTAAGGCTGAGTTTTCATAATTAATAATAAGTCTCTGTGTCATGATTTGGAGGCTGGCAGTCCAAGAAAGCCTGATACATATGGTGCAACATGGAATGCCAGATGTTGTGATTCTTTTTATCGTTTTATTAAAAAAATAAAACTTGGGGGTGAACATTAGGGATTAAACGAGAGATCTGCGGAACAACTGAAGCACTGTTTTCCTCCTCTCCACTTCCCACTCCTATTCCTCCCCTTGTGCCCTTCTATCTCCCTCTGAGTCTTCCAGGCAACTCTTTGGTCCATCTCAGCCAGCTGAATGTGGACCGGCTCGGAGCATTGAACACAAACAGCTCTCCCCAACACACATGCACACACAAAAGTTTTGAAAAGGTAGAGCACAATGGAGGAGGACAGCCAGCTCCGGCCTCTGACCTCTACCTGCGTGTGCACACACTAGTGTCAGCTCAGGACAGAGGTGTGCATAGCATGCCCTGTTGCCTGCTGAGCCGTCTCACTAGCCCAATAGTCAGAATTCTAAGGGAAAAAATTTTGGGGGGTGGGGTTTGTTCGCAGACTGGGTTTCTTTGTGTAGCTCTGGAGTCTCCTGGAACTGTAGACCATGCTGGCCTTGAACTCACAGAAATCCGCCTTTCTCTAACTCCTGACTGCTGAGATGAAAGGCTCCACCACTGCCGGGCTCTAAGTGAAATATTTGAATTGTAAGATTGACACAAGACAAACAAAGATATTTGCATTCCCCTTCTGTGTCCCTTCTGTCCCCTCACTGGTATGCCTAGGCTTCATCGGTACTCTGTCCCCAGTGCTACATTTCACCGTATCCTGCTCTTTTCTCCCTCTCCTCCACTTTTTCTGTTGTTCTTTCTACACTGTTCATTTGTGTGAACACTAATAAGAATGCCTAGGAGACTGTCTGCTCTAGGAGGGATGTATCCTGTGTGTTTGCATGAAGTTCTCTTCCATCTGTCAGTAATGAGGTGGCAGGTCCCCAGTACTTCCTGAGGCTCCCAGGCTGCACTCGTTGACCCACAGTGTCTAAGAAATCCAGTTTTGCTGGGCGGTGGTGGCGCATGCCTTTAATCCCAGCACTCGGGAGGCAGAGGCAGGAGGATCTCTGTGAGTTCGAGGCCAGCTTGGTCTACAAGCACTAGTTCCAGAACAGGCTCCAAAGCTACAGAGAAACCCTGTCTCGAAAAAATTAAAAAAAAAAAAAAAAAAAAAGACATCCAGTTGCTTTTCTTGCAACAGCCTTTGAGCAAGGAAAGCTTGACAGTTCCTCCCTGTCCTTATTTCCTTAGTTAAAATCCTTGATTTCTGCAACCATTTTTCCCAAGTAATAGAAAATAAAAATCTTCTAAGAGCTCACGTCTCACCTTGAGGATGTACTCAGAGGCACAACACGTGCTAGCCCTGTCACAGCTCTGGGTTCCGTTGCTGGACCACCCAAATATATTTGTGTGGATATATTCCTTCCTTGTTTCCTGGGCCTCTTTATATAGTTTAAATTGTTTCCTATGCTTCCTTCTTTCTTTACTTATTTATTGTTGTGTTGTTGTTGTTTTAAAGATGGTCAGACTGGCCTTTAGCTATCACTACGTAGTCTAGGCTGATCTTGAACCCTTGGCAATATGCCTGCCTCAACCTCTCAAATACCAAGTGTGAGCCACCATGCCAGACTTTTTAGTTTTTGATAGGGTTCCTCTTGTGTATTTCCAACTGTCCTGAAACTCACTCTGTAGACCAGGCTGGCTTTGAACTCACAGAGATCTGCCTGCCTCTATCTCCAGGAGTGCTGGGATTAAAGGTGTGCATCACCATCGCCCAACAATGCCAGACTTACTATTTTTCTTAATTATTGGAATTTATTCTGTCAGGGTTTTGTTTGAATTGTGGTCAAATAATGCACGTGAGCCAGGTATGGTGATGCTCGCCTGTAATTTCAGTGTTTGAGAGACTGTGTCAACACCAAATGAAGCTGAGTGGCAGTGGCCTTTAATCCCACTACTTGTGAGGCAGAGGCAGGCGGATCTCTGTGAATTCAAGACCAGCCTGATCTACAGAGAGAGTTCTAGAACATTCAGGACTGTTATACAAAGAAACCCTGTCTTGAAAAAACAAAACAAAACAAAACAAACTCAACACCAGATGAATAACTAGCTCACACACCTGTCACATGGGTTCAGTTTCTTGCGGTAGCAGCGGCTAAGTGATTCCCCTGACAGTGCCCTTTGTCTTGCAGGCATCGAGTTAATCGCTGCATTCTATGGCTGCCTGTACGCAGGGTGTGTACCTGTGACTGTGCGCCCCCCCCATGCTCAGAACCTCACTGCCACATTGCCCACGGTGCGCATGATCGTTGACGTAAGTTCTTTCTATATCTGTGTCTACCCCATTTCATAGAATCACATTCAGACAGCTAAGAACTCCGATAACTTCCTGCTATATAGTGCCAAGTTGTCACATTTTTCTCCTAAGAAGTCTCCCAGCTTGGTGTGGTGTGGTGTGGTGTGTGTCTGTGGTCCCAGCACTCCGGAGGTAGATATACAAATGAGAGTTGTAGGCTAGCCTGGGCTATGTAGAGAGTCTATGTCCAAAACAAAGAAATAAACAGGCAAACAAAACCAGACTAACAGCTGTTCCCTTTTCTGACCAAAGTGGCCATGATCGTTCAGTGAATGGGAGAGCGATGGTCGAGGGTTGGGATGGTGCCTGTCGGTAGAGTAGAGCAGGGCTCAGTGATTTCCCGTAAAGCTCGCCCCTCCTCCCGTCTCAAAACAAGGGATGATCTGGCTGACTTGTTTTTATTGCATAAGAACCAGTGTAATTTTGCATGTCAAGTCCTCCCAGTCAGGTCACTTTGGGTTAATTTTGTATGTTTGGCATTAAAAGGTGCGTCGGGGGAGGGGCTCCCTGAGCTCCACCCCAGCTGAGAAGTTGATGGCTGTCAGAGGAATGGAAGTTGCTTTTCTTTAGGAGTGTGGCCACTGATAGGTTCCCATGTCCCAGTGATTGACCCATGCCTGTGTGCAGATGGGCAGCACTAGCTGGACTCAGTAGCTTAAAAGGAAGTTAATCAGCTGGGCAGTGGTGGTCGTGCACGCCTTTAATCCCAGCACTCGGGAGGCGAGGAAGGCGGAGCTCTGTGAGATCGAGGCCAGCTACAAGAGCTAATTGCAGGACAGGCTCCAAAGCTATAGAGAAACCCTGTCTTGGGGGCGGGGGCAGATAATTAAGTAATGAGAAATTATAGAAAGGGCATGAAACTGGGAGGGAGATTAGATACGGGGACTTGGAGGAGATGGTGAGGTGAACATAATCAAGACAGTGTATTTGCATATGGAGTTTCGAGAAAAAAATAAAGATGGAACTTTTAAAAAACTGTACAGGGCCGGAATATGACTCAGTGGTTGAGAGATTGTTAAGCCTTAGCAACACCAGAATAAACAAAATGCCCTGAATTTTGTCCTAGGGTTGATAGAAAGTTTTACAATATATGAGAATTGAAATTGAATAAATCTCTATTGTGTCATATTCTGAGACCTTTAACAGAAGGCAGCCTGGGCCAGTGCACTGACTGGCATTTGTTTCTCCAAGAGCTGTTGCTGTGTCAGCAGCTTCAGCCACAGCATAGAGCCACGCTCATCACAGATGATTTCATTACATTTTAATTCAGCAAAAATGTCCTTGTTAGCTCATACAGAGAGGCCTGGGGAAGCGCTGGGAGTTTCTTTCTGTTGACGCACTTTGTGGGTGAAAGTAGGTCATTTTGCTCTTCCTGCATAGCTGAACAGAGCCCGTTTGTGTGGGCACTTCGATCTGGATCCATGGCCAGATTGGTGTGCACCATAGGTCTGGATTGCACACACCAGTTCCGAATGTACCCACTATCTCCTCCCATTCCCTAAGCACTACAGAGTCCACGTCTTGGTTTATTAGGTCTTTATGAAGATTAGGATTGCAGGGTCCTTCCTGAGAGTATGACCGTTGTAGGCAGCAGCCCCTGTTAAAAATGCCTGGGAGAATTAAGCATGCCACATTTTCAGAAATAAAATCACAAGAGGGAAAGAATGAAACAACCCTGGCTGGTATGGCGAGCAAGCTACTTCTAGGAGCAGACAGCGCTAAGCCTTCTGGTATTTACTGCTGTCCCTTTGTTTCTAGGTCAGCAAAGCAGCGTGCATTCTCACCACTCAGACTCTGATGAGGTTGCTGAAGTCTCGAGAGGCAGCAGCAGCTGTGGATGTGAAAACCTGGCCAACTATCATTGACACAGGTGAAAGGAGTTGTCCAGACCTGCTACCATTCACTACCAGAGGTTTCCTAGAATCTCACACATTTGCACAGCTTTGGTGTTGTGACACCTTCATTGTCTGCTCACGGAGCAAAGCCAGATACCCCGTGTGTACTACCAACATGGAGGACACAGTAAAGCTACGTCCAAGAACTAGCCCATCATATGCTAAGTGCTCTCCAAACAAAGTATCTTGCTGAATGTGATTGCTATATCTATAATCTCAGGACTCTAGAGACTGAGGCAGGAGGATTATTAATTCAAGCCCAGGCCTTGCCACAGCGTAAGACCCTGTCTCGGGGTGGGTAGGGGGAAGGCAAATGGTGTTTCAGCATTGCATTGGCATCCTCCGAAGGTATCTGTATCTGGTTATATTTTATCGCCAGATACATGAGACGGGCTGGAGAGGTAGTTCAGTTGGTAGCTGTGGAAGAGTGAGGAGCTCCCTTTGATCTCCAGGAACCATATAAACAGCTGGGCACAGAGGTCTCGAAACAGGACCCTAGAGCTTGCTGGCCAGTCTAGCCTAAGTGGGAAGCCCCAGGTCCTAGTGAGAGAGAGAGAGACCCTGTCTCAGAAAAACAAGGGGTATGACTCCTGAGAAATGACACCCAAGGTTGACCTCTGGCCTCCAGTGGCACATAGACACATACACACACACACACACACACACACACACACACACACACACACACACACACTATTAAGACAGTCTGACCCTTGACTTGGTAGATGTGTTGTAATTTAAACAAGGGACTAGAAGTTAAAGACCTGGGCTCTATCTTGAGCTTCATAAATTGCTATGTAACCCCATTCTAAAATACTGTTGCTGTACCCCAAAATATCAAATTATCCAATGTGTTGAATGATATGAAAACCAGAATGTTAGCCAGGCGTTGGTGGCGCATGCCTTTAATCCCAGTACTTGGGAGGCAGCGGCAAGCAGATCTCTGTGAGTTCAAGGCCAGCCTGGTCTACAAGAGCTAGTTCCAGGACAACCAGGACTATTACACACAGAGACTTTATTTAATTGGGCAGTGGTGGCAAATGCCTTTAATCCAAGCACTTGGGAGGTGGAGACAGGAGGATTTCTGTGAGTTTGAGGCCAGCAAGTGAGTTCCAGGACAGCCAGGGCTGTTATACAGAGAAACTCTGTCTTGAAAAATGGGGGAAAAAAGATTGTACATGAATTTTAGTGATATTCAATCAGATTCAGATATGGGAATAGCTGGAGAACTGGGGGAACAGGGAGAGTGGGGTTCTACACGTAGACAGGACTTAAATACTGCTGCTGCTCTTGAGAATTCTCTCCAGGTTGGACAATAATATAAAGTGAGGCACGTAGAGCTTGGTATAATGTCCAGCTGTAGTGTGGGGCCATAGTGGTAACACATAACCAGAGATAGCCACCCAGTGACATGGAGATTTAAAATTCACGATGGTTTCTTAATCCAGAAACCAAAGGACTACCAAGGGGCATAGTTGAGCTAGGGACATCTTGATATTCTTGGTTTTGACTTGAAAATCTGGGATAAGGGCAAGCTGTCCTACCATATCTAGTTTTCTGGAGTCCCGGAAGTGAGCCCTGCTTGGGGCTCTGCATGTCAGGCGATTGTAGGCGTTTAAATGAGTGGAAGAAAAGAATTCCAAATTCTAGGGGAGGGAGCTGTCTAACTTCTTTTTTTTCTTTTTTCTGTTTTTTTTTTGAATTTTCGAGACCGGGTTTCGCCGTAGTTTTTGGTTCCTGTCCTGGAACTAGCTCTTGTAGACCAGGCTGGCCTCGAACTCACAGAGATCCGCCTGCCTCTGCCTCCCGAGTGCTGGGATTAAAGGCGTGCGCCACCACCGCCCAGCAGCTGTCTAACTTCTTAAGTAGCTGTGGTAAAATATTATGCAGAAACAGTGTAAAGAATGAAAGGGTGGTTCTGCTCACAGCTCAAGGTGCAGTGTGTCTTGGTGGGGAGTCCAGGCAGCAGGGGCTTGGGAGGAAGAGAGCAACGAATGATCACCTATGCCTAGCCTTTTCCTTTTTATGTGACTTAGGAACCAAACTCACATACGGTGCCATTCTCCAATAGGCACCATATCTGAGCTCAGTTACCCTAATCAGGATTATCCTATGCCCAGCATTGGTGGCCACACACACCTTTAATCACAGCACTTGGGATGCAGAAACTGGCAGAACTCTGCGAGTTCGAGGCCAAGGCTAACCTGATACAAATAATGCTCCCATGCATGTGCCTAGAGGCTGTCTCCAGGTGATTCCAGCTCCTGTCAGGTTAACAGTCAACACCATCACACCGTGCATGACTAATGTGACACACTAATCTGTAAGTGATATGTTTTAATGGGAAAAAGCATAAGAATAATTAATGCATCTTGAGTATATACACAATTGTTATTTTAAAAGTGCTTCATGTGGGAGTTAGATGGCTCAGAGGTTAGATAGAGTATTGGCTGCTCTTGCAGAGGTCCCAGGTTCAGTTCCCAGCTGACATGGCAGCTCATAGCCACCTGTTCCAGTGGGATCCTGTCTCTTTCGACTTCTTCAAGAGGCTCCTGCATGCATATGTTACTCCTACATACACTTAGGGTCACACACATACACATAAAATAAATAAACTAGCTGGGCGGTGGTGGCGCACGCTTTTAATCCCAGCACTCGGGAGGCAGAGGCAAGC
Source organism: Chionomys nivalis (assembly GCF_950005125.1). Classification (NCBI taxonomy): domain Eukaryota; kingdom Metazoa; phylum Chordata; class Mammalia; order Rodentia; family Cricetidae; genus Chionomys; species Chionomys nivalis. Next base: position 57,341,367 of record NC_080102.1, read on the forward strand.
GGATCTCTGTGAGTTTGAGACCAGCCTGGTCTACAAGAGCTAGTGCCAGGACAGGCTCCAAAGCTACAGAGAAACCCTGTCTTGAAAAACCAAATAAATAAATAAATAAATAAATAAATAAATAAATAAATAAATAAAATAAACATAAAATTTTAAGGCTGGAGAGGTGGTTCAGTGGTTAAAAACACTGACTGTTCTTCCTGAGTTCAATTCCCAGCAACCACTTGGTAGCTCACAACTGTCTGTAATGAGGTCTGGTGGCCTCTTCTGGCCTGCAGAAATACATGCAGGCAGAACACTGTATACATAAACAAATCTTTAAAAAAAAATTTCCGTGGTTGATGTGAGTTAAATTTCCAGTAACCATTGAAGGTAGATATTTGGAGATCTGTTTTAAAGAAAAGGAAAAAGAGATGTCAGGGACATAGAGCTGGTGACATAGTTGACCTCTGGGATTGAACACCAGCACTCTGCCTTTTCCAAGATGTTACCATTGGGACATCTGCAAATGAATTTGTTGGCTGTGGTGTTGCAGGTAACCTTTACCTAGTGGCATCACGGCTCCTGCTTGCATTTGAGGGTGACAATAGTGAGCTGCTGGGTTAGACACAGGAGGTTGAGACCTTGACACATCTTAGAAGCAGTTAAAGAGCAATGGTTTCTGTGTTCAGGCACGTCTGCTGTACATCAGCTTTCTTTTTTGCATTGCAGATGACTTACCCAGGAAACGGTTACCTCAGCTGTATAAACCACCCACTCCTGAGATGTTGGCATATCTTGATTTTAGTGTCTCCACAACTGGCATGCTTACAGGAGTAAAGGTAAAGCGGCCTCACTCTGCTGGTGAGATGCCAGGCCACAGTGGGCTGACCTCTGTTGTGGAGGCCAGCCGGCTGCACCAGAGGCCAGTGGGTGGAGGGTTAAGTGTCCTGGCTATATTTACATCTGAGCACTGGCTCTTCCGGAGAAAGTTATCTCAAAGGATTTGCACTGTGAAGTGTTGTGGCGGAGTACGCGTGCTACAGATAGTAGGAGCGCTAGGTAAAGTCTGTGTGCAGCCATCAGTTCAGGTCCCGGGAGGCTGTGTCCGCTGCGGAGTAGAAACCCATCTTCTTAGTTTGTACTTAGGCTAGGCTATGAAGCAGCAGAATCCATATGTCACATGGAGAGTTTGGGGGCTAAAGCTGGTCAGGGCAGTTCCTGTGCCTTTGGGGTGCCAGCTGCATCCCGTGTGTGTCCTTGCTTTGCAGATGTCCCACTCTGCGGTCAATGCTCTCTGTAGAGCCATCAAACTCCAGTGTGAGCTGTACTCCTCTCGGCAGATCGCCATCTGTCTTGACCCGTACTGTGGACTTGGCTTTGCCCTCTGGTGTCTCTGCAGGTAGGATGGAGAAGCCTGCCTGTGAGTTTGGGGCTGTGACCATCTCCTCCTCCCTTTTGCTTTCTCGGTTTAGTTAACTTTAGTAAAATGCTGCTGTTTCTGGAATATGAGCACCTTTTCTATTTCTGGTGTTTGTTTAGTTTTGATTGCTTTTTTATTCTCCCTACCTATTTTTCTTCCTCCTGGAACATGGCACTGTTCTGTCACCTGCTTTCTGTCCCATCCTGTAATCCTCGTTGTAGAAGCCACGCCAGATAGAAGGACAATTTCCAGGTGACGTCTGACATTAGACAGCAGGATGTGCTCTAGGCTGGGCAGGAAGGCATGGTGGGATGCAGTGTCGACAGCAGGACGTGTCCTAGGCTGGGCAGGAGGGCATAGAGGGATGCAGTGACATCATGTGGCTGGAACGCAGCAGTTTGCCTTGACCAGATTACTTCCTGAGGACTGGCAAGTCTCTGCTCTTTTCACTGCCTGCCAGAAAACCGTATCTCAGGCCTGAATTTTCGCTTCCTGTAGAGATGCCAAGAATGTTTCCAAGTGCCTGTCTCTCTTGTAGCATCTTCCTTCTGTGTCCCTGTCTTCATTGGGGTATGGCTGTCCATGGGGCCAAAGTATAATGTGGGTGTCATCTTCAACTTCCTCTGCCAGTTACATGTAATGCGCATTGGTTCAGTTGTTCCTATTACCTACCTTTGCCTTAAAGTCACTTCGGGGTCTTGGAACGTTTCAACAAGACCAAGAATGTCTACCTGTAATCCTAGGGGCTAAGGCAGGAGATCATAAGACAAGCATGGTTTATAACAAGACCACACCTCTAAAAGGAAAAGAAGTGGCTGGGGAGGATGGCTCCATGGCTAAAAGCCCTTGCTACTCTTGTAAAAGACTCTGTGATTCCAGTTCTCAGAGAGCTGCTGCTGCTTCTGACTCCCACAGCACACACATGATACACTTATGTACATTCAAACAAAGTACTCATGCACATAAAATAAAAATAGCCAGGTAGTGGTGGCACACACCTTTAATCCTGGCACTCAGGAGGCAGATGCATGTGGATCTCTGTGAGTTTGAGACCAGTCTACTCTGCAAGAGCTAGTTCCAGGACAGCCAGGGCTACCCAGAGAAACCGTCCTTAAAAAACTAAAATAAATAAATACAAGTCTCCTTTAAAAAGGAAAAGAAACAAACAACAACAGAACGAGGTATGATGGCTTGATCCTGTGAGTCTAGCAGGAGACTAAAATGGAAGGTTGACCATGAGATCAAGGTCTCCTCTTGTGGGTTAGAGGGATTATTGTATTTTTATACCCTAGCAAATTACCCATTGTACATGGAAGAAAAAGCTGATGAGGCCTTCTGGACTGGATTGATCCAGACCCCCATTCTGGTGTTGCTGGGCTCTTGGTGATACTGAGTTTAGAGGTTAGCCGTCGTGGCTGTAGATCTTCTCGGCGACTCCACATTCCTTTCGTTAGCTCTTGCTGCACTGTTGGGATTCATCTGTCACCATCCCTTGCCCAGACTCCGCAGCCTGTCTGACCGTCTCCCAGTCTTCAGTGGCTCCAGCTCCAAAACCTATGCCATGGTGGTTTTATAGCAGCTTAGAGCTGCACTGGGTGTGAGACCTTTCACGACTGCTTCAGTCTTCCTGGCCTCACTCCTGTGCTCTGTTCCAGGAATGTTATGCACACCCTACACGCTTTTCCTCTGCCTTCCCACTTGTAGACACTCATCTGGAGTGTTCCCCACTTTCTCAGTTTGAGTGGTTGTCTTTGTCCTGTGCTCTTGGCTCGTCCTACCGCAGCCGACTTTGTTTTTGTGGTCACATGTCCTGTGAGTCTTGCAGAAACAGGATGAATGGTCAGCCTTGTCCCTAACGTGGCTCTCTGCTGCCTCTGCCCTGCTGGTGCTCTAAGATGCAGAGAGTGAGCGCACATCAGCTCTCCACTTATTCTTTGCAGCGTCTACTCCGGGCACCAGTCCGTCTTGATTCCTCCTCTGGAGCTGGAGAACAACCTTTTCCTCTGGCTCGCCACCGTCAACCAGTACAAGATAAGGGACACTTTCTGCTCCTACTCCGTGATGGAGCTCTGCACTAAAGGGCTGGGGAACCAAGTGGAGGTGCTAAAGGTGAGGAGCAGCCCCAGCAAGTGATGTCCTAAGAGGCTTGATAATGCTGGCGCAGAGGGAGGTAGACAGACCAGCTTGTCTGCTCTTTGTCTTCTTTCTAGCCAGATGACTGGGAAGCTATTTTGTAAAGATCAGAGAGTTTAACTTTACTCTTCCTTAATTTAATGCCTTCTTTCAAAGCCTAATTTTATTCTTTGTGGAGGGGTGGGGATCGATTTATATAATAGTATGGGAAAGTCACCTCCAATAGATTTATTTTCTTCCCAGTAAAATGAAAACCTCAGAATACTGAAGGTTGGGTACTTCCTAAAGAAAAGGGCTTATGTGTTTCCAGTGACCATGTGTGAGGAAGTCAAGTACTAAATTCTCTTTAACAGAGAAACAGGACCCCAAGAACTAAAACAAGAGGTAGAAAGTTAGTGTCCAAGACCAGAAACACACACCACAGAAAGAAAAACTTGAGTTCGGGGTTTCGGCAATGACTAGTGCTTTTCTAGCCAACCCCGACCCTATCACAGCAGGCGCAGAGCACATCAGATGTCCCCGGGGGTGATTGACTGTGGAGGGTGTTTTAGCATTTCCTTTCTGAAGCTGCTGTTCTCCATTTCTGGGCTGAGAAAGTAGCTCTTGGCTTTTCCTGAGCAAAAAAGAATCTTCTTAACCATGCTTCTTTCAGACCAGAGGGATCAACCTCTCCTGCATCAGGACCTGTGTGGTGGTTGCAGAGGAGCGACCACGCATCACCCTGCAGCAGTCCTTCTCCAAACTCTTTAAAGACATCGGTCTGTCCCCTCGAGCTGTCAGCACCACGTTCGGCTCCAGAGTCAACGTAGCAATATGTTTACAGGTGACTCCGTGAGCTCATTCTTGCTGTTAGTGGAGCAGGCCAGCAGGCTCCAGAGTGCTGCTTTCTCCTGGTGTGAAGAGCTCCAGGACTTCTCCAAGTCCTGCTTGCATTTTAGTAATTAAGATACAGTATACAGCCTTTTTTTTTTTTTTTCCCCGAGACAGGGTTTTCTCTGTATACCCCTGGCTGCCCTGGTACTCTCTGTGTAGGCCAGGCCAGTCTTGAACTCAGGCCAGTTCCACGTGTCTCTGCCTCTTGAGTGCAGATTAAAGGTGTATGCCACCAAGCCCAGCTAATACATAGTGTAGCCTTCTTTTTTTCCTGTCTCCTACATGTTTTGCCTTTTAAAAATCAACCTGCATCTATTCTTTTGCCCTGTTGTTCTTGGTGGGTCTAGAAGCATCTGATTTCATGCTGCTTGGAGGCTCCTGAGGTCAGTGAGTACAAGGACAAGAGAGAAAGAAGGTGGCCAAGACTTGGAGCGCTCCTGTGACCATGGTCAAGTGGCTTGCAGGAAGTGTCACGATACTTTCCTGTGGAATCTCATTGTGTCCCTTGCTCTCATCTGTTTTGGCATGGTGGCTTCTCTCGTTCCTACTCTGAGCCCTGCACCTGTGCAGGAAAGCCCCCTGCATTTGCTATTGTTCCATTGCTTCAGAGACATTTAAGGATGCCAGGGCCAAGGTTCCCCATCTTCTGGCTTTGCCAGAGTGAAGGTTTCAGGGGCCTCCTTGCTTCTGTGAGATGTGGTACAGAGACCGCTCATTTAGCCTTAAATAAACATGTGCTGGTTTGTTCTTTAGGGAACCTCGGGGCCTGATCCGACGACTGTGTATGTAGACCTGAAGTCGCTGAGACATGACAGGTACGGTGAGCAAAGGGCTCGGCCTCAGGGTCAGCACCCCGTCCTCTTCGTGTCTGGATTTCCAGGGCTGGTGGAGGAAGGGAAAGGATTCATGTCTATTATTAATACATGGTAGAATTTTTCTTATAAAAAGAAAGCTTCATTGGCATTTGGTGGGTTATGTTTTCATTTTTATTTTGTTTGTTTGTTTGTTTCCACCCAAAGGGGTGGGGTAGGGTTTGAAATGTCAGTTTGTTAGGTAGCCTAAGATGGCCTTAGATTTACAGTCATCTTCCGGCCTCTCATTCTGCTAGATTATTACAGGCGTGTAGACCAGGCATGGCTTGTTGCTTTGTTCTGTAATTAAAATGTGATCTTCGTTCCTAGCTATATAAAAATACTTTTGTGGAACTGGGCATGGTGGTGCATGCCTTTAACCAGAGGCAGGCAGATCTCTGAGAGTTTCATGCCAGCCTGGTCTACATAGTGAGTTCCAGGACAGCCAGAGGTATACAGAAAGTCTCTGTCTACATTTTTTTTTTTTTTAAAAAGTGTCTTTGCTCTGCAGTCTAAAGATAAAGATGCGAGCAATGATAAATGCAGCAGGACAGGGTCTCTGAAACACCGCATCTGACTCCAGGGTTGTAAAGCCAGCTCCTCCCCAGCTCAGAAGATTTTAACTCTGTCTCACAGTACACACTGCTAAGATACTGAGTCCTCTGCACGCCAGGCTGGTGGCTGGTCCCTAGTGTACCCAGGTATACACTAGGCTGCACCATGGTGATTAGGCCTGTGTGTCTGTGTGTCTGTGCAGGCCAGAAGACAACCCCAGGTATTGTTACTCATTTACTCAAGGAACATGCACCTTGTTTTGCGAGACAAGGCTCTCTCTCTGAGACCTGTGACTTACCAATCCTGCTAAGCTGGCTAGCCCCGTGGATACACTGGTCTCCACGTCCCAGCACACTTGGCTTCTTACATGATGCTGAGGCTGGCATTCATGTCCTCATGCTTATGCAGCATTCTTGCACCGGAGAGATTTGCCCCTCTTCTCCAAAGACTTCACCATGCCTGGAACACTTGTGGTTGTCACAGTGGGAGCTGTTACTGAAATCTAGCAAATAGGACCAGGATGTTGTTAACACCCTCACCAAAATCTGTCTGACGTATAGCATCAAGAATGCAGAGTAAGGGGCTGGAGAGATGGCTCAATGGTTAAGAGCATTGCCTGCTCTTCCAAAGGTCCTGAGTTCAATTCCCGGCAACCACATGGTGGCTCATAACCATCTGTAATGAGGTCTGGTACCCTCTTCTGGCCTGCAGACATACACGCGGACAGAATACTGTATACATAATAAGCAAATAAATAAATATTAAAAAAAAAAGAATGCAGAGTAAGTCGGGCGGTGGTGGCACACACCTTTAATCTCAGCACTCGGGAGGTAGAGGCAGGTGGATCTCAGTGAGTCCGAGGCCAGCCTGGTCTACAGAGCTAGTTCCAGGCAGGACTGTTACACAGAGAAACCCTGTCTCAAAAAAACAAAAACAAAACAACAACAACACCAAAAAAACCAACAAAAAAGTGCAGAGTGTAAGCAAGCCCTGCTCTGCTGGGAACAGATGGTACCACTTAGAGGCCTTGCAGAGGCAGCCATAGTGGTGAACCCAGTTTTAGAAAGACTGCATACATTAACTGCTGTTTCTCTGCAGGGTCCGACTTGTGGAACGGGGTGCCCCCCAGAGCCTCCTGCTCTCCGAGTCTGGAAAGGTACTCTATTCTGCCAGCTGCCGGGGGGGTGCGGGGGGGGTGCGGGGGGGGCGGGTAGGCTGAAGCTTGAGGGAGAGCCTAAGGTTAATTCCACAGTCTCATCTAAGTGGATGGCTTTATTCAGTGTACATGGTCATGAAGACAGATGTGCACTCATCTCCATATTGTTTAAACCCCATGGCCTGCCATTCTTACTGATAAACCAGCAAAATGTGTTCATTGTGTACAAGTGCATAGATAAGCAGCACCTAAAAAAAGTCAGTTCTATATAAACTTGAAAGGCAAGTCAGAAGGTGCCGACTGTGGGGGAGCAGAACAGCTGTGCCTGTGCAGGGAACATCCTTCATCAATTCATCCCCGTCTCTCCGTCCTCATCACTTCATCCCCGTCCCTCCATCCTCATCACTTCATCCCCGTCTCTCCGTCCTCACCACTTCATCCCCATCCGTCCATCCTCATCACTCATCCCCGTCTCTCCGTCCTCACCACTTCATCCCTATCCTCTCCGTCCTCACACTTCATCCCCATCTCCCCGTCCTCACCACTTCATCCCCATCCCTCCATCCTCATCACTTCATCCCCGTCTCTCCGTCCTCATCACTTCATCCCCATCTCTCCGTCCTCATCGCTTCATCCCCGTCTCTCCATCCTCATCACTTCATCCCCGTCTCTCCGTCCTCATCACTTCATCCCCGTCTCTCCGTCCTCATCACTTCATCCCCGTCTCTCCGTCCTCATCACTTCATCCCCGTCTCTCCGTCCTCATCACTTCATCCCCGTCTCTCCGTCCTCATCACTTCATCCCCATCTCTCCATCCTCATCGCTTCATCCCCGTCTCTCCGTCCTCATCACTTCATCCCCGTCTCTCCGTCCTCATCACTTCATCCCCGTCCTCAGCATCTCCCCCACCCACATTGTCCCTCTGCCCTGCACTGTCCAGACAGAGGACAGGATTGTGAGGCACAGACAGGAGAGAAGGTCGAAAGAGATCTTACGTAATCTATCCAGCTGATGTTACCCCAGAAGAATCCGACTTTAGTTTTTCTGCTGTGTGAACTACTTGTGTGGACTGTGCTATTAACTGCCCCATGTCTGCAGTTGGGTGCCCAGTCTTCAGGAGTGCCATGTCATGAGGGCAGGCTGCGGCTCCAGGGAACTGTCCTTTCATTCCCTTCCTCCCAGCTTTAGAAATTTACACCCTGGTAGCCAGTCTCAGACTTTAGAGACCCAACCTAACAATTTCAGCAAGGTGAGACAGGTGACTGGAATGGCTGGCCAGCCCACCTGTCTTTTTGCCCAGCTGGGTCCTTGTACATACTAAGCAAGCAGCTCACTGCTGAGCTACAGTCCTGACCCCAGATAAACCTCCTGGAAAGCCTGAGCCGTTTGCTCATCAGCACTTAGTTTCCTTTCCCTCCTGAAGATAGAAGTGTGACGTCTCTTGAGATGCGAGGGCATGAGGTCCTTCTCTGTGTTCTCGTTACTGCTGCTCCCCAGCCTGCAGCCCCCATTGACTATGGTGTGGTCTCCAGTTGGGCTCCCCTGCTGTTTTAACTTTGGAGAGGATTTACCCAGAAGGGTACCAGTCTCACTGTTGTGACCCTGGGCAGAAGTTTTTCATCCTCTGAAGAGATGGCAGTCTGCGTCTGCTTAAGTTGGAGAGTGGAACTTATTGGTCCTTAGGTCTCAACCAAAATGAGGAATATTGACCAGGGACAAACAGAAAAGCACATCAGGGCACCTTGAGTAATGGCAGCTCCTGCCATTTTAGTCCCTAGAGGTAAAGGCTCAGGTCCTAGAGGTCATTGGTTATTTTGCGGGGCTGGTGGTTGAAGCCAGTCCTCAGGCATGCTAGATAGGCTTTTGACAGTAAGTGAAGGCACAGTCAGAGCTGGGAGTTTTGACTGAACTGAGCATTTGTATTTCTCCTTTGATTCTTAGATCTTACCTGGAGTAAAAGTTGTTATTGTTAATCCTGAGACCAAAGGACCTGTGGGAGACTCTCACCTGGGGGAGGTAGGTGTGAATCTCATGTTCACTCTGAAGTCAGGACTCTCACCTGGGGGAGGGAGGCGTGAATCTCATGTTCACTCTCATATCGGTAGCCAAGATTTTAAAGATTTTAAGAACACACACTACAAGCAAACAGAACTAGACTGAATGAACTCTACTCCCTCCATTGGGAATATCTATTTTTTCTGGGAGGGGCAAAAGGAAGAGGCTGATGATCAAGACTGGGTAGAAATAGTCTCAGGTTTGTTCACTACCATCCCCTTAGCTAAAAGCAAACTAGCCAAATGCTACCTGTTCCTACCTGTGAAGGGTTGGAACCAACAGGAGCCATGTGTATACATTTTTTTATAATTTATTTATTATGTATACAATATTTTGTCTGAAGACCAGAAGAGGGCACCAGATCTGTTACAGATGGTTGTGAGCCACCATGTGGTTGCTGGGAATTGAACTCAGGACCTTAGAAAGAGCAGGCAGTGCTCTTAAATTCTGAGCCATCTCTCCAGCCCTGTATACATTTTGTTGTTGTTGTTGTTTTGTTTTGTTTTTTTGAGACAGGGTTTCTTTGTAGCTTTCGAGCCTGTCCTGCAATTAGCTCTTGTAGACCAGGCTGGCCTTGAACTCACAGAGATCCACCTGCCTCAGCCTCCTAAGTGCTGGGATTAAAGGCATGTGCCACCACCGCCTCGCAATGTGTATATATTTTTAAATTCACATAAATGTTAAGAGTCCACCCCCCAGTGTCATACTTCTTCTAACAAAGCCACACCTCCTAATCCTTCTAATCCTTTTAAATGGTACCACAGATGTCTGAGCCTATGGGGGACATTCTGACTCACACCAGCACAGCCAGTAACTAGCCTGTCAAAGCTGGGCAGGCTGCTTACTTCCCTAGACTTGTTTGCTGAGCTTTAATAATGATGACATGCACCACACAGAAGGAATAAATGCTGTCATATTTGAATGCATTATCCCTGTATCTGCAAAGCACAGAAACAGTCTCTCAAGTGGTAGCTGGTGCTATCCTAGATGCCAGCTGCTGGCCTGTTAGCACTGTGAGCTCAAGTGCCCTGGCATCCCCAGAGCTTGGTGCCATGGTTACACCACACGTGTAGCAGCTGTGCTTTGGTGTCTTTGTGGGACTCTGAGCTGGTGAGAATGAACCCAGGGGAGCAGTGCAGCCTAGTGGTTAAGAGTCCGGTCTCTGGTGCTAGCCACTGGTGTTGGGGCTCCTTTATAGTCCTGCATCTTAGAGGAGTTTTTGTTGTTGTTTTGGGGAAGGGGAGCAGTTTTAAGACAGGGTTTCTCTTTGGAACCTGTCCTAGAACTCACTTTGTAGACCAGACTGGCTTCGAACTCACAGAGATCCACCTGCTTCTGCCTCTCGAGTGCTGGGATTAAAGACATGTGCCACCATTGCTCATCTTGGGTTTTGTTTTTTGTTTTTTTTGTTTTGTTTTGTTATTTCGATTACAGACGATTTTTAGACTTTTCTTTCTCCCTGTATAGTGAGAAAAATAATGATGTGACTGTCTCAGAGCTGATGGAGTCTGGCAGAAAGTACATGCTGGCAAATATCAGCTACATACTGTTGTGCTTGCATTGTTAATATGAAAATGAGATTTAAAAAGAAAATCTGAGGCCTGGAGAGATGGTTCAGAGGTTAAAAGCACTGACTGTTCTTCCAGAGGTCCTGAGTTCAATTCCCAGCAACCACATTGTGGCTCAAAACCATCTTAAGCATACAGGCAGACAGAACACTGTATACATAATTAATAAATAAATCTTAAAAAAAAAAAACATGCTGGTTGCTGTTCCCGAGGACCCGGATTCAATACCCGACACCCATGGCAAAACACCAATGCATATAAAATAAAAAATTAAAAAAATAAGTCCCACAAGAATTGAACTGATGTCTTCATCTTTCCTCTTGTAGATCTGGGTGAATAGCCCCCATACAGCTAGTGGCTACTATACCATCTACGATAGTGAGACTCTTCAAGCTGACCATTTCAACACCCGCCTGAGCTTCGGTGATGCTGCGCAGACCCTCTGGGCCCGGACAGGATACCTTGGGTTTGTCCGCAGGACAGAGCTCACAGCAGCCACTGGAGGTAACTTCCACCCCTGTTCTCTTCCCAACTTCCTTGTTTGCATAACACTGGCCAGGCTGTTCCACCCACCTGTGGAGTATAGAGTCCCCCTCTGCACGCTGAGCATATAATGGAGTCACATTGCCCTCTGAGGACTTTCAGGAAGAGAAGCCCTCTAGACTGTGGCAGGAGCATCCTAGAACAGGGTACTGGAGCAGCTTGTAACTCCAGGCACAGCGGAACTCTCTCGGGCTGACACCAGCGCTGAGCAAGCCTAGGATAACTAGCTCTTCCTCGTCTCTTCTTCCCTGGCACGCCATTGAGTCCTGGAGAAATAGAAACATCCTTTATCACTGAGAGCGAGTTGGTTCTTTTTTTTTTTTTTTAATGGTCTTACTACATAGCATGACTGGCCTCCGACTCACAGAGCTCCGCCTGCCTCTGCCTCTAGAGTGCTGGGATTAAAGGCATGCATTACCCTGCTTGGCCTGGGAATTGTTTTGGAAGTGGGTCAAACCTGCTTTTTGACAACACTCTTTCAGAGGAGTCCCTAATGTCGTGCTCTGCCCACCCAGTCATCCTGGCCCCTCCTCACTGGCACTGGGAGCCACTGCAGAATTCTCAACACTAGCTGTATTTGTACACTGAAAACACCATGAGCTGTAAGACCTCAGCCAGAGCACACCATTTCTCCTGATCTGAGCAGTGTGTATCGTTTCTTCGTAGTTCTTGGGGAGATGAGGGCTGTGGTCCCTGACCAGGTGATCATGAGTGGCCCTCCACTCTAGTAAATGTCAACATGGTGTCCTCTGCCTCACGGAAATGATGTGCAATTCAGTGCTGTGATACATTCAATGCTGTGGTACATTCAATGCTGTGTGTGGTACATTCAGTGCTGTGTGTGGTACATTCAGTGCTGTGTGTGGTACATTCAGTGCTGTGTGTGGTACATTCAGTGCTGTGGTACATTCAGTGCTGTGTGTGGTACATTCAGTGCTGTGTGTGGTACATTCAGTGCTGTGGTATATTCAGTGCTGTGGTACATTCAGTGCTGTGTGTGGTACATTCAGTGCTGTGTGTGGTACATTTAGTGCTGTGTGTGGTACATTCAGTGCTGTGGTACATTCAGTGCTGTGTGTGATACATTCAGTGCTGTGGTACATTCAGTGCTGTGGTACATTCAGTGCTGTGGTACATTCAGTGTTGTGGTAATTCAGTGCTGTGTGTGGTACATTTAGTGCTGTGTGTGGTACATTCAGTGCTGTGGTACATTCAGTGCTGTGTGTGGTACATTCAGTGCTGTGGTACATTCAGTGCCAGCACGGAGGGCAGATCATTCCTCAACGGTTGTCATGTTTCTGCTGTTATTTCATCATCAGAAATCTACTCTCATCAGGAGAGTATTGCAAACGCTACCTTCCTTCTGTGTGCTTGCTGGGTTGGACCTGGCTGGTCTCCCTGCCCTGCAGTCTAGAAACTGTGGTGCATGACCACTGCCCCTTTGTGAGGGCCCTCCACTTTCCGTCCTCTTCCCCTCCCCTCTCCCAGCCATATCTGGCTAATTCTTGTTCATTTGTCAAAACTCAACCATGGCATCAACATTCTAGAAGCTCTCTTTAAATCCTTGATTAGATTAGGGCTAATGAGTCTCCCCAGTTCCTCAAGATTTTATGCCTACCCCTGCCTTTGTTGTTGTTGTTTGTTTGTTTTTCAAGACAGGGTTTCTCTGTAGCTTTGGAGCCTGTCCTGGAACTAGCTCTGTAGACTAGGCTGGACTCCAACTCACAGAGATCCGCCTGTCTCTGCCTCCCGCGTGCTGGAATTAAAGGTGAACACCACCACCATCTGGCTATACCTCTGTCCTTCTTACACTTAACTTGCTATAGGGAAATTCCTGTTTGTATCTCCCCCAGTTAGGTCTTTTCAAAAAATGTTTTTAGTTGCTAACCTGATTATTGTATGCATATGTGCTCGAACATAAGACGGGAGGGGTGAGCGAGAATGTGTGTGATTGGAGGACAGTTTACAGGGCTGGGTACTCCTTCCCCGTGTGTACCCTGTTGACAGGTACCTCCATCTGCTGAGCCGTCTCACCGGCCCCTATTTAGGTCTTCAGAACAAGACCTGTGTTTTGTCATTTGTGTCTCCCTAGCACTTAGCACAATTGCCATCACATAATAGTAATAACAGTGGCTATTTTTAGCACCTAACAATTACCACACACCATGTCAACTACCTTGCAAAATCATTTAATTTTTTTTAAAATTTTTATACCATTGAAATGGCTCCGCTGTTAGAGGATTTGCAGCTCTTCCAGAGGACCCAGGTTCAGTTCCCAGCACCCACATCAAGTGGTTTATAACCACCTGTAATTCCACCTCTGGGGTTCCAATATCTTCTTCAGGACTCTTAGGACACGTACAAACACACAGAGACACTTATTCACACAATTAGAAAATAAAATCTTGCTGGGTAGTGGTGGCATATGACTTTAATCCCAAGGGTGGCAGAGGCAGGTGGATCTCTATGAGTTTGGGGCCAGCTGGATCTACAAAGCAAGTTCTAGGACAGCTGTGTCTGTTACATAGAGAAATCCTGTCTCAAAAACCAAAAAAATCTTTAAAAAAAATTGTGTGCTCACGCATACTACCACACAGATGTGGAGGTCAGAGGCCAACTCTGTGGAGTCAGTTCTTTCCTTCCCCCGTTATGTGGACTCTATGTGGAACGTACTTACCAAGTCGACTCTCCATTCCAAACTAAACAATATATCCCTTACAGCAGCTGTTTACCTGAGCTCTGTCCACAGAGGCCCAGAATCATAGCCAGCTGACTGGCAACATCAACCCTGTACTCTTAAGGCCGACACTTTATGATATTTATTGGGCGTCTGAAGTGTGTTCTCTTCTTTCTTTCAGAGCGCCATGATGCCTTGTATGTTGTGGGTGCACTGGATGAGACACTGGAACTGAGAGGATTGCGGTACCACCCGATTGACATCGAGACCTCCGTGTCCCGAGTCCACAGGAGCATTGCTGAATGGTAATCCCACACCTTTTTCTCACTGTGACTTTAGTTAATCAGCCATTTAGTCCAGTTCTACCTAACCAGAGTAAGGAAACATGTGAACCACTTTCCATCGTGCTTCCACGGTCCACTGTGGCCACCAGAGCCTGTTCACCAGAACCCAAAAGAACATGGAGGGAAGCTGTGGGCTGAGTTCGTTTGTAAGGGTAGACTCTCATGGGTAGAAGAATTAGCAGGTCTCCTGCCTCCAGGAAGTCAGTATAATGTGGCAGGAAATAACTTTAGGCTCAAAAGACCCACCTTGAAATTGCTAGGTGGCCCAGAAGGTCAAGTGTTTAGCACTAAGTCTGGTGACTTGAGTATAGTTTCCAGAACCCCCACTAGTTGTCCTCTGACCTCTACATGTGAGCTGTAGTAAACACATATGCTTCCTCTCTCATGAATAATATGATAAAAATGACTGATAATAAAGGCTCACCTTCCCATACTTCCTTGTTCTTCCCAATCACCAAAAGGCTCAAATCAGCCTGCGCTTTTTAAACCATCGGTAGGAAGCAGATGAAATCGCTGGGGTTGTCATCTCAGCTGGTTTTCTCATTGCAGGAACATACCTGCAGTTCCCTTAGGGATTAGCCAACCTCATACTGACAGAAAATTCATTAAAATTAACACTGAGTTTCACCTACTAGTTTTCATTCTGGGTTTTTATTTTTGTTTTTAACTTGGGTCTGTGTGACTATATGCCACATGTACAAAGGTACCTATGAAGTCCAGAAAAGATGTTGGATGGCCTGCAGCTGGCCTCGCAGGTGATTATGAGTCACCCAAAATAGGCTCTGGAGTCAGAGCTCTCATCTTCTCAAGCAGCAGCCAGTACATTAGCCACTGAGCCATCTCTCCAGCACCTCATTTTTGGTTTTGTTTATTTGTTTTGAAGCAGGGTCTCTCTCTATAGCCCTATATATCCTGGAATTATCTTTGTTTTCTTTGTAGACCAGGCTAGCCTCAAAATTAGGCGATCCACCTGCCTTTGCCTCCCAAGTATTATTCTGAGTTACTCTTTTTGGGGGGAGGGTGGTTTCGAGACAAGGTTTCTATCTCTGTATAGCCCTGGCTGTCCTGGAACTCGCTCTGTAGACCAGGCTAGCCTTGAACTCACAAAGATCCACCTGCCTCTACCTCCCAAGTGCTGGAATCAAAGGCATGCACCACCACGGCCCGGCTTATTCTGTGTTTTTAATGTATGGTGTTTCTTCCCTGTTTAACTCCTGTGTCCTTGTCCAGCTTGTCCCTTGTTGCGTAACCACATTTTCTATGATAGCGGCTCATACTTTCCAAATACTCCTTTGTCTAAAGATGTTCTTGCTGGGCATGCCAGCCTGTATTTGTATGCCAGCACTGAGGAGGCTGACACAGGAACATTTGGAGTTGTTCACGAGCTTGTGCTACCCAAGGAAGAGATCCTGCCTCAAAACAAACACACGAGAAAGGGTCTTCATGTTGCTTGGGTCAGAATCTTTCTCTAGACCTAAACCAGACTGATCAAGGCAAGAACATCTTAAATGAAAAGACTTCTGTAAAGCATGCAGGGAAGCTGGCGTCAGAACTGATTTTATATATTTGACTTTATTACAACTAATTATTACTTCTAGCTATCTTTACTATGGGATCATTTTAAAAATCTGTTTAGCATTGTGGATGGAAAGCCAGCCCATCCCTTCTGACTGAGTCATTTGCTCAGTGGGAAGTGTGTCCCTCACAGTACTTTCACACAGTGGTGACTTTGCAATTGTGTTCAAGAAGGTTTAAGTAAACCAGGCGTTGGCAGTGCACACTTTTAATCCCAGCACTCAGGAGGCAGAGGCAGGTGGATCTCTGTGAGTTTGAGGCCAGCAGGTCTACAAGAGCTAGTTCCAAGACAGCCAGAGCTACACAGGAAAAGTCTATCTTATGGGGCAGTAATGTCAGACATACTGGCTCACGTTAGCTAGAGAGACCTTATCCCAGACAAAGAAACCACACTTAAGCTGAAGAGTAAATGGGAGGGACACCTGAATCTTTTTACCTCTGTAAAGATTGAGTCAGGACAAGGGACAGGTGGACAATTAGGGATCGCTGCCTCCTCTCTCTGAAGCTCCTTCTTTCCTGAACAGCTGCTGTGCCCTTCCACTCAGTCCCAAACTATCAGACATGTGTGTTCTCAGTTCAGGCAGTGCTACACTTAGAAACTGCTGGAAGGCTCGGCTAGTCGGCTGTTCACATACATGGCTGCTGGCTTCTGACATTCAGGAGAAAAGACAGTTCACGGGGGATGTGCGTCAATCTCGAAGGACCAGGGCTGGCTCGCGGTAAAGGCACTTGCCAAGCCCGATGACCTGAGCAGGATCCTCAAAACCCGGGAAGGAGCCAGCTGACCTCTCCACCCCGTGTGCATGTGCACTCCCCACAGTGAATGCTGAACAAGTGTTTTAAAGATGAAGAGGCTGGATTGATGGCCCATCAATTAGGAGCACTTCTGCTCTTACAGGGATGCAGGTTCTGTTCTCAGCACCCGTGTGGTAGCTCACATGGAACTCTAGTTCCAGGGGATCAGACAGTCTCTTCTGACCCCCTCGGGCTCTGTAGCTTACGGTGCACTTATATGTATGCAGGCGAACAACCATGCTTGTAAAATCAAAATCCTAAGTATTTTTAAAGGATGAATGTTAACTGAGTGTCATTGGATTTCAGTGCTGTGTTCACGTGGACCAACTTGCTCGTGGTGGTGGTGGAACTGTGTGGCTCTGAGCAGGAAGCACTGGACCTGGTTCCTCTGGTGACCAATGTGGTTCTAGAAGAACATTACCTCATCGTTGGAGTTGTGGTTGTGGTGGACCCTGGGGTCATCCCCATCAACTCCAGAGGAGAGAAGCAGAGGATGCACCTCCGAGACAGCTTCCTGGCTGACCAGTTAGACCCTATCTATGTGGCTTATAACATGTAGCCAGCCCGTAGGGGCCGTCCTGAGTGTCAGACAGACTGAAGACCCGTGGCTAGGGGAAGGCTTGCTGCTAACATGAAGATGGCTCCAGTGTAGCCTTCATCTCATCTTGTGGGATTCTGCAGTCACAGAACACCCAGGAAAGGGGAATTCTGTGGTTGCAACGAAAACATGTTAGCAGTGCGTTAGACCTGACGCTGGCATCCGCGACAGCACGTTACTAAAGCAGTTACATGCATGTTGCATTTTCCTCAACTGGTATACATACTTGTATTTTTACCTAATGTTTTAGACTTTTATAAGGGAGTTTAATGAATTCATATGAAGGGGTAATCTGTGTGCCACAGTTCCCCACTCTGTACTGTATTTTGCCATTTTCCTGTAGTCAGGTGTTCTGCGAGGTTTCTTCAAACGAAACCACCAAGCTTGAGTCAGCCCATAAGCAAATCAGATGATCACGTGAGAGCTGCTCTGTACGTCTAGTGGTCAGTTACGAGCATCTGACCCGTGTTTAAACGTGTAAATAAGAGTGCGCATAACTCGGCTAAGGAGCTGAGCAGTCGGCTCGCCTAACTGCAGCTGGTGTAGCCGAGCTTCCACCGCCCCGTATGGTAGGACCGCCTGGCCCAGCAGGGCAGCGCCTTCTGTCTGCACGAGAGCTGCCTGCATTGGTTTTCAAAACTTGTATTCCCAGAATTAGCTTAAGCTTCTAAGGATTCTTTAACCCATTCCTCTGAGCTGAGAAAAAAAAAAAAATCTCATGTCGGGATTTTAGAGGTAGCTAAGATTCATCAACTCCTAACCGACTCTACAGAACCATGGTAGTCCACTCGGGCCAGTGTTGAAACTCTCATTTAGAGTGACTGGAGAATTGTGAGTTGTGCTCTTTCCATGCTCGGTGTCTGCAGACTACATGTAGAGCTTCCCCCGCCCAGGAAAACTGAGGAGCGAGCTCATGGACTGTAGGCCACATGTGCACATCTTAACACTAACCAGTCTGGGCTGCCAGGATAGCCGGCTCCTCGGAAACAGGGAAGTCTGATGTATGCGAGAAACTCCTTTGAAATAACTGGTGCCTGGGCCACACTCAGTGTGGGACTGAGTTTGACCTTAGGCTCAGTTCCCTTTCTTTGGTCTGAAACTTCATGTATTTGAATATAGTTAAATTTTATTATTTTTTTCTTACAGAAATATTTTTAAAAATTAAAGAAAACTTCAAGTAAAAGAATTAACCTGTTAAATCAGAACGGTTCTCTTTGACCCGTTCCGGTCTATTGTGTAAATATTTATTTAGACTATTTTGATAAAACATATTATTTACCCCACTGTAACATCCTGTAAACTAAATGTGTTTTTAAGCAATTTGTAAGACTTGTAATTACCCTAAAAATAAGGTTTATTAAGCAGAGACCAGATTCTTCACCAGGGCAGTACTCCTGGGTTGCCTTCAAGCTCATGACTCAGCTGCTATGGCCCTTCTCCATATCGTCATCCTCCCGGCTCCTGCTCCACAGAAGTAGGACCTCCGAAGAGAGCTTCTATTTCAGGACCTTTGCATTCTGGGTAGGACTGGTTTGCATGTGATGAGGGAGGTCTTGGGGTGTACAGGAAAGGGGTGTCTCCTGGGAAGGGTGATATCCCATCCAGAGACCCCTTCATCTACAAAGAAAACAGCCTGCTTATTTTGTAAGTCTTAAACTGTTTTGCTTTATTTTTTTTTTGAGACAGGTCTTTCTACATAGCCCAGGCTAACCCTGAACACCGTCCCCGTGCTGGGATTGCAGGGATAAGTAAACTCTTAAACCAGTTTGTGATGATTTATTAAGCAAAGCAGGGGCCTGGTCGACAGTTCTATGCCAATAATCTGCAAATTCTAAGAGGAAAAAAATGTAGGCCAGTCTATCTTGAATGATAACTTGTTTTTAATTTTGATTTTTTTTTGAGACAGGGTTTGGGTTTCTATGTGTAACAGTCCTAGCTGGCCTGGAACTGGCTCTGTAGACCAGGCTGGCCTTGAACTCACAGAGATCCACCTGTTTCCCAAGTGCTGGGTTTAAAGGTGTACACTACCACAGGCTGGCTCTTGAATGGTAACTCTTACAAATGCAAATTATTAACTTGGCATCACCAGTCAGGAACACATTGTGATAAATGTAATGTGAGCCACATCTGTAATTTAAACTTTCCTAATAACCACTTTTTAAAAAGAGGTTTCATTGTGTAACGCTAGCTGCTTCCTTCCTATGTGGACCAGGTTGGTGGCAAATTCACGAAGATCTTCCTGCCTCTGCTTCCTGAGTGCTGGGATTAAATATGTGCGCCACTATACTACCCATCTGAACACATCTTTTAAACATTTCTTAAAGCATATGGCATTGATTTTAATATATTTACTAAAAGTACTATTTCTTTGATATAAAATTATTGAAATTTTTTTAATTTTGGAAATCTTATGTGTAGTAAACATGTTTTAGTTCAGACTAGCCACTTGAGGCCTCAGTGACCAAATGTGACGAGTGGCTGTCATCATTCCTTCACGCACAGGACTGTAGCCAGTTCATCTCACTGTGACCAGCTCTCAATACTTAGGGTGATTGTCAAGTTGTCATTCCCAGGTCATCTTTTTAAAAACGATGCTGGGGTGGAACATAGGACCTGTGGTGAGCTCACCCTTCCTAGCCCAGGCTGGCCTGGAACCCCTGCTCTTCTTTCCTGTCCAGAGTGCTAAGATTGCAGCAGACCCTTGCTGATCATGACTAGTCTCCCCCGCCCTCCCTTGCTTTGGGCCCATCCCCTGAACCCAGATTGTACTAGCAGAGAACAACTGAGCGCTTCCCCTGGGAGCCTCATCACTGCTCCCTCCTCGATGGGCTGTGCTAGACCCTGCAGTAGACCTTAACAAGAGTTTTTCCTTACACAGCACTGGAAACTTCCTGGCTGAACTGACAGTGAAAGCAGCCTTGAAATGAAGTCTATCACTAACAAATCAAAAACAGCCTGCAGCCCTGCCTGACCACTGGACATGGGGGCTAGGCTGAGCCTAGTTACACAAAGGAAAACTCTTTTTTTTTTAGTTTTTATTTTGTGTTTGTGTGTGTATAATAGGATTTTACTGTATAGCCCATGCTGGCCTCAAATTTGAGGCTCTTGCCTCAGCCTTCCAGTGGTGAAATTACAGGCTTGTGCAACCGACCACACTTGGCAATAGCAATCTTCTCATCTGGAAATCTGTGAGCTTTTGTCTGGCCCTTAGGAGAGTGACTGAGATGGAGCAGCTGCACCCATGCCATCCTGTGCATCTGAGCCTTCAGAATGCCCACCATGCCCACAGAGACCCTGTTGTCCCCAGTACAAGTCCTTCAGTGTGCAGTTGTACAGATTCGGCTGCTGGGAACCAAGCCTGTCTCCTCACTGTAGTTCTTTGGCAGTGCTTGCTTAACGCTCTCCTGGAATCCCAAGGGCCTGAGGCCTTAGGCTCCTATTAAGGTCTCTGCCCCAAGCATGGTGCTCAGTATCTTGGCCAAATAAGTTACTTTCCTTGAATATCCGAGAATTTTAAAGTAAAGCAATGGGGACTTATTCCCTTACCCTGGAGCTCCAGTAAAACTAACTGCCTTAGAGTGGTCCGTGTCATGTTTTCATGTGAGACCCGGCGTGTCTGGAGCCGGCGGCCGCAGTCCTCCATATGCACAGTAGGCCTTGGCTTTCACTCAACAGTCCTGACTTAGACGTGTGTAGGATGGGCCATAAGATTTGTCCTGAGGAAGAGACTGCAAAGACATGAAGTTTTTAGTCATAAATGCTGTTTTGTTTACTTTCTGTCAAGATGATATTTACCCCTGTCAAATTCAAACTATAGTACTGTGTAATTATGTATAAAGGTTTTTTTATTTATTTGAAATTAGATTAGATATACATTTTTAAATTTAACATCTGGCTGGACAGTGTTCTATTAACTCATTGAATGTGTTTCCTTTGTCTTGTGTTAATAAATATTGATGCTTGATTGTGTTTAATCCTTCACACATTTTGCTTATGTGTGTATGGTGTGAGAACTGAACCCAGGTCTCCTGAAGGCTACGCATTTGCATTCAGCCTACTCTAGCGCTCAGCCACACCCCTTTTGGGAACCGACAGAATAAGCCTCAGACAGTAGGGTGGAAGGTGACTGTGGCGGCCCAGCAGAGAGCTCCAGAGCTGTGCCCTGTAGGCGGCTGGGGCAGGGCACAGTAGTGCTGCTTTGTAAACCAATTGGGTTTCTTTTTCTTTCTCTCTCTTCTCTTCCTTCATTTTGTCTTTCTTGGTTTTTTTTTTAAGAAAGAGTTTCTTTGTGTAACAGTTCTGGAAGTCCTGGAACTCGCTTTGTAGACCAGGCTGGCCTCGAACTCAAAGAGATTCGCCTGCCTCTGCCTTCTGAGTGCTGGGTTCAGACGTGTGTGCCACCACTGCCCAGCTTGGATTTTGTTCTTAAATATTATTTTACTATTTTTGATCTTTGTATAAGTGTTTTGCCTGATTTATGTATGTGTACTGAGTGCATGCCTGAGAAGGCCAGAAGGTACTGAGTCCCATGAAACTGGAGTTAAAGATGATTGTGAGCCGCCATGTGGGTGCTGGGAACCAAACCTGAGTCCTCTCTGCAAGAGCAATAGTGCTCTTAACTGACAAGCTGTCTGTCTGCAGCCCCTTGCTTTTTTTTCCTTAGGGTTATTACATTTGAACTTATTTTGTTGGGATGAGGGGAGCTCGCTGTGGTGCCTGTGTGGATGACAGGAGTCAGTTCTCTTTGTACCGTGGGATCCCAGGTACCCAACACAGGTCCTCAGGCTTGACTGTAAACATCCTTAACCACTTGACCCAGCTCTCAGGATTTCTCAGAGTAAAATGTTTAGTTTCTGCCCTCTGAGCCTGTGGCACGTCTCGGTTGCAGGCCGTTCTTCTTCCTTGAGCTGGGCTGAGTTCCGGCCTTCCTGGATGTGAGGATTCATTTGCTGTATGTAGCATTTCCTGGTCTCTGGAAACCTGAAGGGAGTCCTTTCAGTATGGACCACGCTGTTTTGGCATTGAGGCCCTGCCTCCCCAGCTTGGCAGACTGTTACCAAGTGATCCCCACCAAGAACAGTGTGTTTGAGAAAATCACAAGGTGTGCCTTCAGGGCAATGCAGGAACCAGTCATGATGTGTAGGAAGTGTGCCTTCAGGGCAATGCAGGAACCAGTCATGATGTGTAGGAAGTGTGCCTTCAGGGCGATGCAGGAACCAGTCATGATGTATAGGGCAGTTAGGAGCAGTGGGTGAGAGCAGGCACACAGACAAGGAGGACAATGAGGACCAGCTGGAGGCCATCATCTGAACTGAAGTTAGACTTTTACTTTAAGTCATGATCTCTAGCCTAGGCTGGCCCCAAAACCCATCATGATCCTCCTGCCTCAGCCTTTGGAGTTCTGGGATTAGAGATGTGAGTTACGATGTCTGACCTGAATTTAAGTTTTGAAAGATGACATAGGTAAGATAAAACAAGTAGGAAAAGCAGGCATGGTGATGCACACTTGTAATCCCAGCCCAGGGAAGCAGAGCAGGAGGAGTTCAGACTTGTTCCCAGCTACATGGGCAGTTCAAAGCCAGCCTGGACCACATGAGACTCTATTTCAACAAGCTATGAGTCATTAGAATTGCTATGATGTAAGACTGGAGATGGCTCAGCGGTTAAGAGCACTGGCTGTTTTTTCCAGAGGACCTGGGTTCAGTTCCCAGCACCCACATGGCAGCTTACAACTGTCTGTAACTACCTCCATGGGTCTGATACCTTCACACAGACATGCATGCAGGCAAAATACCAACACACATAAATGTAGCTCAGAATTGAGAATAATAGACGTGATTTATTTAGGGGTAGATTCACAAATCAGAATCCTCTGCTGGAACAGAAAACAGAAACCAAATCCCGCAGCCGGAAAAGAGACCAGACTTACACTTTACATTGGCATAAATAGTTTAAGAGTCTACGCCCCAGTGGGCAGGTGACTTAAAGGCTACTGGCTGTAGGACTTCCTTTAGTACCTCCTCCTTCGTTTAAATAAGAGAGTTCTAAGCCTAATACAAAATTATATACAATAAGAACAAGTATCTTTTATCATAACTAAGGAAAACTATAATTATAAATTCTACAACTCCATCAAAGACTGCAGAAGGATATAATATTACCGAAGTAAACAGGAAGTGCATTGTAAGCAACTTCCAAAACTCTAGACAGAGATATCTCGCTACCTGGGCAGTCACCCAAAGTTCTTCTGTACCGTTGAGGCACCCATCTTTAGCCTACAGGCCCATAGTATCTGGCAGACTTTTCCATGAAGCAGGAAATTTCAAAGACAGTTCCACCTATATTGACAGTTTATCAGTCACTTTCTTCTGTGTCCTGCAGAATGTCTCGCAGACTCTTTTATGAAGCAGGAACCCCAAAGGACCACCTCACCTTTAGGCAAGTTCAGCAGTCATTTCTCTGTGGGTCTGCATGTCCAGTTCAGCAGTCTAGGCAGGAGCAGTTTCTTGCCCACATGGCTAGCAAACTCCATAAGGAGCCTCTTCGGTGCCTGTCTTCCTCTTGAAGTAATTGGTGCTGCCAGGATTGGCATGAAAAGTCTTAAGTTATTAAAACATTTTAAATGCCATATTCTGAAGGTCTCTGAAAGATCTGAAGAATACCCATCTAACTGAAATATATTTCTATACATCTAGAAAATCTAAGTAACATGACTACAAGCTTGACTATTATAGATGATTATCTATTAACCTATATTTTTAAATTATACATTACATTTTTAAATGAGCTGCCTAAACACAATAATACCTTAATCAGGGCTGGAGAGATGGCTCAGTGGTTAAGAGCATTGCCTGCTCTTCCAAAGGTCCTGAGTTCAATTCCCAGCAACCACATGGTGGCTCACAACCATCTGTAATGAGGTCTGGTGCCCTCTTCTGGCCTGCAGGTATACATGCAGACAGAACACTGTATACATAATAAGTAATACATTTTTTTTTTTTTTTTAAAAAAGGAGTTATGGAGCTGAAGAGATGGCTCAGTAGGTAAGAGCCCTGATTGCTCTTTCAAAGGACCCGGGTTCAATTCCCAGCACCCACATGGAGGCTAACAACTGTAACTTAAATGATATCCACACAGACATATGCAGGCAAAACACTAATGCCCATAAAGGGGGGGGGGGGCGGTCACAAGCAGAAAATTTCCCCCTATATCCCAACAGCAGAAGTAAGCTAAGGAGCTAGCTACTCCAGCTGGGCATGGTAGTACATGGCTTTTATCCTTTGTAACCTGGAAGGCTGAAGCCAGACAGGAGTTCAAGGCTAGCCGGGGTAACGTAGTGAAACCCTATCTAATAAAAGGCTGAGAGTAGTGGTGGCAGTGGGGACGTACTTATTACTAGAACAGGTGAGAGCAGTGTATGCAATGTCAGGCAACCGTGTTTAAAACAGGATCCTAGTGTGTCACAGGGTCAAATTGGTTTGTTTTGGGGGGGGGCGGGGGGTGATGCGGGTTGAGACAGGGTTTCTCTGCATAACAGCCCTAGCTGTCCTGGAACTAGCTCTGTTGGCCTTGAACTCAGAGATCCACCTGCTCCTGCTGGGATTAAAGGCCTGCGCTGCCACCGGCCAACACCGTCTAGTCTAAGGCAGTGTCATATGAGGACAACTTTAAACTTTAGGGAACCAAACACAGGCCTTCATCTATACGAGGTAAGTGCTCTCCTACTGATCTTCCCTAGCCCAACCTTTACTTTCTGCTCCCTCTGCCTCCACCTCCTGGGATTGGAGGTAACACCCAGCTTGTGCGATGGTATCCCGAAGGCCAGATACTGAAAAAAACGAATAAAAGCCTTCCAACATCCTTTCGCCTTGCAGCGCACAGAGCGGTACCGGTCAAAGTCAGGGACCTCAACGCTGCCGAATACTTAAGAGCAAATAGCTCAGCCTGGCGTTGGAGAGCAGCCTGAGCGAGAGTTAGGATGCGAACCCCGAGACTTGCCCAAAACGCGCGCACCCGGCTAGCCGCGGTGACGGCGTGCCACGTGAGCACGCGGTGACGCAGAACGCAGGCCCCGCCCCTCCTCACGCTCCGTGCACTGTTTGGCCCCCGTCCCAGCCCCCGGCCTGCCGCGGATCATGCCGCCAGAGACGCCCCTCGCGGCCGGGAAACGGTAGCCCCGGACGGTTGGCTCTCGAGTTACACTGGTTCTCCCCGCCCCGCCGACCCTAGGGAGGAGCGCCACCCCGCCGCGGTGTGCGGCTGGGACGTGAGCGAGCGGCGAAGTCGGCGCCGCCTGGGACGGGGGAGTGGAAGTTCCCGCCCCGGGCAGCGGCCAGGCGGCTCTGCAGGTACGTGGGGGCGGCGGGGCGGCCCGGACGGGAACGCGGCGCCGGCGAGGACGCAATGGCGGCCACGCGCCGGCTGGGGGTCGCGCGCGACTTGCCGCAGGTGGGGGAGGGGCGCGGGGGTGGGACCGGCCGCGCGCTTCCGGCCGCGCGCCTCCCGGGCGAGCGCACGGGCGTTGGGCTCCGGTCCGGTGGCCCCGCGCTCTCGACGCCGCGCTCCCGCGGCCCCACGCGTGTCTCCGTGCGTGGAGGCGGGAATAGCCGTGACGGCTCGCCCTCAGGCTGCAAGCACCCAGTCCTCGGGCTCCCACCTGCGCGACTGGGGAGAACCCCCGCCTTAAGGCGGGGTGCGGTGCTTTGCTCTTCCGGGTGTCTCTCCGCTTAAGTTACAGTAGAAAACTCTGTCTCGGTAGCCGCTCTTTCTTTCTGAGGCGGGATTTGTTAAGTAGAGTTTCTGCTGCAGGGCGTCTAGATGTGGTCGCCTTTAGTTTTATGGTAGCCTTTTTAGTTTTGCCTGAGACAGGGCCTCCCAGACTGATCTTTACAGTCTAGGCTGACTTTTGTTGTTTTTTGTTTGTTTGTTTGTTTGGTTTGGTTTTTCGAGACAGGATTTCTCTGTATAGCCTTGGCTGTCCTGAAACTGTTTTTTGATAGTCTATTGCCATGCGGTGTGGTGGTGCACGCATTTGATCCCAGCTTTTGGGAGGCAGAGGCAGGTGGATCTCTAAATTCTAGGCCAGAGCTAGTTCTAGGACAGCCAAGCTAAGAGGAACCCGTCTCGAGAGGAGAGGGAAAAAAGAACAAAATATTTATTGCGGGACATGGTAGCACAGGCCTTTAAGCCCAGCTACTCCCTCGGGAGGCAGAAGCTGGTAATCTCACTCTCTCTCTATATATATATCCTCTCTCCGTCTCTCTGTCTCTCTCTGTCTGTCTCTCTGTCTTTCTTTCTGTCTCTCTGTCTCTCTCTCTCTCTCTGTGGTCTACACAGCGAGTGCGAGTTCCAGGCTAGTAGGTCCCAATAGTAAAACGTTATTATTTTTTTGTATGCTCGCCTGCCTGCATACAATTATGTTCACCTCCTGTGTATCTGGTCTGAAGAGGCCAGTGGGTGCCATGAACTGACCTTAGGTCCTGTGGGCTCTTAACGCCCAGCCATCTCTCTAGCCTAGTGTTAGTTTTGGGGGGTGTTTGCTTGTTTGAGAAAGGCCTCATGCTGTATTTCCAACTGACCTTAAACTCTTATGTGCCTCAGTTTGGCCTAGAACTCACAGCCTTGAAAAGCATCGTGCCTAAAGTCTTCAAGGGCCTCTTGACACCTGTGGTCATTTCAGCACAGGTGTGGTAGGAACCTTTGTGAAACTGGCATCACCCGTGTTAAGAGTTTGTATTGTATTTATGTTCGCAAAATACATTTATCCCCAGATTTTGTTGCCAGTAGATATTTTGTTTAAAATTCTAGTTGTCCCCACCCCCACTTTACAGTGACCACTTAAGGTTTATCTCCTATGTAATGACGCTAAGTGGGGGTGTTTGCCTAGCGTGCTTCGCACTCGGCACTAGGAAACAAAACAGGAAACTGGACAGTCAAAAGTTGAATGAGACAGCTCCTAAATAGTGTTTGTAGTTCTTGATTGTTGATCTGCAGGACTGTGATAGTACATATCACCAGTAGATGGTACTCAGGTCAAAAAAACATGATCTCACTGAATTTCCTTTTTTGTTTTTGTTTTTGTTTTGTTTTTTGAGACAGGGTCTCTGTGTACCAATCCTAGCTGTCCTGGAACTAGCTCTTGTAGACCAGGCTGGCCTCGAACTCACAGAGATCCGCCTGGTTCTGCCTCTCTAGTGCTGGGATTAAAGGCGTGTGCCACCACCGCCTGACATTTCCAGTTTTCACGTAGGATGTTGAAATGTCAAGTTTTCCTGTGCCTCGGTTGCCCTGTTTCTATTCCTGAGCTGGAGTGATTCTCTGTGGATATGTCTTTAGCCATTATTTCATCAGTTCTAATTAGATCCATCTAAGTAAGAAGGTGGTTTTGTTAGTGTTAAATGTGAAGACATTGGTACTGTGTAGGAAAAGGGTGTGCTTGACTTCCTGCGACTTACATTACTATGGTAGGTGCCATGAGAAAAGCCAGCCAGCATGATCTACAGGGAGAATTCCAGAACAACCAGTGCTACACAGAGAAACCCTGTCTTGAAAAACCAAAAACAGAGAGAGAGAGAGAGAGAGAGAGAGAGAGAGAGAGAGAGAGAGAGAGAGAGAGAGAGAGAGAAACATAAAGGGTCCAGGATATATGGTCAGCTTCTAAACTATTCTTGTAGGTTTGCCTGGAAGAAGAAATCGTAGACGCCTCAGGAGGAGGAAGTGGAATAGTGTTTGTAGCGTAGGAAATAGCATGTATGAGGTGAAGCAAACCAGGCACATTTGAACATCTGGAAGAGATTCAGTGTGACTCATAGTTGTGGAAATGGTAAGTAAGGGGCTCCCTGACCCCAGGCTTAACACAGCTCAACGTTGTTAGAAGAGAATGCGGTATTTGGTATTTCCTGTTCACTATGCTGTCCACTGAGGACACGTGAGGGTGGCTTAGAGCTGGGAGAGATCGGCAGGCTGGTGAACAATCCGGAGAGAGAGATGTGCCAGACAAGGGAGCCCCATCAAGACGGAGAGGTGGTGATGTGAGGGTGTGGTTGGCACAGGGGCATGTGAAATAAATGAACAAGGCTTTGGGGAAGCCCTAGCTTCCAGTCTTTTGCATGGTAATGTGAGATCCACAGTGAGCACAGGTTTTGAGTGAAATAGGTAGTGTGTGACGTGCTCCTAGGAGCTGGGGGAGCTCAGTGGAGGGTGCTTGGTAAGACCCTAGTTATGGCCTCCAGCAACAGCACAGAAACAAAACTCTTATCATGGAATTTCACTTGGGAAGCCCCTGGCTACAGAATTTGTTTAAAGCACCTTGCTTTGGACTAGAGGGTGTAACTTAGAGAGTTATCTGCTCTGTAGAGGCCCTGGGTGTGATGATAAATTCTGCATAAAGCTGCTGTGTCGGTAGGTGTATTGAGAGGTGGAGACAGGACCATCGGAAGTTCCAGAAAGGTCATCCTCTGTTATATAGCAAGTTTGGGGCTAAACCTGAGCTACCGGAGATCTTGTCCTATGGGAAAGTACCTTGCCTTTACTCTGCCAGCAATGCTTAGCCTGCTGTGACTTCTCAGTATCCGGAATCCTTCTAATTGGTATGTGCATGTTATGTATTGCTTTGGTTCTTTTGTTGTTGTTTTTATTTTGGGTTTTGTTTTTTTTTTGTTTGTTTTTCCAGACAGGGTTTCTCTGTGGTTTTTGGAGCCTGTCCTGGAACTAGCTCTTGTAGACCAGGCTGGCCTCGAACTCACAGAGATCCACCTGCCTCTGCCTCCCAAGTGCTGGGATTAAAGGCGTGCACCACCACCGCCCGGCAGTTCTTTGTTTTTAATAGTAGTAATTTTATTTTGTAAGTATTGGTGTTTTGCCTGCATGTTTATCTTTGTGAGGGGTTCAGGTCCCCTGGAACTGTTACAGACAGTTGTGAGCAACCATGTGGGTGCTGGGAATTGAACCCACAGTTACGAGCAGGCGGTGCTCTTAACTGCTGAGCCAGTTAACTCTCCAGCTGCTCACTTTGGTTCTTATTTATTTGAAGCTGAGTTCCATAGATCCTTTGTGAGTCTGCCCAACTTGCTATTACCTCATGACAGATACTGCTTGGAACTTAATTTATTTTTATAAAAAATACACATATAACATTTATTGTGTTTTTAAAAATGTTATTTTAAAAAACAGAATTTTAGCCAAGCACGGTAGGGTACAGCTGTTGCCTTGCTTAGCACTTGGGAGATGGATGTCTGGTTAGCAGCCTGGGTTTTAGGACTCTGTCTCAAAAACAAAGATAAAACAAAGCAACTACAACAACAACAAAAGCCAATCAGATTTAAAATTTTTAGGGACAGCCAAGAAAGGGTGAACAAAGTATTCCTGGGCCTGGAGAGATGGCTCAGCAGTTAAGAACCAGGTTCAGTTCCGGCACCCACATGGCAGTTCACAACCATCTGTAGTTTCAGGGAATCTGATGCCCTCATACAGGCAAAACACCAATACACATAAAATAAAAATAAATCTCTTTTTTATTTATTTATTTATTTATTTATTTAGGAGTATATTTGCAGTTGATGATGTCAGTAAAGCAGAACAGGTGCTGTTATTGCTTACAATGAGCTAAAACTATAAACTTGGGAAAAGGCTTGATTTGATTCTTTAAAAAAATTTTGAAAATTTTATTTTTAATTTATGAGTGTGTTGCCTGCATGTATGTTTGCTTTTATTGTTTATTTGCTTGCTTGCTGAGACAGCGTTTTCTGTGCAGGCCTGGAAGGCCAACTCACTGGGTGGCCTCAAACTAAAAGAGATCCAATTGCCTCTGCCTGGACCAAAGGCATACACCTCCGTGCCTGGCCTTTTTAACAACAACAACAAAATATTTTTAAAATTTTATGTACATGGATGCTTTGCCTATATGTGTGCCTGTGGAGGCCAGAAGAGAGCCTCAGTCAGATCCCTTGAGACTGAAGTTTCAAATGGGTGTTGGAAAGTAAACTCAGATCTTCTGAAAGAGCTGCCAGTGTTCTTAACCCGCCGAGCCATCCTCTAGCCTGTGATTACGATTTCCTTCTATATTTTTGGTGTTGGGGAAAGGGCTGGTGTCATCCGTAGAGTTGGAGCACTTTGTATAGGAGGTGAGTTTTCACTTTTTTTCAGTGACCAACGATAGTTTACATCTGGAGAGTAAATGAATTTGTTTTCTAAGACAGGCATGGTGGTGCATTTCTGTAATTTTAGCACTCAGCATGCTGGGGGCCAAACTAAAGGCAAAAAAGGGAAAAGCTGGCTAGCACAAAGATGGAGAGATGCTCAACTTTATTACCAGTGGGGGGTGAAAACCAAAACCACAGTAAGGCACCACCTTGTTCTTACTGTACCTTAAGTTGTAATGTACTGGTTGGACTGGGGGACTGCATTGCTAAACTGGGCGGAGGTGATGCACGCCTTTAATCCCAGCACTCGGGAGGCGAGGCAGGTAGGACTCTGAGTTCAAGGCCAGCCTGGTCTAACGGAGTGCTTTTGTGGACAGCTAGGCCTTGTCTCAAAGAAAAACAAACAAATGGGCCTGGTGACACATTCCTTTAATTCCAGCACTCTGGAGGCAGAGACAGGCTGATCAGTGAGTTCCTGGACAAGTAGGGCTAAATAGACCCTGTCTCAAAACTACCAGAATAGGGCTGGGGAGATGGCTCAGAGGTTAAGAGCACTGCCTGCTCTTCCAAAGGTCCCGAGTTCAATTCCCAGTAACCACATGGTGGCTCACAACCATCTATGATGAAATCTGGTGCCCTCTTCTGGTGTGCAGGCATACATGTAGGCAGAATGCTATATACATAATAAATACATAATTTAAAAAAAAAAACTACCAGAATATGAAAAATAAAATAAATGATTTAGATGAGAAAATTTTCTCTGTATTCTATACATCTAAAGTTTTTTTTTCTAAAGACTTTTTATGTATACAGTGTTCTGCCTGTATACGTGCCTGCAGACCAGAAGAGGGCACCAGATCTCATTATAGATGGTTGTGAGCCACCATGTGGTTGCTGAAAATTGAACTCAGGACATCTGGAAGAGCAAGTGCTCTTACCTCTGAGCCATCTCTTCAGCCCCACAATTAAAGTTTGTAAAGAATGGAGAGGTATGGACAGTGGCACACGCCTTTAATCCTAGCACTTGGGAGGCAGAGGCAGGTGGAGTCTGTGAGTTTAAGGCCACCCTGGCCTACGGAGAAACTGTCTCAAAAAACAAACAACAAAAAACGACTAGAGAGATGGATTGGTGCTTAAAAGCACTGACTGTTCTTTACAGGACCTGGTTTAATTCCCAGCACCCACATGATAGCTCACAACCATTTGTTACTAGGGAATCTAGTACCCACTTCTGCCGTTCTGAGACACCAGACATGGCATACAGATATACATGCAAGCAAAATACCCATGCTCATAAAATAAAAATTAAAAACCTGTTTAGAAAGCAGGGACAACTAGGTACCCACTTTTTAGCATCACTGACATTCAACAGAAGTTTCAGCCTCTCTCTCTCTCTGTCTGTCTGTCTGTCTGTCTGTCTGTCTATCTACATTCATTCTCAAAGGAAATATTTTCCCTCCTGCTTTTTCCCTTTCTTTTGCCCCTTCCCCTTTTTCTTTCCTTTCTTCTTTTTTTTAAATTTATTTATTATATATACAATGTTCTATCTGTAAGTCTGCCTGCAGGCCAGAAGAGGACACCAGATCTCATTACAGATGGTTGTGAGCCACCATGTGGTTGCTGGGAATTGAATTCAGGACCTCGGGAAGAAGGAGCAGTGCTCTTAACCGCTGAGCCATCTCTCCGGCTACCCCTTTACTCTTTTTTTTAAGAAACCATTGTGCCTCTTTTTTTTTAAAGATTTATTTTGTTTACAGTGTTTATAGTGCATGTATGCCTGTAGGGCAGAAGAGGGCACCAGATTTTATTACAGATGGTTGTAGGCCACCACGTTGGTTGCTGGGAATTGAACTCAAGGCCTCTAGAAGAACAATCAGTGCTCTTAACCTCTGAGCCATCTCTGCAGCCCTCCTTTATTTTTGAGATAGGGTCTTGACTATGTAGCCCTGGCTAACCTGGAACTCTATATAGACCTATTTAGAACCACAAGACTATCTCTCTCTCTCTCTCTCTCTCTCTCTCTCTCTCTCTCTCTCTCTCTCTCTCTCTCTCTTTTTTTGGTGTTTTGAGACAGGGTTTCTCTGTTGTTTTGGGGCTGTCCCGGAACTAGCTCTTGTAGACCAGGCTTACAGAGATCCACCTGCCTCTGCCTCCCGAATGCTGGGATTAAAGGCATGTGCCACCACTGCCCAGCAAGACTAGTTTGTTTTCGATAGTGCTAAGGTTAGTGCCAAGACCTCATGCATACTAGATAAACTCACTCTCTTCCTGTATCTAACCGTAAATGCAGCTTTTTTATGACAGTGAGACATACCCTCCTGGCAGCACCAGTCTATTTCAGAGAAGATAATGAGCATCGAAGAAACTCCATGGAGTTTACTTTTGGGGGACAAAAGTAAACCACTGAGCTTAAAAATGTCCTTGTCTCAACTGCTGGCAGTATTCTGTCCCAATTGGACAGGCAGGACCCAAATGAAAGTGACTGTCCAACATTGTCAGGATGAGGATGGACAGCCCTTCAGAATATCCTGCTTCATAGAAGTCTGTTGGATATGCTAGGCCTCTAGGTCAAAGATAGATACCCCAATGTTGTAAAGGAACCTTGGGTGACTGTTGAGGCAGGTAGCTGTTTCTATCATTGCTCACATTTTTTGGAAGTCATTTGCTTGTACTTTCTGCTTACTCAGTTATTATTTCCTTCTTGTGACTCTGAGGGTTGAAAATCAGATATAGTTTTCCTTGTTTACCAGGTGCAGAAAGCAAGTTATGATAGAAAGTAAATTAGGTACAAGACTTCAGACTCACCAAGATAGGACAGATATGAATTTGTCAAATGCAAATGGACTAAACATTGTTGATGTATTTATTACCTGTATATATTGTATATAGTCATTGTACTTATTTTATATAGTTTTTCTTATATTAGTTACCGTCTTTTTTATTTTAGACAAATAGGAGAAATATAGTGATATTTTAATTGTATTTTAACAAGTAAAGCTTGCCTGAAGATCAGAGAGTAAAACATCTGCCCTGGTCAGCCTTACAGACCAGGCATTGGTGACACACCCCTTTAATCCCCATAGCCACACTAGTTTGCCACAAAAACCGGGAGGTAGTAGTGCACGCCTTTAATCCCTGCACTGGAGAGAGGAATATAAAATGGGAGGAGACAGCTCTCAGGATCAGATTTATTCTAAGGATTCCTGGAGGCAGGATCTCCTTGTTGGCTTGAGGCTGAGGTAAGAGACAGTGGCTGGCTGTTTATTTTTCTGATTTTGAGGTTGAACCCCAATATTTGTCACTGGGTTTTTATTACTCGTACTCCGCATACAGACCTAAATCCTATCTAAATCTTCTATCAGTCTTTTTCTTCGTGGTTCTCCCTGTCACATTCTATCACGGTTCTCATTTTTCTCAGCCCACATATCCCGTGAGTTAATATTTAGATCATCTGGTCCTTAGAATAAGAGACAGTCTCACTGTGTAGCCTGGCGGGCGCCTGAGACAATCACCTCCTGAGGTCTGGGGTTACAGTTGAGCGTCATCACCTGGTGGCTCCCACCTTTAATCCTAGCACTCAGGAGGCAGAGTCAGGTGAATGTCTTAAGTTCAAGACCACTCTGGTGTACAGAGCAAGTTCCAGAAGGGCCAGGGCTACACAGAGAAACTGCATTAAAAACAAAACAAAAAGTTGAGTACCAGCCCTGCCCTTTATTTTGTTAACCTGTTAGTAAATTCTCTTTATGAAGCCATGCATGCAATTAGAGACTCAACCCTAGATTGGAGAAAGATCTGTTGATAGGAAGACTCAAGTATCTAACATTCTAGCTTTTCCAAAGTTTAAAATGTCAAAGAATACTCTCTGAACTGGTTCTCTTCTGGGTTTTTATTACTAACCAAGTGTTATGTGACTGTAGTAGTTGCTGATTCTGAAGCATTTTAACTGCCTTTTTCCCTTTCAGTTGATTATGGAAGATTCCCACAAGAGTA
Organism: Chionomys nivalis; assembly: GCF_950005125.1. Lineage (NCBI taxonomy): Eukaryota > Metazoa > Chordata > Mammalia > Rodentia > Cricetidae > Chionomys > Chionomys nivalis. Next base: position 57,375,622 of record NC_080102.1, read on the forward strand.
ACTCTTCAGAGACTGCACCTCAGCCTGGTTCAGCAGTTCAGGGGACTCACATTTCTCAGATAGCCCATCCGGTAAGTCAAGAGCTAGCCAGCATGCTGAGCCGGTTAGTAGTGTTCACAGATGCACCTGTCGTCGTTCTGTATGCTCAGAAAACCCAGCACAGAGAGACTGGGAGATGATGCTGCAAAGTTGGGGGTGGGGAACTGAAGCACCTTTAGAAGGAAGTCTTCCCCCTCCATTTGTTTTTTTGTGGGGGGGAGGCGCAGACTGTCCTGAAACTTGCTATATAGACTAAGCTGGCCTCAAACTCACAGAGATCTGCCTGCCTCTCTCTCTGTGCTAAAAATAAAAGTGTGCATCACCATGCCTAATGTGGCCTGGAATTCTTGATCATCATCTTCTAGCCTAGTACCAGAGTACTAACATTATGGTACTGGAATAATAGGTGTATGCCCAGCTTGGACCGTTCTCATTTTAGCAAATTCATTATGGATATATTGAAATTTTTTTGTGATAAACATATTCATTAGAGAATTTAGCTTAATTGACTGATGTGTGCTCAGACCAGAAATGTCAACTTAGGAATTGTAAATATAAATTTTAATATAATTAAAATCATGGAGCATCTTCTGGCTTTTCCCTAGGGCATAGAAAGCTGAAGAGAGTCTTATTCCTACCTAAAACAAGAGTAAGTTCCATAATGTACAGGCCGCTGGCTTTTGAGACTCCCAGAAGTTGAAGGTGGGGTCATATGAGGAGGGAAGGGGAAGTCATCTACCTCTTTTTTTCTATTGGTGTTTGAGACGGATTTCTCTGTGTAGCCGTTGCTGTCCTGGATCTACCTCTGTAGACCAGGCTGGCCTTGAACTCACAGAGATCCTCCTGCTTATGCCTCCCAAGTGGCAGACAAGTCAACTACATTTTAAGACAAGGTCTCACATAGCTCAGGCTAGCCTCAAATTCACTGTATAGTGAAAGGTGGCCTTGAACTCTGATCTTTCTACCTCTGCTTTAGCGGCACTTGCTGTTATTCCTAGCTATCAGCTACATTTTAAAGTTATTATCATTTTGAGTGGTGGTATGCACATGCCATGACACATGATTTGGGGTAGATAACATGCATAAACAGAGGGATTATAGAAGAGGGAATTGGATGTTACATAGGATTACTAGAAATAAAAATAGCATAAGTTAGTAGGTGGTACCAGGGTTTATTAGACTCGACAGTCAGTGAGCTTGAAGATAGACAAGTAGAAATCACCCAGATGGAAAACAGAAAGGAAAGGGGGAAGAAGAACAGAGCATCCAGGAACTACAGGGGAGGTGTCTGTTACATAGTCACGCTGCAGATGAGATTGCTGAGATGTGAATCTAGTTGGGGAAGACTTCACTGGGTGTGTCTTGGGGTTCCACTGTTCATATGGAAACATTTGGCGCTACTGATAAAGGCTGACCTGTCTTCTAAGTCCAGGAAGGCCGTGGTGTGCCTTATGGAGAATGTAGATACCAGGGTGAACTAGAATGCTGTTTACTGCCAGTCAATGGTAATAAGTTAACTAGATATCAAGTAAGGTATCTTGATACCTGTTTGTTTTTGTTTTTCAAGACAGGGTTTCTCTGTGGCTCAGGCTGTCCTGGAACTCACTCTGTAGACCAGGCTGGCCTCAAACTCACAGAGATCCGCCCGTCTCTGCCTTCCAAGTGCTGGGATTAAAGAAAGGCGTGCGCCGCCACCCAGTGGTATCTTAAATCTTAAAACCAAAGTGTATATTGATGAGTGGACCACATATTTCCCTAGGACAGTGGTTCATGGTGTGTGATAACGTTACAGCACCTGCAGACAAGAACCATCTGTGTTTCTCAGCAGCTTCACAGAAGGCCTTGACAACGACTGTTTTAGTGGATGTCAGGATAAAAAGGAAGAGGAGAACAATGAATGGACAAATTGTAGACTGAATCAGCAGCTCCCTCCAGCTTACTTTTGAAGATTGTTTATGTGTATGAGTGCACGCACACCTTTGTGAATTAATGTTCTCTGTGTGTAGGTGCCCTAGGAGACCAGAAGACATTGAATCCCTTGGAACTGTAGTTACAGATGATTGTAAGCTACCAAGTAGGCTCTAGAAATTGAACCTACATCCTCTGCGAGAGGCGTGAGCCATTTCTCTAGTCCTGAGAAGTTGCTTTGTTTCTTTTGGTTTTTCAAGAGAAGGTATCTATTTGTCACTCTGGTTGTCCTGGAACTCACCCTGTAGACCATGCTAGCCTGTAACTCACAAAATTGGAGTTTGGTTTTGTTTTTAAGGAGGAATTGGCTGGGCAGTGGTGACGCACACCTTTAATCCCAGCACTCAGGAGGCAGAGGCAGGTGGATCTTTGTGAGTTTGAGGCCAGCCTGGTCTACAAGAGCTAGTTCCAGGACAGGCTCCAAAGCTACAGAGAAACCCTGCCAAAAAAAGGGGGGGAGGGGATTGTAATCTTTTATTCACAAATGCATTTTTTTTTTATAATTGTGTTTGTTTTTCGTGTGCTTTTTGTCATGACTCACTGTAGCTCTTGCTGCCCTGTAATCTGGCATTTGGACAGGCTGGCCTCAGTCTGCCTCCGAGTGCTGGGTTAAAGGCACGTACCACCATACCGAGCTCAATCTCTAGGAGTGGGTTTCATTATGGCATTTTCTTACATATGGGTCATTATATTTCATTCTTATTTGTTCCCCCGCCACCACTCCATGCCACCCCCACCTCTGTCCTTCCTTCAGTTAGTCTTCTCTCCAACATTCTTATCTCTCTATGACTTAAGGTCTCTTGACCTCTTGTGGTCCCTTCTAGACAATCCCCTGCCCCCCCTTCTGCCTCTGTCTCATTTTCAGTGTGTTTGTATCTGCCTGCCTGTCTCTGTCTTTTAAATGTTGTCTCTGCATATGAAAGAAAACACATTTATTTTTCTTAGTCTGATATTTTTGCTTAATGTATGATTTCTAGTTTCATCCATTTTCCTATAAAGGTCATGTCTTCATTTTCTTTACAACTGAATAAAATTTTACTGTGTATATATGTACTACATTTTCTTTATTCGCTGCTGATGGGCATGTAGGCTAGTTCAACTTCCTACTTATTGTGAACAGTGCAGCCGTAAATGTGGATGTGGTATTTTGACTGAGAGTCCTTCTAGTATATAGCTGGGAATAGAATGGCTGGGTCATATGGCAGCTTTATTTTTACTTTTTTAAGAAACCTGCATACTGGCTGCACCCGTTTTTATATCGTGTGTTAGAGCTTCTATTTCTATAAGGAATGTCATTGATACTGTGATGAGAATGTCACTGACTTCCAGATTGCTTTTGGTAGTATAGCATTTACATCTTGTTAGTTCTGCTGATCCATGCGTGAAATGGTCTCTCCATCTTTTAAAATTTACATTATATTCCTTAGATTTATTTCTAATTTTTTATTATCACTGGAAGGTGTTGTAAAATGGGTTGTTAATTTCTATACTAGGGCATAGAACATAACTGATTTTTGTGTGTAGTTTTGTGTCCTATTGCTTTGGAGACAGTGTCAGATCTAAGCATTTTCTGGTGGGGTTTTAAGGTCTTTACGAATAGGATCAGACTAACCAGTTGGCTTAGCCAGTAAAAGTACTTTGATCTGGATTTGATGAAAAAAGGTAACAGATGTGTTGTGAGCTGCTGTGTGGGTGCTGGGAACTGAACCGAGGCTGCGCAAGGACAGTGAGTGCTCTGAACTGGTCATCACTGCCTCCCGTGACTTCTCTGCTGCTGCTTCCTCAAGTATTTCATTGTGTCTGCCTGAGAGTCTGACACATCTGTACAGGTGCTTTTGGAAGTGAGATAGCTGTGGGATCCCTTAGTGGAGTTGTAGGCTGCTATGAGCTGTCCCTTGTGGGTGCTGGGAACCAGCCCCGGTCCATCTCTCCAGTCTCCTTCATCAATTTAAAAAAGGTAATTGTGTTGAATATAATAATCGTGGTTGGCCGCCGGGCGGTGGTGGTGCACGCCTTTAATCCCAGCACTCAGGAGGCAGAGGCAGGCGGATCTCTGTGAGTTCGAGGCCAGCCTGGTCTACAAGAGCTAGTTCCAGGACAGGAACTAAAAAAAGCTACAGAGAAACCCTGTCTTGAAAAATCCAAAAAAAAAAAAAAAAATAATAATAATAATAATAATCGTGGTTGGCTATTATTTACTTTGAGAGTTTGGGGTGTACTGTTTCATGGTTTGTGGCTTATGTTTCTGTAGAGGCTAATGTAGGTTTTCTTGTGTGAGTCAATGTTTTTTTTATTAGAGATTTTAATTTTTTTTCTCGAGTCTGCTATTTTACTATGTGTTATTAAAAGGCCTTTTCTGGTCATGTGACTAACCCCCTTTTGTGATTCATGTCCTCCGCCTGAGTTTGATAAGGTTTGTGTCATAATTTCATTGACTATGTTTTCTGTACCTTTAATTTTCACCTCAGTTCTTTATAATGTAGTCTTAGCTTTTCTCTTTTCCTCTCTCCTTTTCTCCCTCCTCTTTACATTTTTTGAGACAAATTTCATGTTGAGCAGAGGACCTTGGAGGGCCCCTGGCAGCTTTACAGTCAGGCAGAAGTCTAGACAGGTGCCCACTGTAACAGGTCCTTACCTGAGGTATGTACATTCAGCTCTTCCAGCTGGTTTGTTGCTGTTTTAATATTCTTATTAACATAATCATCTGAGAAAGAACTGTCTTGATGTCAGTAACCGACACAACAATATTAACCGCTGGAATCCTGAGTCTGAGCTGGCAGAGCTCGAGTCAGGGCTCCCTTCCTCCCCACGCCCCTGTAATTTTGCTTTAGAGCTCTTCCATCTGGTTCCCTTTATGTCCCCTCTTCCTGGGCTCTCCTTGCCCCTTAACCCCTCACGGTTTCCAAGTTTGTCATTTTGTTCTTTTTTTTTTTAAAATATTTATTTATTTATTATGTATACAATATTCTGTCTGTGTGTATCTCTGCAGGCCAGAAGAGGGCACCAGACCTCATTACAGATGGTTGTGAGCCACCATGTGGTTGCTGGAATTGAACTCAGGACCTTTGGAAGGGCAGGCAATGCTCTTAACTACTGAGCCATCTCTCCAGCCCTGTCATTTTGTTTTTATTTTAAATAAGGCGAACTTTTCTTATTTTACATAACAATTCCACTCCCTCTTCTCCTCAACTTCCCCACCTTCCTCCTACCCTGCCCACCATCCACTCCTCAGGGTAAGGCTTCCCCTGGGGAGTCTGATACAGCACTCTGAGGTGGGACGAAGGCCCTCCCCTCAATATTTAGCCGAGCAAGGTGTCCTTCCAAAAAAGAATAGGCCCCAGAAAGCCAGCTCAAGCAGTAGGGATAAATCCTGGTCCCACTACCAGTGACCACAAAGACTTCTCCAACCACACATCTGTCAGCCACATTCAGAGGGCCTCCTTTTGTCCTATGCTGTCAGTCCAGAGTCAGTGAGCTCTCACTAGCTCAGGTCAGCTGTTTCTGTGGGTGTCCCCACTATGGTCATGACCCCTTTGCTCATATTATCGCTCCTCCTTCTCTTGAGCTGATCTCTGGAAGCTCAGTCCAGTGCTTAGCTGTGGATCTCTGCATCTGCTTCGATCAGTTGCTGGATGAAGGTTCTGTGATGACAGTTAAGGTAGCCATCAATTTGTGATTACAGGGGAAGGCCAGTTCAAGAATCTTCTCCACTACTGCTTAGCTGGGGTCGTCTTTGTGGATTCCTGGGAAGTTTTCCGGTGCCATATTTCATGCTAGCTCCATAATGGCTCCCACAATCAAGATATCTCTTTTCTTGATCTCCTCCTCTGCCCTCCCCCCATCTCAACTGTCCTGTTTCCTCATGTTCTCCTTCCTCCCCTTCTCCCCTTCCCTTCCTCTTACACCCCCTCCCCTTTGCTCCCATATTTCCCCTTCCCTGGAGGATCCATGTATGTCCCTTTTAGGGTTCTCCTTGTTCCCCAGCTTCTCTGGGATTGCAGACTGCAGGTTATCCACTTCTGAGTGAGTACACACCGTGTTTGTCTTTCTGGGTCTAGGTTACTTCACTCAGGATGTTGTTTTTTCTGGTACCATCCATTTGCATGCAAAGTCTGTCTTTTTGTTCTTTAGCTCTAAGAACTCTCATCTTTTAATTCACCGCTGCTTTATCGTGCCTGCAGGTGTACAGGCAGAAATTGTATACATAATAAAGAAATCTTGAAAAAAAGGGCTCAGTAAAAACTATATTATAACAAATTATAGTATAATAGATACTGTATTAATTAACAAATCTCTATTCCTGAAAAGTTCTAGGTTTGTCAGGTATCAGGATAGGATTGCATTTTTCCTTCCTTTGGGGTTGGGTTTGAGACAGGATTTCTCTTTGTAGCCCTGACTGTTCTGGAACTCACTTTGTAGACCTAGTTGGCCTCAAACTCAGAGATCTACCCACCTCTGTCTCCTGAGTTCTAGGATTAAAGGCATTTGGCACCATCGCCTGGCTAGCATTGCATTTTTTAGTATATATCCAGCAGCCAGCATGTTTAAGGTTATTCCTTCAAGCTGTGCATAGTGATGCATATCTTAATCACAGCACTTGGGAGGCAGAGGCAGGTGGACCTCTGTGAGGATTCATTTGTTTGTTTATTTATTTATTGGTTTTCAAGACCGGGCTTCTCTGTGTAACAGCCCTGACTGTCCTGGAACTCTGTAGACCAAGGCTGGCCTTGAACTCAGAGATCAGCTTTTGCCTTCCCGAGTGCTGTGTGCCACCACCGCCCAGCTAGTCTTTAATTTCTGTATCCTCATTTTGGGGTGCCATTGAAAAACACAGAACTGAGCCACGTGGTGGTGCACTCCTTTAATCCCAGCACTTGAGAGGCAGGGGCAATTGCAAGCCAGCCTGGTCAGTGGAGCAGTTCCATGACAGCCAAGGTTACACAGAGAAACCTTGTCTCAAAATAAACAAACAAATTAAATGAGCATATTAAGTGAAGGACAGATTTTAGACTATGGCAGCATGGCAGACTAGCATCAACTGAACCATACTCTTACAGCAAAAGGAAAAAGAGCTGTGTGGGGGTATAGATGTATAAGTGCCACACGTGGAGTGCCCTATGCCTTGTGAGTCATGTGGAGGCTGGATGTTGACAATGGTGTCTTTCTCAGTCCTTCTACATTTTAATTTTTGAGGAGGTTTGCTCACTGGTGTGGCTGCAGTAATTGGTCAGCAAGCTCCAAGAATCCTCCGCCTCTACCTTTGCAACACTGGGACCCCAGATTGCACTGCTGTGCCAGGAACTCAGTTCCTGAGCCCGTGCGGCAAGCATTCCAACCAGTGAACCATTTCCCCAGCGTTGGAGCTTTGTAAGCACTGGGGTGTACCAAATAAGAGTTCGGAGGACCTTAGTGTGTGTCGGCCACCTGTGATTGCTGAGTGGCATTCGTCACAGTTAGGCTCCTTCCACAGAGCAGGAGCCCCATTTTGAAGGGGATATATTCAGGGTTTTTTGTTTTGTTTTTCGAGACAGGGTTTCTCTGTGGTTTTGGAGCCTGTCCTGGAACTAGCTCTTGTAGACCAGGCTGGTCTCGAACTCACAGAGATCCGCCTGCCTCTGCCTCCCAAGTGCTGGGATTGAAGGCGTGCGCCACCACTGCCTGGCTTATACTCAGGTTTTTGAAAGACATTTCTGTCTTGTTGATGATTTATGTCTCAAGGGACAGAAAATAATTTCTGTTTTCCTGAAGAGTGAAGATGGACCTAAGAGTCACACCCTAGCTAGCACAGACAGTGATTTAAATTTTTTTGGCAGAGGTGTGCTGCTGAGGCCTTTTTAAGGGGCTGAGGAAACTGGGGGTGTTGCATTGTGGAGCAAGCCTTGAAAGATCTTGGCTGGACTTAAGTTTACCATCAGATTTCCACAGAAATTGCATTTGTGTTGTTGAAATTTCACCTGAAATACTCGACGTTTTAGAGAAGATAGTGCCCAGAGTTGGATGTTCTGGTCCTTTGCTCTTGATTACTTGAATTGTTTTCAGTCAGGTCTTCTTGGAAGAGCATGAAGCTGTGTTGGGATTTAGCCCAGTAGTGGAATGCTTGCTAGGCCCTTGGTTGGTCCTCTGGGTGCACAAGTCTGTTCCTCAACCGGGAGATCCCTTTTGTCTTTACCTTCCCACTGCCCTTCTCCAGGCTTTGGGGTGGTCCTTTAGGATTGCCTTAGGACCTCTGATCCCATGTCGTCTTTCCAGGAGGCTGTCGGGGAAGGAAAGTGCCAGTATACTTTCTTCCTGACCACACAGTGACTGGCAGGGTTGTCTGATTAGTGTTTTGTCAGTTCAAGTACAGTCTGATCTGTGTAGTGGGTTCCAGAACAGCCAGGGGTACATAGTGAGGCCCTGGGGTAGGGGGTGGGGGTGACATCTGTGACACCTCGATCAGTGAAAGCACTGTTACTCGAGGGCCACTTGTTCCTTTTTCCTGTCAGATGCACATTGGCTGTGAGCTATGAAGGGCGTTGTGAACTCTGCAGAACTCTGAGGGTTTGCTTTCTTTTTTGAGACAGGGTGTCACTGTGTCACTGTTTAGTCCTGACTGGCCTCAAAACATAGTCTTCCAGCTTCCCGAACTCTGGGGTCACCGTAATGAGCTGCCATATCAGGCTGGAACTCATTCATTGAAGACGATGATTAAAATGTGCAGCAAGCTTTCCCACACTAGCATGGCCTCCGTGATAGTGAAGGGAAGGCTTTGGATAGAGGCTAGCTGTGCAGAGGGCTGGCTTCCAGAGACTGTTTGCATTATTTTATGTTTAATCTTGAAAAACAAAAAAACAACAAAAAAAGGAAGCCGAGTATCCTAATCCAGTTTTTTTTTTTAAAGATTTATTTATTTATTATGTGTACAACATTCCTTCCATGTGTGCCTGAATGCCAGAAGGGGGCGCTGGGTCTCATTATAGATGGCTGTGAGCCACCATGTGGTTGCTGGGAATTGAACTCAGGACCTCTGGAAGAGCAGTCAGTGCTCTTAACCACTGAGCCATTTCTCCAGCCCCCTAATCCAGTTTTAGGCAAATGTTTGGTATTTAGTTCATTTGAAGAGCTAAAAACGGGCCGGGCAGTGGTGGCGCACGCCTTTAATCCCAGCACTCAGGAGTCAGAGGCAGGCGGATCTCTGTGAGTTCAAGACCAGCCTGGTCTACAAGAGCTAGTTCCAGGACAGGCTCCAAAACCACAGAGAAACCCTGTCTCGAAAAAACCGAAGAAAAAAAAAAAGTTAAAAATGGCTGAGCTGTGGTGGCACACCTTTAATCCAGCCTGCTCTACAGAGTGAGTTCCAGTACAGCAAGAGCTACATAGAGAAACATCTCTACTTAAAGCTTGGTTTCAAAATGTTCAAGAATAGTTAATGTTTACTGTGTATCTGCTGCACATATTGGTTCATTTAATCATGAGACAATGCTGATGCCGACCACTGCAGTTCTTGAAATACATTCCCCCCACCATCTCTTCCCCTAAAACTGCCCGGGCCTTTGCTGGTTTCCCAGGGCAGCTCACTCCCTTGTCTCATTTTTATCTCCTCCTACTCTTACCAGTCTATTAATGGTAAAGGATTCTTGAGTTAAGTGTGATTGCCTGTTTTGATTTTATGCCTTTAAGGACTCCCAAGAGCTTTGCCTTTCAAGTTGTAAGTATTTACTCTTATTATCTTAAGTTATGTGTACTTGTGAGTACCTGCACATATGTGCAGGTAGCCTGTGGAGGCCAGAGGTATCAGTCCTTCCAAGGCAGCGTGGCATGGCTGCTAGGAATTGACCTTTGGTCCTCTGGAAGAACAGCTCATAATCACTGAACCATCTCAATCCCCAGCCTCCCACGTGCATCCGTCTAGCACAGACCTTGATCCAGCAGTCTCCTTGGGACAGTTATCTATAGGCAAAGTACATGTCTAAATATGGTGCAGGGTGCGATCAGAAGTAGATTTATTCTTAACCAGCAGAATATCATTTAAAGGTTTATTTACATGTGTATTTTATTTATAAGTGCTTTGTCTACATGCTGGGAATTGAACTTCAAACCTCTAGAAGAGCAGCCAGTGTTCCTAACTGCTGAACCATCTTTCCAGTCCCCAGCTAGTATCATTTTATTTGCGACATAAGCTTTATTGTTAGCTCTGTACTGTATTGTATGTTCTGATTTCTTTTCTTTCTTGGTTTCTTAGGACAGGGTTTCTCTGTCCTAGAACTTGCTCTATGGACCCACCTGCCTCTGCCTCCTGAGTGTTGGGATTAGAGGTGGCACCTTGCCCAGTCTAAGTGTTTGTTCAATTGCTGTCCTTCCCCTTTCCTCCTTTTAGATCTTAGGGGTGATGTGCAGGGAATTTGGGTGACGGAAGACGGATCATGTTGAAAGTAACAACTCGATTCTTTCCCCATCTGTATTCTTCAGCATATTAAATCAGTTCTGATTTTTAGGTGTCATCTTTATCAGAAAGTGAGGAGTCTCAGGACTCATCTGACAGCATAGGCTCCTCACAGAAAGCTCACGGGATCCTGGCCCGGCGACCATCTTACAGGTTGGTGCTTCGTTTTCAAATGTGTTTAGATAGTTCTGTGAAATCTAAAGAGGGCAAGCATGGTTAGGCAAGGTCACAGATCTTCAGAGAAGTTGGTTGGAGCCTGGCGTGGTGGTGCACACCTTTAATCCCAGCACTTGAGGCAGAGGCAGGTCTCTGAGTTCAAGGTCAGCCTGGTCTAATTTAGTTCCAGGACACCTAGGGCTGTTACTGGCGGGGAGTGGGAGGTAGGTTGGAAGCACATTAAGCGGAGGAATTTAGATTTGAAATAGTTTGCTGTTTTTGAGATGGGATCTTTCTGTGTAGATTAGGCGGCTGTCCTGAACTCACAGAGAACACACCCCCACCCCCCACCCCCGCCCGTGCTGGGATCAAAAGCGTGTGTCACTGCCCTGCTAGTATTTTTTAACTCTAATAGCCATCTAAAATCAGGACTGCCAAGTTCAGGATTGAGCTGTATTGTGTGCTCTTTCTTCTCTGTCTGCATCTGAGCCTTTGTCCAGGCCCTGTGCGGTTTGTCTGAAATACCTGTATTCTGCACAGTTCCTGTATGTGCTTACCAGAGCCTCTGCTTACCTCTTCCTGACTGCCCTGAGACAATAAGCTTTCTTCTCTAGTCCCTTTTAGTGCTTGTTAGTGTATGTGTGTATGTGCTTTTAGATTCATTTATGTTCATGATGTTTGCCTGCGTGCATATGTGTGTGCGTCTGTGTGCGGCATATGTATTCAGGAGGGTAGAAGAAGACATATTTCGAGTAAATGAATTTACTACAAGTTCATGGTCGAATTGACCAACAATAGAGGCTGTGTGGTAGGGGGACTCGGAGACAGTGTGACAAAGTGCGTAAACAGTGTAGCGAGGTTTCAGGAGGTGTGAGAGAAGTATATGAAATGTCCGATGCGAGTGAGAAGACGTGAGACACAAACAAACCCACTTAGGAGTTTATTAGAGGAGGAAGGTACTTGCAGGCCTGAGGAAACAGTGTATGGAGGGGGGGGGCAAAGATGGTGCGTCCATCTTTTAAAGGCTGCCTGGCACATGTGTACAGGGGGAAGACGTGCCTACGTCACACACTGAGAATGGTGGACCCACGCCTTGCACGTGCACACAGGGGGTTTGCATGAGTGCTCACACACTGATGACGCAGGTAACAGGTGATCCACGCATGCTCGCAAGGGTTTTAGTTGAGTCGCACGTGAGTCATGTAGGCCCTTTGTTCCCAAGGGTTCACCCACATGTGCCTGCCTTTAGGATCCAGAAATGCAGCCTTATGGGTGGGTGAATAATTACAGTATGTATAGGGTCAATCTATATAGTATAAATAGGCAGGAATTACTAGGTCTGAATCAAGGCAACACTAACTTGAACTTTATATGAAAATGGAGCAGGCAGAAAAACCTAGCAGAAGGGCCCCTTCAGCTAAGGACAACATAAGCCGGCATAGACTGGAGGAAGGAGAGCGGGCCTGCCCGTTGTAGGGACGGGAAGGTGAACAGGGAGTAGGCACTGGGAACTTTGTTCTCTTGAGTATTTGGACTCCTCATTAATGTTAATGGACAGGCATGTTAACCTTGTTTACTTTTTAAGAGATTTCCTTTAATCATGTGTGTGTGTTAGGGTATGTACATATGAATGCAGTGCTAGCAGAGGTTGGAGGAGGTAGACAAATGCCTTGGAGCTGGAGTTACAGGTAGTTGTGAGTTGTCCTCTGCAAAAGTGCTCTTAACCATTGAGCTGCAATAACTGGCTTTTTGGTTTGTTTGAGACAAGGTTTCTCTGTAGCTTTGGAGCTTGTCCTGGAACTCACTCTGTAGACCAGGCTGGCCTTGAACTCACAGAGATCCACCTGCCTCTGCTAGGATTAAAGACGCCACCACCACCTGACTGCCCGGCTATAACTGGCTTTTTAAACTTTAGCTTTAGTTTTGGTTTTTTGAGACAGGATAGCCCAGGCTAGACTTAAGCTTGCCTGCTTTCCCCATCCCTAAGATTGTATATCTGAAGCGCCATGCCTCATTGAGATAACCAGCTTTATTAATTCCTTAAATTAATTTCCTTACATAGAAAAGATTGATTTGGCTCAGTTTTACTGGTTTTGACTCATGATTGGCTCCATTGTTTTGGAGCCTGTCAGGGTTAGAAGCATGTGGTAGATAAGAACTTGATAGTGCATAGGCAGCAAAGACTGATGGGTCCCAGCACCCTCCCTATTCGAGGACACATTCCCTGCCATTTGGCCCACTGTCTCAGCAAAGCACAAATTCACCATCAAACTTTTAACACTTCCCCAAAACAAAGTGACAAATTGGGTGGTAGGGAAAATTGTTAAGAATGTAATTAAAAACTATAAAAAGCTAAAAGAAATAATATATTAGCACATAGAACCGCAGGTCATGAAATTACCAGGGATTCCATGTCTGATTTAAATCAAAAAAGACATCAAGAGGAATTAAACCCTAAGACTAGAACAGGAGACTGGGAAGACCTTGAAAATAAGGAAAACTGAGAAAGATAGTCCTGCAGTCTACTGGGAAATCAAAAATAAGCATTACAGCAGTTAGCTGTGACTGAAGAATGGGTAGTTGGAGGTAAAGGAAAGCTGAGTAGATTACCTAGGATGAGCACAGAAAGTAAATAGGAGTGAGGAAGCAGGTGATAGACTTGCAAGGCGCAACCTACGGCTATCTAACTTACTCCCAAAGAAGACAGTGGGCACAACTCTCTTAGTTGAGGACAGGTTTCTACAGCCTGGGTTATTAGCTTCAGAAAGCCAGATCCCAGATGGGAAATGTATGCAGAATCTACAGGAGAGAAAATTGGAGAATACCAAATTTAAACATGATTTTGTTTCTCTAGTGCTGGCAAACATGCTAGGCAAGCTATCACTGAGCTGTGTTCCCAGCCCAGATAAATGTTTGATCTTAAAAAGCTTCCAGAAAGAGAAAGATTAGAGAGGAATGACCATTAAGCTAATAAACAACAGGCATTTTGAACAGCATCCTTAAACAGTAATGGGCTAATGTCTACCTTTTGGCCTAGAATTCTGTACTTGGAGATGTATTCCAGTGGTTGCATCTTGCTTACACGTACAAGAGCCTGAGTTTGTCCTTGTGCTACCCTAAAGATGAGTGTTTCCTTACTTGTTACTGTTGGCTTCTTAGAACACTACCTGTGACTCATTTGGTAGCTTGGTAACACAATAGGGAACTGGAAATGTTTGTCAAAGGTAGATGGTCACTTACCTATGTGTGCAAGGCCCTGGGTTTGGTTCCCAGTACCACAGGAAGGAACTGGAAGGGGAAATTATGGAGACATTCCAGGCAGGAATAGTCTCTTGGAATTTTATATTGATTCCTGTCGACCAATCTCAAACTCTTAAAAGTAGTCACTAAAAGAACCAAAAAGTTGGATCTTTAAACTTGCACAGAAGTTCTTGAATCAAATACTTTCTTGCACCCACTTCAGTAAGCAGAAAACCACCTGCGTAGAAGTATAAATGGTGAAACCATGTGGGGTGGTGGTGGTACACACTTTTAATCCCAGCATTTGGGAGGCAGAGGCAGGCAGATCTCTGTGAGCTTGAGGCCAGCCTCGTCTACAGAGCGAGTTCCAGGACAGCCAGGACTGTTGAACAGAGAAACCCTGTCTTGAAGGGTGGGGGGGGGGCGGGGGGCGGCTGGACGACCAGATGGAGGATAGATGGAAGCATGAAGAGCAAGTCCGGAGTACCTGACTGCCTTATGTGCGGCAGCAAGGGACTCAACTGGGTTTTGTTCACTAAGCTGAGCCCTGAAGGAGCCTAGAATCTGAGAAGCTTCCCAAGGTAAGACTTGTAGGTGTCTGTAGATTACTCAAAGATGAATACCACTGAGAATTCTAAAATATACATGAAGGTGAACTACCTGAAAAATCAGAAAAGGAACTTGCACACACACACACACACACACACACAAATCAGTAAATGACAAAAAATCCACAGAAAAAAATACTTGGCAGAAAAACTCTTTATGACATTCAACACCTGAAGGCTAGAAATGGCTTCATAAACACATGTGGACTTGGGAACTGAAGGATGGATGTACAGGAGAAGCTGTGGCTCAGATCCTAGCTGCTGTCCTCGGGATAGATAGATCCAATCAGCACTGCAGAAGCTCTGAGAATTAAATTGATACTGGAACCAAAGTAGACAGATGGCTGATCAGAACTTGTAGCTTGGACATAATTAGATTGATAATAACCTAGAACAGTAAGAAATTCTCCTTAAGGATTCAGACAAGACTCAGAAGTTGATAAAAGAATACCGAAAATGTCGAAATCACTTAGCATATAATCTGAAAAAGTCCTTCCTTGGGTTTGCAGGGGAGGGCTGTCTGCAGATTCTAATACCTAGATATGGAATACCTAGATATCTAATACCTAGATGGTGAAATTATGTGGTAGAAACTTAGGACTGTTAACAAAAATGTTCTAGCAAGTAAAGAGTTAGTCCTCCAGAAATAAATGGAGACAGACCCTCTGGGCAGACTTAAAGAGAAATGTAACAGAAGTAGAACTCATGTGTTCAATAGGAGAATGGGGTGAAAAGAAAATAAATCCATCAATTTTGGAGAATAGTGAAAAGAGGCAGGAAGATTCTCTGGCACCCGTGAGATATAAGGCTACTTAGCACTGGGGGCAGAAGAAGGGTGTGACATTGAGAAGGGAACATACACCCTAAAGTTGTAAAGTTGAAGTGTAGTGGCGCCTGCACACCCCTGAGGATAGACACACTGCAAATGGACTAACTGCATGGTAGTGGAATTGTCTTCAAACCTTTTATTTTAAAAGGCAAAGATGATTAGAACAGATTAATAAGAGACTCACTTCATATATAATGCTGTACCTGGGCTAAAGTTGGATAGCTGAAAACAAAGGCAAACTCTTAATACAGAGACTGGGATGACTACATCAGCATCACAAAGAAATATCAGAAATACAGAGGATAGAGCAATCCAAATGTGTATGAATGTTAGAGAACAACTTCACAGTACATATGTCAAAGCTAACAATTGAAAAGTGACTCAGAAAAGCAGCTTGATATTAAAGTTAACATTAGCAACCAGCAAGATCAAATGGTTTGGGGAGACATTACCAAACAACTGTTCAAAGCACATTCATGTACCACACTGAGTGTGGCAGCTCATCCCTGTAACCCAGGCTTGCAGAGCTGAAGCAGGAGGATTACTTCTGAACTTGAGGCCAGCCTATACTAGAGTTTCAGGCCAACCTGGTGTATAGAGTAAGACCTTGTTTCAAAGACAAAAGTGCTGTGTCTGGTGACATAGGAAGGTAGAGTTCTTAAATTTGAAGTCATCCTGTTCTGACAACTACAGATCAATCAGGGTAAGGCCCTGTTCAGAGGAAGAAAAAAGGAAATGACACATTTGGGTTACTGGCAAACCTAACTTTTTTTTTTTTTTTCTTTTACCTTTTAACAGATTCAGCGTGTATTTATTTATCAAGGAAAAGAGTGCTTTCAAAGAAAGGAGGGATTCCAAGAGAGGAGTGCCCTTAGCAGTCTAAAAGAACTGAAGTCATTTATGCTCTCCTACAAGAATTAGACCAGAACCAATAATAGAAATGTGATGGAAAATCTCCAAGTAATTGGAAATTAAACTTAAGAAACCATTCATTTGCCAAGCAAAGTTTTTCGGTTTTTCTTTTTTTTTTTCTTTTTTCTTTTTTTTTTTCTAGACAGAGTTTCTCTGTAGCTTTGAAGCCTGTCCTGGAACTCCCTTTGTAGACCAGGCTGGCCTCGAACTCACAGAGATCCGCCTGTCTCTGCCTCCCTAGTGCTGGGATTAAAGGCGTGCGCCACCACCGCCCGGCGTTTTTTCGGTTTTTCGAGACAGGGTTTCTCTAGGTAGCCCTGTGTAGGCGGAGTTTTTCACCTAGACAACTGACTCCCCAATAAACACACGGAGACTTCTTACTGATTATAAATGCTCAACTAATAGCCTAGACTTGTTATTCACTAGCTCTTACAACTTAAATGAACCCATTTCTACTAATTTACGTGCTACCACATGGCCTATGGCTTGTTAGCTCATTTTCTACAAGTCCTGCTTCCTTTGCATCTGGTTGGCAACTCTGCCTTTCTTCCCAGCATTCTCTCAGTCTCACTCACCTGCCTGATCTCTTCCTGTCTAGGTATTGGCCATTGGCCCTTTATTAAACCAGTAAGAAAAACACATCTTCACAGTGTACAAAAGGATTATTCCACAGCACCCTGGATGCCCTAGAACTCGTTCTGTAGACCAGACTGGCCTCGTGGGTGCTAGAATAAAGGTGTGCACCAGCACCGCCTGACTGCAGACAGGAAGTCTTGAAGTCAGAATTCTGTTGTTACTGTTTTTTGAGACGTGATCTCTTCGTTTAGCTCTGACTGGTCTAGAACTTGGAGCAATCCTCCTGCTTGAGCCTCTGGGGTGCTAAGATTAAAAGTGAGCTGGGCTACCATGCCCAGCTTGCATTTTAGTTTTCATCAATTAAAAGTACTTTTTTTTTAATATTTATTTATTATGTATACAATATTCTGTCTGTGTGTATGCCCTCTGGCCAGAAGAGAGCACCAGACCCCATTACAGATGGTTGTGAGCCACCATGTGGTTGCTGGGAATTGAACTCAGGACCTTTGGAAGAACAGGCAATGCTCTTAACTTCTGAGCCATCTCTCCAGCCCCTTTAAAAGTACTTTTTAATGCTGAGAATATACTTCGGTTGGTAGAATGCTTGCCTGTTATACTTATTTCCCAACACCGCATAAGCCACACAGTAGTCTCAGCACTTGAGAGGCAGAAGATCAGAAGGTCTTGGTCTGGCTAGCATGACTCAACAGGTAAAGTGACCTGTTTCCAAGCCTGCTAATTTTAGTTCAGCCCCTAGGACCTTTGTTGTGAGAAAGGAACCGATTGCCCTCTGGCACACACACATACATAAAATCTAATAAAAATGCTTTCTAGAGCCAGACTGCTGGCACACGTTTCTAATCTGAGCTCTTAAGAGGAGACAGGAAGATCAGGAGTTAAAGATCATCCTTAGCTAGGAAGAGAGTTCTGGACTAAACGAGATTGTCTAGGGTTTTGTCTGCAAAATAGCAAATTTTGTGGGATGTAACTCAAAACGTCAATTACTGGAAGATTGACAGCATTAAAGCCACCTGGCTAGGGTATATAACTTTAATCTCAGCACTTGAGAGGCAGAGGTGGGTGGAATTTTGAGTTGGAAGGCAACCTTCCAGCTGGTGAGTGTAGAAAGACCCTGTCTCAGGATACCAAGATAAAGGAGTATTCAGTGTGTTATGATAAAAATGAAGTTCAGTTCCTTCATGACTTCTGACCTAAGCAAGAACCACAAAGAGCATTTCAGAACACCGCTTCACATTCAGAGGAAGGTTATGTCTTCCCCTCTTTCCAAAGACCTGAGACAGAAGTACAACGGTTGATCTATGCCCATTCAAGAGGACGATGAAGTTCAGGTTGTCTGAGGACACTTAGCAGATTGGCAGAGTGGTCCAAGTGTATGGGAAGAAATGCATCGTCTATACTGACTGATTGCAGCGAGAAAAGGCTATTAACACAAGAGTGGGCATCCACCCCAGCAAGGCTATCACCAGCTAAAGCTGGACCATGACTACAAAAATCCTGAAAAGTGAAGTCAAGTCTCCACATGTAGGAGAGGAGAAGGGCAAATACAAGGAAGGCATGATTGCGACAATGTAGGAGAGAGCCGTCAGCCCCTAGGTCGTCCTCTGATGGCCACATGTACACCATGCAATTCAGTGTTCGTCTTATTTTCAGTGTTAAACTATTAAATATTTAGAACATTAGTAAACATTAGAATATAACATAAGCCATCTATGCACTGTATACCAGGTAACATAACATACTGCTTCAGGTTAGTACCTTTTCTGCAGAGTGCTGTTCCCTAAGCTAGTGTGTGCCATTCCCGTGTGTAGTCTCTTAGGTTTTTGACAATGATGGAGGAAGGTCATTTGTCAATAAACAAACTGCTTGGCCCATTTCTATTCATGTATGTAGCACCCCAGGTGCGCTTACCGGGAAGATTCTAGCCTACATCCATCCTGGGTTGGAGTTTCATCGCGTCTGCTCTGGAGAGGAGAGCATGGCGTCTGCTTCTCAGAAGAGCTGCCCTGCATCTGAGCTCACTTCCTCTTCCTCCCAGCATTCTATTCTGTCTACTCCACCCACCTAAGGGGTAGCCTATCAAATGGGCCAAGGCAGTTTGTTTATTGACAAATGACCTTCCTCCATCATTCCTGCAGAATGTCTCACAGACTCTTTCATGAATCAGGAACCCCGAAAGATCATCTCACCTTTAGGCAAGTTCAGCAGTCCTCTCTCTGCGGGTTCTTTGTGTCCAGTTTATAAAATAGTCCAGGCAAGACCACTTTCTTGCCCAAATGGCTATCAAACTCCATAAGGATCCTCTTCGATGCCCATCTTCTTCTTGAAGTAGATTCACATGACAGGAGTTAATAGTCTTCCCAACGTAACCTTGATAACCTTGGAGAGCCCGTGGGAATGCAGTGTCTGCGTTTTTATGGTAGTAGGTCTGCTCTTGTTTCTGAGTACTGTGGGCTTTTCTTCCACTACAGATGATTTAGAGTTGAAAAGGCCACTTCAGCTTCCTAAGTGAAGGACACTTGAGGACAGAACCTTCTTTCCTGGGGAGAAGGAAGTAGTACAACTAAACAGAGCCTTTGCACCTAGAGAGGTGCTCTCTGTTTCTTGTTCAGTGTGTAACAAACCTAGACTACATACTGTAATGATAAATGCTAAACATAAGAATTCCTTAATCAGTTCAAGGCCAGCCTGGTCTACAAGAGCTAGTTCCAGGACAGGAACCAAAAACTATGGAGAAACCCTGTCTCGAAAAATCCAAAAAAAAAAAGAATTCCTTAATCCCCTAGGACCTCTTCCTTTTGTTTGTTTGTGTGGTTTGGTTTTTCAAGACAAGGTTTCTCTGTAACAGCTCTGGCTGTCCTAGGACTTGCTCTGTATACCTGGCCTCTAACTCACAGAGATCTGCCTGCCTCTGCCTCCTTAGTGCTGGGGTGAATGATGTGTGCTACCACTGCCCGGCCTCTTTTTTTTTTTTTTTTTTTTTTAAATGTGCATTGGTGTTCTGCCTGCATGTATGTCTGTGTGAGGATGTCAGATCCCCTGGAACTGGGGTTATAGACAGTTGTGAGCTGCTTTGTAGGTGCTGTGAATTGAACCAGGTTCTTTGGAAGATTCGCCAGTGCTCTTAACCACTGAACCATCTCCCCCCAAGACTTCTTAACACTGGCTTGGGGCTCTACTAGAGTCGTGCTCTTTATTTTTTAATTTTTTGGGGGGTTAATTTTACTATGTATCTCTGGCTGACCTGGGACTCACAGATCTGCCTGCCTCTGCCTTTGGGATTAAAGGTGTGTACCACTAAGCTCAACTTGATTATTGTATTTTTTAAAAATTCAACAGTTATTTATTGAGCCCAACACACCCAGCTTTATATGTGCTCATGCACTTAAAAAATGAAAAGAAAAGGAGGCTGGAGAGTGGTGGCACATGCCTTTAGCCCCAGTGCTTGGATTGCTTAGAGAGGGATCTCTTGAGTTCGAGGCTAACCTGGAACAGAGTGAGTTCCAGAACAGGCAGGGGTACACAGAGTTCTCACATAAGGAACACTGCCCTCTTCAGGCCAGTCCCTTTTCTGGATGAGTAGGGAAGCTACTTGATTTCCTTGCTTGTAAGTCACTGGCTTGTAGTTTTCCAGGAGTCCCATGTGCTGTCCCTGTGTTGGGCTCTTGTTTCCAAGGACATGTCTGGGAAGGTCTCCCTTTGTTCTCTCCTTTTGGAGTGTCTGCTGGCAGCTGTCTTTGTAGATCTGGGATAAGACTGACTTAGTAGGGTCGAGTCAGATCTGCTTTTCCTTTCTCTGGGACCCTGCCCCTTGATTCCCACTTCTCTCTCAAAGAAGGCTCGTCCTGACAGTGTCAGCTACAGCAAACTGCTTCACAACAACGAGGCATGATTCCTTCCCTGTTGAGCTTGGAAATCTGGGGGGAAGGGGGTATTGCCATGTTGGACTAAGCTGAGGTGAGTGCTGGAGCAGAGGTCTGTCCCATCCAGACAATTGAACCTTAGGTAAAACTCTAGAATTCCTGAGTCAAGGTCACTGAGGATGATTCACAGGGAAAAGAGTTTCTGAGATTTAGAGCCATTCTTAGCAATAGCTCTTAGAAAGACTGCATTGTGGTGACTCAGACTCTGCTTTTTTGTGACTCTGGGATCTGTGTCAGCAGCTGGCTGAGTCTAAAGACTTCATGCTCTTGAGGAGCTCCTGGAGAATTCAAATGCAGTGGTTTGATAAAGCACACTGAGTTGATTTGTGGCTGGCTTCTGCATTTGGTTAATACCTTTTTTGTTTTTGAGATAGATCCATTACTATGTGGCCCTTACTCATTTCAAATTTCTGATTCAAGTAATCCTCCTGCCTCAGCCTGCCAAACTGAAACAGAGGCCATACACTACCACACCTGGTTAGATTACTGCGCTTGTAATCTGAACAGGTGTGGTGGCTCCTCGTGTTACGCCAGCACTTGGGAAACTGTGTCAGGTAGGAGGGTCTCAAGTTTGAGGCTACGTAGGCACGAAGAGAGTGTCTTTGTAAGACACTGTCATTAACAGAGTTCTCTTCTTTTACAGAAAAATATTGAAAGACCTTTCTTCTGAAGATACACGGGGAAGAAAAGGAGACAGAGAAAATCCAGGCATTTCTGCTGTTACTTCTATGTCTGTTCCAACCCCCGTCTATCAGACCAGCAGTGGACAGTACAGTATGTAGTCGTTCCCATATGTACACAGGCGCAGAGGACAGTACAGTGTGTACAGGAGTCGTTCCTGTAGACACACACCACTAACTGGTGGGAAGAAATGTCACGTGCTTTTTATGCATTATCTCACTTCCTGACAACAGCTTTGTGAGAATGGGGGTTGGCCGTGGGTGAAGGAAACAGACTTTCTGGTAGATGGGTTGGCAACACCCACTGTCCTATATCTTGGGCTATTAATGTTCAAGGTCACCAGGGCTCCATAGAGAGTTCCAGGCCAGCCACAATGTAATAAGACTGCCTCCCTCCCCAATTAGATATTGTCTATCTGACTTTCAAGATCCCCTCTCCCCAGTGTATAGGTGCTCTTTGGGTCTCATGTCTAGGACTTTAATGTTGGTGGAAATTAATATCTGAGTTACTTCTGTAATAAAATGTCATGCATGAAAATTGTATTTTCAGTTTGAGGTTAAGGAAGAAAAAGCACTGAGATTTTGTGATGTGGCGGTAGCACGCACCATGAGCTCTGCTGGGCTGTCAGTGTAGAGGGCCAAAGTTAGCAGGTGTAATGAACTCAACACTATTGTTTTTGATACAGGGTTTGTGTGTGCTCTGGCTGGCCTGGAACTCACAAAAACCTGCCTCCCTCTGCCTCTGAGATTAAAGATGTATGCTACCACACCCTGTTGCTTCTCAGCATATGGATGTATATTTTCAGTCTTTTATGATACTGGACTTATGCTTTTCCATCTTCTAGGTTTCCCTGTATTTTCTAAATTTTTAAAATTGTTGGCACACCTTAAGTTTATCTTGGTAGTGGAAGTCAGGAAGGGACTCCAGCTCCTCCCCTCCAGCACCTGCTCAGTCTTGGGCGACACCATTTACATGTCAGATTCCCCACATTTTCCTGGCCAGTCTTCTGTCACTTTGGGAGTTTTGATAAACGTTGATGTGTAAGGCCACTCGCAAACCTGCTTGACTGCCTACCATACACAAAGCTGAGGGTTAACTCCCAGCACTAAAGAGAAAATGCTGGTAAGTCTGATTGGCACCTTCCGTCGATGCCTGTCCCTCTAGACACTGAGCATCACAACTTCCCGAATCCTGCAGTGAGTCTGTCTACAGTCCGTGGAGCCTGGCTCTGTTATTACCTTAATTTTCTTCTTCATGCTTTAGCCACAGTTACTTAAAGTGTCAACTGAAATGGGCTTGGTGACCCACACCTATAACCCCACACTAGGGAGACAGAGACAGAAGATTTAGGAGTTCAAGGTCATTATTGGTTATGTAGCAGTTTAAGGGCCAGCCTAGATTAAATGAAGCCATCTAAAACCAAATCAAAACCTAAAAGAATCAAATTGTCAAGATTCTTGCTCCAGTCCTCGCAGTGGCTTTCTCCTAGTATAATACCTCAGGCCTAAGGACCTGCACTCGGTTCTGGTCTGGCCTTCAGTCTAGCCACACAGACTCTGTGCCTCCAGCTCACGCAACTTATTTTCATTCTTCAGGGTCTTTGAAGTTGTCATCCCTAGCCTGGCATTTACTCTGCAGATAGTCACATGGCTGACCTCGTTCCTCCCTTCAAATGTCACTTAAAGGGACAACTCATATATTTTTTTTAAGGTTGATTTATTTGTGTATGTTTCTGTGAGCACACACAAGGAGCCAGAAGAGGAAGTTACCTTTTGAGCTCCACCTCTTCCTTTGAGCCAGGGTCTCTCCCGAAACTTGAAACAGCAATCCTCCTGTTCTCATACCCCTTCAGAATTAGAGTTATAGGACTCCATAGGATGCCTGACTTACTACATGAGCTAGCTCATGAACTCTAGTGTTCCTGATGGTACAGCCAGCACTCTTAACCAGCGAGCCATTTCTCCAGCCATGGGATGACTCTTTAAAATGTGCTCGCCATGCTTTAGGTTTCTTCACCCCTCTAGAGTTCTCTGGACATGTAAGACACCTGGAGCAGTGGACGCAGAAGTGACGTGCGGAGGTGGATGCTGGCTTAACTAAAGCTGAGTCTGCTCCGTTATTGTACACTTGATTCACTGTTCCTCCAGCACACAGAAAAGAAAGGGAAAAACTACTGAGAGGCTTAGGCAAATGTTTCAAGTGGTAAATGTAGATAAATACAACCACAAAAGAGTGTTTAGGGCAGTGGAGTCCAGTAGGAGTTCCAAGTATGGTGGCAATGTTTATATTATTTAGGACAGTCACCATCAAATCAGCTGAAGCTATTTAGGGCTTGACATTGGACTGGTGCAAATAAGGAACTGAGGTTTTTGTTTTATTTTGGGTATTTTTTCTGTTGTTGTTGTTGCTGCTGTTGGTTTGGTTTGGTTTGGTTTTGGTTTTTCAAGACAGGGTTCCTCTGTTGCTTTGGAACCTGTCCTGGAACTAGCTCTTGTAGACCTGGCTGACCTTGAACTCACAGAGATCCGCCTGCCTCTGCCTCCCAAGTGCTGGGATTGGATTAAAGGCATGTGCCACCACTGCCAGCAAAATGTAATATTTATTCTTAATTCTCCATTTTTTAAAAAGATACCCATGCTAGCCTGTTCTGGTCTTAAACTCTTGGTTGTACCTCCTAAGTGCTGGGATTATAGGTGTGTTACCATGCCCACGTTCAGATAAAACCCTAACATGTTTATATTTCTTTGCCTTTACCCCCAAGGTGGGGGGGTGGGGGGCGGAGGGAGTAAGCCATTAGAACAAGCATAGTGACATAACATGCCTTCTTGCCTCAATAGAGTCTGAGCACAGCCTAGACTACATGAGATAAGTATCTTAAAAAAGAAATAGTCGGGCTGGAAAGATGGTTCAGAGGTTAAGGGCTCTGGTGGCTCTTCCAGAGGTCCTGAATTCAATTCCAGTAACCACATCATGGCTCACAACCATCTGGAATGAGATCCGGCACCCTCTTCTGGCATGTAGGCATACCTACAGACAGAACACTGTATACATAATAAATAAATCTTTAAGAAAAAGAAACAGTCTTTCTTTTTTAGATCTCTTTTTTTTTGGATCTCTCATTAATGCCCCAGAAATTTCTTTGACAGCATTAGCAATTAACGTGAAATGTCCATAAATTTCAAATTTTATGATTCATTGTGTGTTACACAGCTTGAGACTAAATCTTGGGTAGTATGTCTAAACTTTATAAAGACATTGCTACTCTCAAGAGTGCTCAGTGATTTTGCCAAGTAGAATCACACTCAAACCTATTTTTATCTGTCAGTCTATCCATCCATCCATCCATCTGTGTGTGTTGGTTTTTCAAGACAAGGTTTCTCTGTTTAGTCCCGGCTATCCTGGAACTGGACCAGGCTGGCCTCAAATTCAAAAGAGATCGCCTGCATCTGCTGGGATTAAAGGCGTGTGTCACCACACCTTGCTTTCAGACTTGCTTAAATGTTCCTTTTTTATGCCTTTCTTTGAATTTGTATTATATAGCCTTATAACTATTTTTTTCCCTTTGGTTTAAGTTGCCATTGCCCCAAATGGAGCCTTACAGTTGGCCAGTCCAGGAACAGATGGAGTTCAGGGACTGCAGACATTAACTATGACAAATTCAAGCAATACTCAACAAGGTACAATCCTTCAATATGCACAGACTTCTGATGGACAGCAAATACTCGTCCCAAGCAACCAAGTAGTTGTGCAGAGTAAGTGTGCTCCTTATCTACAGACATGTCCAGGTCCTTTCTGAGGCAGTTGATGAGTAACTCACGTCTTTGGCCCTGCAGCTGCATCAGGAGATATGCAGACCTATCAGATCCGTACCACACCGTCTGCCACTTCTCTGCCACAGACTGTGGTGATGACTTCTCCTGTGACCCTTACATCTCAGGCAACAAAGACAGATGACCCCCAGCTGAAAAGGGAAATACGGCTGATGAAAAACAGGTGGGTATAATGAGTTGCGCGTATCTCATCACCTGGTTAGGTGATTGATTAGAAAGGAGGTTTGGCTCGGCTTTATTTTACCATATGCTGGGTTATATCGGGTTCATTCCCAGTGCATCGGCGAGCTCATTTGTAAGTCTCTGTACTAAATAGGCTGTCACCAGAGTTCAGTGTTTCTGTAGCCTTTGAAATCGCATTGTTTAGTGACAGGTTCTGTGATTAAGAGCAGTGGCTACTCTTCGAGAAAACCCAGATTCAATTCCCAGCACCCACATGGCAGCTTAAAACTCCAGCTCTAGGGGACCTTAAATCTGATGTAGCCTATTTGGGCATTGCACACATGTGATGTACAGACACACACAAGCAAAGCACCTATATACATAAAATAAGAATATATTTTACAATTGAAGAAGCATTGCTAGGCAAAGCTTTTTGAACAGGATCTCCTGTTAGGCACACCCTAGAGGTTCTGGGTACGGTCCCACAACAGGAGCACAGAAATGCCACAGTAAGCAAGCCTTGCCAGGTACAACAGTCGTGTGTGCTGTACTTGAGCCACCGATTGCACTGAAAAGATACATATTGTAATCTGCAATGGGCACATCTTGCTAAACAGTACCAGCATCATCGAAGCTTTTTAATATTTATTTATTTACTTATATATACAATATTCTGTCTGCGTGTATGCCTGCAGGCCAGAAGAGGGCACCAGATCTCATTACAGATGGTTGTGAGCCACCATGTGGTTGCCGGGAATTGAACTCAGGACCTTTGGAAGAGTAGGCAATGCTCTTAACTGCTAAGCATCTCTCCAGCCCCTCATCTGAGCTCTTTTAAGGTGTAGTGGCAGCAGCAGCCCCCTCCTCCTCCATGGGCTGTTAGTGGCTGCTGTTGATGGTGCTGCTGTTTGCTGAAAGCTAGTGTGGACAGCAGTGAAATTTGCCACACGGGGTGACATTTCCTTTCTCTAATTTCTCTGAACCCTGTTATGCTGGTGGTAGCATTTTACCCAGAGCAGGGTATTTTCCAAAATAGAGTTGGTGACCTCAATCTCTGCCTCCACCCTATGTAAAGCTAAATCCATGTAGTATCTATCTTGATGGCTGTTTGATCTGGTCACACCACAAAAGCTTCCCTTGTTTGCAACGAGGCTGCTTCATCATCTGGCTCCCGTGCTCCCTGGAATTGTCCTTTCCATGCAGTTTGGCCGGCCGGCTGGGAGGGCTTACTCTGGCCTGACTTAGCTTTCACCAGCCCTTCTCACCGAGCTGAATCATTTGTAGCTTTTCACTTAAACATTTGAAGGCCACTATCGGGTTATATAAGAGGATTGACTTCATGCACATCTTGAATACTAGAGAGCTTCGAGGAGAAAGCCCTTTGAACAGTCAGAACATACACTACATTTCCCAGAACTCACCATCTTAAGTGGGCAGTTTATGACTCCAGACCACAGTTAAAATGCTAATATCAAGGGCTGGAGAGATGGCTCTGCGGTTAAGAGCACTGACTGCTCTTCTAGAAAGATCCTAAGTTCAATTCTCAGCAACCATATGATCTGACGTGACAGAACACTGTATACATAATAAAATTTTTTTATGGTAACATGAGGATCACAGATGAAGATGATTCAGTAGGTACAGGTTCTAGTCTGGAAGCCTAGTGGCCTGAAGTCAATCCTTGGGACCCACACAAAGATGGAAGGAAAAAGTCAGCTCCATAGTTGTCCTTTGACCCGTGTGTGTGTGTGTGTGTGTGTGTGTGTGTGTGTGTGCGTGTGTGTGCGCGCGCGCGCGCATGCACATTCAGGTACTATGGCAATGTGTCCCCTTCCATACACAGTTAAGTTTTTTTAAAAGGTATTTTACATCAACAATCACCATGGAACATTTACGTCCTTCATATATATATATATATTTCCCCCCATTGCCTTGTATAGTACTGGCCCGTAGCCAACAATGGCTTTGATTGTGATCTTGCTCCCACTTTCTGAGTACCAGGAATATCAGACCTCCACCAAGTAGGGTCTTGTGTAGTGCTGAGGCTCAAGTCCAGGGCTTCGTACATGCCAGATAATCGCTCCACCAATTGAGCCATACCGTCATCCCCTTAAATAGATTTTAGTCATATTACTACATTCACTTTGATATATCAGGCATGAAAACTTGCTTCTTTGAGAAAATGCATATCTAATGGTACTTTATGTACTGTGTTCAAGAGGAGTAAGAAAAGGTGCCAAGAAACTCGGAATGACAACAAAAGATCACAGATGGAGGAGTTGAAAGACTACAGTATGACTGGGCTTTTCAGCTACACACACCATCATAGGATAATGTTTTTAAAGCAATAAAATTAGCATAAAATAATTGTTGGTACATGCAAGTTTAATTGAAAATAAAACATCTCTTTATTAAATGGTGACAAGGATTGCTATCCTTTACTTGTGTCTCTATGAATGCTTTTGTTAGATAAACAGATGATTGTTTTAGAGGGTTCAAGGAATGACATAAGATACATTATGGAACTAGAAGAAAACTGATAAGCTCTTGTACCTATATATATGAAAAAATTTAAGCCGGGTAGTGGAGGCGCAACTGAGCAAGTCTTTTGAAGAGCAGCAAGTGAGTTGCCTATCTCCTCCAACTCCATAGATGATATTTTAATTTTTCAAATGGTGCAGCATTGTGAAGAGGAGGGTGAGGCAGGAGGATCACAGATTTGAGGCCAGCTTGGGCTGCACAGCAAGACCGTGTCAGGAAATAGTCTGGAAAAGATGACTGGGGAAGATTCCTTAGGTGTATTTTCCGCATGAAGGGTGTGGCATTTTCCTGATGTTTTGGTGCTTGTGTTTAGGGAAGCTGCGCGAGAATGCCGCAGGAAGAAGAAGGAGTACGTGAAATGCCTGGAGAACCGCGTTGCCGTTCTGGAAAACCAAAATAAAACTCTAATAGAAGAGCTGAAAACTTTGAAGGATCTTTATTCTCATAAAAGTGTTTGACTCTTTAAAGAGAAAGTATTTTTATGGACTTGCTTAAAAATTAGATTTCTTTTTAGTGGAGTTTTATAAATTCAAAGGTCAAAGAAGCTACTTTGTATTAGGTTTTTACAATGCAAAGGTGACGGGGTGAGTGGAGATGACTGTAACAAAGCTGCTGGTACAACTGGAAGCTCCGGGGAAATGTACTCAAGGAAACGGACTTTGGCAATTTAATTTTAAATAACAGTCCAACCAAAAGTGGCAGATACATTGATAAAGCAATCAGTTCCAAGTTTGTATTTCTGTTTCCTAAGATTGCCTTTGTGTGTGTGTGTGATTCCTACCAATAAATTCTAAATGACAAATGTAAAAGAAACCATAATGCGTTACTAAGTATGTAAATTATGTGGTCTGATTGCTGCTTGTCACAGTGTCGGGTGTGTTAAATGAGTTTTGACAGTTGGTTTTGTTGGACTTGAGGGTTTTTGAGAAGTGTTCTAACAGGCGCAGGGCACACTATCTGAGTGTGGTGATTTGTAACATTTTTATAAGAATGGAAAGAAAACTGTCTTGAAAATTTGACATTTTTAAATAGCTTGTTTTTTTGCTTCCGGTAAGGGCAATTTTTCACAAGGATATAATAATTTTTTTGATTCTCTAATCCTGTATGCAGTTGAAGAGCATTACTCTTTGTGCTTTAACAGAATGAAGTGTTTACAGAAGCCCTTAAAATATTTTAAATAACCTAAAGATGCACGCCAAAGCTTCCCGAAGGTTTGTAATCATCTTACCGTAGGTTTGTCAGGTTCTAAAATAGTTATTGAGGCAATTCTACGTTGACCTATTTTGTAATGTAGCCAATGGTACCTTTATAAGAGTGACTGCCGATATATTTTTATAGTGAATCTTTATAAATTCTAATGTTGAGTTTTTAATGATTATTTTAAATGTTTATATAGTTTTAGTAAAAAAATTTGTATCTCAAATTA
This sequence comes from Chionomys nivalis, assembly GCF_950005125.1. NCBI lineage: Eukaryota > Metazoa > Chordata > Mammalia > Rodentia > Cricetidae > Chionomys > Chionomys nivalis. The sequence continues at coordinate 57,404,953 of NC_080102.1, forward strand.
TCATTTTTATATTATGAGAAGAGTAAAGTTTTCGATTGGCTGATATTTGAATTGTACTTTTTCTATGAAGTTTATCTAAAGTTGAAGCTGTGGTCAGGACACCAGTGTTTAACCTCTGTATTCTCATCTGTATACACTTTGAAACTGTTGTGTGCCTATATGGTATGTTTCATATTGTCTATGGAATTAAAAAAAACATTTGATAAGATTAAGTTTGCGGAATACAAAATACAGTGTTCAACATAACAAGCGCCAAGCCGACTGCCAGCCACTGTGCATGGCACTCGTGTGGTGGACTTGTAACCTAAGGTCCCAGTAGCTCTGCAGTCTGGTCTAGAGGTGCTTTGATTCACCAGCTATGATAAGCTCAGGAAAGCTGTCTGCAGGTACATTAACAGACCGCCACTTACTGTTGATCCTGCCGAAGGGCTTGTTCATTAGTGGAGCTTGGCCACAAAGGCTATTTATTCCTTACTTTTTTTTCTTTCTTCAACCTAAAGAACATGGGGTTTGTCAGGGTTTTCTAGCAGCAGGGAGTATTGTTTAGTTGGCAGGTTACTATCATTTCACACATGTGCTGGTGGAAATAATCGCTGTCTGCTAAGACCTGTCAGATTCTTTTAGACTGTACAAGCATCCTACCAATGAGGGAGCGTCCCAGCCCAGCAAGTCACTGTGTGATGACTTTAAAGCAGAGTGAAGACTGGGCGTTGCTCTGCTGGCTGGAGTGCTGGAGCTGCAGCATGACTTAGCATGACCGTCAGTAGTGGTGACGGCAGTGTGCATGCATTCCCAGGAAAGGATGTGCCTAAGCTCCGTCTGGAGAAGGCTGGATGGGTAAAGAATGCCTTGAGTTAGTCAAGAGGGCACAGTCTTCAAAAGCATATCCAATCTAATCAGTAATGTTGGTTTGTTTGGTTTTGTTTTCTCAAGACAGGGTTTCTCTGTGTAGACAAGACTGGCCTTGAACTCACAGAGGTCCCCTGCCTCTACCTCCCAAGTGCTGGGATTAAAGGTGTGCGTCATCACATCAAATCAGTAATACTGTTACAGATTTCTTGTCTTTTTCACTATAAGTCACAGGGAAAGGCCATTCTAGATTGCCCCTGTCCCCAGATCTTCGGGACTGGTATAGCAGAGGTTTAGGGCACATTATCCACTGTCCCTTTTCTCATTCTTAGAGGTAGACTGCCCTTTGACTAGTATAGTTTGTTGCAGTCATAATTATTAGAAATTAAATCTTTCCTGCCATTTCATGATTGAGGTCCTTTTTCTCCAAGTTGTTGGCTGTCTTCAAGTTAGCTTGTGCCATATATAACATACACCATATATAACATGTAGCAACCTAAACAAGTCAGGGTGACTACATACATGTGTTCTCAAGAGTATTCCGTGTCGGGGCTGGAGAGATGGCTCAGTGGTTAAGAGCATTGCCTGCTCTTCCAAAGGTCCTGAGTTCAATTCCCGGCAACCACATGGTGGCTCACAACCATCTGTAAAGAGGTCTGGCGCCCTCTTCTGGCCTTCAGGCATACAGACAGAATATTGTATACATAATAAATAAATATTTAAAAAAAAAAAAAGAGTATTCCGTGTAGATGTATAGCACTGACTAGTGAGGTCATGGTATGCCTTTTATATACAGTGGGCAGAAGAGACCAGTAAAGTCCCCTTTCCACCCCTGTGGAACTCAAGCCCCTGAGGTTCTTGTTTGCTAGGTCACATCAGTGTAAGTGGCTGGGATTCAGACTTCTAAACTCGTGTGGTGCACACCTGTAATCTCAGCAGAAACCAAGGGGCTGGAGCAGGAGGATCAAGAACACCTTCAACCCCAGTACTGGGGGTTGGGGGAGGGCAGAGGCAGGGTGATCTCTGGGAGTTTAAGGCCACCCCAGTCTAGCAGAGAAACCCTGCCTTTGGAGGGAGGGAGTTTGAAGCCAGTCTGTTGCTTGAGGCAATGTCTCAAACAGATCAGTTGGACTTCCCACTCAGCAAACCCATGAACTCCATCAGTTCAAAGGAGAAAACTAACTCCAAAAGTTGTCCAGTGACCGCCTGGGCGATATGGCGTTCACCTGTATCCACACATCCTATATACAGGTACAGTAATACATTTATTTAAAAAAAATAACAATCTGGGAACACTGTCTTGTAGCTCCATCATGAGGGTGCCTCATACATAATATTTGATGATCTGAGTTCAAGTAGGCACAGAAAAATTTGATATTCTGCCCAGAATCACACAGTAAATAAGAAAATTAATGTTAAATTTTAGGTCTAGTCAACACTAAAATGTATGGTCTTGGTTATGAGAATATGTCCCTTATGGATTTTTTTTTCTTTTTGAGGCAAAGAAGTTTCCCCCTCCTTTGGCTTAAAAGTAGTTTAAAGCCCTGTTTAAATTGTCCACTAGAGGGCGACCTCCTTTAAACACAAGTTTGTAGAAAAGTCTGGCAAGGGCCAGCAAGATAACTCGGGTGAAGGCACTTGCTGCCAGGCCTGATGCTCAGTCCCCATGTAGTGAAAGAAGAAAATGGCCTCACAATGCACTGTGGCTGCATTTACACACAGGAACACACATGGAAATGTCAAAACAGCAAACTTTTTTTTTTTTTTTTTTTGAGACAGGGTTTCCCTGTAGCTTTGGAGCCTGTCCTGGAACTAGCTCTTGTAAACCAGGCTGGTCTCGAACTCACAGAGATTCACCTGCCTCTGCCTCCCAACTGCTGGGATTAAAGGCATGCGCCACCACCGCTCGGCCAACAGCAAACTTTTGTACAACATCCAGGACAAATAGCTTGATTGTCTTGAGATCTGAAGGGAGAATGTACAGGGGCCCCCCACAGTTCCTGTCCACTCCTGGTTCCCTACAGGGAGGCAGCTGCTTGGGTTCAGTGTGTAGTCACTACATGGATTCATAGGTATTCAGGCTGAGACGAGAGTCCTGTGGGTTCAGTAATAACAAGGTCCTGTCTGAAAAACTACAGGAGGTTGAGAATGAAGCCAGGTGGTGGTTAGTCATGCCTTTAATCCCAACCTGGTCTACAAAGTGAGTTCCAGGACAGCCATGGCTGTTAGAAAACCCAGTCTTGGGGGTGGGGGGAGGCTGAAAATGAAGCTCAGCTATGCTGGCCTAGGAGGTACAGTGCTCGGGGTTCAATTGCCAGCACCAATGAGCCAAGATGGTGGCCTTAGTCTATAAGGCCAACACTGTCAAGGCAGGAGACAGAATTTGAGGCCAGCCTGGACTACATGAAACCTTTTGCCAAAAAATAAAACTTAGGGTGAGATGGCTTAGCAGTTAAGAGCGTGTACAAGTTTGTACCCACATTCAGCTCACACCTGCTCATAACTCCAGGAGAGGCCACACTTCTGGCCCTCTGAAGGCACCTATACTCAAGTGCACACACACACACACATATATAACAAAATCTTTAAAAGTAAACATTAAAAAACAAGCATGATTTAGTGAATTTTTTAGTTCATAAATGTTTTTCAACATTTTGCCAGTCTAAAAAAGTCAAATATGACAAAGTGCAGTGGAAGCCAGGAGCCGAGCCAAGGTAGAGCACTTGCCCAGCATGCACAAAGACTAGGGTGTGATTCACAGCACTAAAACTAAAGCAGTGCAATTCATGTTTTGGACTAAAATTGAACATCAGGCTTGTAAACGATTCAGTGGGCAGAAGTATTTGACCCAAGAACCAGTTCCCACACATCCTCCTGACGCATACACATGCTCCCTGCACTTATATCACGCATATGTGATTGTTTCTAAATTAAAATCAGGCTGGAGAGTAGTCTCAGTAGTTGACAACATTTGCACTTGCAAAGGACCCATCTTCCGTTCTAGGCACCCACATGGCAGTTCATAACCATCCCCAGAACGCTAAACTCCATGGGCAACGGGCCTAGGTGTGCTGCACAGACATAAACAGGAGAAACAGGTGGAGGAGTGCACACCTTTAATCCCAGCGCTTGGAGGCAGAGACAGACAGACCTGTGACTTTGAAGCTAGCCTGGTCTGTAGTGGCATTTCATTTGTATTTTAATAAATAAAGCTTGCCTGAAGTTCAGAGAGTAAAGCAGCCCCACTGGTCAGCCTTTCAGACCAGACAGTGGTAACACACACCTTTAATTCCAGTGGTGCACGCCTTTAATCCCAGCCTTAGGATTATAAAACAGGAGACAGCTCTCAGACACAGTCTCATTCTGAGATTCCTGGAGGCAGGATCGCCATTTCAGACTGAGGTAGAGGTAAGAGCCAGTGACTGGCTGTCTTGCTTTTCTGACCTTCAGGTTGAACCCCAATTTCTCTCTCAGTTTTATTAATCACACATCACTGTTCTACATAACAAGTTCCAGGACAATCATGGCTACCTTTAAAAAAAATTAAAAGCATAGACTGGACCAAATAATAAAGACTATATCAGGTTGGAGTGGGAAGCAAAATTCTACTACATGTTTATAAATGCTAAATTTAAAATGTAAGGGAACGGCAAGACAGAGCGTTCCAAAAGCCAGTCAAATTGTAGCCAGAGAAAGCTGGAATGGCTGTATATGTGTGTATAGAAAATAGACTAGACACCATCCTTGGTTCACAACTGCACTCTTGCTGCCGTGAGGAATCGTAATGTAGACATCTGTGTTTTCTGATGCTCAGCTGACTCGTGTGAAAGGGTCATTCGCCTCCCAAAGGGGTTGCAACCACAGCGTGAGAACTGCTAGTCCAGAAGATCATACGGTTAATGCTTTTGCTGACCTTCCCGCCTTCTTGAGGACTGGGGTAGCTCGTGCTACCACGCTAGGCCCACCTCTGACCTTGAGTTCACTAGAACAGGGTGAGGACACTAAAATGAAGAAATATGATAAGAAAAAAAGGAAAAATTCTAGAGACAAAAGCAGGAAAATAACAAAACAGATTTGAAGAAATAACAATCCCAGTTGATGCAGACACAGCCCTTTGTGGGCAACACCATTTCCTGGGCAGGTAGGCATAGTCTAATAACAAAGCTAGCAAGGCCTAGGTCTGCAAGTGAACCAGCAGCAAGCAGCATTCTTGCACGGTTTCTGCTGCCCTCTGTGCTGAGAGGTAGCTTCACATAGACCAGCAGGCCGGCCTTTGACTTCCTGCCCTGATGCCTCAGTGATGGACTGTAAACTACTGAGATGAGATAAGCCTTTTCCTTTAAATCGGTTTTGGTCGTGGTATTTGTACAGCAACAAAATGGAACTAGAGTGGGCGACCTCATCTTACATCTGAGAAAGAAAAGCCAGGGTGAAGTTAGCATGCCAGGCAAACAGGATGCGTGCCAGCCTCAGACACCAACTGTGATTCAATGCAGAACACACAACACACAGCTCCTGCGCATGGGGTAAGAAGTCAGGCTCAACACGTTTTGAAGGACTGATTCAGGACTGTTTCCTCGGCCTGCGTCCATCTGCCCTTTCATGAGGACTCGAGGGCACGCTGGCCGCTGCTCCAGAAGACTAGTGAGCAACACACAGAGCAGGAGTTTAGAGACTGCTTTCTGGTAAGAAGCACAGACTGATGGAAGTCTGGACTCTGCCCCCCTTTGCTTTGGATCAACTCCCTGCTTTGCTCTGCCCAGAAGCATGCTAATTTCTTAGGGTCCTCTAAAGCCTGAGGGATGGGCCTGACCTGCCTCACACCCCTTCAGGCCTGACATGAAGATGAGAGCCAACTAAGGCATTCTCCGCCCAGACCCCTAAAAGTCTCCAGTTATTTCCCCAAATGCTCAGTCACCTCGAAGTCCAGAACAGTGAACTGTACGACACAGAGCACCCCATGATGAAACCACCTCCACATGGGGGCAGTGACCCCATGAGAAATCTGAGCCTGTCTTCAAGGAGAGCAGTCATAGGAACCAGATGTGGACTGACATTCCAGAATCAGCTTGTAAATCAGCCCCTCCCCCAAAGTGCTAAGGTTTCAACTGGGATTGTTTTAAATCTCTGGGTAGGTGAGCTGGAGAAGCCACACACCTCAGCAATGGTGACTCTTCCAGCCCATGAGTACAGTAGATTTGTCCATCTAGTCCGGGGTGTAGAGATGGCACCAACTGCCTTCTTTCCTACTGTTAGTAAGGCGCAGGCCATGATCTAACTGCCACCTTCTGTTTTTCTTAGACACTTTATATGGCAATGTAATAGATTCCCTTAAGATTTTAATGAAGTTGGGTGGTGGTGTTGGCGGCACACACCTTTAATTCCTTGAAGAAAAAAAAGTTTTTTTATTCTCCTTCAGTTCCAGCCTCCTGCAGGTGGTCACATGCCAGGAGCAGACACTGCCCAGTGCCAAGATTTCCAAAGGACTCAGAGATCAGACCCTCAGCTTCTGCTCTGCCGGGTTCCTGTGGCTTCAGGAAGGAAGACTAGTCATCTTCCTGGGTTGGCTGAATGGATTAATCTCATTTCCCTCCTACTCCTAAGATGAGCAGCCAAACAGACCCAATGCTTGGGGTCCCGGGTCAGCCTCTAGCTAGCACAGGCAGGCAGGCTTGTGTCAGGTCACAGCAAGCTTGGCCAGTTAACAGATAAAGTCATATTCAATGTGATCACATTAGGAAGAGGAACCATCTAAGCAGCCCTGGTTGTCGTGTGTCCCTGATGTGAGGGTAAGCAGCCCTGCCTTATTATCCCCACTGAATCAAGACAAAGACAACCTGGGTGCCAAGGGTCTCTCCTGCCATGGATCTGACAGGTCGGAATCATGTGAGATCCCTTCTTGGGAGACAAGCTCCCTCCTGACTGAACCAGGCCTCACTCAGCTTTCTTCTTTCCCAGCTGTGACTCCTGAGAAAATTCAGATTTCCTGGAGAACAGTTTAAAGGTCTAGTAGCCAAAGAAAAGGACACAAGTATCTTTAGATCCTCCTGCCAGGATGGACAGAGCAGTGATGTTTGCTAACATTTCAGCTCCACCTGCTCCTTATTGGTGAGCGTGCGGCACTGTGTCCTGTGACCGTGCCAAGTCACTCAGAAGCCCTGTGGATGCTTGCTGAGGTTTTTGCTCAGGAGATTATAACACTTGCAACACTGACAGCTCTACTGCTGCTCCTGGCTGTCCGTGCCCTTACTGTCCTGACCACGAGACCACGACTTGACTATGGTGTTAAATAGGATTGTTGAGAACAGAATTTCATAAAGTGATTCTAGTCACACAGTCTTCTACCAGTGAGTGTACTGTTCACTGTAGTTAGTTTACTTTAGCTCCTCAGCAGCCTGGAGGAGGTGCCTTCTAGTCCTGTTTTAATTGTTTTGATGTGTATGGTGTTTTGCTCACATGTATGTTTTAATTGTTTTTTTTAAATATTTATTTATTTATTATGTATACAATATTCTGTCTGTGTGTATGTCTGCAGGCCAGAAGAGGGCACCAGACCTCATTACGGATGGTTGTGAGCCACCATGTGGTTGACGGGAATTGAACTCAGGACCTTTGGAAGAGCAGGCAATGCTCTTAACTGCTGAGCCATCTCTCCAGCCCCGTTTTAATTGTTTTGATGTATATGGTATTTTTTTTTTTCAAGACAGGGTTTCTCCGTAGCTTTGGTGCCTGTCCTGGAACTCGCTCTTGTAGACCAGGCTGGCCTCGAACTCCCAGAGATCCGCCTGCCTCTGCCTCCCGAGTGCTGGGATTAAAGGCGTGTGCCACCACCGCCCGGCTCACATGTATGTTTTAATTGTTTTGATGTGTATGGTATTTTGCTCACATGTATGTTTTAATTGTTTTGATGTGTATGGTGTTTTACTCATGTGTCTGTATCACATGTGTATCTGGTATTCACAGAGTCAGAAGAGCATGTCAGATCCCCTAGAACTGCAGTTAGAGACAGGTCTGAGCTGCCATGTGGGTGCTGGAGACTGAACATGAGTTCAGGGCCCAGCACCAGGACAGACAGCATGTGGGGGAGGGCTGAAGAAGGGCATCAGATCTATGTGGTGGTGAAAGTGGGGTCTGCTCTTACAGCTCTGGGAAGGGAGGGTTGCGTAGCACAAACTACAATGGGGCTCTCTGATTTCTGGGCAGGAGGCAGGGACGCAGTGGGAAGCCAGGACGTGTGGCCGCCAGTAACCGTGTGGCCACCAGTAACCGCTTTGATATCAACTCCCATGCCCAAGTGAGAGACCTCGCACCTGGAAATCATGGTGCTCACAGGGGACATGCTCAACACGACACCAGTCAGGACTGGTCAGGGAGCAGGGTTGGTTGCTTCAGGGACTGTGGCCTCAGCAGCAGCCAATCTGGATTCTAGCATCACAGTCTTACAAAAAGGTCTTTTGTTTTTTAAAAATATACTACAATGTTTCCAGATTAAATTAGACACTGTTGGAACTTTTACAAATCTTTGGAGGATTTTCACAAGAGGGCGTCTGAGTCGGTCCCACTCCAGTCCTGCAGGAAGGCCTCAGCCAGTCTGGTGAGGGTGAGAACAAGAGTCCTGAGAGAACCCCACCTTCCAGCCACCTCCACTGTGCACCCCACCTTCCAGCCACCTCCACTGTGCACCCCACCTTCCAGCCACCTCCACTGTGCACCCCACCTTCCAGCCACCTCCACTGTGCACCCCACCTTCCAGCCACCTCCACTGTGCACCCCACCTTCCAGCCACCTCCACTGTGCAGAGGCTGGAATGTCACAGGTTCAGGGCCTGATGAAACTTGCGCTCTTTTGCCATCCCATGGCCACCTCTGTCTGAGCTAACACCCTGCGACCAACCAGGAGAGCCTTTGTGATGCATGAGTTAGCATATTAATTAGCTTCTACCCACTGGGAAGCAATGGGCAGAGTCTGAGACCCATAGCAGAGATTTCTCCCCACTGTAACCCGCTTGCCTAATGTTTCCACCAATGTATTTTTAAAGTGCCTTAATTTAGGCCTTTCTTTATTCTGTACTACACGTGCCTTAGGGTTTCTGTTGCTGATAAGACACTCGGCGAGGAAAGGGTGATTTCAGTTCACAAGTCTCAGGTCACAGAAAGTCAGGACAGGAGGCGCACAGACCATGGATGAATGCTGCCTGCTGGCTTGCTCTCCAGGGCTTGCTCAGGACCATCCAGGACCACTTGCCTAGCAGTGGCACGAACCACAGTGGGCAGGGTCCTCTCACGTAAGTCATTAATCAAGAAAATGCTCCACATGCCTGTCCACTGGCCAGTCTGGTGGGGGCATTTTCTCAGTTTGGGTTACCTCTTCCCCAAATGACTCTGCGTTGTGTCAGGTTGATAAAGAAAACTAACCTGGACACCAACTTTGAATGCATTATCAATCTTCCTGCCTCAGTCTTCCAAATCCTGGGCTTATAGCATAAACCACTGACTAGTCCTGAAAGTCTTTGTACTAAAGCCATGGATCGGGTTTTACCATAATGCATGGTGGAATTCACAGAGATTTACCTGTCTCTGCTTCTCCAGTGCTGGGAGTGCTGGAACTAAGGGCATGTGCCACCATGAGCCCCTGAGAAGTTCTGAAGCAGCCTTCCTGCCAACGTGACTGGACACAGAATCCATGTGATGCCATACCCCTCGGTTTCAACTAACCGAGAGTAAACAAGCAAAAGAGGAGGCCGCTGAGGCGCTCAGCAGGTGTAGGCGTTTGCATGCCGGCCTGAGACCTGAGTTCAGTTCCCAAACAAGGTGCCAGGAGAGAGCTGACTCCTAGAGTTGTTGTCTGATCTGGACACACACGCGCGCGCGCGGTACCAAGCATACAAAGGGTAATGCCCAGGGTCTGGGCAAGCTGATGTTACTCAGTTGTAGTAGATATGGAACCATGTCATTACGTCTTGTCAAGAGAGAAACAACTAGTGCCTTGCATTTAGAGTGTATCTTAATGCTTAAACATTTCTAAACTGTTTTTGTTCCCAGGCAAAAATGAGAATGTAAATTAATTGTTTTTATTTGAGACAAGGTCTCACTCTGTAGCCCTGGACCTTCCAGAGATCTGCCTGTCTCTGCCTCAAAAGTGCTGGAATCAAAGGCTTGTGCCACCAGGGCCTGGTTTTAAGAAGTGAAGAAAGGATAAACAGAACTGAAAGTACCAGCCTCATGTGCAGTCCTCTTCTAACCCAGATAACACAAGCATGCATTTTGTGGATGCTGAGGTATTGCTGCTACCGGCATGGTGAAGTTTTCACACAGCATTAGCTCAGGGTTAGCAGATGATAAATTCTGCTTTATGCAGTGCATGAAATTAGGTATTGGAATGTGTGTGCGAAGATATGGCAGTCAAACCAGTATTGCTGTCAAAAAGACAACGCTGGGTTTAGGGTAAGTTCACATCCTGTGGTATGTGACATAGCCACCAGCTAAGAACATTTCCTAATGCTCCATCGGTCTCTGACAAATGCAGTACCATGGGAACACCACCTTTAATCCCAGCACTCAGGAGGCACAGCTGTGTTTTGCTATCAAGATATGTTACAAGAGGCGTAGAAAAAATATCTTACATGAAAAGATTCAAACGTAATTGGGTGGATACAATAAAATATACTTATATTGTTTTCTAGTGCTTTATATTCAAATGAATTTTTAAAAATAAAATATTGGTCTACTTCAAGTAAAGTTTTTTAAAAGGCTAACTTTAAAGATTTTAGATTATGTATATAAAGGGCCCCAAGTGCACGAGTTTGCACATGACAATGCTATCAGAAGCCACAAGAGGGCAGCAGATCCCAAGGAGCTGGAATTAAGTTGGCGTGCGCTCTGGCAGGAGTACTAGGAACCAAACTGAGCCCTCTGCAAGAGCAGTACATGCTCTTAACTGCTGAGCCATCTCTCATAAATAAATAGTCTTAGTTTTCTATTGCTGCAATGAAACACCATGACAAAAAGCAAGCTGGGGAATAAAGGGTTAATCCCACATGTTGTCCATCACTGGAGGAGGTCAGGACAGGGACTCACATGGGCAGGCTCCTGGAGGCAGGGGCTGATGCAGAAGCCATGGAGAGGTGCTGCTTACTGGCTTGCTCCCCACGGTTTGCTCAGCCTGCTTTCTTATAGAACCCAAGACCACTAGCCCAGAGATGGCCCCACCCACAATGGACTGGACCCTCCCACATTGATCACTAATTGAAAAAATGTCTTATAGCTGGATCTCAAGAAGGCATTTCCTCAACTGAGACTCCTTCCTCTCTGACTCTAGTTGACACACGAAACTAGCCAGTAAATTAAATAAAAAATACAGTAAATTAAATAAACAAATCTGGGAGTTGTGGTTGTGGCTCAGTTGGCATAGTGTTTGCTTGGTTGTTCTAGGCCTGTGCTCCATGCCCAGTACAGAATAGATTTGATGGCACACATCTGCAATCCTAGCACATGGGATATGGAGGTAGGAGGATCAGAAGTTCAAGATCATCCGCATTTACTTCACAGTTTTCAAGAGTAGCCTGGGCTACATAAGACCCTGTCTCACAACAGCAGGGAAGGGCTGAAGAGATGGCTCAGTGGTTAAGAACACATACTGCTTCTGCAGAGGATCCAAGTTCAGTTCCTAGCATCCACACTGGGTGACTCAGGACTGCCTCTAACTCCAGCTCCAGGGGATTCAATGCCTCTGGCCCCCAGAACACCACACTTATGCGCACACACTCGTATACAGGCACACATGCCTACACTTCATTAGTGTGTGTATGCCCATGGATAAGCTTCATTAAAAATAACGAAAATAAATTTTTAAAGGTGAGGTTGGATCTCTTGACATTTTGTTACAGACCTTTTTTCAATTAAGAAGTCTGTTGTTTAACAGGCACCACGGGGCTAAACTCAATGCTGACCTTCAGAGAAAGAAAAGAGAAAAAGCTTCCGCCACCCTGCAACCTGTCAAAGAAAAGGATCCAGGACAAAGGATGCCTACCAAATTCAGAGAGCAAAGGAACGCTCTCCTCCTGAGACTCTACACGTTAGAATCTAAGGCTCCAGCCCACTCCCCCCTCTACTCCCCTCAGTTGCTCACAGTTGGCTTCAGTCTCCCTTTCTGCCTGTCCCTCCCAGCACAAAGTAAGATCACCGATTGGGTCAGACCAACTAGGAAAAGCCACGTCCCAGCAATGGGGGACAGTTAACAACTGCCACAAGAGACATGCATCGTGATGCACGCCTTTAATCCCAACAACCGAGGCAGAAGCAGGTGTATTTCTGGCCAGCTTGGGCTACATAGGAAGTTCCAGAGCTAGATGGTGAGACCCTGTCTCAAAAACCCAAACAAACCAACTGGTATCAGATGGGTTATCAGCGTTGACAGTGTGAGTACATGCCAAAGACAAGTAGATTCCCGCACTTTAGCCACTGGACCCTGCCTGCACGGCGCTGAGTCTCTTCATCCTGTTTACTGTGTACACAGAAGTCAGAGAACGACTCTGAATGGAGGTGGGTCCCTCCTGCCTTTTCTGGGGTTCCCAGGTTTGTTCAGAAGCACCTCCAGCTGCCGAGCCACACTGCTGTAATCTGACACAAGCACTGAAGCCGCACTCAGAACCGCTTGCTGAGCCTTAGCCCCGGTGGCCAGGATCAGCGAAGTTCTCAGGACAGTGAGCAGCCTGCTGTCCCACACAGACGGCACGTGGAGTAGACCAGACCACTTCCCCTTAGCTGTTTCCAAGGAAGCCCAGCCCTCCTAGGGCGCAATTGTCTCTTCCTTTGAGATTATGTTTGATGGCTCTGTCTCAACAGTGCGTTTTCTCTCTATTGTGTATATAAGGACACGCATGTGGGGTCAGGAGTCAATCTAGTGGCTGGCCTTTTCTCTGAGTCAGGGTCTCTCACTGACCGGGAGCCCTAGGCTTGCCTCCTAAGGCTAGGGTTACAGGATGGGCCACTACCTGGCTGAGTGTGCGTCTCTGTAGCCCCAGCACATCTTACGTCCTCTTTGTGCTAGTCTGTGTAAAATTCCGAAATTCTTTCCTTTATCTTGTTGCAGCAGAGCCCTCATGTTGGGCTGTGTGACTCTTTTCAGACACAGATGCAGGAATTTTCACAAGTCCGCACATCACTGGAGAGCCCTCAAGACTGAGGTAAAACCGAAGAGCGCTCCAAGGCGGCTCTGGGGAGGAGGGAGGCCTCTGGAGAAGCAGTGGGGCTTCCCCCTCTGGCTAACAGGCCCCTGACAGATTTGGGGAACCACGGATACATAAATAATTTCGTAGTCTGGGAACTACAAATGAGAGAAAACATGATATTTTTCTGAGAGCAGCTCAATTCACTTAATGTGATTATTTCCAGTTGCGCTCATTTTCCTGCCAACAACATAACTTCATTCTTTTTTATGGATAAAAAAATTGCTATTCAAGGGGACCAGGTTCACACTCTGTCATGACAGGGAAGTCAAGCTGGCAGGGACCTGAAGCAGGGTCACATACATCCACAATGAGGACACAGAGAGATGGATGGATGCTGATGCCCAGCTCTATAGGTAGGTAGGGAAACTAAACTGAATGCAGGGAGAAGGAGGAGTCAGAGAGATGCTATGTTGCTGTAGGAAACTCTTCAGCCAGTAGCCTTTAAGTTACCCGCCCGCGTGGGCGTGGCCTTAGACTATAAATGCTGATGTAAAGCATGCGCGCTCTCTCTTCTGGCTGTGGGATTCAGTTGCTGTTCCCCATATGAGCAGAGGACTGTGATCTGTGAGTCTACCCCTAAATAAACCTTTATTATACTCAATTCTGAGCTAGTGTGGGATTTCTTTTTGGTGTCTATCTTCATCTGGCACCCAACATGAGGCCCAACTCCACACCTCAAACAGCCCAGAAGGTCTCCCACCCCTGCCCACCTTAGCTTGCTTTCACCTACTAAGTGTTTTTTTTTTTTTTTTTTTTTTTTTGGTAAACCCCTGCCACAGCGGAGCTAAGTGTGTGGCGACTTGGAAATTTCTCAAGCTCGTGCACATTTCCCCAATACCCATGGTACCCAACATGGGGCCATGGTGTCATGATGCTGATAGCACTACTATAAGACCTGTTTTGGATACCAGCTGCTCAAGATGGTTCCAACTTGGTTAGCTGAAATGGTGGTGCACCTTTTTACAAGCTTCTGGACAAACTCCAAACAGGAACCTCAGAAAAACCCTACCGAATACTCAGATACTATTTGCAATACCAGACAGCAATCATGAAACTTAACCATCATTTTACTTTCACAGGATCACATGGAAAGAACATTGTCCCCATGACAGCTGGAAGTAATTCTAGAAGACAATGTCCACTCTCGCAACAAAGTTTGTCTTCAGGGTTGATTATAATTGGGATAGAGTTGGGGGAAATTATATAAGCTAAGGGATCTCTTTTAAAAAAAGGGGGAAAATTGGATGGGATAATAGATTAGTGTGAGTTTACTCACACTAATAATAATAGTGAGTAATGGGGGCTGGAGAGATGGCTCAGTGATTAAGAGCACTGGTTGCTCTTCCAGAGGACCTGAGTTCAATTCCCAGCAATCACATGGTGGCTCACAACCATCTGTAATGAGATCTGGCACCCTCTTCTGGCATGCGGGCATACGTGGAGGCAGAATGTTGTTTAATAAATAAATAAACAAATATATATATATATATATATATATATATATATATATATATATATATTTTAAAAAGACTGGTGTTCTCTAAATACCAAGGAGAGGATTTGGGATTTCCTGCAAAGTTAAAAAAGCTGACTCATTTAAAAAAAAGTGAGTAATGGAGTGAATACTTGTGAGCTATTATTTATAGGCAATTTACATTGGTATATGTTCTTTTATAGTGATACAAACTTAAATTATATTGAATATGCTCCTATTTTTGTTTACAATGTTTGTATACCTAGGCAAAGTTATTTTGTCATATTGTATGCATGCATGCTTCTATCTCTGCTTAAGACATTTTGTATACTAATACAAAAATAGGATATATTTATCATATTGCAATATACATTTCTACCTCTGATCAAGATACTTGTACATTGTTTACATTTTGAGGTCAGTGTCTGTACAGACCACTTGTATCGTACTGCCTGTCTACCATATAACAGTTTGTGAGTTGGACAAGGGGCTGGAGATTGAAACACACATGAGACAGAGAGAGAGAGAGAGAGAGAGACAGACAGACAGACAGACAGACAGACAGACACGGGTCATCCTTGAAACAAGAATGCCCCTTTATTGTGTTCCAAGGCAGCTTATATAGGGCTCTATTTGACTAATGGCCGCACCCTAGCTCTCGGGATTTTTCAGCTCCAAGTCCACCAGAAACCACTCCTCTGCTATCAGGAACTCATGAGGGTCTCATGTTCAGAGCAGCTGCAAGCATAGGAAAACAAGTTGTGGGGCTGGAGAGATGGCTCAGAGGTTAAGAGCACTGGCTGCTCTTCCAGAGGTCCCAAGTTCAATTCCCAGCAACTACATGGTGGCTCACAACCATCTGTAATGAGATCTGGCGCCCTCTTCTGGCATGTGGGCATACGTGGAGGCAGAATGTTGTATACATAATAAATAAACTCTTTAAAAAAAAAAAAAGGAAAACAAGTTGTTTACTCCGGCAGGCAAGGGGTCACAGAAAATTCAGGGTCTGAGGGTCTGCAGTCCCCAACAATTGCCCTCGTTTGTTGCACAGTTGTTTAAAGATTGTTGAATATTGTTTAATATTCTAATATGAAGTCTTAGTCTTTAAGCTATATAGGTATTAAGAATTATAGGTCAATAGTCATCCAAGTTTGTCATACTTATAGCTAGACTAATCAGGTTCTTTAGGTATATAGAGATTGTATTCTGCATAAATAGGTAATCTTCAACCACTTCAAAGAGCTGTAGAATATGGCATTTAAATAATTTAGGGTTCTGTTGACATGAGACACGATTGCTCCTGGCAGCATGGATCTATTTCCGAAAGAATGTTGAGCACGGAAGACACTCCACTTGGAGCTTATTTTCTTCTTGGCAAAACTGGCCTTTGGGCAGGGAACTGCCCATGCACTGACCACTGACAAAATGCATGGTGTCTGGACTGGACAAGCAGGATACAAGAAAAAAGACTGTCAAACCTTGCCAAGACAGGGTAAGATGGTTTTGAAAAATTCCCTGCCTCTGAAAATGGTCTGTCAGTTACTCTAGGCCTTAGCCAAAATCGGTTGTTCCAATGTTGCAAATGAGACTTTGGGTGATTGCCCAGGTAGCCAGTTGTCTCTGTCATTTGTTGCACATTTTGGAAGTTGTTTGACTGCACTTCCTGCTTACTCAAGTAATATTATTTTCCCTTCTCGGGTCCTTGATGGGGTTGAAGACTAGATAGTCATAGTTACTTCCCTCTCATGACTTGGCCAAGTTATTTATAATACAAGACTTAGACTCCTTAGGATAGGATAATTATTGAAACAATTATTATATGTTTCTTGCTTGATATTGTTTATGTTTGTTGTACTTCTAATTTTTTTTTTGAGACAGAATTTCTCTGTAGCTTTGGAGCCTGTCCTGGAACTAGCTCTTTTGACCAGGTTGGCCTCAAACTCACAGAGATCTGTCTGCCTCTGCCTTCCAAGTGCTTGGATTAAAGACGTGCGCCGCCACCACCACCCGGCTATTTGGGGAATTTTAACAGACATGCCTAAGAGATAATTTTATCTGGGTGTCCATTTGCTTTGGCCAGGCATCTTCCCACATAGTTAATGCACTTGGCATCTGAGTTCCTTCATTGGCATGTAGTATTCACACACACCCCTCTCCAAACGGAGCATCTAGCAACCTCGGAACCCCTAACCCCACCTTCACCTGCAAACAATAGTCCATTTCCCTGCTTCTGGTAACAACTGCACAGGACAATTTCTGTTCAGTGTAAACCAAAGTATCCTGATATGAAGACTACAAGGCCAATCCTGTATGAACTTGTTCTGCATACATACGCAGTATGACAAAATTGTGCCCTGTGTAGCTTTGGAGCCTGTCCTGAAACTCACTCTGTAGACCAGGCTGGCTTCGAACTCACAGAGATCCCACCTGCCTCTGCCTCCCTAGTGCTGGGATTAAAAGCGTGTACCTGGCCCTCTGGTCACCTTTTAGGGACCATCTTAAGCCTGTTTGAAACTGGATACCATCTTAGCCTATGTGAAATTGGACATGATATAATTAAGATCAGACATGTTACGGGAAGAGGGGGAGCAGCAGGAAAGCGCATGTGTGATCTAATCTATCCATGAAAATAGTAATAGGAAAGAAGCCCAGCATTGGCGTGCTGTCATTCATGTGACCCCTGTCTGAACGGCGGGGCCTCCGCAGCCTGCACTACTGTTTCAGTTGAACAAAGCTATCTTGCAAATCTGTGTGAGCTAAACTTTCAACTCTTGGGATCCAGAAACACCCAAAAGACCATGGCTAACAGCTCTGGACAAACAAGGTGATGACCCAAGTCTTGCTCTGGTCCCTAAAAACAAACAAAGCAGACAAAAACCCTTAAAGAACACACAGGATTGAAAGTAAGGCATTTGAGATGGGAAAGTGGCTCCCGGTGCAGAGCCACCTGCCACCTGCCACCACCCCAAGTCCCTGGGCTTGGCCCCCAGTGTCAGGTACAGTTGCTGTTCTGCTCCTAACCCCAGTCACCCAGTGTTCCCTTGTCTTTTAGAGGCCTCTCCAAAAGGTCACAGGGCAGCTCACACCGTGGAAGCCAGCTGATGTCGGAGGAACAGCTGTGGGCAATGCCCCAGACAGAAGTCACAATCTCTTACAACTTTAATCTCACAGTACTAACCTCCTGCACTAATCCACCGTGCTACAACACAATACCAGATAGAAGGCACTTTGTAAAGAAGAGATTTACAAGCCCTGACTTAGCTGAATCTGGCACACGCCTACATTGGCTCCATAGGGAGATCCGGGACAGCCTGATCAATCCGAGACCTAGTCTCCAGACAATCAAACAAACTCAGTCTCGGTCTAAAGGTTCAGAATCTGATGTCCCCCAAGCTCAACTTAGGCCCTCCTTCTTTAATTTCCCACACATCGGTATCACCCACTAGAGACCAAGCCTTCAGTCCATGAACCTTTGGAGGACACATTCAAACCTCAGCATCTAGCAACTCAGAGGAGCACCCTGCAAGAAAGAAGGTGCTGTAGCATCAGGTGTCTGTCTGTGGGTGAGTGTGGTCCCACGGAGAAGGAAGGAAGGGCAGAGGGAAGCCAGGCACTCACCAGTCTCCTATTGTGCCGTTTCTTAGCTTGACAGCATGCCCCCACTTTTGAACCCTTATTCTCTGTCATAGCTAGACTCGTTATTTTGCCCTGATTCCAAAGCCATATCCAATTCAATTGTACAGAGACCTCCCACAGAAACATGCCTGTCCCGGCTGTTTCTCTTCCACCTTTCTGATAGTGCTGAGTAAGGAGGGACTGCCCCTTGCCACTGTCAACGCAGGAACCACTTGACTTGGATTGCTTATACAAGTGCCTACTTCCCATTCACTGACTCAAGCTTAGCACCTAACCCAAAGGATTTGCTCCCTTTATCCGCTGCGCCACCTATCTCTGCCTGGATAGGAGGCGTCCTTGCACTGGCCCCTCCCATCTCTCTGCCAAAAAGCCACGCCCTCAGACTATCACCGCCCAAAGCACTCCTTTATTCCTGGCAGGGCTCAGCATAGTTCAAGACAGGAATGACAAAATCCTGGAAAACTGAATGTCAGACACCAATCGTTAAAACGCTGGAAACTAGTCAGCGATGTTTACTAAGGCAGGGCAAGGCTGTCTTCACTCAAGACTTTTTTTTTGAACTATTTTTTTTTTTGTTTTTATTGAGCTATATATTTTTCTCTTCTCCCCTCCCTTCCTCCCCTCTCCCCTTCCATGCTCTCCTGTAACTCCCATCCTCCCATTTTGCTCAGGAGATCTTGTCTTTTTCTTCTTCCTAGGTAGATCTATGTATGTCCCTCTTAGGGTCATCAATGTTGTCTAGGTTCTCTGGGGCTGTGAACTGTAGGTTGTTTTTTCTTTGCTTTATGTCTAAAAACCACTTATGAGTGAGTACATATTATATTTGTCTTTCTGGGTCTCGGTTACTTCACTTAATGTTTTTTTTTTTCCTAGAGCCATCCATTTGCCTGCAAATTAAACCAATTTTTTAAAAAAATTTAACTCTGTTTTATGTGCATTAGTGTGGAGGTGTCAGATCCCCTAGAACTGGAGTTACAGACAGTAGTGAGCTGCCATGTGGGTGCTGGGAATTGAACCCAAGTCCTCTGAAAGAGCAGCCAGTGCTCTTGACCACTGAACTATCTTCTTAGCCCCCACTCAAGTTACGTTAGAAGCATGAGACTGGAGAGGTATCTCAGCAGTTAAAAGCAATGGCGGCACTTCCAGAGGACCTGGGTTCGATTCCCAGCATCTACATGGTAGCTCACAACTGTCTATTCCCAGTTCCTTGGGATCTGACGCCCTCTTCTGGCCTCCATGGGCCATAGACTTGAAAGCAGTACATAGATACACATGCAGGTGAAATATCTGTGCACATGAAATAAAACAAAAATTTAAGAACTAAGCTAGGTGCTTGGGTCCTGGGGCTGTGACTCAGTTGGCATAGCACTGGCTTCCCTTGTACGTGCAAAGCTGGGCTGCATCACCAGAGTAGCTCATGCCTAAATTGGTTGAGGAACTCAAAGCCAGTTTGGTGGGCACATGAGACTCTGTTTTAACAAAAAAAAGAAGGAAGAGAAAGAAAGAGGGAAGGAAGGAAAAGAAAAGAAAGCCCGCTTATATTGCATAAGGTAGTACTAACTTGTTCAGTGGGTTAGCCAGGGCTATTTAAAGGCCTTCCTTAAGGCAACTGGAATGTCAAGGAATGTGTCCAAAGCCTCTCAGAGAGGCAAGGAATCTAGCTGGTTTGTGGGGAGAGAGGCCCTTAAACGTGATTCTATAACTTCAGCCTTCTCACCAGCAATACAGAAGGAGACAAAGACTCAGTATGAGTGGGCCAGCTGAGGTCCTTATCCTTCAGGGGACACAGCCCAGCATGCAGCTGGCCGACTGAGATCACCATCCTTCAGGGGCCTCTGCTAGTCAGTAGAAAGCTGCTTCCTTGAATTTGCCCCAGGCAAGAACTTTGGGATCAGCCAGTATCAAGGAGGACTGGAATTTATTAAAAAGAGATTTCTGGCCGGGCGGTGGTGGCGCACGCCTTTAATCCCAGCCCTCAGGAGGCAGAGGCAGGCGGATCTCTGTGAGTTCGAGGCCAGCCTGGTCTACAAAGGGAGTTCCAGGACAGGCTCCAAAGCTACAGAGAAACCCTGTCTCAAAAAACCAAAAAAAAAAAAAAAAAAAAAAAAAAAAAAAAAAAAAAGAGAGAGAGAGAGAGAGAAAGAGAGAGAGAGATTTCTGCTGGGTGCACGCACTTGGGAAGCAGGTGCATCAAGGCCCTCCTGATCTACACACGCCAAGTTCAAGGCCAACCTTAAGACATAGTGAGACTATGTCTCAGTAAAATCAAGTAAAAAGAGATTTCTAAAATAAATTCAATGGTTCTGTGATGAAGAGCACTTCTCTTAATCCAGGGAGTCTGGCACCTTCTTAAGGCTTCTATGGTCACCACATGAACCTGGCGCATACACAGACAAGCACATCACACATACATATATAGAAAACTAAATTGCCAGGTGTGGTGGTGCACGCCATTAATCCCAGCACTTGGGAGGCAGCGGCAGACAGATCTCTACGAGTTCAAGGCCAGCCTGGTCTACAGAGGGAGTTCCAGGACAGTTAGGACTACACAGAGAAACCATGTCTTGAAAAAAAGAAAAAACAAAATTAAGCCACAGGAGGTAGAAAGAGACACTCGGGGAAGACGGCACGGGCTTTCCAAAGAGAGCCCTGTGAGCGCCACGGCGGTGGGTAATTCCACTCTCACCACATCTCAAAGGGTCGCCAAGAAACTCCTCCTCCCTTTAATGATAAGTTATAGCGTGCTCCAAAGGTACCTTGGTTAGGATGATAGAACTGTGGCTGGGTGTAGCAGGCTTTCTTGAACTCCCAGCCCCCAAATCATAACACAGAACTTAATGTTAATTATGGATGCTCGGCCTTATACTTGTCTCACTAGCTCTTATAACTTAAATTAACCTGTTTCTCTTCATGTTTTGCCTTGAGGCTTTTTACTTTTCTTTCATTCAGTATGCCCTACTTTTCCTGCTTCTTCCAAGTCTGGCTGGTGGCTTGGCTGGTTGGCTTCAAGTGTCTCCCTCTCTTCCACCCTTTCTCTTCTCTCCCTCTTATTTATTCTCTCTGCCCGCCAGCCCCACCCATCTACTGGTGGTTCAGCTTTTTATTAGACCCATCAGGTGCCTTAGGCAGGCCAGGTGAAACAGCAGCCCATCTTTACATAAATGTAGCATAAACAAATATAACACGTAGGCCGGGCGGTGGTGGCGCACGCCTTTAATACCAGCACTCGGGAGGCAGAGGCAGGCGGATCTCTGTGAGTTCGAGACCAGCCTGGTCTACAAGAGCTAGTTCCAGGACAGGCTCCAAAACCACAGAGAAACCCTGTCTCGAAAAACCAAAAAAAAAAAAAAAATTATAAAATAAAATAAAAAAATAATAAAAAAAAAATAACACGTATTTGCCCAGTCAAAGTAATATTCCACAACAGCTGTCCCCAGCATGGTTCAGTGAGAGAAGGCGCTTGGTACCAGACCTGACTGAGTTTAGTCTCCAGGACCCATATGGTGGAGAGAGAGCCAATGCCTGACAGCTATCCTCTGGCCTTCACACATGTACAGAGACATGCACATGTTCACTCATGCACACACAAAATAAAAAGTCATTTTCTTTCTTTTTTTAAAGATAAGCATGGGGCTGGAGAGATGGCTCAGGTCACTGACTGCTCTCTGGAAGATCTAGGTTCAGTTCCCAGCACCCACATGGTGGCTCATGGCCATCCATAAGTCCAGGTCTACTTATATATACACACAAAATGAAAATGAATAAATCTTAAAAAAAAAAAAAACATAAACCATTGACCACAAGGACTGCACAATAGGGTTAAGACATGTCTTTTACTGTAAATGGGTTTCTTTTTGAGATTCCTAGGAACTTCTAGGTTTGTAGTTGGGAAACACAAAAAGGTCATATATGCTTAGGCTGTAAGCATGATTCACTGCCATTTTAATGTTTTTATTTTAAATATTCGAATATTATTTATATGTAGGCAATCTTCACATCAAAGTTTTTTTCGACTTATTGTGGGCATCTGTGGCTGTATGAAGCGTGTGACCATGTGTAGGCCCCATGGAGCGTGAGTTCTCCTGGGCATGAGTGGGAGTGCTCCACAGGGCGTGAGTGGGAGTGCTCCGGCCGTGAGTGGGAGTGCTCCGGCCGTGAGTGGGAGTGCTCCACAGGCCGTGAGTGGGAGTGCTCCGGGCCGTGGAGTGCGAGTGGCTGTGCTGAGGAAGACCGCTTGTCTGTCTTCCAGGTCTGGTGGACCTGCCAGGGCCTTCGGCCGCCCAGCCACCCCCGCGGTGTCCGCCACAGCTGTGGTCTGGGCCGCGGCGGAGGGACTTCACCGTGGGGAGGCCTCCCTTCCTCCCGCGCCTCTGCCGGCCTCTGCTGAGGTGCTGGCGGCAAACTGCTTCCAAGCCGCGATGGCTGCGCACCCGCCCCGGGCTTTACCGTCTCCGAGTCAACCCCACATGCTCTGCTCGGCGGCTCCTTCGCCAGCTTCCTTCAGGCGCCGGCAGCACTCCGGAAGTCCACGACGTCCTCCGGTTGGCGGCAGGGCCCGGGCGGCCTAGCCCGTGTGGGGCAATGACCGGCAGGCACCGCGCGCGCGGGCGTCGGGCGCCGCCGCCATCTTGGGGCCTGCGGGCGCCATGGGGCCGTGGGCGCTGAGGGCCGCGCTGCTGTGCCTGGGCGGCGTCCTCGTGCTCTCCAAGCTCCACACGCCCGACAGGGATGGCCCCACCCCGGCGCAGGAAGAGGCCAGCAAGCCAGGGCCGGAGGCCGGGGCCCCGGAAGAGGAAGAGCCCTTCACGAAGGGCAGTATCTGGTCACGGGCGGAGGCTCGCCCACGGTCCTCACCGCCTCACCCCAGAGCCAGAGCTCAGCTGCTCCCAGACCCTCGGTGGTGTTGCCAGCGCGGAAACAAATGTCTGCGTGTTCCTGGCCCAAAGGGCTGTTGGGTGGCCTGTTCAGAACGCAGCTGAGAATTGTTCAACCGGTTAAATGGCAAGAAATGCATAGCTTGTGTCTCTTAATCAATCACAACTTTTGTTTTATGTCAGAGATTGAGCCAGGGACTTATTTATAGACGTGCGACCTACACACGCTTACCACTGAGCTACGCATCCCCAGCCACTAAGCCTGAAGCTTCACGTACTCACACATACATACATACACACACACACACACACACACGCTCACTGTTGAGACAGGTTTTTTCCTGTCTGATCCTATTGAACGGGATCACAAGCGTGTACCACCACTGCTCTACAAGGTTCCAAGACCACCAGGGCTACACAGAGAAACCAAGGCAACGCTGCAGTGCTGAGGGATCTGAGGCGCTCTCTCAGTCACTGTCCCACAAAGGAAAGAGCTGGGCCAGAGAAACTTGTCTGTGTTACTAAAGTAGTCAAGTATGGTGTGCTTGTCTTAATGCATTTGCCATTGGAAAGTTTAGCTTGCCTCGGAGTTGGCTTGCTTTATCAGTGTCTAAAGAGAAAAAGGATTGTGTTAATGTATTCACGTTAGGAAATAACACAAAATGTGGGTGTTTACTCCAATTAATGTATTGCTTTGTTTTTAGGTTGTGGAATAGCACCACTTAGGGGTGCACTGGAAGGGTCTCGGATCATAGGAGGTACACGAGCTACTACTGGCGCCTGGCCGTGGTTAGTCAGCCTGCAGGTTCAGGACGGCGATTTTCTTGTGCATATATGTGGTGGTGCCTTGGTGAGAGAAAGGTGGGTCCTCACAGCCGCCCACTGCACTAAAGAGGCTAGGTATGTATCCCGAACACCACTCCCGTTCTCTCCTAGGGACAGTCTGAAATGGTGGACTATCATGTCTACCCGTAGTTATATAGAATTATATAGATGACAGTACATTTGCTGAGATGAATTCTTTTCGTTGTTGCTGTTTGTTTTTTGCTTTTCGAGACAGGGTTTCTCTGTGTAGCTTTGGAGTCTGTCTGGCTCTGTAGACCAGGCTGGCCTCGAACTCATAAGAAATGACTAAGTCACACACTGGCAACTTTTTCCATGGGTACCTCATAGGGTTTGCAGGCCATATAGTTTGTTACATTACTTAGCATGAAAGTAACCATATGTAAATGGAAAATACACAATTAAATGACTGTTGCTGTGGTCCTGTAAAACCATACATACAATTATATATGTGTATCTGTAAAGCATACTCTGTTCATGACTTGCATAGAAACAAGACAGGTCAGACTTAACCTTTTATTATTTGAACTCTGCAAGAGATTCTTGGGCCTCATTTGCACCAAGTCATAAAATTCTGTTTTCCTATGATTTCTGTGACCCAAACATAGTTTAAAGGCTAATTCCATGCCCAATCCAGTGACCCTCTGGAATAGGACAATTATGACAGACTTTCCGTGAAAGTGCCTCTTTTCTTTTCCTAAAACTATTTTTATGCCTATGAATGTTTTGTGTATATGTACTTTTTTGTACTGTGTGTCCCTGGTGCCCAAGGAGGCCAGAGAGGGCATGAGTTCCCCTGGAACTGGGATTATAGACGGTTGTGAGCCAGCATGAGGATGCTGGAAGCAGATCCCGGGTCCCCTGCAAGAGCTCTTAGCCCCTGAGCCATCTCCCTAGCTCTTAGCCCCTGAGCCATCTCCCTAGCTCAGCAGCATCTCTTCCAAGACACTAGTGAGCTGGCAGGTGTGTGTGTGTGTGTGTGCGCGCGCGTGCGTGCGTGTGCGTGCGTGTGTGTGTGTGTGTGTGTGGACAACAGTGCTGCTGTTTTATTTTTTTCTGCCCTTTTCCTCTTTCTGCTAAATTCCTCATAAAACCAGCTTTCCATGATCCTTTAGAACCCTTCATTCTACGTACTAATCTTTCAGTTTTAGTTCCTATTGCTAGGTAGCTTTCTTATCAACTTGTATAATGAATTATCTGATTGGCACTGCCTAGCTCTTCGTTTTAGATGAAGCAATACTCCCCAGTGTTGCAGAATGTTATTTGAAGGTGTGCTACTTTTGTTTATGCTCTGGAACATTTGTTTAATGATGCAAAGATGAGTTGATTAAATAAAATATACCTGCAGTCCGGAGGCTGGGTCAGCAACTAGCTGACAGGAAGTTGTAGGGAGGAACCAGGTGGAGAGGGGTTTATAAGGAGGGATAAGAACCTTGGAGAGGCAAGGACACAGTGAGCTAGGTCAGCTGCTTGCTCTTCAGCCTCTTTGGGAAGCAGAATTCTACCTCAACCTTTGAATTGTGAGTTCTTTAGCAGGACGGAGATTTAGATAAATGCTCTTAGTAGCTTTGAAAGAGTCGATGCCTGTGGGAACAAAATTTATTTCCTCGGGCTGCGGCTCTGGCCTGGCCTCTGCTGGCGGTGGAGTTGCAGTTGCTGTACAAAAGGAGGCCAACACTCGGGTTTAGTGAGCTGTCCTTTGTCAGACAGAACTGTGGATAAGGGGTTTGGGTCATGCATTGGATCAGGACCCCTGGAGGACAAAGTGGGTAAATCACGTTTCCTTGTACAAGCAAATAGATGGGTACTTCTAGCAGAAGGCAGAGGGTCGCTGTTTTCTGATACTGGGGCTGAATCTAAGGCTTACACATGCCAGGTGAGTGTTCCAGTTCTGAGCCACAGTCTCCAGCCATGTGTGGTTGGATGGCTTCGGTGTCTATCACAGGGCAGAACCACAGCTTTTCCTGTGATGTCAGCTTTCACCCTGGCAGAAATGACCATTGTAGGCAGAGTTATCTTGTGCTGCGGCTGTTTCTCAAATAACCAACACGGCGACTCAATATTAATTACAAATGCTCAGCCAATAGCTCAGATTTGTTACTAGCTAATTCTTAAATCAACCCGTATTTCTTATCTATGCTTTATCATGTGGCCTGGTACCCTTTCTCAGTGTGACATGCCCATCTTTATCACGTGGCTTGGTACCTTTCTCAGTGTGGCATGCCCATCTTGCTCTCTCTGCATCTCCCGGCGGCGACTCCCTCTCTCCACCCCTCTTCATTCCAGTACCCTCAGGTTGATTGTCCTGCCTAACTTTATCCTGCCTTGCTATAGGCCAATTAGCTTCTTTATTAACTAATGAGAGTAATATATATTTACAGTGTACAGAGGATTATTCCACATCAGACCATTAGGATTTAGTTTTCTTTTCTCTCATTTCTCATTTATCTAATTATTTTCTTTTATACTTAGCCTCTGGGCATTCGTGTCAGAAATTATCCACAATAGATTAGTTTAGGTGGTACCCTCCCTAACTGAAGGAGGCACCATTCCTTTCTTAGACTGAATCAAAAGGAGAAGAGGAGCTAGGCACTAGTGTTTATCGCCCTCTGCTTCCTGATACAGTGTGTGGCTACCTGAAGCCCCGCCTCCCTGCCGTCCTGCCATGATGGACTGTACCCTAGGACTGTGAGCAGGGGCAAGCCTTCTCCACTATGCTGCTTTAATTGGAGTATTTTATCCCTGTAGTGAGACAATTAACTAATAAACAAAACTTTTCTTATGGCAGTGCTGTGTATTCACCTGTTTTCTTTTTGGTTTAATTTTCTCAATTCTAATGCTAAAATCCAAATGCTTTATTCTAGTATTGGTATATTTTTAAAAATTAGGGGTTCAAGAAATGGCTCGGTGGTTAAAATCATTGTCTGCTCTTTCCTAGCGCCCACCCGGCCCCTAACAACAATACAACCTACAACCACTCTAATTCCCCATTCAGGGAATCTTATTTCCTCTTTTGGCTTTTTTAAAAAATTAATTAATTTATTAATTTATTTATTTCTTAAAGATTTCTGCCTCTTCCCCGCCACCGCCTCCCATTTCCCTCCCCCTCCCCCAATCAAGTCTTCCTCCCTCGTCAGCCCAAAGAGCAATCAGGGTTCCCTGCCCTGTGGGAGGTCCAAGGACCACCCACCTCCATCCAGGTCTAGTAAGGTGAGCATCCAAACTACCTAGGCTCCCACAAAGCCAGTACGTGCAATAGGATCAAAAACCCATTGCCATTGTTCATGAGTTCTCAGTAGTCCTCATTGTCCGCTATGTTCAGCGAGTCCGGTTTTGTCCCATGCTTTTTCAGACCCCGGCCAGCTGGCCTTGGTGAGTTCCCGATAGATCATCCCCATTGTCTCAGTGTGTGGGTGCACCCCTCGCAGTCCTGAGTTCCTTGCTCATGCTCTCTCTCCTTCTGCTCCTCCTTTGGATTGTGAGACTTCAGTCCAGTGCTCCAATGTGGGTCTCTGTCTCTGTCTTCTTTCATCGCCTGATGAAGGTTAATATTCAGGAGGATGCTTATATGTTTTTCTTTGAGTTCACCTTCTTATTTAGCTTCTCTAGGATCACGAATTATAGTCTCAATGTCCTTTATTTATGGCTAGAAACCAAATATGAGTGAGTACATCCCATGTTCCTCTTTTGGGTCTGGCTTAACTTACTCAGGATAGTGTTTTCAAT
This sequence comes from Chionomys nivalis, assembly GCF_950005125.1. Taxonomy (NCBI): domain Eukaryota; kingdom Metazoa; phylum Chordata; class Mammalia; order Rodentia; family Cricetidae; genus Chionomys; species Chionomys nivalis. The sequence continues at coordinate 57,432,584 of NC_080102.1, forward strand.
TTCCGTCCATTTGTATGCAAAATTCAAGAAGTCATTGTTTTTTACTGCTGAGTAGTACTCTAATATGTATATATTCCATACTTTTTTCATCCATTCTTCCATTGAAGGGTATCTAGGTTGTTTCCAGGTTCTGGCTATTACAAACAATGCTGCTATGAACATAGTTGAGCATATACTTTTGTTGTATGATAGGGCATCTCTTGGGTATATTCCCAAGAGTGGTATTGCTGGGTCCAGGGGTAGGTTGATCCCGACTTTCCTGAGAAACCGCCACACTGCTTTCCAAAGTGGTTGCACAAGTTTGCATTCCCACCAGCAATGGATGAGTGTACCCCTTTCTCCACAACCTCTCCAGCAGAGGCTATCATTGGTGTTTTTTATTTTAGCCATTCTGACAGGTGTAAGATGGTATCTTAATGTTGTCTTGATTTGCATTTCCCTGATCGCTAAGGAAGTTGAGCATGATCTTAAGTGTCTTTTGGCCATTTGAACTACTTCTGTTGAGAATTCTCTGTTCAGCTCAGTGCCCCATTTTATAATTGGATTGATTAACCTTTTACGGTCTAGTTTCTTGAGTTTTTTATATATTTTGGAGATCAGACCTTTGTCAGTTGCGGGGTTGGTGAAGATCTTTTCCCAGTCAGTGGGTTGCCTTTCTGTCTTAGTGGCAGTGTCCTTTGCTTTACAGAAGCGTCTCAGTCTCAGGAGGTCCCATTTATTCAATGATGCCCTTAGTGTCTGTGCTGCTGGGGTTATATGTAGGAAGTGGTCTCCTGTGCCCATGTGTTGTAGAGTACTTCCCACTTTCTCTTCTATCAGGTTCAGTGTGTTCAGACTGATATTGAGGTCTTTAATCCATTTGGACTTGAGTTTTGTGCATGCTGATAGATATGGATCTACTTTCATTCTTCTACAGATTGACATCCAGTTTTGCCAGCACAATTTGTTGAAGTTGCTCTCTTTTTTCCATTGTATACTTTTAGCTCCTTTATCGAAAATCAGGTGTTCGTAGGTTTGTGGGCTAAAGTCAGGGTCTTCTATTCGATTCCATTGGTTGACTTCTCTGTTTTTATGCCAATACCAAGCTGTTTTCAATACTGTAGCTCTGTAATAGAGTTTGAAGTCAGGGATGGTAATGCCTCCAGACGATCCTTTATTGTATAAGATTGTTTTGGCTATCCTGGGTTTTTTGTTTTTCCATATAAAGTTGACTATTGTCTTCTCCAGATCTGTGAAGAATTTTGATGGGATTTTGATGGGGATTGCATTGAATCTATAGATTGCTTTTGGTAGAATTGCCATTTTTACTATGTTGATCCTCCCAATCCGAGAGCAAGGGAGATCCTTCCATTTTCTGGTGTCCTCTTCAATTTCTTTCTTCAAAGACTTAAAGTTCTTGTCAAATAGATCTTTCACTTCCTTGGTCAGAGTTACCCCAAGATATTTTATGCTATTTGTGGCTATCGTGAAAGGTGATGCTTCTCTGATTTCCCTCTCTGCTTCCTTATCCTTAGTGTATAGGAAGGCAACTGATTTTTTGGAGTTGATTTTGTAACCTGGCACATTACCAAAGGTGTTTATCAGCTGTAGGAGTTCTTTGGTAGAGTTTTTGGGGTCGCTTATGTATACTATCATATCATCTGCAAATAACGAAAGCTTAACTTCTTCCTTTCCAATATGAATCCCCTTGATCCCCTTATGTTGTCTTATTGCTATTGCTAGAACTTCAAGCACTATATTGAAGAGGTATGTCGTGTTCCTGATTTTAGTGGGATGACTTTGAGTTTTTCTCCGTTTAATTTAATGTTAGCTGTCGGCTTGCTGTAAATAGCTTTTATTATATTTAGGTATGACCCTTGTATCCCTAATCTCTCCAAGACCTTTATCATAAAGGGGTGTTGAATTTTGTCGAATGCTTTTTCAGCATCTAATGAAATGATCATATGGTTTTTTTCTTTCAGTTTATTTATATGGTGGATTACATTGATAGATTTGCGTATGTTGAACCAGCCCTGCATCTCTGGGATGAAGCCTACTTGATCATAATGGATAATTTTTCTAATGTGTTCTTGGATTCGGTTTGCCAGTATTTTATTGAGAATTTTTGCGTCGATGTTCATGAGTGATATAGGCCTGTAATTCTCTTTCTTGGTTGGGTCTTTGTGTGGTTTTGGTATCAGGGTAACTGTAGCTTCATAAAAGGAATTTGGCAATGACTCTTCTGTTTCTATATTGTGAAATACATTAAGGAATATAGGTATTAGCTCTTCTTGGAAGTTCTGGTAGAATTCTGCATTGAAACCATCTGGTCCTGGGCTTTTTTTTGGAAGGGAGATTTTTGATAATTGTTTCTAATTCTTCGCAACTAACAGGTCTATTTAGATCGTTCACCTGGTCTTGGTTTAGGTTTGGTATATGGTACTTATCTAAAAGAGTGTCCATTTCTTTTGCATTTTCCAGTTTTGTGGCATAGAGACTTTTGTAGTAAGAGCTAATGATTCTCTGAATTTCCTCTGTATCTGTGGTTATGTCCCCCTTTTCATTTCTGATCTTATTTATTTGCGTGTTCTCTCTCTGTTGTTTAATTCGTTTGAATAGGGGTTTGTCGATCTTGTTGATTTTCTCCAAGAACCAACTTTTTGTTTCATTGATTCTTTGGACTGTTTTCTGTGTTTCTATTTTGTTGATTTCTGCCCTCAGTTTGATTATTTCCAGTCTTCTACTCCTCCTGGGCGCGTCTGCTTCTTTTTTTTCTAGAGCTTTCAGGTGTGCTGTTAAGTCCCCAATGTACGCTTTCTCCATTTTCTTTAAGTGGGCACTTAGTGCTATGATCTTTCCTCTTAGCACTGCTTTCATCGTGTCCCATAGGTTTGAGTATGTTGTCTCTTTATTTTCATTAAATTCAAGGAAGACTTTAATTTCTTTCTTAATTTCTTCCTTGACCCAGGTGTGGTTCAGTAGTTGACTGTTCAGTTTCCATGAGTTTGTCGGCTTTCTGGGGGTAGCATTGTTGGTGCCTTCTAACTTTAATCCATGGTGATCTGATAAGACACAGGTGGACACTGATTTTTTTTTTGTATCTGTGGAGGTTTCCTTTGTTTCTGAGTATGTGGTCAATTTTCAAGAAGGTTCCATGAGCTCCAGAGAAGAAGGTGTATTCTTTCCTATTTGGGTGGAGTGTTCTATAGATGTCTGTTAAGTCCATTTGCTTCATTACCTCCAACAATTCTCTTAATTCTCTATTAGTTTTCTGTCTGATTGACCTGTCCATTGGTGAGAGAGGTGTGTTGAAGTCTCCTACTACTAGTGTGTGTGATTTGATGTCTGCCTTGAGTTTTAGCAATATTTCTTTTACATAAGTGGGTGCTTTTATATTAGGGGCGTAGATATTCAGGATTGAGACTTCATCCTGCTGAATTGTTCCTGTTATGAGTATAAAGTGTCCATCTCGATCTCTTCTGATTGATTTTAGTTTGAAGTCAGTTTTGTTAGAAATTAGTATGGCCACACCTGCTTTTTTCTTAGGACCATTTGCTTGAAAAACCTTTTCCCAACCCTTTACTCTGAGTAGATGCCTGTCTTTGTGGTTGAGATGTGTTTCTTGCAAACAGCAGAATGTTGGATCCTGTTTTCGTATCCAATCTCTTAGCCTGTTACTTTTTATAGGTGAATTGAGACCATTAATATTAAGTGATATTAATGACCAGTGGTTGTTTACTCTGGCTATTCTTATTGCTTTTGGTAGAAGAGTGTGTCTCCCTTCTTTGAGTTGTGCTGTTGAAGGGTCGCTAGATGCCTGAGTTATTGTAGGCAATGTTGGCAATGTCGGATTCCTTGGGTTGTGATTTTCCTTCTATTACTTTCTGTAGGGCTGGATTTGTGGCTACGCATAGTTTAAATTGTTTCTTATCCTGGAATGTCTTGTTTTCTCCATTGATAGTGAACGATAGCTTGGCTGGGTATAGTAGTTTGGGTTTACATCCATGGTCTCTTAGTTTCTGTAGTACCTCTATCCAGGACCTTCTGGCTCTCATGGTTTCCATAGAGTAGTCAGGTGTAAGTCTGATTGGTTTACCTTTATAAGTTACTTGGCCTTTTTCCTTTGCAGCTCTTAATATTCTTTCTTTAATCTGTATATTTTGTGTTTTGATTATTATATGGCGAGGGGATGTTTTTTTTTTTATCCAGTCTGTTTGGTGTTCTGTATGCTTCTTGAATATTCAAAGGAATATCTTTCTTTATGTTGGGAAAGTTTTCTTCCATAATTTTGTTAAAAATATTTTCTGGATCTTTGAGCTGTGCCTCTTCTCCTTCTTCTATCCCTATTATTCTTAGGTTTGGTCTTTTTATTGTGTCCCATATTTCCTGAATGTTTTGTGATGAGAATTTGTTGGTTTTGCTGTTTTCTTTGATCAGTCCGTTTATTTTCTCTATGGTGTCTTCAGAATCTGAGATTCTTTCTTCTATCTCTTGTATTGTATTGATTATGCTTGTTTCTGTAGTCTCTGCTCGTTGACCTAGATTTTCCATATCCAGCTGGTCCTCAGTTTGTGTTTTCTTCCTTGCTTCTATTTCATTTTTCAATTCTTGGACTGTTTCCATTACCTGTTTGATCGTTTTTTCTTGGTTTCCCAGGGTATCATTCACTGATTTACTAATTTCTTCAAACTTTTTGTTATACTTCTCATCCATCTCTATGAGGGCGTTTTTTACATGTTGTTTAAGGGACTCTATTGCTTTCATAAAGTCAGTTTTTTCTTCTTCTTCTGTGTTAGGGTGTTCAAGTCCTTGTAAGATCATTGGGTTCTGGTGTTTTCATGTTGTTTTTCAGATTGTTGGGTGAATTCTTGCCTTGGCATCTGCCCATCTCCTCTTATCGATGCTATCTAATGGGTTTGATTTAATTGTAGTGGGGCGATCTGCTCTCAGTGTGGGCTTCACTGTTTCATGCTTGTACTATCCCGCATCCGCCTGGGCCTGCCTGCCTGCCGGTGCCTCTGCCGCCTGGGCCCGCCTGCGCTCAGGTGCCTCTGCCGCCTGGGTAGCCCTGGCTGTCCTGGAACTCCCTCTGTAGACCCGTGCTGCCCTTGAACTCAGAGATCTGCCTGCCTCTGCCTCCCAAGGGCTGGGATTGAAGGCGTGCACTGCCACTGCCCAGCTTCTTCTGGCATTCTTGGGCATTGGGCACATATGTGGTGTACAAACATATATACAGGCAAAACACCCATAACACATAAAATAAAAATAAATCTTTAAGAAAGTATAAAAGCAGAGGAAATGTTTTTTTCCATGTGCTTATCACACAGTTCAAGTTTTTTTTTTTTAAAGATTTATTTATTTATTAAGCATCCAATGTACTGCTGGCAAGGAAGGCACCAGGTCTCATTACAGATGGTTGTGAGCCACCATGTGGTTGCTGGGAATTGAACTCGGGGCCTCTGGAAGAGCAGCCAGTGCTCTTAACCACTGAGCCATCTCTCCAGCCCCCACAGTTTATGTTTTAAACTTACCTTTTAATGATTTTTATTGGCATGCATGTATTAATTATACATAACTTAATGATATTTTCATACATATATATCATGTATTCACTCCTGTGCCCTCTCGTGCCCCTCCCACCTGTACCTTATGTGTACTGAGCCTGAACTCTGCAGAGCTGAACTCCTCGCCTTGCTGTACAGTTATTTGAAGGCAAATCCCAGCTCTGTCACCTGCCTGTGAAGACAGCAATTCTTCTTTTTTTTTTTTTTTGACAGCAACTCTTGACTTAATAGAGTTTTAAGTTTTTAATCCATTTAGAGTTTACTTTGGTGGTTTGTGCTGTTTCAGGGATTTTGTTTTCTTTCCAAACAGCTTGCTGTCTCAAAACCGTATGTTGAGTAATCCAGGCATCTGTCTGCTAGTAAGAGACACTGCCCTCCCTGGTCAGCCACGGAGTTCTTGTGTTCTGATCCCGCTCAGCTTTCTCCCCTGTGTTGCATTGTGACATTTGTGCTTTTATTTTATACTTAAGTCACATGGAAAAACACTTAAAACTTAGTTATCAGGCCAATATAAAGAACCCCAATCTAGTGGAAAATCAAGGGAAAGAGTTGCAGTGAGCCTGTCCGTAATAAGAACATCTGCTTTCTTTCAGTGACCCTCTCAAGTGGAGAGCAGTGATTGGAACCAATGACCTCTCCCGGCGCCGCTCCCACATCAAGAATATTCAAGTAGTAGCAATCATCATCCGACCAGACTTCATTCTGGAAACTTTTGTAAATGATATCGCGCTGTTCCGTCTAAGGAAAGCTGTGAGGTATAATGACTATATTCGGCCTATTTGCCTACCTTTTGGTGTTTTCCAAAAACTGGACCAAAACACAGAGTGTTTTATAAGTGGCTGGGGAAGAACCAAAGAAGAAGGTAATTATAGTCTGAACTCGGTTGATACATACACACTTTCCTGGTTATTGGCAGAGGGAGGGAATCCGCTTATGTATTGATATCCGTTTGTATATTTCTTTCAGGTGATTGAGTAGTTGACTGTGCTAGGGATCAAATTTAGTGCTTTGCACGCACTTAGGAAGCAGTCCAGCATTAAGTTTTATTCTTGCCCCATTTTATGTGTTTATTCCTTTATTTTTACCTTTTTACCCAAAAGCTAAAAAACTGAGTTTTATAATCCATGAAAAAGAAAATTTTCACTTTTTTATTCCTTATGGAGAGAGAAATTTCCTGCATAAATAGAAATATAGAGGAGCCTGGTCATAAACACCAAAGATACTTGAACTAATTGCAGACGTTAGGGTGAGAGTCGGCGTTTCTGCAGCCCAGGACTCAGAGTTGATGAGAGAACTATGACAGAAATGCTCCCCTGAATCCGAAACTGGGACTCTGTTGTAATAGGAACGGCTGGGCTGCGTCCCCGGCACCCGGCCGCCCACATGGCTAGCTTATGCCCCGAAATAATTACACGGAAACTGTATTCTTTTAATCACTGCCTGGCCCATTAGTTCCGGCCTCTTATTGGCTAGCTCTTACATATTGATCTAACCCATTTCTAATATTCTGTGTAGTACCACGAGCTGGCTTACCAGGAAAGATCTTAACCTGCGTCTGTTTGGAGTGGGAGAATCATGGCGACTCCTTACTCGGCTTCTTTCTCCCAGCATTCTCTCTGTTTACTCCACCCACCTAAGGGTTGCCTATCAAATGGGCTTAGGCAGTTTCTTTATTATTTAACCAATGACCTTCCTCCATCATTTCCCCTTTTTTCTGTTTAAACAAAAAAGGCTTTCACTTTAACATAGTAAAATTACATATAACAAAACAGTTATAAAGCAAGAATTACAGTTACAATACTTATATCTATTTTATCTTATAACTAAGGAAAACTATAACTATAACTAACCATTCTTCAACTCCATCAAAGACTCCAGAAGGATATAATACTACCTAAGTAAACAAGAAATAAGAAACTTCAAACTCTAGAAATGACAGAGACATCTTGCTGCCTGGACAGTCACCCAAAGTTCTTTTGTACCGTTGGGGCATCCATCTTCGGCCTACAGGCCCATAGTATCCAGCAGACATTTTCATCAAGCAGGAAATTCCAAAGACAGTTCAGTCACTTTTTGCTGTGTCCTGCAGAATGTCTCGCAGACTCTTTCATGAGTCAGGAACCCCAAAAGACCATCTCACCTTTACGCAAGTTCAGCAGTCCTCTTTGTGCGGGTTCTTTGTGTCCAGTTTATGCAACAGTCCAGGCATGAGCAGTTTCATGCCCAAATGGCTATCAAACTCCATAAGGAGCCTCTTCAATGCCCATCTTCCTCTTGAAGTAGATTGGTGCTGCCAGGAGCAGACGTGTCTCATTGTCATGAAAAGCCCTAAGTTATTAAAACATTTAAATGCCATATTCTGCAGTCTTTGAAAGATATGAAGAATGCCTATCTAGCTGAAATATATCTATGCACATCTAGAAAATCTAACTAACATGACTAAAAGCTTGACAATTATCGATGATTATCCATTAACAACCTATATACATTACATTTTTAAATGAACTATACAATCACAATACCTTAATCAAGATTAGAAATATGCATATACATATAACAAAATTGACCTTAAAATCCACACCAATGCAAATTATTCATATCTATATCATATCCCCCTTTAAATGTAAAAGAACATTTATAAACCATATTTGGGAACATGGGCGCAGTTTTTTCTCTCCAAACTGCTTCCTGCTGAATGGGGGCGCTGTATTCAGATCTCTCATGGTGTAACCTGTGTGTCAGGGTCATCTCAGTCGGCAGTTGAGTGAAGTAATTTTCTGAAGGTGTTCACAGCAACCTTTCAGGAGGGCGTGGTCTATCATACCACATTGGGATAGATGCAATCCACAGAGTCGCATCCTCTGTGAAAACAAAAGAAGACCCTCTCCAAAGCATCATATCCTTAGACCCATATTCTGAAATCATAATACCCTTGTATCCATTCTGGTTTAGCTTGGCAGCCCATATAATGAAATGTCTCTCTGTACTTAGCTCCTTTACAGTCAAAAATTTTAAAGAAAACACAATAATACAAAGAATCCAGACTCTCTGTGAATTTTCCATTTTTACGTGGCTTATTTTTCTTTATTTCTTTTAATCTATAACTATCTGTACTCTGTCTCTTTAAAGACTTTACCCTTTTTTTTAAGACATTAACTCTATTCTTTATATATATTTTTTTCTCTCTCTCAAGCCTACATACATTCATCTAACAGTGTCTGAATCAGTTCTATTGTGAATCTGTAATTTTTTTACTATCCAGGAGCACTTTGTTTTGTGCTTTTAAATCGCTAAGCACTTAAGAATCTAAGCTGTGACATTCCTAGGTCAAAAACAGGTACTGCCTGCTTGCCCCGCCCAGTCCAACATGGCGGAGCCGCTCGTGCCTCTGATCCTTGCACATTGCACCAGTAGCGTGGTGGAGCTGTTTGTGCCTCTGAGCCACAGCACAAAATGACTTCCTTTTAGGCACATAGTGAGTCTAGTTGCCATCAAACAAATCGTAGCACTTTACTCCAAATGTTCCATTCAAAAGCTCTGTCTCCCGCAGGAGCCAGACAGAGATCGCAATGGCGGCACAGCCCAGAAAGCCGGCATTTTAAAACAGCCAGTTTTTTCCTGTTGCTGAGTCAGGACAATTTCTTTGCAGCAAGCAACCCACAAACAGCAAAAAGCTGTCTTAAATTCTCTCTGTGTCCTTTTTAAGCCCTCTCAGGTTTTACGTGGAGTTCATTAGCACGTTGGGTGCCACTCTGTTGTAATAGGAGCGGCGGGGCTGCTTCCCACCGCCACCCGGCTAGCTTTACCCGAAATAATTACACGGAAACTGTATTCTTTTAATCACTGCCTGGCCCATTAGTTCCGGCCTCTTATTGGCTAGCTCTTACATATTGATCTAACCCATTTCTAATATTCTGTGTAGTACCACGAGCTGGCTTACCAGGAAAGATCTTAACCTGCGTCTGTTTGGAGTGGGAGAATCATGGCGACTCCTTACTCGGCTTCTTTCTCCCAGCATTCTCTCTGTTTACTCCACCCACCTAAGGGTTGCCTATCAAATGGGCTTAGGCAGTTTCTTTATTATTTAACCAATGACCTTCCTCCATCAGGACTCCCTGGGACTGATAGTTCCCTTTTCACTTAATGCCCTGTGCAGGATTAAGCAGGAGGCTGCATGGGGTCGTCTCACCCATGGAGTCACCAACTCTTCTCCTTGGCGGAGAACAGGAAAGTCCTGTCTTTGTTAAAGCAGCATGCTTGTGGAGACACAGCACGTATGTGTCTCAGGCTCCTGCTCCCTCATGTCCTGCTTCCACCATTCTGTTTGACAGGCCGGTAGTTTAAGGTTGTCCTAGTTCAGTTTCCAATGCTGTGCTAAGCCCCACGATCAAAGCAGTGTGGGGACAGGGAAGGGCTTATTTGGTTTACATATCCTCATCACAGTCTGCTATGAGCTGAAGTCAGGCAGGCGGCAACCATGAAGGAAGACTGCACGCTGACTTGTGCCCTTGGCTTCCCGAACCTGCTTTCTTGTTTGCTTGATTTTTTTTTTTCTTTGTTTGTTTGTTTGAGGCAGAGTCTTTCTACAGAGCTCTGGTTGTCCTGGAGCTCTCTATGTAGGTCAGGCTGGCTTTGAACTCACAGAAATCCACCTGCATCTGCCTCCTAAATGCTGAGATTAAAGGTGTGTGCCACCATATCTACTTCAGTTTGCTTTCTTATTCCACTCAGGGCCAGTGCCAAAAGGTGGCACCATCCACAGTGGGCAGGCCCTCCCACATCAATCACTAATCAAGAAAACATCCAGTCTTGCCACAGGCCAGCCTGCTACAGGGAGCTCTTTAACTGGGAGCTCTTCCCAGGTGGGTCAGGTGTGTGTCACATTGATAAACCCAGCACAGAGAGCACGGGTGTCAAGAACTGAGACTTCATGGAGACAGCAGCCAACATGTGTGATCCCAGAGCCCATGTGATTGGAGGCAAGAGGATCAGAAGTTCCAGGTCATCCTCAGCTATATAAGATTGAACTTGGAGTGGAGAGATGGCTCAGCAGTTAAGAGCATTGCATGCTCTTCCAGAAGTCCTGAGTTCAATTCTCAGCAACCACGTGGTGGCTCACAACCATCTGTAATGAGGTCTGGTGCCCTCTTCTGGCCTGCAGACATACACGCAGACAGAATATTGTATACATAAGAAATAAATTTTTTTTTTTTTTCGAGACAGGGTTTCTCTGTAGTTTTGGAGCCTGTCCTGGAACTAGCTCTTGTAGACCAGGCTGGTCTCGAACTCACAGAGATCCGCCTGCCTCTGCCTCCCGAGTGCTGGGATTAAAGGCGTGTGCCACCACCGCCCGGCTTATGATTTTCCTCTTAAATGCTAGTAAAATTCTCCTTGAGCATGCTTTTGATGAAATAAAAAAACAGTGCTGGAGAGATGGCTCAGTGTTTAAGATCACTGGCTGTCCTTCCAGAGGGCCTGGATTTGGTTCCCAGTGTCCACATGGTGGCCCACAACTGTAACTATAATTCTCTTCTGGCCTCCTTAGGTAGTGCATACACATGGTATACATATATACGTGCAAACAAAAATCCGTACACATAAAAATAAAACCTTTGGAATCAACAGAGTTTAATGAAATGACCAGGTATAAGATATATATATGTATGTATGTATGTATGTATATATGTATATATATATATATGTATGTATGTATGTATATACACACAAAATATGTTTCAGTACTCGCAAAAATGAAGAGAATTCAATTTTAAAACTTGGGAGCTGGGAATGTATCTCAGTGAGAGGGCCTGTCCTTAGTATGAGTCAGGCCTGGCCTAGCTCCCTAGCACTACAAAAAATGTAAGCAAAAGTGAATTCAATGACACACATGGATTGATAGGGAAATGTTGGAAAATACGCACCAGAGAGGAGCGGAAGCAATCGGAGTCCTGCTGCATTCCCGCTGGGACTAGAAAATGGGGAGGTTGCTTTGGAATACAGTTTGGGAGTTCCTCAAAAAGTGATCCAACTTCAAGATGTACCCTAAAAATGAATGTGCATGCCCACACAAGAACCTGTCGGTAAACATAGTGATTTCAGAATAGCAGGAAGATGGGAGACACCACAGAGGCTTACCAGCTCATGACTGAGTAAACCAAACACAGGACAGTCATTGATTTTATTTTGGTTTTGAGATAGTCTCACAATATAGTCTGTAAATCAGACTGGCCTTGAACTCAGATCTGCCTGCCTCTGCCTCCCAAATGCTGGGATTAAAGTATGTTATTTACTTTTTTTAAAGGGCATGCACCACCATGCCCAGCTTTTTGTTATTTTTATTTTTATTTTGTTTGGAGACAGGGTCTCTCTACATAGCCCTAGTGTTCTGGAACCTACCACGTAGACCAGGTTAGCTTGGAACTTACAGAGGTCTGCCTGCCTCTGCCTTCTAAGTACCAGGATTAAAGTATGTACCACTGTGCCCAGAATCTATTTGTTTTATTATTTTAATTGTGTGTGTGTGTGTGTGTGTTAGCAGTGCCCCAGGAGAACAAAAGAAAGTCTCAAATCCCCTGGAGCTGGCATTACAGGAGATTGGGAGCCACCTAAGATGGGTGTGGGAATAAAACTTGGGGCCTCTGAGAGAGCAGTAAGTGCTCTTAACCCTGAGCCATCTCTCCAAACTTCTTATTTTTCAGTAATTTCAAGTAATGTAGAGTTATTAAACTACACAAAGGGATAGAATCCTGGCACATAAGTCAACATTATTCTAAATGAAATAAGCCAGACAGAAAATGCAGTATAGTCTACAGCTCCACTTATATAGTGAAAGGCTTCGAATGGGCAAACCATAAACAAAGCAGACGAGCGAGTGATTATGAGCACCCGGGTTATTAGGGAAAACAGACCTTGATTCGATAATACAAAGATAGCATTTAATGTGGCCATTCAATCCGTTCCTTTACTAAGGAAACCAGTAAGGCCTCATTAAACACTCGTACTTCAATTTTTCACACGTCTTGTTTTTTTAAGACAAAATCTCATGTAGCCCAGGCAAGCCTAAAACTCACTAGCTGAGGATGGCCTTGAACTTATGATCCTGCTTCTCCCTCCTTTGTGCTGGAATCGCAGGCGTGTATCACCACCACTCATGGCTTATGCAGTGCTGGGAACCAAACCCAGGGCCCTATGCGGGCTTGGCAAGCTCTCCACCAAGTGAGCTACACACCACTGGCTGCTGTTCATTCTTAGTGTTTGAGTCTGTGTCTCACTCTGTGGCCCAGGCTAACCTTGACCCAGTAGCAAGCTTCCTGCCTCAGTCTCCAGAGTGCAAAAATTACGCGTGTGAGTTACCACCCTTGGACATTTGAATCACAGTAAAAATGCCTGCAATTATTAAGACATAAAGAGTTCTGCTCATTCTTCTGCTGGCAGGCAATGGTACAAACATCCTACAAGAAGCGAAAGTGCACTTCATTTCTCGAGAGGTCTGTAATTCTGAGAGGAGCTACGGAGGAGTGATCCCTAGCACCTCGTTCTGTGCTGGTCATGAGAATGGGACCTTTGACACATGCAGGGTAAGACCAGATACCCTCTGAGGGCTCTTCTAAAGCCAGGGGGACCTGAACAGAGCTCTTAACCTTTAGGCTAATGGAAAAATTCCTCTCTTTTCTCCCTCCTCCAACAATCCAAACCTTGGATGGGATTTCCTGGTTCTTATTTCTATCAGTTTCAAGTGCAGGCCACACCCCCTTGACTCCGCCCTCCTCCTGCTCCTCTTCTCCTCCCTGGTTTAAACTCTTGTCTTATTTTATGTGTTTCAGTGTCTTGCCTGAAGTTTTCTGTTTGTGTTTGTAGTGCCTAGAGCCTGAGGAGGCCAGAAGATAGCATCAGATTCCCTGGAACTGGAGTTACAGACAGTTGTGAGCTGCCATAGGGGTGCTGGGAATTGAACCCTGTTCCTCTGTAAGAGCAGCCAGTGCTCTTGACCACTGAGCCTCCTCTCCCAGCCTTCTTTTTCTTGCTTTTTTATTGTCACCCAGAAGCACCCACATGGCCATTTACAGTATATGAGTGAGTGGGATTTTAGAGGTGAGCGTCCCCTCAGGTTCAGCTCTGGGACTTTCCGTGTCACTGAAGAACCGTGTGTCGGGCTGGAGACACGGCTCAGCGAAGTGCTTGCTGTGAGAGCAGAAAGATGCGAGGTCAGGGTCTCAGAACCCACAAAAATAGCAGGACATGTTACAGGCATGTAAACCCAGTGCTCCTTCAAGGAGATGGGAAACAGACAGGGGAGTCCCCAGAAGCCTGCAGGCCTTGTAAACAGTAGTACAACAAGAGACCCTGCCTTAGGCCAGGGGGAGGGAAGACTGAGCTGAGGTTGCCCTCTGACATCTACACACTTGCAATGATATTTGAAGAACACCCCTGACATTGACCTCTGACCTCCGTACATATGTCTGGTCATTGTTATTTTACACTGGGGATGTTAAACCCTGTTCTACCCCTGATCTATATTTCTCGTTTGTTGTTACTGTCTTGTTTTATTAAGGAGGATTCCACTGTGTAGCTTTGGCTGGCCTAGAACTCATACAGATCTGTCTGCTTCTGCCTTCTGAGTGCTGGGGTTAGAGGCGTGCAACCCCTACACCCAGCTATTTGTGTCTGTGAAGGATATTATTTGAAGCATAAGTTTCCAATTTTTACAAAATCTGATTTCCTTCTTATCTTTTCTTTCCCGATCTTTTCTCTTTTCGTCTTGGAAACTGAACCTCTCAAGTGCTGAGTGCACACTGTGCCCCGAGAGACACGTGCTTGGCTTCTTATGCTCGTTACTGCTGCCGCGCCACCAGCCCTGGCTGTGCACAGCGATGTTCCGCTCTCACATTCTCTTATCCAGTCCCAGTTCAGTCGTCTCAGCTTCCTGTTTCCTCTGTTCTTTTCCTTAAAAATCTCTGTGAATGAAACAATGAAACAGTTGGTTTAAATGAATTGCATTCCCTAACAAATCATCAAAAACAATGATTTCAATAATCACTCAATGCCTGCGAGTATAAAGAACTGTCAACACTCAGAACCAGTCCTTCCCCTGTAGGCGCTGAAATACTGACCTCCGCATCCTCCCTGCTTTGAGGACTAGCAGTTACCACAAGCACTTTTGGGTCCCCTGGTGGTTTTGTCTAAACACTGAAGGTCTGGTTGGTCACAGCAACACTGACTCCCATCTTGCAGTAGCCGATCTCAGCTCTTGAGGACATGCCATCCCTGTGGACAACAGTGTGTGCTTCTCTAGGTAGCTAACAGCACACAAGTGTCTCACTTTTGAAAAGGGGCCTTTCCCACACAATGGTAAAGCAAAGTAAACATTCTAAAGACAGTGGTTTTTTCAGTCTTTTGTATACTTTCTAAATTATATTTCTCCTGAGAACTATGCTTTAAAATCCAAACAATTTCATCCACAACCATGCAGATGACTTGATCCTCCAGTGAGGCACCCCTCTTGTGTAAGTTGAACATTAGAGCATTGTGTTAATATGTGAGGGGCACCTTAGAGATGTGTGTGCCCTGGGGCTGTCTCAGCAAAGCACCGGCTCCCTGCCCTTCATTATTGTATGAAGTGTAGCGAGCTACTGCCCGAAAGAAAACGAGAAACCCCGAAACCCCATGCTATCCCGGAGTGTAATGAGCAGGATATTCACAGAAACAAGTGTAGTGTAACTGAGTTGTCTCAGCATAAGAAATGACAAAACCACCTTGGATTTCTACAGGGTGACAGCGGTGGCCCACTCATGTGCTATTTACCGGAATACAGGAGATACTTTGTGATGGGCATCACCAGTTATGGCCATGGCTGTGGCCGGAGACATTTCCCCGGGGTCTACAGTGGCCCCGTCTTCTTCCAGCAGTGGCTCACAGAGCATTTCTCACGGGGCAGTACTATGCGAGTGTTCCAGGCAGACGTGGGGCTGGGCCAGATCCTCGTGGCTTTAGGCCCTGTCATCCTTCTAGGAGTGACATAAAGAAACACTGCAGACTGTCAGTCTGTCCCTGCTGTGTTCTACACAAGGAGTTGTTCTTCCGTGCTCACTGTAGTGTTCTCACGTCAGCATTGTTTCTTGAGCAGTGCCACAAAGGACTGTGACAGATACACAGTTGTGAATTTTGGCACCAAATCACGTGCCTCCTTAGAGCCTGATTGTTTTGTTGTTTAATCGTAATTCTGTATTTGGAATACTCTCTTAGAGTTTGTATAAATTATTCAGTTCACTATGTACTTTATGTGTATAAATGCCAATAAACAGTTCATAACACAACTGAAAAATCTTTTGTTAAACTAATCAAAACGCATTTTAAGTTAAATTTTATTTGACTTCCTTTTCAGTTTGGGTGTGGTGGCAGGGAGTTCATGGCAGTCACTTGGCTCTGCTGTTTCTGGGCCTGGGCTGAGGCAGTGACGATGAGAGGCAGGTTAAGTCAAGTAGCTCGGTCATGACAACCAGAAGCAGACAGGCTAAGGCTATGTAGTCACGAGGTGCAAACATCTTAAAATCATTTCTGTATGTATTTTGAGATGAGGCTTCACTATGTAGCCCAGGCTAGCCTCAAATTTGAGATTCTCCTGCCTCAGCCTCCTGAGTGCAAGGATTATAGGTGTGAGCCACTGTGTGTAGCTAAGTATTTGTAAAGTACATAACAATAGAAAGAAAAACTTCTATAGTCCTAAGATGGCTACCACGAAATCCTATCTTTTCATTTAATTTTTATGCCAGCTATTCTATTCTTTTTTTTTTTTTTTTTGGTCTTTTGAGACAGGGTTTCTCTGTAGCTTTGGTGCCTGTCCTGGAACTAGCTCTTGTAGACCAGGCTGGCCTCGAACTCACAGAGGCCTGCCTCTGCCTCCCGAATGCTGGGATTAAAGGCATGCGCCACCACCGCCCGGCCTATGCCAGCTATTCTGAAAGCTTCCAATTATACAATAGGTATAAAAAATAGTACCACAATTATCCATCCAAACTTTACTTTTATTCCCTCATTCTAACATCATGTTCTTAGACTCCCCTTCTACATGCACATGCGGCCATTTGCGCGCACGCGCCTGTAAATAGGCTATTAAACAAATAACTAAGCACTTCCCAAACTTGGGAAGTAAAATGGCTGTCCAGTTCATGAAGCCCATAGGTCCCCAAAAAGTTGAACCCAAAGGACACCAAGACATAATTTGTCTGAAGTCAAAGAAAAAGTTCCAAGAGCTACAAGGGGAAAAAGTCTCTGTTCGACTATCAGCATGTTCCTCAGCAGCCATCTTGAAGGGAAGGAAAGAATGGAGCGTTTTAAAAATCTTGAAAAAAGAAAACTAAGCCATAACAGCAACAGAAACAAGATCCCTAGACCCTGCAAAGCTGAGCTTCAGAACAACAGGGCTGGAGAGCTGGTCAGTGGGAACTGCTTACTCAGCATGTGTGGCCCTGGGAGGGGAGGGGAGAGGGAGGGTAGGGTGGGGGGAGAGAACCCAAGAGGAGGAGGGGAGGGGAGAGGAAAGGTGGGGGGAAAGGAGAAGAGAAAAAAAAAAAAAGAAACCAAGACAAAATGTGGACCTTTCTGAATGAACACAAGCTGAGTTCACGGCTGTCCTTGCCTTAGAGACACGCTCTAAGCAGTCAAGCTTAGGAAAGAGTGACTGTTATACAAATTACATGGATGATAAACTTGCCGGGCTCCAGCCTTGGCTGGGGTTCAGGTACTGAGGCAGGGAAGGGGCAGCCGCGCAAGGAAAACTCAAGTGACCCCAAATAGCTCCGGGCATCTTTATTTATACTTAAGCAGAGTTTTGTTTTGTTTTTTAACCAGGGTAACAAGAACAGTTTTATTATTGGCTTCTATTTTTGATTTTAGGGGATACATCGTAATTTAAGGAATACACAATGATCATTATGAAAAGCCCCATTGTTCCCCTTTCTGCTTCCTCAAATACACCTTCCCACCCCTGCATAACCTTATTCTAGACATGGAGTTCAGCATTTTTTCAGGCTTAACTAAATATCGAGCCGGACACATCCTGCTCCCGCAACACTTTATGTCAGCTGGCAGCTACTTGTGGTTATGAAGCTAAAAAGGTAATATAGACATGATCACAATGCTTTAAGGACAGCAATATTCAAACGCAGACAATTCTTTCATGTCTGCAAGTTATGCTTTTATATGGCTCCCTTTTCTACAAGAGGGTCCCATGTGTGCATCTTTCTGTAAAAGGCAGACTTTGGTAAGGCACGCTTTCCCCGCCCCACACTGCAAGCTCCTGCGTGTGGTACAGATGGGCCTATGTAGCCCACATTTTGCATTGTAGTTTTTCATCTTGGAGCGTATCAGACCCTACCAACAATTCTATGTTGGGTGCCCAGGGAAATTCCTCTCTACAGTTGGCACTGTGTATTCCTGAGGCCTTTCCCCTCTATGTGTCTGTGTCCTTGCTCTCCTTTGCAGACCTGTGGGACAAGGCCAGTGTTCCAAGTGTTTTCTCACGGCTCCTGATGATCTCCACTGAGTCAGAAAAGTTCCCAGGATTGGGAGTTGTAGTTAGTGATTCCAGATAAGAGATTTGAGAAACATTAGCGCCCTCTTGAATCTTATGGGAAAAATTTTCGAGAAAGAACAGAACATCCAGGGAAAATTACAGCTATTGCACATGTGACTGACAGAGTAAAACTAAGAACTGTCCAAAGAATCACAAATACAATGAGGGAGAAAAGAGCATGCAAGCTGCACGAATTTTGGTCCTTGCCAAGAGAGACTCCGATTCCATGGGAGCCCATGGAAGCCCATTGCTGATCCAAGACTAGGCTGCACGGCTCCCAACATAAACCCACTGGAAAAGGTAAGTACATAGACACATTCAGGATCATGTAATTTCACAGCGGTCACATATGAACCAATTTCAATTGCTATAAAATTACTGCAGTTGGCCATGGCGGCCCATGTCTATAATCCCAGCACTTGAGAGGCTGAGGCAGGAGGATTGGGAATATAAGACAAATCTATCTTAAGCAAACAACTAGGGCTAATTACCTACAATAATGCATTACAATGTGTTGTCATTGTTGAGACAGGGCCTTATATAGCCCAGGCTGGCCTTGGACTGATCCTCCTGCTCAGCCTTCCTGGGATCACTGGGCATGAGCCATTACACCAGGCATTTCTTAAAGATAAAAATCATCATATTAATGCCCTAACATATGAGTAGAGGACAGGATTAAAAATATAGTGATTTTTGTATACAAAAGTGTTGTTACAATTTATAGCTATAAAATGCTTCATGAGTACACCATAGGGTTCTTGTTTGTTTGTTTGGTTGGTTGGTTAATTTTTTGAGACAGGGTTTCTCTGTGTAGGTCTGGTTGTACTGAACCTAACACTGTAGACCAGGCTAACCTCGAACTCACAGAGATCCACCTGCCTCTACCTCCCAAGTGCTGGGATTAAAGGCGTGTGCCACCACCACCTAGCTGCACATCATGGTTTTACTAACAAAAATCTTATAGCAGAGAGTCAGTGAGATGGCCCAGCAGGTAAATGTGCTTGCTGCTAAGACTGTGACAACTTGACTATAGTCCCTGGGACCCACAAGGGGAAGGAGACTACAGACTCCCACAGTTGACCTCTGACCTCTACCCACACACCCTGACATTCGTGCCCATACACACACCCCAAATGAAATGTAATCTTACAGCCGGGGGGTGGTGGCAGGGCATGCCCTTAATCCCTGTACTTGGGAGGCAGAGGCAGGCAGATCTCTGTGAGTCCAAGGCCAGCCTGGTCTACAGAGTGAGTTCCAGGGAAGGCCCCAAAAACTACAGAAAAAAACCTATCTTGAAAAACCAAGAAAACAAACAAACAAAATGTCCAAGATACCTAAATCCATCTTTAGGGTCCTGATGTCAGGTCTGAGTTTAAATAAACAGCAAGAGGCATATGTAACTTAGTAGTCTCTATCAAGATGTGGCCCTGCCACCAATGGCCACGCAGTTGACAGCACTGCGTGCAGTCTCTGTGGGAGATAAGATCGTCCCCTGATGGCACCACAGTTTCAACCTTGCCCTGTCTAACACGAGAAACTGCAACTCCGTGGGGCCCATTGTTTGAACAGCTAGAGAGAGGGGCACACACCTTTCCAGAGAGTCTCCTGCCAGAGTGAGTATGTCAAATCACTCAGGAAGACAGAAAACAGCCCACAGAAGGGCAGCAGTGGGCTGGAAAGATGGTTACATGGTAAAGAGCACAGACCGCTCTTGCACAGGACCCAAATCACGTTCCCAACACTCCTGTTAGGTGGCTCACAACCACCTGCAATTCCAGCTCCACGTGGATCTGGTACCTCTCGCCTCTCGGGCAGCTTTACTCATGTGCACACACACACACACACACACACACACACACACTACAATTAAAAATAAATCTTAAACATTATAAAGCAACAATAACTAACTGTGGCAGTTTGAATGAAAACGTCCCCATAGGCTCACAGGGAGTGGTGTTATTTCAAAGGATTAGGATGTATGGCCTTGTTAGAGTAGGTGTGGCCTTATTGGAGGAAGTGTGTCACTTGGGGGTGGGCTTTGAGGTTTCAGATGTTCAAGTCAGGCCCATTGGTTCTCTCTCTTCTTGCTGCCTGCTGTTCCAAACATAGACTCTAGGCTCCTCCAGCTCCATGTCTGCCTTCATGCCACCATGCATGATGCCAACAGACTAAACCTCTCAACTGTAAACCTGCCCCAATTAAATACTTTCTTTTATCAGAGTTGCCCTGGTTATGGCATCTCTTCACAGAAGTAAAAACCTGTCACAGGTGACATAGTCCTTATTTAATGATAAAGAAATATAAGCATTTATGCTCCTAGAATCGACTAGCCAAAGCACATGCTAACAGCTGGAAGGCGAGGGGTTGTTTCTGCTGTTATTACTTTTGTGGGCAGTGCTAAAGACCCAGGCGAGTGCCCTGTCACTACACCTCCTAGAATTTAAGCCCTAGAATAAGGACTTAAACATCTCAGTCTTAACAATGGATATGGCACAGCTCAAAGGTGAGCAGGGAACCTGAAGAGCACCACAAAGTAAAAGGAAGTGATATACATATAACAGACACACAGGTTTTTTTTTTTTTCCAACTCCATAGGGCCCCTACTACATGGTATATCACACACAAATCTACAGCATCATGAAGATGAATGTCAAGCAGATTTCCTACAATAACTGAACCAGAATACAGCACTGGAAAGAAACCCAGATACTTCCCCCAGATCTGGAGATTAAGTGACATATTCGTGAGCCAACTGTGGTTTGAAAGAAGATTGCTCCCATGTGGACTGACTGTCACTATTAGGAGGTGTGGCTTTGTTGGAGGGTGTGTGTCACTGTGGGGGTGGCTTTGAGGTCTCGTATATGCTCAAGATACACCCAATGCGGGACAGAGTTCACTTCCTACTACCTGTGGATATAAATGTAGAGGTCTCTGCTCCTTCTCCAGCCCCATGTCTGCCTGCACCTCCATGAAGATAGTGCACTAAGCCTCTGAACTGTAAGCAGCCCCAGTTAAACGTGTTCCTTTGTAAGAGCTGCTGTGGTCATGGTGTCTCTTCACAGCAATAGAAACCCTGACTAAGATCTTGAAGAGCAGGAGAGATGGCTCAGCCCTCAAGAAAGTGTAGTTTAATCCAAGCACCCACACCAGGCAGCTCACAGTTGCCTGCAACTCCAATCCTAGAGACCCAACACCTCCTTCTGTCTCCATGGGCATGCACATACACAAGTATAAAAAAACTTCAAAACAAGAACTTAAAAAAAGTATTGAGAGGAGCTATGGAGACAGCTCAGCTGATGGAGGATCTAACGCCCCTCTGACCTCCATGGGAACATGCACACATGTGGAGGATCCAATGCCTTCTCTGGCCTCCCTGGGAACATGTACACACGTGGAGGCGCTAATCCCCCTTTGGCCTCCCTGTGAACTTAAGAGAAAGCTATCTGAGCCGGGCGGTGGTGGCGCACGCCTTTAATCCCAGCACTCGGGAGGCAGAGGCAGGTGGATCTCTGTGAGTTCGAGGCCAGCCTGGTCTACAAGAGCTAGTTCCAGGACAGGCACCAAAGCTACAGAGAAACCCTGTCTCCAAAAAAAAAAAAAAAAAAAAAAAAAAAAAAGAGAAAGCTATCTGGAGACAGGGGCTAGCAAGATAGCTCAGATGGGAAGGTGCTTGCCTTGACACAGGAGGACCTGAGTTTAATCCCCCAAAACCACATTAAAAGAAGAAAACTGGCTATAGATGTACTTGCAAACCCCAACACTCAAGAGGTGGACACAGACAGGTCCTTGGTCTTCACCAGCCACAATCCTGGCCTATATGGCCAAGGCTAGTGAGAAACCCTGTCTCAGAAAGTAAGGTGGGAGCCGGGTAATGGTAACGCACACCTTCAATCCCAGCACTTGGGAGGCAGAGGTAGGTGGATCTCTGTGAGTTCAAGTCCATCCTGGTCGAGTTCAAGTCCATCCTGGTCTACAGAGCTAGTTCCAGGGCAGCCAAGGCTATACAGAAACCTTGTCTTGAAAAATCAAAAAAAAAAAAAAAAAAAAAAAAAAGTGAGATAGGAGCTGGTGGGAGGGCTCAGTGGGCTCAGTACTTGCTGGACAACCCCGTCCAGTCCCCTTTCCCACAGTGGAAGGAGAGTGCCAACTTCCACATTAGATGGCTCACAGCCACCTGTCATTCCAGCCTGGGATGATCTGATACCCTCTTCTGGATTCCTTGGGCACACACATATGCATTATATAACAGTCACACAAATACATACATAGAAATAAAAATGTAAATTAAAAGAATAGTATAAAATAGCAATGAATCATGCCTAAGTCCTGAGCATAGATGACTTTCCCTTCCCCAGCTATCAAACTGCAATTTTTAGGGCTCTCACAGGAGAATTTATTTTCAGAAAGAAAAAAAAGAAAGAAAGAAAGAAAGAAAGAAAGAAAGAAAGAAAGAAAGAAAGAAAAAAAAACAGCCTTTGCCTTAAGCCCTTTGTATAGCTCTTGTGACTCATGGTTTTATTTACTCATTGGCTTTTTAAGATTTAGCTACCAGTCAGTTGTGGTGGCACACACCTTTGATCCCAGCAATGGGAGGCAGTGGTGGATCTCTGTATGTTTGAGGCCAGCCTGCTCGACCAAGTGAGTTCCAGGACAGCCAGGGGGCTACAACATTAGACTTCTTTCCCACCCCACCTCTCAAAAACAAACAAACACGCAAAAACAAAACCAACATCTCTAGCTCCTCCTGCGGTTTTTTGAGACAGGGTTTCTCTGTGTAGCCTTGTAGACCAGGCTGGCCTTGAACACACAGAGATCTGCCTGCCTCCCAAGTGCTGGGATTAAAGGTGTGTCTCAGCACCACCCAGTTGAGAACGGAATGGCCTCCAGAGACTAGGAGATGTGACCTTGTTGGAGGAGGTGTGTCACTGTGGATGGGCTTTGAGGTTTCAAAATTCCACACCATTACCAGTTAGCTGGTGCATTCTCTCTCTCTCTCTCTCTCTCTCTCTCTCTCTCTCTCTCTCTCTCTCTCTCCCACCCTTTGTGTTTGTGGAGACTGGACCCATCTCAGCTGCTTCTCCAGTGTCATTCCATGATAACGGACTTACCCTCCAGAACTGTAAATTCTTTCTGGTCATAGTGTCTTACCACAGTACTAAAAAGTAAGACGAGTTACAATCCTTTCCATGAAAGTTCTGGAGCCAACTACAAAAGAGAGGAAAAGGAAGGAAAACAACAACCAAGTTTCTTAGCAACCCTTGAGAGGTGGTGCTCAGTCTACCCCAATTGCATAAAAGGGAATCACTAAGGCGCTTAAATTTGGCTCTCCTTGGACTTATCTTGTTCTTTTCCTGAGCCTTTTTCTGCAAATCAGCTCCCCTCCACATCCGCTCCCTTGCTAAAGTCTATCTAAAAATCTTTAGCTCACCTGGGTTTGACACCCACTGTCGTCCCTTGACAGAGTGCAAACCTGGCACTCAGGGGGTGGTGGCAGGAGGGGTCCAAGCTCAACCTTAGCTCCATAATGAGGCTGGAGATCAGCTAGGCTACATGAGACCCTGTCTCAAAACCGAATCAACACAACTGGGGATGGGGCAGCAAGATGGCATTGCTGCCAGTCCTAACTGAGAGCCAGAGACCTAACTTCCAAAAGTTGTCCCCTGTCCTTCACACATGCACTGTCTTGGGTATTTGAATACTTGGTCCCCACTGGTTGTCTGTTTAGGGAGGGTTAGAAGGTGTGGCCTTACACCTTTAATCCCAGCACTCAGGAGGCAGAAGTAGGCAGATCTCAGCAAGTTCCAGAACAGCC
Source organism: Chionomys nivalis (assembly GCF_950005125.1). Taxonomy (NCBI): domain Eukaryota; kingdom Metazoa; phylum Chordata; class Mammalia; order Rodentia; family Cricetidae; genus Chionomys; species Chionomys nivalis. Next base: position 57,456,510 of record NC_080102.1, read on the forward strand.
TGATCTACTAAATTTCAAGACAGTCAGGGCTACATAGTGAGACCAGACTAGGGGGAGAGGTGTGGTCTCACTGAAGGAAGTATGTCACTAGGGGTGGGCCCTGAGGTTTCAAAACATGCATGTCATTTAAGGGTCTTTCTGTCTCCTGCTCACAGTTTGAGATGTGAGTTCCCGGCTATTCCTGCCACCATGACACTTTCATTCTCACCAGGCTGCTATTCAGCCACCAAGGACTCTACCCCTCTGGAACTGAAAACCAATTAAATGCTTTCTTCATAAGTTGCTTTGCTCGTGGTGTTTATCACAACAATAGAAACTAAGACAGTTGTGGTGTGTGTTGGTGTGCACTCAAAAGCAAGCGCATGCACCATCCGTACTAGGACATGTGCTATATGTGCTATGCCTGCAGTGTGGCACCTACACCATGAGACCATTCATGAGCCGGGCAAGGACCTGGAGATTTAAACACACAAAGACACACAGACAGAGTCACGGCTCATCCTTTATTGTGTACCAGAGCCGCTTATATATGGACCCTTAACTGATAGCCACGCCCCAGCCAAACCCACCAGAAACCACTCCCTTGCCATCAGGAACTCCTAAGGGTCTTGTGCTCAAAGTAGCTGAAAACACAGGGAAACAAGTTGTTTTGCTTAGAGCAGCTGCAAGCATAACAAGTTGTTTACAGGAAGTTCAGGGTCTGGGTTCGCATCCCCCAACAAATGCGCGCACACACAAACATACACATGCAATGGTAGAAAAGGGGTTTTTGTTGTTTTAGACAGGCTCTCCCACTGTGTTTCCTTGACTGGCATGAGGCTCACTGTGTAGAACAGACTGGCCATCCCCCTGCCTCTGTCTCTGCTGGGATTAAAGGCAGCACCACCAGACCCAGCCTCATAATAGCTTAATTTTTCATAGTTCCAAACTGGAAATAATCCAGTCATATGCCAACAAGTGATGAGATAAACTGATGTAGGGTATGACAGGGAAGCAATAAAATGGCCCTGAATCCATCACCTGCTTTCAGAAACAAAAACATCTGGGGAGAGATGGCTCAGTGGTTAAGAGCACCGGCTGCTTTTCCATAGGTCTTGAGTTCAATTACCAACAGCCACATGGCTCACAACTATCTATAGTTTTTTAAAAAGTGCAAAAAAAGTGTGCCTGGCCAGCTCATAAAAGCACTAGCAGTACACCCAGTGGCCAGGTAAATGGGTGCTGCACACCCACAATTCCAGCACTCCTACAGTGGCCCAGAAGCAATGACAGAATTACTAGAAGCCAGTAGGCCCTGGCCTGGGGTGCTCAGCACAGCTGTAGAAACGAGGGACCCTCCCTCGGCAAGGTGGATGGGAACCCGCTGTTGATACTTGTCCTTCTACATGGTTGATTGACATGTGCACACACATGAACACACAATTAAAATAAAAATCTGGGCAGTGGGGGTGGCATATGCCTTTAATCCCAGCACTTTTGGGGTCGGGGAGCAGAGGCAGGAGGATCTCTGAATTTCAGGCCAGTCTGGTCTATAGAGTAAATTCCAAGACAGAAAGAGCTAAACAGAGAAACCCTGTCTTGAAAAACCAAATAAATAAATAAAATTTTAAAATGAAAAAAAAAACTGCATATGCTCTAGCACACACATATGCACACACATGTGCTCACACACACACTCATGGAATGGTTGTTAGGATACTTTTGTTTGATTCTTTTTTGTTTTTGAGACAGGCCTCTATTCTACAGTTGGGATGGGGGAGTTTCCTGTGTCACTGTGTAAGTCAGGCTGGTCTCACCTCTGCCTGCCTTTGCTTCCTCACTGCTGGGATTAAGGTGTGTGCTGCTGCTATAATTGCGTAAGTGTAGGGTATATAAGTGTGAGTGGACTTTAAATCACCCCCACACACCCCTCCCTGGGTTAGGATCAGTGATCGGTGATAGAGTAGTTGCCCGTCATACATGAGGCTCTGGGCTCAACCCTTTGTACCGTCCACCTCCACCATCAATTAAAGGAAGATCCAAACGAGAACACAGCTCCGCTGGTCCCCAGCACTCTTGTGCTTTAGAATGTGCGTTGTTCCCTCCTCTGATGCCGACACTGTCCTGCCAGTTGTCAGATGCTATGGCTGTCTCACTCCATTTCATCTGGAAACCGGTGGAGTGACTTCTTGATCAGACTTGCAGAACTGCGTGAATATATTAGTGTCTCAATTCTTCCGGTTGTGCCTATGATTCTATTGCCATTCACACATCAAAAGCTCCGTGTTTCACTTAGAATCGCTTTGATAATTCACTTAATTCCATTAAGACCTGTTCGAGCACTCAGAAGAAACAGAAGCAAATGATTTAATAAATAATCCAAGAAGTCCGTGCAGCAAGGCTTTTGTGACTGAGGTCTGTGATCTCAACACTTGAGAGGTCAAAGCAGGATCAAGAATTCAAGGCCAGCTTGGTCTAAGGAGAGAGACCCTGCTTTTGGCAAAAACCTCACAACACTCCCATCAAGACAGATTCTTGCAGCTATAAACTGGTGGGTTTATAGATGTGACTATCCTGAGCACTAGTTTACCCCATAGGCTCTTACATAATAGCCAAGTGTAATGAAGGTGAAGAATGACAATTGCACTTTAAACCATAGGCGGGTCAAACAGTGACTTAGCAGAAATCCCTCTGATTAATTATTAACCTATGAAAGCCTCTGTTGAGAAAGGAACTTGGGAAATTGTTGACTGAGGCTAGGCGGAGAGCCCTTTCACTTCCTTTATTTAAAAGAAAAAGAGAAAAAAAAGGACCTGGGTGGGGGTGCAGTGGGGAGAGGAGAAAGGAGGAGACTAAATTATGATAGAGGGATCTCAGTCAAACATCCCGTGGGGGCTCTAATCCACGCGGAGACTCTCCTCAGGACGGATTTACTGACTGGCTGGGTGGGTGAGGTGAAAGGGCCTTGCTTATAACAAACCGCAGCAGGAACCTTGCCCCCGCCTCTAGACCCAAGCAAGGCCAGGCAGGACCAGATCGGAGTTCTGGCTGCAACTCTCCTGAGGAACCACGAGGGACAGCCCTGGGCCGCTGCGCACGCAGCTGTGCCGACTTTGGCCTCATCTCCTGGGTGGGGTGGGGAGGTTAATCTTGGGTTTTGTTTTTCTGCTCGGCGGCGCCACCTCCCTTCCTGGTTGGCTCTGGAACGCGGCCCGGAGCCTGCGCCCTGCTCCTCCTCCAGAGGACTGCTCCGGGCTGTGGCCCTTTCTCCTCCATTCGCCGCGATGTCGCTCGCCATCCTCGTCCTCCGGCTGGTTGTCGGCATCCTGGCGTTTCCCATGTATCTGCTGAACCTTTTAGGCATGTGGAACTGGATATGCAAAAAGTGGTTTCCCTACTTTCTGTCGCGGTTCACGGTGACATACAACGAGCAGATGGCGGGCAAAAAGAAGGAGCTTTTCAGCAACCTGCAGGAGTTCGCGGGCCCCTCGGGGAAGCTGTCGCTGCTGGAGGTGGGCTGCGGCACGGGGGCCAACTTTAAGTTCTATCCCCCCGGGTGCAGGGTGACCTGTGTCGACCCTAATCCAAGCTTCGAGAAGTTCCTGTTCAAGAGCGTCTCAGAGAACCGGCAGCTGCAGTTCGAGCGCTTTGTGGTGGCCGCTGGGGAGAACATGAGCCAGGTGGCTGATGGCTCCATGGACGTGGTGGTCTGCACCCTCGTGCTATGCTCGGTGAAGAACCAGGAGAAGATTCTGCGCGAGGTGTGCCGAGTGCTGAGGCCGGTGAGTGACAGATGAGGACTAACCCTAACCATAACCCCAAGGGTGGTCCTGTCAATTTCAGGTGTATTCTAATCTAAAAGGTACACTTAAAAAAAAAATCAGGGAAGGATTTTTTTTTTTTTAAGAAAAAGAGTGGTGGAAAACGACCTGCAGGACAGCTCAAATGTCGGTAACAGCAGCTCCCAGAACAGCTGAAGGGTTCATGCCCCCCAATTAAAAAACATTACAAGTGCCAACACTGAGGAGGCAGAGACAGGCTGATCTGTATGAGTTTGAGGCCAGCCTGGTCTACACAGTGAAGCCCAGGCCAGCCAAGGCTATACATTGAAACTCCGTCTCAAAAACCCCAAACCAAACAACAATTGGCAAGTCACTAAGGACAATGGGTTTGTTTCTTAAAACTGATCAGAGTTAAAAACAAAACAAACAAGATAAGCAACTGGGCAAGATCAGGAACACAAATTAAAGTAGTCATTGTATGAGAAAGACCTAGAGGCCATTTTTAATCGTGACACTGTCTGAGACATAGTCTAGGTACTGGGGTGAATCTGGGAAGGGTCCCTCATACAGCAGTTTTATCTACTAGAAATTTATCTACAGATACACATGTGCAAAACCTGTCCATCACAAGGATAGTCATTAACGGAGCATTGGCATTAGTGGAAACGGGAGGAAACCTGTCTGTGGATGGGAGATTGTCACACAGTCAGGAACGCTGTAGCTATTAAAAAGTTGGCTGGGTGTGGTGGCACACACATAAACCCGGCGAAAGTCAGTGTCCGGGAGGCTGAGGGCTCAGCATAGTCTCTCTGGCACAAGGACAGGTGCGCAGCGATCAAACTAGCAGGTAACCACACCTGACACACACCAGACATAGCCTCGGTTGTCTTCCTTAGCGTCTGTGGTTGCTTAATCGAGCCCAGATCATCATGACAGCCTCAGTTTACCCTAACGATAACCCTCTGAAGCAGGTACTTCTGCTCATCCTTTCAGAAAAGAGCTTGAAGAAATGCACCCAAGTTACACAGCGATGCTTGTGAATCCGGGTCTCATTCTCACTGGACTGTGCCAGGCTGGCCTGAAACTCTGTAGTTAGACCAGGCTGGCCTGAAACTCTGTAGTTAGACCAGGCTGGCCTGAAACTCTGTAGTTAGACCAGGCTGGCCTGAAACTCTGTAGTTAGACCAGGCTGGCCTGAAACTCTGTAGTTAGACCAGGCTGGCCTGAAACTCTGTAGTTAGACCAGGCTGGCCTGAAACTCTGTAAGTAGACCAGGCTGGCTGTGAACTCACAGAGCTCTGCCTCCCAAGTACTGGATTAAAGACATGCACCACTACACCCTGCCCAGGTCCAGCTCTTCAGTGAGAATATCACTGTCATCTTCCAGATTTCGGCATTTCTTCCCCTTTGCTGTCCACACTGAGGCTCTCCCTCAGTTCTCCTTCCACATATATATCCTCCCCAATAGTCTCATGTGTCCCGAGTGTTTTCAGCTGCATGCCTGCTCAGATTTCCAAATCTCAACACCCGTGCAGAGTTTGCTCCGCCCCGCCCTGCCAAGCTCCGGGACTATTCACAGACATAGCAAAGCCCATCGCTGCTTTGCCTTCCTGTCTCCTGCCTTAGCCTGAGGAAATGACATATTTGGTTTTTCATTTTTACTAGGAAATTTGGTTTTCTATTCTTAAACATATGCTTCTCCTGAACTTGTCTGTATAATTTGGGGTAACTACATCTCTAAACTGAAATCTATCTGGAACTCTGCCTTTGGGTGGCCAGGACCAGAGTAGCTTGACAAAGGCCAGCAAAAGGGAGATGCGTTTCTTTCCTCCCTCGGAAACGCACAGGGCTGCTTAGGTAGCATGTCCATGCCCTACGTGGGCTGCAGGTGAAAAATCAAAGTGCAGTTTCTCCCCTAAAGGCGATATCACTTACCATCCCTGGCTGAGTAAAACCCAAGGATGAAATGCCGCGCCCTGGCTGTCGTTTGCATTATGAATGGAATAACGCAGTCCAGTCTACACAGCACCTGTAGGTAGGCTCCTACTCTCCTTCGGCAGCTCCTGTGTTTCCAGCACTTACAGTCAGTGCCTGGGAACATTTTGCTAATGAATTGAAAGATTTTTTGTTTTGTTTTGTTTTTAAGTGCAGTTTCTCCCCTAAAGGCGATATCACTTACCATCCCTGGCTGAGTAAAACCCAAGGATGAAATGCCGCGCCCTGGCTGTCGTTTGCATTATGAATGGAATAACGCAGTCCAGTCTACACAGCACCTATAGGTAGGCTCCTACTCTCCTTCGGCAGCTCCTGTGTTTCCAGCACTTACAGTCAGTGCCTGGGAACATTTTGCTAATGAATTGAAAGATTTTTTGTTTTGTTTTGTTTTTAAGGATAGGAGTAGAAGTCAGATGTGGTGGAACACACCTGTAGTGCCTGCTCAAGGCAGGAGGGCTGGGAGTTCAAGACCAGCTAGTGCCAGAATGAGTTTGCTGTGGAGTGAGCTCGAGACCAACCTGGGTGATGCTGTGAGGCTGTTCCGAAAGTCAAGGAATAACAACAACAAAAAGACAGAAGAGGGGGAGGTGACCAGTAAGAGAGCGCAGCCAGCAAAGGCACTGCGGTCAAGTCTGCTGCCCTGAGGTCCACGTGGTGGGAGGAGAGAACACACGTGTGCACACACTTACACGCACTTGTGTTTTCACACTCAGACTAAATTAATGTAATGAAAATTTTAAACAAAAAGAGGGACTTAGCCGGAGGTGGTGGCGCACGCCTTTAATCTCAGCACTCGGGAGGCAGAGGCAGGCAGATCTCTGGGAGTTCGAGGCCAGCCTGGTCTACAAGAGCTAGTTCCAGGACAGGAACCAAAAGCTACGGAGAAACCCTGTCTCGAAAAATCCAAAAAATAAAAGAGGGACTTGGTGTTAATGCATTCATGAAGCATTTGTGTAGCAAACATGAGAGAGCAGTCAGAACCCTGAGCTCCAAAGCACAGCAGTAAAAACGCAAGATTGTGAAAGGGCAACGACAGATACAAAGATAAGAGAAGCCTGGCAAGTTTCCTTGTGTAGACTCTCCTTTTGGAGAAAGACTGCCTGAGTTTAACGACTGTTGTTGTCCACACACGTGTGTATGCACACATTCATGAGCCCACACACCAATTCTAGAACAGGGGAGTCAGAAACTGGCAGCTCTCTGAGGCCACTGGCCAGTTAGCCTAGCCAAGGTGGTGAAATCCAGCCAGTGAGATTCTGGGTCAAAAGTGGGGACTGCCCCTGAGAAGCCATATACCGGAAGTTATCCTCTGACCTCCACACAAAGCCCTACACATGAGCACTAACACATGAACACTCATGTAAAAATACACTTATCTTTAAGGTTCTTAGTAGACAGAAAATCTTTTTACTAGAAAGCTTGTGTACTTGGGTTCCTTTTAGGTCTGCCTGTTGATATCCATCCTTGCTTGCTCATGGAAACAACTGCTTTTTTCTCTTAAGGAGCCGTCACTTTATTACAAAGTGATATTAGCTAGATGCCATAACTCACACCTACAGCCCCAGCCCCAGGGCCCGCAGAGGCAGGATGATCAAGGTCGGCCAGTACAAACAGTGTCTTCTAGGTGCTGCAGGAGGAGGCCCCTTCCTGTGTGCGGTGCCAGGCTGAGGGGAGATGGGAGAAGCAGGCAGGGATGTCTTTGTAGCAGTGGAAACCCTAAGGCACACCCTTCACGGGCATGCTAGCTCCTGTGTAAAGGTGAGTCAGTTTTCCCAAAGGGCAATTTGAAAACTTCTACCAAGGTGTTTTAAAAGGCACCCACCATGGACTCAGCCCCGCTTGTAAACAATGTAGCTGTTTGGAAATTACAAGTGCTCTCAAGATTGGTAGACATTAATGCTGGTTACAGTGAAAAACTGGGAAAAGCCTAACAGATACGAAGTAAAATAAAGATTATAAACAACGTGTGGTACAGACGTAGTGTTGGGAAAAATTGCCTGTTCCAGGCCTGAAGATGTGGTCCCACTGTGACTGGGCCAGCTAGGCTGGCCTATCACTTCAGATCATCCCGCCTTAGCCTCTCTTGTGTGGAGACTCCAGGCATGGGCTATCTTGTCCAGCTAGTGCTGTATAAAATGTGACTGAAATTCAAACTACATTACCCATTACCTAACTCCATTATAATTTACCTGTGAATTTTCAAAGTTGGCCTCAGGCACTGAAATTTGATGCTTCACAAATCTTGTAAAGCTGTTTTCCCAGAACCAGTATCTTTAAAATGTGTGTGTGTGTATGTGTCTGTGTGTGTGTGTCTGTGTGTATTCTTTCTCAGGGAGGTGCTTTCTACTTCATGGAGCACGTGGCGGATGAGCGGTCCACCTGGAATTACTTCTGGCAGCAGGTTCTGGATCCTACCTGGCTCCTTCTGTTTGATGGATGCAACCTAACGAGAGAGAGCTGGAAGACTCTGGAGCAGGCCAGCTTCTCGAAGCTCAAGCTGCAGCACATCCAGGCTCCACTGTCCTGGGTTTTGGTGCGACCCCACATCTATGGGTACGCTGTGAAATAGTGGGAGGGGCACAAGGCCGAATCACTGCCAGGGCTCAAGGCTTCAGTTTAGATGCAAACTTCCACCTGGGGGAGGCGAAGTCCACTTTATTCTGTTTAACCATTTCTACATTCTCTCTCAAAACCAAATCAACTCTGTGAGTTCGAGGCCAGCCTGGTCTACAAAGGGAGTTCCAGGACAGGATCCAAAGCTACAGAGAAACCCTGCCTCGAAAAAACCAAAAAAACAAAAACAAAAACAAAAAAAACAAAACAAAACAAAAAAACAAACAAACAAAAAAAAACAAATCAAAGTAGCTTTGAACCCCCTTAAAAGCCACCAATGGTCTCTAAGCCTTTGATAATAAGGCAACCGACAGCTGGCAAACCAAACAAGTCAACTCCAGCTAACTGAAAATCCATGTCTGACTAACAGAAAATCTTCCCCCCCAGAAAATGAAATCTGAACCCACTTGCTACCCTGGTGTCTCTGCTCTGGCTTTTGCTGCCCTGTCTGCTCAGGCCAGCAGTTTTCTGTCTTTTGGTTCAGTGTTTCACCAAATCCTGCTGCACCACACGGTTTTTATGCGTGCAACGCACCGATGCTCCAGCGTCACCGCAGGACTGCACCCGGGCACTGGCATTCTGGGGCTTATTATCCAGTACGTGTTTTGTTGAACATAAGAGACTCTAGGCAGCGAAAGGGTGGCCCCTGCATTAGGGAAAATGGGCACACTGTGCGGGGGACTCTAAATGCCACCCCTAAATGTAGTGGGCAGGGTCTGGGGAATTCTTCTGACCAAATTCCCCTGGCACTGAACTGGGTGAGGTGGTGCACGCCTTTAATCCTAGCACCTAAGAGGCAGATTTCAGTAGATCTCTGAGCTCTGGGCCAGCCTGGTCCACAGAGTGAGTTCTAGGACAGCCAGAGAGACACAAGAAAATCTTGGGGGTGGGGGGGTGGAGGAAAAAGCCCTCTGGTCCTGGAAGGAAAGCACAGACATCATTGTGTATGCACTGAGAATGAGTCTGGGTGGGCCACTCGAGGGTCTCGGCTACAGTTTGTATGTATGTAAACAAATATATTTTCTGAGACGCAGAAGTCCTATTTTGAACATCAAATCAATAAATTCATATTCCTTTAAGAAATGGAAATAGTCTATACTTGGCTGACTTGTCTTCATTTGTGTCTTAGCGTCTGAGAAGGAAACGTCACCTTAGACAAGGAAGGCATTTGAACGCACAGATGTGTTTTTCTGCATCCAGGTATGAGGCACAACATACAAGGGATGGTCCTTGATGCTGGGGTCAGATCAGCCCAGAGGTGACTGAGGGGTGAGGGGGAGGGGCCTAGTCCTTCTGGGAGGGGGAAGGCATCCTGGCAGGAGCATAGGCAGCATAGGCAGGAGCATAGGAGCATAGGCAGGAGCATAGGCAGGAGCATAGGCAGCATTGTATCACAGTCAGGAACCTGAGAGTGGAGAGAACTGGGACCAGACCATAAAAATTCAAGTGATTCACTTTCTTCAGCAAGGCTACTAAAGGTTTCACAGTCTTCCAAAGCAGCCCACTGGCTGGGGACCAAGTGCTCAGGCCCACGAGCCTGTGGGGACATTTAGCATTCAAATGACCACACACAGCTAGCCTTCAGCCATTTTGGTGTGTGATGTGGGAGTGATTTTTTTCTAATCTGTTGCTTTCATTGGTTAATTAATAAAGAAACTGCCTAGGCCCATTTGATAGGCCAACCCTTAGGTGGGTGGAATAAACAGAACAGAATGCTGGGAGAAAGAAGGCGAGTCAGTGAGTCTCCATGATTCTCCCACTCCAGACAGACGCAGGTTAAGATCTTTCCTGGTAAGCCAACTTGTGGTACTACATAGAATATTAGAAATGGGTTAGATCAATATGTAAAAACTAGCCAATAAGAGGCTGGAACTAATGGGCCAGGCAGTGTTTAAAAGAATACAGTTTCCGTGTAATTATTTCGGGTGTAAAGCTAGCCGGGTGGCGGGACGCAGCCCGCCGCTCCATACAACAGGTGTGGGCATGTGGTTGCTTGTTTTTGGTTGTGGTGTCGTAGTAGGGACTGAACCAAGGGCTGTGGGCATGCTAGACAAGGCTATACCATTGAACCAGGTCCCTGTCCTAGAAGAATTGTGTGTTGGGGGTTTCAATACAGGGTCTCACTATGGATCACTGGCCGGTCTCAGACTCAAGGATCCATCTGCCTCTGCCGCCTGAGTGTCAATCAAAGCCATGTGCCCCCACAGCCACCCTGGATGAGTTTTGAAAAGCTTCAGTGCAGGGATCCCATTTGTGAAAGCAGAGCTCGAAGAAAGGCAGCTCATGGCTCCGCCTCTCCCACATAAATCAGCATTGTTGTCAGGACCTGGATAGCTCCCTCTTCAGTTCTGGGACGTTTGCCAAGGCACAGGTGTACTTGCATCGCATTGGAAGGTGTCGCAGGGTTTCCAGGGCTGTGAAGAGACATGGTGACCATGGCAACTCTTATAAGGAAAACATTTAATTGGAGTGGTTTGCTTAGTTTCAGAGGTTCAGTCCATTATCATCATGACAGTGATCATGGCAGTGTGCAGCAGACAGGGTGCTGGAGAAGGAGCTGAGAGTCCTATATCTTGCAGGCAACAGGAAGTCAACTGAGATACTGGGCAGTATCCTAAGCATAGCAAACCTCAAAGCCTCAAGTGGCACACTTCTTCCAATAAGGCCATACCCACTTCAACAAAGTCACACCTAATAGTGTCGCTCCCTATGAGAGTACGAGGGGCAATTACATTTAAACTACCACATTCTCCTTGAAGTCCACATCCCACAGTGACCCACTTCCTCCCACAAGGCCATACCCATTCCAATAAAGCCACACCTAATAGTTCCACCCCCTATGAGATTATGGGGGCCAATTATGTTCAAACTACCACAGAAGGTTAACAACCCAGTGCAGAGGACTAGCTAAGTCCTTGTCTGAATGGCATGGCCAACAGCCCCACTCCTGCTATAGAAGCTAAGGGTAGAGAAATTAACACAGAAGTTTATTGCAGCTGCCAGCTGTGGCAGAGGTGGTTCCTGAAGCCCCCAGACTGCAGAATCCTGACACCCATGTCTGCATATTACAGATTTTCTCCTTCATCGAAGAAAACACATTGAAAGCCACTATGAACAGGGCTGGAGAGATGGGTCAGCAGTTAAGGGCACTGGCTGCTCTAACAGAGGACCTGCATTTAGGTCCCAGAACCCATATGGGGTGACTCACAACCACATAGAACCCAGGCTGCAAGTCTCTGATGCTTCCATACTTCCGCTCAGTTCCGTGGCTAACATGTGCCCACAGCCATGCCTGATGCATTACACGGATGCTAGAAGTGAAAACTTGGTTCCCCACTCTTGCACACTGAGCCACATCTAGCCCTGGTCGACATATATGTAGGCTCCTTCCATTTCAAATAAAGCCTGAATTATACTTTCCTGTGTCACTTCAGTTTAATTCTGAGCCTCCTCTGGGACGGTAGGATGATGAAGGTAGAATTTTCAACCCCTATTGTAGGTGTAAGTAAGGAAGTCACAATAGACTGGAATAAAGGATAAATATTTATTTGGGAACACTCACACAATAAAGGTAGAGAGCTAGCGTGGTCTTCTACTCTAAGGATGTAGGAAGCTGTGATCAGATTTCCAACTACCACACAAGAGAGTGAGCATGCTTCCTGACTGGGCTTATCAGTCTACATGTAGTACCTCAGGCAACACCCTAATGGGCCAGCACCCCAAAACATATTAGTGGAATGAATTCCCCAAACACCTCCCCCTTTTGTCTAAATAAGAGGGTTCTAAACCTAATACAAAACTATATCCAACCCACTGAGACAGTGGGGCCGATCTATTGGGAGCTCACCAAGGCCAGCTGGTCTGTGACTGAAAAAGCATGGGATAAAACCGGACTCTCTGAACATGGCGGACAATGAGAGCTGACGAGAGGTTGATCCTACTTCATGTTCTGGCTTTGTGGGAGCCTAGACAGTTTGGATGTTCACCTTCCTAGACCTGGATGGAGGGGGGAGGACCTTGGACTTTCCACAGGGCAGGGAACCCTGACTGTTCCTGGGACTGGAGAGGGAGGAGAAGAGGAGTGGGGGGAGGGGGAGAGGGGCGGGAGGAGGGGGAGGGAAATGGGAGGTGGGGAGGAGGCGGAAAATTTTTTTTCAATAAAAAAAAACTATATCCAATAAGAACAAAGATCAAGTAATATTCAGGAAAAAGAAAAGGCAAAAACATACACAAAAATAGAACTACAACCATCATAAACATCAGGCAAGAAACACATGCTAAATGTCCAATCTAAGGTAATTAGCAAATAACAGATTTCAATAGTTGTCGTATCCTGGAGTCTAAGTCTTGTACCTAAAATGCCTTAGCTATGTTATGAGAGGATATTAGCCATGACTGTCTAGTTTTCAATCCCATCAAAGACTCGAAGAGGAAAATAATGTTACCTGAGTAAGCAGGAAAGACAAGCAAGCAACTTCCAAAAGGCCCAGAAAAAATGATAGAAACAACTGACTGGCTGCCTGGGCAGTCACCCAAAGTCTCATTTACAATGTTGGGGCAACCAGCTTTTCACTGAGGCCTAGAGTATCTGACAGATACTTAAAAGCAGCAAGATTTGAAAGACTGTTCTACCCTGTCTTGGCAAAGTTCAGCAGTTGCTTTTGCTTGTATTGGTGTAGGGGGGGTCTTCTGTCTAGGTGTTACTTTCATTGGTTAAATAAAGAGACTGCCTTGGCCTAGTTGATAGGTCATACTCAGGTAGGCAGGGAAGACAGAACAGAATTCTGGGAGGAAGAAGGCAGTGTGGCAAATGCCATGGCTCTCCTCTCCAAGATGGATGCTGGTTAGACTCATGCTGGTAAGCCACAGTCAAGTGGCAATACACATTAATGGAGATGGGTTAAACTAATATGTAAGAATTAGCCAATAAGAGGTTAGAACTAATGGGCTAGGTAGTGTTTAAATGAATACAGTTTCTGTGTAATTATTTCAGGTATAAGCTAGCCAGGCAGCAGGGAGCTGGGTGGGAAGTGGCCTGCCACTCCTTTTACAACATTGTATCCTGTTTTTTCCAGTTTGAACAGTGCACATATTGTCAGCAGTTGAGGCAAGAGCAGTTCTTTGCCCAAAGGCCAGTTTTTCCAATAAGTGGCATAGAAAATAAGCTCCAAGTGGAGTATCTTTGATGTTCAACATTCTCAAAAATAAATCTGTGCTGCCAGGAGCAACCATGTCTAATATTAACACAATCCTGAGTTATTTAAGTGCCATGTTCTACAGGTCTTTGAAGTGTTTGAAGATTACCTGTCTATGCAGAGTACATCTCATACATCAAGACCCTAACAGTACTAGTATAACAAACATGGGTGACTATTAACATGTAAATATGAAAGACTAAAGCTTCATATAACAGTCTTTAAGCAGATGTGAGCAAAAGGACAATGACCTCAAAATTGTATCAATATAAAAATATCTTTATCAGATGTAGAAATGTATAGTGCAATATGATAAAAATATCCTAAATCACACCAATATACAAAATATCTTAAGCACACACCCTTGCTATTTCTTGTGGTGCTGGTGTTGAACCCAGGCTTGTCAATGAGGCAAACACTCTTGATTGAGCTATACTCCTGGCTTATTTCTTACTTAACTGAGTAAGAATACTGAGTACCTACTGTGTGCTCTACTCTTGAATAAGCTGTGGACCTCTAAGCCACCTCTAAGACAATACAGAGATGCCAGAGAATGCTATCCCATCTCCCCAGAGGTAGGAACACACAGGATAACAAAATAACTTTACAATATGTACACAAATGTAAATATAAGTAACATACAATATTACAAATATAATTTAATTTATTACAAATGTAAATAATTTATATAATATACAAATGGTCTGAGACAGGAATACAAAGATAATTTTACATATGTATCACTACACAAAGAATCTATACCAATGTAAATTGTCTATAATGAATAATTCACAAGTAGATACATTAATCTATTATCCCATACCACCCATTCCCCCTTTTTTCCCAAAAAAAGATTCCTGAGTCTAAACTTTATATTCTACCCTAACCCTATACAACTTATAACCCCTTACAGATGGGAAGTAAGTGAGGCCACTGGCATTAGAAACAGGATCCAACCCTAATGTATGAACTGACTTTGTGGATATCATTTTCTATGGAGAGATACCTTGCTCAGCCTGGGCACTGTGAGAGACAGGGGGAAAACCTTGATCCTGCCTCAAAAAGGTGATGGGACAGATTTGACTTCCCATGGGAGACCTTACCATCTCTGAAGAGCAGATGTGAGGTGGGTGGCAGGTGGGGAGAGCAGGAGAGAAGGGAGGGCGAACTGGAGTGGATGGATGGATAGATAGATGATAGATATAGATAGATAGATAGATAGATAGATAGATAGATAGATAGATAGATAGATAGATAGATAGATAGATAAACAAGAAAGCAAGCAGGCTGAACAAGGTATAGGGAGCAAGTCATTAGCAACACTCTTCCATGGTTTCTGTATCAGCTCCTGACTCTTGGTTCCTGCCCTGCTTAAATTCCTGTACTGACCTCCTCCAGTGAAAAACTAGAATCTGGAAGAGATGACTTTATCACCTTTTGTCAGTCAGCTTCAGAAAGATTGAAGCACTGAAATGATTAGAAACAACACTGCTCAAAGGAAGTCATCTCAGAGAAAAACAGACAGGGTATGTGAACGGACGGGGCCTTCAGCTTCATATATAAGACTGTAGACTGTGTAACTGTTAACCACAACCACTTTCCCTAAGCTCAAAATGCCATGAACTCATAGCCTAGTTAAAGATTTATATCGAAACTAATGTCAACCCATGTCTAGCATAACTAACTGCAGACTCATACCGGGGACATATGTCTGATGGAAATCTATTCTCATGTATCTGATATGATTCTAGGAATAATCTGTACCACATGAAAAAAACACATGCTATTAAGCATCTTTTCTGTATAAAGGATGAGTCTCATGCCTAATAAAGATACATTCAGATGCGATTCCTTTGAGTCTTATGTCTGGCATTCGGCGACTCCTTATTCACCTATTCCTGAGACCCTGTCCCGTTGGTCCCAGTGCTCCAGCTGAACTGTTCCATAGCAACACAATCTGGTCCAAAACAAACTTCTGAAAAGAAAATTGGACTGCAGGTTCTCTTACATCAACCACCTAAGAATTGTGCTGTAAGAAGCAACACCTCCTCCTCGCCTCTACCATCCTCCAGGAAGCAGCGAAAAGCAGCAACCATGCATGAGTGCATCTCCATCCACATTGGCCAGGCTGGTGTCCAGATGGGCAATGCCTGCTGGGAATTCTAGAACATGGCATCCAGTGACAAGACCATTGGGGGAAGAGATGACTCCTTCAATACCATCTTCAGCGAGACACCTCTGTGGGCACTCTTCCTTGAAGCTTGTGCCACATTTTATGTGAGAGACCATGGAGACTCCACAGGTGGCTTGGCATGGTGTTGCTTGAAGAAGAGTCCTACTATCAATTCGCTTTGGTACTGATGTTTTCTGGAGCGACTTCTTCAGACACCTCATGTATGTTATCAAGATGTCTCCCTTCCAGGGGCATCCTGTCATCTATGAAGTGTTCGTAGACCTGGAACCCACAGTTATTGATGAAGTTCGCACTGGTACCTACTGCCAGCTCTTCCACCCTGAGCAGCTCATCACAGGCAAGGAAGATGCTGCCAATAACTATGCCCGTGGCCACTACACCATTGGCAAGGAGATCATCGACCTTGTCTTGGACAGAATTCGCAAGCTGGTAAATACCATAGATGGATACGTTTAAGATGCAGTGAGAGGGTTTTGGTGTTGAGTGTGCCAGCCAATTCAATTATCTTTCCTTTTGTCTTACAGGCCGACCAGTGCACAGGGCTTCAGGGCTTCTTGGTCTTCCACAGCTTAGGCGGGGGAACTGACTCTGGGTTCACCTCCCTGATGGTGGAGAGGCTCTCTGTTGATTACGGAAAGAAGTCCAAGCTGGAGTTCTCCATCTACCCAGCCCCCCCCCCCCAGGTTTCCACCGCTGTGGTTGAGCCCTACAACTCCATCCTCACCACCCACACCACCCTGGAACACTCTGATTGTGCCTTCATGGTGGACAACGAGGCCATCTATGACATCTGTCGTAGAAACCTCGACATTGAGCCCCCCACCTACACCAACCTTAACCTTATTAGCCAGATTGTGTCCTCCATCACTGCTTCCCTCAGATTTGATGGAGCCCTGAATGTTGACCTGACATGTTGATAAAGTAATGTTCTTAGATATCTTGAAAGCAGGTCCAGCACAGCGAAAGATACTTCATGTCCTGGAGAACAAGATTCAGGTGCCACCATGTGGAGACCAGACAGCAAGATCAGGCCAGACATTTCCTTTGGTGATGTCCTCATTGTCTTGTCTCTTCCGGACCCTGGAGATGTCTGCATCTTCTCTCCTCAGAGCCCTGGTGTGACCTCATTGTCCCTGTAAGACTTTAAGACAATCTTGAAGCCATTTTGACAATTCTGAATCCTCTCAGCCTCTGTGCCATAGTGCTTCCCCTCCTCCCCTGGGAACCAAGGACCTAACAGCTACACTCGCATGTACTCAGTTCCTGAACAATTACCCGTATACGTATGTTTTGATTTGGTCCCCTGGGAAACGGGGTCAAAATGACCTCTTACCTCACCTGATCTTGCAACAGCTCTCCAGTCAATTATTGGTAATAGCCCTTAAGAATAAACCAATCAAAATAGTCAAAGAACAACCCCCCTTGCTTCTGTGGCCCCTTTAAAAGTAGACTGTACCAGCTATTCAAGGTCCCTCAGCTTCCCGAATGCTGGGGGACCCTGTCATGACAGAATTAATAAAACCCTCATGCTTTTGCATCGGCTGTGGTGTATGAGGTAGTCTCTGGGGGCGACTCCTCCTCGGTGTTTGGACGCTAGAGTCCAACATCTCCTCTTTTCAGAGCCCTGGTGTGACCTCATCGTCCCCTCTCCTCAGAGCCCTGGAGACATCCTTGTCGTCCCCTCTCTTCAGAACACCAGGAAAGTTTTTAACTTAAAAAAAATTTCAGAGGCAGAGGCAGGCGGATCTCTGTGAGTTCGAGACCAGCCTGGTCTACAAGAGCTAGTTCCAGGACAGGCTCCAAAGCCACAGAGAAACCCTGTCTCGAAAAACCAAAAAAACAAAAAAAAACAAAAAAAAATTTTAAACATTTTTTTCTTCATGTCATTAATTCTGATACATTCTTAAATTGTTGGAAATTTTGAAAATATGCTTCAGCATTCACTTCTATTTGGTCTATTTATATTGTATTTACCTAGTGTTTTAATGTTCAGTGCTCCTCAAGGACATCTGTGGAGACCCTGTCAGAACTGCAGGCCATGTAAAATATTAACATGAAGCAAATATTAAAAAGAGAACGAAAGAATGAAAAAACTCTGGAGGGAAGTGCTAATTTTGATTGGTATTATTTATAAGGTAATAAAAAATTTAAAAAAAAGAATGATGCCAGGAGGTGATGGCGCACGCCTTTAATCCCAGCACTCAGGAGACAGAGGCAGACGGATCTCTGTGAGTTCAAGGTCAGCCTGGTCTGTAAGAGCTAGTTCCAGGACAGGTTCCAAAGCTACAGAGAAACCCTGTCTCGAAAAACCAAAAAAAAAAAAAAAAAAAAAAAAAAACCAAAAAAAAAGAAAGAGAGAGAGAGAGAGAGAGAGAGAGAGAGAGAGAGAGAGAGAAAGAAAGAAAGAAAGAAAGAAAAGGCCACGTGGGTGGTGCACACATTTAATCCCAGCGCTTGGGAAGCAGATCTCTGTATTTGAGGCCAGCCGAGTCTACATTAAGTTTTCCTTTCTTGAAAGAAAAACAAAAACAAAACAATGAAGTAATGATACATTTCATACATGCTGAGGTCTTGTTTGAGACAGGGTCTTACAATGTAGTACAGGCTGGCCCAGAACTCTTGATCTTCTTGCTGTAACCATCTGGGTGTGAGATCCCTGGTCTACCTCATCCTTCCCAGCACTCACGCCCACGCACATACCCCTTGCTATTTCTTGTGGTGCTGGTGTTGAACCCTAAGCCTAGTGAATGAGACAATATACAGATGCCAGAGAATGCTATCCCATCTCCCCAGGGGTGAGCAGGAATTCTTCAGCCGAATTCCAGAGAACAGGGGCATGTGAAGCGTGGGCTACAGTTGAATGACAGAAGAAACTCATGCTCAAGAAAGTGAAGGTAAACCAGGCAAGGAGTCCCAGTGGGCAAAGGTACTCGCTGCCGAGCCTGACAAGAGTCAGTCCCCTTTGCCCGTAGTGGAAGGAAAGAGCCAACTCCCAGAAGTTGTCCTCTGACCTCTACACAACAGATGCATGCCCACACATAGGGAACTAAGAAAGTGAGGTCATCTCGGTATAGTGGCACCACCTGTAATCCCAGCACTCGGGCAGAAGCAATATGGTCAGCTAGGGCTGCATAGTGAGGCTCAAAACAAAACAGTCGAGCTGGGCAAGGCGCCAGAGCCTGAAGGGTGGGCAGTTTTGGATTCACAGCCCTGCAAACATTCAAATGTCTGATATTTATTCCCAGTTCTCGAATGTTCTGTGTCCTCCGAGTTGAAAGGGGGAGCAAATATTGTATAACTGTTCCTTTTGTATTCTTGCCCCAGATCCAGCCCTTCCTCATAGTGTGGCTTTGAAAAGCACAGTACTTAACTGAAATTAAACTCCTGTTTGTCAGTTTGAGCAACGGACAGCGCAGTGTGTCGTGGACGCTAATATCAACAACAGCAAGAGAGGCCTATTCACTTCAACTCAGCCTTTAAAACCCCACTCAGGCTGCACTGAAGAATCATAGGAATTCCCTAATGAACTGTGGAGCACTCTCTCCACCCTGTGCCAGAGAACAGGCAGAGGTCGTGGTGACCAAGAGCCAAGACCGAGGCAGGTCACTGCACCCATTCCTCAATCAGTTTAAAAATAACAACAACAGTGACTAAGCAAAATAGTATTTTTCTTCTAAAGGAAAATATTTGAGAACATGAAGAATTATACTGGGATGTGCATATAAACCCCAAAGATTACTAGTCAAAAATGCAGCATTCCTAGAAGCAAAGTAAACAACAAAACAACCCAGTAAGGTGGCACAGTCCTGAGATGGTAGAACTCGGGAGGCCGAGGAGTGACGGCCAGTCTGAGGCCAGTTCAGGCTGCAGCAGACATTTAAAGCTAGGCTGGGTGGGGAGCAAGACTCTGCCTAAAACAAACAAAAGCCCCACAAGTCTGTAAGGCTGCACCTTCCCAGTCCTCAAGCATGTGGCACTGTTGTCTGTCCCCTCTGTGGACAGACCCCTTCATCCCACGCCTCTAACAGTCAACAATAGAGATTTCCATCTTAAGGTGCCTGTGGCCAGGCTTGGGAGCATGCTTATAACCACAGCAGTGCTCAGGAAGCAGAGGCAGAAGAATGGCAGCTTTGAAGCTGGTGTGGGATACATACATATCAATACTCTTTCCTTCCTGAGAACTGAAAAGCCTTTTCTGTATACCACACAGCGACTTTAACAGTTTCATGATTTCCCTGACTTGAAGGCACACATAAATATCTGTCCCACTCTATCCCTTTAGCCCATATTCTGCTGTTAAGTTGGAAACCGCCTATGTCATGACCTCTCTACATCATCCCTGGTCCAGACACCACTACACCTTCAGCTCGCGCGTGACCTGCAGTCAACTTGGATGACAGGAGCAGCAGAGCCTCTTGGGCCAGAGGAGAGCAACTGTCTCTGGTGTCAGGCTATTTCTTGGAGCAGGAGTAAGCTCCCATAGAAACCCCCACCACCACCGAAGGCAGTAAGGGGCACCCCTGCTGCCCAGGCAGTAAGAGGCACTATCTCTATGCAGAATCAGACACAAGGCTCCACTGAACTTCACCTTGACCACCTCTACTTCCCTGCCCCTATTCTTTATTTTCTTATTAATTTATGTGCATGGGCGTTAAGCATGTATGATTCCCAAGGAGCCCAGGAGATGGTGCCAGGACCCTGGAATTGAAGTTACAGAAGGTTGTGAACACCATATGTGTGCCGGGAACCAAACCTGGGTCCTCTGGGAGAGCAGCTAATTTTTGAGTTTTTTTGAGACAAAGTTTCTCTGTAACAGCCTTAGCTGTCCTGGAATTCTCTTTATAGACCAGGCTGGCCTCGAACTTACAAAGATCCGCCTGCTTCTGCCTCCTGAGTGCTGAGATTAAAGGCGTGTGCCACCACCGCCCAGCACACTGAGCCACCTCTCCAGTCCCATTCCTCCTCTGTTTACATCATGTCTGTCCACTGGAAAGTGGACCCGAGGTCACTGGACCCCTTTATCTGTACTTGTGATGTGCACACAGTGACATCCTTCTGTTCTTCACCACTCTTCAAATAGGCCAATTCGGAGGTTCGGGTGGGTTCCTGGACCCAGGACTTTTGCCCTAAAACCTCCAGTCACAACAAACACATTGTACTGGCCAGTTTCGTGTGTCAACTTGACCCAATCTAGAGTCAGAGAGGAAGGAGCCTCAGTTGAGGAAATGCCTTCTTGAGATCCAGCTGTTAGGCATTTTCTCAATTAGTGACCAATGGAGGAGGGTCCAGCCATGTGGGTGGTGTCATCCCTGGGTTGGTGGTTCTAGGTTCTATAAGAAAGAAGGCTGAGCAAGCCCTGGGGAGCAGGTCAGTAAGCAGCTCTCTTCCAGGGCCTGGTCCCTACCTTGCTTGAGTTCCTGCCCTCTCTTCCTTCGGTGACGAACAGCAATGTGAAAGTATAAGGCAAATCAACCCTTTCCCCCCCCAGCTTGCTTCCTGTCGTGGTTTTTGGTTGTAGCAATAGAAATGCTAACTGAAGATACTAACATAGCATGACAATAAGTTCAGCCCACAGACACTCCGTGGGAGGACAATGGGGCCGGCAGAGCTCCTTGGGGAGTATGCAGTGAGCTGTGCACTCCTGTACAGAGGCAGAAGCAGGAATCCAGCAGCACCTGGCCCAGGACGAGAAACGACCAGCTGCTGCCTGGCCCGAGCCCTGACAGCAGCCTATTTGTATTATTTGCTAGAGGAGCTAAAGCCAGGATCCCCCAAAGCTGGCATGTGAAATATAACATGGGGCCATTTGCTCTGTGACTGGAAGGCAGATGACACATGTCCGTGTGCTGGGAGCCAAGGGGGAGGGCAAAGGTGGCCACGGCAGCCTGCCCACTCCCCACTGCAGAGAGCGGCAGATCAGGGCTCTGCAGGGACAGTATGGTTGCTGGGCTGGCCTCTCCTAGAGGGGTCATGTGAGAGAGGAGAGGAAAACAAAGCATCAGATGACACCAGACCCGGGGCGGAAAGACCCAGTGATTATGTAAAGCTTTCCTTGATAATTTAAAGTGGACTCCATTTTAACAACTGCTATTGAACAGCTGGGCAGGCCATGGGGCAGCAGACATTCGGTTTTTACCTACGACAGGCAAGGAGAACAGCCCCTTGGGATACAAACAAGTGTGGTCACCCCAGTCTCTGACCCAAGCCAGCCTCTTAAGCCTGAAAATGCTCGGTCAGCTCACACCAGTGCCCCACACGCCAGTTCCGGGAACAGTTTCATTGAATTATTTCCTTTGTTATCATTTTGAAGCCGCCCTGGCTGGCCTGAAACCCATGGCTTTTACTTTCCTGCGCCTATGCAGGGCCCACAGCTGCTGCGGAGCTTGTGGAGGTCAGGGGACAGCACTCCAGAACTGGCTCTGTCCTGCCACCTTGTGGGGCCTGGGATGCAGGTCATTTGGCTCGCACACACGCACCATTGCCAAGGCTCTCGCAGAACAATTTTACTTAACTGCTCCTGCACTCAGGTTATGAAGCTACCCACCCATCTGCCATAAAATTGAACCTAAGCTACTTATCTCAGCATTTAGGGCCAACTGTCAAGAGATTCTTCAACACTTTACCCAGCTTTGTGGGTGCAGGGGGTGAGAGGACCAACACTTGAACCTAAATCCAGTTGCTATCTCTTACTGGTATTTTGTTTATTTTCAAGACAGAGTTTCTCTATGTAGCCCTAGTTGTCCTGGAACTTGCTTTGTAGACCAGGCTGGCCTTGAATTCAGAGATCTGCCTGCCTCCGCTTCCCGAGTGCTGGGATTAAAGGCTTGTATGCCATTGTTGGCTCTCACTAGTGCACTAGAGGAGGAGGAGAGAGAGGAGCTGGTGCCAAGAGCACCATGTAAACTGTAGATGTGTTAGCGCTGAGCCTGTGGCGGCTCCTGGATCACTCTGGCAACAGCCGCACTCCTCAGGCACATCTGAGGAGCGGAATGATGCTGGTCTTCCTACCAGAAAAAGAATTTTTAAGTGCAGCTTAGGAATCAAAACATGAGAGTTATGCACTACAGTGTTTTCTAAAGATTCAAGGTTTTGTTTTTTGTTTTTTATTTTTGTTTTTTGGTTTCTCGAGACAGGATTTCTCTGTAGCTTTGGAGCCTGTCCTGGAACTCACTCTGTAGACCAGGCTGGCCTTGAACTCACAGAAATCCACCTGCCTCTGCCTCCTGAGTGCTGGGTTAAAGGTGTGCACCACCATCACCTGGCAAGATTCAGGTTTTTTAATTAGTGGAGCATTTTATTTTCTTCTTAAATATGCTTTTTTATCTTTTCATTGAAATATAGCAATTGTGAATACATGTATGTGCTAGTATGGCATTCGACACACAAGATCTAGGGCATAATATGAAGTATTAGTGTTTTTAAAAAATATTCTTTGTGCACGAGTGTTTTGCTGTACCTGTGTACCACGTTGTATCCCCGGTGTCTGCGGAGGTCAGAAGAGGGCACTGGACCCAGGGGAACTGGAGTCATGGATGGTTGTGAGCCTCCGCATGGATGCCAGGAAACAAACCAGGTCCTCTGCAAGTGTTCTTTACCATGGAGCCATCTCTCCAGTCCCAAGTACTGTAGTCCATCACCCAAACTGGTTTAAGTGGGAGGAAATGCTGGAGAAATCAAATTACTAATAAACTGGTGAGATGCCAGGCATTGTCACATGCCTTTAATACCAGCACAAGGGAAGCAGAGGCTAGCCTGGTCTACAGAGTGAGTTTCAGGACAGCCAGGGCTGTCTAGAAGACCCTGTCTCAAAAAAGATTAATATGTTGACTGATAAACTGTCAATTCATTTTTTTTTCTGTACTGCCTTTATCTTTTCATTCTCTGGGGAAGATTTAGAGTTGCAGTTGATGTAAAAGCATGAGAATTTTAATTCTGTCGCGACAGGGTCCTCCAGCATTCAAGCCAAGGACCCCCAATGTCTGGTACAGGCTACTCTTAAAGCAAAAAGCCACAGAAACAAGGGGGGAAACTTGGGGGTTGTTTTCCAACTATTGGGATTGGCTTATTCAAAGGGCTATTAACAATAATTGGTCTGAGGCAGGGCTGGAGGGCAGTTGCCAGATCAGGTGAGGTAAGAGGGAACATTTGAGGGTTACTTTGACCCCTTCCCAGGGACTGAGTCAAAATATCAGGAACTGAGTCAACATCTTAAGGGTTATCTTGCCCCAGTTTCAGTAACTGAGGTCTATATGGAGAACATTCACAAAGACTCAGGGAGATGGAAAGTTTCCAACATGTCAGTATGTGTGTGGGTAATTGTTAGACTCCTGGCTCCCAGAGGAGGGGGGAAAGCACTAAGGCCTCAGAAATGGCCTCAGAGTTATTTTAGAGTTCTACACTTTATGTAGGCATTTAGTGCTATGAACTTTCCTCTTAACATTGCTTTCATTGTGTACCATAAACTTGGGTATGTTATATGGTCAATTTCATTGAATTTTAAGAAGTCTTTTATTTCTTTATTTCTTAACCCGAACCATTGGTGATTCGGTGAGCATTGTTTAATTTCTATGTGTTTGTGGGCTTTCTGGAATTAGCATTGCTGTTGAATTCTAATTTTAAGCCATGGAGATCTGATAAGATGCATGAGGTATGTCAAATTTTTTGTATCTGTTGAGGTTTGCTTTGTTACCTAGTATGTGCTCAATTTTTTTTTTTTTTTTTTTTTTTTTTTGGTTTTTCGAGACAGGGTTTCTCTGTGGTTTTGGAGCCTGTCCTGGAACTAGCTCTTGTAGACCAGGCTGGTCTCGAACTCACAGAGATCCGCCTGCCTCTGCCTCCCGAGTGCTGGGATTAAAGGCGTGCGCCACCACCGCCCGGCTGTGCTCAATTTTTGAGAAGGTTCCATGAGGTGCTGAGAAGAAGGTATTTTCTTTTCTGTTTGGATGGAATGTTCTATAGATGTCTGTTAAGTCCATTTGAGTTATCTCGTCTGTTAGAGTCACTCCCAGCTCTAGATCTGCTCTAGGAGGTGACCTTTGACTCTTGTCAGTGCTCTGACCCTGCTCATCTGTCAGGGCTGACGTGGACAGCCTTCTGGGATGGATGGCTGGGAACAAGCCTGCTTTGGTCTCAAGGTAGAGTGACCTCAGTCAGGACCAGAAGGGGTTAATCTTAACAAGCCCTGGCTGGAATCTTCTAGGGTGGTTGCACCACTGTAGAGAATTAGACCCTCAGGAAATCCTGGTCTTTATTGTGATAGTCAATGGGAGGCTCCCCCAAGGGACTGAAATGGCTGAGAGGTCTAGTCTCATTCTGGGTCTTTCCTAGTTAGGTTTCCACTGCTGTGATAAACGCCATGACTGATACCAACTCGGGGAGACTGGGGTTTGTTTTCTACTACACATCACCATCCATCAATGAGGAAAGCTGAGGTTCAAAGCTGGATGCAGGAACTGAGGCAGAGACCAGGGATGAAGGCTGGTTACTGGCTTTGTCTCTCTGCCTTTCTGCCTTCCTTGTACCACAAAACCACCTGTCCCAGGATCACATTCTCCACCATAATGAGACTAGGCTCCCCTGCAGGAGTTAACAATTAAGAACACACCCTGCAGTCATGTCTGCAGGCCAATCTGGTGGAGGAAACTCTTTGAGGTTCTGTGTTCCCAGGTTTGTCTACTAAATAACTGGGGCTATTACTGCAAGGTTTTATTCGTTTTTGAGAGAAGGTTTCTTGAAGCTCAAAATGGCCTCAAATTCAATATTTAACTGAGGATGACCTTGAACTTCTTTTTTTTTTATCTTTAACTTTTTATTCCCTACCATTGACATGTTGTCTTTCGTCTTCTTTCAAGGTTTTCTACAATTTCCACCTTATATCTGTATTTAATACTGCTTTATTCTGCTAGACATTAACTGACTGGTTTCCTAAATCTAAGGATTATATAGTTTTAGTATAAATATATATCACATATTTTCGTAAAATTTTGACAAAACCAAATAAGCATGCCTTGTTTTAAGTCCATGCTTTTTCTAACTGCTTATAAAATCTGATTTAATGATCAAAATTCTTGGTTGCCACTCTTCAGTCACACAGCCTTCCTCTGTACTGCCACTCACTGTTCACATAGTGATGAGCAGTAGGAAAACCAAGGACAATGCGTTAATCTTAGCTCCTTCTTTTGACACTATATGATGTGAGCTTAAAAAGAAAAAAGAAAAGCAAAGGAACAAGTACATCCCAAACTGTATACATTCAAATGAGCCGAGTTCTACCACAATGGAAGGCCAAAGTTCACTGTTAACTATACTGCCACTGCACACAATACTTGAAAATTATTTTGGGATTGCTTTCAAAGCCATCTGCATACTTTCTGTATTATTTAAATTTACATTTTTTTTTTTTTGCTGGTATTTGGTGCCAAATAAGGGTGAACACAGACAAGTTTGTTAATACTCTTTCGAACAAGGTACAAACAAAAAGTTAGTAGCGCATTAAATTAACTTTGCAATTCTCAAAGAGCAAATGCAATGGTTGGTGGCTGACATTAGAAAATAACCTTCTAGCATGGCCACTATGCAGGTAACATTCACTTCGCTGTCTATGTTCTGGCACATTTGTTTAAAGTGACATTCTGAGAGTTACTATGTACTCTTTTTAAAAGAAGACCATTCTTAAAAAAAGAAATCTTAATCCTTTAAAGTATCACTGTCAAAATAAGTGCTATGCAAGGGCTCTGTTAGAAAGTAGTTCTTACTTTATCCTTAAACACTATTTCTAAAAACTTGAAAACAACTTATTTGCTCTCAGGCTTTTAAATCTTAACTGAAGATAAAATAATCTGAAATTTCTAAGGTACTACACAAAAGAGCAACCCCAAATGTAATAAAAACACATCAAGAACCAAGCTCCACTTTCTGAGCTGCACTGTTTATTCTGCTGCTTGAACCCTATGTGACAGTGTTGCCACAGCGAGGACGGGTCATCTAACCGTTACGAGCTGCAAGGACAGAAATAGACGGACACGTTTTTGGAGAATTGACATTTTGCAAAATGCAGCAAACGTTTTCATTTATACATGAGAAAAGGAAGTGTTCAAAAGGGTATGAATTTCAAGTTATTGCAGGTTATTTGTGAGAGAATTTCTGCAGGAACAACATGTTTAAATTTAACCAACAGTAGCGTGTCAGTGTGTTTAAAATCATGACAAAAATCTTCGTTCTGGTCATGTTGCCCATGACAGATTACTACGGTGTTGTATGTTTAGGGCAAGATGTCAAAACAGCATAAATCCCATGGTGTTTTGGTTTTCTTTTGGAGATTAAAGCTGTTTTTCTTGGGATAAATGCAGCAGCAAAACACAAACCAGTTGATCAAAAAAGCACTTCTGCCTTAACTCCAACCACTTTGAGGACACACCAACCCACAGGAGTTCTGCCTTTCCAGTCCTTAAGGATCACATCTCTGCACTGATGCCTTAAGCACGCCTGCAAAGCTTGCTCTCCGTTAAGCCAGTTTACTGACCACAGCCTGGTTCAGAGAATTTAGTTGGTTGGTCCATTTATCTAGTGCAGTATATCGGGCACCACCCCTCTTCTGATGATCCAGTTCAAGGAGCTGGTTGACTTGATCAATTCGGCCATGAATAGTGTTATCCAGTATGCACTGCGCCAGCAGGCTTTCCACATCAGCGACGTCTATGTTTAACTCCTTAGAAATAAAAGGAATATGTATTCTTGTGTAAGGCTTAATTAACTTTATGAACACTTGTGTTCTGATGTTTCGTAAAAGATCTTCAATGTGTTCTCTTATGAATGGATCATCCATGATGTTGCTGTGATTTGTTTTCAGAATCTTTTCAAATTCAGTGATGTCATTATTCTGATAGGCACTTACTAAATTTGTCATTGCTAGAATTTCTGGATCATTTTTATATGGTTTGGCCTCCTGTGAGTCAAATGGATTTATTCGCTAAGACCAAATATTTTAAACAAGTGGTTCGTCTGGGGCTTCCTGATTCATCATAATTCTTGAAAGCTTCAAAAAAAATCAGTGTGCGCCTTTTCAAATTCACCTTTTCTCAAGTGCATTTTACCACCACATTCTCTGATGACACCCATGAAGAGTGGGTGCGGGATAGCAGACTTGATGTGAAGTGATTGCTCATAGAGTGCTTGTAGCTTTTTGTTGTTCTTCTGTGCTGTGTACATTTGAATCTCCAAAGCATAGATTTCTAATAACTGGGTACCTTTTTTCAGGTCATCTTCTCCACCATCAGTCTGACAAGACTGATGTAACTGGCGTAAAATTTTCTGAAGCTTTCCATATTCTTCTCGTTCTAAATATAATTTTCCAAGCTTTGTGTTTGTCTTAAACCACAGTCTATCATTCTTAGCATCTTTCAAAGCTTCCAGTGTTGCTTCATAAAATTCCTGCAGTAAATCCATCTTTGAGTCCCAAAACCTTTTGAAAGCTGCTCAGTGCTGCTTTTGGATCATCTTCCTTCAATGCTTTGGAATTATAGTACTGATTTTCCAAATCCACATTGGGCTCAGAGTTACTATCTTCGGAGAACTCTAGGTCGTAGTCCTCCTCCTCATCGCACATGAAACCATCCTCCATGTCAGACATCTTGGCCGGAGCGGGGAGGGGGTGACCTTGAACTTCTGATCTTCCTGTCTCAGCCTCTCTAGTGTTGGAGTTACAGGCATGTGCCACCAAGCCTGGCTTAGAAATTTTTATTCATCTTTCCAGATACATATTATTCCATAATGTAGGGGATCCCATGGTGCATTTAACTGTCCTTACTTTAAATCTTCTCTTTTATTTACTTATCTATTTTTGCAGTGGGGAGATCATATGTGAAGTACCTTGGGGAGAACTCAAGGATAGGCATGTGCCACCAGCCCAGCTTGTGTGTGTGTATGTGTGTATGTACATGTGTGGTCATGTGTGTGTACATGTGTGGTCGTGTGTGTACATGTACTCAACTAGTGTGTGATGTCTTTACCTCCTTCTCCTTTTTCTTCCATCAATCAATCCTTGATTTTGTTTTTTGTCATTGTTTAAGACAGGGTCTCTCTGTAGTCCTGAAACTCCATATGTATACACTGATCTTGAACCCACAAAGATGTCTTGCTTCTGAGTACTGGGATTAAGGGCATGTGCTGCCATATTCAACTAATCCTTGTTGTTTTGTTTTGTAGAGCCAGGATCTTACTATAGAGTCCAGGCTGGCCTGGAACTTGGGCTGGCTTTGCATTTATGATCCTTCTGTCGTCTCCCAGCTGGAGAGACTACAGGCATAAGACCATCACATGGGTTCTAAGTCCACTTGTTTATTACTTACGACCATGTCTCCTATAACCCAGGCTAGCCTCCAACTGGGAAATGTTGAGCCAAGGTTGACCTGAGAGTTCTGATCCTTCTCCTTCAACTTAGAAGAATCAGAAGTTCAAGGTCTAAGTAGTGTAAGGATCATGTCTAAGTGCCGGGATTAAAGCTATGTGTCGCCATGCCCAGCTTGGTACTGTTTTCTTTTATCGTCATTTTATTATGTGCTTATTTATTTATGAGTGAATATTCGTGGCATGGAGTATATGTGGAAGCCAGAGGACAACCCGAGGGAGTCTGTTCTCACCCCCCACAATGGAGGTCTAAGGGACTGAACTCATTAGGCTTGGTAGCAAGCGCCTTCCCCCACTGAGCCCTTCAAAGTTTCTGTATAAAGCCGGGTGTGGTAGCACAATCGTGCAATCCTACCACTCAAGAGGCAGTGGGCCACTATCTAGTGTGGTCTAAATTTGGAGCTTTTTTATTTTATTTTATCTATCTACGTATTTTTGCTTTTTAAAGACATGGTATCTAAGTAGCGATGGAAGCAGTTAGGACTCACTCTGTAGACCAGGCTGGCCTTGAACTCACAGAAATCTGCCTGCCTCGGCCTGCCTCCCAAGTCCTTGTACCACCACCGCCCAGTTATACAGTTCAGTTTTAAAACACTTTCTTATTTAGAAGCAACTTCAGACTTTGCAAAGGCTGGAAAGAGGGGCGAGGGAGAAGCCTCAGTCAGTAAAATGCCTGCTGTGTAAGCATGAAGACTGGAGTTCAGATTCCTTCCACCATGTAAAAGCTGGGGACAGTGGGGACAGGCGGATCCCTGAAGCTCCTCGCCGGCAGCCTAGCCAGTCTGTGAGCGCCAGGTTCAGTGAGAGTCATTGTCTCAAAATGTAAGCTGGGGAGAGAAGAGGAAGACACCCCAAAGATTCCCTCACTTTCACACATGCATGACCACCCGTACACACACACATAAACACAAGCTAGGCTGCTGCCACATGTCTGAACTCAAAATACTGAGGAAATGGATGCAAGAAAACCAAGACCAGCCTCATTCTATAGTGAGTTCAAGGCCAGTCTTGACAACATGAAAATCCAAAAACCAGAAAACAAAACCAAAACCAAAAAAACAAACAAAAAAAAAAAAGAAAGAAAAAGAAAAAAAGAGAAAGGAATAAAAAAACTGAAAGGCAGAAAAAAGAAGCCCTGTATGGTCTGGTGTTAGAGGCGCACGCCATTAATCCCAGCATTCAGGAGGCAGAAGCAGGCAGATCTCTGTGAGTTCAAGACCAGCAGGGTCTACAAGAGCTAGTTCCAGGACCGCCACCAAAGCTACAGAGAAACCTTCTCTCAAAATACCAAAGAAGAAGAAGAAAAGAAGAAGAAGAAGAAGAAGGAGAAGAAGAAGACGAAGAGGAGGAGGAGGAGGAGGAGGAGGAGGAGGAGGAGGAGGAGGAGGAGGAGGAAGAAGCCCTGGTCTTTCTGAAGTGACAGGTTGTTACGCTCACAGTGTGCTATGAGTGGACACAGGCATCATTTGTCACAAAGAACAGGAGGAAAAGTACAAATCAGATGAAGTGAGAAGGTGCTCACCTGGTTCTGTGGGTGGCTCTAGGATCCCCTGACTGTGGAGCCTGGTTCTCATGGGAGCCATGGTTTCTCTCTGCAGGAGGCAGGCAGCAACATAGGTGTCGGAAGCAATTGACAATGGTTTTCTTGACCCTTTTCCAGCGGTGACGGCTCTGGTTTTGGGAGAAAGGTGGCCCAGCATCCTGGGGCTGACCATGGCTGATGGCCTCTTCCTATCTTGTGTGTCCTTCCTGCAGTGTTTCCCCAAGGGAGGAGCCTTTGGGGGTTACACGCAGAGCCGTCCCCAGCGAGCTCCAGAGTTTCTCTGCGTTATTTGCAGCCTCACTGTGGTCTGCTCCAAGAGGGTGGTACAGAGAGCAGGATGGCTGGCACTCGCTGTCAGGCTACCACACAACCCGATCTTCGACTGTGAGAAACTCTTGCTGCTGTCCAGGCTGCTGCTCATGAGGGAATCAGCCACAGGACAGCACAGGTGGATAAGGTGGACAAGGTGGATCCTCCTAGGCTGTCAGCACAGGGTGGCGGGCACGCTATGCTTTCTGCCACCCTGCCTGGAATTCTCATCTTCTTTCTCCTGGGGCTCAGATGGCACGATGAAGGTTGGGGGAGTAGGCTCAGCAGCTCTCCTGAGGGTCCCAGAAAAGGTGTGAAGATCCGCCAGGCTGAGGACAAGGCCTGGCTCCATGGGTTTTGTGGGTTTCACCCGGTGATGGCAGCAGTCTCCCCTGGGTGCCTGGTGTTGCAGACTCAGGAATGTGGCCATCACCTGATTAAATTTTTGGTCTTCTGGACACTCAATCATTTCTTCACGTTGGTACCCCATGCCTGCCATGGTGCCGACAATGCTAGGGCTCGGGGTGCCTGGGAGACTCTGGATGGATGCCCGTGCCTGGCTGTCCCTGATCATGGGGCGCCTCAGGATCTGACTGATGGTGGGCCTCCTGTTGGGGCTGATCATGAAGATTTCCACGATGACGTTGAAAATATCAAGTGGGACATGATGAGGAACGCTGAAATTTGCAGCCAAAATTTGCTGC
This sequence comes from Chionomys nivalis, assembly GCF_950005125.1. NCBI lineage: Eukaryota > Metazoa > Chordata > Mammalia > Rodentia > Cricetidae > Chionomys > Chionomys nivalis. Next base: position 57,488,228 of record NC_080102.1, read on the forward strand.
TTCAAGCCCCTAAAAGAGCTCACTTGGAATGGAAGGTGCCTGGCCACCATGTAGTAGAGGAGCACGCCTAAGTTTCACACATCGCTGGCATAGCCATCGTTATGGCTCCACTCCGAAGAGTTCCGGGGCACAGTAGGCCAGAGTGCCGCAGAAAGGCTTTAGTTTTGTCCCAGGGACAACTCTGACTGCCAGGCCAAAATCACAGAGCTTGGCATTCCCAGAGGCGTCGATCAAGATGTTATTCGCTTTAATGTCCCTGTGGACGATACAGTTGTCGTGGCAGTACTTCACTGCCTGTACTACCTGTGCAAACAGCCTTCGAGCCTCGCACTCCTGTAAGCCTCCCGGTTTGCGAATCTGACGCAACAGGTCCCCCTTTGAGGCGTAATCCATTATGAGATACGTCATCTCCCGTGTCTGCACCTCCTGAAAGAACTTGATTATGTGCGGATGAACGAGGGATCTCATTATATCGACCTCATTGTTGTTCCGGGCACAGTTCCCCTTCCCATTTGCCAGAATCTTCACAGCCACGTAGCTGACAGTGGGCACGTGAAAGGCCAGTTTGACTGTGGCAAAGGCTCCTCGTCCCAGAGTTGTCATCATTTGATAGACATTGCCAAATGTGTCCTCGTCACAGTAGAAGGTCTCTCTGCCCTGCTCCATCGCCAGGTTCTCGTTGAAACACAACGGGACCTTTTAACAAACAGTTTAAATCACACCAATGAGAATGTTTATCACTATGAATTCCTACATTCCAAAGATAAAAGAGTTACAGATACTTCAGGCAACCTAGCCAGCTAAGTAGTGCTCAGGAAGGGAAGGAAGTACCTTCCAAAGCAATGGACAGCAGAACATAACACAGATCAGGTAGGCCGGATTCACCCAAAAACTGAGAGATAAAACAAAGGGTCGAGATGCTACAAGCCACTGGTTGGGAAGGAGAATCATGCTCTTACTTGAACTGAACGCTCATTGAGAGAGAAGATACTAACAAAATCCTAAGTATGAGAAGTTGATGAGACAACAGAAACCCCCAAAACCCAGAGTGTCTTGTGGGGAGATGACTCAGGAGATCAGAAGGTTTGCTATTCCGGCAGAGGACCTGTGTTTGGTTCTCAGGACACAGGTCAGGTGGATCACTGACTCCAGTTCTAGGAGATCCCATACCTGTGACCTCCGAGGGCATCCAAACACATGCGTGGATGATCGCAAGGGCGCACACAGACACACAAGCACACGCACAGACACACAGACACACACTCACTTGAGGTCACCTACATGTACACTCACATGTACCATATATAATTTTAAATAGTGATATAAGTATTTTTGATTAATTTTATTTCTATGACCTAGAAGGACATAAGAGGGCAACAGATCCCCTAGGTGCGGCACTTGAGGAAGTTATGATGTCATGGGATTGCTGCGAGACAGACCTAGTCTTCTGCACGAAGAGTACATGCTCCTAATGGCTGGGCCTTCTCTCCAGGCTAACCCACCCATCCCCATGAAATCTGTTTTTGAAAACCCTGAGAGTCCTTCTCATGGACTGGAAAATGTTGATGGAATTGAGAAACTTCTTGATATAAATTCAACAAAGAAGATATGATAAAGAACAAGATTGAAATATTTATGAGGAAAGAATCCGCATAGGCAAGCCCAGGAGCAGGCAAAACTACTGGTGAATCCTTCCAATCTCTTGAAAACAAATGCCAGTGCTCCTCAATACTCCACAAAACAGAAAGAAACTTAGCAGTTCCAAACTCATTCATCCCAAAACCAGGAAAACACAATGAAGAAAAATAGAGGCTATTTCCATGATGAACACAGATGTAAAAGTGCTTAATAATATACTTAATACTTTTCACCAAATTCACATAAGTCAGGTCATACTTCATGGTTAAAATATGCTCACACGGATCACAATGATAGCTCTACGTATTCAGCCTGACAACACAATATTTAAACAGAATTAAGGGCAAGAATGCCACAGTCATATAGAAGGATAGACATAGAGAAGGATGAAACTGTGGGGCTCTCAAGAACATGGTTGTCACTGGAGAAGATCGCTCTACATGGGAAAAGCCAGTCCGTCAAATGTGTCACTTTTCTTCTCTCATATGTGGAACGTGGGAGCAGGAGGAGGTCCTCAACATAAGAGGGGGTCCTAGGAATGTGGAGGAGGTCGTGTGAGAAGAAGGCATAGCAGCGTGGGTTAATCACATGATCCAGTGCTTAGAATGCATTAGAGATGTCCCTGCAATTGCCAGGACTAAATTGTTCCTATGATATGGTACGCCATAACAAGGAAAGGCTTGAAATGAGAAAAGAGAGATGGACCAAGGAACACATAACAAAAGTAATGAAGAAGGAAAACTAAAGACAGAGGTTCTGGAGAGATGGGCTAGTGTTTCACAGCACTGCCTGCTCTTTCAGAGAACCCTGGTTCGAGGCCCAACACACATGGTGCTCACAATGAATTGTTACTCGAGTTCTAGCTAATCTGTCTTCTTCTTGTGACCTCCACAGGTGTGAGGCTCATGGTACACACACAGACATGAAAACAAAATACTCATACACATAAAATAATAATATTAAAAATTATGCCCCAAGAAGCACAATTTAAAAATAAAATCTACCGGGCTGTGGTGGCACATGCCCTTAATCCCAACACTCAGAAGGCAAAGCAGGTAATCTTTTAGTTTGAGGGCAGCAATATCTAAAGATGAGTTCCAGGAAAGCCAGAGCTACACAGAGAATTTCTGTCTTGAATTCTCCTCCCATACATCCAGAAAATAAACAGAGTAAAAAAAAAACCAAAAAACAAAAAAAAAACCCACGAAAAAGTAAGCTCATAAATCAAGTCAGAAAATGAATAAATACATAGAAAACAACAACAACAATCAAAGGCAACAAAGCTGGAGGGAAACTCACTATGTTGGAGTCCAGCAGCTCTTGAAAGTCCAAGCAGTCTCTTTCACCAGCACAGAGCTCCAACCATTTCCACCTCATGAACCTGCTTGCACTGTAAGGAGAGGAGGCAGCCTCAGCCAGAGCTGTGAGGGCACAGGGGTCTGTCATTGTGAGGTCAGAGCAAGAAAAGGACAAATGGTGGCTTTTCACAGCTCACTGGTTTTCTTCCCATTCTGTCACCAATACAGGAAGGCTGAGTGAAAAAATGAGAACATGAAGGGACTTGGAAGGGGTGGGAAGGAGGCAGTGAGGATAGGGGAATGTGGCTTTTTCCATCTCTCCTCCCGAAGAGGCAGCTTCTGCCTTGCTCCATTCTCCCCACTACTCCTCTTCCCCTTCTGTTTCTGTCTCTCTCTGCCTCTCTGCTCTTCTCCTCATTCCCCTTCCCTCCATAACCACTAAATAAATATCCAACCTCACTCTGCAAGGCGTGCCTTTCCATCTGTCTCAACAAGCTGAAATAAGAAAAGAAAAGAAAAACAAAGAAACTCAGGGAGTGGAGTGAGCAACTAGTTGATAAGAATTAGCGAAGGGAGAACAAAGTAGCCAGCAATGTAGGTAGAGAGGGATGCAGGAAGGTGTAGGAAGGCACTTAGCAATTCGAGGTCTTTTTAGTTTGGGATGAGTGAAGAGATGCTTCTCTTGCTGGGTCTCTGTCCAAATAGGAAAGTAGATTGGTTGCTTCTTGGCCTCGCTGAGCTAACAGGTTATCACCCCAACATCTGACTCTCAAGTCTTTATTGGTAAATAGAACTAAAGAGGCTTAGTTAAAACTTACGTTTGGTGACTGTGGCCAAGCTGGTACCAGTGGGACCAGAAATCCCACTAAGCCTTAGCCTGTGTGGTAAGGTGTTGACTGTCGGGTCCTGGGGAAAAATAGTAATTAAAATACAGGTAGATTCAGGTTAGGCCATGAAACTGACAGAAAAACAAGAAAAGACTCATAAAGGTGAGCTCTTGGCTTTTTTTATTGGTTTGTCAGGACGGGATTCCCTGTTTAAACAATCATGACTGTCCTGGAACTCGCTCTGTAGACCAGGCTGGCCTCAAAGTCACAGAGGTTCAGCTGCCTCTGCCTACCGATTTATGAGATTAAAGGCATGCACCACTAAAGCTAGGAAAGTTGAGGCAGGAGGACCAGCAGTTCAGGTCATCTTTGGCTACACAGTGGTCTTGAGGCCAGCCTGTGCTACAAGAGACCCTCTCTCACCAAATCAAAAAGCAAAAACAAACAGAAGAGCAAGGACTGCTTTTGTCTTGCACATGAATGAGGTTCCCAGTATTTCAAAAGTAACCTTGCCTGTGAGACACAGAGCATGGACACAAGTGTGTCCATGAGTGTGACATCAACACCTGAGGCGGAGGGCAGCGCTCAGCCTTTTTGTGTTCTTGAAGCTATGCTGCCTTCACCTCGCCTAAGTAGTCAACAGATTTACCCTTTAAAAGGACCTCACAGGACCTGCCAAGAACCAGCTATGGGGCATAAGCCAAAGAAACTGAATGGAAGTTAACGAGATTTCAAGCAGTATGTTCGTTCTCTCAATAGAACGTTAACACCCCTAAGGCATCGCATGTGCACACATTACACACTTAGTTACTGGCTAGCAGCTCTCTGTGAGGTCAAGGCCAGCCTGGTCTACAAACCAAATTCCATAACAGAAAGAGCCACACTGAGAGGATCCCTGTCTGGAAAAATAAAAGATGAGATGAAAGAGCTTTCCTCTAGCCCTGGCTTGTGATAATCAGATAAAGACAGTCCTTGTCAACAAAAGTCCCCTTGTTTCTTCCAAAAGGACAGGTATTTGGGGTGGGTCTCTGGAGTGCTGGGCAGAACATCCCATCACTAGGTATTTTTGTTCTAGAATGTGATCCTTGAGGTCTCTGGCAAACAGAACTGATCCTTTGCTTCCAAATGCTTTTTGCCCCCACCCCTGTGTCTGATAACACACGAGCTTTAGTACTGCAATCGCCCTCCCCCCTGATATAAAATGAAAACATCCCACAAAGAGCCAGTTTCAGGCACACAGAAGGACAGAAGATGATGGAGGGACCTGGTGTGCTATGTCCCACCAAGGAAACTTCCTCTCTTCCTCAAAGAACAGCTTCTTTTTATACTTTCACTTTTTCAGTTCTTGAATCCTTTTCAGCTGCCCTGTTCCATCACTAGCATCACAAAATGGTATCTACCTCTTACCTCTGGCCCCCTCCATCCCTGACTTTGAACTGCCAGTAAGACCCTAAGATAACCACTTTGGAGGAAGCTTTAAGCTAGAGCACAGGCAGACATCCATTGGTGCCCTTCCTTAGGACACCATCCAGTGTGCCTGTCAGTCCTCTGGACAGGAGTCCACATGACTTGTCGTGGACTCGGAAAGTACCTGACTGAGTTAATAAGTGAGAACACCAAGGGACTTGGAAAGGGTGGGCAGGAGGCAGTGAGATCAGGGGAATGTGGTCACAGCTTTCCATGCGTGTAGGTAAATGTCACTGTGTGAATACTCATGTTGTAGAGTCAATGTAAACAGATGTTTGAAAATGGTGAACAAAGGAATGAACCCAGAGAAAATATTAAAACTAAAGATTAAAATATAGTAAACATCTAACTGATGCAGATAATAAAAGTTGCCCCAAATTATACCCCAGACCGAGGAAGAAAGGAAGAAAGAAAGAAAGAAAAAAAAGAAAGAAAGAAACAAAGAAAGGGTTATTTTTAAACATGGAAACCCAACCTCTAAACCCCAAATCTGTGACCTTAGAATGAAACTCACTGTGTTCAGATTCAACAGTTCATGAATATCCACCAAGTGCGACCAGCTCACTTCTATCTAAATCACTGTTTCAACTGAAGATCAGCCTCTGAACTGTAAGGAGAGGAGGTAGCCTCAGCCAGAGCAGTTAGGCAACAGGGTTCTGTCATTGTGAGGTCAGAGCAAGAAATGGACCAATAACGGCTTGGCTTAGATCACCGGTTTTCTTCACATTCTGTCCCTAAGTACAGGAAGGCTGCCATGGTCAGTTGGAACGTAGGGGCCTGAGGAGGCTGGTTACACCCAGTTAGCATTCACTATATCTACCTTTTTTGTTCATTGTGTCTGTTCTTTTCATTCTTTTGTTCTTTGGGGGACCTGTCACCCAGCTCCCAATTAAATTATACACAGTAGCTTCTTACTTACAATGCCTAGCCTTAGCTTGGCTTGTTCCTTTCCAGTTTTTCTTATCTTTGAATTGTCCTGTCCACCTTTGACTCTGGCTCTAGGCTTTTTACATTTTTTTTAATCTCTATGTATCTTACTTTGATTCTTTCTCAGTGGCTGGGTAACTGGATAAGTTTCCCAAGCATCCTCCTCTCCTTGTTCTCTTGCTCTTTCTCTGTTCCTTTCTCTATGATTTCTCCTTCCATTTATACTCTCTGTGTGACTGACCAACCTATCCTTTCTCCTGCCTTATTTTTGGCCATTAAAATTTTCATTAGCTCACCAGGTGTTAGACAGGCACAGCATCACAGCTTCACAGAGTTCAACAAGTACAACCTAAACAGAAGTCACACACCTTAAAATAATATTCTACAACACCCCATGACCTACTGATGTGGGAGAGTCTTCTGTTTTGTGTTGATTTCATTGGTTAAATAAAGAGACTGCCTTGGCCCTTTAATAGGACAGAAAATTAGGTAGGCGGAGTAAACAGAACAGAATGCTGGGAGAAAGAAGCCGAGTGAGGAGTCGCCATGATTCTCCCACTCCAGACAGACACAGGTTAAGATCTTTCCTGGTAAGCCAGCTCGTGGTACTACACAGAATATTAGAAATGGGTTAGATCAATATGTAAGAGCTAGCCAATAAGAGGCTGGAACTAATGGGCCGGGCAGTGTTTAAAAGAATACAGTTTCCGTGTAATTATTTCGGGGCATAAGCTAGCCATGCAGGCGGCCGGGTGGCGGCGGGGACGCAGCCCTGCCGCTCCTATTACAACAACCTACCTTTTCCTTCTGGGTTTAATTACCAGGCTTTCCCCAACTTTGAAACATGGCCACATGCTAGGGATCAGAGTCCAAACACAGGATCCTTCCTTTGGGATTACACCTCCAAACCCTAATAGAAACCCTTTCCACTTTAATAATCACAGTATATGGAATCATGTGAATTATAACAGGCTCTGGATGTTGTCCATCACAGGGTATGGACACTGTATACTTGTCAGGAGCCATTTTCCCAAAGATGATATCAGGCACCATTGTCCTAAGAATAATTGTAGAAAGCCCCACTACCTTGAGAGCTGTTTGCTAATGGAACCTGCCTCACATCCCAAATATCTTGATAGCAGGGACCATTGTCCTAAGAATATTTGTAGAGAGCCCCCACATCCCAACTACCTTGAGAGCTGGTTATTAAGCGGAGTCACAAAAAGAATATTTCCACTTACCAGGTATGCTGAATAGTGAATTTTGCTACTTTGGCAAAGACACCCACCCCAACCCAGGTTCCTCATCCAGGGGCTATATAAGCCACTGCCATTACACTTATAACCGGAGGCTTTGACAAGAGAATTTTGCTTGGCGTCGTTTCTCTCTCTCTCCCCCATGTTCTTTCAGGTAGCACCTCTTCAGACCCTGGAATAACTGGACTTGTGGTGCGGGTACAGTGGCGCCCGAACAGGGACCTGAAGAACGGCCAACTGTTGGACGGAAGCGCAGTCCTGGGACGACAACAAGAAAGAAAAGAAGGTTCTGCCGGCTGCAGGACTCGGACAGATCTGCAGGACGAGGCAGGCGCAGGTTCACCATCACCCAATAGACATGGGACAGTCAATTTCAAAGGAAGAGAAATTCATACAAGAATTTAAATAGTCACTCAGAGAGAGAGGAGTAAGAGCTAAAAAGAAAGATTTAGTAGACTTCTTTTTATTTTATTGATAAAAAATGCCCTTGGTTGGTGTTGACAGGGCCAGAAATTCACCCCCAGACATGGGGCAGGCATTCGGTAAACAGGATGTGTTTGCTTGTGGACTCAAAAAGGAGTCCCTCGAGATGTGAGAAGTAAGGGTACAATCCACAGAACTACGTCTGCCAAGCAGGCTGGCTGCCAGGCCTAGAGAGCCTATGTCTTAAGCCCCTGCCATAGAGAGCCAAAGCTCCCAGGCTGGTTTGCTATAAAGGGAACTAGACTCAGAAAACTACAGCTTCAGGACAGTAAAGGAGGTTAAATATGCTTCTTATCCATTTTATAATTTTGCTTCTTGGTCAAAAGTCTTTAGTTTGTAGGCGTATAAATTTATATCCAAGGTAGATTAATTTCAGTACTGTGGTTCTTTAGGAACGTTTTCAAATCAAAGATTGTAATACATTCAGAGGATTTTAACATTGTTTAGGATATCCTGAGTTTTTATTTATTTCTTATAAAGTTGAGGATTGTTCTTTTGAGTTCTATGAGAAATTTTGCTATAATTTTAATGAACTTTTACATTAAATCTGTAGGTGAGTTCTTTGAAGAATGTTGCTATAATTTTAATGGACATTTACACTGAATCTGTAGATTGCTTTCAGTGAGATTGTCATTTTTGCTGTGTTTCTTCTACTTTCCCCAAAAAATAGGAGATCATTTTAGTTTCTAAAGTCTAAATTTCCTTTTCTTAAAAGAGTTGAAGTTCTTATCATACAAAATTTTCCATTTGTATGGTCCACTCTTGGGTGGGAGTCGAGTTGTCTCAGCTTGTGGTCCTTTCCTGCTGCCAGGTGTTGCTTCAGGGTGGACTGCTGAGACTCAGGCCTCTTACTAAATTTATCGAGGGCCAGAGTTATGCTCTAACAAGTGACAATGGTTAAAAATCAAAATCATTTCCCCCATCACAAGCAGAGATAACAGGACCCAAACTTCAGTCCTACTTGCTTAGAGTTACTCCAAGATATTTTGTCGTATTCATGGCTATTTAGAAGGACAATGTCTCATTTATCCTGGTGTAAAAGAGATAGATTTGGGTTATTTTCAGATTCTGGCTATGATAAAGTAATTCTACTGTAAGCATAGCTGAGTGTCAGGAGCCATGTCCCCCCAAATTATTATAGGAAGCACCGACGTGAGGAGTTTTGCAGAGAGCTCTACTTGTCAATTGTATTGAGAATAGTCTTATTGACAAAGCCTATCCCACACCCAAATTAACTGTTAATAGAGAGCTATCTGTTAGCGGAACCCGCCTCACATTCCAAACTATCTAGAGAACTAGGTGGGTCAACTTGTGACTTCCTGACCAAGGAATCATGACCTGACCGATCGTAACCTCTTGTCCTAGACCAGCGTGGACCACGTGGCAAGATCCTGTGCCCTAGCCCCCCAAGCTCTTCATCCAGGTGCTATATAAGCTGTAACCATGACTCTAATAAACGGAGGCTTCGACAAATATGCTTAGCCCCATTCCTCTTATCAGGCCATGTCTTTCAGGTGGTACCTCTCCGTGACCCTGGAATAACTGTCCAGCCAGGCGGGTTACAGACCCTAGACAGAGTAACCCATCAAGGCGGTCGACAGCTGAGCACATGTCCTTATTGTATGGTTGAACAACTTTTGTATTTAGGCCCAAAAGGGGTATTGCTGAGTTTTAAGGTAGATATTGGCCTATTAAAAATAAATAGCCATAATGAGGGCCCCCCAGTGCTGGGGAGACTCTCAGTCAGGTCTCGGGATGGCAGGACCCCCAGTGACTCACGGGAGACCATCCTTGCTGTGGTCACACTGGGCTTTGGTTGATGGGATGGTTGGGGGCCGCTACACTTGGGCCCAGTCTCGTGGCCCATGCAGGGGAGGAGTTTGACCCCGAGTGACTGGGAGAAGGAGTTTTTGAGGGAAGAAGCCGCGGCCCGGTAATCCAGAGAAGTCATAGAAAGTTCCAAAAATCCAGTGATGGTCACAAGGGGGCAACTCCCTGCCTCTCAGGACCACTCCCAGGGTCCTGATCAGCTAGTTCCTAGAACAGTATGGTGATGTTCACAAGGGGGAGACTCCCTGTTTCTCGGGATTGTTCTAGGGATTGCGGTCTGGCTTTGTCTTCAGCTAGTTCCTGAAACACAGTCGTTGAGCTGGCTAGTGCTGGATTTTTGATTCTTCTCTTCCTGCTGGGGGGGGGGGTCTGGATTTATCTAGGTCTTTCAATACTATGAATGATCCAAAAGTGGCTGTGCCAATTTGCACTTCCAGCAATGGAGTTTTTTCTTTACCCACATTTTCTTAAGTATAAACTGTTAGTAGTAATTTTTAACCTTGGTCATTTTTACAAGGATCAGATGAAATCTCAGAGTTTTGATTTGCATTTCTCTGATGGGTAAAGGATTTTATGTTTGAGCATTTTTTCAGTGTCTCTCAGTCATTTTTAAGTTCGTCTGTTGAGAGTTTTCAGTTTAGGTCTGTAACATATATTTTTATTGGATTAATTTTTGATAAGTAATTTCCTGAGTTCTTCATATGCTTTTGGAGTGGGTTTATGATAAGTAAAGATCTTTTCCCACTCTATAGTCTTGTTATACAGAAGTTTCTCAATTCAGGAGATCTAATTTATTATTTCTCTCGGTGTTTGTGCCACTGAGGCTGTGTTTGAGATGTGGCAAAGTGTACTTCTAATTTTTTCTCTGTGAGGTTCAATGTAACTTTTATGTGTTGAGGCCTTTGACTCATTTAAACTTGAATTTTATACACGGAGATGGATGTGGATCTATTTTTATTCTTCTACATGTTGATGTCTATTGAGGCCCAAATCATTAGTTAAAATGCTTCCTTTCCCCATTTTCCTATCTGCAGGCAGACTTACAACTGAAGAGGAGGATAGCTTATAAACTTTTAATTAGATATTCAATGGTTAAAGCCCTGGTTATATTATTTTTATGGTAGACCTTGAGCCACGAGGTAAAATTCTTACAAAAAACAATGAGCCTGTTTCCAGTAGAGTGCTTATAAAAGCTGCCTAACCGGTACTCAACAAGTACAGTATAAATCACAGGTAAAGTATACAATAATCAACAAGTACAGTATATTACAGCTATGGCAAGTGTGTGTATTAAATGTAAAACTTATTCTACAACTGTTTTATGAAAAGGCAAAATGCTTTTTATGGCTCAACCTTCCCAGTTTTGAGAGTTAAGATATTATACTCTTAATTTAGAACAGTAGCCTGTCTGGTACAAAAGGGCAGAGAAAAATCTGGAAGATGCTTTGAAAGAATATTGACTATGATCAATGTTTCTTATACTAAACAATAAATTCATTGATAATTTTAAGATGGATTCCTGGACAATTGTGCTTGCTCAATTAAAGGCCAGAACAATAATCTTTTCCCATATGATCATTGCTACAATTCACACAACTGTATTTTGCTAATGTTGTAGCTACAAATCCCTTAAAAGATTTTATACTAAATTTTACAAATGGCTCTTCCAATGGAAGAACTGCATATATGGTTAATAATAAAAAGAAATTATGGAGCGTACCAAGGCTCCTTGAAAGCAACATATATAAGTTGCAAACAGATCCTGATGCAAACAGGTCTGACATGATGACGCCAAGCTGACCTTTACTAAGGCAAGGTAAAAAAGCCTCTGCAATGAATTTTGAAAAGACCTGACCTATATATATATTTGGGGTCGAGGATATGCTTATGGCTTTTTTTTCACAGAAAGAAAATAAAAGCTGGCCCCGATGATGTCGTAGCTGCAAACACACCATAAAAGAGTTCCAGAAATGAGTTGGAAGGGATTTCTTGATCCAGTCCTTCCCTGCCTCAATGGAGAGGAGTGCCTGATAACAGGATCCACTACACCTCTCTACAGGGTGTCATTCTGCATCCAGAGAGTCCAAACAAAGCTTGAGATAATTGCCAAGATGTGCTTCAGGTAGCTGAATCCAGCTCCCCTCACCCAGGAACCCCACCTGCCCTGAAGCACAAATGCTGAGCTGCTTCCAAACCTGGGAGCAGACACAGATGCCCTGCTGAGATGACCTGACCATGGAGACTACAATTTTCTGCAGTTTAAATTCTGTTTGTTTTGGAGCTAAGATGCAGACTAAACATCTGACTGTTTTAATCTTTGAGACACAGAACTCATTTGGATTAAAATATTAACCCCTCTTCAAGTAGAAGGGGGAAGATTGGGGTTTTAACTGTTGCTCAGAGACTGGAACTGGTGGTGTTTAACAACAATGTCTGTCATTGTGCTCTTACTGGAATTGACCTAATGATATTTGGTGTTTTTTTATTTTATTTTATTTATTGATTGATTGATTTCTTAAAGATTTCTGCCTCTTCCCTGCCACCGCCTCCCATTTCTTTCCCCCTCCCCGGATCAAGTCTCCCTCCCTCATCACCCCAAAGAGCAATCAGGGTTCCCTGTCCTGTCAGAAGTCAAGGACCACCGACCTCCATCCAGGTCTAGTAAGGTGAGCATCCAAACTGCCTAATCTCCCACAAAGCCAGTACGTGTAGTGGGATCAAAAACCCATTGCCATTGTTCTTGAGTGCTCAGTAGTCCTCATTATCCACTATGTTCCGCGAGTCCGGTTTTATCCCATGCTTATTCAGACTCAGGCCACCTGGCCTTGGTGAGTTCCTGATAGAACATCCCCATTGTCTCAGTGTGTGGGTGCACCCCTCACAGTCCTGAGTTCCTTGCTCGTACTCTCTCTCCTTCTGCTCCTGATTTGGACCTTGAGATTTCATTCTGGTGCTCCAATGTGGGTCTCTGTCTCCTTTCATCACCTGATGAAGGTTAATATTCAGGAGGATGCTTATATGTTTTTCTTTGGGTTCACCTTCTTATTTAGTATTTCTAGGATCACGAATTATAGGCTCAATGTCCTTTATTTATGGCTAGAAACCAAATATGAGTGAGTACGTCCCATGTTCCTCTTTTTGGGTTTGGCTTACCTCACTCAGGATAGTGTTTTCTATTTCCATCCATTTGTATGCAAAATTCAAGAAGTCATTGTTTTTTACTGCTGAGTAGTACTCTAATATGTATATATTCCATACTTTCTTCATCCATTCTTCCATTGAAGGGCATCTAGGTTGTTTCCAGTTTCTGACTATTACAAACAATGCTGCTATGAACATAGTTGAGCATATACTCTTGTTGTATGATAGGGCATCTCTTGGGTATATTCCCAAGAGTGGTATTGCTGGGTCCAGGGGTAGCTTAATCCCGAATTTCCTGAGAAACCCCCATACTGCTTTCCAAAGTGGTTGTACATGTTTGCATTCCCACCAGCAATGGAAGAGTGTACGCCTTTCTCCACAACCTCTCCAGCAGAGGCTATCATTGGTGTTTTTTATTTTAGCCATTCTGACAGGTGTAAGATGGTATCTTAATGTTGTCTTGATTTGCATTTCCCTGATCGCTAAGGAAGTTGAGCATGATCTTAAGTGTCTTTTGGCCATTTGAACTTCTTCTGTTGAGAATTCTCTGTTCAGCTCAGTGCCCCATTTTATAATTGGATTGATTAGCCTTTTACGGTCTAGTTTCTTGAGTTCTTTATATATTTTGGAGATCAGACCTTTGTCAGTTGCGGGGTTGGTGAAGATCTTCTCCCAGTCAGTGGGTTGCCTTTCTGTCTTAGTGACAGTGTCCTTTGCTTTACAGAAGCTTCTCAGTCTCAGGAGGTCCCATTTATTCAATGATGCCCTTAGTGTCTGTGCTGCTGGGGTTATATGTAGGAAATGGTCTCCTGTGCCCATGTGTTGTAGAGTACTTCCCACTTTCTCTTCTATCAGGTTCAGTGTGTTCGGACTGATATTGAGGTCTTTAATCCATTTGAACTTGAGTTTCATGCATGGTGATAGATATGGATCTATTTTCATTCTTCCACAGATTGACATCCAGTTTTGCCAGCACAATTTGTTGAAGATGCTCTCTTTTTTCCATTGTATACTTTTAGCTCCTTTATTGAAAATCAGGTGTTCATAGGTTTGTGGGCTAAAGTCAGGGTCTTCTATCAATTCCACTGGTTGACTTCTCTGTTTTTATGCCAATACCAAGCTGTTTTCAATACTGTAGCTCTGTAATAGAGTTTGAAGTCAGGGATGGTAATGCCTCCAGAAGATCCTTTATTGTATAAGATTGTTTTGGCTATCCTGGGTTTTTTGTTTTTCCATATAAAGTTGATTATTGTCTTCTCCAGATCTGTGAAGAATTTTGATGGGATTTTGATGGGGATTGCATTGAATCTATAGATTGCTTTTCGTAGAATTGCCATTTTTATTATGTTGATCCTCCCAATCCAAGAGCAAGGGAGATCCTTCCATTTTCTGGTATCCTCTTCAATTTCTTTCTTCAAAGACTTAAAGTTCTTGTCAAATAGATCCTTCACTTCCTTGGTCAGAGTTACCCCAAGATATTTTATGCTATTTGTGGCTATCGTGAAAGGTGATGCTTCTCTGATTTCCCTCTCTGCTTCCTTATCCTTAGTGTATAGGAAGGCAACTGATTTTTTGGAGTTGATCTTGTATCCTGCCACATTACCAAAGGTGTTTATCAGCTGTAGGAATTCTTTGGTAGAGTTTTTGGGGTCACTTATGTGTACTATCATATCATCTGCAAATAACAAAAGCTTAACTTCTTCCTTTCCAATACGAATCCACTTGATCCCCTTATATTGTCTTATTGCTATTGCTAGAACTTCAAGCACTATATTGAAGAGGTATGGAGAGAGTGGACAGCCTTGTCATGTTCCTGATTTTAGTGGGATGGCTTTGAGTTTTTCTCCGTTTAATTTAATGTTAGCTATCGGCTTGCTGTAAATAGCTTTTATTATATTTAGGTATGACCCTTGTATCCCTAATCTCTCCAAGACCTTTATCATAAAGGGGTGTTGAATTTTGTCGAATGCTTTTTCAGCATCTAATGAAATGATCATATGGTTTTTTTCTTTCAGTTTATTTATATGATGGATTACATTGATAGATTTGCGTATGTTGAACCAGCCCTGCATCTCTGGGATGAAGTCTACTTGATCATAATGGATAATTTTTCTAATATGTTTTTGGTTTTGGTTTGCCAGTATTTTATTGAGAATTTTTGCATCGATGTTCATGAGTGATATAGGCCTGTAATTCTCTTTCTTGGTTGGGTCTTTGTGTGGTTTTGGTATTAGGGTAACTGTAGCTTCATAAAAGGAGTTTGGCAATGACTCTTCTGTTTCTATATTGTGGAATATATTAAGGAGTATAGGTATTAGCTCTTCTTGGAAGTTCTGGTAGAATTCTGCATTGAAACCATCTGGTCCTGGGCTTTTTTTTTTTATTGAAAAAAAATTTTCTGCCTCCTCCCCACCTCCCATTTCCCTCCCCCTCCTCCCACCCTCTCCCCCTCCCCCCACTCCTCTTCTCCTCCCTCTCCAGACCCAAGAGCAGTCAGGGTTCCCTGCCCTGTGGAAAGTCCAAGGTCCTCCCCACTCCATCCAGGTCTAGAAAGGTGAACATCCAAACTGTCTAGGCTCCCATAAAGCCAGAACATGAAGTAGGATCAAAACCCCATGCCATTGTCCTTGGCCTCTCATCAGCTCTCATTGTCCGCCGTGTTCAGAGAGTCCGGTTTTATCCCATGCTTTTTCAGTCACAGTCCAGCTGGCCTTGGTGAGCTCTCAATAGATCAGACCCACTGTCTCAGTGGGTGGGTGCACCCCTCGTGGTCCTGCCTTCCTTGCTCATGTTCTCCCTCTTTCTGTTCCTCATTAGGACCTTGGGAGCTCAGTCCGGTGCTCCAGTGTGGGCCTCTGTCTCTATCTCCATCCATCACTAGATGAAGGTTCTATGGTGATATGCACGATATTCATCAGTATGGCTATAGGATAGGGTCATTTCAGGTTCCCTATCCTCAGCTGCCCAAGGAAATAATTTGGGACATTGCCCTGGCACCAGTTAGCCACTCCAGGTTCAAGTCTCTTGCCAACCCTTAGGTGGCTCCCTTAACTAAGATATGTGCTTCCCTGCTCACCTATCCAACCTTCCTTTATCTCCAATCATCCCATTTCCCCAAGTTCCCCACATCCTCTCCTTCACACTTTTCTCTCCCCATCTCCCCTTACCCCCATCCCACCCCACCCCCAAGATTCCAATTTTTTGCCCGGCAATCTTGTCTACTTCCCATAGCCAGGAGGATAACTATATGTTTTTCCTTGGGCTCACCCTCTTATTTAGGTTCTTTAGGATCACAAATTATAGACTCAGTGGCCCCTATCCACGGCTAGAAACCAATTATGAGTGAGTACATCCCATGATCTTCTTTTTGGGTCTGGGTTACCTCACTCAGGATAGTATTTTCTATTTCCATCCATTTGCATGCAAAATTCGAGAAGTCATTGTTTTTTACCGCAGAGTAGTACTCTAATGTATATATATCCCACACTTTCTTCATCCATTCTTCCATTGAAGGACATCTAGGTTGCTTCCAGGTTCTGCCTATTACAAATAATGCTGCTATGAACATAGTTGAACAAATGCTTTTGTCATATGATAGGGCATCTCTTGGGTATATTCCCAAGAGTGGTATTGCTGGGTCCAGGGGTAGGTTGATCCCAAATTTCCTGAGAAACCACCACACTGATTTCCAAAGTGGTTGCACAAGTTTGCATTCCCACCAGCAATGGATGAGAGTACTCCTTTCTCCACAACCTCTCCAGCAAAGGCTATCCTTGGTGTTTTTTATTTTAGCCATTCTGACAGGTGTAAGATGATATCTCAAAGTTGTTTTGATTTGCATTTCTCTGACCGCTAAGGAAGTTGAGCATGACCTTAAGTGTCTTTTGGCCATTTGAACTTCTTCTGTTGAGAATTCTCTGTTTAAATCAGTCCTGGGCTTTTTTTGGAGGGGAGATTTTTGATAACAGTTTCTAATTCTTCGCAACTAACAGGTCTATTTAGGTCGTTCACCTGGTCTTGGTTTAGCTTTGGTATATGGTACTTATCTAAAAAAATGTCCATTTCTTTTGCATTTTCCAGTTTTGTGGCATACAGGCTTTTGTAGTAAGATCTAATGATTCTCTGAATTTCCTCTGTGTCTGTGGTTATGTCCCCCTTTTCATTTCTGATCTAATTTATTTGAGTGTTCTCTCTCTGTTGTTTAATTAGTTTGAATAGGGGTTTGTCGATCTTGTTGATTTTCTCCAAGAACCAACTTTTTGTTTCATTGATTCTTTGGACTGTTTTCTGTGTTTCTATTTTGTTGATTTCTGCCCTCAGTTTGATTATTTCCAGTCTTCTACTCCTCCTGGGCGCGTCTGCTTCTTTTTTTCCTAGGGCTCTCAGGTGTGCTGTTAAGTCCCCAATGTATGCTTTCTCCATTTTCTTTAAGTGGGCACTTAGTGCTATGAACTTTCCTCTTAGCACTGCTTTCATCGTGTCTCATAGGTTTGAGTATGTTGTCTCTTTGTTTTCATTAAAATCATGGAAGACTTTAATTTCTTTCTTAATTTCTTCCTTGACCCAGGTGTGGTTCAGTAGTTGACTGTTCAGTTTCCATGAGTTTGTCAGCTTTCTGGGGGCAGCATTGTTGTTGCCTTCTAACTTTAATCCATGGTGATCTGATAAGACACAGGTGGACACTGATATTTTTTTGTATCTGTGGAGGTTTCCTTTGTTTCCGAGTATGTGGTCAATTTTCGAGAAGGTTCCATGAGCTGCAGAGAAGAAGGTGTATTCTTTCCTATTTGGGTGGAGTGTTCTATAGATGTCTGTTAAGTCCATTTGCTTCATGACCTCCAACAATTCTCTTAATTCTCTATTAGGTTTCTGTCTGATTGACCTGTCCATTGGTGAGAGAGGTGTGTTGAAGTCTCCTACTACTAGTGTGTGTGGTCTGATGTCTGCCTTGAGTTTTAGTAATATTTCTTTTTCATAAGTGGGTGCTTTTATATTAGGGGTGTAGATAATCAGGATTGAGACTTCAAACTGTTGAATTGTTCCTGTTATGAATATAAAGTATTCATCTCGATCTCTTCTGATTAATTTTAGTTTGAAGTTAGTTTTGTTAGAAATTAATATGGCCACACCTGCTTTTTTCTTAGGACCATTTGCTTGAAAAACCTTTTCCCAACCCTTTACTCTGAGTAGATGCCTGTCTTTATGGTTGAGATGTGTTTCTTGCAAACAGCAGAATGTTGGATCCTGTTTTCATATCCAATCTCTTAGCCTGTGCCTTTTTATAGGTGAATTGAGACCATTAATATTAAGTGATATTAACGACCAGTGGTTGTTTACTCCGGTTATTCCTATTGCTTTTGGTAGTAGAGTTTGTGTGTCTCCCTTCTTTGAGTTGTGCTGTTGAAGGGTCGCTAGATGCCTGAGTTATTGTAGGCAGTGTTGGCAATGTTGAATTCGTTGGGTTGTGATTTTCCTTCTATTACTTTCTGTAGGGCTGGATTTGTGGCTACGTATTGTTTAAATTTGTTCTTATCCTGGAGTGTCTTGTTTTCTCCATTGATAATGAACGATAGCTTGGCTGGGTATAGTAGTTTGGGTTTGCATCCATGGTCTCTTAGTTGCTGCAGTACCTCTATCCAGGACCTTCTGGCTCTCATGGTTTCCATAGAGAAGTCAGGTGTAAGTCTGATCGGTTTACCTTTATAGGTTACTTGGCCTTTTTCCTTTGCAGCTCTTAATATTCTTTCTTTAATCTGTATATTTTGTGTTTTGATTATTATATGGCTAGGGAATGGTTTTTTTTGATCCAGTCTATTTGGTGTTCTGTATGCTTCTTGGATATTCAAAGGAATATCTTTCTTTATGTTGGGAAAGTTTTCTTCCATAATTTTGTTAAAAATATTTTCTGGGCCTTTGGGCTGTGACTCTTCTCCTTCTTCTATCCCCATTATTCTTATGTTTGGTCTTTTTATTGTGTCCCATATCTCCTGAATGTTTTGTGATGAGAATTTGTTGGTTTTGCTGTTTTCTTTGATCAGTGCATTTATTTTCTCTATGGTGTCTTCAGAATCTGAGATTCTTTCTTCTATCTCTTGTATTCTATTGATTATGCTTGTTTCTGTAGTCTCTGCTCGTTGACCTAGATTTTCCATATCCAGCTGGTCCTCAGTTTGTGTTTTCTTCCTTGCTTCCATTTCAGTTTTCAATTCTTGAACTGCTTCTATTACCTGTTTGATCGTTTTTTCTTGGTTTCCCAGGGTATCATTTACGTATTTGCTCATTTCTTCAAACTTTTTATTATACTTTTCATCCATTTCTATGAGGACGTTTTTTACATGTTGTTTAAGGGACTCTATTGCTTTCATAAAGTCTATTTTTTCCTCTTCTTCTGTGTTAGGGTGTTCAAGTGCTTGTGTTGTAAGATCATTGAGTTCTGGTGTTTTCATGTTGTTTTTCAGATTGTTGGGTGAATTCTTGCTTTGGCATCTGCCCATCTCCTCCTATCGATGCTATCTAATGGGTTTGATTTAATTGTAGTGGGGCGATCTGCTCTCAGCGTGGGCTTCACTATTTCATGCTTGGACTATCCCACCCCCGCCGGGTCTGCTTGCTGGTGTCCCCTCCCCCCCTCCCCCCCGCGCTGTTGTCTCCACTGCCTGTGCCTGCCTGCACGCCGGTGTCTCTGCCGCCTGTGCCTGCCTGCGCCTATCTGCGCGCCGGTGTCTCTGCCGCCTGGGCCTGCCTGTGCCTGCCTGCACGCCGGTGTCTCCGCCGCCCGTCACCTAATATTTGTAACTGCTTATAGATGTTGGGAAATGTTTGACACACACTGTAAAAAGTTTGGGTTTAATGCATATGTTAAGAATTTTAGATTTTGATCCCTTTACACTGCCCTAATTTTTGGCAGGCAGCACTCGTAATTTTATGTTGGAGTAGGTACTTAGGAAGGAGTATATACCATAGGCCAGACTAAAAGGTGTATACTGGGTTTGGAAAGTGCCTTTCTTCTGGTCCGAAGATCAAGTCATTGGTGTCCAAATTATACCTTTACTCAACCTATACGAGATACCTTTTATTTGAGGAGCTCCTCACAGTTTTTCATTAATGATACATACAGAGGCCAACGGGAATATTGTGGAGCCCTCCCCTGAACATCACATCATACAGAGGCTGTACAGGCTGGCTCAACATGGCATGATGTCAGGTGAACGAGGATTGCCCTCCACATAGCCTAAGACAGGGACCCTGCGGTCAAAGACCTGCTTATTTGAGGAGCTCCAAGGAACTAATGCTACCCATGAGACACCCCTCTGTACCCAGGAGAGGAAAAAATGCTCCACCACTCGAGAGGAGGGTCTCTCCTTGTCCCAGTCCTTTAGGTCTGATGACGTGGTTAGACTCTGACCTGGTGCCCTCCACTTAATAGCTGCCTGCATAATACAAGAAAGGGGGATTTGTGAGGAGCCATTTTCCCAAAGATGATAGCAGGGACCATTGTCCTAAGAATGTTTGCAGAAAGCCCCACTACCTTGAGAGCTGTTTGCCAACGGAACCTGCTCCATATCCCAACTACCTTGAGAGCTGTTTGTTAAGCGGACCCACAATAAGAATGTTTCTGCTTACCAGATGTGTGCTGACTAGTGACCTTTGTTTCCCCAGAAAAGCCCCCACACGAACCCAGGTTCCTCATCCAGTGGCTATATAATCCGCTGCCATTACACTAATAAACGGAGACTTTGACAAGAGAATGTTGCTTGGCCTCATTCCTCTCTCTCGCCCATGTTCTTTCAGGTAGCGCCTCGTCAGACCCTGGAATAACTGGACCTGCTGGGCGGGTACATGTACTTGCTTTCTCTTCCTGTGAAGAAACATCATGGCCAAAAACAACTTGAGGAAGGAAGGTTTACTTCCCTTTCACTTTCCTATCAGAAGCTACCATGAGTAGAAGTCAGGGCAGGAAGTCAAGACCAGAACCTCGAGGCAGGAACCAAAGCAGATACCATGTAGTAAAGCCACTTACTGACTTGCTCTCCTTGACTCTCTAAGCCAGCTTATTTTATATATACAGCCATGACCTCCAGCCCAGGGACATCAGTCACTGATTGAAATTCCCCATAGACTTACCTATTACATAGTTAAGTTCCTTCTTCCTCAGATTACTCCAGCGTGTGTCAAATTGACAAAATCCAACTGGCACACACTGACACCCATCTATTAATGGGTGGGGAGCATGGTCCACTTCTCACAGACCCTAACATGCTGTCATGACTTTCGGCTCATGGAGCCCATCACATCCATCCTCAAAGCAGTTCCTTTTTTAGTAGACTCAGATTGATCAGAGTAACATGGTAGCCTCTGACTGACTCTGGGATGCTGTGGCAATGCTCTGTTTCCCAGGACACATCAGGGCAAGTGACTAACTTCTATCTACGGGCTGAGAGGAATAGACTTTGTCACATTTTCTCCATAAACTCTTCATCCAATTCCCCACCAGACAGAAAACTAGGACCCCCAGTGGGCAGTGGGTTGATATGTTCAAAGTGAACGAAGGAATGAACCCAGAGAAAATATTAAAACTAAAGATTAAAATAGAGTAAACATCTAATTGATGCAGATAATAAAAATTGCCACAAATTACACCCCAGACGAGGAAGAAAGAAAGGAAGAAAGGGTTATTTTCAATCCTGTAAACCCAAACCTCTAAACCCCAAATCTGTGACCTTAGACGGAAACTCACTGTGTTCAGATTCAACAGTTCATGAATATCCACCAAGTGCGACCAGCTCACTTCTATCTAAATCACTGTTTCAACTGAAGATCAGCCTCTGAACTGTAAGGAGAGGAGGCAGCCTCAGCAAGAGCAGTTAGGCAACAGGGTTCTGTCATTGTGAGGTCAGAGCAAGAAATGGACCAATGACAGCTTGGCTTAGATCACTGGTTTTCTTCACATTCTGTCCCTAAGTACAGGAAGGCTGCCCTGGTCAGTTGGAACGTAGGGGCCTGAGGAGGCTGGTTACACCCAGTTAGCATTCACTATATCTACCTTTTTTGTTCATTGTGTCTGTCTGTTCTTTTCATTCTTTTGTTCTTTGGGGGACCTGTCACCCAGCTCCCAATTAAATTATACACAGTAGCTTCTTACTTACAAGGCCTAGCCTTAGGTTGGCTTGTTCCTTTCCGGTTTTTCTTATCTTTGAATTATCCTGTCTACCTTTGACTTTGGCTCTAGGCTTTGTACATTTTTTTTAATCTCTATGTATCTTACTTTGATTCTTTCTCAGTGGCTGGATAACTGGATCGCTTCCCCTAGCATCCTCCTCTCCTTGTTCTCTTGCTCTTTCTCTGTTCCTTTCTCTATGATTTCTCCTTCCATTTATACTCTCTGTGTGACTGACCAACCTATCCTTTCTCCTGCCTTGTGTTTGGCCATTAAAATTTTCATTAGCCCACCAGGTGTTAGACAGGCACAGCATCACAGCTTCACAGAGTTCAACAAGTACAACCTAAACAGAAGTCACACACCTTAAAATAATATTCTACAACACCCCATGACCTACCTTTTCCTTCAGAGTTTATTTACCTGGTTTTCCCCAACTTTGAAACATGGCCACATGCTAGGGATCAGAGTCCAAACACAGGACCCTTCCTTTGGGATTACACATCCAAACCCTAATAGAAACCCTTTCCACTTTAATAATCACAGTAGGTGGAATCATGTGAATTATAATAGGCTCTGGATGTTGTCCTTCACCGGGTATGGACACTGTATACTTGTCAGGAGCCATTTTCCCAAAGATGATATCAGGGACCATTGTCCTAAGAATATTTGTAGAAAGCCCCACTACCTTGAGAGCTGTTTGCTAACAGAACCTACCTCACATCCCAAATATCTTGATAGCAGGGACAATTGTCCTAAGAATACATGTAGAGAGCCGCCACATCCCAACTACCTTGAGAGCTGGTTATTAAGCGGAGTCACAAAAAGAATATTTCCACTTACCAGGTGTGCTGAATAGTGAATTTTGCTACTTCGGCAAAGACCCCCACCCCAACCCAGGTTCTTCATCCAGGGGCTATATAATCCACTGCCATTACTCTAATAAACGGAGGCTTTGACAAGAGAATTTTGCTTGGCCTCGTTCCTCTCTCTCTCCCCCATGTTCTTCCAGGTAGCATCTCTTCAGACCCTGGAATAACTGGACCTGTGGCGCGGGTACAGTGGTGCCCGAACAGGGACCTGAAGAACGGCCGACTGTTGGACGGAAGCGCAGTCCTTGGACGACAACAAGAAAGAAAAGAAGGTTCTGCCGGCTGTAGGACTTGGACAGATCTGCAGGACGAGGCAGGCGCAGGTTCACTGTCGCCCAATAGACATGGGACAGTCAATTTCAAAGGAAGAGAAATTCATACAAGAATTTAAATAGTCACTCAGAGAGAGAGGAGTAAGAGCTAAAAAGAAAGATTTAGTCGACTTTTTATTTTATTGATAAAAAATGCCCTTGGTTGGTGTTGACAGGGCCAGAAATTCACCCCCAGACATGGGGCAGGCATTCGGTAAACAGGATGTGTTTGCTTGTGGACTCAAAAAGGAGTCCCTCGAGATGTGAGAAGTAAGGGTACAATCCACACAACTACATCTGCCAAGCAGGCTGGTTGCCAGGCCTAGAGAGCCTATGTCTTAAGCCCCTGCCATAGAGAGCAAAAGCTGCCAGGCTGGTTTGCTATAAAGGGAACTAGACTCAGAAAACTACAGCTTCAGGACAGTAAAAGGAGGTTAAATATGCTTCTTATCCATTTTATAATTTTGATTCTTGGTCAAAAGTCTTTAGTTTGTAGGCGTATAAATTTATATCCAAGGTAGATTAATTTCAGTACTGTGGTTCTTTAGGAACGTTTTCAAATCAAAGATTGTAATACATTCAGAGGATTTTAACATTGTTTAGGATATCCTGAGTTTTTATTTATTTCTTATAAAGTTGAGGATTGTTCTTTTGAGTTCTATGAGAAATTTTGCTATAATTTTAATGAACTTTTACATTAAATCTGTAGGTGAGTTTTGTGAGGAATGTTGCTATAATTTTAATGGACATTTACACTGAATCTGTAGATTGCTTTCAGTGAGATTGTCATTTTTGCTGTGTTTCTTCTACTTTCCCCAAAAAATAGGAGATCTTTTTAGTTTCTAAAGTCTAAATTTATTTTTCTTGAAAGAGCTGAAGTTCTTATCATACAAAATTTTCCATTTGTATGGTCCGCTCTTGGGTGGGAGTCGAGTTTCTCAGCTTGTGGTCCTTTCCTGCTGCCAGGTGTTGCTTCAGGGTGGACTGCTGAGACTCAGGCCTCTTACTAAATTTATCGAGGGCCAGAGTTATGCTCTAACAAGTGACAATGGTTAAAAATAAAAAACATTTCCCCCTTCACAAGCAGAGATAACAGGACCCAAGCTTCACTCCTACTTGCTTAGAGTTACTCCAAGATATTTTGTCGTATTCATGGCTATTTAGAAGGACGAAGTCTCATTTATCCTGGTGTGAAAGAGATACATTTGTGTTGTTTTCAGATTCTGGCTATGATAAAGTAATTCTACTGTAAGCATAGCTGAGTGTCAGGAGCCATGTCCCCCCAAATTATTATAGGAAGCACCGACGTGAGGAGTTTTGCAGAGAGCTCTACTTCTCAATTGTATTGAGAATAGTCTTATTGACAAAGCCTATCCCACACCCAAATTAACTGTTAATAGAGAGCTATTTGTTAGCAGAACCCACCTCACATTCCAAACTATCTAGAGAAGTAGGTGGGTCAACTTGTGACTTCCTGACCAAGGAATCGTGACCTGACAGATCGTAACCGCTTGGCCTATGTGACTGGCGTGGACCACGTGGCAAGATCCTGTGCCCTAGCCCCCCAAGCTCCTCATCCAGGGGCTATATAAGCTGTAACCATGACTCTAATAAACGGAGGCTTCGACAAATATGCTTAGCCCCATTCCTCTTATCAGGCCATGTCTTTCAGGTGGTACCTCTCCGTGACCCTGGAATAACTCACCAGCCAGGCGGGTTACAGACCCTAGACAGAGTAACCCGTCAAGGCGGTCGACAGCTGAGCACATGTCCTTATGGTATGGTTGAACAACTTTTGTATTTAGGCCCAAAAGGATTATTGCTGCGTTTTAAAGTAGATATTGGCCTATTAAAAATAAATAGCCATAATGAGGGCCTCCCAGTGCTGGGGAGACTCTCAGTCAGGTCTCGGGATGGCAGGACCCCCAATGACTCATGGGAGACCGTCCTTGCTGTGGTCACACTGGGCTTTGGTTGATGGGATGGGATGGGGGCCGGTACACTGGGGCCCAGTCTCATGGCCCACGCAGGGGAGGAGTTCGACCCCGAGTGACCGGGAGAAGGAGTTTTTGAGGGAAGAAGCCGTGGCCCAGTAATTTAGAGAATTCATGGAAAGTTCCAAAAATCCAGTGATGGTCACAAGGGGGCAACTCCCTGCCTCTCAGGACCACTCCCAGGGTCCTGATCAGCTAGTTCCTAGAACAGTATGGTGATGGTCGCAAGGGGGAGATTCCCTGTTTCTTGGGATTGTTGTAGGGATTGCGGTCTGGCTTTGTCTTCAGCTAGTTCCTGAAACACAGTCGCTGAGCTGGCTGGTGCTGGATTTTTGATTCTTCTCTTCCTGCTGAGGCGGGGGTCTGGATTTATCTAGGTCTTTCAATACTATGTATGATCCAAAAGTGGCTGTGCCAATTTGCACTTCCAGCAATGGAGTTTTTTCTTTACCCACATTTTCTTAAGTATAAACTGTTAGTAGTAATTTTTAACCTTGGTCATTTTTACAAGGATCAGATGAAATCTCAGAGTTTTGATTTGCATTTCTCTGATGGGTAAAGGATTTTATGTTTGAGCATTATTTCAGTGTCTCTCAGTCATTTTTAAGTTCGTCTGTTGAGAGTTTTCAGTTTAGGTCTGAAACATACATTTTTATTGGATTAATTTTTGATAAGTAATTTCCTGAGTTCTTCATATGCTTTTGGAGTGGGTTTATGATAAGTAAAGATCTTTTCCCACTCTATAGTCTTGTTATACAGAAGTTTCTCAATTCAGGAGATCTAATTTATTATTTCTCTCGGTGTTTGTGCCACTGAGGCTGTGTTTGAGATGTGGCAAAGTGTACTTCTAATTTTTTCTCTGTGAGGTTCAATGTAACTTTTATATGTTGAGGCCGTTGACTCATTTAAACTTGAATTTTATACACGGAGATGGATGTGGATCTATTTTTATTCTTCTACATGTTGATGTCTATTGAGGCCCAAATCATTAGTTAAAATGCTTCCATTTCCCATTTTCCTATCTGCAGTCAGACTTACAACTGAAGAGGAGGATAGCTTATAAACTTTTAATTAGATATTCAATGGTTAAAGCCCTGGTTATATTATTTTTATGGTAGACCTTGAGCCACTAGGTAAAATTCTTACAAAAAACAATGAGCCTGTTTCCAGTAGAGAGCTTATAAATGCTGCCTAACAGGTACTCAACAAGTACAGTATAAATCACAGGTAAAGTATACAATAATCAACAAGTACAGTATATTACACCTATGGCAAGTGTGTGTAGTAAATGTAAAACTTATTCTACAACAATTTTAAGAAAAGGCAAAATGCTTTTTATGGCTCAACCTTCCGAGTTTTGCCAGTTAAGATATTAAACTCTTAATTTAGAACAGTAGCCTGTCTGGCACAAAAGGGCAGAGAAAAATCTGGTAGATGCTTTGAAAGAATATTGACTATGATCAATGTTTCTTATACTAAACAATAAATTCCTTGAAAATTATAAGATGGATTCCTGGACAATTTTGCTTGCTCAATTAAAGGCCAGAACAATAATCTTTTCCCAGATGATCATTGCTACAATTCACACAACTGTATTTTGCTAATGTTGTAGCTACAAATCCCTTAAAAGATTTTATACTAAATTTTACAAATGGCTCTTCCAATGGAAGAACTGCATATATGGTTAATAATAAAAAGAAATTATGGAGCGTACCAAGGCTCCTTGAAAGCAACATATATAAGTTGCAAACAGATCCTGATGCAAACAGTTCTGACATGATGACACCAAGCTGACCTTTACTAAGGCAAGGTAAAAAAGCCTCTGCAATGAATTTCGAAAAGACCTGACCTATATATATTTGGGGTCGAGGATATGTTTATGGCTTTTTTTCACAGAAAGAAAATAAAAGCTGGCCCCGATGATGTCGTAGCTGCAAACACACCATAAAGGTGTTCCAGATATGAGTTGGAAGGGAATCCTTGATCCAGTCCTTCCCTGCCCCCATGGAGAGGAGTGCCTGATAACAGGATCCACTACACCTCTCTACAGGGTGTCATTCTGCATCCAGAGAGTCCAAACAAAGCTTGAGATAATTGCCAAGATGTGCTTCAGGTAGCTGAATCCAGCTCCCCTCACCCAGGAACCCCACCTGCCCTGAAGCACAAATGCTGAGCTGCTTCCAAACCTGGGAGCAGACACAGATGCCCTGCTGAGATGACCTGACCATGGAGACTACAATTTTCTGCAGTTTAAATTCTGTTTTTTTTGGAGCTAAGATGCAGACTAAACATCTGACTGTTTTAATCTTTGGGACACAGAACTCATTTTGATTAAAATATTAACCCCTCTTCAAGTAGAAGGGGGAAGATTGGGGTTTTAACTGTTGCTCAGAGACTGGAACTGGTGGTGTTTAACAACAATGTCTGTCATTGTGCTCCTACTGGAATTGACCTAATGATATTTGTAACTGCTTATAGATGTTGGGAAATGTTTGACACACACTGTAAAAAGTTTGGGTTTAATGCATATGTTAAGAATTTTAGATTTTGATCCCTTTACACTGCCCTAATTTTTGGCAGGCAGCACTCGTAATTTTATGTTGGAGTAGGTACTTAGGAAGGAGTATATACCATAGGCCAGACTAAAAGGTGTGTATTGGGTTTGGAAGGTGCCCTTTCTTCTGGTCCGGAGATCGAGTCATTGATGTCCAAATTATACCTTTACTCAATCTATATGAGATATCTCGCAGTCTGTTCATTAATGATTCATGCAGAGGCCCAACGATGGGATTATTGTGGAGCCCTCCCCTGAACAGCACATTATACAGAGGCCATACAGGCCGGCTCAACATGGCATGATGTCAGGTGAACGAGGATTGCCCTCCACATAGCCTAAGACAGGGACCCTGTGGTCAAAGACCTGCTTATTTGAGGAGCTCCAAGGAACTAATGCTACCCATGAGACACCCCTCTGTACCCAGGAGAGGAAAAAATGCTCCACCACTCGAGAGGAGGGTCTCTCCTTGTCCCAGTCCTTTAGGTCTGATGACGTGGTTAGACTCTGACCTGGTGCCCTCCCCTTAATAGCTGCCTGCCTTATACAAGGAAGAGGGATTTCTCAGGATCCATTTTTCCAAAGATGATAGCAGGTACCATTGTCCTAACAATGTTTGCAGAAAGCCACACCACCTTGAGAGCTGTTTGCTAATGGAACCTGCCTCACATCCCAGCTATCCTGATAGTAGGGACCATTGTCCTAAGAATGTTTGTAGAGAGCCCCCACATCCCAACTACCTTGACAACTGGTTGTTAAGCGGAGTTACAAAAAGAATGTTTCCGCTTACCTTTGCGGCCCCGGCAAAGCCCCCACCCCAACCCAGGTTCCACATCTGGGGGCTATATAAGCCGCTGCCATTACGCTAATAAACAGAGGCTTTGACAAGAGAATGTTGCTTGGCCTCGTTCCTCTCTCTTGCCCATGTTCTTTCAGGTAGCGCCTCTTCTGACCCTGGAATAACTGGACCTGCTGGGCGGGTACATGTACTTGCTTTCTCCTCCTCTAAAGAAACATCATGGCCAAAAACAACTTGAGGAAGGAAGGTTTACTTCCCTTTCACTTTCCTATCAGAAGCTACCATGAGTAGAAGTCAGGGCAGGAAGTCAAGACCAGAACCTCGAGGCAGGAACCAAAGCAGAAACCATGTAGTAAAGCCACTTACTGACTTGTTCTCCTTGACTCTCTAAGTCAGCTTATTTTATATATACAGCCATGACCTCCAGCTCAGGGACATCAGTCACTGATTGAAATTCCCCATAGACTTACCTATTACATAGTGAAGTTCCTTCTTCCTCAGATTACTCCAGCATGTGTCAAATTGACAAAATCCAACTGGCACACACTGACACCCATCTATTAGTGGATGGGGAGCATGGTCCACTTCTCACAGACCCTAACATGCTGTCATGACTTTTGGCTCATGGAACCCATCACATCCATCCTCAAAGCAGTTCCTTTTTTAGTAGACTCAGATTGATCAGAGTAACATGGTAGCCTCTGACTGACTCTGGGATGCTGTGGCAATGCTCTGTTTCCCAGGACACACCAGGGCAAGTGACTAACTTCTACGGGACTGAGAGGAATAGATTTTGTCACATTTTCTCCATAAACTCTTCATCCAATTCCACATCAGATGAAAACTAGGACCCCCAGTGGGCAGTGGGTTGATATGTTCAAAGTGATAAGAGGAAAAAACTCCATCAGTGGTCCTGGAATCCGCACCCCTGAAGGAGGAGGCACATGTGGTTTCTTTAATGAAACCTGATGTTCTGGGCCAACATTTTAGGGAAAGTAGAAGGGAAAATCCTCTCAAAATAAACCAAATAAACACCAAAGTAGTTGAGAATGCAAATGAAAAATTCAGAGCAGACCTCGGTGCTAGGGCAACTCCCAAGTAGCTTTTCTGAGTGTGTTTAGACTCCTTTAGCTCTCATGGCCCCTTAGATGATTTTAGTTCTGGTTTGTGTCTCTGTCCGTGTGGATTCTAAACCTGGTACAGTTGGTGCTGTCCTAGATCCAGGCCTTTAAGAACTTGTGCCTCAGAAATACCAGCCATTGCCACTGCGTTGAGCCATCTCCTACGGCTAAGGCTCTCATTGTTGTCACCGTCTGACCTCCAGTCCCTCAGAGTCACACCCCAACTTCTCCAAAGGTCTCCACTGCCTGCTTGTCCTGCCAGTCGAACCCAAGACCGAACCTCAAGATCAGCTATCCACTCCCAGCTCTACGTTTTTAAAGCATTTATCGTTTTAAGTGAGATATAATTTTCTCCCCTCCCCTCCCAACCTCCCCGTTCCCTCTACCCTCTCCCATGACCCCATGCTCACAATTTACTCAGGAGTTGTCTTTTCCTACTTGCCATGTCCATTAGATCCATGTGTGTCACTCTTAGAGTCCTCTCTGTTGTCTAGGTTCTCAGGGTTATGAATGATCAGCTGGGTTTTGATGCTTTCTGCATTCATCCTTTTGCCTACAAATTTCAAGATGTCAATATTTTTTCTGCTGTGTAGTACTCCATTGTGTAAATGTACCACATTTTCTTTATCCATTTTTCAGTCGAGGGTCATTTAGGTTGTTTCCAGGTTCTGGCTATGGCAAACAATACTGTTATGAACATAGTTAAGCACATGCCCTTGTGGTATGATTGATCATCCTTTGGAGATATATATATATCCCAAAAGTGGTATTGCTGGTTCTTGAGGAAGGTTGTTTCCTAATTTTTGGAGAAATCACCATACTGATGCTCAAAGTGGCTGTATCAGCTTGCACTCCCACCGGCAATGCAGGAGTGTTCCCTTTACCCCACCATATACCCACTCCAGAATATTCGGTGTTTGGATCTTGGCCATTCTGACAGGTGTAAGACGTTATATCTATTTTCATTCCTCTACATATTGATATTCAGTTTTGCCAGCACCACTTGTTGAATATGCTCTCTTTTTTCTATTTTCTATTTTATTTCTTTTCAAAAATCAGGTGTTTGTAGGTGTGTGGATTGATATCCATGTCTTTGATTCACTTCCATTGGTCCTCCTGTGTGTTCTTATGCCAATACCAAGCTGTTTTCAGTATTGTAGCTCTGTAGTAGAATTTGAAGTCAGGGATTGTGAGGCCTTCAGAAGTTCCTTTATTGTACAGGATTCTTTTGGTTATCCTGGATTTTTTACTTTTCCATATGAGGTTGAGTATTGTTCTTTTGAGGTCTGTGAAGAATTTTGCTGGTAATTTGATAGACATTGCTTTGAATCTGTAGATTACTTTTGGTACGATTGCCATTTTTGTACGTTAACCTGTCTACCCAAGATCATGGGACATCTTTCCATCTTCTTGTGTCTTCGGTTTTTCGAGACAGGGTTTCCCTGTGGCTTTGGAGCCTGTCCTGGAACTAGCTCTGTAGACCAGGCTGGTCTCAAACTCACAGAGATCCACCTGCCTCTGCCTCCCGAATGTTGGGATTAAAGGCATGCGCCACCATCGCCCGGCTTTCAATTTCTTTCTTCAAAGATTTAAAGTTCTTCACTCACTGGCTGCCACTCAACCTGGAGACGAAGGTCAAAGGGGAAACTTTGTGGACCGCATATCGATGAGCACCTGAACAGGAGCTGCTGTCCTTTAATCCGGAAGAGATCCGGAAGCGCCTGGAACTTACTGAGTGCTGGTTCTGTTGTAACCGCCGCCATGACACTGATCCGGGTTTTCCGGGGCTCTTGACCAACCAGGAGGTACGCGATCGCGATCTCTGAGCGACTATGAACTCAAGGACTGTTGGTGGACAAATCAAAAGGCACAGCTTTCGTGACCCTGCTGAATGGGGACAGGCCTTTCACCAGAGCCGTCTTAGAGATCGGGAGCTGTCAGTTCTGCTGCAGACTGCAGAGGCTCTGTTTTGTGTTGCCAAGCTGTCGCCCAGCCTGACCCAGGCAGTGTGAGGAGCTGGTGTGGCCCTTTGGCGGCCTGGAGCGCTGCTTCGTAGTGTACAGCGAGCGCACAGGCCACGTTTAGGGCTATGGCTTTGCAGAGTACATGAATAAAGACTCGGCTGCCAGGGCCAAGTTTGATTTGCTGGGCAAGCCACTGGGGCCCTCGCACACTGTACGTGCATTGCACAGATGCTGGGCAGCTGCCCCCTGCCTTGTTGCACTCCCGGTGCCTCTGTGTGGACCACCTGCCACCTGGCTTCAATGATGTGGATGCCCTGCGCCAGGCACTGTCCGCGGTCTATATGTCCACCTTCTGTCAGCTGCCGTGTGGCCAGGGTGGGCAGCTGAAGGGCTTTGCAGTACTGGAGGATGAGACAGCAGAGACAGCAGAGGCTGCACAACAGCGGGCAGACGGCCTGGCCCTGGGTGGCAGTCACCTTCATGTGTCCTTGCTCCAGGTTCTCCTGCCCGCAGCATGCTGGCAGCAGAAATTGCTACCCAGGCAAAGACTCTCAATCGGGGCAAGGGACTCCCGCCTGAGCCAAATATCCTGCAGCTGTTGGACAATCTGGGCCCATCTACCTCCCTCTAGCTGCTGCTCAATCCTCTGATGCATGAAGTGCCAGTGGCCAGCAGAGCCTTTTGGGTGCGCCTCCTCCATGCCACGGCTGAACAGACCTGCCCTGTCCACTGCACTGCTCCTGTTAGCCCTGCACCCCCAGATCCAGAAGAAACCTGGGATCCTGGGATACTCCCCTTTGGGTACCCTCCAGGATGGGGCCCAACCTGTCAATTCCCTTTTTGGGGAGCTGTCTGCAGGTGGTGGTGCTGGCTCTGGAACTGCAACCCGCTGAGGGAAGGAAGCCATAACCCTTACTACCACCACTGCTGGGCCCTTCTGGGGTTACTGGGAGCCCATGAGTCTGCATCCCCCAGCAACCCAGCTCACTATACACCCAGTCTCTGTGGGGCTCTGAGGCCTCCTGAAGGACAATGTGTCCCTGCCAACGACCCCTGGGGTGTCACTGTTGGAGGAGCCCCCAAAGGACTACTGCATCTCCCTGAACCCCTACCTGAATCTACATAGCCTGCTTTCATCCAGTAACTTGGCAGGCAAGGAGTCCTGGGGCTGGTGAGCATTGTTTAATTTCCATGTGTTTGTGGGCTCTAGAATTAGCATTGCTGTTGAATTCTAATTTTAAGCCATGGAGATCCGATAAGATACATGGGGTATGTCAAATTTTTTGTATCTGTTGAGGTTTGCTTTGTTACCTAGTATGTGCTCAATTTTTGAGAAGCTTCCATGAGGTGCTGAGAAGAACGTATTTTCTTTTCTGTTTGGATGGAATTTTCTTTAGATGTCTGTTAAGTCCATTTGAGTTATCTCATCTGTTAGAGCCACTCCCAGCTCTAAATCTGCTCGAGGAGGTGACCTTTGACTCTGGTCAGTGCTCTGACCCTGCTCATCTGTCAGGGCTGACGTGGACAGCCTTCTGGGATGGATGGCTGGGAACAAGCCTGCTTTGGTCTCAAGGTAGAGTGGCCTCAGTCAGGACCAGAAGGGGTTAATCTTAACAAGCCCTGTCTGGAATCTTCTCGGGTGGTTGTACCACTGTAGAGAATTAGACCCTCAGGAAATCCTGGTCTTTATTGTGATAGTCAATGGGAGGCTCCCTCAAGGGACTGAAATGGCTGAGAGGTCTAGTCTCATTCTGGGTCTTTCCTAGTTAGGTTTCCACTGCTGTGATAAACGCCATGACTGATACCAAGTCGGGGAGACTGGGGTTTGTTTTCTACTACACATCACCATCCATCAATGAGGAAAGCTGAGGTTCAAAGCTGGAGGCAGGAACTGAGGCAGAGACCAGGGATGAAGTCTGCTTACTGGCTTTGTCTCTCTGCCTTTCTGCCTTCCTTGTACCACAAAACCACCTGTCCCAGGATCACATTCTCCACCATAATGAGACTAGGCTCCCCTGCAGGAGTTAACAATTAAGAACACACCCTGTAGTCATGTCTGCAGGCCAATCTGGTGGAGGAAACTCTTTGAGGTTCTGTGTTCCCAGGTGTGTCTACTTAATAACTGGGGCTATTACTGCAAGGTTTTATTCGTTTTTGAGAGAAGGTTTCTTGAAGCCCAAAATGGCCTCAAATTCAATATTTAACTGAGGATGACCTTGAACTTCTGATCTTCCTGTCTCTGCCTCTCTAGTGTTGGAGTTACAGGCATGTGCCACCAAGCCTGGCTTAGAAATTTTGATTCATCTTTCCAGATACATATTATTCCATAATGTAGGGGATCCCATAGTGCATTTAACTGTCCCTACTTAAAATCTTTTCTTTTATTTACTTTTTATTTATTTTTGCAGTGGGGAGATCATATGTGCAGGACCTTGGGAAGAAATCAAGGATAGGCATGTGCCACCACCCAAGCTTGTGTGTGTGTGTGTTTATGTATGTGTGTACATGTGTGGTCATGTGTGTGTACATGCGTGGTCATGTTGTGTAAGTGCGTGGTCATGTGTGTGTACATGTGTGTTCATGTGTGTGAACATGTACTCAACTAGTGTGTGATGTCTTTACCTCCTTCTCCCTTTTCTTCCCTCAATCAATCCTTGATTTTGTTTTTTGTCATTGCTTTGAGACAGGGTCTTTCTGTAGTCCTGAAACTCCATATATACACTGATCTTGAACGCACAAAGATCTCTTGCTTCTGAGTGCTGAGATTAAAGGCATGTGCTGACATATTCAAATAATCCTTGTTGTTTTGTTTTGTGGATTCAGAATCTTACTATACAGTCCAGGCTGGCCTGGAACTTGGGCTGGCTTTGAATTTATGATCCTTCTGTCGTCTCCCAGCTGGAGAGACTACAGGCATAAGGGCATCACATGGGTTCTAGGTCCACTTGTTTATTACTTACGACCATGTCTCCTATAACCCAGGCTAGCCTCCAACTGGGAAATGTTGAGCCAAGGTTGACCTGAGAGTTCTGATCCTTCTCCTTCAACTTAGAAGAATCAGAAGTTCAAGGTCTAAGTAGTGTAAGGATCATGTCTAAGTGCCAGGATTAAAGCTATGTGTCGCCATGCCCAGCTTGGTACTGTTTTCTTTTATCGTCATTTTATTATGTGCTTATTTATTTATGAGTGAATATTCGTGGCATGGAGCATATGTGGAAGCCAGAGGACAACCCGAGGGAGTCTGTTCTCACCCCACATCGGAGGTCTAGGGGACTGAACTCATCAGGCTTGGTAGCAAGCGCCTTCCCCCACTGAGCCCTTCAAAATTTCTGTATAAAGCCGGATGTGGTAGCACATGTGTGCAATCCTACCACTCAAGAGGCAGTGTGCCGCTCTCTAGGTTGGTCTAAATTTGGAGCTTTTTAAATTTTATTTTATCTATTTACGTATTTTTGCTTTTCTAAGACATGGTATCGAAGAAGTGATGGAAGCAGTTAGGACTCACTCTGTAGACCAGGTTGGCCTTGAACTCACAGAAATCTGCCTGCCTCGGCCTGCCTCCCAAGTCCTTGTACCACCACCGCCCAGTTAAACAGTTCAGTTTTAAAACACTTTCTTATTTAGAAGCAACTTCAGACTTTGCAAAGGTTGGAAAGAGGGGCGAGGGAGAAGCCTCAGTCAGTAAAATGCCTGCTGTGTAAGCGTGAAGACTGGAGTTCAGATTCCTTCCACCATGTAAAAGCTGGGGACAGTGGGGACAGGCGGATCCTTGAAGCTCCTCGCTGGCAGCCTAGCCAGTCTGTGAACTCCAGGTTCAGTGAGAGTCCTTGTCTCAAAATGTAAGCTGGGGAGAGAAGAAGAAGACACCCAAAAGATTCCCTCACTTTCACACACGCATGACCACCCGTGCACACACACATACACACAAGCTAGGCTGCTGCCACATGTCTGAACTCAAAATACTGAGGAAATGCATGCAAGAAAATCAAGACCAGCCTCATTCCATAGTGAGTTCAAGGCCAGCCTTGACAACATGAAATTCCAAAAAACAGAAAACAAAACCAAAACCAAAGGAAAAAAAAATAAAAAAATAAAGGAATAAAAAAACTGAAAGGCAGAATAAAGAAGCCCTGTATGGCCGGGTGTTGGTGGTGCACGTCTTTATTCCCAGCACTCGGGAGGATGAAGCAGGTGGATCTCTGTGAGTTCAAGACCAGCCTGGTCTACAACAGCTAGTTCCAGGACAGGCTCCAAAGCTACAGAGAAACCTTATCTTAAAATACCCCGAAGAAGAAGAGGAGGAAGAGGAGGAGGAGGAGAAGGGGTAGCAGAAGAGGGAGGAGGAGGAGAAGGAGGAGGAGGAGAACCCTGTATGTACAAAAGTCATTTACATTTCCCTAAACATTTACATTTCTAATCACTTATTTTATATTCCCTGAAACATTCAAATATACATTATAGACATGGTTCTTCATGACAGGAATATTGTCTGCAGAGCAGTTTATCAGCCCAATGGGCCAAAAGCCGCTATTATCCGTAGTTTCTGCTCTGCTGGGGCTCAAACCCAGGCCTGAGGGCAAACAAGACAAGCAATCTGCTGTTGAATTCCACCTCCGGCTTTTGATTTGAGATGGGCTCTTAGGCTGCCATTGAGTTTGTGATCCTCCTGCTTGGGCTCCACGGAGCTGGGGTTATAGGCACGTACACCTGGCTAGTGCTTTCCTGTTGCTCTGAGAGTCCAAGGGATCATCAGGAAAGGCATGAAAAGGTCTTTCTTCCTAGACCTCCTCTCCAAATCACAGAGATCCACCTGCCTCTGCCTCTCCAGTGCTGGGATTAAAGATGTGCATCACCCCCACCCGGCTCTTTCTTTTATGTGGAGACTGAAAAATCTCACAAATTTTAGACTTGTTGAGCTTGCAAATTAGCCAAGGATAACGTCCAATAAATCTCCCTCCCTCCACTTCCCAAGTACAAGGACTAGAGCGCACACCAACTCACTTGGCAAAAATCTCTCTCTTTTCAATTTATAGACGGTAACTGTCAGATTTATTTATTTATTTATTTAGAGACTGAGTCTCACTATGTAGACCTGGCACTCACATAGAGCTATCTGCTACTGCCTCCTGAATGCTGGGATTAAAGGGATGCAACCAAATGCCCCGCCCTCCTTTTGGATATTTTTTTGAGACTTAATTTTGTAGCGAAGGGTGTCTTAGAACTAAAGATTACCCTGGGGCCTGTGAATTAGCTCAGTGGGCATGGTAGTTTGAAAGAGAAATGTCTTCTCTAAATTCATGAATGTAAGTGCTTGGTCCCCAGTTGGTGGTGCAGTTTGTGGAGATTCTGGAACTTGTAGCACAGGAGCCTGTTAGGGGAAGTATGTCACTGTGGGTGGGCTTAGAGAACTTAAAGCCTTGCCCTCTCTACTTACAGATAACTCTCCTCTCTACTTCCTGTGTGTGATGGAGATCTGATTTCTCAGACAACAGGCTCTGTATCAAAACAACCAAAAGCTAGCTCATTTAACAATGACATTTTATTTCCAACATAGAAAACATATACTGTCGCCGGGCGTTGGTGGTGCACGCCTTTAATCCCAGCACTTGGGAGGCAGAGGCAGGTGGATCTCTGTGAGTTCGAGACCAGCCTGGTCTACAGAGCTAGTTCCAGGACAGGCTCCAAAACCACAGAGAAACCCTGTCTCGAAAAACCAAAAAAAAATAAAAAATAAAATAAAAATAAAAAATAAATAAAAAAACTAACAAAAAAAAAAAAAGAAAACATATACTGTCATGATTGGGGAAGATCAGGGGTTAGCACCAGTAGAATCGATCAAGGTGGCCTTCTTTTCTCCCTAGTGCAGGGCCTTGGCTTCTGAGAGGCGTGTAGTCCCGTGCTGCAGAGAGTTGAGACATCTAGACCCACAGTGCTAACAAAGCTGGGATCACCTTGTCAGCCCACCAACTAAATTCTACTTAACAGTAAGAAGATTCCTCGGGGCTTGGCTTGCTGGGCACTGCCAACCATCTAGCACCAGAGAGGACCACCCAGTGTTCTCAGCAGCAGCATCCTGTCTCATTCTCCTAGGTCTGGCCGGCAGGATGCTCCTGCAGAGGAGGTCAGGTCTTCTACCTGCTTCTTCAACTAACTCTGTGCTGCTTCCTCTTTTCCCTTCTACTTGTTTGTTTCTTTATAGACCGGCTTCTGTGGGTAGCCCAGGATTCCTGGGACAGCAAGTTCTGCAGTTGTAGATCAAGCTGACGTCACAGAGATCTGCCTGCCTCTGCCTCCCGAGTGCTGGGACTAAAGGTCCACAGCACCCCAGGCTGGCCTTGTGCTCCCTTACACTATTTTGACTTAAGTGTGTGCAGATGCACTCACACACTATGCTTACACTGTGTATGTGTAGCGGTGTCCGTACACACACACTTGCAGCTTAAGGTATGTGTGTGGAGCACAGGTGTTCGGTGTCAAATGTCAATTCATGGGTGCTGGGCACCTTGTGTTTTAACACAGGCTTTCTCAAGGCCACTGTGGTGGAGATGCATCTGCCTCAAAAGGTGGCACACACCTACAATCTTGGCATTCAGGAGTCAGAAGCGGGCAGATCTCTGTGAGTTCAAGGCCAGCCTGGTCTAGAGAGGAAGGGACAAACAGAGAAACCCTGTCTACAAAAGAAAAAAAAAAAAAACAACAGAACAAAAACGGAGATTCACCTGTCTCCATCTCCAGGTGCCGGGGTGGCCAGCTTCAGCAAGCCTGCCGTTCCTTCTCCTTGGACTCTGCACATGAACCCATACCAAACATGGTAACTATACACAGTACAGATAGTCACTGTCAGGCTTCTTGTGCTTCTGAATCTCACCCAGGGAATCGATTTCACATTCTTGCTTAGTGCCAATCGTTTCTCATTATGGACAGCGGGGCCAGGAAGAACCAGCAATGTGGTTTACGAAGTTTCTTCAAGGACATCACCTGGGCAGAAATCTATGAAAGCTATTTTCTTCTTTTATTAGGATACTGTAGAAATGGAATGAAGTAAAGAAGGATAAAATCACGTCAGATGGGTACAGAGCAGTGGAAGCCTCCCTCCCCCATCTCTGAGGACACCAAGTCACCCTAGTTTGTGGCAGGAATTGAAGCAGGGACCCCAGGAAACCAGGCTCACTAACACGAAACTGGTACAGAAGTGCCACAAGGGGGCAGCAGAACATCAGAGTTTCTGAGGGGTGGCAGGGCCAGCAGCCTTCCTGCCTTTCTTATTGGCACAGGTGGGGGTCTCCATGGTCCCCAAACCTTCCTGTCAGTGCCTCCCACAGGGCCAGCAGGGAGTTCTTACCCAACAGCTCCTCAGTGCTGTGCACAAGGATGAACTCAATTGGCTCAGGCCAATTCCAGATGTGAGTCACTTGATATAGCCCTGCACATCTGGATGCTTGATTTTCTTCTCTCTGTCAGAAAGATCTTTTGATTCACGAGGAATATGTGGTTAGAATGGGCTGATATGTCACTGTTTTCTCAGATTGGGGCATTAAGATTTGGGGATAGGTGCGGTTTGTTTTTAAAATAGAGTGGCATTCCTCCTAGACTGGCCTCCAACCTTCTGTGTTGGAAGATGGCCTTGACTCTCTGATCCTCTTGTGTCTGCCCCCCAATACGGGGATTCGTGGCATGCTCCACCTGGTTTTATTTTATGCTAAAGAAGCCAGGCCCATAGCCAGTGTGGATGCTAGGCACACTGAGCATTAGTCCTGTCGTTCACTTTCTGTATTTTAGAGAGAGAGCCACCAGAGCCTAGACTACTGTTCCTCATGGAGGCCTGGCTGGCCTTGAATTTATGGCTAGTCTCTAGTCTAAGCCTCAGAGTGCTGGGATTATAGGCATACACCTTCACCCTAACTCTAGCATCTAGTTTTAAGACAAATCCACAAAATCCCTAGAACTGTCTAAATGCAAGGGATAGGAGATTGCCCCAAGGGGTGAGGTGACTAAACCTTCAAGCAGTGGGGGTGAGGATCCATCTTCCTAGTTTCATCAGTCTGAGGTTGGGACATGGGCTGGTTAGGGCTGGTGACTTGCATTTTGTTGCACGGAGGTGCCTAGGGAGTTACCTGTGGGTGTCTCGAGGGCTTCTGGTCAGAACACACCTTCAACGCTGCCTGGATACACAGGGGAGAGTCTGGGGACTCTGAGATGACACGGGACTGGGACAGCCTCCTCTTCCTCCCTCCCACCCAGAACTCCGCTCACTAGCTTCAGAAGAAGAGTGGCGTCCAGCTACCCCCCTTGTATGTGCAACTTCTAAAGCCTCTCAGTCAGAAAAACAGGTCATCTAGAAAGGCTAAAAGAAAAGAGAGAGAGAGAAAGAAAGCAAGAGAAAAATCAGGGTCAATGGGTAAGATCTGCAGTTCCATCATGAGGTATTCTCACTAAATGAGAGAAATACCTAGTCTGAAGCTAGCCTGCCTGAGCTCCAGGTGTGACTCAGTTGGGGTAGCTCTTGCCCACCATGCAGAAACTTGGGTTTGGTTTCCAGAACCAAACAAACCAGGCTTGGTGTGGAATTCCTGTAATCCCTACATTTGTACGCGGAGACAGAACGATTAAAAGATCAAGGATATCCACCCCTACATAGATGATTTTAAAAGTAAAACTTCAGAAACCCCCTAAGACAAGTTACATACCTATACTACCTACACTCAGTTGGCTGAGGGCAGGAGGATCGACAGTCCTTGGCAGCCGGGACTACATACAGTAAACCGGAGTCAAAACAAGAGGAGAGATAAAGAAAGGATTCTTCATTAGAAGGAACCAATAGATATGCCACTGTGGGGTTTAAGAGTCATATGCTTTCGCAAAGAAAAAAGACGACCATGAGTACAAGGTACAAACAGTCAGCACTGAAAGGGAAGAGACAAGGACGGGGTTGAAGAACTCTACAAAAGGCAAGTGAGTCTTCCTCCCACCTCTGTTGACGATGCCAGCAATGTGGCTTCTCCAGCCTGAGGGCTGTCGGTAAGAACTCGGCATTGTCACCTCCTGCCATCCAGTTTGCCCTTAACAGTCTTTGAGCCATAGAGAGGCACACGCCACCCATTGAGGCTGAGGAAAGAAAGGGAGAAGGCAGAGGCTGGCTAGATCCTTTGCAAAGCGGGAGGCCGGGGCTAGAAGCAGCTTTTCTAGGCTAGGGTGCTAAAGCCCTGAGTTTTGTTTCAACTAACTAACTTATGTTGTGTGGGGTTTGTGTGAGGCCAAGAACTCCTGATCAGCATGCATCACCTCCCAGCTACTTCAATCAGACATGTCCCACCGTTCCTGGATTGCTTGCTTCATTTTTAAATTTTTGGTGTTTGAGACTGGGTTTCTCTGTGTAGCCCTGGCTGTCCTGGAACTCACTCTGTAGACCAGGCTGGCAGGGAACTCAGAGATCCACCAGCCTTTGCCTCCCAAGTGCTGCACCATCATGACCCGGCTCCACCCGGCTGCTTGCTGTTTCTTGAGACAGACCCTCTGTGTGTGAGGCTAGCTTGGTACTTCCTATCTCATGCTGGCCGCGAAGCCTATCATCTTCCTGCCTCAGTCTCCTGAGTGCTGAGATGAAATCTAATCCCCATCATTAATGGCTAAGTAAAATTTAAGGCATGCAGGCAAGGGACAAGGCTCAGATATGGAGCTGGTGCCTAGTATGAATGGGCCCTGGATTTGATCACCAGCATTGTATGAAATTGGGCTCGGTAGCTGCACTTGGGAGGTAGAAGCAGAAAGATCTGAGTTTAAATACAAACAAATAAAAAAAGATTCCCTAAAACAAAAGAATATGTGAAACCGACTTGTAGTTCCAGAACACAAGAAACTGAGGCTAGACGATGCTCGAACTTAAGAAACCAGCCTGGGCTAGACAGAATGGGGCTGGTTCTCCGGGATGTAAAAAAGGCTGTCTACAGTTCTAGGTTCACAGTGTGGGGTGGGTTCAGTTTCCAGGGTGTGTGTGTGTGAGGGCGGGATACTCCAAGCAGAAAGGGTGGGAGTGACCACTCACCACTGTGGGGCAAGGTCTGGAGGGGCTCGAATAAGCCCCACTTCTGTATCTGGAAATGGCAGCTCCTCCAAGGAGAAATGGGGGGATCCGTGTCTGGAGACATCGCCATAAAATTGGGGACTCGGGGCCGGAGAACAGAGTGGCACCACAGGCCGCGATACCCGCCGTCACCACCACCTGCGCCGAATGCTCGGGACACATTCTGGAATATAGAAGATACCCAGGATGGTTCTAATTAGGAAGACAGCTGGAGTGATGGACCACCACACCAGTCGCAGTCTTCTCTGGGTCTCTTGCTGTCATAGGTTGACAAGGTCTAGGCAGAAAAAACACCAGATGAGATTTTACCAATGTGACTGTGGCATGGATGAGGCAGCTTTCAGGAAGCACACCCCCCACCCCCCAACCTCCAAATGAAGTGGAAAAGCCTGCTTACCTTTACAAGGCTGAGAAAAACAGAAGCCTACTTAAAGAATTTCACTGGCCAGTGAAGACTCAGGCAGACTCAGGCAGGCTGGAGGCAGGAGGCACAGCAGGCTGCTGACCCCTCATTAAGTTTTCGGGGTTCACTCTAAGCTGACACCTACCAGTCCCTCAGGGTGTGGCACATGGTGTAAATGCAGGAGCCAGTGGTCATTGGTGAGAATGGTGGCCTTGAAGGAGCAAGCAGGCAGAGGCAGGAGGTGAGTAGCTGGAAGGCAGAATTGGTGGAGAGGGGGACTCTGCTGCCCTGGGGTCACTCACTCCCCAGCTCAGATTTTCCCAAGCTTTGGGTCTGAGGACTCAAGCAATGGAACTTGCTGGGATGACTTGTGGGGATTCCCTCTAAAGGTTCTTGCAGGAGCCTTCCTTTAGAGGAGTCGGTCCTACTGGGCTGCTTGCAGGACACATTCTCAACGTGGCAACCCAACTTAGGGCAGGCTGACTAGGAATACTCTCCTTGGGGGAGAGAAGTCTCACCCCATGGAGAAGACTGTGTTCTCTGCCAAGAAACAGGGGGCAAAGGACAGACACTACCCAGAGCACCACTTCTGATGTTTCCACAGGCAGGGGGAGAGGGCAAGGCGCTATTGTTCCACAAGACAGCCTAGGGCACCTTTGCACCTCAGCCCTAGACACTGAGCTAGACCCTGTGGGAAGCCTACCCTTCCTGCCTGGGATTGTACCTGGAGAGATAGATGTTCTCTGGGGTGGACAGCTCTTCCTCTGCAGGAGGGGCCTGTGGCCAGATGGTGTCCTGGGCATCTAACATGGGTCCCCAAAGGGGCTGTCTGAATCTCATCCAGACCCATCCCCAACCCGTGGCTCAGAAGCCACGGAGCTGGGGCTTGACCTCTTCCGGGCTTCAAAGAGAAAGGCACAGGAAGGAGACTCTTAGTGACTTCAAAACACACAAGACTTAGTGCACTGCCCTCAGCGCCCAAGTGCCCGACTGGTCCTCCAAGGAATCTTTGCCTCCTTTGTCCTTGCACCCACCTATCCCTGCTTGGCTCAGCATCTCTTCTCTCCCCCTGTTGCTCAACAAGCCTGAGGTCACATTTCAGGGGACACCTGGTCTTTCTGAAGTGACAGGTTGTTACGCTCACAGTGTGCTATGAGTGGACACAGGCATCATTTATCACAAAGGACAGGAGGAAAAGTACAAATCAGATGAAGTGAGAAAGGTGCTCACCTGGTTCTGTGGGTGCCTCTAGAATCTGCTGAGTGTGGAGCCTGGTTCCCATGGGAGGCATGATTTCTCTCTGCAGGAGGCAGGCAGCAACATAGGTGTCGGAAAGCATTGACAATGGTTTTCTTGAGCCTCTTCCAGCGGTGACGCCTCTGGTGTCGGGAGGAAGCTGTGCCGGCATCCTGGGGCTGACCATGGCTGATGGCCTCTTCCTGTAAGGTGGTCACTTCTTCTTGCAGTGACCCAAGGGAGGAGCCTTTGGGGGTTACACGCAGAGCCGTCCCCAGCAAGCTCCAGAGTTTCTCTGTGTCGTTTGCAGCCTCATTGTGGTCTGTCCCAAGAGGGTGGTAAAGAGAACATGATGGCTGGGCACTTGCCCTCAGGCTCCCACACAACCCGATCTTTGACTGCGAGAAACTCTTGCTGCTGTCCAGGCTACTGCTCATGAGGAAATCAGCCACAGGACAGCGCAGGTGGGACAGGTGGGCAAGGTGGATCCTCCTAGGCTGGCAGCACAGGGCGGCAGGCACGCTATGCCTTCTGCCACCCTGCCTGGAATTCTCATCTTCTTTCTCCTGGGGCTCAGATGGCATGATGAAGGTTAGGGGAGTAGGCTCAGCAGCTCTCCTCAGAGTCCCAGAAAAGGTGTGAAGATCGGCCAGGTTGAGGACAAGGCCTGGCTCCATGGGTTTTGTGGGTTTCACCCGGTGATGGCCGCAGTCTCCCCTGGGTGCCTGGTGTTGCAGACTCAGGTATGTGGCCATCACCTGATTAAATTTTTGGTCTTCTGGACACTCAATCATTTCTTCACGTTGGTACCCCATGCCTGCCATGGTGCCGACAATGCTAGGGCTCGGGGTGCCTGGGAGACTCTGGATGGATGCCCGTGCCTGGCTGTCCCTGATCATGGGGCGCCTCAGGATCTGACTGATGGTGGGCCTCCTGTTGGGGCTGATCATGAAGATTTCCACGATGACATTGAAAATATCAAGTGGGACATGATGAGGAACGCTGAAGTTTGCAGCCAAAATTTGCTGCTTCAAGCCCCTAGAAGAGCTGGCTTGGAATGGAAGGTGCCTGGCCACCATGTAGTAGAGGAGCACGCCTAAGTTCCACACATCGCTGGCATAGCCATCGTATGGCTCCACTCCGAAGAGTTCCGGGGCACAGTAGGCCAGAGTGCCGCAGAAAGGCTTTAGTTTTGTCCCAGGGACAACTCTGACTGCCAGGCCAAAATCACAGAGCTTGGCATTCCCAGAGGCGTCGATCAAGATGTTATTTGGCTTAATGTCCCTGTGGACGATACAGTTGTCGTGGCAGTACTTCACTGCCTGTACTACCTGTGCAAACAGCCTTCGAGCCTCGCACTCCTGTAAGCCTCCCGGTTTGCGAATCTGACGCAACAGGTCCCCCTTTGAGGCGTAATCCATTATGAGATACGTCATCTCCCGTGTCTGCACCTCCTGAAAGAACTTGATTATGTGCGGATGA
Organism: Chionomys nivalis; assembly: GCF_950005125.1. Classification (NCBI taxonomy): domain Eukaryota; kingdom Metazoa; phylum Chordata; class Mammalia; order Rodentia; family Cricetidae; genus Chionomys; species Chionomys nivalis. Next base: position 57,533,069 of record NC_080102.1, read on the forward strand.
ACGAGGGATCTCATTATATCGACCTCATTGTTGTTCCGGGCACAGTTCCCCTTCCCATTTGCCAGAATCTTCACAGCCACGTAGCTGACAGTGGGCACGTGAAAGGCCAGTTTGACTGTGGCAAAGGCTCCTCGTCCCAGAGTTGTCATCATTTGATAGACATTGCCAAATGTGTCCTCGTCACAGTAGAAGGTCTCTCTGCCCTGCTCCATCGCCAGGTTCTCGTTGAAACAAACGGGAACTTTAAACAGTTTAAATCACACCAATGAGAATGTTTATCACTATGAATTCCTACATTCCAAAGAGAAAAAGAGTTACAGATACTTCAGGCCACCTAACCAGCTACCTCAGTGCTCAGGAAGGGAAGGAAGTACCCAGAAACTGAGAGAATAAAACAAAGGGTCGCAGAAGCTACGAGCCACTGATTGGGAAGGAGAATCATCCTCTTACTTGAGCTGAATGCTCATTGAGAGAGAAGATACTAATAAAATCATATGAATGAGAATTTGATGAGACAACAGAAACCCCCAAAACCCAGAGTGCCTTGGTGGGGAGATGACTCAGGAAATCAGAAGGTTTGCTATTCCGGCAGAGGACCTGTGTTTGGTTCTCAGCACACAGGTCAGGTGGATCACTGACTCCAGTTCTAGGAGATCCCATACCTGTGACCTCCGAGGGCATCCAAACACATGCGTGGATGATTGCATGGGCAAACACAGACACACACACACACGAGCACACACACACACATACACACTTGAGGTCACCTACATGTACACGCACATGTACCATATATAATTTTAAATAGTGATATAAGTCTTTTTGATTAATTTTATTTCTATGACCTGGAAGGAAGTAAGAGGGCAACTATCCTTTAGGTGCGGCACTTGAGGAAGTTAAGATGTAATGGGATTGCTGCGAGACAGACCTAGGTCTTCTGCGCGAAGAGTACATGCTCCTAACTGCTGGGCCGTCTCTCCAGGCTAACCCTCCCATCCCCATGAAATCTGTTTTTGAAAACCCTGAGAGTCCTTCTCGTGGACTGGAAAATGTGGATGGAATTGAGAAACTTCTTGATATAAATTCAACAAAGAAGATATGATAAAGAACAAGATTGAAATATTTATGAGGAAAGAATCTGCATAGGCAAGCCCAGGAGCAGGCAAAACTACTGATGAATCCTTCCAATCTCTTGAAAACAAATGCCAGTGCTCCTCAATACTCCACAAAATAGAAAGGTATTTAGCAGTTCCAAACTCATTGATGCCAAAACAAGGAAAACAAAATGAAGAAAAATAGAGGCTATTTCCATGATGAACACAGATGTAAAAGTGCTTAATAATACTACTTAATACTTTTCACCAAATTCACATAAGTCAGGCCATACTTCATGGTTAGAATATGCTCACATGGATCCTTGCAATGATAGCTCTACATATTCAGCCTGACAACACAACACTGAAACAGAATTAAGGGCAAGAGTGCCACAGTCTTACAGAAGGACGGCCATAGAGAAGGATGAAACTGTGGGGCTCTCAAGAACATGGTTGTCACTGGAGAAGATCGCTCTACATGGGAAAAGCCAGTCCTTCAAATGTGTCACTTTTCTTCTCTCATATGTGGAACTTGGGAGCAGGAGGAGGTCCTCAACATAAGAGGGGGGTCCTAGGAATGTGGGGGAGGTCGTGTGAGTAGAAAGCATAGCAGCGTGGGTTAATCACATGATCCAGTGCTCAGAATGCATTAGAGATGTTCCTGCGATTGCCACGACTAAATTGTTCCTATGATATGGTACGCCATAACAAGGAAAGGCTTGAAATGAGAAAAGAGAGATGGACCAAGGAACACATAACAAAAGTAAATGAAGAAGGAAAACTAAAGACAGAGGTTCTGGAGAGAGGAGTTAGTGTTTCACAGCACTTCCTGCTCTTTGAGAACCCTGGTTCGAGGCCCAACACACATGGTGCTCACAATGAATTGTTACTCGAGTCCTAGCTAATCTGTCTTCTTCTTGTGACCTCCACAGGTGTGAGGCTCATGGTACACACAGAGACATGAAAACAAAATACTCATACACATAAAATAATAATATTAAAAATTATACCCCAAGAAGCACAACTTAAAAATAAAAACTACCCGGCTGTGGTGGCATTTGCCCTTAATCCCAACACTCAGAAGGTAAAGCAGGTAATCTTTTAGTTTGAGGCCAGCAATATCTAAAGATGAGTTCAAGGAAAGCCAGAGCTACACAGAGAATTTCTGTCTTGAATTCTCCTCCCATACATCCAGAAAATAAACAGAGTAAAAACAAAACCAAAAAACAAAAGAACAAAAAAAAAACATGAAAAAGTAAGCTCATAAATCAAGCCAGAAAATGAATAAATACACAGAAAACAACAACAACAATCAAAGGCATCAAAGCTGGAGGGACACTCACTATGTTGGAGTCCAGCAGCTCTTGAAAGTCCAAGCAGTTTCATTCACCAGCACAGAGCTCCAACCATTTCCACCTCACGAACCCGCTTGTACTGTAAGGACAGGAGGCAGCCTCAGCCAGAGCTGTGAGGGCACAGGGGTCTGTCATTGTGAGGTCAGAGCAAGAAAAGGACAAATGGTGGCTTTTCACAGCTCACTGGTTTTCTTCCCATTCTGTCACCAATACAGGAAGGCTGAGTGAATAAATGAGAACACGAAGGGACTTGGAAGGGGTGGGAAGGAGGCAGTGAGGATAGGGGAATGTGGCTTTTTCTATCTCTCCTCCCGAAGAAGCAGCTTCTGCCTTGCTCCATTCTCCCCACTACTCCTCTTCCCCTTCTCTTTCTGTCTCTCTCTGCCTCTCTGCTCTTCTCCTCATTCCCCTTCCCTCCATTACCACTAAATAAATATCCAACCTCACTCTGCAAGGCATGCCTATCCATCTGTCTCAACAAGCTGAAATAAGAAAAGAAAAGAAAAACAAAGAAACTCAGGGAGTGGAGTGAGCAACTAGTTGATAAGAATTAGCGAAGGGAGAACAAAGTAGCCAGCAATGTAGGTAGAGAGGGATGCAGGTGTAGGAAGGCACTTAGCAATTCGGGGTCTTTTTAGTTTGGGATGAGTGAAAAATGCTTCTCTTGCTGGGTCTCTGTCCAAATAGGAAAGTAGATTGGTTGCTTCTTGGCCTCGCTGAGCTAACAGGTTATCACCCCAACATCTGACTCCCAAGTCTTTATTGGTAAATAGAACTAAAGAGGCTTAGTTAAAACTTACGTTTGGTGACTGTGGCCAAGCTGGTACCAGTGGGACCAGAAATCCCACGAGGCCTCAGCCTGTGTGGTGAGGTGTTGACTGTCGGGCCCTGGGGAGAAGATAGTAATTAAAATACAGGTAGATTCAGGTTAGGCCATGAAACTGACAGAAAAACAAGAAAAGACTCATAAAGGTGAGCTCTTGGCTTCTTTTTTATTGGTTTGTCAGGACGGGATTCTCTGTTTAAACAATCATGACTGTCCTGGAACTCGCTCTGTAGACCAGGCTGGCCTCAAAGTCACAGAGGTTCAGCTGCCTCTGCCTACCGATTGCTGGGATTGAAGGCATGCACCACTGTGGCCCGGCACATGGCAATTGTTAAAGCTAGGAAAGTTGAGGCAGGAGGACCAGCAGTTCAGGTCATCTTTGGCTACACAGTGGTCTTGAGGCCAGCCTGTGCTACAGGAGACCCTCTCTCACCAAATCAAAAAGCAAAAGCAAACAGAAGAGCAAGGACTGCTTTTGTCTTGTACATGAATGAGGTTCCCAGTATTTCAAAAGTAACCTTGCCTGTGAGACACAGAGCATGGACACAAGTGTGTCCATGAGTGTGACATCAACACCTGAGGCGGAGGGCAGAGATCAGCCTTTTTGTGTTCTTGAAGCTATGCTGCCTTCACCTCGCCTAAGTAGTCAACAGATTTACCCTTTAAAAGGACCTCACAGGACCCGCCAAGAACCAGCTATGGGGCATAAGCCAAAGAAACTGGATGGAAGATAACGAGATTTCAAGCAGGATGTTCATTCTGTCAATAGAACGTTCACACCCCTAAGGCATCGCATGAGCACACATTACACACTTAGTTACTGGCTAGCAGCTCTCTGTGAGGTCGAGGCCAGCCTGGTCTACAAACCAAATTCCATAACAGCCAGAGCCACACTGAGAGGATCCCTGTCTGGAAAAATAAAAGATGAGATGAAAGAATTTTCCTCTAGCCCAGGCTTGTGATAATCAGATAAAGACAGACCTTGTCAACAAAATGTCCCCTTGTTTCTTCCAAAAGGACAGGTATTTGGGGTGGGTCTCTGGAGTGCTGGGCAGAACATCCCAGCACTAGGTAGTTTTGTTCTAGAACGTGTTCCTTGAGGTCTCTGGCAAGCAGAACTGATCCTTTGCTTCCAAATGATTATTGCCCCCACCCCTGTGCCTGATAACACACGAGCTTTAGTACTGCAATCGCCCTCCCCCCTGATAGAAAATGAAAATGTCCCACAAAAGGCCATTTTCAGGCACACAGAAGGACAGAAGATGATGGAGGAATCTGGTGTGCTATGTCCCACCAAGGAAACTTCCTCTCTTCCTCAAAGAACAGCTTCTTTTTAGACTTTCACTTTTTCTGTTCTTGAATCCTTTTCAGCTGCCCTGTTCCATCACTAGCATCACAAAATGGTATCTACCTCTTACCTCTGGCCCCCTCCATCCCTGACTTTGAACTGCCAGGATTATCCTAAGATAACCACTTTGGAGGAGGCTTTAAGCTAGAGCACAGGCAGACATCCATTGGTGCCCTTCCTTAGGACACCATCCAGTGTGCCTGTCAGTCCTCTGGACAGGAGTCCACATGACTTGGCCTGGACTCGGAAAGTACCTGACTGAGTTAATAAGTGAGGACACCAAGGGACTTGGAAAGGGTGGGCGGGAGGCAGTGAGATCAGGGGAACGTGGTCAAAGCTTTCCATGCGTGTAGTTAAATGTCACTGTGAGAATACTCATGTTGTAGAGTCAATGTAAACAAATGTTTTAAAATGGTGAACAAAGGAATGAACCCAGAGAAAATATTAAAACTAAAGATTAAAATAGAGTAAACATCTAATTGATGCAGATAGTAAAAATTGCCCCAAATTATACCCCAGACTGAGGAAGAAAGAAAGGAAGAAAGGGTTATTTTCAATCCTGGAAACCCAAACCTCTAAACCCCAAATCTGTGACCTTAGAAGGAAACTCACTGTGTTCAGATTCAACAGTTCATGAATATCCACCAAGTGCGACCAGCTCACTACTATCTAAATCGCTGTTTCAACTGAAGATCAGCCTCTGAACTGTAAGGAGAGGAGGCAGCCTCAGCAAGAGCAGTTAGGCAACAGGGTTCTGTCATTGTGAGGTCAGAGCAAGAAATGGACCAATGACGGCTTGGCTTAGATCACTGGTTTTCTTCACATTCTGTCCCTAAGTACAGGAAGGCTGCCCTGGTCCGTTGGAACGTAGGAGCCTGAGGAGGCTGGTTACACCCAGTTAACATTCACTATATCTACCTTTTTTGTTCATTGTGTCTGTTCTTTTCATTCTTTTGTTCTTTGGGGGACCTGTCACCCAGCTCCCAATTAAATTATACACAGTAGCTTCTTACTTACAAGGCCTAGCCTTAGGTTGGCTTGTTCCTTTCCAGTTTTTCTTATCTTTGAATTGTCCTGTCCACCTTTGACTCTGGCTCTAGGCTTTTTACTTTTTTTTTTAAATCTCTATGTATCTTACTTTGATTCTTTCTCAGTGGCTGGATAACTGGATAGCTTCCCCTAGCATCCTCCTCTCCTTGTTCTCTTGCTCTTTCTCTGTTCCTTTCTCTATGATTTCTCCTTCCATTTATACTCTCTGTGTGACTGACCAACCTATCCTTTCTCCTGCCTTATGTTTGGCCATTAAAATTTTCATTAGCCCACCAGGTGTTAGACAGGCACAGCATCACAGCTTCACAGAGTTCAACAAGTACAACCTAAACAGAAGTCACACACCTTAAAATAATATTCTACAACACCCCATGACCAACCTTTTCCTTCTGTGTTTATTTACCAGGTTTTCCCCAACTTTGAAACATGGCCACATGCTAGGGATCAGAGTCCAAACACAGGATCCTTCCTTTGGGATTACACCTCCAAACCCTAATAGAAACCCTTTCCACTTTAATAATCACAGTAGGTGGAATCATGTGAATTATAACAGGCTCTGGATGTTGTCCTTCAACAGGTATGGACACTGTATACTTGTCAGGAGCCATTTTCCCAAAGATGATATCGAGACCATTGTCCTAAGAATGTTTGTAGAAAGCCCCACTACCTTGAGAGCTGTTTGCTAATGGAACCTGCCTCACATCCCAAATATCTTGATAGCAGGGACCATTGTCCTAAGAATATTTGTAGAGAGCCCCCACATCCCAACTACCTTGAGTGCTGGTTATTAAGCGGAGTCACAAAAAGAATATTTCCACTTACCAGGTATGCTGAATAGTGAATTTTGCTACTTTGGCAAAGACCCCCACCCCAACCCATGTTCCTCATCCAGGGGCTATATAAGCCACTGCCATTACACTAATAAACGGAGGCTTTGACAAGAGAATTTTGCTTGGCCTCGTTTCTCTCTCTCCCCCATGTTCTTTCAGGTAGCACCTCTTCAGACCCTGGAATAACTGGACCTGTTGCGCGGGTACAGTGGCGCCTGAACAGGGACCTGAAGAACGGCCAACTGTTGGACGGAAGCGCAGTCCTGGGACGACAACAAGAAAGAAAAGAAGGTTCTGCCGGCTGCAGGACGAGGCAGGCGCAGGTTCACTGTCACCCAATAGACATGGGACAGTCAATTTCAAAGGAAGAGAAATTCATACAAGAATTTAAATAGTCACTCAGAGAGAGAGGAGTAAGAGCTAAAAAGAAAGATTTAGTAGACTTCTTTTTATTTTATTGATAAAAAATGCCCTTGGTTGGTGTTGACAGGGTCAGAAATTTACCCCCCGACCTGGGACAGGCATTTGGTAAACAGGATGTGTTTGCTTGTGGACTCAAAAAGGAGTCCCTCGAGATGTGAGAAGTAAGGGTACAACCCACACAACTACGTCTGCCAAGCAGACTGACTGCCAGGCCTAGAGAGCCTATGTCTTAAGCCCCTGCCATAGAGAGCCAAAGCTCCCAGGCTGGTTTGCTATAAAGGGGACTAGACTCAGAAAACTACAGCTTCAGGACAGTAAAGGAGGTTAAATATGCTTCTTATCCATTTTATAATTTTGCTTCTTGGTCAAAAGTCTTTAGTTTGTAGGCGTATAAATTTATATCCAAGGTAGATTAATTTCAGTACTGTGGTTCTTTAGGAAAGTTTTCAAATCAAAGATTGTAATACATTCAGAGGATTTTAACATTGTTTAGGATATCCTGAGTTTTTATTTATTTCTTATAAAGTTGAGGATTGTTCTTTTGAGTTCTATGAGAAATTTTGCTATAATTTTAATGAACTTTTACATTAAATCTGTAGGTGAGTTCTTTGAAGAATGTTGCTATAATTTTAATGGACATTTACACTGAATCTGTAGATTGCTTTCAGTGAGATTGTCATTTTTGCTGTGTTTCTTCTACTTTCCCAAAAAAATAGGAGATCATTTTAGTTTCTAAAGTCTAAATTTCCTTTTCTTAAAAGAGTTGAAGTTCTTATCATACAAAGTTTTCCATTTGTATGGTCTACTCTTGGGTGGGAGTCGAGTTGTCTCAGCTTGTGGTCCTTTCCTGCTGCCAGGTGTTGCTTCAGGGTGGACTGCTGAGACTCAAGCCTCTTAGTAAATTTATCGAGGGCCAGAGTTGTGCTCTAACAAGTGACAATGGTTAAAAATCAAAAACATTTCCCCCTTCACAAGCAGAGATAACAGGACCAAAACTTCAGTCCTACTTGCTTAGAGTTACTCCAAGATATTTTGTCGTATTCATGGCTATTTAGATGGACAATGTCTCATTTATCCTGGTGTGAAAGAGATACATTTGGGTTGTTTTCAGATTCTGGCTATGATAAAGTAATTCTACTGTAAGCATAGCTGAGTGTCAGGAGCCATGTCCCCCCAAATTATTATAGGAAGCACCGCCGTGAGGAGTTTTGCAGAGAGCTCTACTTCTCAATTGTATTGAGATAGTCTTATTGACAAAGCCTATCCCACACCCAAATTAACAGTTAATAGAGAGCTATCTGTTAGCGGAACCCGCCTCACATTCCAAACTATCTAGAGAACTATGTGGGTCAACTTGTGACTTCCTGACCAAGGAATCGTGATCTGACTGATCGGAACCTCTTGGCCTATGTACCGGCGTGGACCACGTGGCAAGATCCTGTGCCCTAGCCCCCCAAGCTCCTCATCCAGGGGCTATATAAGCTGTAACCATGACTCTAATAAACAGAGGCTTCGACAAATATGCTTAGCCCCATTCCTCTTATCAGGCCATGTCTTTCAGGTGGTACCTCTCCGTGACCCTGGAATAACTCACCAGCCAGGCGGGTTACAGACCCTAGACAGAGTAACCCTTCAAGGCGGTCGACAGCTGAGCACATGTCCTTATGGTATGGTTGAACAACTTTTGTATTTAGGCCCAAAAGGAGTATTGCTGAGTTTTAAAGTAGATATTGGCCTATTAAAAATAAATAGCCATAATGAGGGCCCCCAGTGCTGGGGAGACTCTCAGTCAGGTCTCGGGATGGCAGGACCCCCAGTGACTCACGGGAGACCGTCCTTGCTGTGGTCACACAGGGCTTTGGTTGATGGGACGGGATGGGGGCCGGTACACTGGGGCCCAGTCTCATGGCCCACGCAGGGGAGGAGTTCGACCCCGAGTGACCGGGAGAAGGAGTTTTTGAGGGAAGAAGCCGCGGCCCAGTAATCCAGAGAATTCATGGAAAGTTCCAAAAATCCAGTGATGGTCACAAGGGGGCAACTCCCTGCCTCTCAGGACCACTCCCAGGGTCCTGATCAGCTAGTTCCTAGAACAGTATGGTGATGGTCGCAAGGGGGAGATTCCCTGTTTCTGGGGATTGTTCTAGGGATTGCGGTCTGGCTTTGTCTCAGCTAGTTCCTGAAACACAGTCACTGAGCTGGCTGGTGCTGGATTTTTGATTCTTCTCTTCCTGCTGGGGCGGGGGTCTGGATTTATCTAGGTCTTTCAATACTATGTATGATCCAAAAGTGGCTGTGCCAATTTGCACTTCCAGCAATGGAGTTTTTTCTTTACCCACATTTTCTTAAGTATAAACTGTTAGTAGTAATTTTTAACCTTGGTCATTTTTACAAGGATCAGATGAAATCTCAGAGTTTTGATTTGCATTTCTCTGATGGGTAAAGGATTTTATGTTTGAGCATTTTTTCAGTGTCTCTCAGTCATTTTTAAGTGCGTCTGTTGAGAGTTTTCAGTTTAGGTCTGTAACATATATTTTTATTGGATTAATTTTTGATAAGTAATTTCCTGAGTTCTTCATATGCTTTTGGAGTGGGTTTATGATAAGTAAAGATCTTTTCCCACTCTATAGTCTTGTTATACAGAAGTTTCTCAATTCAGGAGATCTAATTTATTATTTCTCTCAGTGTTTGTGCCACTGAGGCTGTGTTTGAGATGTGGCAAAGTGTACTTCTAATTTTTTCTCTGTGAGGTTCAATGTAACTTTTATGTGTTGAGGCCTTTGACTCATTTAAACTTGAATTTTATACACGGAGATGGATGTGGATCTATTTTTATTCTTCTACATGTTGATGTCTATTGAGGCCCAAATCATTAGATAAAATGCTTCCTTTCCCCATTTTCCTATCTGCAGGCAGACTTACAACTGAAGAGGAGGATAGCTTATGAAGTCTTAATTAGATATTCAATGGTTAAAGCCCTGGTTATATTATTTTTATGGTAGACCTTGAGCCACTAGGTAAAATTCTTACAAAAAACAATGAGCCTGTTTCCAGTAGAGAGCTCATAAAAGCTGCCTAACAAGTACTCAACAAGTACAGTATAAATCACAGGTAAAGTATACAATAATCAACAAGTACAGTATATTACAGCTATGGCAAATGTGTGTAGTAAATGTAAAACTTATTCTACAACTGTTTTATGAAAAGGCAAAATGCTTTTTATGGCTCAACCTTCCGAGTTTTGCCAGTTAAGATATTAAACTCTTAATTTAGAATAGTAGCTTGTCTGGTACAAAAGGGCAGAGAAAAATCTGGAAGATGCTTTGAAAGAATATTGACTATGATCAACGTTTCTTATACTAAACAATATTGATAATTTTAAGATGGATTCCTGGACAATTTTGCTTGCTCAATTAAAGGCCAGAACAATAAACTTTTCCAAGATGATCATTGCTACAATTCACACAACCGTATTTTGCTAATGTTGTAGCTACAAATCCCTTAAAAGATTTTATACTAAATTTTACAAATGACTCTTCCAATGGAAGAACTGCATATATGGTTAATAATAAAAAGAAATTATGGAGCGTACCAAGGCTCCTTGAAAGCAACATATATAAGTTGCAAACAGATCCTGATGCAAACAGGTCTGACATGATGACACCAAGCTGACCTTTACTAAGGCAAGGTAAAAAAGCCTCTGCAATGAATTTTGAAAAGACCTGCCCTATATATATTTGGGGTCGAGGATAAGTTTATGGCTTTTTTTCACAGAAAGAAAATAAAAGCTGGCCCCGATGATGTCGTAGCTGCAAACACACCATAAAGGAGTTCCAGAAATGAGTTGGAAGGGAATCCTTGATCCAGTCCTTCCCTGCCCCCATGGAGAGGAGTGCCTGATAACAGGATCCACTACACCTCTCTACAGGGTGTCATTCTGCATCCAGAGAGTCCAAACAAAGCTTGAGATAATTGCCAAGATGTGCTTCAGGTAGCTGAATCCAGCTCCCCTCACCCAGGAATCCCACCTGCCCTGAAGCACAAATGCTGAGCTGCTTCCAAACCTGGGAGCAGACACAGATGCCCTGCTGAGATGACCTGACCATGGGGACTACAATTTTCTGCAGTTTAAATTCTGTTTGTTTTGGAGCTAAGATGCAGACTAAACATCTGACTGTTTTAATCTTTTGACACAGAACTCATTTTGATTAAAATATTAACCCCTCTTCAAGTAGAAGGGGGAAGATTGGGGTTTTAACTGTTGCTCAGAGACTGGAACTGGTGGTGTTTAACAACAATGTCTGTCATTGTGCTCCTACTGGAATTGACCTAATGATATTTGTAACTGCTTATAGATGTTGGGAAAAGTTTGGCACACACTGTAAAAAGTTTGGGTTTAATGCATATGTTAAGAATTTTAGATTTTGATCCCTTTACACTGACCTAATTTTTGGCTGGCAGCACTCGTAATTTTATGTTGGAGTAGGTACCTTGGAAGGAGTATATACCATAGGCCAGACTAAAAGGTGTGTATTGGGTTTGGAAGGTGCCCTTTCTTCTGGTCCGGAGATCGAGTCATTGATGTCCAAATTATACCTTTACTCAACCTATATGAGATATCTCGCAGTCTGTTCATTAATGATTCATGCAGAGGCCCAACGATGGGATTATTGTGGAGCCCTCCCCTGAACAGCACATCATACAGAGGCCATACAGGCCGGCTCAACTTGGCATGATGTCAGGTGCACGAGGATTGCCCTCCACATAGCCTAAGACAGGGACCCTGCGGTCAAAGACCTGCTTATTTGAGGAGCTCCAAGGAACTAATGCTACCCATGAGACACCCCTTTGTTCCGAGGAGAGGAAAAAATGCTCCACCACTCAAGAGGAGGGTCTCTCCTTGTCCCAGTCCTTTAGGTCTGATGACGTGGTTAGACTCTGACCTGGTGCCCTCCCCTTAATAGCTGCCTGCCTTATACAAGGAAGAGGGATTTCTCAGGAACCATTTTTCCAAAGATGATAGCAGGTACCATTGTCCTAACAATGTTTGCAGAAAGCCCCACCATTAGCTGTTTGCTAATGGAACCTGCCTCACATCCCAGCTATCCTGATAGTAGGGACCATTGTCCTAAGAATGTTTGTAGAGAGCCCCCACATCCCAACTACCTTGACAACTGGTTGTTAAGCGGAGTTACAAAAAGAATGTTTCCACTTACCTTTGGGGCCCCGGCAAAGCCCCCCACCCCAACCCAGGTTCCACATCTGGGGGCTATATAAGCCGCTGCCATTACGCTAATAAACGGAGGCTTTGACAAGAGAATGTTACTTGGCCTCGTTCCTCTCTCTCGCCCATGTTCTTTCAGGTAGCGCCTCTTCAGACCCTGGAATAACTGGACCTGCTTGGCGGGTACATATACTTGCTTTCTCCTCCTCTGAAGAAACATCATGGCCAAAAACAACTTGAGGAAGGAAGGTTTACTTCCCTTTCACTTTCCTATCAGAAGCTACCATGAGTAGAAGTCAGGGCAGGAAGTCAAGACCAGAACCTCGAGGCAGGAACCAAAGCAGAAACCATGGAGTAAAGCCACTTACTGACTTGCTCTCCTTGACTCTCTAAGCCAGCTTATTTTATATATACAGCCATGACCTCCAGCCCAGGGACATCTACACTGATTGAAATTTCCCATAGACTTACCTATTACATAGTTAAGTTCCTTCTTCCTCAGATTACTCCAGCATGTGTCAAATTGACAAAATCCAACTGGCACACACTGACACCCATCTATTAGTGGATGGGGAGCATGTTCCACTTCTCACAGACCCTAACATGCTATCATGACTTTTGGCTCATGGAACCCATCACATCCATCCTCAAAGCAGTTCCTTTTTTAGTAGACTCAGATTGATCAGAGTAACATGGTAGCCTCTGACTGACTCTGGGATGCTGTGGCAATGCTCTGTTTCCCAGGACACTCCAGAGCAAGTGACTAACTTCTACAGAGCTGAGAGGAATAGACTTTGTCACATTTTCTCCATAAACTCTTCATCCAATTCCCCACCAGACAGAAAACTAGGACCCCCAGTGGGCTTGGGTTGAAATGTTCAAAGTGATAAGAGGAAAAAACTCCATCAGTGGTCCTGGAATCCACAGCCCTGAAGGAGGAGGCACATGTGGTTTCTTCAATGAAACCTGATGTTCTGGGCCAACATTTTAGGGAAAGTAGAAGGGAAAATCCTCTCAAAATAAACCAAATAAACACCAAAGTAGTTGAGAATTCAAATGAAAAATTCAGAGCAGACCTCGGTGCTAGGGCAACTCCCAAGTAGCTTTTCTGAGTGTGTTTAGACTCCTTTAGCTCTCATGGCCCCTTAGATGATTTTAGTTCTGGTTTGTGTCTCTGTCCGTGTGGATTCTAAACCTGGTACAGTTGGTGCTGTCCTAGATCCAGGCCTTTAAGAACTTGTGCCTCAGAAATACCAGCCATTGCCACTGCGTTGAGCCATCTCCTACGGCTAAGGCTCTCATTGTTGTCACCGTCTGACCTCCAGTCCCTCAGAGTCACACCCCAACTTCTCCAAAGGTCTCCACTGCCTGTTTGTCCTGCCAGTCGAACCCAAGACCGAACCACAAGATCAGCTATCCACTCCCAGCTCTACGTTTTTAAAGCATTTATCGTTTTAAGTGAGATATAATTTTCTCCCCTCCCCTCCCAACCTCCCCGTTCCCTCTACCCTCTCCCATGACCCCATGCTCACAATTTACTCAGGAGTTGTCTTTTCCTACTTGCCATGTCCATTAGATCCATGTGTGTCACTCTTAGAGTCCTCTCTGTTGTCTAGGTTCTCAGGGTTATGAATGATCAGCTGGGTTTTGATGCTTTCTGCATTCATCCTTTTGCCTACAAATTTCAAGATGTCAATATTTTTTCTGCTGTGTAGTACTCCATTGTGTAAATGTACCACATTTTCTTTATCCATTTTTCAGTCGAGGGTCATTTAGGTTGTTTCCAGGTTCTGGCTATGGCAAACAATACTGTTATGAACATAGTTAAGCACATGCCCTTGTGGTATGATTGATCATCCTTTGGAGATATATATATATCCCAAAAGTGGTATTGCTGGTTCTTGAGGAAGGTTGTTTCCTAATTTTTGGAGAAATCACCATACTGATGCTCAAAGTGGCTGTATCAGCTTGCACTCACACCGGCAATGCAGGAGTGTTCCCTTTACCCCACCGTATACCCACTCCAGAATATTCGGTGTTTGGATCTTGGCCATTCTGACAGGTGTAAGACGTTATATCAGAGTTATTTTCATTTGCATTTCTCTGAAGGCTAAGGATGGTGAGCATTTCCTTAAGTGTCTTCCAGCCATTTTTGATTCATGTGTTGAGAGTTCTCTGTTTAGGTCCATACCACATTTTTTACTGGAATATTGGTTCTGTCGATGACCAATTTCTTGAGTTCTCTGTATATTTTGGAGAACAGTCCTCTGTCTGATGGGGGTGGGGTGGGGTTGGTGAAGATCTTTTCTAAGTCTGTAACTTGCCATTTTGTCTTGTTGACCATGAATGTTCTCTGCTTTACAGAAGCTTCTCAGTTTCAGGACGTCCCATTTATTAACTGTTGCTCTCAGTGTTTGAGTTACTGGGGTTCTATTTAGGAAGTGGTCTCCTGTGTCAGTCTGTTCAAGTGAATTTCCCACATCTCCTCCATGAGGTTCAGTGTGGTTGGTGTCAGGTTGAGGTCTTTGATCCTTCTGGATTTGAGCTTTGTGAATGGCGATAGATATGGATCTATTTTCATTCCTCTACATATTGATATTCAGTTATGCCAGCACCACTTGTTGAATATGCTTTCTTTTTTCTATTTTCTATTTTATTTCTTTGTCAAAAATCAGGTGTTTGTAGGTGTGTGGATTGATATCCATGTCTTTGATTCACTTCCATTGGTCCTCCTGTGTGTTCTTATGCCAGTACCAGGCTGTTTTCAGTATTGTAGCTCTGTAGTAGAGTTTGAAGTCAGGGATTGTGAGGCCTTCAGAAGTTCCTTTATTGTACAGGATTCTTTTGGTTATCCTGGATTTTTTGCTTTTCCATATGAGGTTGAGTATTGTTCTTTTGAGGTCTGTGAAGAATTTTGCTGGGATTTTGATAGACATTGCTTTGAATCTGTAGATTGCTTTTGGTAAGATTGCTATTTTGACTACGTTAATTCTGCCTACCCAAGAGCATGGGACATCTTCCATCTTCTAGTGTCTACTTCAAATTCTTTCTTCAAAGATTTCAAGTTCTTGACTCACTGGCTGCCACTCAACCTGAAGGCGGAGGCCAAAGGGGAAACTTTGTGGACCGCATATCGATGAGCACCTGAACAGGAGCTGCTGTCCTTGGATCCGGAAGAGATCCGGAAGTGCCTGGAACTTACTGAGTGCCGGTTCCATATCAGCCGCCATGATACTGATCCGGGGTCTTCCGGGGGACTTGACCAACCAGGAAGTACACAATCGTCTGAGCGACTACGAACTCAAGGACTGTTGGTGGACGAATACAGTGACAGCTTTCGTGATCCTGCTGAATGGGGAGCAGGCTGAAGCTGCCGTCAAGACCTTCCACCAGAGCCGCCTTCGAGAGTGGGAGCTGTCAGTTCAGCTGCAGCCTACAGATGCTCTCTTGTATGTGGCCAAGCTGCAGCCCAGCCTGACCCAGGCAGTGTGAGGAGCTGGTGTGGCCCTTTGGCAGCCTGGAGCGCTGCTTCGTAGTGTACAGCGAGCGCACAGGCCACTCTAAGGGCTATGGCTTTGCAGAGTACATGAAGAAAGACTCGGCTGCCAGGGCCAAGGCTGATTTGCTGGGCAAGCCACTGGGGCCCCCACACACTGTACGTGCATCGCACAGATGCTGGGCAGCTGCCCCCTGCCTTGTTGCACTCCCGGTGCCTCTGTGTGGACCACCTGCCACCTGGCTTCAATGATGTGGAAGCCAATGCCCACCTTCTGTCAGCTGCCGTGTGGCCAGGGTGGGCAGCTGAAGGGCTTTGCAGTACTGGAGGATGAGACAGCAGAGACGGCAGAGGCTGCAAAACAGCGGGTAGACGGCCTGGCCCTGGGTGGCAGTCACCTTCGTGTGTCCTTCTGTGCTCCAGGTCCTCCTGCCGCAGCATGCTGGCAGCAGAAATTGCTGCCCAGGCCACGACTCTCAATCGGGGCAAGGGATTCCCGCCTGAGCCAAACATCCTGCAGCTGTTGGACAATCTGGGCCCATCTACCTCCCTCCAGCTGCTGCTCAATCCTCTGCTGCATGAGGTGCCAGTGGCCAGCAGAGCCTTTTGGGTGTGCCTCCTCCATGCCACGGCTGAACAGACCTGCCCTGTCCACTGCACTGCTCCAGTTAGCCCTGCACCCCCAGAGCCAGAAGAAACCTGGGATCCTAGGAGACTCCCCTCTGGGTACCTTCCAGGCTGGGGCCCATCCTGTCAATTCCCTCCTTGGGGAGCTGTCTGCAGGTGGTGGTGCTGGCTCTGGAACTGCAACCCGCTGAGGGAAGGAAGCCACAACCCTTACTACCACCACTGCTGGGCCCTTCTGGGGTTACTGGGAGCCCATGAGTCTGCATCCCCCAGCAACCCAGCTCACTCCACACCCAGCCCCTGTGGGGCTCTGAGGCTCCAGTCTTAGTTAGAGGCCTCCTGAAGGACAGTGTGCCTCTGCCAACGACCCCTGGGGTGTCACTGTTGGAGGAGCCCCCAAAGGACTATCGCATCTCCCTGAACCCTTACCTGAATCTACATAGCCTGCTTTCATCCAGCAACCTGGCAGGCAAGCGGACCCGGGGCTGGTGAACATTGTTAAATTTCCAAGTGTTTGTGGGCTCTGGAATTAGCATTGCTGTTGAATTCTAATTTTAAGCCATGGAGATCCGATAAGATACATGGGGTATGTCAAATTTTTTGTATCTGTTGAGGTTTGCTTTGTTACCTAGTATGTGCTCAATTTTTGGGAAGGTTCCATGAGGTGCTGAGAAGAAGGTATTTTCTTTTCTGTTTGGATGGAATGTTCTATGGATGTCTGTTAAGTCCATTTGAGTTATCACGTCTGTTAGAGCCACTCCCAGCTCTAAATCTGCTCTAGGAGGTGACCTTTGACTCTTTTCAGTGCTTTGACCCTGCTCATCTGTCAGGGCTGACGTGGACAGCCTTCTGGGATGGATGGCTGGGAACAAGCCTGCTTTGGTCTCAAGGTAGAGTGGCCTCACAGCAAAACCTGCCTTCAGTCAGGACCAGAAGGGGTTAATCTTAACAAGCCCTGTCTGGAATCTTCTAGGGTGGTTGTACCACTGTAGAGAATTAGACCCTCAGGAAATCCTGGTCTTTATTGTGATAGTCAATGGGAGGCTCCCTCAAGGGACTGAAATGGCTGAGAGGTCTAGTCTCATTCTGGGTCTTTCCTAGTTAGGTTTCCACTGCTGTGATAAACGCCATGACTGATACCAAGTCGGGGAGACTGGGGTTTGTTTTCTACTACACCTCACCGTCCATCAATGAGGAAAGCCGAGGTTCAAAGCTGGAGGCAGGAACTGAGGCAGAGTCCATGGATGAATGCTGCTTACTGGCTTTGTCTCTCTGCCTTTCTGCCTTCCTTGTACCACAAAACCACCTGTCCCAGGATCACATTATCCACCACAATGAGACTAGGCGCCCCTGCATAAGTTAACAATTAAGAACACACCCTGTAGTCATGTCTGCAGGCCAAGCTGGTGAAGGCAACTCTTTGAGGTTCTGTGTTCCCAGGTGTGTCTACTAAATACCTGGGGCTATTACTGCAAGGTTTTATTCGTTTTTGAGAGAAGGTTTCTTGAAGCCCAAATTGGCCTCAAATTCACTATTTAACTGAGGATGACCTTGAACTTCTGATCTTCCTGTCTCTGCCTCTCTAGTGTTGGAGTTACAGGCATGTGCCACCACGCCCGGCTTAGAAATTTTGATTCATCTTTCCAGATACATATTATTCCATAATGTAGGGGATCCCATGGTGCATTTAACTGGCCCTACTTTAAATCTTTTCTTTTATTTACTTATCTATTTATTTTTGCAGTGGGGAGATCATATGGGCAGGACCTTGGGAAGAACTCAAGGATAGGCATGTGCCACCACCCCAGCTTGTGTGGTCATGTGTGTGTACATGTGTGGTCATGTGTGTGGACATGTGTGTTCACGTGTGTGTACATGTGTGGTCATGTGTGTGGACATGTGTGTTCACGTGTGTGTGCATGTGTGGTCATGTGTGTGAACATGTACTCAACTAGTGTGTGATGTCTTTACCTCCTTCTCCCTTTTCTTCCCTCAATCAATCCTTGATTTTGTTTTTTGTCATGCTTTGAGACAGGGTCTTTCTGTAGTCCTGAAACTATATACACTGATCTTGAACCCACAAAGATCTCTTGCTTCTGAGTGCTGGGATTACAGGCTGTGCTGCCATATTCAACTAATCCTGTTGTCTTGTTTTGTGGAGCCAGGATCTTACTATACAGTCCAGGCTGGCATGGAACTTGGAATGTAACTCAGGCTGGCTTTGCATTTATGATCCTTCTGTCTGTCTCCCAGCTGGTGAGATTACAGGCATAGGGCATCACACTGGGTTCTAGGTCCACTTGTTTATTACTTACGACCATGTCTCATATAACCCAGGCTAGCCTCCAACTGGGAAATGTTGAGCCAAGGTTGGCCTGGGAGTTCTGATCCTTCTCCTTCAACTTAAGTTCAAGGTCTAAGTAGTGTAAGGATCATGTCTAAGTGCAGGGATTAAAGCTATGTGTCGCCATGCCCAGCTTGGTACTGTTTTCTTTTATCGTCATTTTGTTATGTGCTTATTTATTTATGAGTGAATATTTGTGGCATGGAGCATATGTGGAAGCCAGAGGACAACCCGAGGGAGTCTGTTCTCACCCCCCACAACGGAGGTCTAGGGGACTGAACTCATCAGGCTTGGTAGCAAGTGCTTTCCCCCACTGCGCCCTTCAAAATTTCTGTATAAAGCCGGATGTGGTAGCATATGTGTGCAATCCTACCACTTAATAGACAGTGTGTCGCTATCTAGTTTGGTCCTAATTTGGAGCTTTTTTTATTTTATTTTATCTATCTACGTATTTTTGCTTTTTCAAGACGTGGTATCTAAGTAGTGATGGAAGCAGTTAGGACTCACTCTGTAGACCAGGCTGGCCTTGAACTCACAGAAATCTGCCTGCCTCGGCCTGCCTCCCAAGTCCTTGTACCACCACCGCCCAGTTAAACAGTTCAGTTTTAAAACACTTTCTTATTTAGAAGCAACTTCAGACTTTGCAAAGGTTGGAAAGAGGGGCGAGGGAGAAGCCTCAGTCAGTAAAATGCCTGCTGTGTAAGCGTGAAGACTGGAGTTCAGATTCCTTCCACCATATAAAAGCTGGGGACAGCGGGGACAGGCGGATCCCTGAAGCTCCTCGCCTAGCCAGTCTGTGAGCTCCAGGTTCAGTGAGAGTCCTTGTCTCAAAATGTAAGCTGGGCAGAGAAGAAGAAGACACCCAAAAGATTCCCTCACTTTCACACACGCATGACCACCTGTGCACACACACATACACACAAGCTAGGCTGCCGCCACATGTCTGAACTCAAAATACTGAGGAAATGGATGCAAGAAAATAAAGACCAGCCTCATTCCATAGTGAGTTCAAGGCCAGCCTGACAACATGAAAATCCAAAAAACAGAAAACAAAACCAAAACCAAAATAAAAAAAAATAAAAAAAATAAAGGAATAAAAAAACTGAAAGGCAGAATAAAGAAGCCCTGTATGGCCGGGTGTTGGTGGTGCACGTCTTTATTCCCAGCACTCAGGAGGCCGAAGCAGGTGGATCTCTGTGAGTTCAAGACCAGCCTGGTCTACAACAGCTAGTTCCAGGACCGCCACCAAAGCTACAGAGAAACCTTATCTTAAAATACCCCGAAGAAGAAGAAGAAGAAGAAGAAGAAGAAGAAGAAGAAGAAGAAGAAGAAGAGGAGGAGGAGGAGGAGGAGGAGGAGGAGGAGGAGGAGGAGGAGGAGGAGGAGGAGGAGGGGGGGGAGCAGAAGAAGGAGGAGGAGGAGAAGGAGGAGGAGGAGAAGCCCTGTATGTACAAAAGTCATTTACATTTCCCTAAACATTTACATTTCTAATCACTTATTTTATATTCCCTGAAACATTCAAATATACATTATAGACATGGTTCTTCATGACAGCAATATTGTCTGCAGAGCAGTTTATCAGCCCAATGGCACAAAAGCCGCTATTATCCTGTAGTTTCTGCTCTGCTGGGGCTCAAACCCAGGGCTGAGGGCAAAAAAGACAAGCATTCTGCTGTTGAATTCCACTTCCGGCTTTTGTTTTGAGATGGGCTCTTAGGCTGCCATTGAGTTTGTGATCCTCCTGCTTGGGCTCCACGGAGCTGGGGTTATAGGCACGTACACCTCGCTAGTGCTTTCCTGTTGCTCTGAGAGTCCAAGGGATCATCAGGAAAGGCATGAAAAGGTCTTTCTTCCTAGACCTCCTCTCCAAATCACAGAGATCCACCTGCCTCTGCCTCTCCAGTGCTGGGATTAAAGACGTGCATCACCCCACCCGGCTCTTTCTTTTATGTGGAGACAGAAAAATCTCACAAATTTTAGACTTGTTGAGCTTGCAAATTAGCCAAGGATAACGTCCAATAAATCTCCCTCCCTCCACTTCCCAAGTACAAGGACTAGAGTGCACACCAACTCACTTGGAAAAAATCTCTCTCTCTTTTCAATTTATAGACGGTAACGGTCAACTTTATTATTTATTTATTTATTTATTTATTTGGAGACTGAGTCTCACTATGTAGACCTGGCACTCACAGAGAGCTATCTGCTACTGCCTCCTGAATGCTGGGATTAAAGGGATGCAACCTCATGCCCTGCCCTCCTTTTGGATATTTTTTTGAGACTTAATTTTTTAGCAAAGGGTGCCTTAGAACTAAAGATTATCCTGGGGCCTGTGGATTGGCTCAGTGGGCATGGTAGTTTGAAAGAGAAATGTCTTCTCTAAATTCATGAATGTAAGTGCTTGGTCCCCAGTTGGTGGTGCAGTTTGTGGAGATTCTGGAACTTGTAGCACAGGAGCCTGTCAGGGGAAGTATGTCACTGTGGGTGGGCTTAGAGAACTTAAAGCCTTGCCCTCTCTACTTACAGATAACTCTCCTCTCTACTTCCTGTGTGTGATGGAGATCTGATTTCTCAGACAACAGGCTCTGTATCAAAACAACCAAAAGCTAGCTCATTTAACAATGACATTTTATTTCCAACATAGAAAACATATACTGTCATGATTGGGGAAGATCAGGGGTTAGCACCAGTAGAATCGATCAAGGTGGCCTTCTTTTCTCCCTAGTGCAGGGCCTTGGCTTCTGAGAGGCGTGTAGTCCCGTGCTGCAGAGAGTTGAGACATCCAGGTGACCCACAGTGCTAACAAAGCTGGGATCACCTTGTCAGCCCACCAACTAAATTCTACTTAACAGTAAGAAGATTCCTCGGGGCTTGGCTTGCTGGGCACTGCCAACCATCTAGCACCAGAGAGGACCACCCAGTGTTCTCAGCAGCAGCATCCTGTCTCATTCTCCTAGGTCTGGCCGGCAGGATGCTCCTGCAGAGGAGGTCAGGTCTTCTACCTGCTTCTTCAACTAACTCTGTGCTGCTTCCTCTTTTCCCTTCTACTTGTTTGTTTCTTTATAGACAGGCTTCTGTGGGTAGCCCAGGATTCCTGGGACAGCAAGTTCTGCAGTTGTAGATCAAGCTGACGTCACAGAGATCTGCCTGCCTCTGCCTCCCGAGTGCTGGGACTAAAGGTCTACAGCACCCCAGGCTGACCTTGTGCTCCCTTACACTATTTTGACTTAAGTGTGTGCAGATGCACTCACACACTATGCTTACACTGTGTATGTGTAGCGGTGTCCGTACACACACACTTGCAGCTCAAGGTATGTGTGTGTAGCACAGGTGTTCGGTGTCAAATGTCAATTCATGGGTGCTGGGCACCTTGTGTTTTAACACAGGCTTTCTCAAGGCCACTGTGGTGGAGATGCATCTGCCTCAAAAGGTGGCACACACCTACAATCTTGGCATTCAGGAGTCAGAAGCGGGCAGATCTCTGTGAGTTCAAGGCCAGCCTTGTCTAGAGAGGAAGGGACAAACAGAGAAACCCTGTCTCCAAAAGAAAAAAACAAAAACAAAAAACAACAGAATAAAAACGGAGATTCACCTGTCTCCATCTCCAGGTGTCGGGGTGGCCAGCTTCAGCAAGCCTGCCGTTCCTTTTCCTTGGATTCTGCACATGAACACATACTAAACAAGGTAACTACACACAGTACAGATAGTCACTGTCAGGCTTCTTGTGCTTCTGAATCTCACCCAGGGCATCGATTTCACATTCTTGTTTAGTGCCAATCGTTTCTCATTATGGACAGCGGGGCCAGGAAGAACCAGCAGTGTGGTTTACGAAGTTTCCTCAGGGACATCCCCTGGGCAGAAATCTATGAAAGCTATTTTCTTCTTTTATTAGGATACTGTAGAAATGGAATGAAGTAAAGAAGGATAAAATCACGTCAGATGGGTACAGAGCAGTGGAAGCCTCCCTCCCCCATCTCTGAGGACACCAAGTCACCCTAGTTTGTGGCAGGATTTGAAGCAGGGACCCCAGGAAACCAGGCTCACTAACACGAAACTGGTACAGAAGTGCCACAAGGGGGCAGCAGAACATCAGAGTTTCTGAGGGGTGGCAGGGCCAGCAGCCTTCCTGCCTTTCTTATTGGCACAGGTGGGGGTCTCCATGGTCCCCAAACCTTCCTGTCAGTGCCTCCCACAGGGCCAGCAGGGAGTTCTTACCCAACAGCTCCTCGGTGCTGTGCACAAGGATGAACTCAATTGGCTCAGGCCAATTCCAGATGTGAGTCACTGGAAATAGCCCTGCACATCTGGATGCTTGATTTTCTTCTCTCTGTCAGAAAGATCTTTTGATTCACGAGGAATATGTGGTTGGAATGGGCTGCTATGTCACTGTTTTCTCAGATTGGGGCATTAAGATTTGGGGATAGGTGCTGTTTGTTTTTAAAATAGAGTGGCATTTCTCCTAGACTGGCCTCCAACCTTCTGTGTTGGAAGATGGCCTGACTCTCTGATCCTGTTGTCTCTGCCCCCCAATACGGGGATTCATGGCATGCTCCACCTGGTTTTATTTTATGCTAAAGAAGTCAGGCCCAGAGCCAGTGTGGATTCTAGGCACACTGAGCATTAGGCTTGTCGTTCACTTTCTGTGTTTTAGAGAGAGAGCCACCAGAGCCTAGGCTACTGTTCCTCATGGAGGCCCGGCTGGCCTTGAATTTATGGCTAGTCTCTAGTCTAAGCCCCAGAGTGCTGGGATTATAGGCATACACCTTCACCCTAACTCTAGCATCTAGTTTTAAGACAAATCCACAAAATCCCTAGAACTGTCTAAATGCGAGGGATAGGAGATTGCCCCAAGGGGTGAGGTGACTAAACCTTCAAGCAGTGGGGGTGAGGATCCATCTTCCTGGTTTCATCAGTCTGAGCTTGGGACATGGGCTGGTTAGGGCTGGTGACTTCCATTTTGTCGCAGGAGGTGCCTAGGGAGTTACCTGTGGGCATCTCGAGGGCTTCTGGTCAGAACACACCTTCAATGCTGTCTGGATACACAGGGGAGAGTCTGGGGACTCTGAGATGATACGGGACTGGGACAGCCTCCTCTTCCTCCCTCCCACCCAGAACTCCGCTCACTAGCTTCAGAAGAAGAGTGGCATCCAGCTACACCCTTTGTGTGTGCAACTTCTAAAGACTCTCAGTCAGAAAAACAGGTCATCTAAAACGGCTAAAAGAAAAGAGAGAGAGAGAGAAAGAAAGCAAGAGAAAAATCAGGGTCAATGGGTAAGATCTGCAGTTCCATCAGGAGGTATTTCTCACTTAAAGAGAGAAGCTAGTCTGAAGCTAGCCTGCCTGAGCTCCAGGTGTGACTTAGTTGGGGTAGCTCTTGCCCACCATGCAGAAACTTGGGTTTGGTTTCCAGAACCAAACAAACCAGGCTTGGTGTGGAATTCCTGTAATCCCTACATTTGTACGCGGAGACAGAAGGATTAAAAGATCAAGGATATCCACCCCTACATAGATGATTTTAAAAGTAAAACTTCTGAAACCCCCTAAGACAAGTTACATACCTATACTACCTACACTCAGTTGGCTGAGGGCAGGAGGATCGACAGTCCTTGGCGGCCGGAACTACATACAGTAAACCGGAGTCAAAACAAGAGGAGAGAAAAAGAAAGGATTCTTCATTAGAAGGAACCAATAGATATGCCACTGTGGGGTTTAAGAGTCATATGCTTTCGCAAAGAAAAAAGACGACCATGAGTACAAGGTACAAACAGTCAGCACTGAAAGGGAAGAGACAAGGACGGGGTTGAAGAACTCTACAAAAGGCAAGTGAGTCTTCCTCCCACCTCTGTTGACGATGCCAGCAATGTGGCTTCTCCAGCCTGAGGGCTGTCGGTAAGAACTCGGCATTGTCACCTCCTGCCATCCAGTTTGCCCTTAACAGTTTTTGAGCCAGAGAGAGGCACACGCCACCCATTGAGGCTGAGGAAAGAAAGGGAGAAGGCAGAGGCTGGCTAGATCCTTTGCAAAGCAGGAGGCCGGGCTAGAAGCAGCTTTTCTAGGCTAGGGTGCTAAAGCCCTGAGTTTTGTTTCAACTAACTAACTTCTGTTGTGTGGTGTCTGTGTGAAGCCAAGAACTCCTGATCAGGATGCATCACCTCCCAGGTACTGCAATCAGACATGTGCCACCGTTTCTGGATTGCTTGCTTCGTTTATATTTTTTGGTTTTCAAGACAGGGTTTCTCTGTGTAGCCCTGGCTGTCCTGGAACTCACTCTGTAGACCAGGCTGGCAGGGAACTCAGAGATCCACCAGGCTTTGCCTCCCAAGTGCTGCACCAACACGACCCGGCTCCACCCGGCTGCTAGCTGTTTCTTGAGACAGACCCTCTGTGTGTGAGGCTAGCTTGGCACTCCCTATATCATGCTGGCCGCGAAGCCTATCATTTTCCTGCCTCAGTTTCTTGAGTACTGAGATGAAATCTAATCCCCATCATCAATGGCTAAGTAATGTTTAAGGCAGGCAGGCATGGGACAAGGCTCAGATATGGAGCTGGTGCCTAGTATGAATGGGCCCTGGATTTGATCACCAGCATTGTATGAAATTGAGCTTGGTAGATGCACTTGGGAGGTAGTAGCAGAAAGATCTGAGTTTAAATACAAACAAATAAAAAAAGATTCTCTAAAACAAAAGAATATGTGACACCCACTTGTAGTTCCAGAACACAAGAAACTGAGGCTAGACGATGCTGGAACTTAAGAAACCAGACTGGACTAGACAGAATGGGGCTGGTTCTCCGGGTTGTCAGAAAGGCTGTCTACAGTTCTAGGTTCACAGTGTGGGGTAGGTTCAGTTTCCAGGGTGTGTGTGTGTGAGGGGGGATACTCCCAGCAGAAAGGGTGGGAGTGACCACTCACCACTGGGGGCAAGGTCTGGAGGGGCTCGAATAAGCCCCACTTCTGCGACAGGAAATGGCAGCTCCTCCAAGGAGAAATGGGGGGATCCAAGTCTGGAGACATCGCCATAAAATTGGGGACTCAGGGGCAGGAGAACAGAGTGGCACCACAAGCCGGAATACCCGCCATCACAACGACATGTGCCGAATGCTCGGGACACATTCTGGAATATAGAAGATACCCAGGATGGTTCTAATTAGGAAGACAGCTGGAGAGATGGACCATAACACCAGTCGCAGTCTTCTTTGGGTCTCTTGCTGTCATAGGTTGACAAGGTCTAGGCAGAAAAACACAAGATGAGATTTTACCAATGTGACTGTGGCATGGATGAGGCAGCTTTCAGGAAGCACAACCCCCCCCCCCCCGCCAACCTCCAAAAGAAGTGGAAAAGCCTGCTTACCTTTACAAGGCTGAGAAAAACAGAAGCCTTCTTATAGAATTTCACTGGCCAGTGCAGACTCAGGCAGACTCAGGCAGGCTGGAGGCAGGAGGCACAGCAGGCTGCTGACCCCTCATTAAGTTTTCGGGGTTCACTCTAAGCTGACACCTACCAGTCCCTCAGGGTGTGGCACATGGTGTAAATGCAGGAGCCAGTGGTCATTGGTGAGAATGGTGGCCTTGAAGGAGCAAGCAGGCAGAGGCAGGAGGTGAGTAGCTGGAAGGCAGAATTGGTGGAGAGGGAGACTCTGCTGCCCTGGGGTCACTCACTCCCCAGCTCAGATTTTCCCAAGCTTTGGGTCTGAGGACTCAAGCAATGGAACTTGCTGGGATGACTTGTGGGGATTCCCTCTAAAGGTTCTTGCAGGAGTCTGCCCTCTAGAGGAGTTGGTCCTACAGGGCTGCTTGCAGGACACATTCTCAACGTGGCAACCCAACTTAGGGCAGGCTGACTAGGAATACTCTCCTTGGGGGAGAGAAGTCTCACCCCATGGAGAAGACTGTGTTCTCTGCCAAGAAACAGGGGGCAAAGGACAGTCACTACCCAGAGCACCACTTCTGATGTTTCCACAGGCAGGGGGAGAGGGCAAGGCTCTACTGTTCCACAAGACAGCCTAGGGCACCTTTGCACCTCAGCCCTAGACACTGAGCTAGACCCTGTGGGAAGCCTACCCTTCCTGCCTGGGATTGTACCTGGAGAGATAGATGTTCTCTGGGGTGGACAGCACTTCCTCTGCAGGTGGGGGCTCTGGCCAGATGGTGTCCTGGGCATCTAACATGGGTCCCCAGGGGGGCTGTCTGAATCTCATCCAGACACATCCCCAACCCGTGGCTCAGAAGCCACGGAGCTGGGGCTTGACCTCTTCCGGGCTTCAAAGAGAAAGGCACAGGAAGGAGACTCTTAGTGACTTCAAAACACACAAGACTTAGTGCACTGCCCTCAGCGCCCAAGTGCCCGACTGGTCCTCCAAGGAATCTTTGCCTCCTTTGGCCTTGCCCCCACCTCTCCCTGCTTGGCTCAGCATCTCTTCTCTCCCCCTGTTGCTCAACAAGCCTGAGGTCACATTTCAGGGGACACCTGGTCTTTCTGAAGTGACAGGTTGTTAAGCTCACAGTGTCCCACGAGTGGACACAGGCATCATTTAATACAAAGGACAGGAGGAAAGGTACAAATCAGATGAAGTGAGAAAGGTGCTCACCTGGTTCTGTGGGTGCCTCTAGGATCTGCTGAGTGTGGAGCCTGGTTCTCATGGGAGGAATGATTTCTCTCTGCAGGAGGCAGGCAGCAACATAGGTGTAGGAAAGCATTGACAATGGTTTTCTTGAGCCTCTTCCAGCGGTGACGCCTCTGGTTTCGGGAGGAAGTTGGCCCGGCATCCTGGGGCTGACCATGGCTGATGGCCTCTTCCTGTCTGGTGGTCACTTCTTCCTGCAGTGTGTCCCCAAGGGAGGAGCCTTTGGGGGTTACACACAGAGCTGTCCCCAGTGAGCTCCAGAGTTTCTCTCCATCATTTGCAGCTTCATTGTGGCCTGCCCCAAGAGAGTGGTATAGAGAGCAGGATGGCTGGGCACTCGCCGTCAGGCTGCCACACAAACCGATCTCCGACTTCGAGAAACTCTTGCTGCTCTCCAGGCTACTGCTCTTCGAGAAACTCTTGCTGCTCTCCAGGCTACTGCTCATGAGGGAATCAGCCACAGGACAGCGCAGGTGGGATAGGTGGGCAGGGTGGATCCTCCTAGGCTGGCAGCACAGGGTGGCAGGCACGCTATGCCTTCTGCCACCCTGCCTGGAATTCTCATCTTCTTTCTCCTGGGGCTCAGATGGCATGATGAAGGTTGGGGGAGTAGGCTCAGCAGCTCTCCCGAGAGTCCCAGAAAAGATGTGAAGATCAGCCAGGCTGAGGACAAGGCCTGGCTCCATGGGTTTTGTGGGTTTCACCCGGTGATGGCAGCAGTCTCCCCTGGGTGCCTGGTGTTGCAGACTCAGGTATGTGGCCATCACCGGATTAAATTTTTGGTCTTCTAGACACTCAGTCATTTCTTCACGTTGGTACCCCATGCCTGCCATGGTGCCGACAATGCTAGGGCTCGGGGTGCCTGGGAGACTCTGGATGGATGCCCGTGCCTGGCTGTCCCTGATCATGGGGCGCCTCAGGATCTGACTGATGGTGGGCCTCCTGTTGGGGCTGATCATGAAGATTTCCACGATGACGTTGAAAATATCAAGTGGGACATGATGAGGAACGCTGAAGTTTGCAGCCAAAATTTGCTGCTTCAAGCCCCTAGAAGAGCTGGCTTGGAACGGAAGGTGCCTGGCCACCATGTAGTAGAGGAGCACGCCTAAGTTCCACATATCGCTGGCATAGCCATCGTATGGCTCCACTCCGAAGAGTTCCGGGGCACAGTAGGCCAGAGTGCCGCAGAAAGGCTTTAGTTTTGTCCCAGGGACAACTCTGACTGCCAGGCCAAAATCACAGAGCTTGGCATTCCCAGAGGCGTCGATCAAGATGTTATTTGGCTTAATGTCCCTGTGGACGATACAGTTGTCGTGGCAGTACTTCACTGCCTGTACTACCTGTGCAAACAGCCTTCGAGCCTCGCACTCCTGTAAGCCTCCCGGTTTGCGAATCTGACGCAACAGGTCCCCCTTTGAGGCGTAATCCATTATGAGATACGTCATCTCCCGTGTCTGCACCTCCTGAAAGAACTTGATTATGTGCGGATGAACGAGGGATCTCATTATATCGACCTCATTGTTGTTCCGGGCACAGTTCCCCTTCCCATTTGCCAGAATCTTCACAGCCACGTAGCTGACAGTGGGCACGTGAAAGGCCAGTTTGACTGTGGCAAAGGCTCCTCGTCCCAGAGTTGTCATCATTTGATAGACATTGCCAAATGTGTCCTCGTCACAGTAGAAGGTCTCTCTGCCCTGCTCCATCGCCAGGTTCTCGTTGAAACAAACGGGAACTTTAAACAGTTTAAATCACACCAATGAGAATGTTTATCACTATGAATTCCTACATTCCAAAGAGAAAAAGAGTTACAGATACTTCAGGCCACCTAACCAGCTACCTCAGTGCTCAGGAAGGGAAGGAAGTACCCAGAAACTGAGAGAATAAAACAAAGGGTCGCAGAAGCTACGAGCCACTGATTGGGAAGGAGAATCATCCTCTTACTTGAGCTGAATGCTCATTGAGAGAGAAGATACTAATAAAATCATATGCATGAGAATTTGATGAGACAACAGAAACCCCCCAAACCCAGAGTGTCTTGGTGGGGAGATGACTCAGGAAATCAGAAGGTTTGCTATTCCGGCAGAGGACCTGTGTTTGGTTCTCAGGACCCAGGTCAGGTGGATCACTGACTCCAGTTCTAGGAGATCCAATACCTGTGACCTCCGAGGGCAATCAAACACATGCGTGAATGATTGCAAGGGCAAACACAGACACACACACACACACACACACACGAGCACAGACACACACACAAACACTTGAGGTCACCTACATGTACACGCACATGTACCATATATAATTTTAAATAGTGATATGAGTCTTTTTGATTAACTTTATTTCTATGACCTGGAAGGAAATAAGAGGGCAACTATCCCTTAGGTGCGGCACTTGAGGACGTTAAGATGTAATGGGATTGCTGCGAGACAGACCTAGAAGAGTACATGCTCCTAACTGCTGGGCCGTCTCTCCAGGCTAACCCACCCATCCCCATGAAGTCTGTATTTGAAAACCCTGAGAGTCCCTCTCATGGACTGGAAAATGTGGATGGAATTGAGAAACATCTTGATATAAATTCAACAAAGAAGATATGATAAAGAACAAGATTGAAATATTTATGAGGAAAGAATCTGCATAGGCAAGCCCAGGAGCAGGCAAAACTACTGATGAATCCTTCCAATCTCTTGAAAACAAATGTCAGTGCTCCTCAATACTCCCCAAAATAGAAAGGTATTTAGCAGTTCCAAACTCATTCATGCCAAAACCAGGAAAACACAATGAAGAAAAATAGAGGCTATTTCCATGATGAACACAGATGTAAAAGTGCTTAATAATACTACTTAATACTTTTCACCAAATTCACATAAGTCAGGCCATACTTCATGGTTAAAATATGCTCACACGGATTCTTGCAAGGATAGCTCTACATATTCAGCCTGACAACAGAACTTTTAAACAGAATTAAGGGCAAGAATGCCACAGTCATACAAAGGACGGCCATAGAGAAGGATGAAACTGTGGGGCTCTCAAGAACATGGTTGTCACTGGAGAAGATCGCTCTACATGGGAAAAGCCAGTCCTTCAAATGTGTCACTTTTCTTCTCTCATATGTGGAACTTGGGAGCAGGAGGAGGTCCTCAACATAAGAGGGGGGTCCTAGGAATGTGGGGGAGGTCGTGTGAGTAGAAAGCATAGCAGCGTGGGTTAATCACATGATCCAGTGCTCAGAATGCATTAGAGATGTTCCTGCGATTGCCACGACTAAATTGTTCCTATGATATGGTACGCCATAACAAGGAAAGGCTTGAAATGAGAAAAGAGAGATGGACCAAGGAACACATAACAAAAGTAAATGAAGAAGGAAAACTAAAGACAGAGGTTCTGGAGAGAGGAGTTAGTGTTTCACAGCACTTCCTGCTCTTTGAGAACCCTGGTTCGAGGCCCAACACACATGGTGCTCGCAATGAATTGTTACTCGAGTCCTAGCTAATCTGTCTTCTTCTTGTGACCTCCACAGGTGTGAGGCTCATGGTACACACAGAGACATGAAAACAAAATACTCATACACATAAAATAATAATATTAAAAATTATGCCCCAAGAAGCACAACTTAAAATTGAAAACTCCCTGGCTGTGGTGGCATTTGCCCGTAATCCCAACACTCAGAAGGCAAAGCAGGTAATCTTTTAGTTTGAGGCCAGCAATATCTAAAGATGAGTTCCAGGAAAGCCAGAGCTACAGAGAGAATTTCTGTCTTGAATTCTCCTTCCATACATCCAGAAAATAAACAGAGTAAAAAAAACAAAAAACAAAAAACAAAAAACAAAAAACAAAAAAACCCACAAAAATGTAAGCTCATAAATCAAGCCAGAAAATGAATAAATACACAGAAAACAACAACAACAATCAAAGGCATCAAAGCTGGAGGGACACTCACTATGTTGGAGTCCAGCAGCTCTTGAAAGTCCAAGCAGTCTCTTTCACCAGCACAGAGCTCCAACCTTTTCCACCTCACGAACCCGCTTGTACTGTAAGGAGAGGAGGCAGCCTCAGCCAGAGCTGTGAGGGCACAGGGGTCTGTCATTGTGAGGTCAGAGCAAGAAAAGGACAAATGGTGGCTTTCCACAGCTCACTCATTTCTTCCCATTCTGTCACCAATACAGGAAGGCTGAGTGAAAAAATGCGAACACGGAGGGACTTGGAAGGGGTGGGCAGGAGGCAGGAGGTTAGGGGAATGTTGCTTTTTCCATCTCTCCTCCCTAAGAAGCAGCTTCTGCCTTGCTCCATTCTCCTCACTACTCCTTTTCCCCTTCTGTTTCTGTCTCTCTCTGCCTCTCTGCTCTTCTCGTCATTCCCCTTCCCTCCATAACCACTAAATAAATATCCAACTTCACTCTGCAAGGCGTGCCTATCCATCTGTCTCAACAAGCTGAAATAAGAAAAGAAAAGAAAAACAAAGAAACTCAGGGAGTGGAGTGAGCAACTAGTCGATAAGAATTAGCGAAGGGAGAACAAAGTAGCCAGCAATGTAGGTAGAGAGGGATGCAGGAAGTTGTCGAAGGCACTTAGCAATTCGGGGTCTTTTTAGTTTGGGATGAGTGAAGAGATGCTTCTCTTGCTGGGTCTCTGTCCAAATAGGAAAGTAGATTGGTTGCTTCTTGGCCTCGCTGAGCTAACAGGTTATCACCCCAACATCTGACTCCCAAGTCTTTATTGGTAAATAGAACTAAAGAGGCTTAGTTAAAACTTACGTTTGGTGACTGTGGCCAAGCTGGTACCAGCGGGACCAGAAATCCCACTAGGCCTCAGCCTGTGTGGTGAGGTGTTGACTGTCGGGCCCTGGGGAGAAGATAGTAATTAAAATACAGGTAGATTCAGGTTAGGCCATGAAACTGACAGAAAAACAAGAAAAGACTCTAAAAGGTGAGCTCTTGGCTTTTTTTTATTGGTTTGTCAGGACGGGAATCTCTGTTTAAACAATCATGACTGTCCTGGAACTCGCTCTGTAGACCAGGCTGGCCTCAAAGTCACAGAGGTTCAGCTGCCTCTGCCTACCGATTGCTGGGATTGAAGGCATGCACCACTGTGGCCCGGCACATGGCATTTGTTAAAGCTAGGAAAGTTGAGGCAGGAGGACCAGCAGTTCAGGTCATCTTTGGCTACACAGTGGTCTTGAGGCCAGCCTGTGCTACAGGAGACCCTCTCTCACCAAATCAAAAAGCAAAAGCAAACAGAAGAGCAAGGACTGCTTTTGTCTTGTACATGAATGAGGTTCCCAGTATTTCAAAAGTAACCTTGCCTGTGAGACACAGAGCATGGACACAAGTGTGTCCATGAGTGTGACATCAACACCTGAGGCGGGAGGGCAGCGATCAGCCTTTTTGTGTTCTTGAAGCTATGCTGCCTTCACCTCGCCTAAGTAGTCAACAGATTTACCCTTTAAAAGGACCTCACAGGACCCGCCAAGAACCAGCTATGGGGCATAATCCAAAGAAACTGAATGGAAGTTAACGAGATTTCAAGCAGGATGTTTGTTCTGTCAATAGAACGTTCACACCCCTAAGGCATTGCATGTGCACACATTACACACTTAGTTACTGGCTAGCAGCTCTCTGAGGTCGAGGCCAGCCTGGTCTACAAACCAAATTCCATAACAGCCAGAGCCACACTGAGAGGATCCCTGTCTGGAAAAATAAAAGATGAGATGAAAGAGTTTTCCTCTAGCCCAGGCTTGTGATAATCAGATAAAGACAGACCTTGTCAACAAAATGTCCCCTTGTTTCTTCCAAAAGGACAGGTATTTGGGGTGGGTCTCTGGAGTGCTGGGCAGAACATCCCAGCACTAGGTAGTTTTGTTCTAGAACGTGTTCCTTGAGGTCTCTGGCAAGCAGAACTGATCCTTTGCTTCCAAATGATTATTGCCCCCACCTCTGTGCCTGATAACACACGAGCTTTAGTACTGCAATCGCCCTCCCCCCTGATAGAAAATGAAAACGTCCCACAAAAGGCCATTTTCAGGCACCCAGAAGGACAGAAGATGATGGAGGGACCTGGTGTGCTATGTCCCACCAAGGAAACTTCCTCTCTTCCTCAAAGAACAGCTTCTTTTTAGACTTTCACTTATTCTGTTCTTGAATCCTTTTCAGCTGCCCTGTTCCATCACTAGCATCACAAAATGGTATCTACCTCTTACCTCTGGCCCCCTCCATCCCTGACTTTGAACTGCCAGGAATATCCTAAGGTAACCACTTTGGAGGAGGCTTTCTGCTAGAGCACAGGCAGACATCCATTGGTGCCCTTCCTTAGGACACCATCCTGTGTCCCTGTCAGTCCTCTGGACAGGAGTCCACATGACTTGTCCTGGACTCGGAAAGTACCTGACTGAGTTAATAAGTGAGAACACCAAGGGACTTGGAAAGGGTGGGCGGGAGGCAGTGAGATCAGGGGAATGTGGTCAAAGCTTTCCATGTGCGTAGGTAAATGTCACTGTGAGAATACTCATGTTGTAGAGTCAATGTAAACAAATGTTTTAAAATGGTGAACGAAGGAATGAACCCAGAGAAAATATTAAAACTAAAGATTAAAATAGAGTAAACATCTAATTGATGCAGATAATAAAAATTGCCACAAATTATACCCCAGACTGAGGAAGAAAGAAAGGAAGAAAGGGTTATTTTCAATCCTGGAAACCCAAACCTCTAAACCCCAAATCTGTGACCTTAGAAGGAAACTCACTGTGTTCAGATTCAACAGTTCATGAATATCCACCAAGTGCGACCAGCTCACTTCTATCTAAATCACTGTTTCAACTGAAGATCAGCCTCTGAACTGTAAGGAGAGGAGGCAGCCTCAGCAAGAGCAGTTAGGCAACAGGGTTCTGTCATTGTGAGGTCAGAGCAAGAAATGGACCAATGACGGCTGGCTTAGATCACTGGTTTTCTTCACATTCTGTCCCTAAGTACAGGAAGGCTGCCCTGGTCAGTTGTATCTTACTTTGATTCTTTCTCAGTGGCTGGGTAACTGGATAGCTTTCCCAAGCATCCTCCTCTCCTTGTTCTCTTGCTCTTTCTCTGTTCCTTTCTCTATGATTTCTCCTTCCATTTATACTCTCTGTGCGACTGATCAACATATCCTTTCTCCTGCCTTTTGTTTGGCCATTAAAATTTTCATTAGCCCACCAGGTGTTAGACAGGCACAGCATCACAGCTTCGCATAGTTCAACAAGTACAACCTAAACAGAAGTCACACACCTTAAAATAATATTCTACAACACCCCATGACCTACCTTTTCCTTCTGGGTTTATTTACCAGGTTTTCCCCAACTTTGAAACATGGCCACATGCTAGGGATCAGAGTCCAAACACAGGATCCTTCCTTTGGGATTACACATCCAAACCCTAATAGAAACCCTTTCCACTTTAATAATCACAGTAGGTGGAATCATGTGAATTATAACAGGCTCTGGATGTTGTCCTTCACCGGGTATGGATACTGTATACTTGTCAGGAGCCATTTTCCCAAAGATGATATCAGGGACCATTGTCCTAAGAATATTTGTAGAAAGCCCCACTCCCTTGAGAGCTGTTTGCTAATGGAACCTGCCTCACATCCCAACTATCTTGATAGAAGGGATCATTGTCCTAAGAATATTTGTAGAGAGCCCCCACATCCCAACTACCTTGAGGGCTGGTTATTAAGCGGAGTCACAAAAAGAATATTTCCACCTACCAGGTGTGCTGAATAGTGAATTTTGCTACTTTGGCAAAGACCCCCACCCCAAACCAGGTTCCTCATCCAGGGGCTATATCAGCCACTGCCATTACACTAATAAATGGAAGCTTTGACAAAAGAATTTTGCTTGGCCTCGTTTCTCTCTCTCTCCCCCATGTTCTTTCAGACCCTGGAATAACTGGACCTGTTGCGTGGGTATAGAGGCGCCCGAACAGGGACCTGAAGAATGGCCAACTGTTGGATGGAAGTGCAGTCCTGGGACGACAAAAAGAAAGAAAAGAAGGTTCTGCCGGCTGTAGGACTCGGACAGATCTGCAGGACGAGGCAGGCGCAGGTTCACTGTCGCCCAATAGACACGGGACAGTCAATTTCAAAGGAAGAGAAATTCATACAAGAATTTAAATAAGCACCCAGAGAGAGAGGAGTAAGAACTAAAAAAAAAGATTTAGTAGACTTCTTTTAATTTTATTGATAAAAAATGCCCTTGGTTGGTGTTGACAGGGCCAGAAATTCACCCCCAGACATGGGGCAGGCATTCGGTAAACAGGATGTGTTTGCTTGTGGACTCAAAAGGGAGTCCCTCGAGATGTGAGAAGTAAGGGTACAACCCACACAACTACGTCTGCCAAGCAGGCTGGCTGCCAGGCCTAGAGAGCCTATGTCTTAACCCCCTGCCATAGAGAGCCAAAGCTGCCAGGCTGGTTTGCTATAAAGGGAACTAGACTCAGAAAACTACAGCTTCAGGACAGTAAAAGGAGGTTAAATATGCTTCTTATCCATTTTATAATTTTGCTTCTTGGTCAAAAGTCTTTAGTTTGTAGGCGTATAAATTTATATCCAAGGTAGATTAATTTCAGTACTGTGGTTCTTTAGGAAAGTTTTCAAATCAAAGATTGTAATACATTCAGAGGATTTTAACATTGTTTAGGATATCCTGAGTTTTTATTTAATTTTCATAAAGTTGAGGATTGTTCTTTTGAGTTCTATGAGAAATTTTGCTATAATTTTAATGAACTTTTACATTAAATCTGTAGGTGAGTTCTTTGAAGAATGTTGCTATAATTTTAATGGACATTTACACTGAATCTGTAGATTGCTTTCAGTGAGACTGTCATTTTTGCTGTGTTGCTTCTACTTTCCCAAATATATAGGAGATCTTTTTAGTTTCTAAAGTCTAAATTTATTTTTCTTAAAAGAGTTGAAGTTCTTATCATACAAAATTTTCCATTTGTATGGTCCGCTCTTGGGTGGGAGTCGAGCTGTCTCAGCTTGTGGTCCTTTCCTGCTGCCAGGTGTTGCTTCAGAGTGGACTGCTGAGACTCAAGCCTCTTACTAAATTTATCGAGGGCCAGAGTTATGCTCTAACAAGTGACAATGGTTAAAAATAAAAAACATTTCCCCCTTCACAAGCAGAGATAACAGGACCCAAGCTTCAGTCCTACTTGCTTAGAGTTACTCCAAGATATTTTGTCGTATTCATGGCTATTTAGAAGGACGATGTCTCATTTATCCTGGTGTAAAAGAGATACATTTGGGTTGTTTTCAGATTCTGGCTATGATAAAGTAATTCTACTGTAAGCATAGCTGAGTGTCAGGAGCCATGTCCCCCCAAATTATTATAGGAAGCACCGCCGTGAAGAGTTTTGCAGAGAGCTCTACTTCTCAATTGTACTGAGAATAGTCTTATTGACAAAGCCTATCCCACACCCAAATTAACTGTTAATAGAGAGCTATCTGTTAGCAGAACCCGTCTCACATTCCAAATTATCTAGAGAACTAGGTGGGTCAACTTGTGACTTCCTGACCAGGGAATCATGACCTGACCGATCGTAACCTCTTGGCCTACGTGACTGGCGTGGACCACGTGGCAAGATACTGTGCCCTAGCCCCCCAAGCTCCTCATCCAGGAGCTATATAAGCTGTAACCATGACTCTAATAAACGGAGGCTTCGACAAATATGCTTAGCCCATACCTCTTATCAGGCCATGTCTTTCAGGTGGTACCTCTCCGTGACCCTGGAATAACTCACCAGCCAGGCAGGTTACAGACCCTAGACAGAGTAACCCTTCAAGGTGGTCGACAGCTGAGCACATGTCCTTATGGTATGGTTGAACAACTTTTGTATTTAGGCCCAAAAGGAGTATTGCTGAGTTTTAAAGTAGATATTGGCCTATTAAAAATAAATAGCCATAATGAGGGCCCCCCAGTGCTGGGGAGACTCTCAGTCAGGTCTCGGGATAGCAGGACCCCCAGTGACTCACGGGAGACCGTCCTTGCTGTGGTCACACAGGGCTTTGGTTGATGGGATGGGATGGGGGCCGGTACACTGGGGCCCAGTCTCATGGCCCACGCAGGGGAGGAGTTCGACCCCGAGTGACCGGGAGAAGGAGTTTTTGAGGGAAGAAGCCGCGGCCCAGTAATCCAGAGAATTCATGGAAAGTTCCAAAAATCCAGTGATGGTCACAAGGGGGCAATTCCCTGCCTCTCAGAACCACTCCCAGGGTCCTGATCAGCTAGTTCCTAGAACAGTATGGTGATGGTCGCAAGGGGGAGACTCCCTGTTTCTGGGGATTGTTGTAGGGATTGCGGTCTGGCTTTGTCTTCAGCTAGTTCCTGAAACACAGTCGCTGAGCTGGCTGGTGCTGGATTTTTGATTCTTCTCTTCCTGCTAGGGCGGGGGTCTGGATTTATCTAGGTCTTTTTTTTTTTTTTTTTTTTTTTTTTTTTTGGTTTTTCGAGACAGGGTTTCTCTGTGGCTTTGGAGCCTGTCCTGGAACTAGCTCTGTAGACCAGGCTGGTCTCGAACTCACAGAGATCTGCCTGCCTCTGCCTCCCAAGTGCTGGGATTAAAGGCGTGCGCCACCATCGCCCGGCTTATCTAGGTCTTTCAATACTATGTATGATCCAAAAGTGGCTGTGCCAATTTGCACTTCCAGCAATGGAGTTTTTTCTTTACCCACATTTTCTTAAGTATAAACTGTTAGTAGTAATTTTTAACCTTGGTCATTTTTACAAGGATCAGATGAAATCTCAGCGTTTTGATTTGCATTTCTCTCATGGGTAAAGGATTTTATGTTTGAACATTTTTTAAGTGTCTCTCAGTCATTTTTAATTTTGTCTGTTGAGAGTTTTCAGTTTAGGTCTGTAACATATATTTTTATTGGATTAATTTTTGATAAGTAATTTCCTGAGTTCTTCATATGCTTTTGGAGTGTGTTTATGATAAGTAAAGATCTTTTCCCACTCTATAGTCTTGTTATACAGAAGTTTCTCAATTCAGGAGATCTAATTTATTATTTCTCTCAGTGTTTGTGCCACTGAGGCTGTGTTTGAGATGTGGCAAAGCGTACTTCTAATTTTTTCTCTGTGAGGTTCAATGTAACTTTTATATGTTGAGGCCTTTGACTCACTTAAACTTGAATTTTATACACGGAGATGGATGTGGATCTGTTTTTATTCTTCTACATGTTGATGTCTATTGAGGCCCAAATCTTTAGTTAAAATGCTTCCTTTCCCCATTTTCCTATCTGCAGGCAGACTTACAACTGAAGAGGAGGATAGCTTATAAACTTTTAATTAGATATTCAATGGTTAAAGCCCTGGTTACATTATTTTTATGGGAGACCTTGAGCCACTAGGTAATTTTCTTACAAAAAACAATGAGCCTGTTTCCAGTAGAGAGCTTATAAAAGCTGCCTAGCAGGTACTCAACAAGTAAAGTATAAATCACAGGTAAAGTATACAATAATCAACAAATACAGTGTATTACAGCTATGGCAAGTGTGTGTGTTAAATGTAAAACCTATCTACAACAGTTTTATGAAAAGGCAAAATGCTTTTTATGGCTCAACCTTCCGAGTTTTGCCAGTTAAGATATTAAACTCTTAATTTAGAACAGTAGCCTGTCTGGTACAAAAGGGCAGAGGAAAATCTGGAAGATGCTTTGACAGAATATTGACTATGATCAACGTTTCTTATACTAAACAACAAATTCATTGATAATTTTAAGATGGATTCCTGGACAATTGTGTTTGCTCAATTAAAGGCCAGAACAATAATCTTTTCCAAGATGATCATTGCTACAATTCACACAACCGTATTTTGCTAATGTTGTAGCTATAAATCCCTTAAAAGATTTTATACTAAATTTTACAAATGACTCTTCCAATGCAAGAACTTCATATATGGTTTATAATAAAAAAATTATGGATAATACCAAGGCTCCTTAAAAGCAACATATATAACTTGCAAACAGATCCTGATGCAAACAGGTCTGACATGATGACACCAAGCTGACCTTTACTAAGGCAAGGTAAAAAAGCCTCTGCAATGAATTTTGAAAAGACCTGCCCTATATATATTTGGGGTCGAGGATATGTTTATGGCTTTTTTTTACAGAAAGAAAATAAAAGCTGGCCCCGATGATGTCGTAGCTGCAAACACACCATAAAGGAGTTCCAGAAATGAGCTGGAAGGGAATCCTTGATCCAGTCCTTCCCTGCCCCCATGGAGAGGAGTGCCTGATAACAGGATCCACTACACCTCTCTACAGGGTGTCATTCTGCATCCAGAGAGTCCAAACAAAGCTTGAGATAATTGTCAAGATGTGTTTCAGGTAGCTGAATCCAGCTCCCCTCATCCAGGAATCCCACCTGTCCTGAAGCATAACTGCTGAGCTGCTTCCAAACCTGGGAGCAGACACAGATGCCCTGCTGAGATGACCTGACCATTGAGACTACAATTTTCTGCAGTTTAAATTCTGTTTGTTTTGGAGCTAAGATGCAGACTAAACATCTGACTGTTTTAATCTTTGGGACACAGAACTCATTTTGATTAAAATATTAACCCCTCTTCATGTAGAAGGGGGAAGATTGGGGTTTTAACTGTTGCTCAGAGACTGGAACTGGTGGTGTTTAACAACAATGTCTGTCATTGTGCTCCTACTGGAATTGACCTAATGATATTTGTAACTGCTTATAGATGCT
This sequence comes from Chionomys nivalis, assembly GCF_950005125.1. Classification (NCBI taxonomy): domain Eukaryota; kingdom Metazoa; phylum Chordata; class Mammalia; order Rodentia; family Cricetidae; genus Chionomys; species Chionomys nivalis. The sequence continues at coordinate 57,573,016 of NC_080102.1, forward strand.
GGGAAAAGTTTGACACACTCAGTAAAAAGTTTGGGTTTAATGCATATGTTAAGAATTTTAGATTTTGATCCTTTTCCACTGCCCTAATTTTTGGAAGGCAGCACTCGTAATTTTATGTTGGAGTAGGTACTTAGGAAGGAGTATATACCATAGGCCAGACTAAAAGGTGTGTATTGGGTTTGGAAGGTGCCCTTTCTTCTGGTCCGGAGATCGAGTCATTGATGTCCAAATTATACCTTTACTCAACCTATACGAGATACCTTGCAGTCTTTTCATTAATGATTCATGCAGAGGCCCAATGATGGGATTATTGTGGAGCCCTCCCCTGAACAGCACATCATACAGAGGCCATACAGGCAGGCTCAACATGGCATGATGTCAGGTGAACGAGGATTGCCCTCCACATAGCCTAAGACAGGGACCCTGTGGTCAAAGACCTGCTTATTTGAGGAGCTCCAAGGAACTAATGCTACCCATGAGACACCCCTTTGTTCCAAGGAGAGGAAAAAATGCTCCACCACTCAAGAGGAGGGTCTCTCCTTGTCCCAGTCCTTTAGGTCTGATGACGTGGTTAGACTCTGACCTGGTGCCCTCCCCTTAATAGCTGCCTGCCTTATACAACAAAGAGGGATTTCTCAGGAGCCATTTTCACAAAGATGATAGCAGGTACCATTGTCCTAACAATGTTTGCAGAAAGCCCCACCACCTTGAGAGCTGTTTGCTAATGGAACCTGCCTCATATCCAAACTATCTTGATAGTAGGGACCATTGTCCTAAGAATGTTTGTAGAGAGCCCCCACATCCCATCTACCTTGACAACTGGTTGTTAAGCGGAGTTACAAAAAGAATGTTTCCACTTACCTTTGCTGCCCCGGCAAAGCCCCCACCCCAACCCTGGTTCCTCATCCGGGGGCTATATAAGCCGCTGCCATTACGCTAATAAACGTAGGCCTTGACAAGAGAATGTTGCTTGGCCTCGTACCTCTCTCGCCCATGTTCTTTCAGGTAGCGCCTCTTCAGACCCTGGAATAACTGGACCTGCTTGGCGGGTACATATACTTGCTTTCTCCTCCTCTGAAGAAACATCATGGCCAAAAACAACTTGAGGAAGGAAGGTTTACTTCCCTTTCACTTTCCTATCAGAAGCTACCATGAGTAGAAGTCAGGGCAGGAAGTCAAGACCAGAACCTCGAGGCAGGAACCAAAGCAGATACCATGGAGTAAAGCCACTTACTGACTTGCTCTCCTTGACTCTCTAAGTCAGCTTATTTTATATATACAGCCATGACCTCCAGCTCAGGGACATCAGTCACTGATTGAAATTCCCCATAGACTTACCTATTACATAGTTAAGTTCCTTCTTCCTCAGATTACTCCAGCGTGTGTCAAATTGACAAAATCCAACTGGCACACACTGACACCCATCTATTAGTGGGTGGGGAGCATGTTCCACTTCTCACAGACCCTAACATGCTATCATGACTTTCGCTCATGGAACCCATCACATCCATCCTCAAAGCAGTTCCTTTTTTAGTAGACTCAGATTGATCAGAGTAACATGGTAGCCTCTGACTGACTCTGGGATGCTGTGGCAATGCTCTGTTTCCCAGGACACACCAGGGCAAGTGACTAACTTCTATCTACGGGGCTGAGAGGAATAGACTTTGTCACATTTTCTCTATAAACTCTTCATCCAATTCCCCACCAGACAGAAAACTAGGACCCCCAGTGGCTTGGCTTGATATGTTCAAAGTGATAAGAGGAAAAATCTCCATCAGTGGTCCTGGAATCCGCAGCCCAGAAGGAGGAGGCACATGTGGTTTCTTCAATGAAACCTGATGTTCTGGGCCAACATTTTAGGGAAAGTAGAAGGGAAAATCCTCTCAAAATAAACCAAATAAACACCAAAGTAGTTGAGAATGCAAATGAAAAATTCAGAGCAGACCTCGGTGCTAGGGCAACTCCCAAGTAGCTTTTCTGAGTGTGTTTAGACTCCTTTAGCTCTCATGGCCCCTTAGATGATTTTAGTTCTGGTTTGTGTCTCTGTCCATGTGGATTCTAAACCTGGTACAGTTGGTGCTGTCCTAGTTCCAGGCCTTTAAGAACAGAAATACCAGCCATTGCCACCTGCGTTGAGCCATCTCCTACGGCTAAGGCTCTCATTGTTGTCACCATCTGACCTCCAGTCCCTCAGAGCCACACCCCACCTTCTCCAAATGTCTCCACTGCCTGTTTGTCCTGCCAGTCGAACCCAAGACCGAACCACAAGATCAGCTATCCACTCCCAGCTCTACGTTTTTTAAATCATTTATCGTTTTTAGTGAGATATATTTTTCTTCCCTCCCCTCCCAGCCCCCCTCCCCTCTACCCTCTCCCACGACCCCATGCTCACAATTTACTCAGGAGTTGTCTTTTCCTACTTGCCATGTCCATTAGATCCATGTGTGTCACTCTTAGGGTCCTCTTTGTTGTCTAGGTTCTCAGGGTTATGAATGATCAGCTGGGTTTTGATGCTTTCTACATTCATCCTTTTGCCTACAAATTTCAAGATGTCAATATTTTTTCCTCTGTGTAGTACTCCATTGTGTAAATGTACCACATTTTCTTTATCCATTTTTCAGTCGAGGGTCATTTAGGTTGTTTCCAGGTTCTGGCTATGGCAAACAATACTGTTATGAACATAGTTGAGCACATGCCCTTGTGGTATGATTGATCATCCTTTGGAGATATATATATATCCCAAAAGTGGTATTGCTGGTTCTTGAGGAAGGTTGTTTCCTAATTTTTGGAGAAATCACCATACTGATGCTCAAAGTGGCTGTATCAGCTTGCACTCCCACCGGCAATGCAGGAGTGTTCCCTTTACCATTTATCCACTCCAGAATATGCTGTCATCCGTGTTTGGATCTTGGCCATTCTGACAGGTATAAGATGTTATATCAGAATTATTTTCATTTGCATTTCTCTGAAGGCTAAGGATGGTGAGCATTTCCTTAAGTGTCTTCCAGCCATTTTTGATTCATCTGTTGAGAGTTCTCTGTTTAGGTCCATACCACATTTTTTACTGGAATATTGGTTCTGTCGATGACCAATTTCTTGAGTTCTCTGTATATTTTGGAGAACAGTCCTCTGTCTGATAGGGGTGGGGTGGGGTTGGTGAAGATCTTTTCTAAGTCTGTAACTTGCCATTTTGTCTTGTTGACCATGAATGTTCTCTGCTTTACAGAAGCTTCTCAGTTTCAGGACGTCCCATTTATTAACTGTTGCTCTCAGTGTTTGAGTTACTGGGGTTCTATTTAGGAAGTGGTCTCCTGTGTCAGTCTGTTCAAGTGAATTTCCCACATCTCCTCCATGAGGTTCAGTGTGGTTGGTGTCATGTTGAGGTCTTTGATCCTTCTGGATTTGAGCTTTGTGAATGGCGATAGATATGGATCTATTTTCATTCCTCTACATATTGATATTCAGTTATGCCAGCACCACTTGTTGAATATGCTTTCTTTTTTCTATTTTCTATTTTATTTCTTTGTCAAAAATCAGGTGTTTGTAGGTGTGTGGATTGATATCCATGTCTTTGATTCAGTCCCATTGGTCCTCCTGTGTGTTCTTATGCCAGTACCAGGCTGTTTTCAGTATTGTAGCTCTGTAGTAGAGTTTGAAGTCAGGGATTGTGAGGCCTTCAGAAGTTCCTTTATTGTACAGGATTCTTTTGGTTATCCTGGATTTTTTGCTTTTCCATATGAGGTTGAGTATTGTTCTTTTGAGGTCTGTGAAGAATTTTGCTGGGATTTTGATAGACATTGCTTTGAATCTGTAGATTGCTTTTGGTAAGATTGCTATTTTGACTACGTTAATTCTGCCTACCCAAGAGCATGGGACATCTTCCATCTTCTAGTGTCTACTTCAAATTCTTTCTTCAAAGATTTCAAGTTCTTGACTCACTGGCTGCCACTCAACCTGGAGGTGGAGGTCAAAGGGGAAACTTTGTGGACCGCATATCGATGAGCACCTGAACAAGAGCTGCTGTCCTTGGATCCGGAAGAGATCCGGAAGCGCCTGGAACTTACTGAGTGCCGGTTCTGTTGTAACCGCTGCCATGATACTGATCCGGGTTTTCCGGGGCTCTTGACCAACCAGGAGGTACGCTATCGCGATCTCTGAGCGACTATGAACTCAAGGACTGTTGGTGGACAAATCAAAAGGCACAGCTTTCGTGACCCTGCTGAATGGGGACAGGCCTTTCACCAGAGCTGTCTTAGAGATCGGGAGCTGTCAGTTCTGCTGCAGACTGCAGAGGCTCTGTTTTGTGTTGCCAAGCTGTCGCCCAGCCTGACCCAGGCAGTGTGAGGAGCTGGTGTGGCCCTTTGGCGGCCTGGAGCGCTGCTTCGTAGTGTACAGAGAGCGCACAGGCCACTTTTAGGGCTGTGGCTTTGCAGAGTACATGAATAAAGACTTGGCTGCCAGGGCCAAGTCTAATTTGCTGGGCAAGCCACTGGGCTTCCCCCCTCCCCGCCCCCCGAACACTGTACGTGCATTGCACAGATGCTGGGCAGCTGCCCCCTGCCTTGTTGCACTCCCGGTGCCTCTGTGTGGACCACCTGCCACCTGGCTTCAATGATGTGGATGCCCTGCGCCAGGCACTGTCCGCGGTCTATATGCCCACCTTCTGTCAGCTGCCGTGTGGCCAGGGTGGGCAGCTGAAGGGCTTTGCAGTACTGGAGGATGAGACAGCAGAGACGGCAGAGGCTGCACAACAGCAGTCAGACGGCCTGGCCCTGGGTGGCAGTCACCTTCGTGTGTCCTTCTGTGCTCCAGGTCCTCCTGCCGCAGCATGCTGGCAGCAGAAATTGCTGCCCAGGCAACGGCTCTCAATCGGGGCAAGGGACTCCCGCCTGAGCCAAACATCCTGCAGCTTTTGGACAATCTGGGCCCATCTACCTCGCTCCAGCTGCTGCTCAATCCTCTGCTGCATGAGGTGCCAGTGGCCAGCAGGGCCTTTTGTGTGTGCCTCCTCCATGCCACGGCTGAACTGACCTGCCCTGTCCACTGCACTGCTCCTGTTAGCCCTGCACCCCCAGATCCAGAAGAAACCTGGGATCCTGGGAGACTCCCCTTTGGGTACCCTCCAGGCTGGGGCCCAACCTGTCAATTCCCTCCTTGGGGAGCTGTCTGCAGGTGGTGGTGCTGGCTCTGGAACTGCAACCCGCTGAGGGAAGGAAGCCATAACCCTTACTACCACCACTGCTGGGCCCTTCTGGGGTTACCGGGAGCCCATGAGTCTGCATCCCCCAGCAACCCAGCTCACTATACACCCAGTCTCTGGGGCTCTGAGGCTCCAGTCTTAGTTAGAGGCCTCCTGAAGGACAGTGTGCCTCTGCCAACGACCCCTGGGGTGTCACTGTTGGAGGAGCCCCCAAAGGACTACCACATCTCCCTGAACCCCTACCTGAATCTACATAGCCTGCTTTCATCCAGCAACCTGGCAGGCAAGGAGTCCCGGGGCTGGTGAGCATTGTTTAATTTCCATGTGTTTGTGGATTCCATGTGCATTGCTGTTGAATTCTAATTTTAAGCCATGGAGATCTGATAAGATGCATGGGATATGACAAATTTTTTGTATCTATTGTGGTTTGCTTTGCTACCTAGTATGTGCTCAATTTTTGAGAAGCTTCCATGAGGTGCTGAGAAGAAGGTATTTTCTTTTTTGTTTGGATGGAATGTTCTATAGATGTCTGTTAAGTCCATTTGAGTTTTCACGTCTGTTAGAGCCACTCCCAGCTCTAAATCTGCTCTAGGAGGTGACCTTTGACTCTTGTCAGTGCTTTGACCCTGCTCATCTGTCAGGGCTGACGTGGACAGCCTTCTGGGATGGATGGCTGGGAACAAGCCTGCTTTGGTCTCAAGGTAGAGTGGCCTCACAGCAAAACCTGCCTTCAGTCAGGACCAGAAGGGGTTAATCTTAACAAGCCCTGTCTGGAATCTTCTAGGGTGGTTGCACCACTGTAGAGAATTAGACCCTCAGGAAATCCTTGTCTTTATTGTGATAGTCAATGGGAGGCTCCCTCAAGGGACTGAAATGGCTGAGAGGTCTAGTCTCATTCTGGGTCTTTCCTAGTTAGGTTTCCACTGCTGTGATAAACGCCATGACTGATACCAACTCGGGGAGACTGGGGTTTGTTTTCTACTACACATCACCATCCATCAATGGGGAAAGCTGAGGTTCAAAGCTGGAGGCAGGAACTGAGGCAGAGTCCATGGATGAATGCTGCTTACTGGCTTTGTCTCTCTGCCTTGCACTTCCACATTCTTGGCAACTATGCAGCTTCCTTCCCAGTTGCCACTAGCAGCCCAAATCCCTACCTAAGCTGTCAACTTTTGACCATACTTGGGCACAAACCCAACCTGTGGTGAACACATCATTGCTCCTCAACTACAGCCTATAAGTCCCCCTGCTTTATCTTGGAGGTGCAACTGCTGGGGTCTCAATCTCTGGGACCAGAGAACTCGCCTGGGAGTTACTTTGCTCTAATAAACCTATTGTCGTATTTTTTGGTTCAGCTTCATCTGGCCCACTGCATCAGCAGAGAAACTTATTATCAGGTGCAGGAAACCTATGAGATAGGAGTGCAAATTCCCGCTTCTTATGGCCATTTCTACAGGAACAAATGTGGCTATGCCTGCTACCGTGCCTGCGCTGCCATTCCAGCACTGCTGTGCCTGCCGTGTCCTGCCTTGGCTTTGTTGCTGTGTTTTTGTCAACTTGATGCAGAAAGAGTTAAATGTGAAGACCCTCAATGAACAAAAGGCCTCCATCGTTGAACTGGCTGGAGGCATTTCTGTAGGGCATTTTCCTTATTATGATTGATGTGCAAGGAAGGGCCCAGCTCACTGCAAGCAGAGTCACCCCGGGCCTCTGCCTCAGGTCTGGTCTCTGGTTCCTGCCCTGGCTTCTCTTCATAGTGGACTATAAGCTGTAAGGTAAACAAACCCTTTCCTCCCGAGTTTCTTTTGGTGTCATGGTGTTTATGCAACATGAAGCAGAGTGATATACACCACCACCCTACTTCCTACTTTTGAGATAGATAGGAAACAGGCTCACAATCCTCTTACGTCACCTCTGCTGTTTTCTGTCCTGTGTGTCTCCAGGGAGACGAAAAGCCCAATTCGTTTAATGCCATATGATCTCCCACACTCCCGCCACATTTGCTACCTTAATTGAATTTATTGTGATACTGTGACTTGGGTCTGTTTTTCTGAGTAACTCTTCTCTTACATTCATTATCCGGCAATTAACCCTCTAATTGATAATGACAGGAACTTTTCACATCTTTTTTCTACAAATGGATAATGTTTACGCATGGAGTGTGAATCAAAATCATTATGAACTTTTTTTAGTTTTGTTTTTTGGGCGGTTAGTTTCGTTTTGTTTTCTTGATGTTGGTTGGTTTGGGTTTTGGTTTTTTTTAATCTTGAGGATAATTTTGACAGAGTTAGAAGAACAGCACCAAGGCAAGCAAGCTGTAAATCCTAGCAGCTGGGGGAGGAGGGAAAAGGAGGGAGAGAGCTGGAGAGCCATGCTGTGTGCCTGTGGCCACACAGGAGACAGTGAGTGGAGGGTGAGGCGGGGTTTACATCTCAGAAGAAGAGTGTAAATGCCCAAACTACCAGAGGAACATACTTGTTTGGGGTTTTGTTTTGTGGGTTTTGTTTTTGTTGTTGTTGTTTACTTTTTGTTTTTGTTTTTTTGGGGGGGGACGGGACAAGGTTTTTCTGTTGCTTTGGAGCCTGTCCTGGAACTAGCTTTTGTAGACCAGGCTGGCCTCGAACTTACAGAGATCCGCCTGCCTCCACCTCCCGAGTGCTGGGATTAAAGGTGTGTGCCACCACCGCCAGGCTCCAAAGGAACATACTTAAGCTCCAGCCAGCAACCAAAAGAAAGAAACAGGAAAAAAAGGGGCAGGGATGGTTACACCCATGACCATAGGTACACACAATGCAGGTTACAGAAAAACCACTTATGTACAGTAGAGGAGACCCCACAAGGGCCAGGAATGAGGAGTTCCATGGAACATCCACAACAGAGTCCACGCTCCTAAGGAAATGGGAATGGTGATTTCCAGCAAGAAGGTGCCCTGATGTGCAGAGAGCACCATATCCACCTCCTGCTCACAGGAAGCAGTAAAGAAAGAAAGAATGTTATACAGGCAGGCTTTTCTCCTCAGCAAAAGGGATCTCGCCTGGTTTCTACTCCAAAGCCTGGTGATCATTTGCTGTCTGTAGAGCTAGGCCTCCCCTGAATCCTCCACACTCCCAGCATTGTCAGTCAATAGACACAATTTGTTTATTTGTCTTTCATGTGCATTGGTGTTTTGCCCACATGTATGCCTGTGTGACAGGAGTTACAGACAGTTGTAAGCTGCCATGTGGGTGTTGGGAATTGAACTCAGGTCCTCTGGGAGAGCGGCCAGTGCCCTGGGCCATCTCTCCAGCCCCAGAGCCTATTCTTGCAGAAGAGGTCACAGGTACTTTGCAAAGGAGTTTTGATGTGGCCACGACTTAAGCTTTGTTGTGATAATTGTCACAAGGAATCTTTCTTCCAAATCTGTGCTGTGCCTAAATATACCAAAAATGAACTACGAGGAGTCAGAGTCAGTTTGAACCAGTCTAGGTTCAGCCATGCTGAACCGATTTCTTTCCTGACAACCTCGGTCATGGCACAGCTGGCACAGCTGGCTATAGTGTTTGCAGGGATCCCCACACAGAGAGGTAGGTGGGCAGACTCTGAATACCCTGGATCAGCCTCTCTATTTGAAGATCACCTCTGCTAACAACATAAAAGACTGCTTCCCCAGTCTTCTGTCCACTGCTAAGACCTAGGGATTTGCTTGGTTCATAGCCTCGAAGGACAGCAGGTCACTCCTACAGTATGAGTGACTGCTCAGGGCCTGTGGCCCAGAGGCATCATTTCCTAAATGTTTAATGGAAGCCTCTGTCTGTTTCCTCTTCACTGGACCTGAGTTTGAGTGAACATACACAAAATCAGCTCTCTTGATTTTATTCTTTTATTTATTGTCATCCTACTTCCCTATAGCAATGTTAGTATAATCATTCCCGTTATTTTTTGTCGTATCCTTTTAGTTGAAAGTGCCAGAAACACAAGCAAATTTCAACCATTCAATAGCATTCTCATCAAAATTCCAATACCATTTTCTCAGAAATAGAAAAAAAAAATCCTAAAATGTACATGGAGGCACCAAAGGCCATAAAGATATAAGAAATCGCAAGAGAGAAGAAAACCACTGGAGGGATGGCCACATCTTCTTCAAGTTCTACTGCAAAGCCAAAGCAACAAAACCAGTGTGGCACTGGCACAGAAACACACTCAGTGGAAGCAGACAGAGTGTCCGGGTGTAAAATCATGCTTCTGTAGCCACCCAGATTCTGACGAAGATACTGAAAAGCACACTTGGGGGAAAGTCAACTTCAAAACAAATGGCACCAGCAAAACTGCATATCCACATAGAGAAACTGAAGCCGAGTCCTCTCCCTTGTGCAGAAATAGCCCACAGGGATCAAAGACCTCAGTGTAAGAACTCAAACTGTTGGGGGTAGGGAGAGGAAGAAACACTGCAAGAGGTCAACACAAGCAGGGACTGTCTGAGAGGACTCACAGGAAGTGGGTAGACAGGTCCTGAACAGCCTCATGCAGTGTGAGCAGACTGGCTGGAGATAGCTCGGTTAGTAAACTGTTTGCCTTGAGAGGATACATATAGCAGCTTCTTTTATTGTTCTATTAATAAATAAAGCTGAGGAGTCAGATATTAGGGTAAAGCATGACAGGTCCACAGAGTGACAGAGAAAAGGTTCAGCTGACCCTCCTCTCTACTTTCCCAGATCTAAAAAGCCCAATCTTTCCAAGCCCCTCATTATTCCTCCCCGTGTCTCTCTATCTTCATCTGGGCCCACCAGAAAACTCTTGGGTTTATTCACAGCCAGATGAATGTGCACTCTGCTCTCTTAATCAAGGTTTAGTTCCATTGGGAGTTTCAAAGTGACAATACAAACAAATCTCCCACATTTCCAACCCTTTGTCTAAATAAAAAGGAAAGGTATTAACTCTAACACAGTAAAACTATATAGAGTAAAATCAATTATCAGATAAGAATTATATTCACAATGTTCAGTCTATTTGTATTTGGTAAATTCAGAGAAAATATTCCATTATCTATCTTCTCTTGATAAATCCAAAGTTTTGTACATAATTTACTTTCTGTCATAACTAAGGAAAACTGTAAACCTTTCTTGTCTTCAATCTCATCAGAGACCCAAGAAGGATACAATATTACCAGAGTAAATGGGAAGTGCAGAGCACACAAACTTCCAAAACTATAGCAGTGACAGAGACATCTGGCTGTCTGCACAGTCGCCCAAGGTTCCTCTGCAACATTGGAGCTTCCATATTTGGCCTAAACTTTTCTGACAGACTTTTCTGTGAAGCAGGAATTTTGAAGGACTGTTCTCTCTTATCTTGGCAAAGTTCGGCAGCTGCCTTCTTTTGTGTCCTGCTGGTCCAATTTAGACAGCATGATATCAGCAGTGAGGCGAGGGCAACTTTTTTGCCCACTGACTAACTTTGCCACAATGAAAGCAAACTCCATATGGAGGTCCTTCAATGCCCATCTTCCTTTTTTTGTAGTAAATTGGTGCTGCCAGGAGCAGACGTGTCTCATTGTCATGAAAGGCCTTTTACTATTAAAACATTTTAAATGCCATATTCTATAGGGCTCTGAAGACCACCTATCTATCTAAAATATATCTCTGTTTGACTTTGAAAACATACCTAGCATGACTGTATGTTTGTCTATTAGAGATGATTACTTACTAACCTATCTTTATTATCCTAAATAGCCTTCAAGAACTTGAACTTTTTATTATATTTTTGAATGAGCTGCATAGGTACAATAACTTAAACAAGAGTAGAAACATATATACAGTATAACAAAAATAACCTTAAATTTGTACCAATATACAAAAATCTATATCAATGTAAACTATTTGAGACTAGTAGTTGTTTTTTTAGTTTAGAAGTAGATTCATAATCTCCCTCTTTATTCTGTCATTCCCATATCTCCCCTTTTTCTTTTCAGAACAAGATCCCTGCATCTAATCTCCTTTGCTTAGCTTCCTCCCTAACCATGAGCAATAACAACTTGTAACCAACCCCCCAAATGATGACAAACTGTAGATGGAGCGGCCGGCTGCATCCTGCCACCTGGCTAGGTTATACCCAAAATAATAACACATAAATTGTATTCTTTTAAACACTGCTTGGCCCATTAGCTCTAGCCTCTTACTGGCTAATTCTCACATCTTGATCAACCCATTTCTAATAATCTGTGTTGCACCACAAGGTGGTGGCTTATGGGGAAGGATCTTAACCTGCGTCCATCTTGGAGATGAGAGTGTCTGCCTCACGTCCCTTCTTCACAGCATTCTGTTCTGTTTACTCTGCCTACATAATTTTCTGTCCTATCAAAGGGCCAAGGCAGTTTCTTTATTAACCAATGAAAGTAACTGTTGCAGGAGCAATTGTGTCTCACTACCACAAAACTCTGAGTTAGATTAAAGGCCATTTTCTACAGTTCTTTGAAGAGGTTGAAGATTATCTATCTATACTGAGTATAATCTCTATGTATCTAAAGAACCTGATTAGTCTAATTATAAATGACAAACTTAGAATACTATTGATCTATATAATTCTCAATACCTATCTAACTTAAAAGACTAAAACAATAAACAACTGTGAAACAAATGAGGACAATGACCTCCAAATATGAACAAAGTACAAATATACATTGCAGTATGGTAAATATATATCAATACACAAACAATATATAAGTATCTTAATCAGAGGTAGAAATGTACACTGCAATATGGTAAATATATATATCAATACAATGTATATATCAATACATAAAAAATGTTTTAAACAGAGGTAGAAGCATGCATTCATACAATAGTCAATATAATTTAATTTTGTATCAATATATAAGAATCGATACCAATATATTTGTCTCAAAACAATAACTCACAAGTACCAATCTATTATCCCATCATCCCATTATCCCTCTTTTTTTTCAAATGATCCCTGAGCTTATAAAATTCCTCCCCCAACCCCCCAACCCTAACCATATACTAATTATAATCAACCCCTAAATGATGTCCCTAAACCCAAGTGCAAACTTTACTGGGAGAGGGGACATCATCCTCTAGAATTACTTCCAGCTGTCATGGGGGTGACGTTCTTTCTGGGGGATCCTGTGAAAAATAAAATGATGGTTAAATTTCAAGATCAATGTCTTTTAAAATTGCAAATAGTCTCTGAGTATTTTGTGGAGGTCTGGCCAGAATGTTGTACAAGATGTGCACCATTTCAGCTAACCAAGTTGAACCGTCTTGTGCAGCTGGTACCCAAAACAGGTCTTGTAGTAGCACTATCAGTATCATGACATCATATCAACCAGGTGGAGTTGTTGTTGTGGGGCCCCATCTCCTTCCTGGAAACTTCAAATGTCACTGCAGGAAAAACACATTGTTCATTGCGAAAAACTTAAACATTAATCATATAGACATATATAGACATACATATATTCAATGAAAGGCATGATAGATATACTCAATGAAAGGTATGATAGATATGAAGAAAAGCAAAGATGTTTTCTAAACTCATATTTCTTTCTGTCCCATATCATGGCTCTTGACATGAGACAGAAACTTTGGGTTTTTCTCTTACTAACAGGCTTGGAATTGGAGAGGGATTGAGCCAGAGTCCAACTTCAAAACCAGCTCTATATATTTATAAATAAATGCACATTAATACATATTTAAAGATAAGTGTAGAATAATTTTACTTACAGGACCTATTCGATTTTCTTTCCGATTCTTCTTGGGTTGTAAATAGTTTCCATCTGTCAGTATTCAAACATCCAGGGTCCCTTGAATTTTTTGAAGATGAGTGTTTTCCTGCAGAGATAAGATGAAAACCCTGCCCCCATTCTATATGTTTTTCTTACCACCTGTATGAATATCATCATTGTGGATGAGCTGTCATTTCTCCTTTCCAAGAGGTTTCTCCTCTTCAAATCGAAACTTTATTAATTTTGATGGTATCCACAATTTTTCTTCTCCTGTGGAAACAAGAGCAAAACCCCTTCCCCAACGTAGCACATCTCCTGGCTTCCATTGAGAGGTCAGCACATCTTTGAAATAAATCGGTTGATTTAGTTCAGCAGACTTTTCCATTGTCCAATGTCTTTCTGCTGCTGTTGTTCCTTTCTCATTAGTGTTAAGAAAATTCAAGGTTAATAAAGCATTATGTAATCTATTTCTGGGGGTATTTTCAGTCCCTTTCTGTTTGTTCAGCATATCCTTTATAGTACAATTTGATCTTTCTATAACTGCCTGACCTGTAGGATTATTTGGTGTACATGTAATGTGTTTTATATTATAATAAGCAAAAAAGCATTTCATTTTCTTAGATACATATGCTGGACCATTGTCTGTCTTTATTTGTGCAGGTATACCCGTGATGGCCATAACTTCCAATAAATGTGTGATTACTAAATCAGCCTTTTCTGAACTCAGGGCAGTAGCCCATTGAAAACCTGAATATGTGTCTATGGTGTGGTGTACATATTTTAATTTACCAAATTCCATAAAGTGGAACACATCCATCTGCCAGATTTCATTTCTTTTAGTACCCTTTGGGTTACTCTCTGCAGGTAACGGTGTTTGATTATAGAAAGAAGAAGTAGGACATCTCTTTATAATGTCCTTAGCCTGTTGCCATGTAATGGAAAATTCTTTCTTTAGGCCTTTACTATTGACATGATGCTTTTTATGAAATTCTGAGGCCTGCAACATGCTTCCAATTAATAATTGATCAGTCTCAGCGTTGCCTTGTGCTAGAGGACCAGGCAGACCCATATGGGACCGGATGTGTGTTATGTACATCGGACAACGCCTGTTCCTGATTATGTCTTGTACCTGGATAAACAATGAAGTCAACTCTGTGTTATCTGGTATAAGTTCAGTGGTTTCAATATGCAAGAAAACTCTTTCTGCATATTGTGAATCTGTAACTATATTAACAGGTTCTTTAAAATCCCTTAGCACCATAAGAATGGCATATAATTCTGCCTTCTGGACAGAATTATAAGGGCTTTTTTCCACCTTACTCAATTCATCTGACTTGTAACCTGCTTTCCCTGATTTATTTGCATCAGTATAAAATGTATGGGCTCCAGTTATTGGAGCATCATGTACAATTCTAGGAAGAATCCAAGAAGTTCTCTTTATGAGGTTAAGTCTATCATTTTTGGGATAGTTGCTATTAATTTCTCCCAAAAAATTAGCACAATCTCTTTGCCATGGTTCATTGTCTTCCCATAACTTTCTTATTTCCTCAGTAGTAAAAGGCACTATAATTTCTGCTGGGTTTATACCTGCTAGTTGACGAAGTCTCAGCTTACCTTTTATAATTAATTCAGAGACTTTTTCCACATGAGTTTTTAATTTTTTACTTGGTTTATTAGGTATAAATATCCACTCTAAAATAATATCTTCTCTCTGCATTAAAATCCCTGTTAGAGAAATTCTGGAAGGCAATATGACTAGGATGCAGCTAAGATTAATCAATAACTATAAGAGGCCATCCTTTTGGTAATAGAGAAGGCAAAGGAATTCCAGATTGTAGTGGGCCATAGGTTGAATTACCTTGTTGACAGCTCTTAGATCTGTCACCATTCTCCATTTACCAGATTTCTTTTTTACAACAAACACAGGAGAATTCCAAGGGCTGGTTGATTCTTCAATATGGTGAGCATCTAGTTGCTCTTGCACCAGCTGTTCCAATGCCTGTAAATTATCTTCAGCTAGAGGCCACTGTTTGATCCATATTGGCTTCTCAGTTAGCCATTTTAAAGGTAGGGCTGTTGGTACCTCTAAAGGTTTGGTATTTGCTGTATGTTCTTATACAGCCTGAATGGCTGGTGACCTTTTTTCATAATACCTATCATATTCTTCCCAGAATTATGAGTTCCTGGAACTACAGGAATGTTAATCTGGGTATTCCATTGCAGTAGCAGGTCACATCCCCCATAAATTTATTGCAATATTGGCTCTATATGGCCTTAGTCTTCCTATTTGCCCTTCGGGCCCTATGCATTCAACCCATCTTGTGCTTTGTTTTACACGAGATAGGGTTCCAATTCCCAGGAACTGAACTCTTGAAGAGGCCAATTCGGATGCCAAGATTCTGGAGTAATGATACTTACATCCATACCTGTGTCTAATAAGCCTTCAATAAAAGTGCCATTACACAGACTCTTAGCTTTGGTCTTTGATCGTTAATATAAGTCTGCCAAAATATACGTTTACTCTGTCCTACTGGGTTTTTTGACTCATCCTCCACGCGTAATTCATCATTTAGACCACTATTACTTTTTACGGCAGAAATTGGAGCTTTTAATTTTCTTGTTAAGGCACGTTCTCCACTGTGACTGGGAATGACTGAGCCACTGTTAGCTTGGGGGCCTGCGAGAGGCCCCTCAAGGAGTTTCCTGATGATATCGGGTTGCCCTGTCTGTCTGTTATTGACCTGCATTCGTTGGACCAATGTTGGCCTTTACCACATCTCCTACATATACCTGAAGGCCGAGGTCTCCTATTTTTGTCATTCCCAGAGGAGATATTATTCCTAGAAATTCTCTGCCTGCAATCCCTTTTCAGATGTCCTAATTTACCACAATTAAAACACCTGGCAGTTTGATGTCTCCTCATTGCTTTGGAAATCGCTTCTCCTACCCAAGATTCATCATTATAGCTAAACGTCTCAACATTCATTGTATGCTGAATCCATTCATCCATAGGTGCTGATCTGGACCTTAAAGGCCCAATTATCTTTTTGCAATCTATGTTTGCATTTTCAAAAGCTAGAGATTCAAGAAGTATTCGTCTAGCTTCTGGGTCTGTTACCCCTATATCCAGAGCCTTAATTAATCTTTGCAAAAAGTCAATAAAGGGTTCTCTCTGTCCCTGCCTAATCCTGGTATATGATTCGACCCTTTCCCCTGCATCTTGTATTCTATTCCAAGCATTTAAACTGCCTTGTGACACAATGACAATATTTCATCGTCATAAAGAGCTTGGACCTGTGGATCAGCATATTCTCCTGCACCAAGAATTTGATCTTGGGAAACCTCCATACCTTTTTCTCTTCCTTGCTGTTCCATATGTTTGGATTCTTTTCTGAAATGAATTCCAAACATCAAGGAAGTTTCATCATCTAAAACTGCAGACACTAACTGATGGAAATCATAGGGGGTAGCTCGAGCATTAGAAGCCCAAGTCTTTATCATTTCCTTAACATATGCAGAGTGCAAGACAAAATTAACAATAGCTTGCTTAATTTCTTTTAGATCATTCATTGCTATTGGCGTCCATCTAGCTTCTCTGACTCCCTTTGAGCCTTTAGAAGTTGAGGCTTTGTCAGAATAAATTACAGGGTTTGTCGCTAAAACCCTGGGTAAGCCAGTTCTAATAGCTGGTGGTGGCATTGTATCCTGTCCTTGTGCCTTCTTACTCTGTTCACCAGCTCCAATAATTTCTTCAATCATTTCAAGTCTTTTTATTATTGTCTCTTTTGAATCCTGAATCTCCTGACCTGCATGAGTTTCTAGTAAAGATTGTATGGTTCTTAGGAGTGCCATAATCTTCCTAAATGATAGAATATTCAAAAGAATACTGAAACCTAGTAACCAGTAAATTAAGTTATCCCCATAGTCATATAAACCTTGCATGATATAATCCATTGTATTAATAAACAAAACAGTAAAATTTGTGTTGAAAACAAAAACTGCCATATTACCTCTTATCCAGCAGGTGGCGCTGTTGCCAAGTCGCGACAAAAACGGGGTCCTGTTTCAGTGTCCACCTTAGTACTTGTTAAAAACTGGGAAATGCAAGTTGCTCAACAAAGTAAATGCAATTAAATCAATTCCGTACACGGAACCATAAACCCAGAATCCAGGGGTAGAGAAGAGTAACCCAGAAGCTGTGTATGCCTCCACATGACAGAGTCGCCCCGAGGGGTTGCAGCTTTCAGCAACCGGCAACCACGTGCTCTGGTTTGCACCACTTAAGAGCTGCGCTTGCAAGGGAGATTTAAAAATGACTCAGAAAAGAGCAAATCAGGCAGGCAGAGACTAGGAAAAGCCACTGCGTGATAATTTATATTAAACTGCAGGCTCTGCACACAAGGTACAGGCCACAACTGAGGGAGGGAGGGCTCGCACCAAGCCACATTGGCAGCAGGCAGCCGAGCGAGGGAAGAAGGGTCCTAAAACCAAACGTTAGGGCGCCAGATGATGAAGGTGTAAATCACAAACAATCCCACACCAGTTTGGAATTATTATTAATAGGATGGTATTTATTTAAAGGGGAAAAAACTTACAGATCACCATCCCAGACAATCAGGAAGGAGTCTAGTCGCTGGAAGCGGAGCCGGAAGCAAAAAAAAAAAAAAAAGCCGGTTGTGGTGGTGCACGCCGGTAGGATTTGCTGAAGGAGTGGAAGGAGCTCCCACAACAAGTAACACATAGACAGATGACACTCATACATCATTTCCTCCTTTTTCTGTTTAAACAAAAAAAGAAAGGCTTTCATTTTAACATAGTACAATTGCATATAGCAAAACAATTAGCAAGCAAGAATTACAGTTACAATATTTATATCTATTTTATCTTTTAGCATAACTAAGGAAAACTATAACTATCTATTCATTCTTCAACTCCATCAAAGACTCCAGAAGGATATACTCTTACCTAAGTTAACAAGAAATAAGCAACTTCCAAACTCTAGAAATGATAGAGACATCGTGTTGCCTGAACAGTCACCCAAAGTTCTTTTGTACCATTGGGGCATCTATCTTCGGCCTGCAGGCCCATAGTGTCCAGCAGACATTTTCATGAAGCAGGAAATTCCAAAGTCAGTTCAGTCACTTTCTGCTGTGTCCTGCAGAATGTCTCACAGACTCTTTCATGAGTCAGGAACCCCAAAGAATCATCTCACCTTTAGGCAAGTTCAGCAGTCTTCTCTCTGCAGGTTCTCTGTGTCCAGTTTATGCAACAGTCCAGGCAAGAGCAGTTTCTTGCCCAAATGGCTATCAAACTCCATAAGGAGCCTCTTTGATGCCCATCTTCCTCTTGAAGTAGCTGGTGCTGCCAGGAGCAGATGTGTCTCATTTTCATGAAAAGCCCTAAGTTATTAAAACATTTAAAATGCCATATTCTGTAGTCTTTGAAAGATATGAAGAATGCCTATCTAACTGAAATCTCTCTGAATATATCTAGAAAATCTAACTAACATGACTACAAGCTTGACTATTATCAATGATTATCCATTAACAACCTGTATTTCCTGATTATACATTACATTTTAAAATGAACTACACAATCACAATACCTTAATCAAGAGCAGAAATACATATACATACAACAAAACTGACCTTAAATTTATATCAATGCAAATTATTCATATCTATATCATATCCCCCTTTAAATGTAAAAGAACACTTATAAACAATATTTGGGAATATGGATGTAGTTATTTCTCCCCAAACTTCTTCTTGCTGTATAGGGGCACTGTTAATCAGGTCCTTTATGGTGTATCCTGTGTGAAGTAATTTTTTGAGGGTGTTCACAGCAACCCCTCAGGAGGGTGTGGTCTATCATACCATAATGGGATAGAAGCAATCCACAGGGTCTGATCCTCTGTGAAAACAAAAGAAGGACTTTTCCAAAGCATCATAACCTTAGATCCAAATTTTGAAGTCAAGGCATTTTCAAAATATCTATCTTGGATTAGTTTAGCAGCATTTATAAACAAATATCTTTTAGCCTCTGTTGCTCCTTCCTCAGAAGTCAAACAATTCAAAGAAAGCATAGTAGCATACAGTATCAAGATTCTCTGTGTATTTTCCATCTTTGTGGCTTTATTTTAACCTCCATTTTGTTTATTTTTACTTTTATTTTTTGAGACAGTTTCTCTGTATATCTTTGTCCTGGAATAACTCTGTAGACCAGGCTGTCCTTGAACTCACAGAGCTCCGTCTGTCTCTGCCTCCCCAGTGCTGGGATTAAAGGTGTATGCTACCACACAGCCACTGAACTACCCAAACCCACCCACCTCACCTCTTGGGAATCTGGGTGTTGTGTTCTTAATTACTTCCTGTTGTCTGGGGGTGATGGTATCTTTTAAGGGACTCTTAGAATATTGAAATAAAGATCAAGTCCTGGTAAATGAGCAAAGGGTCAAGGTTATGATGGGGAAACCCACAGAGACAACTGATCTGACCCTGTTGAAGCTCACTGGCTCTGGACTGATAACTGGGGAGCCTGCATAGGATGGAACTAGATCCCCTGAATGTGGGTAATAGTTCTATGGCTTGGGCAGTCTGTGGAGCCACTGGCAGTGGGACCAGGACTTATTCCCAGTGTACGACCTGGCTTTGTAGAGCCCATTCCCTATGGAGAGACACCTTGCTCAGGCATGATACAGCGGGGAGGAGCTTGATCCTGCCTCGACTTGATATGCCATACTTTGTAGACTCCCCAAGGAAGGCCTTACCCTTTCTGAGTATTGGATGGGGGGCTGGGATGGGGGAAGGAGGTGGCAGAGAGTGGGAGGAGGGGAGGGAGGGGGAACTATGGTTGGTATATAAAATAAAAAACTTTTAAATGATTTTTAAGATTTGAAAAGGAAATAAATTTGTTAAATAAATAATTAAAAATAAAGGATGACTGTTGGTCCAATGACCTTGATGTGCTTGAAAACATTATAAGATAAGCATGTGTCCATGCTTGCCAGAGAGGAGAAAGTAATGATTTTCACAGTACTTTCCCATGCTAACCTTAGTAACTCTGTGTTTTCACAAGCTATTATTTCCAGTCAACATGTCTGATTCTGAGGGGTGTGGAGGGTTTTAAGTGTCATTGGTGACAACATCCGAAGCAGGCAGCTAACTGTCCAGGGTGAGTCACTAAAGACAGGAGTTTTCTGCCCTTGCATGGCTGATAGATTGGGTACCATCCTGGTGCATCACTAAAGACGGGAGTGTTCTCCTGGATGGCTGATACTTGGGTACCATCCTGGGTGCGTCACTAAAGACAGGAGTGTTCAGCGCCCGGATGGCTGATGCATTGGATGCCAACGTCCTTGTGCTCATTGTATGTTTCTGACACTGCTTGCTGAATAAACAAACATAAATGGACACAGTTCAGATAGACTCTGTTTAGTTTGACGGAAGACACTCCAATCTCAAGTCTGACTTGACTGTCACTTCTGCCTCTGAAAAAACGTATCATAAATAAACCTTCATGGTAATAAAAAAAAAAGATCAAGTCTTGGGAAAGCAGGCTGTATTACTTGTCATCTAGTCTCAGTGTGATGGGAAAATGCGAGGCTCATCTGAAGGCCTGGCTGGAGTAGTCTCTGATGCTGGACTGTCTTACTGACTGCCTTGGAATTGCCCTGAGCAGTTTGCAGTCCAAAGCTGATCTTCGAGTAGTGTTTGTCAGCTTAGTGGCATTACGACAATCCAGGTGGAATCATTGTTGTGGGGCCCCATTACTCTTTTGGAGACTTCAAAGGTCACTGCTGGTATCATGGTTCACTGCAGAAAATTTAAACATTTTAAATGTCATATGCAGCAGATCTCAGAGAGAATAAAGGATCACAATCTACTAAATACACCTGAGATACACAAACCTAATTCCTAATTACCTGCTTAGGGTCAAGCCCAAAATTATATAGAGAGTCACATTAAGTCTATTTCTAGAATTATGTAGTACTCTATGTGACCATTAATATCATGACAGAAAGTTTAAATATGTATATATCAACCTTATAAATTTTGAGGCAATATTTATACCTTAAGAAAAGTTTTAAATTTAAAAGTCAAAATAAAATCAAAGGATTATGAGATTAGTGACAATAGAATAGTCCCTTAATTTGAGTTTTCTTTTGTCTCATATCAAGTGACTCTTCTGACATGAAACAGAGATTTTGGATTTTTCCTTTAACAAGCATGCTTGGGTTTAGTTAAGGAACGAGCCACACCCCAACTCTAAAGTAAGCTTTAATTTTTAATTGGACCAGGGCTACAAAAAGACCATTTTCCTTAAATGTCTGTAGGGAACAGCAGACACAAAGATTTGGGAAAATTTATCAATTTATCTCCTGTTGAAAATGTGCTATGCCTTTAAGCCAATATACGCTTTTTCTTGGGACATTTTCTCTGGATGATTCATCCTTCTTTTTCAGATGTCTTCTTTGTCCAGTGATCTTTAGATTCTTTAGTTGGATGCTTTCATTCTCCTGAAAGATAAAAACAAAACCCTCTCTAACTCTGGGGAGTTTCCCTTTTTGGCAGGTTAAGTCTGATGAAATGAAAGGCATTGGTTAGTCTTGTAAGTTAATTTAGACGATTGGCCATGCTGTTTCATGAACTATTGCCTCTCCTAAACAAGAGGGCCCTCCCATTTGAACCTAATCTTTATCAGTCTTGATGGTATCCATAGCTTTTCTTCTCCAGTGGAAACAAAAGTAAAACCTCTTCCCCAGTGTAACACATGTTCTGGTTTCCATTCTGAGGTCAACACATCTTTAAAAGGCTGATTTAATTCAGCAGATTTTTCTGTTATCCAATGTTTCTCCACAGCTGTAGTTCCTTTCTCATTAGCATTCAAAAAATTTAAAGTTAATAGAGCATTGTGCAACCTATCTCTGGGGGTCTTAATTACCCCTTTCTGTTTATTAAGCATCTCTATTAGAGTTGGATTAGAGCTTTCTATAACTGCCTGCCCTGTGGGATTGTGTGGTATACCTATAGCATGCTTTATAGTATAATAAGCAAAAAACTGTTTCATTTTACTAGAGACATTTGTTGGAGCATTGTCAGTCTTAATTTGCATAGGTATCTACATGATGGCCATAACTTCTAATAAATGTGTGATTATAGAATCAGCCTTTTTCATGACTCAAGCAGTTGCCCATTGAAATCCTGAATATATATCTATGGTATGGTGCACATACTTTAATTTTTCAAACTCTGCAAAATGAAGTACATCCATTTGCCAAATTTCATTTCTTTGGGTTCCTTTAATTTCACAGAGCAATACAGAAATTGCTCAACTGACCCTTGTCTCCACCTTCCCAGATCTAAAAGGGCCACAGTTCTTTCCAAGCCCCTCCTTACTTCTCTCTGTGTCTTCTCTATTCTTCATCTGGGTCCACCAGAAAACTCTATGGTTTATTCCAACCAGCTGAATGTGGATCCTCTGAACCAAGGTTTAACTCCACTGATAGTTTTGGAGCAACAATACAAACAAATCTCCTGCAACAGATAAGGAGCTGAGCTAGATCCCCAGAGCCCATGAGGTTGGGGAGTGGGAGGAGCCGGAGTTGGCAGCACAGGTTCATAATCCCTGGGGAGGCAGAGACCAGTCAGACCAGTCTCTGCTTTGTTCCAGGCTAGTAAGAGACCCTGTCTCAAAAGTCAATGTGGACAGTTCACAAGTAATAGTACCTGAGGCTGTCCTCTGAACTGCACACATATGCACCCACCCATACACATACACATGGATGTACACGGACACACACACACACATTGGTAAATGGTACTTCATGAAATCAGAAACACCTGTACTGCTAAGGAAATATAAAGTTAAGTCTACAGAACGAAAAAAAGTATCTTTGTCAACTATGCTTCAGAAAGGAGATTAATATCTAAAGTAGATAAAGCACTCAAAAAGACTAAACACCAAGAAATCAAGCAATACAATAAAAATGAGCTAATTAATAAAATGATGGTTCTCAAGTACTAAAGTATAAATGGTCAAGTAAACACACAGAAATGGTCACTATCGCTAAGCACCAGGGGCATGAAAATGAAAAACCACATTGAGATTTCAACTTACCCCAGTTAGAATGGTGATCATGAGGAAAACAAACCAGGGCTGGAGAGATGGCTCAGCAGGTAAGAGCACTGGATGCCCTTCCAGAGGACCCCGGTTCAATTCCCAGCATCCACATGGTGGTTCAGAACCATCTGTAACTCCAATTCCAGAGGATCTGATGCCCTATCTGGCTTCCATGGGTACCAAGCATACGTGTGGTACACAGACATATATGTAGGCAAAACATTTATACACATAAAAATAAAAATTTAAAAATACGAGAAAACGAACAACAGCCTACCAAAATGGTTGCATAAGTAAAGTTGTTTGTCACCAAGTCTGATGACCTGCATTTAGTCCTCAGGACCCACATAGTGGCTCTAACTTTTGAATGCACTGTGGCATGCATGTTCTTGTCTGTGCACACACACTAAATGAATATATGTAATTTTAAAAAACTAAACAGAAATGCTAGCAGGAATGCCAAGAAAGAAAACCCTTATACACTGCTTACCAGCATATTAGTCCAGGCACTAATATGGATATTTCTCAAAAACCAACATAAATATGACCCACCTATACTCTTCTGGCTATTTACCTTGAGGTCCCCAAGCTTACATGTCATAGATACTTTCCCATCTATTTATTGTGGCGCCGTTCACAAACATCAGATGTCCATCAACAGAAGAACAGGTGAGGAAAATATGACATATAGCTATATTAGATACCACGTATATACACATACACGCATATGCTGGAATTTGTTCAGTCATAAAGAACAAAATTGTGTCATTTGCAAAAAAGTGGATGCGACTGAAGACTTTCATATTAGACAAAATAAGTCAGATTCAGATGTTTTCTCTATAAATCATAGATTCAGCATAAATGCATAAAGCCTCGTGTGCCTCTATGATATGACAGAAGAAGAGAACATGTCTAGGAGCATGGCAGGGGGCTAACAGGAGCGGGAGAGGAAGGAGAGAGTCAGACCGTGTGCGGAACGTGTATAAAAAACCTCTTAGATCAAAGAATGAAAGCATCAAAGAGTGAAAAGAAGAAAGGGAAGTGGAACACGGAAGAAGCAAAGAATAATGGATTTCAGGTACAGTGGGATCCAGGAGGCCAAAAG
Organism: Chionomys nivalis; assembly: GCF_950005125.1. Taxonomy (NCBI): domain Eukaryota; kingdom Metazoa; phylum Chordata; class Mammalia; order Rodentia; family Cricetidae; genus Chionomys; species Chionomys nivalis. Next base: position 57,597,157 of record NC_080102.1, read on the forward strand.
ATGTCATTGGGTCCCCACTCTTCACTGTCTTGCTTTCTCAACTACATCCGGTTTGCTTGTCCTTCTGCAGGCCACTGTAAATTACCCACTCTAAACTGCTGCCTCAAGCTTCCCAGCTGGTCATTCCACCCTAAGCCAGTGGCCATGATCAAAAGATCAGAGATCCACCCCTGCCCACCTGAGCTTCACATGAGCTAAGAAGCCAAGGTAGGTGAAGAAAAAAGCAAATTCTTTTGACCAGGCTGACCTTGTTCTCACGTAGTCAAACTTCCCAGACTCTTAGTCGGCAGTGAAGTTCCACAAACCAGCATTCCCTGTTGAGAAGGCAGTCCCAAGGCTCGTCCATCCCCCTTCATGTAACTCCTCAAATATTTGTGTCTTCCTGTTACAGAAAGTTAAAGCCATTACTAACAGTAAGAGCATACGGCCTAGCTTCATTGCCCCTGAGCTCACGTCCCTTGCCTCTTCTCAGGCAGAGATCACTGTGCCCCCAAGAAATAAGAACCCAAAGACCCTCCAGCTGTGGCTTCCACAGGATGTATGGACTGCCCTTGCCCAAGCAGCTCGCACCAGCTGCCCATCAGGTCACACAGGTCGGCATCTGGCAGAGGAAACGGGGCTGTTCAGTCTGCACCAGAAGACTCTACTGGCCAAGGAGGGCCGAGCCTGGACTTTAGACCCGGTGGCAAAGCCAGAGTAATGAGGAACTCTTATTGCTAGGAGGTGCGGCACAGCTGGAATGCAACCCAGGGACGCCCTGGCAGGCATCTCGCCATCACCCCTACTGAAGGCCACCCTCACCAGCCAACAAACAAAAACAAAACAAAAATAAATAATTAAAATCTAAAATTTTTATCCTAATTTTGTTTTTGGCCTTTTGGTTTTTTAAAACAGAGTTTCTCTGTATAGCCCTGGCTATTCTGGACTTCACTCTGTAGACCAGGCTCTCCTTGAACTCACAGAGATCTGCCTGTCTCTGCCTCTCGGGTGCTGAGCTTAAAGGTTTGGGACACCACTGCCCAACTTTATGCATTAATTATCTTGATGGGTTGGTTGGTTTGTTTTGAGACAGGGTCTCACTGTGTAGTCCTGGCTGGCTGGTCTGGAATTGATAGAGATACATTTGCTTTGGCCTCCCTAGTGCTTGGATTTAAGGTGTGCACCACCAATCTCAGCTTTCCCGTTTTTAACACATTGAGTTAAAATATAATTTCCTCACAAAACATGGTAGTTTGTACCTGTAATCCTAGAACTTGGGAGATCTAATCCATCAAAGTCGATAGTTCTGAGAAAGTCCCTAAATGTCCTAACCCTGCCTTCTGCCTTCTGTAGATTCTTTTCTGTTCACTGCCCTTGTTAACTGCAGTCTGCCAACCCAGCACACGGTTCTTGTGCTGAAAAGCTCACCCCGAGGAAGGCTCAGGGCTACACTAGGATTCTGGACACTCGGTGTAGTCACCAGCCAGCTAATAAAGATTTTTCTACTGGCTTAAACCCACGTCTGAGCAGTCGCCTCTGGTGAAAACCCCAAAACAGCTCAAGGTCAGCTTGAGCTACATAGCCAAACCCTATTTCAGAGCAACAACAGTAACAAAACAATCTTTAATTGAAGGAAGGAAGGAAAGAGCCACTGACAAGATTGTAAGATTTGGGGGCGATACAGTTTATTGTTTACCAGGGATTGGGTTAAAGGCTTTGCCAGTTTTTTAAAACTTATTTTTGCTTTGTTTTTTTGTTGTTGTTGTTATTTTAGTTTGCTTTGGTTTTTGAGATAGGGCTTTGGGCACCTCAGTCTGGCCTGGAACTTGCTATATAACTGAGGATAGCAGGAACTCCTGATCCTCTCTCCTGCTTCCCCCACCCCTGGTTGGATTACAGGTACACACCATGGCTTTCCAGTTTTAGGGTTTGTTTGTGGTGTTTTGAGACAAATCCTTGTATCCCTGGCTGGCCCTGAAATCATTTAGTAGCCAAGAATGACCTATGACATCCTGACCTTCTCCTTCTCTTCCCTCCTCCTCCCAGGTGCTGGGATTTCAGGCCCAGGCCAGTATGGCATCCAGGTTTTCAGTTCACAGGGTTTGTGCTTTTACCACTGAGGCATCTCCAGCTCCTGTCATTTCCTTGAGACATGGCCTCAGTAGCCCAGGCTAGCCTCAAAGTCCACGCACTCTTCCCACTTCCACCTCCCAAACATTGGTATTCCAAACACATGCCACCGGTTCCAGGGATCATTTACTGATCTATTCACACAACAGTTGAAAGAATCATCCCATTTTACAGATAAAGAAGGCGAGGCACTCTGAGGCAAGCAAACTAGAAATCCTTGGTGACGATGGCAGCACTCGGAACAGCCCAGCTTCCTAACCCATGTCTCGTTTTGGCTACTTCTCCCCTGGGCGCAGGAACGACAGAGCTAAGGGAGCAGGTGGTACTGAGAACTATCACACCCTCTCATTGCTCACCCACTCAGGCTCCACTCACTCAGTAGCCCAGGCTGGCCTGGGCATCACTGACCACTCTGGTCTCTTGCAGGAGCCACCTACTGGTGAGGTCGGGGTAGTGATCCAGGCAAGCTCATGGTGCTCTCCCACCAACAAGTGTTCCCAGAAAAGCCAGAAAAGCCAGGACAGCCTCTCCCCCATGTCTGCCACACCCGGAAGTAGCTGTCTCTCTCCAGGGCCTGAGTGGGAGGAAGAGAGCCAGCTGATAAGGGGCAGAACTGATGTCATCAGCTCACAAAGCTGTCCTTGTCTCAGCCGGCTTCAAGGGATCTGCTCCTCGCTGAGCTTCCTGCGCCCTAGCGGGGAAACCCCTTGAGAAACACTGGCATGAAAAGGGAAATGCAGAGCACCCCAAACTAGAACCTTAAAAGGCTGAGCAACAAAAAGAAGCTTGTGAGGGAAACAATGTTATTCACAAAGCTCCTAGGAAAGGGCCATCTCAAGGTATTGCAGCTGGGTAGCCCAAGCTGGTCCTAGGAAGAGCCCAAGGATGAAGGGATGGTTGTGCACATGTGTGGATGATTTCAGGAGCCAGACTGCAGGTCAGGAAGGGAGGAAGTGTAACTCCTAGTCCGTATCTTGTCCTGGGACCGGTTTTGCCCCTTACCACATGCATATATAAATTTGTCATTTAAGGGAAATAATTTATTTTGTCTTTATCTTATTTATTAGTATTGTGTGAGTATGGGTGCTTGTGTGGACTAGAAGACAACTTTTGGGAGTCAATTCACTTATCAGGTAGGTAGGCTCTGGGGACCAAACTCAGGAGTCAGAGTGAGGTTACAAGCCCTTTAGCCATGTCGATCTCCTACCACACACCTGTTTTTTGAGTTAGGGTTGGTTTCATGTAACTCATGACGGTCTCAGAGTTGTTATTTAGCCAAGTGTGGCCTTGAACCCCTGATCGATTGATCCTCTTGCCTCCCTCTCGAAACTTCTTAGGTTAGAGGTGTGTGCCACCATCTTGTGGACTTCCACCAGTGGAGGTCAGGTTGGCAGCTCCTGTGCTGTGGCAGCTCAGAACCTTCCTGATGCTGTGGGGAGGACCACTGGCACTCCCCTGATGCTGTGGGGAGGACCGCCGGCATTCCCCCGATGCTGTGGGAGGACCACTGGCATTCCCCTGATGCTGTGGGGAGGACAACTGGCATTCCCCTGATGCTGTGGGGAGGACCACTGGCATTCCCCTGATGCTGTGGGGAGGACCACTGACATCCCCTGGTGCTGTGGGGAGGATCACTGACATTCCCCTGATGCTGTGGGGAGGTCCACTGACATTCCCCTGATGATGTGGGAGGACCACTGACATTCTCCTGATGCTGTGGGGAGGACCACTGACATTCCCCTGATGCTGTGGGAGGACCACTGACATTCCCCCTGATGCTGTGGGGAGGACCACTGACATCCCCCTGATGCTGTGGGAGGACCACTGACATTCCCCTGATGCTGTGGGAGGACCACTGACATTCCCCCCCCATGCTGTGAGGAGGACCACTGACATTCCCCCGATGCTGTGGGAGGACCACTGACATCCCCCCCCGATGCTGTGGGAGGACCACTGACATTCCCCTGATGCTGTGGGAGGACCACTGACATTCTCCTGATGCTGTGGGGAGGACCACTGGCATTCCCCTGATGCTGTGGGGAGGATCACTGACATTCCCCTGATGCTGTGGGAGGACCACTGACATTCTCCTGATGCTGTGGGAGGACCACTGACATTCTCCTGATGCTGTGGGGAGGACCACTGACATTCTCCTGATGCTGTGGGGAGGACCACTGACATCACCCTGGTGCTGTGGGGAGGACCACTGACATTCCCCTGTTAGGAAGGAACAATTCAGGCCCTGTTGTTAGGGACAGGTCTACGGCATGTACCTCCAAGTTAGGTCATTATGAGAACTTAAGTCACAGTTAAAATCATAGTCAGGCATGACTATGTCAGTTCACACCTATAACTCCAGCATGTGGGAGGCTGATTCAGGAGGACTGCCCCAAATTTGAGACCAACTGGGCTACAGGAGACTGACCCTTTTTCAAAGACAAAAATGGGGGCAGGGCTCATGCCTTTAATGCTAGCACTCAGGAGGCAGAGAGAGACAGATCCCTGAGTTCAAGGCCAGCTTGGTCTACTTGGTAAATTTTAAGACAGCCAGGCTACACAGAGAAACTCTGTCTTAAGGGAGGGAAAGGATCGTAAAAATACAGTAAATACAAACCCAATGACCTGGGTTAATTTCCAGGATTCACATGGCGGGAGGAGAGAACTAACTTCTAACAGTTGCCCTCTGACCTACACACGCACAAGCATGAACACACACACACAAATTGTAAAAAAAAAGGGGGGGGATTAAGAAGATTAAAATATAGTATCTACATATATGAAGTGTCATAATGAAATTATTGCTTTACACAATAAATTGTAGGGGGATGTGTTAGAGCTGTGGAGTTGCAGAGACACCCTAACTTAAACAGGAAGCCAGGCTATACTTAGAGCCGCAATAGGACAGCTCTGGAGGCTGGAGCTGCAGGACAGCTCAGCCCTGGAGGGAAAGTGTCCTGACCTACAGGAAGCCAGGCTACCTGAAGCAGTGGGAGGTGGTTTCCCCGCAGGATACAGCAATCCTGATCTTCTGGAGAGCCTGCTACGGCTGAGCCCTGCTCTGTTCCCTTAAGGGAAAGTCTTAGAAGAGCTATAAGCTTCTTCTCCCGCCCAAGATGTTGCTTCTTTAGCTAATACTCTGCTAAAGGGGAAGCCCCTTCAGGAGTGTAGCAATCTTCTTGGGCTCTGGCAAAAAAAAAAAACAAAACAAAACAAACAAACAAACAAAAAAAAAACAGTTACATTTTCTGCTCAGCTTTGCTCAGCCCCTCTTAGGGAGCATCCCAGCAGGTTCTTCTGTTCTGCTCCGCCTTGCTCAGTCCCCTAAGGTTCCTCCCAAGGACGGATAAATGGCAGCCTCTAACTGAACAGGGAGAGAGGCTTACTTAGAACTTCTTAGAGGTGATGTTTTCCCAGGGAGAAGAGGGATTGGTTAGTTTTCCCTGCTCAGGGATTGGTTAATTTAGTTGGTCAGGGCGGAGATGGCTCTGATTTCATGGCCAAACTGTGCTTTTTTTATGGTCCTTTTTAGCCTTTTGACTCTAATCTTAGGACAAGGGCATATTTTTTTCATTTTTTCACTGGCTCTGATTCTAGGGACAAAGTGTGTTTCTTTGGCACTGGTTTCAGAGTCAGGGCATGTTTCTTTAGTTCTGGGTTCAGGGATAAAGATATTTCTTTCCCTGGCTCAGGTCTCAAATCCAGGGTGTATTTCTCTCACTGGCTCTGGGTTCAGAGTCCGGGTACTCAGTGATTGGTCGGTTTCCTGCTCCAGTGTCCCTTTTACCCTACATAAATGCTAATCATTTTCTTCTAAAATTATTATTATTATTATTATTATTATTAGTTTTTCAAGACAGGGTTTTTCTGTGTAGCCCTGGCTGTCCTGGAACTTGCTTTGTAGACCAGGCTGGCCTGGGAGTCACAGAGATCTGCCTGCCTCTGCCCCCCATGTACTGGGATTAAAAGTGGCTAATCAATTCTTATTTTAAAAGTTAATTCATTGAAAACCACTTCAGAATGTGAGGCACAAAACACAGGCTGGTGTAGCCTCTTGGAAAGCCAAACACAACCTCTTTTAAGCTCCAAAGTTCTGTCAGCGGCCACACCCTGAGCCTGCCCTGGGGAAAGTGTAAGTCCCTCACGCAGGCCTTGTTGGGACCTAACAAAGGTCACATATTCCTGATGGTCAAAGTGGTCAAAGGTGAGAGGCAGAGTGGGGCAAAGGTGATAGGTCAAACCTAGGCAGGAAGTCTAATAGCCAAGGAAAGAGAAATGGGGACAGCGTCCCCTCATCCCAGCAGGAAGAGCCATGGGGGAGACCTAAGTCTGCAGCCCAGCCACAGGGAATGAGGCTTGAGCCCCCAGTCTGTGGTGGACAATGGAGGGTGTGGGGTTGGCTCCTGGAGCTGGAGGTGATTATGCCAAGTACACGGACACCTCCTTTTCTACTCTGGTGAAAATGCTGCCCTGCACCTGAGTGCAGGGTGAGCTTCTGCCTGTGTTCTGCTGGCTTTCCCAGAACACCTCTGGGTCATTCAACCCAACCACGGGGTTTTAGATAAAAGCCTGTCCCTGAGTCTTAGAGACTCAAAAATGCAAAATCATTTTACTATCAACCAAAAGAGAACCGGAATTTTTTTTTTTTTTTTTTTTTTTGGCTATTCAGATCAAGCTCATTTGACTGCGCTGCCTCCAATTTCAGATCCTCCCGCATTAACGTCCCCAATTCTGGGACCACAGGCACCAGTGTCTACCAGAAGAGAGTATCCAAGCTGGGTAAGGAGGTATCCACACACTCAGAACTCAGGAGGTAGAAGCCGGAGGACCGGGAATTCAAGGTCATTCTCAATTATACTGTATAGGGGTTTAAGATTAGCCTAGTCCACTTGAGACTCTATCTCAGAACAACAACTCAACCAAATAAACAAAAACACAAACAACAACAACAACAACAACACACACACACACACACGAGGGCTAGAGAGCTGGCTCAGCAGTAAAGAGCACTTGGGGCTCAATGACGAGCACCAGGGTTCGGATCCCACACCCCTGTAAACAAGCAGGACAACTCCTCTAATTTACAAGGCGCATACACATAAAGGACTGCAACAGTTAGATGGGAGAGGTACCAGCTCCCAAATCACGACATAGAGACTTACTAGTTTTGAATGCTCGGCCTTGCTTAGACACGTTTCTGGCTAGCTCTTTTTAACTTAAACTAACCCTTTTCTCTTTATCTATTTTGCCTCAGGGCTTATTACCTTTTTTACTTTCACTGCTTCTCTCTGTCTTGCTGTCCTCTGCCTGGCTTCTTGTCCCTGGCATGTCCCTCATTCTCTCCTCCTTCTGGTCTCGTTCTTTCTGTTGTGAACCTAGATTTCTTCTCCTATTCTCTCTGCCCGCCAGTCCCACCTGCCTTTCTCTGCCGAGCTATCGACTGTTCAGCGTTTTATTACACCCATCAGGTGCCTTGGGCAGGCAAGGTGAAACAGATACAACACATCTTTTCATAACTAAACAATTGCAGCATAAACAAAAGCAACACATTTACACTCACTCTGCAGCATAAACAAATATAACACAGCTTTGCCTAGTTAAATAATATTCTACAACAGGGAGGGAAATTTATGTGTCCACAAGTTATCTGTCTGGAACACCTGGACGAGCCTCTGGACTAACCACCGCCCAGCACGACCCCCGCCGCTGGCCTCAGGTTCTGGGCGCCGCAGCCACTATGGCTCCCGGCAGGCACGCTGTGGCTCGCTGCCCTCGCCGCCCGCGGCAGGCAATGCCGGCGACCGGACCCTGCACCCGGGGGCCCGGGATCTGGAGAGAGCTGTCTGGCTTCCCGGGTCTGGAGCGGAGTCGCCGCACCTGCCGCAGCCGGGTGGAGCGCCACCCATGACAGGAACCGCCCCGGCCCGGGCCCGCCCTCCCAGCCTCCCCGTCGGGGAAACCGGCAAACTGCTCGGCGACCGCGGCTCGGCCTCAGCGCGATAGGTAAGCAGCAGTGGGGCGCTCGACCCCGCGGTGCCCTTGAACCTCGCAGCCCTGAGCTTCTCGGGGACTCGCTCCACTCGCGCTCGCTCTGAGTCCCGCTTCCTGCTACCCGCCCCACTGTCTCCGACCCGCAGTCAAATGAAGGGGGCGAGCCAGACACCTCCTCTGGTGCGGTGCCAACCAGCGCCTCCCTTGGGGAGACCCCCTCCACCTTTGCGGTCCAGAAACGGGGGGGGGGGAGTTAAGCGGGGAGCTCCGACTCCCTCTTCCCCTCTCGCACGCCCGGGCGCTTACTGCGCTTCCCCAGATTGCGATCACCTCATGTGCTCAAGCGCGGGAAGACCTTCAGAGAGGGTCCTTCCTGCCCTGTCACCTTTGGGCAAAACGGACAAACCAGGGGAAGCCTTGTTGGTGGGGGCCGCTCGGAGCCCTTGCCTGCTTGATTCCCCCTTTGGATGTTTGGCACTTTTGAGGGGTAGAGAGCCAGTTCTGTGGTATTGTATAGGGACTGTATGACTTACTGTCACCAACTTCCTTATTCTCTTCCTCACTTGTTCCATACCTCATGAAGACTACAGGGAGAACCCTCTTGTTACTTGCCCAAGGGCAAGTCATCCCAGACTCCAGACCACTGCTTCTGTGGACACTGCTGATGATAACTTGCCCACAAAGCTCAAAAAGGAAGCCCTGTCTTAAGCAGGAACTCACCGCAGTGGTCTCAGGGAGAGCTTTAAGGGTTGAACTCTGAGCTCATCCCGAGACCCACAAAGGCAGGCACTGGCTGACGTTAATGACTCTAGACACACTAAAGAACCTCCAGGGCTATGTTCACTTAACCGCAGATGTGCCTGCATTCCACAGGCCCTCCTCTCCGCCCGACAGGAGAGCCTTCCCTGTCATCAGGAAGGCTAAGAAGGATGAGCTGGGCAAATTCATGTGATGACTGCATCAGGGTTCTGAAATCTACTTCATTCAAATTATCCAAGAGTCTGCGTCAGCACAGGCATTCCCCAGCGATGCCACGTGCTTCAGGAACCCAGCGGTGACAGGAGAGAGCTGCTTCGGGGTTACCAGGACCAAAGAGCATGACAGGACAGTCAAAAGGAAGTACAGAGCAAGTGAAACCGAGGGAAACTGGCTGCTGGGTAATCACTGCCCACAGCTGGTGATGCCTCCAGCACCCGGAAGAGTCCAGGAAAGGGGGGCCCCGTGGGTGTCAGGAGATCATAACTATCTTAGCCCAAGTTCAACTGGGAGAAACCCGGACACAGATGCGATCATAGGTTGAGTTCTTGTAGCCACTGTCCTGGACAGAAGTCAGGCTAGGGAGGGGCAGCGCCTTGCTCACCTGAGAGGCTCACAGAGGGAGCGAGTGGCGGATAATGACGGCTGCCAGCGGCTGACTCAGCGGGCGCTCCCACTAATGTAGCTAGCTATTTAACCTTGGCCACATCATGTAAACTCTCGGGGTAAGGAGTAAATGAGGAGGTTCTTGTGGAAGTGAGTGCTAGAGCTTTAGGGACCAACCAGACGTAAGATGTGTCATGGCTCTGGACAGACATGAGCCTTGGTGTGAATCTGCTTTTTCCTAGCTGTGTGCCCACAGTCAAGCTAGTCACTCTGTGCTTCACTTTACTTCTGGGTAAAACAGAAGGTCGGAGTTGGGCATGTAGCTCAGTTGGCAGTGTTTGCCCAGTGCGCATAAGACTGTGGGTCCAGTCTCTAACATCGCAAACACTGGGCATGATGGCACACTCCTGGAACCTAAGCACTGGGGAAGAAGGAGAATCGGAAGTGCAAGGTCATCCTTGGCTAGGTAATGAGTTTGAGGCCAGCCTGGACTACCTGAGACTCTGTCTCAAAGCAAAAACAAAAACCAAGACCAAACAAAACAAAAAACATAACTTATCTGAGGTTTTTGTTTATTTTTTCTTTATTTTTGTTTTTTTTTCAGATGGGGTCTCTACATAGACCTGACTGAGCTGGAACTTACTTATGTAGACCAGGCTGGCCTCAGACTCATAGAGATCCACCTTCTTCTGTCCCCGCCCCCCGAGTGCTGAGATTAAAGGCATGCACCACCACTGTATTCCCAGCTTCTCAGGAGGATGCGGCAGAAGGGTTGCTTGAGCCCAGGAGTCAAGCTGAAGGCGAGCCTGGGTGACAGTGAGGTGATCATAGGCGTGTCCTTGTGGCCAATATCTTTGTTGCTTGAAAAAGCAAGTGAAAGATAGTGATAGCATTGCCCTAAACGTCCCCCAGGGCTGATGGACGTAATCCAGTGTCCCCAGTTCTGGAAGTGAAGCCGAGTACCACAGTGGGTGTTTGGCTGTGCCAGAGTTAGGGTGAACTTGGCTCTTCATATACCCTCAGTCTTTCTTCTGGAAAAGCCCAAAATGCCCGTTTCTGGTGGATGGGATGAGAGCGAGCGTTTCAGTACGCAAGAGGTCAAGTGCAGGGCAGTGCCTGTCTCCGTGAGGATCTCAATGCTGTAATTGTGCCTTGTGTGGTAAACAAGGATGGGTTCGGCCCAGGGAGAAAAGAGCTTTGAGAATGAGTCCCCTGGCACCTGAGAGCCCTGTGGGGTCCAGTTACTCTCCAGTACCCGGCCTAGCCCAGCCTGAGTCCTAGGGAGAGATGTGCAGCAAGAACCCCTTCTGACCACAGCTCTGCATCTAATGGCAAACAAAAGACAGATAGGGAAGGAAGTTACTACATGCAAACACACACACATGCACGCACACATACATACACATACTCCCCTGCATGCATGTACACTCACACACATGCACACAGATGAGCATACACACATGCACACACATATATACACTCACTCCTGAACACACACACACCTCAGTGCCAAGGGATGGGTACCTGGCCAAGCTGTCAGAATAAGAAGCTTGAGAAGCAGGGTTTAAGGGTACAGAAAGCAAACAGGACGAAGTTGTCTGGATGTGTTGCTCACTTTCCTCCATGAATCTAGTGGGAAAGTCCCACGTGGAGAAAGCAGGGCAAGTGAGGAGTGTGTGACTCTGGGGACAAAGATGCACACTCAACTCCCGAGGGCAGTGGCACACCTAGGAAACCTTGCTTTCTTTGGTTCTTTGAGAGATGGGTCTCACGTAGCCTAGGATTGCCTCAACTTCTCCATGTAAATGGAAGTGACCTTGAACTCATTTTGATTTGATTTTATCTTGTGTGTGTTAATGCCTTTCTTGCCTACATTCACATATGGGTGCCATGCGCGTGCCTGGTGTCCATGGAAGGCAGAAGAGGGCAGTCGGTCTCATGGGACTGGGGTCACAGGTGGTTGTGAGGCACTAAGTCCCTGCAAGAGCAGCCATGCTCTTAAGCACTGGGCCATCTCTCTAGTCCCTGACCTTGAACTCCTGGTTCTCCTTAAAGGTTGAAAACACAGGTTTGGGCCACGACATCCTACTAGGAATACCTCTTTTTATTTGTTTTTTGATTTTATTATGTGCGTGTGCCAGAGAGGAGTTGGATTCACTGGAACTGGAGTTGCAGGCAGTTGTGAACCATCAGACACAGATGCCAGGAACTGAACTTAGGCCCCCTGGGGGAGCAATGAGCTCTCTTAGCTGCTGAGCCACCGTAGGTAGGGAAAGAGAGCCACGCCAAGCTTCTGGTTAGCCTGAAAGGTAAATAAATGCAGATGGCAAGCTGACTGCTGGATGAATCTGCCCCGGTTAAACAGCCATAATCTAAAGAAATGTGGCCAGGGCTTTGCTGATCACGAAGTGGAGAAGCCCAGAGCAAAGGAATCGGGCAGGTACTATATCTCGTCCTCCAGGGTGAGGACAGTTTTTGACGACAGTTTTGGATGGAGAGGAAGGGCGCTTGTGGGGGAGGGGAAGGGCACCCAGAAAGCAGGACATAACCAGCAAGGGCTTGGTTACCTTGGTACCGTGAAGGGATTGAACATCCCAGATCTTGGTGTGAACCGGGAATTAGGGGTGCTTCTGGAAGCACTGGGGAACTGCTCAAGTCAGCGGGCTGCTTGCAGGCCTGAGGGCTGCAGCAGGTGGAACTTTCCAGCCATCCTGAGCAGGATCCTGCGACCAGGAGCAGACTGCCCCGAGAGAAGAGAGGGTCGAACTTCAGCTCCCCAACTTCTAGCCCCAGCCCTTAGAACCATCTGTCCCGTGACCCCCAGCTTGTCTCCTCCTATCCACCACCAGCCAACAGATGGCAAAACTCAATTCAAACCCTAGGAGGTTAGAGAGGCCCAGCTCCCCCACCCGAGACCCTGGGATTATGCTTGGGGTAAGACGACAAAGGTGTAGCAAACACTTTTATGCCAAACACTGATCCTGTTACACAGTGGTGAGAAACTGGTTGTTTTCTCAGTAGAAGATCTGTTTGGATAACTTCAGTTCAACATTTTCTGTAAACCTAGAATGAACCTAGACGTGCTAGCTGCAGAAATAACCCAGCACACTGCTCTGGAAGAACGAGCCCAGCACATTACTGTAGTGTTGGTCTTCAGGAAGAGCCAGAGTGTCCGTGGAGGTGTAACTCAGGGACAGGGAGTGGAAATGTCCCACTGTCCTGGGACCAGAGACATCTGACAGGGAAGGAAAGCCCTAGAGACCATCGGGTCATCTTCTCATAGTGTGACTACAGGGGAGGTAAGGCCACTGGGCTTGGTGAAGAGAGCATGTCATCAAGAATGAAGGGACAACCTTGGAGCGCCCTTCCCCCTCCAGGAACTTGAAACCAACCTGTTCCGTGAGGTCCACCTGCCTACACCAACGCCTTGGTGAGCCAATTAACTTGAGCAAATATCCTGTGGGGATGATGTGACAGCTCTCTTCCTGAAGGCCACAGAAAGCCACGTCTCTCACCTCCCGGAGGTGTGCGGTTCATTTGCATATACAGGAAGAAACGTCATTACAAAGAGGCCACCTGGCTATGGTCTGGGTGGCTGACCCTGTCTTTCATGAGAGCCAAGACTTCACTTGGTACTTCCTAGTTTTGACGTCTTTAAGCATGGGATCCCTGAGTGGGAGCTGGAGAGAAGGGAAATGCAGTAAGGGGGTTTAGGAGTGGAGGAGAGGGGCAGAAGAGCCCAGGCCCTGTAGCACCGCCATCGGGGAGGTGAGAGAGGCAGGAACATAGCAGAGCTCTGAGAACCCAAACCAGGACCTGCTCCTGGGAGCTTCTAGCTGTGCGTCTGGAGTCATTCAACGGAACTAGGCTCACCGACACAAGGCTGCTGCGTACCCAGACGGCAAGCTGCATGTGGTAGCAGAAGGCCACCTAACTCAAACACTCATTCCATCGATAACAGGCTGGGTCACCTACTCATTCAGACTTCGCAAGTGACAGATGGTAGAAACAGCATGGCCCTTGAAGTCCAGGAGTCCAGGTCCCTGGCAGGGCATAGAGCCACAGTTGGTTGACACGGGCAGGTTTGTGTCATGATGACAATGAAGAAAAGGGAAGTCAGGAGGCCAGCGCTGGAGGTGTGGCTCAGTGGGAAAAGCCCTTGCCTTGCCTGTGTGAAGCCCTGGCTTAGATCCTCAGCACTGGGGGTAGGGGAAGGAGGAAGAGAGGAAGACAAAGACAGGTAGATAATGGGGACAAGCTAACTCTGCTTTAGTTTTGTGAATCTTGTATAACTGATTTTTCATATTACTTTACTGACGATGGCAGAAGATCAGAGGAGATTCTCCTGGAAGAGGGTTGTGTCATTGAGTTTTAAATGTGTGGCTACAAAGAGGGCATTTTCCTAGACCTGGACTTATATCAGTGTGGCAGGAGAGCTCAAAAGTCTCCCAGTAGCTTACACATACGATAACATCAGAAGTATAAAGTATGTGCCGTAACGAAAATTACCCGAAAATGTGATTGTTTAACTGTGCTTACTTCATTGAGAAGTATAAATTTTGAAGAACACATTTTAGTTCCTATTTTATCCCATTGCATTGCCCTTTTGAGATAGGTCCTCACGTGACCCAGGCTGCCTACAAACTCTGTGTAGCCATATGACTTGAACTTCTGAGCCTCCTGCTGTCGCCTCCTGAGTGTCGAGATTACAGGTGTCAGCAGTGATACAGTGCTGCGGTTGGAGATGAGGGGCCTCGTGTGGCTAGACAGGCTCTTGACCCACTGAGGTCCATTCCCCAGCCCAAGTTCTAATTTTATATCAAGTAATGTTTGTCACCTTCAGTAAGATAAAGTGTTAAATTTTAATTATTCAAAATTCATAAGCTAAAAGCAAAAATAAAGTTTTCCAAAGATCCTTGAATCTTTGGCCTTTACACCTCTGAAGTTACTAAAGCTAAGAGCTGTTCTGAGACTTTGATCCATGCTGTAGCCATAGGTAATAACGGAGAGGAAAATAAAATAAAATCAAGCGATGCAGTTTGGGGGTTTTGTTATTGTTGTTTGTTTGTTTTTGTAGCATTAGCGACAGCACGTGCCGGACAAGCGCTCTACCATTGAGCTATGTCCCCAGCCCAACTCAGTGTTTCCTCTTCTCTGTTTAGCGGTCGCTCACTCTGTAGCCCTGGCCTGGAACTCACTATGTAGTCCAGGGCGCTCTTAAATTTTTAGACATCCACCGGCTCTGCCTCCTGAGTGCTGGGACAAAAGATACACCGCCACTCTAGCTGTCTTTTTGCATTCTGGTCTTTTTTTTTTTTTTTAATTAATTTTTATTTTATGTGTTTGACTGTTTTGCCTGCATGTATGTTTACTGCATGCATGTCTGCTGCCCTTAAAGACCAGAAGAGGGTTCTGGATCCCCTGGAACTGGAGTTCTGAGCAGTTGTGAGCCCTTATGTGGGTTCTGGGAACAGAGCCAGTGTCCTCTGCAAGAGCAGCAAGTGCTCTTAACTGGTGGGCCATCTCTCCAGCCCCTTCTAATGTCCCTCCTGCCATATGCTGGCTATTTAAAGACTTTCTGTGCAGTGACCGATTGGAATCAGTATTGGGGTAGACTGGGCTTTGCTCTCTAGAGCAGCAAGGGAGTGAGTGTGTGCTCTATCTAGAGGAGCCCATCCCCCATGTCTTCCTCAACTAGGACTTGGGGTGATCTTGGCTCTGACAGTCTGATGAGCAACAGGCCCAAGGGAGGGAGAGACCTGGGAGTGGATGCTCCCTGGCGGCCTCAGGCTGTGAGCACAGTAGGGAGGGGCATGGGTCCTGTAGAGCCCTGAACTCAACCAGCTACTACTACATTAGGGGTTATTCCTTTCCCAAGGCTCACGGGGCACAACCTCCTGGCTCTTGTTTGCCATGATTCTAGGATTACGTCTGCATGGAGCAGGAACCCTCGACCCCGAAGCCCTGTGGCATCCATGAAATTGGTATTTCTCCGGGGCTATCTTCCTGTTGCTGGCATGCTGAGCGGACAGCGAGAACAAGTCCTTTCCTGCCGAGTCTAATCACAGGTGTCTCGTTTCATTTCAGGATGTGGTTAGAACCTTGAGGAACTGCAGGTTCCAGAGAGAACGCTTTAGACGGCCAGACTGGATCCAGAGAGCAGATGTTCCAGAGGAGTTCAGTTTAACCCAAGGTCTGTTTCTCCAGGGAAGATAAAAGGAATAAAGGTGTCCACCTCTTCAAAGGACCACACTCCGTGCCTGGATGAGGGTGCTGGAGTGACGGGTAACTCCAGGAGGCCTTCCTTGAGGAGGTGAGTCCTGGCCTGGCTCTAGCTAGTTACTGCAGTGTTACCATGCCCATGTGTCCAGCTGTGCCCACTCTTATGCTGGAGTGGGAAGTAACCAGAAAACTGTCCTGAGTGCAGGCTACACGGTGGCTCAACAGACCTGGCCCAGGCTACAGAGCTCAGTCTGCTCTCGATAGTCTCTAGACTGAGGTCTGCAGCTCAGGCAGAGCCCCTGGAGCTGGCCCTCAGCGTAGCTCAGGCCCTGGGAAAGAGCCTCCACACCAATCCTGCTCCTCTCCTTGAAAACTCCATGAGACCTGGAGGGAACCCTGCCTTTCTCAGCCGTCTGTGCTGTTCGCTACCTTTTACTTTCAATAGCTTGAATAGGTAGTACCGTGCGGCTCGCAGTACGGTGTGGGCTCGCAGGACGGTGTGGGCTCGCATTGCAGTACGGTGTGGCTCGCAGTACCGTGTGGGCTCGCAGTACCGTGCGGCTCGCGGTACGGTGTGAACTTGCAGTGCAGTACGGTGTGGCTCGCAGTACCGTGCGGCTCGCAGTACGGTGTGGACTTGCAGTGCAGTACGGTGTGGCTCGCAGTACCGTGTGGGCTCGCAGTACCGTGTGGGCTCGCAGTACCGTGCGGCTCGCGGTACGGTGTGGACTTGCAGTACGCTGTGGCTCGGAGTTCGGTGTGGCTCACAGTACAGTGTGGGCTCGCAGTACCAGATGGCATTCAGTGCTCTCTCCTCCCTGACCTGCCCTGTGAAACCACCTCTTCCACTTAATTTTTTTAAAATTTTGTTTCTATTTTATGCATATGAACATTTTGCCTGAGTGTATGTCTGTGTAGCACAGATATCTGGTGCCTGTGAAGCCAGAAGAGAGCACCAGCTCTCCCAGAACTGCAGTTACAGCAGTCATGAGGTGTCATGTAGGTGCCGGGAGTTGAACCTGGGTCCCTAGAGCACCCAGTGCTCTCAGCTGCTGAGTGTTTTCCCAGGACTGCCCCACTTCCTGGGACCTTCACAACCCTTGGGGAGAGGCGTTGAGCCTCACACCCCACTGTCTACCTTTGTGTCCCACCCTAAGACCTAAGAGTTCTGCTGGTGCCACTTCTGCCGTTGGCAGGGCTGCTCCCTGGGTCCGATCTCCCGGTCCCTCTTACCTGGTCACCCAGCTGCTGAGCAGCTGCTGCTCACCTTGTCAGTCACCAGCTGTCCTATTCCCCTTCCTAGAGTCCTTCCTGGAAAACTGCTCCCGTTTCTCAAGGGCAAACAGCATGAGGCTTCACCCCAGCCAGCTTCTGCTGTACTTCTCTGACCTCCCACTCCCCCGTCCTGGGCTCCTGCTCTCTAATTGACCGTTCCAGTTTAGCCTTCGATAATGCTCTTCACTTGAAATATGCTAAGCTTGTGCAGACAACTAAGGTGAACTCGGGTTCTCAGCCCAAGCTCCCCGCCATGTGACGTTTTGGCCTTCCTCCATCTGGCATTCCCTACACACGCCTCCTCCCACCTAAGCCCCCCCCCCCTTTGATGAGCTCTCCCTGAGGGGAGGCCTTACTCATCCTTGCCCTTTCCGAGTCCCTGGCACGTAGTAGGTCTTCCACTTATAGCAACAGAATCAATAAATGTCTCTCATAGCCTAGATAATCCTTGATACAAAGCAGGAATTTAAAACAAGATTTGTTTTTATTTTGTGTTATGGATGTTTTGATTGCAAGTAGAGATGTGCACCATATGCACGCAATGCCCTCAGAGGCCAGAAGAGGGTGCTCGATCCCCTAGAATGAGTTGTCAGCTGCCCTGTCTGTGTTGAGAACTGAACCCAGGTCCTCTGCAAGAACAGAGAGCACTCCTAACTGCTGAGCCATCTCTCCAACATCAAAATAAGGATTTCTTTCATTTATTATTGATAATGCTACGAAAGAAATCACTGTCTCCGCAGCAGACTGAGCTTGCTGGCCATTGAGTCCGCGCTGACCATGTATTCTCCATGTACGAGGGACTCCCAGCACCAGGCTTCCCATGGACAGACCTGGGCTCAGCAAAGAGCACTGAGCATCTCAAGCAGAGTCACTTGTTTTTTCTCAGAGTAAACTCCACAGGTCTTGGGTGTGCACTATGAGGAACGAGCTATCATCACCAGCCCAGGGTCACCTTAAAGCAAAGGATGCCAGGTGCGATGCCGTGGCTTTGGCCAAGGAACAGATGCCTGGGGGTGGTGATTGCCGGGAAACTGCACAGGGCCTCATTCATTGCAACGATAGAAGTACCCAAGGGCTTAGAAAATGACACGAACTCGGCCGTAGGTGTGCATACATCACCTAACCTAATCCTCAGCACCGCCCGAGTCGGGTGTTGGCAACTCCTAGTTTATAGATGAGGAAATCAAGGCTTAGAGGGATAAAATAAATCTCCCAAGGGTCACCTGTGGCTAATAGCTGAGACTATTTTTTTGAAAACTGACTGTGCACACTGATAAGACTGCCACACTTCTGAGAAACGTTACCTTTCTCCCTTAACCCTGTACCAGCTACAGAGGTGGGCTCCTCTAAAGGGGGCGGAGCCTGAGGTCGCATCTCTTGACACCAGCATCCATCAGCTGGCGACTTTATACTAGCTTAGCTCCCGTAGAAAACTCTTCATATCCATCCTCTGACTGGGGTGCTGCCTGGCCAACCCCCTCCCTCCTCACTCCACCCTCTTACCCCTCAGTCCCCTCCCCCATGCCTAGTACTGCATGGAAGGTGTTAGCATGGAATAGAATTTTAGATTAAAAGCAGCAACAACAACAATTTCACCTGGAATTAGAGACTTGTGCTCATAATCTCGGCTTGTGGGAGCTGAGGCAGGAGATCATGGGTTTTAGGTCAACAAGTTACATAGTAAGATCCTATCAAAAAATAAAATAACTGCCAGGCAGTGGTGGAGCACACCTTTAATCTCAGCACTGGGGAGGAAGAGGCAGGTGGATCTCTCTGAGTTCGACACCAGCCTAGTCTATAGCGTGAGTTCCAGGACAGTCAAAGCTATACAGAGAAACCCTGTTTCAAAAAGCCAAAAAGCATATACATACATACATACATGCACACACGCACATACATACATACACATATACATACATACACGCACAAATACATACACACATACATAGATACATTTATACACACACACACATACATACATACATTCGTACATTAATACACACATATACATACACGCACAAATACATACACACATACATATATACATTTATACACACAGACACACATACATATACATTCGTACATTAATACACACATACACATACACACAAATACATACATACACACATACATACATTCATACACACGCGTACACATACATGCACACACATACATACATTCATACACACACGTAAACATATACATACATACATATTCTAAGTGAGTAAATACAGAAGAAACCACTTGGCCCTTGGACAACAGGAGTTTGAGCTCCATAGACCCACCCATATGTACATTTTGAGGGGCAAGGAATTTTTGACAATCTGAAAAACTAACAAATGAATGTAGAAATGTATTTTAATAGATATATCATGAATACATAAAATATATGTCGATAATGATGTATCTGACACAAAAGATATACAAACCTATTGTGTGTGCATGTTTTTAATTGTCTCTCACAGTCCAGGTTGACCTTGAACTTACTAGATAGCTGAGCATAATCTTGAACTTCTGATCCTCCTGCCTCCACCTTCTGGGTGTTAGGAGGATGTGTGTGCATCACACTCTGTCAACTAAGCTCCGCCCCTGCCACACGAATCTATGATTGTGAGAACGTAGGCACACAAGCACGCCGTGTCCGTGTGTGAGAGGAGAGCAGCGTTGCAGAACTGAAGATGACCGTGCGGTCAGTCCCAGCTGGAAGTGGGCGCAGCTCTGTGAAGAGTACGTTTAGACACGTGAGGCCTCAGCGTGACTGAAAAAGTCATAATTGCATAGAATGAACAGTATTACAGCACTGAAATCTATATGCCCTACCATGTGATAACCTCATTGCTTCCTCTCCTGTGCCTCTGTGGTGCTCAGGTGTTGGAGGTAGCTGCTTAAAACGTCATTTGACACTAATTGTCTCCATCTGAGCTGGTCATTCTTCCAGGAAATCTCACATGATACACAGAAATCTTTCACAGCTGGTGTGTACTGGCCACCATGCAGAGTATACATGTGATCTTTCGTAGCTGGTGTGTACTGGCCACCATACAGAATATGCATGTAGTCTTTTATAGTTGGTGTGTGTTGGCCACCATGCAGAGTCTACATGTGTATTAATTGATTACTATTGCTATTCGTAAGGCTTCCTTCCAGTCAATAGTCACTGATGATAGTTTTAGGGGAGTGGAAAGTTATGTTTTCAACTGAATAGGAAGTTGACACCCTTAGCCCCTGCATTGTTTCGGGGTCAACTATATTTACAAAATACGTGTCAGACATAAAGACTAAGAGTAGGCGAGATGTGGCGGTGCACGCCTTTAATCCTAGCACTCGGGAGGCAGAGGCAGACAAATCTCTGTGAGTCTGAGGCCAGCCCGGTCTATAGAGTGAGTTCCAGGACAGCCTTGTCTACACTAGCAACCCTATCTCAAAAGAAAGAGAAAGGGATGCTGGGCGGTGGTGGCACATGCCTTTAATCCCAGCACTCAGGAGGCAGAGGCAGGCGGATCTCTGTGAGTCTGAGGCCAGCCTGGTCTACAAGAGCTAGTTCCAGGACAGGGCTGTTAAACAGAGCAACCGTGTCTTGTGGGGAAAAAAAGAAAGAAAGAAAGAAAAAGAAAGAAAGAAAGAAAGAAAGAAAGAAAGAAAGAAAGAAAGAAAGAAAGAAAAGGTGGCGGTAAGATACTGCCCACATCAGCATCCGCCTCCAGAAAGAAGAACGCATTTTCTAACTTTCTAGTCCTCGTCTGCTTATTTCTAATTGGTATTTCTTTGTACCTCTTCTTCCTTTTCTCCCTACCCCCAATAGCCCTGGCTGTCCTGGAACTCGCTGTGTAGACCAGGCTGGCCTTGAACTCGCAAATATCTGCCTGCCTCTGCCTCCCTAAAGGCATGATCCACCATGCCTGACTCCTTCACACATTTTTGTCTTTCTTCAGAAACGCTGGCTTTCTTGTTCTTAGCCTCTTAGCTTTACCGCGTATTTATGCACACAACACCATCTCTAACACAGGCATATTTTATAGTTTTCAGTAAAGGGCAGCACTGTCTCTCTGCAGCTTGCCTTTTTACCCCACTGCTCTGGAGCGTTTCAGAGAGGTGGCTCGTTCCTTCTGTGGCTGCAGAGAGCTTCGCGGTGTGGTAGTCTCACACTTTACTGTTCAACAGCTGATTATTCATTGCTGCCGCTTTTGATCTGTGATGCTACAGACATTCTTATCCAAGCCTCCAGGGTCACACAAACCAGTTTATCTGACATGCAAAGTGGGCCAGGCATGGTGGTCCATGCCTATAATCCCAGTTCACAGGAGGCTGTGGAACAGGAGTTGAAGGCCAGCCTGGGCTAATTAGCAAACCCTGTCTCAAAAACCAAAACAGCTTGGAATGAGACTACAGGTGGTTCATGGCATTGTTGTCCGTCCTGTCCTCTAAGTCAAGGCACCGACAAGTGTGTTCCAGCTAAACTCTATTTTAGTGACAAAGTGTTTCTCAAAGTAGTTTCCTCCCAACAGGAAAGACCGGGACCCAGTTTTCTCATTTATAGCAAAAGGAAATTTAGATGCCAGGATGCTGTGGCCGTGCGTGAAGGGGACGGGCACACTCACCTTGGATCCCCCAGCCCTCCCCATCTCTGCAGTGGCTCATCTCTCTGATATGCCGTCTTTTCTCAGGCTGAGGCCCCAGGCGTGGCCACCCTGGCATAGCAAGCTATTTCCAAAGTGACGTCCAAGACTTGGTGCCGACTCTGCTTGGGTCCTGGTCGGGAAGATGAGGCTCCTCCGCAGACGCCACATGCCCCTGCGCCTAGCCATGCTCGGCAGTGCCCTCATGTTCTTCCTCTTCATCCGGCAAAAGGAAGTAAGCAAACGGGAGCAGCAGGACATGGAGAAGCCGTGGCTGAAGTCCCTGGTAGGCCAGAAGGACCATGTGCTGGACCTCATGCTCGGTGCCGTAAACAACATCAGAGGTGCCATGCCCAAGCTGCAGATCAGGGCTCCGGACGCCCAGCAGACTCAGCTCTCCACAAACCACTCCTGCCTTCCTGGGTTCTATACCCCTGCTGAGCTGAAGCCCTTCTGGGAACGGCCACCTCAGGACCCTAGCAGCCCCGGGGCTGACGGAAAACCATTTCAGAAGAAAGAATGGACCCCTCTAGAGACCCAGGAAAAGGAAGAGGGCTATAAGAAACACTGCTTCAATGCCTTTGCCAGTGACCGCATCTCCTTGCAGAGGTCCCTGGGGCCAGACACCCGACCCCCTGAGTAAGTAGCGTCCAGAACTCTCAGAGGAGACTAGAGCTTTCCCAGAAGTGTGCCAGGAGCTGTCAGAAAGCAAGCCGAAAGAATTTGAGAACAGGCAGGGATTTCCTCTTCCCTTTTGCTGGCCAATTGCCCTGATCTCAGGGGCTGGAGCTCAGGAGTACTGTGGTCAGGCAGGGGCCATAGGGACCTGTGAGCTGAAACACAGCTGTGGAGGAACAGATGTAGAAGAAGGAACCCAAGGCTGCCGGCCAGGACCTGGGACAAAGCTGTGGCTTCTGCAGCCCTCAAGATGCTGAACCTGCTGCTGCCCTCTGGGCCTCTGGTACTAATTCGAGAGGGGGGACGTATCTTGACTGCTGCTGTGGTAGTCCAGAAGGTCCCCACACCACCCTCTTGGTTCCCTCTAGTGAAGGCCACAGGTCCATAAGTCATTCCAACTTGAAGCCACTTATGCTCTTGATTTTGGGAAGAAGACCCACCCTCCCTTCTAACGTGTCTCCCCCCCCCCCCCGTATTCACACTGTGTCCTGATAAATTTTTTTTTGTCTTTCACACTTAGCCATTGTCCTTTTAAACTAATGAGTTGGAAAGAAACAAGAGGCTCCACTAAAAGTCATGACCTTAACAGGGTGCACACCTGGGCTTCCCCGGACTTGAGCCAACAAGGTGTAGCTTGGCCTTCAGGAACCTCTCAGCAAAGAATGACGTCGGCATAGGTGCAGCCAGAGCAGGAAGCTGAGGAGGCTCCCCGGTGGTCTGACATCTCCCTGATAAGCAGGAGAGAATCAACTGGGTCTGATAATGCCAGGACTTAGGAGGCTGAGACAGGAGGATTGCCAATATGAAACCAGCCTGGTTTACACCGGGAGACCCTGTCTCCACAAAATGAAAAGGGTGGTCAGCTGTGTGTTCCCCGGGATTTGGGTCCCTGACCCTTACGGTGTCTAGATGGCAGGGTAGCCAGGTGTCACACAATGGTTGCTAGGGAAGACAGTGGGGCAAAGTTCCCAGGAAATTGCTAGAGTCAGATCACGGGGAGTCTGGAGAGGGTTTCGAGAGGAAGTATGAACTAGAACTCTTAGGGAACCTTTACCTCACTCTGAACATTTGCCCTTAGTAACTCAGGCCTCTGAACAGTCACAACCTGTGCAGTGTCCAAGGTGCAGAGAGAGGCAGCTGTGGGAACACCTGGCCTGAGAGCGGGGAGGGGTGGTGGACCTGAGCATCCTGGGCGGGAGGATGGTGCCACGGAGAAAGAGCTATTCCCAAGTACAGGCAGGGAATGGAGATTGGTGTGTTGGGTGTGGGGGACAATGGGGGCTGGGGGTTAGGGAGCTCTAGACAGACCTCTTTGTTTCCCCCCTGGAACTCCTCCCCTACCCCAGGACTTAGGGAGTTTGTATGTCCTTCCACTGTTCCAGGTGTGTGGACCAGAGGTTCCGGCGTTGTCCTCCGCTGCCCACCACCAGTGTGATCATTGTGTTCCACAATGAAGCCTGGTCCACTCTGCTGCGCACAGTCTACAGCGTCCTGCACACCAGCCCTGCCATCTTGCTGAAGGAGATCATCCTGGTGGATGATGCCAGCACAGAGGGTGAGGCTGGCGCATCTGCATAGGGGTGGAGTCCAGGGGCCCTCTGAGGACCAGGCTTGCTGCTTCCCATCACAACCATATCAAGGCCAGGTGGGAGCGGGGCACACGGGCCACATTCCTAGAGCCTTGAACTCCTCTGCACCACAGGTGGCAACCTGGGCCTCTCCGAGGCTCCCTGTTTGCTCTCACGGGCAACCCTAACTCAGGAGTTAAAAGGAAATGGCCAGCGAGTGGTTTAGAAAGTTAAGGCACTTGGCTGCCAAGCCTGGTGACCTGAATCTGAACCCTGAGACCCACGCACTACAAGCCAACTCTACCAGAGTGTTGTGATTTGAGTGTATGTGCACAGGCGTGTGCAAATACAAACACTAAATAAAGGAGGAAGAGGAGAAGAGAGGGAAAGACAGGGCCTGCTGGGCAGGGCAGGGCAAGTGGCTGGAGGGCCCTCCTGGTCTCCCTCTGCTTCTGTATGCTCCCCCCTCAGAAGCCCCTTCTGTCCTAATTGTTAATAGGGGAGACTGCTCAAGTTTTCGACCTCCCGCCAGTTCCAGAGTGAGTATTGTGCACCCGGCTCTGACCTAGGCACCAGTCAGAGGGGAAAATGGTTTCCTGAGAAGGCTCGTGAACCATTCAGAGCTCATGGGCATAGGGCCTGAGCGCTCCTTCAGCAGACAGTGAAATGCCATGAGATGACAGGGACCTGAAAGTCCAACCTTGAGGATTCTAATTCCAGCCCTGACTGCGCTGGGCCTCTCTGAGTTCCAGCTTCCCTTTTCTACAAATGGGCACCCTTCACTCCTGCCTATGGGAGGTGAGGGTGTGAGACAGGTGATGGATATGATCTGTGGGCCACAGGGGATTGAATGGCATCGCAGGAGAGCTCCCTGTGAGTTTGTTTTCCTTGCCATGTGGGGAGAGTATGCAGCCCCGAGATGCTATTTCTGCGTGGTGTGACTGTGACTGGCTGACAATGGAAGCTGTGCTGGAGCTGGGCCTGGAAGGATTGTTAATCCCAAGACCACTACCACAGTTTCAAGCCAAATCTGATGCAAGTTTTATTTAAATACCGTCCAGGTGAATGGGCTCTGGCTAGGTTCCTGAGAAATGGCCCAGAATCACAGTTTGTAGTGGTGTATGAAGGAAATCCCACAATTCATTGCGTTTCCCATCAGGTCCAATCAGAGGCAAACATATATCCTGATGCACCTCCATCCTGTGAACCTCCTGCCCATCTGTGGTCAAGCACATCCTTGCAGATAGGTCAAACAAAAACATGTCTTGCTGCCTCCCATAGACAACAGTTCCCAGCATTGCAGGCGCTGTCTGTCCTGGGGCAAGGGGCTCACAGGTCAGAGGCGTTTTTGTTTCGTGGATCTCTAAGGCACAGTAAATAGGACTTGAAGTATAACTTTGGCTCTCACAGAATGAGTGTCTAAGGAAGGAGCAGCAGGTGGTGGGCGTGCCTGGGAGAGAGGGGAGCCCAAGCAGAGCTCTAGAGACAGGAGCCTGTTAAGGAGACTGAGGGTGGGTGCAGTTTAGGTTTGCCCTGGATCTGAGAGTAACAGGATGCGGAGGTTTGCACCTTGTTGGGATGCTGTGTTCAAACCAAGGACTCTGTAAGCAGGTTCTCTCTCTATCGATGTCATAGTTCCTTGTCCCGGCGCTGTGATAAAATACCTGACAAGGGGCTGGAGAGACGGTTCAGCTGTCGGGAGCACTGACTGCTCTTTCGGAGGACACAGGTTTGGTTCCCAGGTTAAAGTTCTAGTCCGCTGTGGTGGGGAAGTTACAACAGCAGGCGCCTGAGGCAGCTGGGCACACTGCATCCACAGCCAGTGACAGTCTCTGCTCAGCTCGTCTTCTCCTTTTCCTGCAGTCCCGAATGCCAGCGAATGATGGCACCACAGCAGGCGACTCTTCTGCTTCTCTTAACCGGATCAAGAGGTCTGGAGAGTCATCATTTGGGGATCCCAGAGCCCATGAAGTTGACAGAATGAGCAATCACACATGTTGAAGTGGCATTCATGCCCAGGCTCAATATATCTATTTAAAAAGAGACGAGGCGTCACTGTGGACCCGTGCTCATGCCCCATGCTACAGCTGCTCTAGTCCTGGGTTAGGGAGAATCCTTCAAGAGTATGAGGGCAGAGGGAGAGGCAGCTGGGCATAAGTACTACCAAACACTCTTGTCTAGGGAGCTCTCTCTTTTCCAGGGAAGACTGGCACTTGGCCACACAAGTATCGGGGTTGCAGAAAGGAGGTCTGGTGGGCAAGTGCCTGGCATGTTAGGTATCTGGGAAAATCAAAAACAAGTTAAAGGCTCCATGAGGGGAGAATCAGGGCACAGTGACAATTGGACTGAAGCAAAATCCAAGTCTAGAAGTATAAACAGCTCAGTGTCTGACATCTGGAACTCACGGTCTTCTGGGATCCAAAAGGCCCAATTTCTCTAGCTCATGTTCACAGCACACATAGCTCGTTTGTGGGCTCGGGCTAGCTCCAGCCCACAGCTGCTGTCGTATGGTTCTGCATTTCCAAAATGCTGGGGTCTGCGCACAACCGGGCTATGCTTTCATCAGTAGCCTCTCTCAGGTTCTGTTCTGGGACCCTGACCGGTCCAAGCCTCTGCTGTTCTCTGTGACCCCTTCAATCCCCGGGGCTTCTTCTGAAACCGAAGCTGCACCTGCACCGGTGATGTCCCCTGGCCTCTTTCAGGGTCGAGCCTCAGCTCTTCCCCATGACCCCGTTATGTCTTTAAAACCAGTACCCTGTATGACTCTTCCACATGACCAAGTTCAGCTGGCTGCCAGTGCAGAGGTCCTGCCTCGGTCTTCTCTGGCCCACAGCTTCCCAGAAGAGTTCACTTCCTGGTCCTGGCCTCTTGCTAATCACAGCCGAATCTTTGGCTCTAGCCGACCAGAACCACAGATTCTTAATTCAAAATATCTCATGGCCTCAGTACAATCTTTAAGGGACCCTCAAACTTCCCTCTGAAACTTTGCAAGCCAGTCTTCTATCCTCTGCTCTGCTCTGAGCGTTGTCTTCTGAGCTCCCATACCAGTTCCGTAAGCTCTCAGCACTGGATGACTTTTCTAGCCAAGGTGCCAGCATCCTTCCACAATCCTCCCAAAAAGCATGGTCAGGTCTGTCACAGCAACACCCCACTCCTGACTCCAGTTTCTCTCTTAGTTAGGATTTCTACTGCTGTGGCAAAAGCCCATGACCAGAAGTGTCTGGGAAAGGAGAGGGTTTATTTCACATTGCAGTTGCTGCCCAGCGTGAAGGGAAGTCAGGACAAGAACTCAAGGCAGGAACCTAGAGGAAGGAGTTGAAGCCGAGGCCATGCAGGAACACTCATACATCTTGTTCAACTTGCTTATATAACCCAGGACCGCTTGACCAGGACTGGCACCACCCGCAGCAACCTGGGCCTGCCCACATGGACCACTAATTAAGAAAGTGTCCCATCGGCTTTGGACTACAGGCTGGTCTTTTGGAGGCGTTGTCTCAATTGTTGGTCCCTCTAGCTTGTGTCAAGTTGACAAAAAAGAAAAGAAAGAAAAAGAGCAATCAGGACAGTACTCTTCATAGCAGACAGCAGGCCTGTGTTCCAAATACATTCCTAGTTAAACTACATTATTATGTATGTACGTGGGTATACACATGTGAGTGCAGGTGCCCTAGGAAGCCAGGGGTCCTCAGAGATGGAGTTATAGGTGGCTCTGAGCAACCTGATGCTGAGTTGGGATTCGAACTCAGGTCCTCCAGAAGAGCAGGCATCTCTCCAGACCCCATTCCTGTGTTTGCCAGGGGCTGCCCCCGGCAGGGGACAGGTCCCACAGAGGATGTAAAGAGTAGGTGAGAGACAGAGAGAACCAGTCCCTGGTGATGTGGAGAATCTTGCAGCCTGAGTGACTGGAAGCCAGGGCGCTTCTTTACACAGAATTTAGTAAGCAGGGATACATCCATGTTGTTCCAAAGCATAGATCCTATCATTCTGGCTTTGGACATGTGCTTCACCTCCTCTTGCTCATTTTTTAGTCATCAATAATCTATGACAGAACAGAGTTATCATTTCCAATCATTTCCTCTCAAGTTTTGATATCATTGATAAGCAGTTTTCATTTTTAATTATTATTACTCATTAATCCCATAACCCAATTTTTAAGAATCTAGAGGCATATGACAGCCTGCTCTCGGGCTGGTAGCTTTTGTGGCTACAAGGGTACTAGGCCAAAACAAAATCTTCCAGCCATCCCAGGCCTGCTGCCATGTCCAAGCGTGTATTATTAACTCTTAATGGTCAGAATGTCCAAGAAAAATCCTCAGGCCGAAGCTGCTGCAGCTATTCAGACTCTGGCATACTACAATGCTCACATTTATATCTTTACAAAGTTTGTTTGCAAATCTAATCCTGGCATTCTGTTGTCCCTTGGTCATATGACACCACAGTGGCTCTGCATGTGCCAGCTTTTCCAGGAAAGGGGGGTCCTGACATCTCATTTTTCCTACACCATTCTTATCCATCAACATAAGCCTCCATGGAGGGCAGAGGTCACTTCATCTAATCTAACTTTGGTGCTGTGTATCCCACGTGATTGCCTGGGTATATAGTGGCAAGAGGCTTGTAGGCTGATCTGTGGCCAACTCTTCCAGCCCACTGAATTTTGTTGACCTTTTGAGTTTACTTTGTTTTGAATATCTTGTTCCTGCGTAAGTGCAGGAATAGATGTTTAAAGAATGTCTCAGAGCCTCATAAAGAGACCTCTGGCATCTTTATGTGTGCCACAGCCTCCAAGGCATGAGGAAGACCTTCAAGTAGATAAGGATATCTCCCTAAAAGTGGGCGGGGTAGCATCTTCAGGATTACCCTGGGAAGTTTAGAAGCAGTACTCCTGGGAGAAGGCATAAATGATTCATAAGAAATTTCCCATCCATCTAACATCCCCAAATCGTACAAATATTCAAAGTCCCCCAAGTATGCAAGAGGTGGAGATGAAAACCAAAGGTGGCCCGGCTGGCGGCCACCCTGCGACTCGGCCTTGCTGGGCCTTTGTCCAGCAGCTGTGCTGGCCTTATGACTTCCGCCATCCCCATCAGACATGGTTGTGCCAGGTTTTCTCTCTGTCACCTCCAGCTTGGCCTGGGCTCATTCTTTTGTTTTGTTTTCTGTGTATATGTGCCTTGCCTGCATGTAGGTCTGTGTACCATGTGTATGTACACCTGATGTCTTTGGAGGCCAGAGGATTCCCTGGAACTGGAGTCACAGATAATTGTGAGTCTCCGTGTGGATGCTGGGAATTGGACACAGGTCCTCTGTAAGAGTATCCAGAATTCCTAACCACTGGGCCATCCCTCCAGTACCCACACACACTCGCTCTTAAGGCCACGTCTGTCATCTCTGACTTCTCACCTGAGAACTCTGGCTGGTCCTCTTCATCTTCTGAGTCCTGCTTTGAGACTGTATGATGAGATGTCATTGCCTACAGTGACATGCGCTGCCACATCTCTACATGTGATCCTCGGGCAGTGCACATGCTGTAAGAAACGCCCCTCTCTGAGCCTCTCAGGCTCCGGGAAGCCTCTGGGGGCCATTCAGTAGGAACAGAAGAACTGTGGGTCAGCAATCTCGGCCTGTCTATCCACACAGGATAAAATTTCCCACACGTTTGACTGTTTGATCAGATTAACTGGCTCTTGTTACACACACAAAAGAACTGCTTCTCTGCTGGACAGTGTGCCTGCTCTCTGTCCTCCTACCCAGGTGCCCCAAGGCAGCCCTGTGACCATGATTCTGTGGGCATTTGATACTCGGGGGAGGAGACCCTGTGCTAGGCTGGAGGACTTTCAATTCCTTACCAAGAGGCAGAATCAGAGTCTAGACTTCACCCCTTACTGCCCTGTCTTCTTGGAGCTTAATTTCTTGGTTTTATTTATTAGTTTTTCAAGACAGTGTTCCTCTGGGTAATAGCCCTGGCTGTCCTGGAACTCTCTTAGCAGACCAGGCTGGCCTAAAACTCACAGAAATCCACCTGCCTCTGCTTCCTTGTGTTGTAATTAAAGGTGTGCACCACCACCACTTAGTTGCTTAGTTTTTTTAGTTGAAAAGACAAAAAATTATTTTATTTTTTTATATTTTTTTATGCATATGAGCGCCTTGCTTGCATGTATATGAGTGCACCATGTACGTCTCTGGTACCCGTAGAGGCCAGAAAAGGGCATTGGATCCCTGGACCTGGAGTGAAGGATGGTTGTGAGCCACCATGTGGGTCCTGGAAACCAAACCCAGGGTCTCTGCAAGAGCAGCTAGAGCCCTTAACTGCTGACCTATCTATCCAATACCTTTATTTTGTATTTTTTTAAAATAAGATCTTGTTTGTATGTATGTATATGTAAACATGTCTGTATAAGGATATGTGCACAAGAGTGTAGTGCCCACAGAGGCAAGGAGAGCCCTGGAGGTGGAGTTCCAGGTAGCTGTGAGCCACCTGAAGTGGGTGCCCCCCTGCCAGAGCAGCTCTTAACACTGTGCTGTCTCTCCAACCCCCAGAACATCATTTTAGATAACAACGAGTCTATGAAGCAGTTCCGGTAAGAGAGAGAAAAGGAACAGTGCTAGGCTACCGAGTCAGGGGACCCCTTCAGCAGAGATGCCAGGGAAGGCCACTCAGGCTTTCCCCACAAAAGCAGCAGCCAGCACAAGGGCCCTCGGGCGTGGTGCGTTGGCGAGAAAGCAGGCTAAAAGGAAGTGGGCAAGGCAGCCAAACACACGGATACAAAAGTGAGCAAGGGTGAGTCACGAGGCCTGTGTAAGCAGTGGCAAGTGAGTCTGCTCTTCTGTGAGTGGCGCACAGCATAAGGCGTGCTGGCGTCACCATTTTTTGCTTACTTTAACTTTAGTATATGAATTTAATCTTTTTCTTTTAAATCTATGAACAGTTCTTTTGTGTGTGTGATTAAGCTGAGAATCAAGCCTAGGCCCCTGTGCATAATAGGCAAGGCTCCTGCCTCTCAATCTTGACCATGTTTTTCCTTCTCTTCTTAAAAAAAAATTTCTTTTAGCCAAGTATGATGTCACTTGCCTTAATCCAGCACTTGGGACGGAGTCTCTGTGAATTTGAGGCCAGCCTGGTTTACATAACAAGTTCAAAGCGAGTCAAGGCTACCAGCCGGGGCTAAATAGAGAAACTGTGTCAAAATTATTATTATTGTATATGGATGTGCATGTGTTTGAGTACAGGCCCACACGTGTCATGGTACATGTGTGGAGGGCACAGGACAGCTTTTGGGCACTTCTGTCTTCTCCTCTGACTCTCCTGCCCCTGCCTTGCATCTCACTGTAGGAGGTCTGGGATTGCAGATGCATACCCCCACACCTGACTATTTTTAAACACGGGTTCTGGAGATCAAATTCATACCATCAGCACCGTGCTTCGACCCTCTGAACCCTCTCACTGGCCCCATCTTTGACCCTAAATCTATTCAAACTGTCATGCAGCCATCACCACTGCTATCTGCAGACCTTCATCTTCCCATGTTGCACCTCGGTGCCTGTTAAAACCACAGTGCTGTCTGCACCAGCACCTGGTGCCCCCATCCGGCCTTCTGGCTGTTGCATTTGAGCACTCTGGCTACTCCTCCTATTATAGGTGAATAACATATATAGCATTTGTCTTCGGGGGCTGGCTTCTTTCACATTCCATAGTATTTTCAAGATCTGGTCTGTGGAGCACGCATCAGGCTGAATAACATTCCCTGGTAACGATAAACCTCATTTGCTTATGCATTCATATGTTGGTTTTGCAAGTGGCTTTTATGACTAATCCTGCTATGAACAGGTATACAAATATCTGTTTCAGTCCCTGTTTTGAATTCTTTTTTATCTGTACCCAGAAGTGAAATTGCTAGATTATATTATGATAAATCTGTGATGGATTTTTTACTTTTTTATTTGTTGTTGTTTGGTTTGGGTGCCCCCCCTCCCAGTGCTGAGAAGTGAACTTGGGGCTTTGCACTTGTCGGGGAGTCTGTTCTCTCCTTCCACCCACTCTGTGGTCCAGTAATTGAACTCAGGTTGTCAGGCCTTCATAGCAAGCACCTCCACTTACTAAGTCATCTCACTGGCCCTGGATTTGTTTTTAATGCACCTCTGAAACACTGTTAGTGAAAGTATCTAATTGTAGTAGACTAAAGCAGCAGAATTGTGAGCCTGAGTCCAGCCTAGAGACCCCATGGTGACACCACATCCTAAAAAACAAACCAAGTTCATCTGATTTACAGTTTTAAGAGATAACGCTTAGGAGCAGGAGAAGGCCAAGAATAAAATACAGTTAGATGAGTGTTTGCTTAGCCAGAGAGAGAGAGAGAGAGAGAGAGAGAGAGAGAGAGAGAGAGAGAGAGAATGCAGAGGAGCAGGAGGAGGCCAAGAATAAAATACAGTTAGTTGAGTGTGTGCTTAGCATGCACAAGGTCCTGTGTTCAACCCACAGCAGACATTAGTCACACATGATGGTACATGCCTGTAATTCCAACACGTGGCAAGTGAATACAGGAGGATCAGAAGTTCAAGGTCATCCTCAGAGATGCCAAGGGCTGGAAGGATAGCATAACACTGAAGAGCACTCGCTGCTCTTTCAGAGGACCTAGGCTCAGTTTCCAGCATCCACCTGGCGGGTCACAGCTGTCTGTCACTCCAATTCTAGGGATCCAACACCCTCTTCTGACTTCCATAGGCACTACACATATGTAATGTACAGACATACATGCAGGTGAAATACCATACACATAAAATATTTTTTTAATTAGAAACTCAGAAGATGAAAGAAAAAATAAGAGTTTGAGGCTAGCCTGGATTAGAGACCCAGGAGAGAAAGTGGTGGTGAGATCTGGGGCTAGGGCGTTGCATGCTTGAGGCCATGAACTCGGCCTCCATCATCATCGAACATAAGGAGAGAGAGAAAAGAAAGTGCGTGTATGTGTGTGTGTGCGTGTGTGTGTGTGTGTGTGGTTTATTTTGTTTGGTTTTTCAAGACAAGGTTTCTCCATGTAGCCCTGACTATCCTGGAACTCGCTCTGTAGACCAGGTTAGCCTCAAAATCAGAGATCCACCTGCCTCTGCCTCCTGAGTGCTGGGATTAAATGCAGCTCCATATCTAGAACATTTTGGGAAAGTATGGAGGAGTGGCTGGGAGAACAGCTGACTGTGATACCTGGAGTGACAGCTTGCTGTTGAGTTGACATTGGAGCTTTAAAGAAGGGAAAAGGCAGAGAGAACCCAGATTGGCACCAGGGCAGAGTGGCTAAAGGGTTGCTGGTGTAGAGGCCACGAGGTGAGGCTGGGAGCACAGACTTGCACTGAGGTGCAGGGCTCTGCAGGGCTGAAGGAAAACCTTGGAGCTGTCAGTCACAGAAGCATTGTGACCTGTGGGCTGCATGGGGCAGAGGAGAGGGGTTTGCCTCTGTCTTGTGGACTCTCATCCTGGTGAGTGATAAAGTCACAAACCGTCATTGGCGGGACCTGAGAGCACATGCTATCCTGCCTGTCTCTAGACTCAGCCTTGGGTCCTATGTCCAGTAACCCAGAGGTGGGACAAACGGTGGATGGTGTGGGGAGTTGTCTGACTTTCGTGCAAGGACCTGAGGCCCAAACCCAGGAGCCCCCAGCCTGGCCCCCTGAGACTGGAAGGAAGGCGTGGGAGAATTCTAGAGCACAGGGTCCTGGAAGTCACAGCTTAGCGCCTCTCACTGTCTTACCACACAACCCACTTCCTGTGAGGCTTGCCATGGTTATCTCTACCATGAGCTTCCCGTGAGCCGCACTGAGCAGGGTCTCTGGAGACCTCAGCTGAGCTGCTGAGAAGGTGACACCACAGTTGGGCTCCTCCTTCCTGTCAGCCGCACCTGGCAGGGGCCAAGCTGGTGCTCATATGTCCCATGATGACCAGGCTGGGGCTCATATGTCCCATGATGGCCAGGCTGGGGCTCACATGTCCCATGATGGCCAGGCTGGGGCTCACATGTCCCGTGGTGGTGACAGACACTCCCTGTCCAAGCCAGTGTCCTGCCCCTGGACAGTGCATTGCAGACACTAAGTCACTGATGGGTTGAAGCCACCACGTGAGACTAAATTGGAACAGCCAGGTCCTGGCACCAAAGACAAGAGGCTCCATTTCTGAAACAAGACAAGCCTCCCTCTCAGGTGCCTTCCTGAAGGGTGTCACTCGCAAGGGCTGTGGGTCAGGAACACTTGCCTACCAGAAGGACTGAAAAAGAAAGACCAGGAGGTCACTTTCAAAGCTTAGTTTCTTTCCCCCAGGCTCTGCTCTCCCTGGCAGTGACCTCCTGGGGTCTCACAGGGGAAGCAGCAAGACCATGAATAACTAAGGGGACAAAGAAACACCCTCACCCCAAGAAACTCACACCCCTTAAGTCCTGGTAAGTGACCTCAGAGTTCTTAGAGGAGATAAGTCTTCACACACAGGCTGCTTAGGACCCCCATGCCACCATAGGGTTTGCTGGGGTGACCTGGGCTTCCAGTCTTGACCTTCCATCTATTAACCCTGGGGTAAGCAGGCACGATGTCACCTGCTTTAGTGACTGGCACATGATAGGTGTATGTGTGTGTGGGAGGGGGGGAGGGTTTGCTATCAGTTACAACCCAATAAATTGTTTTAAGGGCCTATGATTTATAAAACGCGGTATCCAGAGAGAGGCCCAGTGTGAGCCACAGTTGGAGGGAAGTCACCAGAATTGTTTTCCACTCCTAAAACTACAAGCGTCTCCATTTCACACAGTTAGGAACAGGAGAGAGAGCTGGAGAGAGACTCTGGAGTTAAGAGCATGCACAGCTCGAGCATGCACAGCTCGTCAGAGACCCAAGTTTGGCACACTGGGCGCCTCAACCCTGCCTCTAACTCCAGCTGCAGGGAGCCTGACATCCTCCGGGCCTACAACACTGCACAGACACGCACACATATGCGTAATTTAAAAACAATCTTCTTTTCTTTGTTTTTAAAAGAGAACAGTAAGCCAGGAGTGGTGGTGGCACGCACCTTTAATCCCAGCACTCAGGAGGCAGAGGCAGGTGGCTGTCTGTGAGTTTGAGGTCAGCCTGAGCTACATGGTGAGTTCCAAGGCAACCAAGACAGTGAAACTCATCAACAAAAATACATTAAAATATAAAGATAATTGATGTTTCAAGATGGAATCCTTCAAAATAAAACTAGTTTAGATGTCCTGAGGATTTTAAGTGGACTCCCAGGGCTCTGAGGGAGCACTACATGCTATAGCCAGAAGGAGCCTCTCCAGGTGTTCCTCACAAAGGGAAGCACTGAGAGAAGTCCCTAGGCTTGGTCTGTGCGTGGAATAGAAAGAAGGGTCAGCACAGCTGAGAGGAAGGAGGCAGGGTGCTCCCTCAGGAGGAGCCGCTGCTCTGCAGAGGGGTCCTCCCTGCTCTAGCAGAGGGGTCCTCCCTTCTGCAGGCTCCTGTTGGGCCTGCACTAACCCTGGCAGGTTGTCCACCACCTACTGTGATCATCGTGATGTCTTGCCCCCAGGAAGTCTGTTCTTAAAGACACAGGCTCACATCTGCCATGCTCCCTGCTGTAGTTAGTCCCTAGCTTGTGCAAGCCTGTGGGCATGGGGCTCACAGTTTCTTTTATATACAGTGTTCTCTTATGAAAAGCATGTGTTCTTCTTGGGCATGCCCAGCACTGGAGAGGGGAGGCAGAGGCAGGATGACCAGGACCCTGATGACAGGCCTCAGGCAGGGCTTCCTCCCTGCATGTCTCCGCTCTCTGCCTTCGCATCCTGTGTAAGGGATCGGTACAGGTGTGTGGGAGGGTTTGGCATTCAGACCTGCTGAAGACCTGGAAGTACCTGGGCATGGTGCCCACAAGGGATTAGTGAGGAGCTGGTAACAGTGGCCTTGTCCCTTCCAGAATACCTGAAGGAGAGGCTGGAGCAGTACGTCCAACAGCTGCAAATCGTGAGGGTGGTGCGGCAGCCGGAGCGGAAAGGCCTCATTACAGCCCGGCTGCTGGGAGCGAGCGTGGCGCAGGCTGAGGTGCTCACCTTCCTGGATGCCCACTGTGAGTAACAGATGCCTGCCCGGCGGAGGTCTAGCTACCTGCCCTTCACCACTGGCAGATGAGGAAGGGCTGAGGCTGTCCTGTCCTGTTTCAGAAGTAAAGAAGCTTGGTGCTCTTCCATTTTTGCCCCTTCCTCACACTGACTCCAGGCATGGTTCTTGAGAGAGCATAACCATGAGGCTTGGTGACTCAGGACAGCTGGCAGTGACTCCGATGGGCATTTACCCTTCCCTTGTGTGGGCCTAATAGAAACCCTTCCCTTGTGTGGACCCAAGAGAAGCCCCTGACCCCAGTAGGAACACTCCTGTGTGGGATTTTTCTATAGGGCTATGTGGAGTTTAAAAGGCCTCCCCCTTGATTTTTCCTGAAAGAACAATAGAAACCAGAAAACTCTAGACTGGTACCAGGAGCCCAAGTTCCCACCTGGCTCAGCCTCAGTTCCCTGACTTACCTAACAAGATATCATTACAATAAAGTAAAATAGGGGCCCAAAATGGCTCAGAGGTTAAAAACACTTGCAGAGAACCAGGGTTTTAATCCCAGCACCCACATAGTGGCTCACAACCATCCATAATTCCAGTTCTAGGCAATCGAATCCCTTTTTCTGACCTTGCAGGTACAAGGCACACATATGGTACACAGATATACAAGCAGACAGAACCCTCAGATACATAAAGTAAAATAAATAGATCTAAAAAATAAAGTAATGTAGAACCTATGTTCATTTAAAGTCAAAACTGTCTAGGTGTGGTGACATGTGCCTGTTATCTCAGCATTTGGTGGCAGAGGCAGGGGGATCACTGCAAGTTTGAGGCCAGTCCACTTAGTGCTCAGTATAGTGAGTCTGAGTCAGTGGAGAGTCTCAGGAGGAGAGAGAAGAAAGAAAGAAAGAAGATCTCACAACCTGGGGGAGAGCAGCTCCACAGTAAGAGCTGGGCGTTGACATGCGCATGCCCTGGAGGACAGAGAGCCATTGGGGGAGGGGGGTAGAAACCCTGAGGACATGGGCTTCGGGTCTGTAGGAGTTCGCATCTGATTTATGCTGACCAGGTTGCTCCCCCAAAAACCTACCGTCCCCCTTGCAAAGCCACATCCACCTTTCAGGGGGTGGAGGAAGAGGCTTCAGGGATTCTATGTGTGTGTGTGTACCCCCCCACCCCCCGCCCGCCCTGGGCCTCCTCTGAGGGTAGAGGGTTCATCTATGGCTGGGCCCCTGACCTCCACCTTCTGGTCTGGGTCTGCAGGTGAGTGCTTCCACGGCTGGCTGGAGCCCCTCCTGGCTCGAATCGCTGAAGATAAGACAGTGGTGGTGAGCCCAGACATCGTCACCATCGACCTTAACACTTTCCGGTTCTCCAGACCTTCACAGAAAGGCAAAGCCCACAGCCGTGGCAACTTTGACTGGAGCCTAACCTTCGGCTGGGAATTGCTTCCTGAACACGAGAAACAGAGGCGCAAGGATGAGACCTACCCCATCAAGTAAGAACTGCACCCTGCTGAGCCCCCACCCTGGCCTCTGCCCACTCAGCTCCAGGGACCTGTACCATCCCACACCAACATCCGCTAGGTGCTTTATCAAGCCACAGTCCCCGTGAGGTAGGTCCTTTAGTTAGCCTGTTTTACAAGTGAGACTGTGAAGCCAAGGCGGTAAGCAGCTAACTTCAGATCCGCAGCTAGCACAGGATAGACGACCTGCATACCCAGCATGGACTCTACCGCCTCACACCATGATAGCTTGCTCCTGCTTACTACTGGCCGTCTGCCAGCCTGTGCACCTCCACCTCACTCTTTGCTCCTATATCTAGGAGGCCAGGGCCTCTGCTTGCAGAGCAGGTGAGGGACGCTGTGTGGTCATTGCTGAACAATCATTGCAATAGGTAGCTGTGGCATGGGCTCCCAGGCTACTGTCTCGGGAAAGACTCAGAGAAAGGAAACAGGTGCTGGACCCAGTGGTGCATGCTTGTACTCTGTCTTAGTCAGGGTTGCTATTGCTGCAATGAAATACCAAGTCCAAAAACAAGGCGGAGAGGAAAGAATTTATGTGGCTTATGCTTCTACACCCTAGGACATCATAGAAGGAAACCAGGGCGGGATCGCAGAGCAGGAACCTGGAGGCAGGAGCTGATGCAGAGACCATGGAGGGGTGCTGTTTACTGGCTTGCTTCACATAGCTTGCCCAGCTTTCTTTCTTATAGAACCCGGGCCCACCAGCCCAGGGATGGTACTCCCCAAAATGGACTGTACCCCAATGGCCCTCCTCCATTATTCACGAACTAAGAAAATGCCCTAGGCGCACCATCAGTTTGATGTTATGGAGGCATTTCCCAATTGCAGTTTCCCCTTTCAGAGCATGTTAGCTCAAACTATCCAGCACGTAATCCGAGCCCCTCGGGATGCTGAGACAAGAGGATCACAAATTCAAGGACTGTCTGGGTTACAGTGTGTTCAGGGCCAGCCTGGGAAATCCAAGGAGACTTCTGAAAGCTAGAAAGTCTGAGGTGCTGTGACGTGTGTCAGCGCTCAGTGGGAGAACTCTTGCCCAGCTCGTACAGAGGCCTAGGTTCAGTCTGAAGCAGGGCAGGGTGGGGAGAGGGAAAAGGAGCAACACAGGCTGTGTGCATCAGTTTGAGGTTTCAGCTGCCATGCACTTTTCATTAATGAGACACATCAGAACTGTCTAACTCCGCCAGCCACCACAGAGAGCCTACTGGTGTTCTTTTATTGGGGGGGGGGTAGATTTGGGTTTTTTTATAGTTGCTTCAAAGTGTGAAAATCAAACTGATCCTGGCCGTGCACATCTGAAACCCCACCTTCAGAAGGGAAAACAATACCAGAAGTTCAAGTTATCCTTGGCTAGCCAGCTCAGGCCTGCCTTGAAGAGAGTCTATGAAAAAAGAGTAAAAACCATGTTTTACCATAGAGCACTAATTCTCAACCTGCCTAAAGCTGCAACCCTTTAACACAGTTTCTCATGTCGTGGTGACCCAACCATAGCATTCTTTTTGTTACCACTTCACAACTGTAATTATGCTACTGTTATGAATTGCGATGTAAATATCTAATATGCCATCCCAAAGGGGTCATGATCCGCAGGTTGGGAACCACAGCCATAGTCTTCTGACAGCAAGCAGGCTAGGTAGCTGACAGCTAATGTGCTTAAAGCCTACAGAGGCTTTCCTCTCGCTCCCTGCCTGCCCAGCCTCTACAGACTGCAGGACGTTTGTTTCTTTTTATGATGTGTGTGTGCACGTGTGCATGCATGTGCACATGTTTTTGCATGTGTTGTGGGCACATGAGCAGGTGGGTACTTCTGCTTGTGTGTTCATGTTTCCAAGGATGGTGTTGGGACTCATCCTTAAGTGACCTTCCACCTCGTTCATTGAGGCACTGTCTCCCGGTTAAACCTAGGACTCACCAACACAGCTGGGATGGCTAGCCAGCCTGCCCTGGGGTCCTGTCTCTGAGACCGAGTAGCAGGCAGGTTGTCATGTCCACCTGGATTACCCAGGGATTCAGGATCTGAACTCAGGCCCTCACACTTGCGTAGCGCCTTCACTGCTGAGCCATCTAAGCCGTGTTCTCCTGCCCAGATTATTACGGATTTTAGGCTAGCCTGAGCCACAAAGTTCCAGGAAAGCCTGCACTATAGAGTAAGACCTCTCATCTTGAGAAACAAAAAAAAAAAAAAAAACAAAAAGAAGAGGGGAAAGAGAAGACAGAGGAAGAAATCTACACTCCCTGCTGACTCTGTTTGTCTCATAGGAGCCTTTGTTTGGCATGTATAACAACAAACCCTCACTCCACCCAGGCCAGGACCAGGCACACAGCAGCACGGGCAGGGCACCTGGCCCCCACCCCTCACTAACGTCCTAGCTCAACGGCCTTTGTAAGACCGTCCAGCGGGAGAACAAAGCTCCAGTGTTTGAGGAGTGAATGTGCATTGGGTTCAGGTGCCCTGGCAGCACACATGGCTTGCTAAAAACACTTCCTACGGTGGTCCTTCAACACTGGTAACTCATCCTCGTTCTCACAGAGATGCCTGAGAGGAGAGTTAAGGGACACGGGGTCCCAGGAAGCAGGCCAGGATATACATGCATTTTCTAGAGGCTACCTGTTGAGATGAGTCTACAGTGGTGTTTCTGTGGCCTTTATCCTCATGGCCAGTTTGTCAGCGATTCCCCCAGTCTGGGCACCTCTCAGGTATCCTCAGGAGCAGGTCCACCTCAGCGCTTCATCTGGAGCTCTCAGGCTCTCGGAGCTGCCTGGGGCTACTTGGGCTGCCACGGGACCCTTTAAAGACAGAAGGAGTGACAGGAACCCAGTCCGAGCATGACGGCTTCTCAACTGAAATTCCTCCTAGAAAGTGAATGTGGCATCGGGGAGACAAGAGCAGGACCAGGGAATCCCCCACTTCCCCAGACTCCTGTGATGTCTCCTTGCTACACTGACCCAGTCTTTACTTGGATCTGTGCCTCCCTGCCTTCATTTGAAGGCATGGTACATGTGCCTCTCCCTGCCTCTGCCTCTCCAGATCCCCGACATTTGCTGGTGGCCTCTTCTCCATCTCCAAGGCCTACTTTGAGCACATCGGAACCTATGACAGCCAGATGGAGATCTGGGGAGGGGAGAATGTGGAAATGTCCTTCCGGGTGAGAATGGAGAGAGCTTCGAAGGGGAAGGGGTGGGGGATGACAAGCAAACCTCAACATGGAGCGGGAGGGGGGGGGAGGATGACAAGCTGTCTATCAGGCATTGGTACCTTTGAGGATATCATGTTGGAATGGACTTGAAAGGGTATCTGCTTCCTGCCCTGGCTCCCGGCGAGGGCAGTAGGACTCTGGAGCTGAGACCGATAGCTTGAACTAAATCCCAGGGAAGAACTTCTAAGAGGGAAGGGATTGCGGGAGCAGTAAGGATTGAACTCGGGTATTGGCTTTTTTATGAAGGATGTGGAAAATGGTCTCAGTGATGGTGAGAATGAGTCAGGAGCCAGTTTACCCCTCCATTTGTAAAAATCAGGCTCCTCTCCCCATGTCAAAGGACACCTGCCCTGGGGGCCTTTGGGCTTTCAGCAAGCTCTTCCTAAGAGAGAGGAGAGGTGGTACCTGGTTCTGATGGAGGCAGAACTCTGAGGAATTCTGAGAATGAGGCAAATCCAGACAGGTTAGGAAGGATTGCCTCTGAAACCCGCCAGTGAGAAAGTAATTAGTAGGAAAATGAGCTCATTAATGGAGTCATCTCGGTACCTGGCGTATATCAGGAACATAATTGCCTTCTGATGTTCCTGTAGCTGTGGCTGTGGATTTCTCTTGCTGCTATATATAAATTAATAGCAGGTGCCTCCCAAAACAAGACCAAAGAGCCCAGTGGGAGAGATGTCTCCAGCCAGCAGCTAGCACAGAGAAGGGCCACCAGCCAGTATCTGGTTCTCACTTTTGGTGAGCCTCTGACCCAGATCCAGGATCTCTCCTGGGAAGCTGGCATGCTCAAGGCCCAGTGGTCACGGGACACTGCCTGGTGCTCTGGTGTAGGGGAGGCCAGCTGTTCTGTAACCCCTGGGAAAGCGTCCGTGTCTCCAGATCAGAGAGCCAAGAGCCCAGAGCTGAGAGTAAGCCATAGCATAGAAGTAAGCGACCGTCTCTTCTCTGGCATGAGCCCTGGTGACTCAGGACTGCACACCACATCCACTAACCCAGAGCAAGCAGCACAGACAGCCTGGACATGGGTAGCTGCGCCATAGGGGGAAGCACACCAATGTCTCTTTCTTCAGGGGTGGAAAGGCAACACATGCAGCCATATCCTAGGTCCTGGGCTCTGGCGTTCTGGGGACTGAACAGAACTGCTTGGGGGGACTTGTCATCCAGCCTCCTGAAGGCCCCACCCTGTCTTCTTTCATGTCAGGTATGGCAGTGTGGAGGCCAGCTGGAGATCATCCCCTGCTCTGTGGTGGGCCACGTGTTCCGTACCAAGAGTCCCCATACCTTCCCCAAGGGCACCAGTGTCATTGCACGCAATCAGGTGCGCCTGGCTGAGGTCTGGATGGACAGCTATAAGAAGCTTTTCTACAGGAGAAATCTTCAGGCAGCAAAGATGGTGCAGGAGGTAAGATGTCTGGTGCCTGGTGAGGGAATCGTGGAATTCCAGGCCCCTGGACTGCTGTCCATTGGCAGGGCCATCCCATCTCTACCCCTCTGCCTCCCTTCATTCCTCAGAACTCTATAAGCTAGCCCCGTGAACACAGGGCTCCGAAGCTAGAGGGCTGGGGGAGCCTTGGTTGTGCCTCCATGGAGGGGAAGGAAAGGAAGGAAAGAGATAGGAAGGAGAACCCATCACTGGAGGAATGGCTCTGGCAGGCTGACGGGGGAGTCACAGGACATGAGGGAGTGTTGTGAGGTAATGAGGTCCCCGAGGTAAGACAAGAGGTCAGGTATTAGACGTGAGGCTGAGCCGGGAGCCATGATGAGCAGGGGAGAGTGGCGTCAGTGTTCCATGTTGTCTGGGCTGCTCAACCCAAACAGGAAGACCTGGGCTGTGTCACTCACCTTATAGGGGACTGACTTGGTTGACAGAATAATTTCGGTGACATTTCGGAGCGACTGCAGCTGAGGGAGCAGCTACACTGCCACAACTTTTCCTGGTACCTGCACAATGTCTACCCGGAGATGTTTGTCCCTGACCTGAACCCCACCTTCTATGGAGCCGTGAGTTAGCTTACCCACCACCATGGTACCCCAAAAGAAGTTAAGACCACGCAGCCCAGGAGCAGCCAAGCCGAGAGGATGGGAAGACAACTGGGGGCTTTCCTCGAATAGTTAAAATCCTGATAAAGGGGGCAATCCCTGAGGAGTGATTCTCAAGGACTGAGCCTGGGAGAATACCCAGGAAGGTGTGGTAACACGCATCGCTGGGCCCCATCCGCACTGTTTCCATCCAGATGTGAACAATCCCAGGTGATGGTGAGGGTAGCTCCTGTGTGCTAAAGACCTCTCAGGGTCTGGCATCCTAAGGGCCTGCTCATCTTTCCCTACAAAGGGCACCCAGCCCTGCCCTGCCCATCCTTGAGGCTCTTCTGCCACACCTTGCTATTAGCTCCAGGCATCTGGTTCATGCCCAGAGTGGAAAGGCCATTCCAGTCGTGCTCATGCCCAGCTGAGCTATCCTGCTTCCTCTCTGATCACCTTTGTGCAGATCAAGAATCTCGGCACCAACCAGTGTTTGGATGTGGGCGAGAACAACCGTGGAGGGAAGCCTCTCATCATGTATGTCTGCCACAACCTTGGCGGCAATCAGGTAGGTAAAACATGCTCACCACGGGTAGACCCGACAGGAGCCCATCTCTGAGGCACCTCCTCTTCCCACGGGCCCCCTTTCTCTATTCTGGATAGTCCTTTCCTGAGGCCTGCATCAGAGGCCAGGCGGAGGGAGGAGTCACCCCTGTGGCAGGAAGCAGCCAGGCTGAATGGGAAAGCATGATGCACACAGAT
The DNA here is from genome assembly GCF_950005125.1 of Chionomys nivalis. Lineage (NCBI taxonomy): Eukaryota > Metazoa > Chordata > Mammalia > Rodentia > Cricetidae > Chionomys > Chionomys nivalis. Next base: position 57,640,535 of record NC_080102.1, read on the forward strand.
GAAGCCGGCCACGGGGCTGGCATCATGCTGGGCACTAGAGGATGAGGGGACGCTGCCAACAGAGAGGGCTGTGGAGAGTTGGCGGGCATTCTCTTTCACCTATGCTCAGCTTTTATCCTTAATGCTCCCCTGGCCAGAAAATACCGCTCTGACTCCACCTCTAGTAGTGACCCCCAAACATCCACCTACTGACACCCTGGAGACGTCCCTATGCCCCAGTGCCCCAGCACATCCCTGAGGGTAACTCGTACACCTCTGCCTTGGTTTGTGTTCTGTTGCTGTGTTAAAACACCAGGAAAGGGTTTTTAGACACGGGGGCTCCCCATGTAGTCCCGGCACATGCTATGTAGACCAGGCTGGCCGCCTGCCTCTGCCTCCTGAGTGCTGGGATTAAAGGCGTGTGCCACCACTGGCTGAAGGTTTGTTTTTTGTTACGCTTCTACATCACAGTCTATCACTAAAGGGAGCAGGGCAGGAATGTGGAGACAGGAGGCCTTAGAGAACCAGTGATAACCGGCTTGCTCTCCAGGCTCCCGTTCATCCAGCTTCCTCCCCACCAGGACAGAGGAGCGCCACCTCCCACAGTGGGCTGGGCCTTCTCATTAACCAAAAAATGCCCTGCACCCTTGCCTATACTGGCCTTCATCGGGCCAATCTGATGGTGGCATTTTCTCAGTTGAGATTCTTCTTCCAGATGACCCTAGTTTGTTTCTAGATAACAAAACCAACCAGCATGCTCCTATCCCGTCCCTCAGATATCCGGTACCCAGATCTGGTTCACAAAATGTATTTAAAGCAGAACTGACGCAAGATGAAGGGGTAGCCGGAACTGACTGCAGAGACATGCAGATGCAAGCAAAGCCCTTTTAGGTGATCCATTGGTGAATATCTTTTATGTCAATGGTGATTTATTAGCCAACCTAGAACCAGCAGGTGACTGTGATGGCATATGCCATGGGCTGGATGGTACAATGCTCTAGTAGTTGGAAGGCTGGTCTTGAGTTTGAGACCAGCCTGGTCTACATGACAGAACTCTAAACCAGTCTTGGCTACAAAACAAGAATCCATGTCACACACACAAATGTAGGGCTAGTGTTCCAGCATATGACTGCATAGGTGGTACACATATGTATAAGGCTAAGGTGAATGTTAATTTATAGTTCAATTATAGTGCAAATAATTTATAGTTCTATGCACTGTCAATCCAGTATAACGTGTTGTGACAGCAATCACCGCAGTGACAGAAATCACTGAAAGTTGCAGCACATTCCCGCCTCCTCCCCCAGGAAGTCCTCTGGTTGGCACTGTCGGGCAAGTGGCTTTGGGAGGTAGCAAGGAAGCTGCCCACCTGCCCCAGAGAACATCTTTGTCTTGACTTCCAGTACTTTGAGTACACATCCCAGAGGGACCTTCGCCACAACATTGGGAAGCAACTGTGTCTACACGCCAGCGCTAGCACGCTGGGTCTCAGGAGCTGTCGGTTCACTGGCAAAAACAGCGAAGTGCCCAAGGACGAGGAGTGGGAGTTGACGCAGGTAAGTCAGTGGCCCAGAAAGCTCGGGACCGTGAGTCCAGAGCATCGTCTGCCCTCTCCTCCCTCATCTTCTTCATCTTCTGGGTGGAATGCACAGTGGCTGTGGAGTCGGTCCATGTCTGGTAATGTCTGGGGCCCTTCTGCCGTGGCGCATTTTAAGGCTGAATCCAAGCAGGTGAAGAGTCACTCATGGTACTCCCCTGCCTCGCATGCCAGGTGCTAAGCAATGCATAGGCATCGTCTCTCTTAATTGTTTAGGGGCTCTGTCCCAAAGGACAATGTCCGCATTTCCACCAAGTGGTCAGATGAAATTCAACAAACTTGTCTGGGCCAAGCTTCAGGCCTCCCTGAGTCTCTGGGAGTCCAGGGTCTGCCCCTCCCACCACACCGCATGAGGTGGGTGGTAGAGTCTCTGAGAGTCCAGGGTCTGTCCCTCCCTCCACACCGCATGAGGTAGGTGGTAGAGTCTCTGGGAGTCCAGGGGCATGAGGTGGGCGGTAGCCACTCTCATCACCAAGCCCGAGCTCTTATCACTTTGGTCAGCTGCTCAGAAATAAAGAACGGCCTAAACATGAAGCTAACAGAAAGGACAGAGCCAAAGTTTCTGCCAGAAACAGAAAAGGGGGGGAAGGCAGCTATGACCCCAAGTTTTTGAACCTGGCCACCCTGGAGAAAGGGAGGCCCTGAAAGGGTTGTTTTTTGTTTTTTTCGATCAGCCATGGTCTTACAGTTTTTAGTGACCGCCGTCAGGCTGCCGTGGTGCGTGAATCTTCGGGAAGGACCTGGCAGTGTCCTCTCTGTAGCTACCCAGTTTCCTCTGCCTTTTGTCAGCTGCGCTTGTCCCGGGGTCCCCAGGCTGACCCTCCACTGTGTTGCCTTTTAGGATCAGCTCATCAGAAACTCAGGATCAGGCACCTGCCTGATAACGCAGGACAAAAAGCCAGCCATGGCGCCCTGTAACCCCAGTGACCCCCGCCAGCTCTGGCTATTTGTCTAGGCCTGGGATCAACCCCAGTGCAAATTCAACAAGCCCCTCAGGACGTGGTGTCACCAAGCATCTGGATGGCTTCTCCCCGGCTCCTCTGGAGGCCCGAGAGATGGATTTCTAAGCCTGGTGGCCATCAAGGCAAGACCTTCTTCTTGCAACAACACTGGCTCCATTTTCTTTCCTCCAGTGGAAGAGACCAGCAGGTCACATACTTCTTGGCCCAAGGCCTTCCTCATCCTCTAGAGACAATGGCCTAAAGCAAGCTGAAAGTCCACCCTGCAGAGGGACTGGACGTGCAGAGACCACACTCCGTCGTTAGCACACCCTAGTTCCAAATCGTTCTGCCTTACACAGAGTGCCTTTATCCCACAGCGTTTGTGCAATTATCCATGGAAGAGACACGAGAGGAGCCCCCATTGTACCAAGAAGAAGGTTGAGACTGAGCTGGGATGTAGTTCAGGGAAAGGCCCTGGGAAACTCCCTAGCTCCCCAGAAAACAGGAGAGAAGGAAGGCAGGGAGAGGAGAGCAGAAACAGAGTCGAGGCCCTTTCTGCAGTCACACACTTGGCAGGTGGCTCAAGCTGGGGCTAAGGCCCCATCTATGGTGCTGAACCAGGGCTCCATCCAGCACACAACACTAGACCATGTACTGCCAGCCTTGCTGGTTCTTGGCCCCCTCTGACCATTCTGGCTGGCTGGCCTCCAGAAAGTCAGTTAGCAAGATGGGAGACCACATTGAAAATCCTGGGCTGTTAGTGTTGAAAGAAGTTAATGGGCTCAGGCATCAGTGAGTCTCAAGGCTTACGGCCTTGGCCCCTTTGTTCTAACCCATATACAAGGAGATAAAAAGCAAGGGAAGAACTAGACACGAAGGTGCAGGCTTGTAGTCTTGGTACTTAGAGACTAACACATTTTCAATCCAAGGCCAGCCTGAGCTGCAGAGTTCAACCTTGTCTCGAAAGCAATAAAAAAACAGCATGGGAATCTGAGGGCAGCACCTCGCAGTCCCTAACTATGGTAGACCAAGTGTTTAATTTGTTTTTCAGTAGAAGCTAGATAGATGTTCTCCCAAGGCCACCTGGCAAGATATTTGGCAGCTCTGAGACCGAACCCCAGATAACACTAATCATAGTCCTAGCAAGTCTGAGGGAGGAGGGACGGTGGACCGCGTGCAGAAGACTGAGGACGCCCGCCACCAGCTGTCCTTGTTCAAGCGCCCAGTGTGGAGCTGACGTGAGAATACCAACCCTGCTACAATCAACTTGGACCCCACTGTTCTGCCTGGAAGAAAATAGAAACGTCCAGCGAGGCTTTGGAGGGCGTCAGTAGCAAGTTGTCACCACACGAGGGGGCTGTGGGCTCACAGCTGCCTCATTGTCCATGTGACTGCACTTGGCAGGAAGTCTCCTGCTTTCCCCGGGAGAGTCAGGGTGGTCTAGCCAAAGGAAGTGGAACTGGTCAAGCTATGATCCAGGGTGGGGGAAGGGAAGAAAGACGTGTGGACCCAGCGGAAATAAAGGTTTCATGGTATTGGTAGAGGACGTTGTATTGGGCCCCACTCTCTCTGTTCTGGCTGAAACGGATTGGGAAGCACTACACTGTCCTAGCGCAGCCACCGTCACTTAGCTGCAAGCATCCTCTAGCCAGTGACGTAGCTGTGTGTACACAGTGTGTAGCTGTGAGATGGGCCCTTCCCCATGGACTCCCACTCTAAATGTCAGCAAAACCCAGGATGTGCTAGTAAAGGAGTCGGGAAGGGCCTCGTCCAGTGACAGCTGACCCCGTCGAAGGAAGGACATGTCACACGCAGCTCCTCAGCATGAGCCAAACCACGAGAAGGTCGGAGGGGCCTGGGAAACAAAGACAGTAGGTTGAGGTGGTGATAGGAATAGAAGCTAGAAGGTGACTTTGGCTCGTCCCAAGGCAGAGGCAGTCTGGTCTACATAGCAAGTTTCAGGCCGGCCAGGGCTACATAGTGAGATCCTGTCTCAAAATAGAAAGAGGGGCCGGGTGGTGGTGGCGCACGCCTTTAATCCCAGCACTCGGGAGGCAGAGGCAGGCGGATCTCTGTGAGTTTGAGGCCAGCCTGGTCTACAAGAGCTAGTTCCAGGACAGGAACCAAAAGCTATGGAGAAACCCTGTCTCGAAAAATTTTTAAAAAAAAAGAAAAAGAAAAAAGAAAAGAAAGAGGGGAAGCAGGGTGGTGGTGGGCATGCCTTTAATCCCAGCACTTGTGAGGCAGAAGCAAGCAGGTCTCTGTGAGTTCAAGGCCAACCTGGTCTACAGAGCAAGTTCCAGGACGAAGGGAAAGGAAAGAAAAGGAAAAGAAAAGGAAGGAAGGAAGGAAGGAAGGAAGGAAGGAAGGAAGGAAGGAAGGAAGGAAGGAAGGGGATGGCTGGGCGGTTAAGAGCACTGACTGCTCTTCCAGAGGACCTAAGTTCAATTCCCAGCACCCACATGGCAGCTCATAAGTGTCCGTAAATCCAGTTCCTGGGCATCTGACACCTTCCCATCATTGCACATAAAATAAAGTTAAATAAATTATGATTTTTTTTTAAAGAAAGAAAGAGAAAAGGAAAAGAAAAGAAAGGGGGGAAATGAAGAGATGGTTTAGTGGTTAGGGATTCTGCTCATCCATGGGACCTGGGTTCAATTCCCCACAGTCACAGAGTGACATCAGCTCCACACAGTGTGTAATTCCAGTTCTGGGAGACTCTGAGCATACCAGCCACATGCGTGATACACAGACATACATACAGCAAAACACTCATACCCATAGAAATTTTTAAGTTTTAATTTGTAAAAAGAAAAAAAGAAAAATTTAAGAGCTGGGTAGAGTTTGGTCAGTAGCATGGGCCTGGCATGCACAAGGTAAAGTGGACATGATAGATAGCACAAGCCAGTAATTCCAGCATTCAGGAGACAGACGCAAGATGAGACATTCACATCATCAATTACATGGAGAGTTGGAGGCTAACCTGGGCTACAATGACAGCAATAATGTTCGAATCACATGGACATGAAGGTGACCATTCTGGCTCCTTTCATTTCTTCAGATCTTAAACTGAAACACTTCGTGGGTCCCTAAATGCATTCTGGACCCTGTGAATGAATGAATGAATGAATGAATGAAATTTATGCCCTGGCAATGCTGAAGCATGCGTGGGCAGCCCGTATATGGTGATTCTGTTGAACTTGTCCATATTGGGTTTCATGGTCTAAATTGACGAGGGCAACTGACCAGGTCTCTTCCTCAAGGGGGAAGATCTCATTACAGATGGCTGTGAGCCACCATGTGGTTGCTGGGAATTGAACTCAGGACCTTTGGAAGAGCAGGCAGTGCTCTTAATGCACACCATTAAGAGAGGCAGGAGGATCAAGAATTCAAGGCCTGACTGGGCTTCAAGCACTGTGGCTCCTGGCTAAATCTGCCCCTACGAGAGGGGGTTGAGCTGGAGCTGAGAAAAGGTCAGGGAACTCACAGGAAACGAAAGCTGCCCTCCTACCCCGGAACAGGCCCAGGTTAGGGGAGGGGCATATACGGCCAGAGTGTTGAAAAGGCTAAGGCTGGCTGCCTCACTGACCTTGCCCAACACAACATCATCCTTAAAACCCACCCAAGACTATTCTCAGGCCTACCAAGGGTCCTACCTTCTCCAGCCCGCTGCTGCCCCAACATAACCACTTTCTGACGCTTTAATTTTGAGACAGGGTCTCAAATAGCCCAGTCTGGCCTCAAACTCTGACTCACTCTGCAGCAGAGGATGATCTTAAAATTCTGCCCTCCTGCCTCCACCTCCTAAGCGCCGGGGTCCTAAGCCTGCACCATCATGCCTAGCTATATTTGCTTGCTTTCTCCTTCCTTCCTTCCTTCCTTCCTTCCTCCTTCCTTACTTTCTCTTATTGTTTTGACAGAACCTCACTTAATGTAGCCCCAGGTTCCTGTGTTGCTGTTTTGATAGAATCTCATTTACATAGCCCTATTTATCTGAAACTTGGTCACAAACTCAGAGAGATCTACCTGCCCCTACCTCCTGAGTTCTCAGATTAAAGACGCGTGCCGCCACCACGCATGGCCATATATATTCTTTAGAAGTGATACCTGTCTACAGCACGAAGCATAGATTTCCCTATTTTCCGTGCATGTGCATAGAGTAGACGTGATCACGTTCATAACTGGCTTCCTTCGCTTGACATGCCGGCAGCATCTTCTCATATCAGTCTAACTCATTCCTTTGAGAGTTGTGCCATATTGCTGCTTATGAACCCAGCACTGAGGCAGGGGAATTACAAGGTAGAAGCTAACCTGAGCTACATAGCAAAACTCTGTCTCAAAAAATAACAAAAGAGTCGCTGCTGGCCCAGGCTGTGCCGGGAGACAGCATCTATAGCATGATTAATAAAAAACCCAGAGACAGATATTGGGGCTCAACATGAAGGTCAGAAAAGCAAAACAGCCAGCCACTGACTCTTACCTCTACCTCAGTCCAAAATGGTGATGGTGACCCTGCCTCCAGGAATCTCAGAATGAGACAGTGTCTGAGAGCTGTCTCTTCCCATTTTATATTCCTCTGTAGTGCTGGGATTAAAGGTGTGCACCACTACTGCCTGGTTTCTATGGCAACTAGTGTGGCTACTGGGATTAAAGATATGTGTCACCACTGCCTGGTCAGTAAAACATCAGTGCAGCTGCTTTACTCTCTGATCTTCAGGCAAGCTTCATTTATTAAAATACAAATGGAACATCACTACAAGCTTCACCACCCACCACGAGTTGTAGCGACAGTAGAGGCCTCCAGCAGCTACCCAACCATCAGAGCCTCAGCCTCAGTCCCACCTACACCAAGGCCGTAATCACCAGAGATGCACCTGAGGGCTGACCACCAGCACTGTGGCCCTGCCTGCACCAGAAGGAGTGCTCGAGGGAGCCACAACCCAGCCACACCAATTGAAGGAGGAGGGACCCTCCCTGAAGCACAGGCCGACTGGGAGAAGAGATGGGTACAAGATAAGAACACACTAAGCAACACAAAGAGCAATACCACCAGAGACAAGTGGGTCTTGGTGAGAATACCTGAACACCCAATGCAGATGAAGCAGAAGAAAACAATACTAAAAATAGTTTTATAAAGATGATTGAGACCCTTAAAAAGGAAATGAAAAAGTCCCTTAAGGAAATGGAATAAAATACAAACAAAAAATTGGAAGAGATAACAAATCCCTTAAGGAAAACCAAGTGAAAACAATCAAACAGGTGAATGAAATGGTTCAAGACTTAAAAACTGAAATAGAGGCAATAAAGAAAACACAAACCAAGGGAAATCTGGAAATGGAAAATCTGTGTAAACAATCAGATGCAAACATAACCAATAGAACACAAGAGATGAAAGAGAGACTCTCAGGAGTTAAAGATACGGTAGAGGAAATTGATGCATTGGTCAAAGAAAATATTAAATCCAACAAATTCTTAACACAAAATATCCAAGGAAATCTGGGACACTGTAGTGGCATTTCAATTGTATTTTAATAAATAAAGCTTGCCTGAAGATCTAAAAGTAAAACAGCCCCATTGGTCAGCCATACAGACCAGGTTATAGTAACACACACCTTTAATTCCAGTAGCCATAATGACAGACACTTTTAATCCCAGTAGTCACACTGGTTGCCATAGAAACTGAGCAGTGCATGCCTTTAATCATGGTCGTGCATGCCGTTAGTCCCAGTCCTAAAGAAGATTATAAAACATGAGGAAACAGCTCTCAAAAACACAGTCTTATTCTGAGATTCTGGGAGGCAGGATTGCCATTTCAGACTGAGGTCGAGGTAAGAGCCAGTGACTGGCTGTTTTGCCAGATAGGAGGACCAAAGAAACTGAATTGAAGACCCAAATATTAATCCACACACTTATGAACACCTGATTTTTGACAAAGAAGCAAAAAATATAAAATGGAGAAGAGAAAGCATATTTAACAAATGGTGCTGGCATAACTGAATATCAACAAGAAGAAAATGAAAATAGGTCCATCCAATGGAATCGAATCAAAGACCTGGATATTAATCCACACTCCTTCAAACACCTAATTTTTGACAAAGAAGCAAAAAATATCAAATGGGAAAAAAAAGCATATATAGCAAATGATGCTGGCATAACTGGATATCAACATGTAGAAGAATGAAAATAAATCCATATCTATCACCATGAACAAAACTCAAGTCCAAATGGATCAATGACCTCAACATAAAACCAACCACACTGAACATCATAGAAGAGAAAGTAGGAAGTAGCCTTGAATCCGTTGGCACAGGAGGCCACTTCCTAAATATATCCCCAGTAGCACAGACACCGAGGGAAACAATTAATAAATGGTACCTCCTGAAACTGAAAATCTTCTGTAAAGCAAAGGACATGGTCAACAAGACAAAATGACAGCCTACAGAATGGGAAAAGATCTTCACCAACCCCACATCAGACAAAAAGGTCTGATCTCCAAAATATACAAAGAACTCAAGAAATTGGTCATCAAAAAAGAACAAATAATCCAATAAAAAAAAATGGAGTACAGACCTAAAAAGAGAGCTCTCAACAGAGGAATCTAAAATGGCTGAAAGACACTTAAGAAAAAGCTCAACATCCTTAGTCATCAGAGAAATGCAAGTCAAAACAACTCTGAGATCCATCTTACACCTATAAAAATGACCAAGATCAAAAACACTGATGATAACTTATCCTGGAGAGGTTGTGGGGTAAAGGGAACACTTCTGCATTGCTAGTGGGAATGCAAGTTGGTACAACCCCTTTGGATGTCAGTGTGGCAATTTCTCAGAAAATTAGGAAACAACCTTCCTCAAAACCAAGCAAAACCACATTTGGGTATATATCCAAAGGATGTTCAATTGTACCATAAAGACATGTGCTTAACTATGTTCATAGCAGCTTTGTCATAGACAGAACCTGGAAACAACCTAAATGCTCCTTGACAGAAGAATGGATAAGGAAAATGTGATACATTTACACAATGGAGTACTACACAACAGAAAAAAATAATGACATCTTAAAATTTGCAGGCAAATGGATGAAGCTAGAAAACATCATTTTAAGTGAGGTAACCCAGACCCAGAAAGACAATTATCACATGTACTCACTCATAAGTAGTTTTTAAACATAAAGCAAAGAAAAACCAGCCTACAAGTCACAATCCCAGAGAACCTAGACAACAATGAGGACCCTAAGAGAGACTTACATAGATCTTACATAGACTTACATGGAACATAGAAAAAGACAAGCCCTCCTGAGTAAATTTGGAGCATGGGGACCTTAGGAGAGGGCTAAAGGGGAGGGGAGAGGCAGGGAGGGGAGGAGAAAAATTGTATAGCTCAATAAAATCAATTTAAAAAACTAATTTTTACAAAGATGATTTACTCCTCTTGATGGATATTTGCTTCTCATTTCAGCTCCAAATGCTAAACAATTCTACAAATGAGGTCCTCATTGCATTACTGTTTTCTAACAAGGCATTTTTTTTAAATATCAGTAACCATACTTCGAGGGATTTTTAAGCAGGATTATTACCTAAAGGTCTCCATCAAACAATATCATGTAGAAATTACAGTACTTTACAGATTTGTTTCAAATTTTATATTTGCATTTAATGTTTTAAAGTGTTTTGATTTATTTCTGAAAAATGGATAAGGGAAACGTGGTGCATTTACACAATGGAGTACTACACAGCAGAAAAAATAATTAAAAAAGAAAAAAGAAGCACACCTCAGCTACAAAGACAGACATTACATCAGAGTAAAGGGTTGGAAAATATTTTCCAATCAATGGTCCTAAGAAACAAGCTGGTGTAGCTATCCTAATATCTAACAAAATATGCTTCAAACTAAAATTAGTCAAAAGAGATGAAGAAGGTTATTTTATATTCGTCACAGGAAAAATTCACCAAGATGAAGTCTCAATTCTGAACGTCTATGCCCCAAATAGAAGGGCACTGTCATATGTAAAAGAAACACTACTAAAGCTTAAATCATACATCAATCCCCATACACTAATAGTGGGAGACTTCAATACTCCACTGTCACCACTGGATAGGTCTGCCAGACAGAAAATTAACAGAGAAATGAAAGAACTAACATGTTATGGCTCAAATGGACTTAACAGACATCTATAGAACATTCCACTCAAACACAAAAGAATATACCTTCTTCTCAGTACCTCATAGAACCTTCTCTAAAATCGACCACATACTCGATAATAAAGCAAACCTCAACAGATACAAAAAAATTGAAATAACTCCCTGTATCTTATCAGATCACCATGGCTTAAAGTTAGAATTCAACAAAAACACTAATTGCAGAAAGCCTATAAATTCATGAAAATTGTACAATGCTCAACTGAATGACCACTGGGTCAAAGAAGAGATAGAGAAAGAGATTAAAGACTTCCTAAAATTCAATGAAAATGATGGCACAACATACTCATACTTATGGGACACAATGAAAGCCGTGATAAGAGGAAAGTTCAAAGCACTAAATGCCTACATGAGGAAACTAGAGAAATACCACACTAGCTAATTAACAGAACAACTGAAAGCTTTAGAACAAAGAGAAGCAAACTCACCCAGGAGGAGTAGACAACAGGAATTAATCAAATTGAGGATTAAAATCAATAAGATAGAAGCAAAGAAAATAATACAAAGAATCAATGAGACAAAGAGTTGGTTCTTCAAGAAAATCAACAAGATAAGCAAACCTTTATCCAAACAAAAAACAGAGAGAACATCCAAATTAACAAAATCAGAAATGAAAAGGGGGACAAAACAACAGACACAAAGGAAATCCAGAGAATCATACTTTAAAAACCTGTACTCCACAAAATTGAAAATAGAAAGGAAATTAAATAGAAGTATAACCCTTATGAAAATAGAAACAGTCATCAAAAGTCTCTGAACCAAAAGTATAGTCCAAGAGTCAGACAGTTTAAGAGCAGAATTCTACCAGAACTTCAAAGAAAAGCAATACTTATACTCCTCAGATTGTCCCACATAGAAGAAACAAAAGGCACATTGCCAAACTCTTTTTATGAGGCTGCAGTTACCCTCATACTCAAACTGCACAAAGACAGAACTTAGAAAATTACAGACCAATCTCCCTCATGAATATTGATGCAAAAATGCTAAATAAAATACAGGCAAACCAAATCCAAGAACACATCAGAAAAATCAACCACCATGAACAAATAGGCTTCATCCAAGAGATGCAGGGATGGTTCAACATATAAAAATCTGTCAATATAATACACCATATAAAAAAAACTGAAAGAAAAAACCCACATGATCATCTCATTAGATGCTGAGAAAGCCTTCGACAAAATTCAACACCCCTTCATGATAAAGGTCTTGAAGAGAGCAGAGATACAAGGAACATACCTAAACATAATTAAGGCAATATACAGCAAGCCAACAGCCAACATCAAACTTAATGGAGAAAAACTCAAAGTGATCCCATTAAAATCAGGAACAAGACAAGGTTGTCCACTCTCTCCATGACTATTCAATATAATACTTGAAGTTCTGGCTAGAACACTAAGACAATAAAGGAGATAAAGGGGATACAAATTGGAAAAGAAGTCAAACTTCCGCAATTTGCTGATGATATGATAGTATACATAAGTGACCCCAAAATTCTACCAGGGACCTACTACAACTGATAAACACCTTCAGTAAAGTAGCAGAATATAAGATGAACTCAAAAAAATCAGAAGTCTTCCTATATACAGATGATAAATGGACTGAGAAAGAAATCAGAGAAACATCATCCTCTACAATAGCCACAAATAACATATAACATCTTGGGGTAACTCTAACCAAACAAATGAAAAACCTGTATGACAAGAACTTTTAAGTCTTGGAAGAAAGAATTGAAGAAGACACCAGAAAGTGGAAAGATTGCCCATGCTCTTGGATAAATGGGATTAATATAGTAAAAATGGTAATCTTACCAAAAGCAATCTACAGATTCAATGCAATACACATCAAAATCCCAGCAAAAGTCTTCACAAACTTTTAAAGGACAACACTCAACTTCATATGGAAAAACAAAATACCCACGATAACCAAAACAATCCTGTACAATAAAGAAACTTCTGGAAGCATCACAATCCCTGACTTCAAGCTCTACCATAGAGCTACAGTACTGAAAACAATCTGGTATTGGCATAAAAACAGACAGGTGAACCAATGGAATCAAAGACCCTGATATCAACCCACACACCTATGAACACCTGATTTTTGACAAAGAAACTAGAACTATAAAGTGGAAAAAAGAAAGTGTCTTCAACAAATGGTGCTGGCATAACTGGATATCAACACGTAGAAGAATGAAAATAAATTCATATCTATCACCATGAACAAAACTCAAGTCCAAATGGATCAACAACCTCAACATAAAACCAATCACACTGAACATCATAGAAGAGAAAGTAGGGAGTAGCCTTGAATCCATTGACACAGGAGACCACTTCCTAAATATAGCCCCAGTAGCACAGACACTGAGAGAAACAATTAATAAATGGGACCCCCTGAAACTGAAAATCTTCTGTAAAGCAAAGGACATGGCCAAAAAGACAAAACGACAGCCTACAGAATGGGAAAAGATCTTCACTAACCCCACATCAGAGGTCTGATCTCCAAAATTTACAAAGAACTAAAGAAACTAAACATCAAAATACCAAATAATCCAATAAAAATGTGGTACAGAAGCCGGGCGGTGATGGCGCATGCCTTTAATCCCAGCACTTGGGAGGCAGAGGCAGGCGGATCTCTGGGAGTTCGAGGCCAGCCTGGTCTACAAGAACTAGTTCCAGGACAGGAACCAAAAACTACGGAGAAACCCTGTCTCGAAAATCAAAAAAAAAAAAAAAATTGTGGTACAGATCTAAACAGAGAACTCTCAGCAGAGGAATCTAAAATGGCTGAAAGACACTTAAGGAAATGCTCAACATCCTTAGCCTTCAGAGAAATGCAAATCAAAGCAACTCTGAGATTCTATCTTACACCTGTTAGAAGATCAATAACCCCAATGGCAGCTTATGCTGGACAGGATGTAGAATAAAGGGAACACTCCTGCATTGCTGGTGGGAGTGCAATCTTGTACAACTGCTATGGAAATCAATATGGCAGTTTCTCAGAAAATTAGGAATCAATCTACCTCCAAAATATGGGTATTTAACTACCCATAAATACCACTCTTAGGCATATACCCAAAGAATGTACACTCATACCACAAGGACATTTGCTCAACTATGTTCATAACAGCGCTCTTTGTAATAGCCAGAACCTAGAAACAACCTAGATGCCCCTCAACCAAAGAATGGATAGGGAAAATGTGGTGCATTTACACAATAGAACACTAATCAAAGGTAAAAAACCAGTGATATCTTGAAATTTGCAAGCAAATGAACAGAACTAAAAAAAGCCATCCTGGGTGAGGTAACCCAGACCCAGAAAGACAAAAATAATATCCCTCATTAGTAGATAATAGACAGAAAGCAAAGCACAACCAGCCTCCAGGCCACAACACCAGAGAACCTAGGTAACAAAGAGGACCCTAAGAAAGACACACATGACTCTGCCTAGGAAGGGGAAAAAAGACAAGACTTCCTGAGTAAATTGGGAGTGTGGAGTAGGGGGTAGGGTGGAAGGAGAGAGGGGAGAAGGGAAGGAGAGTGGAGAAAAATGTATAGCACATTCCTGTCCAAACAGTTACAATGAGAAGGATTTAAGAAAAAGAAAGGAAGGAAGGAAGGAAGGAAGGAAGGAAGGAAGGAAGGAAGGAAGGAAGGAAGGAAGGAAGGAAGGAAGGAAAGAAGTATGGGGATAGAAAAAAATCACAAAGAAAAGCAAAGGCTCGATTTTCTTCTCTGTGACTCCCCTCCCTTCCTCCCTCAGCTCTCTTCTCCAGACAGAAACTGGCCTCCGACTCTCCATCCTTCCTCCCTCGCCTCATGCCGGGATCACAGGTCTGTCCTGTTTCTTGGATGTCATTGTACCATTGCTTCAGGAAGCTTTCCGGGAAAAGTGCTCTGACACCAGTGGGAAGGGGAGAGATGTCACCTGGGACCAAATACAGGATAGCTCCCGAAAGGCCTCTTGTCCTGGGGTCAGTTTTTATATTCTAGAACCACAAGGCGGAGCTGGCAAGCGAGCAGGGTTTCCAGGAGCCCACAGAAGGTGACCCACTCTTCAGCGGTTTCCCCAGGTCATTCTGTTCAGGTAGCAGTGAAGTCATGCCTGGCAAACAGGCAGCACAAACAGTGCTTTAAGTGAATCACCAAATAAATCAACAAATCAGGATCTAATAATAGCTTTTCCACCATTACAGCCAACTCATCAAACTTCCTCTGTGTGAACTGGGCCTTTTCCGAACTTTGTGGGAAATTTTATGGCCAGCCATGAAGTTTTGTGGTAAACTACACCACAAACCACAGCCTCACATCTCTGCTTAATTGAAAAGGATGTGTTCCAGCCCGGCAGTGGTGGTTCACACCTTTAATCCCAGTGCTCAGGAGGCAGAGGCAGGAGAACGAATCTCTGTGAGATCGAGGCCAACCTGGTCTATAGATCAAGTTTCAGGATAGCCATGACTAAATAAGGAAACCCTGTCTTGAAACAAAACAAAAATTTAAAAAAAAGAGAGAGAGGAAGAAGAAGAAGAAGAAGAAGAAGAAGAAGAAGAAGAAGAAGAAGAAGAAGAAGAAGAAGAAGAAGAAGAAGAAGAAGAAGAAGAAAGGATGAAATCCTAGGATTTGGAATGGCTTATTTGGGAAAACAAAAACAAACAAACAAACAAAAAAGATGTCTTGATGTTGAAGCCAACCAAGGTCACTGTCTATGCCTAAACCTACAAATAATGAGCCGGAGAGAGTCTGAAGCAGCTATGGTGTAGTGGTGGGCACCTATAACCTCAGCAAGTAGAGGGAGAAGAATCGGAGTTCAAAACCAGACCCTACCTCAAAGAAAAAAGAAAGGCTGGCCAGTTTAAGGATGAAGTGCCAGTTGTAGGGTTTGAATGGAGTCCGAGAGTTTACTAGAGTTTCTGTTTTTGTTTGTTTGGGAAAGGGTCTCATTGAGCCCAAGCTGGCCCGGAACCACTCCCCATCCTCCTACCTCCTCTAAGCTCTGGAATTGTAGATGTGAGCCACCACTCCAGGAGGAGGCTGGTTTTCAAGTGCATGTGGACAGGGAACAGGGTTTCTCTGGGCCAGGCCAAGAACAGAGTTGGTCCTGCCCTTAAAGACGTTGATTCTGTGATGGTGGATTATACACAAGAGGAGGCTCTCAAGCTTTCTCTTAGGCACTGTAAAGTTTGTGTGGTCTGGTAATGCAATAATCCAAATCAAACCAAATTAGAAGAAGCCCAGGTTTAATGGGTGCCAGCGCTCCCGGGTGGCCCTTCAGGCTTCCTGGGAGAAAGATGGGGAAACCATGGAGAGGGGAAAGGAGAACCGGAAAGACCACATGTTTGTTCTCTGGGTCTTGACCCTCTCTGCAAGGGACACTGTTTGGTGGGCTTTCTCAGAGATGGAGTCTGGACTGTGGCAACTCCCAGGGGACAGGGCCTGGAATGGAAAGTTCCACCCTAACATTTTAAAATGAATGCCAGGGGCTGGGGTGAAGCCCCACCCAAACATCCCAGACTGTCTGGATATAGGGGTGTCAAGGGGCTGGGCTGACACTTCCAACCAAACATCCTGGACTAGCAACTGCTTCTCAGTCTCCAGAGAAGCAAGAAGGTGGGAGGAACACAAGATGCCCTGGATTCTCTGGCAGCTTAACCCTCTCCTTGAGATCACCTCTGTTTTTAGATGCTGGAGGCCGATTGCAGAAGGAGCTTCCTGGACATCCACCATCCTGAAGGCCCAGGGGACAGACTGCAGAGCCCTCAAGTGCCTTCCCTAGCCTCTCCCAGCCCTGCAGCCCCCACGCCTGGACTCTGAGGATCCTAGGGGAGTCATGGTAGCTTCCGGGCTCTGCAACACTGCTGCTCCTGTCACTGCGGTGACTGTGGTCGTCTTGGCCTCTGACCTTCTTCTTCCTCTTCTAGCCCCTCCTCCTGTGTACCCTCTGCCCTCCATCCTCATGACCCTATTCTCCCCGTCCTGAAGGTCCCTCTTCCATCTTGTCCACATTCTCTCGTCCTGAGAGCTCTGTGACTTTCCTGAGCCTTCCCGAATCGGTCTCTCTCCATAGTGTCTTTTTTGCTTTGCTCCTGGGCTCAAGCCTATATCCGTGTGCTGGGAACAAGTCCCACCTCCTTGTTTGGACATAGAGGAGCTGCTATGTCTCTTCTCCTCGGTTTTCCCCAGCCCCCAGTCCCTGCACACGCAGGACAGGTCTCTGTATTCTCGTCCCTCAGTGTGCTGTGGGGCAGTGTGAATGATGACAGGGCTTCTGACCACGCGCGGACGTCTGGAAGAAAAGTAATCCTCATTCTTCATCTGATTTTTTTTTTTTTTTTGAGACAGGGTTTCCCTGTAGCTCTGTAGCCTGTCCTGGAACTAGCTCTGTAGACCAGGCTGGTCTTGAACTCACAGAGATCCACCTGCCTCTGCCTCCTGAGTGCTGGGATTAAAGGCGTGTGCTACCATGGCTCAAATTTTTTATTATCACATTTACCTACTTACATATTTATGGTGTGTGTATGCGTGTATGTGTGTGTATATGTATGTGTGTGTGCGTGCATGTGTGTGTATATATGTGTGTATGTGTGCATGTGTGTGTATATGTGTATGTGTGTATGTGTGTATATGTGTGTATGTGTGCATGTGTGTGTATATATGTGTATGTGTGTATGTATCTGTGTGTATGTGTATGTGTGTACATGCATATATATGTGTATGTGTGTGCATGTGTGTATGTGCATGTGTATGTATATGTGTATGTGTGCATGCATATGTATATATATGTATGTGTGTATGTATATGTGTGTATGTGTGTGCATCCATATATATGTGTATGTGTGTACATGTATGTGCATGTGTATGTATATGTGTGTATGTGTGTATATATCTGTATGTGTGTGTGTATATATGTGTGTATGTGTGTGTGCACGTATGGAGGTCAGAGGACAACTTGTAAGATTCCATTCACTTCTACCATGTCAGTTCTAGGGACTGAACTGGGGTCAACAGTTTGGTGGCAAAGGCTGTTAACCCTCTCAGCCATCTCCATGATGCTCTCTCCATCTTACTTCTCAAAAAAAAAAAAAAAAAGAATTTCTGGATGCTTTTCAACTGAAACAGGCTGAGTGCCAACCTTGCTCTGTCTTTGAAGAGCAGATAACTGAGTTGAACACTTTCCCTTTGGACTGCCATGTCACCTGTGCTTTCCCGCCCGCTACCCACAGCCCTGCCCAGCTGGCAGCAGGAAGGTCAGCAAAGCTGCTGATAAGAAGAGTATAAAGAGGGCTAGGCTCATGGCAAGGGGCAGTGGGCTACCCTCTCGGCAACATGTTGTGCTTCCTGGTGCTCGCCTCCCTGGTCCTGTGTGGTAAGTGGATCCTTTGGCCTGAGTCCTGAGGGAGGGGATTTGAACAACAGGGTCAGAAAGTCTCTAAGCCCAGACCAGCTCTCTATCTCAGAGGAAGGTGGAAAGCTACACCTAGCAGAGCCCTACTCTCCCGGAGCAAAAGACGGGCAAGGTTGAGGAGCACTGCCTGACTGGCCACGCAGGACTGAGGGGCACTGACTGGCCACGCAGGTGCCTGCTATGTGACAGGTACCTGAGCCAAGAAATATAAAGAAGCCCCTTTGGGGGTTCCCCACCATCCCTCATAACTGCAGGACACCACCAGCTTGGCAGTTGTCAGTGGCTCCTGGAGAGTCCTGCCAAAGCATGGGAGGGGTTTCCTCAAGCTGATGGGTGACCTTGAGGCACCTGTGGGCCCCTAGCCTGGTGATTTGGGAAAGGTCTTTCCATGCCAGTCAGAGTTCTTACACACCCCAAAGAAAGAAGGGGCTCGGGGCTCTGTTTTCAAAAGAGGCAGAAGGGGCGCAGACAACTCAGGGCTGGGCCCCTGGGCCTGTGTTCGGGAGGGCTGTGAATTTGCAGACAAAGCTAACAGTCTTCATAGCCCAGCTGCCGCTCCCTGCCCCCGCCCGGCTGCCCCCACGCTGAGTCATCAGTGCCTTTTCTTCTGCCCCACAAAGGACACAGCACCCAGGACTTTCTGGAAACTAATGCACGGGTGGTCGGAGGGGCTGAGGCCCAGAGGAACTCTTGGCCATCTCAGGTGGGTGTTTCCCCCTGCCCAGGATTTTACCCAAACAAGAGATAATAATGTGTAGACCCCAAAATTAGTTTACATGTATATTGGGTTTACCCTCAGCAGCTCACTTGCTAATTCTGAATTTTAAAGATGTATAGGGTCAAACTAAGGTGGAACTCGAATTGCAAAAGACCTGGGGGAGGAGACTCAAACATTCGCGCGTGCCTGCGTGCGAGAGAGAGAGAGAGAGAGAGAGAGAGAGAGAGAGAGAGAGAGAGAGAGAGAGACAGACAGACAGACAGACAGACAGACAGACAGAGACAGAAAGTGCCGAGTTCCACAGCACAGCTAGAGCCTTCTGCCATGTTTGTGGCAGGGCCTCCCATGCTTCTGCCGCTGCACTACTAGTCTAAGGTAGTGCCAATCCCTTGCTCTCTCACTGACCCCTCAAAAATCCCTCTCACTCTTCTGTCTCCCCCTCTCACTTCACCACAAGAGTGCTGGGAAACACGGGTGCTCACCAGCACGTCCAGGCTTCAGTTTGCTGTATGAGACAGGTTCTCACCATGGGGCCCAGCTGGCCTGCAACTGGCAGTGTAAACCAGGCTGAGATTCTACCTGCCTCTGCCTCCCAAGTGCTGAGATGAACACACCAATTTCCTTCCTTCCTTCCTTCCTTCCTTCCTTCCTTCCTTCCTTCCTTCCTTCCTTCCTTCCTTCCTTCCTCCCTCCCTCCCTCCCTCCCTCCCTCTCTCCCTTCCTTCCTTCCTTCCTTCCTTCCTTTCTTCCTTCCTTCTTTCCTTTTCTCTTTTATTTTTCTTTCTTTCTTTCTTGTACTCTTGGTGGGGGGGGTTAGGTTTTATTTATTTATTTATTTATTTTGTTTGTTTGTTTGTTTGTTTATGCTGTTTTTATTGAGCTATATATTTTTCTCCACTCCCCTCCTCCCTTCCCCTTCCCTCCCCTTCTATCATCTCCTATGGTCCCCATGCTCCCAATTTGCTCAGGAGATCTTGTCTTTTTCTATTTCCCATGTAGATTAGATCCATGTATGTCTCTTTTAGGGTCCTCATTGTTGTCTAGGTTCTCTGAGATTGTGAATTATAGGCTAGTTTTTCTTTGTTTTATGTCTAAAAGCCACTTATGAGTGAGTACATATGATAATTGTCTTTCTGGGTCTGGGTTACCTCACTCAATATGATGTTTTCTAGATCCATTCATTTACCCACAAATTTCAAGATGTCGTTACTCCATTGTGTAAATGTACCACATTTTTCTTATTCATTCTTTGGTCGAGGGGCATTTAGGTTGTTTCCAGGTTCTGGCTATGACAAACAAAGCTGCTATGAACATAGTTGAGCACATGCCCTTGGAACACACCAGTGTCTTACATGGGTTTCAAGAATTTATACCCAGGCCATCAGGCATAGTAAATGATTTACTTATGACCCAAGCTTCATTCCTTCCTTCTGTAATATGAGGGCTTTAACCCAGGACTCCATCATGCATGGCAAATGTTCTTCCTCTGAGTTACATCTTTACCCCACAAGCTGTTGTTATTCCTGTGATGGCCTGCGCGACACAGTTCCAGACTATGTGCCAGGTGGACCCACAAGGCTCCACATACCCTAAAACACACTTGCGCCCAACTCGCTGCAGATATGAATACATAAAGCTGGCACGCTAACTGCTCGACAGCCACGCTTCTGGAGGAATCACCGCAATTACAATTAGATTTAATTTACAGCAATCTGAACCCAATTCTCAGAAGTAGATCTATTGTGCAATATGAGAAAACACAAACTGATTACAAAAAGAAAACAAAGAATATTCCGTTGGCATTTCTAAGTACTCCCTGGTGTGCAAGGCCAGGGTACTTCTAGAAGACTTTGAAGGGAGGACCCTGGAGACCTGAACCTGCAGGGTTTGGGTGAAGGAGAAACACCCAGCTCCCTTTGGAATAGAGATGATGGAAGAACCTGAGTTCTAAGCCCACGGGCGGCAATATCCTACTGGAGAGGGGCATGAGAAGCTTACTGTGCCTTTACTTTCCCATGTGCGCATAGCAAATGTCACCAAACGGTAGAGACTCTGTCCAGCTGACCTCAGAAGCAACTATATACCTCTTCTGGGCAAGCATTCCACATAGCCTCTTCCAACCAGTCTGGGGCAATCGGGCAGGGGTGGGGTGGGGGTGGGGAACTGGTTTTGAATGGTGTCAGGAGCTTAAAAGGGGCGACTCCAGCCCCCCATGCTTTCTTCTTTCCTAGATTTCCCTCCAGTACCGTGATGGAGGGTTATGGTACCACACCTGTGGAGGGACCCTCATCCGGCAAAACTGGGTCATGACAGCTGCTCACTGTGTGGACAGGTGAGGAAACAGAAAGCGACTGGCCCCTTTGGACTTCTCCAGACAGGACTAGCAATGGACCATCATCGAGCCCGTGTGTTTGGGGGTCATGGAAGGGATGGTATAAAGTACAAGTTTTAGAGTCCAGCAGGTTCAGATTCAAATCTCATTCCAGCATCTTCTGGCTGTGTGACCTCTGCTCTCCCAGTCTCTCTGAAGCGGGAAAATAATGCTGACAACTGAGGAAACACTTAAATACTGACTCGCCATCGAGTACTGGTCCTTGGAACAAGCAAAGTTTCCTTTTTAAAAAGTTAGAATGTATTATTACTATCATTATTGATATTGTTGTTGTGTGTGTGTGGATGTGTGTGTGTGCATGATGCAGGGGGCACACGACATGATATCCATACAGAGGTCAGAAGACAACTTTGTGGAGCTGATTTTCCCGTCTCAGGCGTAGAAGTCAGGTTGCCATACTTGCACAGCAAACACCTTCATCCACTGAACCATCCTGCCTGTCCAGTTCCCAGATCTGAACAGATACTACAGTCACATGGAAAGCAGCAATTGGAGGGCCCACTCAGCGGAGTTCTGATATGGCAAATTCAGGGTGACGCCTGATGGTTGCATTTCAGTGGGGGGGGACATGCATGCGTGTACAAGTGTACACAGATGTGTGATTGCCCATAGGAGCATTTGTGAGGTCAGAGGTCAACATCTGGAAGTCTTCTTAATCACTTCTCCACCTTATTTTTTGAAAGAGTCACTCACTGAACCTGGAACTTGATATTTTTGTTAGGCTGGGCCGAGAGGCCCTGGGACACATCTCCGCCTCAGTGTTGAGGTCAGAGGTGTCTCCTCATGTTTGTACAGTGAGCCTTTTTCCCACTGAGCCATCTCCCCAGACCCCGACAAGTTTCTAAGTGATGCAAACGGTGCTGGTCCAGGACACAGTTTAGGAGGTGCCGATCTAGACAGTGTACAGTGATGAACATTTGTAACCCTGGTACAAGAGGCTGAGGCAGGAAGATTGAGGGTTTGAAGGCAGCCTGGGATGAGACAGTGTCTAAACCAACAACAACAACAACACACACACACACATACACACACATACAAACATACATACATACATATGTGTGTGTGTAAAACCTCTAGGTTTATTTCCCCACAGCTAGGCATCTTCGAGTACCATCGTATTCAACTACACTGTTAGCATAATGAACTGAAAATGAGCAGGGATTGTATTTTCTGCTGCCACGAGTCGATAACTTCAGGGGAAAGAGATCCTCAGGCTTCCTCCTCTCTCCCCAGCCAGATGACTTTCCGTGTGGCCGTTGGAGATCACAACCTGAGCCAGAACGATGGCACCGAGCAGTTCGTGAGTGTACAGAAGGTTGTGGTGCACCCCAACTGGAACAGGAACAACGTGGCTGCAGGGTATGCAGGAGGCTAAGCTGGCCGTGGGCTGGGGCAGGGGCTGCCTCGCCCCTAGGTTTGTTTCCTCCACTTGCTCTCCTGGGGCATAGAGGGATGGCTGAAGCTTTGTGTGTGGCTTCTGTAGCCTGGCCTTGTTGAGTAGTGGGTGGAGAGAGAGCCCCTTGTCCTGCAGCAGGCAGTGTGCTGGTTTCTCAGCCAGGAGCACGTGGACCTGGGTACCTGCAGAGTTATGGGTTTTCCTCTTGATCATGTGAGGATTTTCTGTTTGGATGCCTCTGTTTTTCTGGGGGTCGGTATTTTAATTTGGTTTTGATATTTTGAGACAGTCTCTCATATAACTCAAGCTGACCTTGAACTCACTGTGTGGCCAAGGTTGCCACCCTGACTCCCAAGTGCTGGATTCTAGGAGCATAGCACCACAGTGCTTCGTCTGGTCTTTGCTATTTATTCACCTTATGGAATATACTTCATGTGTACAAGAAAATTTTGCTTGGTTTTTGTTTGGCTTTGGTGTAGGAGAAGGAACCCAGATCCTTGAACATCCCAGGCAAGGAAATGTCTGCAGGTGGTTGTAAAGTTTTGGAAAGGCAATCACTAACGTGTGGCTAAGGAGCCTTCGGTGGGCAGTCTTCTAAGGCAAGCACTTGAGAGGCTAAGGCAAGATGATCAAGAGTTCAAAGTCAGGGTCAGCTACCTAGCTAGAACAAAGACAGTCTGGGATCAAAAAGACCCAGGCTCTAAAACATCTAACCCCTGTCTGCCGAAAAATGGGGACATAATTCCGTGGTAAAGTGCCTGCCTGACATGCTTATGGCTGTAGTTGAAGCCACACCACTAGAAGAAAACTTGTGGTCACAGAAGGGGTTGTACCTGTTTGAGAACTCTATAGCCGAGACCATGCCACCTGCTTTTTTACCATTCTGGCTGTCCACCCACCTAGGTTGCAAAGCAGAGCCAAGCTGCAATTCCAGCATCCTACCAACAGGTGCTGCTGTTGCACACCTAATGTACCGCAGCTCAACAGCTTCCAAGTTTGTTCCCTCCTTTAAGGGAGTGTGTATCTGTCTGTCTGTCTGTCTGTGTGTGCCTGTCTGTGTGTCTGTCTTTGTGTATGTCTGTCTGTGTGTGTGTCTGCCTATGTGTGTCTGCCTATGTGTGTCTGTGTGTCTGTCTTTGTGTATGTTTGTCTGTGTTTGTGTGTGTCTGTGTGTGTTCACATGTGTGCAGGACCAGAAGTCATCAGATGGCATAGAGCTGGAGTTTCAGGCATCTGATGTGGTGCTTGGAGCAGGACTTGGATCCTCTGCTGTGAGTATGACACCTCCTCTCCTCCTGCAGCTATGACATCGCCCTGCTGCGCTTGGCCCAGAGTGTTACACTTGATAACTGTGTCCAGCTGGGTGCTCTGCCCCAGGAGGGAAGCACCCTGGCTAACAATACTCCCTGCTACATCACAGGCTGGGGGAAAACCCAAAGTAAGTCATGCACACTTCCACCGTATACCACTGAGAGTGTGATGAAACCACTGTGCTCCTAGCACTTCTTTTTCTGTGGCCCTAGACATTTATAGCTGAGACCAACAGCTTAAGGAACCACAGATCAAATCACTGATACAGCTGAGTCAGAGGTCACGGACTCGTATAGCTGGTTAGGAACGTGGAAACATTAAGGATAACCCAGGAGCCTGGCAGTCACAAGGCAGGAGTGGGGTTCCTGGAGAAGAGTCAAGGCCTTACCTGAGCACAGTCTATTGGGAAAACCAGGCAGGGGCAGACACAGACAGACTTCTAATCCAGCTCTCAATTCTTGTAATAGTACCGTGGTTCTGTACCAGGAAAGGACTCTAAGGACCTACAGAAATAGCATCAGACACAAAGGCTTTCAAGACTCAAAAGAGCCAGATAAAGAAAAACTGTACCAAGCTCTTTTTTAAATGATTCATCTTTATTGTTTTTAACTATGTGTACACGTACATGTCTGCGTGTGTGGGAAGTGCAGAGTTCAGAAGAGAGTGTTTGCCCAGACCGGTACTAGGAACTGAACTCAGGTCCTCTGCAAGAGCAGTAAGGCCTCTTAACCACTGAGTCTCCAGCCCCTGAACTCAGCTCTTACAAAAAGGAAATAAACCAGCTGTGGCACAGGCCTCTGGTCTTAGCACTCGCAGAAGCAGGTGGATTTCTGTGAGTTCAAGGCCAGCCTGTCCTACGTAGTGAGTTCCAGAACAGCTATCGATACATAGTGAGACCCTGTAGAAGAAAGAAGTAGAAGAGGAAGAGGAGGAGGAGAAAGAAGAGAGAGAGAAAGAAGAGGAAGAGGAGAAAGAAGAAGAGAGAAAGGGCAATAAGATATTGGCTACAGGAGAGGCTGCAGCAGGGAGACTGGAAGTTTGAGGCCTGCCTGGGCATTACAATGAGGCTGCATTCCAGAAAACAAAAGGAGAGGAGGGGGAAGAGAGGGCCAGGTGGCCCCAATGCCTCTTCTGCTCTGCCCTGCTCTGTTCTGTGGGACTTCTGGTGTGAGCCGCAGAACAGGCAGAATTTATGGAGACCATGCTATTGCTTAGCTAAGTTATCTATGAGCAGAAACAAGCAAAAGCAGGCCTGGGGGGTCAGTGCCTGGGAACAGTGAACCTGTGGCTGCCATGGGGGGTGGTGGGGAGAATGACCTGCATAAGCAGAGAGGAACCAGCCCCAAGTTTAGGTAACCAGATCTTGGGAAGTCTTGGTGAGATATGACAGGAAGAGCCCTCCCCTGTGCTGACTTCCAATGTGACATCCCATTCAGCCAATGGGCAGGTGTCTCAGACCCTGCAGCAGGCCTACCTGCCCAGCGTGGACTATGCCATCTGCTCCAGCTCCTCCTACTGGGGCTCCACTGTCAAGAGGACCATGGTGTGTGCTGGTGGAGATGGGATTCGCTCAGGCTGCCAGGTGAGTGCACACAGGTGTGAGCCCCTTTGATGCTCTGCCTTTTGCTCACTCTCAGTCCCTCGCCTGTTCTTGTACCCAGGGCAGACTTAGCCTTCTACCCTGTCACAGAACCTCAAGGTGGGAAGGAACCGGGAAATACCTTGCTCGGTATCCTTACCTCAAAAGCTGCTCTGTGGCCTGACACGCCTGTGTTTGTGTGTGTGTGTGTGTGTATTCTTTAGAAGTTACGTGTGACCTAAATCCTTTTAATGGTAGCTGTGGGGCTGGGCCTGTGGGGATGGTGGTAGTTAATGGTGTGAAAGGTAGCTCCCAACCCCTTTTCTTGTCTATCCCTTCTTCTTATACGCCTTTCCCTCTGCTGCCCTTCCCTCGGCTGTTCGCAGGAGTTGGTACAGGAGGGCACGGGAACCTGCACTAAGCAGTTTTGTAATCTTTCTTATACAATGCAGAGAATTCTCTGCTTAGATAAGATCAATCCACAATAAACCATACTATAGTTGCTCAGTGCAGTTCTTCCTGTGTCCGTTTGCATGTCTCTCACATGCAGGAGCTGTGCTGGGTGTTAGGAAGACAGGGAGGATTAAACCATGGCAGTGTGGCGTGCTGGCACTGTGGACCCAAGTGTGCTGTTGTACCACTGGGACTAAACTAAAGACAATGAGTGACATGGAGATCCCTGGACAGTCACTGCCTGTCTGCCAGTCAGGAAAGACCTACCTGGTGAAAACCCGGGGCAGTCACTCAAAGGAAGGGGCGATGGATGAAGGCATTGGGTTTACAGAACCAGGGGGAGTCTCGGTCTTTCCCTTTGGCTAGAGTGAGCTAGGATCGGAGGCTCCTAAGTCATACCCAGCCTCCTACCTGGTTGTACATGGCTGCTGAGCTGTTGTTGGCTATGGTAGAACCTTTGGAGATGGCTAGAGAAATCCAAAGGATACTCCCTCAACTGTGAGCACAGTGTCAGGAGAACAAAGTCCTCATTCCGTCAGTGTCGCATAAACAGGCACGGAAGTGGACTAGCACTGGGGAGGGAGAGGATGGGGGCGCAGAACATCAGAATCATCTTGGGCTACAAAGTCAGGTCAAGGCCAGCATGGGATACATGAGATGCTATCTTGAAAACAGAAATAAAATAAAATAATAAAGCTTGAGAAAGAAAGCCAAGTGAGATGCCCTTGGGAACAAACATCATCCCTCATCCCAAGGGAAAGTGGCAGAATAAGAAAGAGTGGTGGGTTGGGAAATACCAACAAGAACAGAAAGGCTTGAGTGTTTCAGGGGTGGGTGGAGAAGAGAGAACACACCCAGATCCAAGAAAGGGCGTAGACATAAGAGATAAACATGCCATAAGATCTATAAAACTGGGGGAGACTGACAGGTCATCTCATAGCTGGAGCTGCGGTGGACAACAACTCTTTGTCCCACAAGAGTCTCTGTAGATGGTGAGGGCAGAAGCACAGTTGACAGGTAAGGGTAAAAAGACATTCTTCAGGGAATGTGGATCTTGCTTCAGAGCCTTGGATGAGGGAGAGGACAGACCCACTAGAGACAGAAGTCATGGAAAGATGGAACTTTCAATGGGAGGAAGAGTGTGAGTGGCTATGGGCAGAGAGGAAAGTGTCCTGGAGATCCAGAAGAATAATGGCCAGCCATGATCCTAGTAAGGAAGGGAGGGGTGAAGCCAGAGCCCAGGTGGAGCCAGCTGTAATTGGGGAGAGGTGGGAGGCTGCAGGCGACGGGTGTCCCCTGCCCGTGAACAGGTTTACAGGCAGGTCTTGTGTTTTGTTGCTTCTGGTTACTCATGAACTAGGAAGTCAGTTTGCTTACAGAAAATGAAGGCGCAAAGGTTTATGTGAGCGGGAAAGGGTTGTCCTTCCAGGCCCTGAGGCTGGCTCAGGCTTCACTCCCTCTCTCTCAGAGACGCAGTTAAAGGGGGATGGGTTAATTCCCGGCTGGGTTTCCTCCATCCTGGCAACAGCAGAGGAATGCGGTTTGATTTCAAGGTCCAGCTTTGTGGAAGAGGAAGGGAAGTTTGCAGGAGGCCTGTGTGCTAGTTACAACAGGACAGAAGGATCAAAGGATTTTGTGAACCCAAAGAACTACAGGATGTAAAGTGGCCATTGCTGTTCCAATTTTCACTGTTAAAACTTAAACACTATGATATTGGCTGTGGTGGCCCACGCCTTTAGTCCAGCACTGGGGAGGCAGAGGCAGGTGGTCATCAGAGTTCAAGGCCAACCAGGATACACAGTAAGACCCTGTCTCAAAATATAAACAAACGATAACAACAAGACCTTAAAGGAGAGACAGATTAGTGCGCAGTGCACCCTCTCCTAGGTCCCCGCTCACTCCTCAAGTCCAGCCTTCCCCAACAAATTCGCGTGCCTCTGCTCCCAGAGGCCTTCAGTTCTGAAGAACTGAGCATTTTATTTCTCCACACAGATAAGTCTTTGCGTCTCTGGATCCTTTCTTACTGCAGAGGCCCCCCGATAGTGGGCCTTTGAGGTTTTCACAGTCCTAAGCGAGTCCCCTTCTAGGATCCGTGGCTCTCTCTGGCTTACATGCACACTGGGTTCTTTCGCAGCTTCCAGAACTTCTGACCTAAATCTCCAGCCACACCCTCCATCTTGTCCAGTCTTTTGTCATTTAGCATAAAGCGATAATATTATACATGCTCAATTCCCTGCCATTCATTAGTTCTGAAATATTCTCAAAAAATTGTTGGGGGTGTAGTAGAGAGATAACCTCCCTAACTTCAGCTCCAAGGGACCTGATGTCCTCTTGTGACCTCTGTGGGCACCAAAATGCACATAGTGCGCAGACATGCGCACAGACAAAACCCTCGTACACGTAAAGTAAATCTTAACTTTCCTCCCTTAATTTGTTAGGGTGTGGGTAGGAGAGATTGGGTATTTTGTGTGTGAGTACAGTCGTCTAAAAACATTTTTTCTAAGTAGTCGGGGTTATGGTGAGATCTTTGAAGAATCAGCTCCAGTTTGAATCTTTTGGTCACTTTCCCTAGTTCTTTGTGTGTGTTTATCTGCATGTGCAAGTGTGTGTGTCGGGGCAAAGAACGGCCTGGAGCACCGTTCTTCAGGCGCTGTCTACTTTTGTGTTTGAGACGAGGTCTTTTACTACCCCATAATTCACAAAAGAGGCTAGGGTCCAGGATCTGCCGGCCTCTATCTCCCCAGCTCAGGGATTACAAGGGGTTTATTTTCTTTGTTTAAATCTGGGTTCTGGGAATCAAATTCGGGCCTCCATGCTTGCTTTAGGCACCCTACAAACTGAGCTATCTCCCCCCTTTTCTTTTTAAGTTTAATTTTTATTGATGCTAAGTGTATTGCTTGCTTGTGTTGGCAAATGAGACTATGAGGCTCAGTAGTGAATAGTGGAAAGACCCAGAGGCCGTTCACTGTGTTCACGCCATCCCTCTCCAGAGGCACTCTCTAGAGTGCAAACTGGTCTGGAACTCACTATGTAATTCAAAAGGGCTCAAACTCACAGATGCCTAAATTCTAGAATTACAGGCATGTGCCACCATGTCCAGCTCAGCTAATCTTTTGAACTCTGCCCCATATCTTAAATATATTAGTATGCATTTATACACATACACACGCACTTTGGGGTTAGAGAGATGGCTCATTCATTAAGTATGCTTCTTGCTCCTCCAGAGAACCAGACTTCAGACCCAACTCCTATATCAGGTGGCTCACAAGCTACGCTCACCTATAACTTCAGATCCAGGGGCCAGACTCTCTCTGGCCTCCCTAGGTACCCACATGCACATATAAATGATTGAAAATTAAAAGTAAATTCAGCCAGGCAGTGGTGGTGCATGCCTTTAATCGCAGCACTCAGGAGGCAGAGACAGGAGGATGTCTGTGAGCTCAAGGACAGCCTGGTCTACAGAGAGAGTTCCAGGATGGGCTCCAAAGCTACAGAGAAACCCTGTCTTGAAAATAAGGAGAGAGAGAGAGAGAGAGAGAGAGAGAGAGAGAGAGAGAGAGAGAGGAAGAAAAGAAAAAAAAAGAAACTTAAAAGTAAATTCAGCCAGACAAGAATTAATTAAAAATAAGTGCATGTATGGGCACTGTGGACATATCTGGCACTTGCAGAGACCAGAAAAGGGCATAGATTGCCTGGAACCACAGTTATGGACAGTTGAAAGTCACCATGTGGGTGCTGGGAACAGAACTGGGGTTCTCTGCAGGAGCAGCAAGTGTTCTTAACTACCGGGTCATCTCTCCAGTCCCCTCAAAGCCCTGTCTAAAGAAAGAGAGGGGTTACGGGGGTGGGGCAGGAAGGAAGGGGGAAAGTGAGGGTGTGTGTGCTTAGCCTGCGTGAAGCCATGGCGTCCATTTCCAGTTCCACCTGCGCAGGCAGCAGCAAGCATTTTAGCCTGCCTGCAAGCTGGCTCAGCATGCCTGACAACCTGAGTTCAGTCCTCAGAACCCATGTGGAAGGGGAGAGCTAAAACTGCAGCTCGCCCTACCCCTATTCCCACCGTGGAAGCCAGCTGGATCTCCGCTTCCTTTGCACCCACACAATGGAAGTCTCTCCTCCCTTTCTAAACATGCATCCTTCACCCCCGCGCCCCACCCCTGCAGCACTCATTCACGTCCTGCCTCGGCTCGTGGGTTCAGGACTCGTTCCAACCTCTTACTTCTGAGGTCAATGTCTTATTGTTATCTTTCCTCTCCACAGTGGTGCAGAGCACTTTAAGCTGTTATTGTTTTTTAAGTGTGTGGCGTGTGTGTGTGTGTATGTGTGTGTGCATGTGTGTGTGTGTGGACACGTGTGTGCCTGTGTGCATGTGTGTATGCACGTGTATATGTTCGTGTGTGTACCTGGGTGCATAGGTGGGCAAGGGGGTGAGCTGCTGTCTTAGAATTCTGTTCCTCTTCTGACAGGGTGACTCTGGAGGTCCCCTCCACTGCTTGGTGAATGGCCAGTATTCTGTGCATGGAGTCACCAGCTTTGTGTCCAGCCTGGGCTGTAACGTCTCCAGGAAGCCCACAGTCTTCACTCGAGTCTCTGCTTACATCTCCTGGATGAATATTGTGAGTTCCTGAGAATGATTCCCTGGCGATCCAGCACTGGCTGGGTTAGGCAGGAAAACCCAGGCTGGGGAAGCTATTGTCTCCCTAACTCCCTTCTCTCCCACACAGGAGCTCCTCAGCCAGAGTTCCCCTTCACACACCTCACGGTGTGTTTACAGTTTATTCTAACCTGAATCAAGCACACACATGGCTGAATCAAAGTCAAGGGCATGGCTGCAGAAAAACCTGCACTGCACGCGCTGCCCCTCTCCCTTAAGTGCTCCCTAATTTTCACTTATGGAAGGGGTCTTAGCAGAAGACACTGCCTAGCCGTTCCAGTAGTGGGGCCACACACACAGAACGTCACTGTGCCTTCCAGCCAGCAGACACATTCTGGAGCCTTGCTCCGTAATCTTGGCTCACAGACATATCAAGATCTGCCCTTGCCCTTCTTGGGCATGTGGCTAACACTGTGGTGTCTTGTCACATATGACACCTACTTTCTGTGCTACCCCACCAATCCAGTGCACTGCCATACTCAACTAGAGGCCCTGAGGAAAGGCGTGGAAAGAGGTGACTGACTGAGAACCTGTCTTTTCCTTCAGGTCATGGCCTCCAACTGAACACTTTCCTGAGTCCATTGGCCTTCCCAGGATGGTTCTTGGCTCTGTAATAAGACTTGACATCAGCAAGAAGGAGGCAGGGTCAGGGATCATCACTCAGTGTAGAGCCAGGCCCTGGGTTCATCCTCAGTACTCGGGGGGGGTGGGGTGGAGGAGTGCTGGTGGTGCTCAGCCATAGAGGGTTCCTCTGGCATGCAAGAAGCCCTGGGTTGGGTCGCCAGCACCTGGGGCAAAGGAGGGGGTGATGAAAACAAGTGTGAGCCTATTGAACCAGATACAGAAAGGCAAATAAAACTGAATGGATTATCATAGTGTGTGCTTGCATTTATAATTAAGTATCCTACAGAAAATCCACTTATAGGTCCTAAGATGAGTTTCACCACACCATGGTCTGGTTCCCCCTTTGCTCTGTATTTGGAACAAGTGCTAACTCCAAGCTCCGGGATGACGGGACCTTCAGGATGCCCTAGATGTTGGATTAGGAGATCAGGTGCCAGCCGACTAAGGGAGCAGCAATAGAGCAGGATGGGGAGAGAGGAGAACATATACTAAATAAAGAAAGGAAAGGGTGAGAGGAAGCGGGGGACCAGAGAGGAAGAGGCAACCATTCAGGGCTGGAGTTAAGCATGAATCAGCACTTCATGGAGACTAAAATAGGCAACCGGATCTTGGGCTCTATAAACCACACACAACGGGGAAGCTGATAACTCTGTTCTGTCCTGGCCAAGGTACAGAGTACCAAGAATGGGCTAGGAAAAAACAAAGGGGGAACCGAAAGAAGACGTTCTGGTGGACGAGAAACAGCTTTTCAGAGCAGTCACTAAAGAACAGACAGGAGGACTGGAGGAGTGGACAGCACAGCAGGGGAACTGACTGAGGCGGAGCCTCCTGCCAGCAGCAGGGAGACAGCAGCAATGGCACCAGCAGACCATAGTCACCCATCCCCTCCTTAGGAACCCCACAAAGGTACAGCTAGAAGCAGACTTAGTTTATTAAACAGAGGCGAGGGATCACATGCCTTAGACATGTGCACACGTAAGCAGAAGACAGTACCCATCCAAGTGTGGCTGAGTCTCTCAAAAAAAACACCTACGTGTCCTTATAATGCCCAACTACATATATGCTAACATATAATTATATATATTATATAACATATAATTATTGTATGGCTTTCTAAGATATATTGTTTAAAAGATGTAATTTACTCCACAATTTAAAGGTTAAACAAAGTCAGGCTGGAGAGATAGCTCAGCAGTTAAGAGCACCTTCTGCTTTCCCAAAGGACCCACGTTCAGTTCCCAGCACCCACATGGCAGCTCACAACCACCTGAAACTCCAGCACCACAGGACCCAATACTGTCTCTGGCCTCCTGGGGTACTTCACGAATACAGACATACATATAAAAAATAAAAATAAAGCTTTTTGAATAGTAGACACATTTTAAAAATTAAAACTTAAGCTAAAAATATATGAACTGATTTACTCATTTTTCTTATGGGAAAGAATTTCATTTTGCACATGAAATTGTAAATTCATTTGCACAGGTTTCCTGAGTGTATTTCTGTGGTTGAAGGATGAGAATCCTAAGCCAGTTAAACTCAGGGCCACTAGCTGCTTCTAAACAAGTATAGTTTGTTGTTAGTTGTATTCTCTCTCTCTCTCTCTCTCTCTCTGTCTCTCTCTCCTCTCTCTGTCTGACTGACTGACTGTCTGTCTGTCTTTCTGTCTGTCTCTCAGACATGTAGCCCTCACTGGCCTGGAACTCACTACGTAGACCAAGCTAGACACGATTCACAGAAATCTATCTGCCTCTGCCTACTGGGTGCTGTTATTAAGGCCTGGCCCAAAGTTTGTTGACACCGTTGTCTAGGTTTATTTGTCTTTGAAACTTGAGTACCATGTCCTCTGGGAGGACAGATGCATGGACTTTAGTGGGTTCTGAGCCAACATGGGTGCTGGGAACTGAACTCAGTCCCTCGGCAGGAACGGTGTGCTCTTAAACAGTGATTTTGATTTGGTAAGCCATGTTGAAGTTTCTGGCTTTCAATCACATTCTGAAGTAAGGGATTTCTTTCCCTCTGTGTACCCTTAATTTTCACTTTACTACTTCACCACTGTATTAGAAGAGCTGGTTACATCATGGTGTATATTATAACCTCTACATAGATGTGTATACTATAACCTCTACATAGATGTGTGCTGTGACCTCTACATCATTGTATACTGTATCTCTACATCACTGTGTATACTGTATCTCTACATCACTGTGTATACTGTATCTCTACATCACTGTGTATACTGTATCTCTACATCACTGTGTATACTGTATCTCTACATCACTGTGTACACTATAAAAGGTTGGACTGTAGTCAGGATGTCTGAATTCCTGTCCTAATTTCACCACAGAGGAGTTGGGGTAGCCTAGGAAAATTATCAGTTTTTCCTGTTATAAGAAACAGTTTTGTGGGTTTTTGTTTTGTTTGTTGTTACTGTTGTTCTCTGTCAAAGGTAATTGGCACAAGGGCCCATATTTCTTGAGGCAGCTCATGTGACTTGCTTGTTTGCACCACTTTTAGGCATTCCCAAGCTTACTCTTTGCCTCAGCACCAACCAGTCAGTTGCATCAGAGAGCTTCTCAGTCAGGCAGAGTGGTACACACCTGGAGTCCCTGCCCTTGGAAGGCCGAAGAGGGATTGCCCAGGTTCTAGGCAGCATGGGCTACATGTCCTGTCTCAAGCAAACACCAAGAAGGAAGAGTTTCTTTTTTTTTGTTGTTTTTTTTTGTTGTTGTTGTTTGTTTTTCAAGACAGGGTTTCTCTGTGGTTTTGGAGCCTGTCCTGGAACTAGCTCTTGTAGACCAGGCTGGTCTCGAACTCACAGAGATCCGCCTGCCTCTGCCTCCCAAGTGCTGGGATTAAAGGCGTGCACCACCACCGCCTGGCGGAAGAGTTTCTTAAAGGTAGTAGTTAGAACAGTTTGCTGAAGTCCTGTGATATCCTGGGAGTGACTCGGGTATCAGGCTTGGGTATCAGGCAGACATACTGCTGCCATTGGCATCTTCTCCCAGCAGCTCAGCAGGACCTATACTCTGGATTTTTCTGCTCTTTCCTATTCTATATGAAGTCCTTCCATTTTCTTAATCTGCCTTTTTCAGGCCGTTACCAAAGCCAACATCCATTCCCCAACCACCTATTGCTTGAAATATTTGTCTCCATCTCTATAAGTGAGCCAAGAACATTACTGGATAATCGTCCGATTGCCGCTCCACCTCCACACTAAGCACCTTGAGACTGGGATGGCCATTCATGCTCGGCTTCACCACTTACTGCAATGCCTGGCACATGGCTGACCTTGAGTGCAGTGTCTGTTTAGCTGAAAGGAATGGAAAACAATGGCAGGCAATTTTTGGCATGCCTCCAGCTTCCCTCTGCATTCCACAGGAAGTCGGCTATGGCATCTTCTTTTCCTTGAGGGAATTTACCAGTTCTCTGAGATTCTAGAATAAATGGTTATCCCAAACCTCGTATCCATCCTTTAAGCTATTCCTTCTAGGTGATAGGGGGAATTTCCTGGAAGACCTAGTCCCTATAGAAACCATAGTAATCCCTGTAGCCCCACCCCAATTTACATAATCTAAAATCCTGTGTCTACATTCCCATCCTGTGTTAGTCTAACGCACTGTGCTTTGACTGGAAATGCTTGCTCACTATTGCCCAGTTCAGGCTTCTACTGTACTCTCCCCTCAGCTCTTATCTATTTATTTTGTTTTTTGGGGACAGGGTCCTTCTGTGTAGCCCTGGCTGTCCTGGAACTCACTTTGTAGACCACGTGGCTAGTATCTCCAAGGGGCCTGTGCACCCACCAAAGTCCACTGTGAGCAATCCCTTCCCAGTCAACTTCCTCAGAACAGCCCAGCTGCCCTCTCAGCTGCAAACGACCCTGGGGACGCCATCCTGTTGCCTGGGGAAGCACCTGAGCTGGACAGTGGCGTGCCCCAGTGGTCCTCCGGGAGTAGACGGGGTGTGCCCCAGTGGTCCTCCGGGAGTGGGCAGTGGCGTGCCCCAGTGGTCCTCAGGGAGTGGGCAGTGGCGTGCCCCAGTGGTCCTCCGGGAGTGGGCAGTGGCGTGCTCCAGTGGTCCTCAGGGAGTGGGCAGTGGCGTGCTCCAGTGGTCCTTGGGGAGAGTGGGCAGTGGCGTGCCCCAGTGGTCCTCGGGGAGTGGGCAGGGGCGTGCCCCAGTGGTCCTCGGGGAGTGGGCAGTGGCGTGCCCCAGTGGTCCTTGGGGAGAGTGGGCAGTGGCATGCCCCAGTGGTCCTTGGGGAGAGTGGGCAGGGGTGTGCCCCAGTGGTCCTCCCGGGGAGTGGACAGTGGTTCAGGCCGCCCAGGTCCAGCAGGCCGCAGGCAGGGTGTGAAGAAGACCCGCCCTCTGGCCTGACGCGAGGCATGCTGGGAGGCCTCACTTCCTCTCAGGGGCCTCTAGAAACCACAGGACCAGGCAGCGCCCCCGCAGCCGGCAGGATGGCCGAGGGCAAGGCTGGCGGAGCCGCTGGCCTCTTCGCCAAACAGGTGCAGAAGAAGTTCAGCAGGGCCCAGGAAAAGGTAGGAGCCGGCCTCAGCAGGGCGCCCGGGTCTGGGCTGAGGAGGAAGGGTCCTGTTGTCTAGAAACTGAGCGGGGGAGTGAGCGTCCATGGACACTGGCCGATGTGGGAGAGAAGGAAGCAGCTGAGGAGACAGCTGTTGCTCAGGGGCCTTCTGCAGCCCTCAGCCTGACCCAGGAAGGAACAAATGGTAGTGACCACCTGTGTCGCAGATTTTGTCCTGGCCATAAAGCAAGGAGGGTGTTTCACAGATGATGAATTAATTGGACGTCCTTGCCCCCACAGTAAGTGACAGCGACTGTGTTGCCAGTGAGACGCCCTGGGCTCAGGACTAGGATAATCTACGCAGTTCTCCTCACACCTGAGTGTTGTTTAAACTGGTATACATGGAGCCAGTGGGCAAGAGCATAGAAAACCCATGACTTTCTAGGCTGTATGCTGAGTTCAGGACCAGCCTGAGCTACAAAAGACTCTGTTGGGGTGAGGAGGAGCTGTGCACAGTAGCCAGTTCCTGCTTCTTGTGTCTTTCCTTGGACCTTGCCGGTGATTCAAGGCCTCTGCGTGTGCTTCCTTAAACTGACATGTAACATGCCACCATCCATTCAGATTATGGGGACAGCGGGGCCTGGTGGCACACACCTTTAATCCCAGCACTCAGAGGCAGAGGCAGGCGGATCTCTGTGAGTTCAAGGTCATCCTGGTCTACAGAGTGAGTTCCAGGACAGCCAGGACTACAGGGAAAGATGCTGTCAAAAATAAAAAAATAAAAAAAAATTAAAAAAAAGATTGTGAGGTCCCTCTTCGCAATTTCTTGGTTTTTTGTTTGTTTGTTTGTTTGTTTTGTTTTTTGGTTTTTGGTTTTTGTTTGTTTTTTTTTTTTTTTTTTTGAGAAAGGGTCTTAAATTGTAGCCTAGGCTGGTCTAGGATTCATGGAGCTTATCCTGCAACCTCAGTCTTCAAGGTTGCTGGGGTGGCAAGCTGAGCCGCCATTCTCAGCGCTTTTCAGTTTGGGTGTTTCTGTTTTGTTTTTTTGAGGCAGACTTTCTTGTACCCCCAAACTTATTCTGATTTTGATTTCCCAGCACCCTGCCTCTCTCTAGCTCCCGAGTACTGGGGTTACAGGCATGTGCAAACACAGCTTTTAGATGCTGGGGGTTGAACCCAGAGTTTTTTGTGAGCAAACCCAACACTCTGCCAGCTGAGTTCTATCCCAGCTCTTTCCCTGCACATTTTAAAGGGATTTTGATTTTAGCATCTGGAGTATTTTCTGTGCTAGACATCTGATAGATTCTAACTAGACATCTGATAGATCTGAGCGCAGTGCTTGTGTTATAAATAGGGTGACAGGGAACTCACCTAGAGAAAGCTACACTGTGCAAAGCTAACAAAAGACAAAACCAAAAAACCTGCTCTATCAAGAGCTGGCGAATATGGCTCGGTGTTAGAGCACTTCCCTAGTGAACGGGATCCTGAGCGCCACAAAAGAGAAAAATTTTAAATTAAAGCCCCAGATACATCGGGTGCTTTTGCCTGGCTTCCTCTGGCCCATTGTCAACATGATACCCTTGGGTTTAGAGCTCTTTGTCTCCTTAAAGCCTAGGTCCCCAACCTTCCATAAATAATGTTCTGTCCTTGGCTTTGGGTCTCTCATCTATAAAATGGGAAGGTTGGTTTTCTCTATGAAACTCTATCTACCAAGACTCAGTTGAAAACAGAAGGTGACTGTGAACTTCAGAACCAAGCATTTCCTACGTAGTTAGCAAGCACACTGTTCTTCCTGTCCTGGACCCTGGCAAGATAGGGAGAGGCACCGACTCAGGTCTGCCCTGAAGACCTCACCAGCTAGACTGTGCCCGCCCACCGGCCCGTATGAGCTTGTGAGTTCAGGGCTGGCTTAGGCGGACCCTGGTCTTAAAGAAGAAATGGCCTGGGTGGGAGAACCAGAAACCTTGAGTCTTGGGAAGTTACTGAGAACAAGATAACTCTCTATTTAGAGAGAGAGTTCCAGTGAAGCGACCCTCTCTGGCTGACGAGGTGGCTCTAAGCTAAGTCTGATGAGCCCCTCTGCCTATGAAGGAGCTGATGGAAGGGGAAACACTTACATAGGGCTCACGCTCCTCTGCAGGGGGAAGGCCTGCTGACTATTAAGCACAATAGAATAAAACATCCTTCCAGTTGTTTTCCAGTTCTCACCGAATACAGCACGAGCTGTATTTGGTACAGTATGATACATCCTCACATTGAGTCAACTGCTTCTCTGTGTGATTTCTCTGTGGCCGACTGCTCAATTCTCCCCTGAGCAAGGGCATTTTTAAAACCCACTCCTATGTTGTTCTTTTCTGTTAACATTTATTCAGTTTATATCCCCGAGAGTTTAATTTGTCAAATATTTGCAATAGGCCGACTAGGGAATTAAGAGGTGAATTAGAGGCGCTCTTGTCTGCTGGAAGTTTAGAATCTACTTGTTTGCCTAAGATATGTACATCTGTGGGAACTTAGAGGGCAGAAGGACTGGGTGGAAGGTTTTCTAATAGTGGCTGGGTTTAAAATGGGAACTGTGGGTGGTCAGTAGTCCCCGCCCCCATGAGTGTGAGAGCACCTTCCAGCTGAGGAAGGCTAGCCTTGGCACGACCTGAGCTGTCAATCACTTCAGGGGGAATAGTGAGCAATGCAGAGGGAGCAGGAGAGTGGTGGGGGAGGAGCCTGACGAACACAGGGGCTCTTAGGGAGAGCCTCCAGCTAGAGTGTGTCTGCACTTTCCTCAGAAAACCTTAGATCCTTACAGCCTAGGCAAAGTCTGATGGCACTGCATACAGTTGTCGTCTGATGGCACTGCATACAGTTGTCGTCTGATGTCACTGCATACTGTTGTCGTCTGATGGCACTGCATACTGTTGTTTAGCATCTGGTTCCTACTCACACCACCTAAAGTACAGGGGGCGGAGCTTCCTGGGGAAGGGACTGTGCCATCAAAGAAGTTGGCCGTGGAGTTAGTTTTAAAGGTGTATCCCTCCCACTCTACACAAAGGTTAGAAGATTAGGTCAGGTGACCCTGGAACATACTCCACCCACACTCACGAAGTGTCGCCATCTTGCCTCGTTTTCTCGCTAGCCCTTACTCTCCAAGTATCTGAATTCTAATTTGTCAGCTGCCTGGCCAGACTAACTGGCAGAATTCTCAGGGCAGGACTTTAGGGATTGGTATTATTAGCTTTCATTAGGAGTTAACCATAAAGTAGAATTTAGCCAGTATAGTAGTATACACCTATAATCCCAGCTCTCAACAGGCTGACACCGGAGGGTCATTGTTAGTTTGAGGCTAGCCTGGGCTACAGAGTGACTCTGTCTCAAACACTCAGACACACACAGAGTTTACTTCTTCAGCAGACATCTGCTGCACGCACGCCCATCTTGTTCCGTCAAGGCTCTAAGAACGCCTCCAGTGCGGTATGGGGCCCAACACAGGCACCAGTTTCTATAGCAACAAGTGACTTCAGGCCTAGAGAGTGATAAATATTTCCAGGTTATCTCTTTCACCTTCTCCATTTAAGAGTTAATGGTGGGTCTCTGGCCACACCGCCCTGAACATGCCCAGTCCCATCTGATCTAGTAAACTAAGCAGGATTCTTCCTGGTTAGTGCTTGGATGGGAGACTGCCTGAAATACCAGGTGTTGTCTGTGTGGCTGAGGCTGTCCTGGAGCTCACTCTGTAGGCCAGGTTGGCCTTGAACTCAGAGATCCCCCCCCCACCTGCCTCAGCCTCCCAAGTGCTGGAATTAAAAGTGTATGCTGTAATCTTAAAAAAAAAAAAAAATTGTTGGTGGGAAGAGTCTCAGCCTTCATACCCCATGCAGCCTTATAGCCTCGAGCCTTTAGTTGTCTTCTGCATTGGCTCTAAGTTGAGTTTTCTTGATTTCCACCCCTGCCTAAGAAATATTAAATGGGCAAAGGAAGGGAGGAGTAGCAAGAAGGAAGTAAGAACCGTGCCTACCACCACCAAGGTGGTTTTGCAACTTTCTGTTGTTGGGGAGGGGAAGGGTGGAGCCAGGGAGGATGGGGACTGCACAGGGAGGGAGGAGTGATGAGTGAGGTGAGGTTAGAGACCAACAAAGATAGACATGCTGGAAGAAAAGGAAACACCTGCTGTTATAGGCAAGGAAACAAAACCAGACCCAGCTACTGGGCATGGTGGTGATGCCTTTAGTCCCAGAACTCTGGAGGCACGCAGGCAGATCTCTGTGAGTTCAGATCTCTGAGTTTGAGGCCAGCTTAATCTACTTAGTGAGTTCTAGAACAGCCAGGACTACATAGTGAGACACTGTCTCAAAAAGATAAAAAAAACAGCAACAAAAACAAAACTAGACACAGCAGGCAGCTAGAGAAAACAGTCTACATACATAGTCTCTTTTAATCTCTCAGTAGCTTCAAGACAAAAATATCTTTCACTGTGTATCCCTGTGCAGAACTATCTTATAGCCAGTCAACAGAAAGGCCAAGGTATGAATGACTATGTGGCTGCAGAAGCCTTGGTCTTGATCACCATGGAGAGAGCATGAGATGTGAGAGGCATTGACCTATTCCTCCCGCCATAAGACTGCAGACGTGGGTCAGGGTGCACAGAGAGCCTTCTGCACAGGCCTAGGCACACATCTCTGGGATTCAGATTCCTTTATGATGAGATCCTAGTCGACCTATCTCGTTTCATTCCCTGCCACTCCCCAAATACACCCTGAATGAGCCACACCCTACCAGAAGGCTGCAAGAAGTTGCACACACCCAGATTTTTGGTCAGGAACCCTTTCCACTCCATGTTTATACTGTTCCAGTCTAGCAAAGCCCCACATCCAGGCCCAGCCGTGCCCACCCCTACATCAGTTTCACCTTCTTCCTACTAAAGTGACTAAATGGCCTCTTGCTGGATTCTGAGCTATAGAAAAAAGCAGAGTAAGTATCTGAGGAGTGGAGATTTAGAAGAACACAGAGACGATGAATACGAAAAAATTAAATAATAATAGAAAATCACGAAAATACCGAAGTGTCAAACACTTAGGAGTGAGTGATGAACTTGATTAATGGAGTAGAGTAGGCAGAGACTAGTGTGAGAAAGGGCCGAGCTGGTGTTTGTTTGTTTGTTTGTTTATTTATTTATTTATATTTGTTTTATGCTTGCATAGCAGACAAAGTAGAGAAGTCATTAGGGTATTCTAGAAAGGGAATAAAGTCCCTAACAATTAATAAGGGAGATTTTCAGAAATCTTAAAACAAACCAACAAAAATAATAAAATGGTTGCGTAGTGAAGGCCGCGGAGAGCTGAAGCTTGTGGAAGGCTAGAGCACTGGGGACTGTCTCCACGCTAAAACTACCCACGGTGCCTCATGGACACATCATGGGCGTCTAGTGATGGGAGCAGAGGAATGAAGAGCTATTAGAGGAACTGAAGCAGCGTTGTCAAGACCTGTTGCAGAAGGCCGAGAAGAAAACAGTAAAGGCTGGGCCTCAGGCTGTGCCAATGAAACCAGAAAGAGTAGAGTGGCATGGTGGGGGTTGGTGAGGAGGAAGAGGCAGAAGTTGAAAGCCCAAGATAGGGCTTTCAGAAGATTTGGTTCTTTCTTTTATCAACAGTCTAGCTATTGGGTGTGTATTCGAGTGTGCATCACACGAGTAGAGGTCGGAGGACAGCTTTTGGGAGTCAGTTCTCCCCTTCCACCATGTGGGTCCCAAGGGTCTAAGTCAGGTCATCCTCAGGCAGATTCTTTACCCACAGAGCACCATACCAGCCCCTCGTCCTTTCTTACTTCTCTACAGTCCTCTAAGATCAAGGGTCTTTCCTGTTTCCCATGACCTCCGAGACTGGAGAGACAGTTGGTACTCGTGTTTCCTAGTTGAAAGATAGACATGGATATCATTCATTTCCAGCTGAGCTTGTATCAGAGTTTCTTAAGGTTTTCCACAGGGCCTTCATGAGGAGAGTCCCTTGCTCATCTCTCTGACCTCATCCACAGAGAAGAAACCGTGGCAGTGGCTAGAAGAGGGAATCCTAATTTAAAAAAGTCTTCTTTGCTCATGCTTTATTGTTAAAAGTCAGGCATATTTTCTCAGTAATGTTGTTTTGGTACAATGTCCTCTTTTGTTCCCCTTTAAAAATCAGTTTAAGAGCTGGGTGTGGCAGCACAGACCTTAACCCTAGCTCTTTGGAAGCAGAGGCGGGTGGATCTCTGAGGTTAAGGCCAGCCTGGTCTACAGCATGAGTTCCAGGACAGCCAAGACTACACAGAAGAAACCCTGTCTCAAGAAACAAACAGACAAATCACTTTAAGGTTGGAGGTGCAGTTCAGTGGGAGAGTGTGCAAGGCTCTGGGTTCAACCCAGCACCAAACCAAACATTCAAAACACCTTGCTCAAATAATGAGAATCCAGAAAGTTACAACTTCTTTATCAAGAGAGAGAGAAAGAGAGGAGGCTATGAATGAGAATAAGCAGGCAGATCCCCCATAGCACGTACCTATCCCCCAGGTATCCCAGTTTGAGAACCACAATCCTTGTTTTTGTTAGCTGTGTTACATTCCTGACTCTGTTGAGCTGAGGGGAGACGGGACCTGTAGTTACACCCAATACCAACACCTAAGAGACTTGACCATAACCATACAGGCCTTTCTGTCTTTTATCCCAGGTTCTGCAGAAATTGGGAAAAACTGTAGAAACCAAAGATGAGCGATTTGAACAAAGTGCCAGCAACTTCTACCAACAACAGGTAACCTGAGGGTGGGGAAGGGCAGTGCCGAGGGCCTGGTGCCGGAAGAGTCATCAGCCTGCTGCTCATCCTAGTCTCTAAAAAGCAACAGAACTTGCCTTTCTGTGGCTACTGCTCTGTTTAGTCCACAGGGCCTGATCTTCTTTCTCTGCATGTTATAGCGTTGATGTTAGGAAGACCCTGGCAACAGGCGTGGCAGCTCGCACGGGCTTACCTCAGCACACAGACTGCTGACGTTCCTTAGGATACACAAGTTATTTGCGTAAACAAGCATCTCATGGCAGTGCAGTTCCGATACTATTGAATATCAGGTCAAATGTCACAGGCGAGGAGCACAAGACTGCTGGGCCCACACCAGACACCAGCAGCTGTTTGTATCCCCGCCTCATTTATTTCCATGTACAACCTATACTCATGACTACAGATCAGAAAGTATATTCAGAAAAAAGAAACAGGAACAGGGACTCTGATGCCGCTGATGTAATAAACCAATCAAACCAAAGCAGTAGACCCAGGTTTATTTGAGCACAGCATTCCTGGGTGGCCCCAGGGGAAGTCGAGGAGACCACAAGGTGTGTGTGGGGGGGGGCAGCGGTTAATACCCTCTGGGGTGGAGCCTCGATGGCAGACTTTCTCAGGGGCAGAGTCTGGACTGAGGCAGCTCCAGGGAGGGGGCATGGGATGGCGCCTCCACCCGAACAGTCACAAGTTCAAGACCAGCCTGAGATACAAAAAAATAAACATAAAGCTGGAGAGATTCAGCTCTGGAGGCCACAGGGTGGAGGCAGAGAGCTGATTCCTACAAGTAGTCCTTGGATCTCCACGTGTTTTCCTTCGCTCTGACCTGCCCACATGTGCATACACAAAGACACGCACACGCGTGTGCTCACACACACATAAAATAAAAAGAAAAAAGAAAATGATTTTTAGAACAATAATGATACTGTAGGCTATATCCATTCTTGTTTCATATCCTATATTGCTGTGATATCTGTGTGTGTAAGACTTAAATATATCTATTATAATCGTGAAGTTTCTAAGATTATTTTAGGGTTGTTTCTTCTTGGATTATAACAGAATCTTCTCAGTTTT
This sequence comes from Chionomys nivalis, assembly GCF_950005125.1. NCBI lineage: Eukaryota > Metazoa > Chordata > Mammalia > Rodentia > Cricetidae > Chionomys > Chionomys nivalis. Next base: position 57,684,149 of record NC_080102.1, read on the forward strand.
TTGAGCCTGGTTGACCTGGTACTTACCATGCATCCCAGACCGGGTGCTGGAGATGGAGCCCCGTCCTCTAGGAAGAACAGCTAGTTCTCTTCCCCTGAAGATCTCTCCGGTCCTCCTTCCTGAGGCTTGTCCTTAGAGAGCACAGCTTGTCCATAGTCACCTGCAATTTATGTTTTGCTGGCTGTTTTGTTGTTGTTGTTTTGGGTTTTGTTGTTTTTGTTTCATTTTAATTTCTGAGACAGATTTTCTCTCAATTGCCCTGGTTATCCTGGAGCTCCATCATTTTGTTTTGAGACAGTATCTCACGAAGCCCATGCTGGTCTTGAACTCACTGGGTAGCTGAGGAGAGCCTCGATCCTCGTGCTTCCCTTCCTGGATTCTGGGTTATCGATGTGCACCACCACAGTCAGCCGGCATGGTGCCGAGCTCAGGCCCTGGGCGCTGTGCACACCTGACAAGTGCTCCATCACATGCCCTCTCTAAGTTTTGTTTCTGCGCGGCTCTCCTCGCCTCCCTCCTTCACAATTTAGGAAAAGGTATTTTCCCTCTGGAAGCTCTGCAGTCTTTTCCTTGTGGTACAGACAGCACTTGCTCAAGGCTTGGTTGTGCCATCTCCTGTTGTTCTGCTGTGTCTGGGAGCCCCCACCCAGGACCTTCCATCCCCAGTCTGTTGGGATCCAGTGCTGCATTGCTGACTGCTCTGGTCAAGCTTCACAGAGTGGCTCATTAACTGAGGGTGCTGTCTCTATAAGGGGTGGCTAGAACTAACTCGGGCTCTTTAGGGCAATGCGGAGAACTTGGCAAAGTTTCAGAGGGCAGAAGTGATGAAATCAGCAGATCTGGAGATAGAAGTGGCTTTTCCCCTATATTTATAGACTGGGGAACTGAAGCCGGAGAAGTAGGGGAACCTGCCAGTTGAGAATAGAGCCAACACACCAGCCAGCCAGCCAAGTGAGAAGCTGGCATCAGAAAAACAGGTGCTGGGTTAATTAGCCTAGACATGCCAGGGGAGGTAGATGAGTCTGAAAAATGAAATGGTGCCCGGCACTAGTCCTGTTGTCCTAAAGCCCACCACCACCATTACCGCATCCATGGCCACTCCCATACTTTATCTCTTCAAAAGAAAGAACAAAGGTATAAAGAAAAAATGGGATGTGGGCCTGGAGAGATGACCCAGTGTGTAAGGGAAGAGTGGGATGTGGGCCTGGAGAGATGACCCAGTGTGTAAGGGAAGAGTGGAATGTGGGCCTGGAGAGATGGCCCAGTGTGTAAGGGAAGAGTGGAATGTGGGCCTGGAGAGATGGCCCAGTGTGTAAGGGAAGAGTGGAATGTGGTTGACAGCATGCACACTTTTTACAGAGCACCCAGCTTCTATTCCCAGCACTCACGACAGGCAGCTCACGACAGTCTGTGACCAGACCTGCCACCTGCTGCTGAGCTCCTGAGGACAGAAAGGGCGTCGGGTGCCCAGAGCTGGAAGAATAGGAAGCTGTGAACTGCCTGCACTGGGAGCTGTGAACAGAATGCAGGTGGTTGGGAAGAATAGTGCATACTCTTAACCTAACCACTGGGCCATCTGGTCAACCCAGTTGAATCAGTCAGATTGTTTTGAAATCAAGTGTTAGTGATGAAGTGAAAAGTTAAGTCCCCATTGTTTTCTTTCAAAAAGAATGTTAAATCTTCATTAAATTTTTGAAAAGTTTTTTTTTTTGTTTGTTTGGTTTTTGAGACAAGGTTTCTGTCCTAGAAACTTTTCTGTAGACCAGGCTGGCCTTGACTCACAGAGATCTGCTTATCTCTGCTTTCTGAATGCTGGGATTAAAGGCATGCATCAGCATTGCCCGGCAGATTTTTATTTTTATTTATGTGTATGCATGTGTATCTGTGAATATGCACATGCATGTCCAGGTGCTCAGGAGGTGTTGGATCCCTGGAGCTGGAGCTACAGTTAAGCACTGGGAATTGAATTCTAGTCCTCTGCAAGAGCAGTAACTGACCTTAAATGTTGAGCTATCTCCAGCCCTTTTATTAATTTTTATAACTTCAGAAACTTTTCCAAAGCTCTTAAAACCTTGATGATTGAGCTGACAGGATGATTCTGTGAGAAAAGGCACTTGCTGCTGAGCTTGATGTAAGTTCAGTCACCAGGACGCACATGGCAGAGAGAACCAGTTTCTACCATTGTTCTCTGACCTCCGTATCTATGCAGTTATTAGATAGAAATTTCTATTTTTTCTCATTATCCTTTAATGTAAAAGTTCCCTAGCCTTTCTAGTAATGAACGAGTCCACAGCGAGTGTCTCCTGGCGAACTGCACAGCATCTCTTAGGTTTCAAATACTCTGTTCCCTGAGCCGGTTGCTTCTGGCCCTTGAGCGGGCCTGCAACATTCCTTTGAAGTGGGTGGACCACACCTTAGTTCTCTCCCACACTCCTGAAGTCAGACTCCAAATGTCAACCACCTGACCTCTCACTTCCTCTCCACCCCATCCTAGAAACTGGAGTTCACCCACACAGGAGAGAGAGAGTGAGGGGAGGGAGGCTGTGAACAGTGCAATGAGGAATAATTGAGGAGACCTCTGAGGAAGACAGCTTTGGTGACGGGAACATAAGGTTTGTCCTCAAGTCAGTGTGAAGGAAAAGTTAGATCCCGAGCTGGAAGACTTGATGCCTGAGGGCAGTATCCAGAATCGCGTTAGGAAAGCAAATCTGACTGCCGCGCACACATCTATAATTCAGCAAGTGAGATGGGCTTTCTCTGTGTAGCCTTGACTGTCTTGGAGCTACTCTGTAGATCAGGCTGGCCTCGAACTCACAGAGACCATCTGTCTCTACCTCCTGAGTGCTGGAATTAAAGATGTGTGCCACTACCGCCTGGCTAATGGCAATACTCTTAAGGTGAGCCTGAGTATGCACTGGGGCAGAAACAACAAGAGAGACCTCACCTAAACAAAGCAGGTGAGAACTCTCTCCCAAAAGTTACTCTCTGATCTCCACATGTGTGTCATGGCACATGTGTGCTCACACACACTTGACAAGACACTCACGTGCATAATAATAAAGAATTTTTAAAAATTTCCTGAGGCTGGAGAGATGACTCAGCAATTAAGAGCACTGCTGCTCTGCAGAAGACTGGGTTTGGGTCCCAACACCTACATGGCCACTCAGCCATCTTCTGTCCATTCCCAGGAATCCAACACCATCTTCTGTCATCTTTGGACATAGGCAGTACACATACATACAAGCAAGACACTAATACACATACAAATGTTTTAAAGATGCCCTGTACAGATACTATTTCAGATCTGTTTAACATGAAAAGCCCTATACAGGGCAGGAGTTACTGGCTTCTGTTTCCTGGAAGTACTTAAGCAGAGAATAGGACTGGAGAGATGGCTCAGTGCTTAGGAGCGTGTACCACTCTTCTAGAAGACCTGAGTTCAATTCCCAGCATCCACATCTGCTGGCTCACAACTTCCTGTAACTCCAGGTAGACCCGACTCCTCTGGCCTCTTTTGGTACCTGCAAGTTTGCACTCAGAGAAGCAGACAGACTAAAATGAAAAATTAAAAAAAAAAAAGCAGAAGCAGAGAACATCTACCATTTATGAAGCTGCGGCAGGAGCATTGTTGCAAGTTCAAGGCAGCATGGACTAAGTAAGAAGACAGATTTTATCATTAAACAGTGATGAAGCAGAGGCTGAAACAGACATCATGACTGTAGTTCATTCTTCAGGATGAGATCTAATTCCAGCCTCCTTCTCTGGCTCCGCTTCTCTTTAAGAAAGAGACAGAGATGAGAGGGGAGAGAAGAACGGGGGCAGGGAGAGCGAGAAAAAATTCAGACACCAGAACAGAGGCAGAAGCACAGAGAGGTCAGATGGGCTCAGTGCACAGGAGGGGAGGAGATGGACTGGACTCCTTGGAGTAGGAGCAGTGGGTGGGGGAGGGCTGAGTGAAGATGGGGGAAGACTCCGTGGGAGGCAGGAAATATCTGTGTGAAGGTTCAGAGAGGAAAGGGGCTGTGGTACAGACGGCAGTGAGGATCACACAGACAGTCACATGCAGGGCCCTCATTCCAGAGCTTAGGTATGGGCTCTTGTGCACTTGAAGAGAGAAAAAGCAGAAGGCAGAAAATATGCAATGGGGGCTTCCACTGTCCCGGCTCATACAGTGACCCCAAAGAGACAACCTGCAGCTTGCTGACAGAGTGAGCTCTGTCTTCACTGATCTTTCCAAGGCCAACCTCTGCAGCACCCTCCAAACAGACCTTGTTAGTTACCAAAGCCATTCTCTGCTTCCAGACAGAAGGCTACAAGCTGTACAAGGATCTGAAGAGCTTCCTTAGTGCTGTCAAAGGTGGGTATCAGCCTGGGAGGACACGGGCTGGGCGGGCGGGGCGGGCTAATGGGCAGAACAGCCCGACCCAGGGTTCCCAGTGCTCAGCTGCCCTTGACCCCTGAAACTCTGAGGGCCCCCAGTGACTTCCTATTCCAGCCCCACCCAGCTTCTCTTACTGAGAACCCATCCTTGTGGCTTGTCACCGTGGGATTACATCATCGCTTTTTGAGACACTTGGTGGTAGGACTGAGTTCTCTCCTTTCAGTGATGCATGAAAGTTCAAAGAGAGTGTCAGAGACCCTGCAGGAGGTCTACAGCAGTGACTGGGACGGGCATGAGGAGCTGAAGGCCATCGTGGGGGTAAGGGCAGCTTGGGCATGACTCTGCCTTGGGATGCACTCCCTTCTCCCTCAGCTGAGCCTCTGTATCCTGAAAAAGAGAAAAGGGCCAGTTCATTCTCTGTTACAGAGCGAGCCTCCACCTCTAAGCAACAGGATTGCAGCTGGTTCTACCTTCTTTCCTCCTTGAGGATGGGCTGTTTATGAGAAACAGCCACATGCAGTTAACTGTTCACTTGCATGCACGCACGCATGTCCTCTAAGCTTGGGGTCAGGGGCCTTGCTCTTCACCCCCTGGGTGCAGTTCCTTAGAGCCCATGTCTCTTCTTGAGAATCTGACATGATATTCTAACTATGGTGCTACAGTAAAGTTCTCTACAGAGAGAATGTGGGTGTTTCTCTGGTGGATGCTTGTGACATAGGGTACTCACCACCCTCTTGTAGACATAGGGTACTCACCACCCTCTGCCTGGATCCCACAGAACAATGATCTCCTTTGGGAAGACTATGAAGAGAAACTGGCCGACCAGGCTTTGAGGACCATGGAGAACTATGTGGCCCAGTTCAGCGAGGTGAAGGTAACTCAGTCTGTTGGGTTGGAGGCAGTCCACACTAGCTAGATCATCAGTTCGTTTACATCAGCTAGTAAACATCTGGTTTACATTGTAAGCAGCACTTGAGCCCCTGGTTAGCCGTGGAGCGGGGTAGATAAGAGGTCAGGCTGACAGAGGTGCAGTGAGGTTGTTTACACTTGGATGTCAGTGAGTTACACTTTGGGCTCAATTGATGAGTGAACCAGATCCAACTAGGTCAAAGCGTCCATCTCTTTTTTTACCTGAAGATTTAATTTTACTATATTCAGTTATGTGTATGCCTGCGTGTTTGAGTGGGGCATGTGCACATGGATACAGTACCCCTGGAGGTCAAAGGTGTTGGGTCCCCTGGAGCTGGAGTTACAGGTGGTTGTGAGCCACCTGACATGGGTGCTGGAAACTGAACCCAGGTCCTCTGGAAGAGATCTCCTAACTGCTGAACCATCTCTCCAGCTCCAAAGCATCCATTTCTTTTATTTTCTTTAAACAGAATCTTGCTATGTAGTCCAGGCTAGCCTGAAACTTGCCGTCCTCCTACCTCAACCTTCTGATTTCTGAGATTACAGGGGTGTGTCACTATGCCTCGGCTTCCCCTTTAGATGGGAGAAACAGCTAATAGAGCTAAAGATGTCCATTGTATAGAAGAAACTTGGAGATGTCTTGATATATCTTCAAATACTTGAAATTCTGTCAGGTGAAAAGAACTTAGCCTGTCCCAAAGTGTTCTAGAAAGCCAAATTAGAATTTGAAAAAATTTAATTATTTAAAAATATTTTTTGTTGCCGGGCGGTGGTGGCGCACGCCTTTAATCCCAGCACTCGGGAGGCAGAGACAGGCGGATCTCTGTGAGTTCGAAGCCAGCCTGGTCTACAAGAGCTAGTTCCAGGACAGGAACCAAAAAAGCTATGGAGAAACCCTGTTTCGAAAATCAAAAAAAAAAAAAAATATTTTTTGTTGCTGGGCAGTGGTGGTGCACATCTTTAATGCCAGCATATGGGAAACAGAGGCAGGAGGATATCTGTGAGGTCAAGGCCAGCCTGGTCTACAAAGTGAGTTTCAGAACAGCCAGAACTGTTACACAGAGAGACCCTGTCAAAACAAAAAACAAACAAACAAAAAAAAAAAACTAAAAAAATTTAAAAATATTTTTTATTATTTTTATTTATATATATGTGTATCTGTGTGTCACACGTGTGTGGGTGCCCACAAAAGCCAGAAGGAGGTATTGGAGGTGCTGCAATTGCAGGTGGTTGTTAGCCACCTGACATGGGCGCTGGGAGCCAAACTTGAGTCCTCTGTGAAACTCACTTGTGCTCTTAACTTCTAAGTCATCTCACCAGCCACTCTAAAAAAAAAACTATTACATTATTCATGTATTTGCTGTGTGTATATGTGTGTTTGTGCATGTGTGTTCACCACAGTGTGTGTGTACGACAGCACGCAGTAAGTCAGAGGACAACTTGGGAAGACCGCTGTCTGGTCTGCCGCACTGTCCGTCTCGGAGATGGGGCCCGCTCGGCTGTCAGGGTCGGAGACCAGCACCTTCAGGCACTGAAGCATCTTTGGCCTCAGAATGGGTTGCTACTCATCACACTCGGTTTATGAATCGTCTACTCTGCCGGCACTGTGCTGCTTGTGGACTGAGAGGGAGCTACCATGGGCTTCCAAATTGATGTCAATGATTGCGCTGAGCTTTTAAGCTTCAGCTTTTCAGAACATAAGGTAGAATGCACTCTGAGGTAGTTTTCTGTTGTGGGGCAAAGCAGAAGTTGAATTATATCACTGGTGGTTTTTTTTCTTTGTTTGGTTTGGTTTGTTATTGTTGTTGTTGTGTGGTTTTTTGTGACAGGGTCTTACTGTCTTAGGGTTTCTCTCACTGCAATGAAACACCATGACTAAAAGCTAGTTGGGGAGGGAAGAGTTTATTTGGTTTAACTTCCACTTCACAGTTCATCATAGAAGGAAGTCAGGGCAGGAGCCTGGAGGCAGGAGCTGATGCAGAGACCATGGAGAGGTGTTGCTTACTGGCTTGCTCCTTGGGCCTTGCTCAGCTTGCTTTCTTATAGAACCCAGAACCACCAGCCCAGGGATGATCCCACCTACCATGACATGGGCCTTTCCCCATGAATCACTAATTTAAAAAATGCCCAACAGCCAGATCTAACGGGGGCATTTTTTAAATTGAGGTTTTTCATTTCAGATGACTCCAGCTTATATCAAGTTGACCTAAAAGTGGCCAACACGGTAGCCCATGCTGGTCCTGAACTCAGAGAGATCTACTTGCTTCTGCCTCCCAAGTGCTAGAATTAAAGTCATGCACCACCACACCTAGCCTTCTCCTTTTTCAAAGATCCATTTACTTATTTTAGTGTGTGTGTGTGCCTGAGCATGTGTACCACATGAGCGCAGGTGCCTGCACACTGGAAAGAAGAGTCAGATTATCCTAGAACTGGAGTTAGAGGTGGCTGTCAGTCATCTGGTGGGCGGAACCGAACCCAGGTCCTCTGCATCGCTGCAGACCCTTGAGCTGCTTTCCATCCCGGACAGCGCAGAGTCGTCTCGTGCAACCCCGTGTTGAAGCAGGAGTGCAAGCTGTGGAAGAAGATCACCTTGACCGAGGAGCCGGGCGGGGCGGGGTCTGCTCCCAGCACAGCTTGACTCCCTAAGAGTGCTTCGTGCTCGGCGTCTGGTCATAGAGTAATGTTTGTGTAGGGTTGATGAGGCTGCCAAGGTTCAAAAAGAGATGTCCCCCATCCTAGGCCCCAAGCCTAGTAAGTGGCACATAAGGGGCTAAAACCCAGAATCCTGACTTTCAGTTTAGTGGGATGCTCAAGGGCCTTGCTCCTGGAAGCTGAACCAGTTTATAACGGGTTTGTAGGAAATTTTAAATCTTAATATAGGTTGCACAATTCAGTGGTAAAATCCAAGAATCTTGTTTCTTTGCTTGGTATTCTATTACGCATCCTGGAAAGTGAGTCGTGTCTATACCCTTTCTCATCATCCTGGACTAGGAGAGAATTGCCAAGCGGGGCCGGAAGCTGGTCGACTATGATAGTGCCCGACACCACCTGGAGGCCGTGCAGAACGCCAAGAAGAAAGATGAGGCTAAGACCGCCAAGGTAAAAACAAGCAAAAGACCTGCTCCCACCCCCAGAGGTGGAGGTCAAGACGAGGGCAGGCCTGGTGGATTCCTGTGTCCTGAAGGACATCTGTTGGGCAGTCAGAGTCCTGAGGCGGAGGAGGACTCGGGTCTGGGCAGGGAGAGGAGAGGTGGTGAGGGTGACGAGGCAGCCTCTACCTCTCCTTCTGTCACGCAGGCTGAAGAAGAGTTCAGCAAAGCCCAGGGTGTGTTTGAAGATCTGAACCAGGAGCTGCTGGAGGAGCTGCCTGTTCTTTACAACAGGTAATGATGGACATCCAGTATGGGCCAGCTGCTCAGGCCAGTGGGGTACAAAGCCTCCTGCATCCACATATGGCGCCTCGTGGAAAGAGCCCTGTAGCCTCAGCACTGCCACTAATTTGCTGTGTGATTAGGCAAGCGTCCTTATCTCCCTAGACTCGTGACACAGATAGCCGTCCTTGCCCCACCAGCTTTTCTGGGTTGGAGGACCAGGTGCGTGTTGGGTAGGAGAGATCTTGTCTAGTAAAGCGCTTTGTCATCCACATTCCATTGCACAGATGTGGGCTTTTAAACCGTCATGGTTCACAGGCGTCCACACTAACGAATGTGCCAAGGCTTCGTGGTTGACAGAAGTGTTCTAGATTCAAAGCTTCCACAGTGGAAGAGAAACGGACTGAAACTCATTTGCATGTTATTTTCATTACCCCACGTTCGCGCTCATCAGATTACAGCAGATTGCAGCTGGGGTATTGCACTGCTTACTTTATCTGTAGCCTTTCTTAAGTCAGAGTCCAGCGGTGTAGCCCAGGATGCCTTCGACTTTCGACCCTCCCATCTGGACTTCCCACGGGCCAGGATTACAGGCACGGCCACCATGCTAAGATGTTAGGATACAGTTCTTTTTATTGACTGCATTTATGTGACTCCGATTTTTTGTTTGTTTGTTTGTTTTGTTTTGGAGACAAGGTTTTTCTATATAACAGCCCTCGCTGTCCTGGAACTCACTTTGTAGACCAGCCTGGCCTCTGTCCCCCAAGTGCTGGGATTAAAGATGTGTGCCATCATACCCCATGTGACTCCAAATTTAAACAGTAGAAACACATAGTTTCTTTCTAAGTGTCATGGGGAACCCACCAGAGAGGACCGCTCAGACAGTTTAGTCTTTATTCCAGCTGGCTGGGGCCACATCCAGGTATTTGGGGACCAAGGGGTAGCCCTGAGTGTTCAGAATATGGGTTTTTTTTTTTGTTTGTTTGTTTGTTTTTTGTTTTTAAAGGCAGAAACCATGTTCTGGCATCTTGCTCAGCAGGTACTTAGGATGGGGGTTTGCAGAAGCAAGCATTTAACAAAAGCAGTTAGCTGGAGGGGGTTTCCACACAAACGGGCTAATGAACAGTTAGCTAGGCCATCCTGACCTCAGGTCAGGACTCTCCATCAAGGAGAGCAGTCACTCGTTAAACCTGGAGTGACCGCAGTAGGAATACAAGATGGAGGAGCCTCTGCATGGCCTTTCCTTGTCACAGATATAAACTTTCCAGATTCGTTTATAGGGAAATCTGCTGAAGTCCACACACGTAGAATCCATGTATTGCTGAAAGAAAAAGAACAGCTCCTTATTATAATAATTAAAATTACACGTCTTATATTCTTGTAGTTGTTTAAAAATTCTGCAAAGCAGTTTCTGCATTAACACCCCAGAAGCCCAAAACAGATAACTATTTTCTTTCTTAAATAGAGCCTCACTCTGTAGACCAGGCTGGCCTTGAACTCAGAGTACTGGCACCACACCCAGCCAGATAGCTTCTGTGTCCGCTGGGCTAATAATATTGTCTCCCCTCACCTTTCAGCACTCCTGGCCCGGCTGCCATGAGTCAGATTCCAGACCCTCTCCATCCAGGAGGCCAGATGCCCTTCTCTGGAGAGCCTGGTTGTGGCTAACTGGGCCCTACTGCCCTTACCCACGCTTGTTTGTCTCCCTGCAGTCGTATCGGCTGTTATGTGACCGTCTTCCAAAACATTTCCAACTTGAGAGACGTGTTCTACAGAGAGATGAGCAAGGTGAGAGACTCCTCAGTGGGGTTCTTTAGGGAATCCATGGTGGGCAGTCATCTTGGGAGCGCAGAGTTTGGCTTTTATCGCCTAACGAAATGATTGTGTTGAGTGCTAGTGAAACACACATCTGTACACACTGTCAGAGCATCTTCTCCATCTCCCTTAACTGACTGAACACAAGCTCCAGCATGAGTAAGGAGGTGAGGGTATGCGAGGGACATGACGTGACCAGAGCTGCTGCTGGGCAGCGGGGAGAGCGGTGTTGAGCACGGGTCGTTGTTTCAGGCGGCTGCTCTGGCGTGGACCAGTGTCCATGAGAGGCGGTCATAGGACACGGCCCTGCGAGGTCTCTTCTGCTGTTTCCACGTTGTGTTCACAGGTAGCATAGACTCCTTCCCACAGTTTCCTGCTCACTTAGGATTTGCTTAGTTAATGTTAACCTGAGCTTTCATTCCCTGAGTCACCAGAAACAAGTGACAACTCAAGCCAAACCCCACCTTGAGAAAGACCCGCCTTGAGAAAGCTGCCTTTGCTGCCCTCGGGGCACGATGGACCAAGGAGGAAGGGTATAGGGTGGGGCCAGACGGTGGCAGTGCTGGAGAGATGAGGGTTGCAGCACAAGGATCAGGAGGTTTGAGTTGGGAGAGCTGACTGGGGAGGGAATGGCCGCAGGCTCACATTTGTCTGGCATCTCTGCTTTCTTCCTGACTAGCTGAACCACAGTCTCTATGAAGTGATGAGCAAACTGGAGAAGCAACATTCCAACAAAGTCTTTGTGGTGAAGGGGCTGTCGAGGTGAGCCCATGAGACTGCTTGTCTTGTGTCCTGTGTGGACATTCTCAGCAGCTTCATCCCACACGCCAAGCCCTGCTTTTTACTCTAGGTCTTTGCTGTTTACTCTGTGCCCCCATGGAAAATATTTTTCTTTTCATCAAACATTTCCAGTATACCTAAAGATGATATACCTACCACCAAACTTAGGTGACCAGCTGTTGTAACCAGACACGGTGGCACCCTCCTGGTCTTGGGAGCATAAGCCAATAGTCATAAATTTGAGACCATCCTGGCCACATAGTGATGCAGAGAGTTTCAGGCCAGCCTATGCTACCTTGTCCTGGGGAGTGGGGGTGGAAAGAGAAGGACTACTTGCTGTAAACATAGCTGATGCGCCCCGTCCTTTCCTCACTTACTCTGTTCCCACCTCCGTCAAAGGTGAGCATGCTTCTCAACCACTGGCTGCCTTCCAGGCCGTAGCTGTGAGATTCTTTGCAGCTCCAGATTGCTAGCTCTCCTGAGCTGCCTTTGGTGCTGCTGGAGAGCTCAGGGTTCCTGCTCTGTGACACCCCATCAATTCTTTTCCTGCTTTTCAACTGTTTAACCTTCTCTGAAGAAGTGATCTACCTAAGGCTTTTGTTGTTATTCTGGATTCCAACCCTGTAACTACACGCATGTAGAAATCTGCCCCTCTGTGTCGGCTCTTCTGTCACTTTTGCCTGTTGTGTCTTTGTCCTTCATGAGTTCCTCGGAATACGACTACTCCCGCTGAAGTTGTTAAAATACATCATCTTCTTCTGTGAGAAGGTTTGCTGTTGGGTGTTGTGGGTCTAGCAGCACAGGAGGCCCGACCCCCCGTGATGTGTTTTACAGCATGGAGGTGATACAGAAAACTGTCTCCACAGGCAGTGCTGACAGATAAGAAACCGGAGGAACTGAGCAAGAACACATAACGGCCTGTGACGATCCTGGCAAAAGGCTTAAAGGTGGCAGGGAGACCGGCCTTGTGACCCGAGGAGGAATGGCTCATATTTAGGGAGGACTATAGACGTCAGGGAAGTTACTGATAGTTACTGATGGGCCAATGTAGACCTTTGTAGACATATTTTCTTTTGTTACAAGAACTCCATTTTATTTTCTCCAACACTGAAAGCCGGAGCTCTCTGTCCATTCTCCCCAGATTTATGGTCAGCTCCATTGATGTCCCAGGATGCCAAAGAATAACAGCTCTTCTCTTGTCTCGAGCCTCTAAACTTACTGTCTGCACAAAAAGGCGTAGACTACACAAGCACCCCTTTCAGGATGAGAAGCAAGTGTCTCTCCTCCTCCCGCCCTCACGCCCAGGACACAGCAGGGTTGGGGCAGACCACGGGTTTCCAGGTCTCTTGAGCCACTCTCTGTTTCTTTTCTTTTCTTTTCTTTTCTTTTTTTTTTTTTTTTTTTGGTTTTTCGAGACAGGGTTTCTCTGTGGTTTTGGAGCCTGTCCTGGAATTAGCTCTTGTAGACCAGGCTGGTCTCGAACTCACAGAGATCCGCCTGCCTCTGCCTCCCGAGTGCTGGGATTAAAGGCGTGCACCACCACTGCCCGGCTCTCTGTTTCTTTTCATTCGGCTACGAAGCTGCGATTGTGGCGGAGATGAAATGCACCTCTTCATTCTCGGTGCACTTGGCTGACAGTTGTGCCTACTTCTCACACCGCCTCAAGCTGCTCTCGTCTGCGTGGGTCATCTAGGTGACGGCCGTCCTGTGACCTGCTGAATCCCACTGTCCTTCTTTCCACAGCAGCAGCAGACGCTCCTTAGTCATCTCTTCCCCGGTTAGAACTTCTACAGCCTCCAGCCCTGTGACCTCCCCTACCAGCCCCTCGGCTCTCTCTGTGACCAGTGAGAACGAGTCTGTCTCAGCCAGTGGCGAGGCGCTGGCCTCTGAGGCTGCAGATGAAGAAGAAAGCTGTGAGAGCAAGGGGTCCTTAAAGGATGAGGAAGTGGAGGAAGGCCAGTCTGAAGCAAGGTCTTCCGAGGGGGAAGAGCCTCTACCAGCCTGCAACGGCCCCACCCAGGCCCCACCCTCTCCTGCATCCCAGGAGGAAGCCGCCCTGTGCTCCCCAGCTCCATCCCTGGGCAGAGGTCAGACCCTGACAGAGCAGCCTTCCCCCCAAGAAGTCGTCCTTCGCACCCGAACTGCGAGTGAAGGAGCCGAGCAGAGCAGAAAAGGAGCCTCTATCCAGAGGATGTCAGCACCCCCTAGTCGGCCTCCACCACCCAAAGCCCCTCCAAGCCCCAGGCTTGCCTCGGGCAGTGGGCCCCACAGCCCTCCAGCCTCTGGAGAGGGTTCACCCCGCAGCCCCAGGGTCTCCTTAGAAGCCTCTTCCAATCCAGAAGCACCCGAGAAGCCGCTGAGAACCCCTGAGGCCTTGGACAAGGAAAACACTGGCAGACCCAGCCCAGAAGAGCCATGTGCCTCCTCCACCGTGAGCACCATCCAGGCAAGTGAGGCTCTGGTTGGGTCTTTTTCTATGTTAATTGGTTTGGCTTTCTAAATGTTTGGGAGTTTTTTTGAGATAAGGTCTCTCTGTGTAGTTTTAGTGTCCTGGAGTAGTATCTGTAGACCAGGCTAGCCTCAAACTCACAGAGATCTGCCTGCCTTTGCCTCTTGAGTGCTGGGATTAAGCGCTTGCATCCCTGAGCCCAACTTTAATAAAAAAATATTTTAATATTGACTTAAGCATGAGGTTTAAGAAAGAGAAACACTCAGACAGACAGGTATGAGCTTCTCTGAGAGAGCTGCTTTTTGTTTGGTTTGTTTTGTTCTATATAATTTTTTATATTATTTGCGTTGGTGTTTTGCCTGCCTGTATGTCTGTGTGAGGGTGTCAGATCTTGGAATCACAGAAGCTGTAAGCTGCCATGTGTGTGCTAGGAATTGAACCCTGGTCCTCCGGAAGACAGTCGGTGTTCTTAACCGCTGAGCCATCTCTCCAGCCCTGTGTTTCATTGTTTTAAGACAGAGACTCACTACATAGCCCAGAGTGGCCTAGAACAGTAGGGCCCACTGTGTAGAAAGGCAGGCTTCAGATGCCCAGTGTCCCTGCCTCTCCTCCCGAGCACTGCTGCACAGTGTGCGCCACCGTACCTGGCTCCTCCTGTTGAGTCTTTGTTCCTTCACCAAAGTCAGAATGCTCCACCACCAAGACAAGTCGGTATTTCAGGTCTCCACATTCTTCTAAACTGTCTGTTAGAGCGTTTGAGTTCCTATCTGGTGTGCACGGGCGCTGGATGGGTCTCCAGTCCAAACAAACAACAAAAACCACCCAACAACACCCTTGGGGACTTTTTCCTAAACCTTGAAATTGTTTTGAAATTTTTTGTTTTATTTGAGACAAGGTCTTACTTGGTCTAGAACCTACTATGTAGACCAGGCTGACCTCACCTCATAGGAAATTTACCTGCATCTCCTCCTGAGTCCTGGGGTTACAACTGCACATCACCATGCCAAGTTCTCTTGCCTCACCTTTTCATTTTAATTGTGCATGGGGATGTGTGTTAGCACGCGTGTCATGGCTTGGATGTGTGTGCATGTGGATGTGTGTTAGCACACGTGTCATAGCTTAGATGTGTGTGCATGTGGATGTGTGTTAGCACACGTGTCATGGCTTGGATGTGTGTGCATGTGAATTGTGTTGGTGCACACGTGTCATGGCTTGGATGTGTGTGCATGTGGATGTGTGTTGGTGCACATGTGTCGTGGCTTAGATGTGTGTGCATGTGGATATGTTTTGGTACACATGTGTCATGGCTTGGTGTGTGTGCATGTGGATGTGTGTTAGCACACGTGCTGTGGCTTGGATGTGTGTGCATGTGGATGTGTGTTGGT
The DNA here is from genome assembly GCF_950005125.1 of Chionomys nivalis. Lineage (NCBI taxonomy): Eukaryota > Metazoa > Chordata > Mammalia > Rodentia > Cricetidae > Chionomys > Chionomys nivalis. The sequence continues at coordinate 57,699,239 of NC_080102.1, forward strand.
GCACATGTGTTGTGGCTTAGATGTGTGTGCATGTGGATATGTGTTGTGCACATGTGTCGTGGCTTATATGAGTGTGCATGTGGTATGTGTTGGTGCACATGTGTCATACTTGGATGTGTATGCATGTGGTGTGTGTTGATGCACATGTGTCATGCTTGCATGTGTGTGCAAGTGAATGTGTGTTGGCACACATGTCATGTTTGGATGTGTGTGTATGTGAATGTGGCACACATGTGTCATGGTTTGGATGTGGAGCTCAGAGGCCACTCCCAGAAACCAGTTCTCTCCTTCTACTGTGTGACTTCCGGGGATTGAACCTAGGTCATTATGTTTGGCAGCAGGTGCCTCTACTTCCTAAGTTATTTTTGCAGCCTTCTCCCCGACACTGGGACTCACATAGCCTGGCCTCAGACTTGTTATGTAGCTCAGGGTGACTTTGAGCTCCTGGTCTTCCTGCCTGATTGTGCACCATCCCCATATTTCCAGCAGGGGCATGAGATAGTCTATACTTTACAATTCTTGGCTGTAGCAAATAAACCAAAGAAAATGGCAGCAGATTTTTCGGGATGTATCTTTGATGACGAGGACCTAAAGGCGGGAATTTATAGAACTCTTAAAGAAAAGGTTTGGCCTTTTGATTCTTTGAAACAGTTTCACTATGTAGCTCTGATTGGCCTGAAACTCATTATATAGCCCAGGCTGGCCTCGACTGTGTGGCAGTCTTCCTGCCTCTACCTCCCAGTTCTGTGACTGCAGCCATGCTACTACCCAGAGGAATGGCCTCTGAAAGGGAGGGACAGACTAGAAAAGGTGAGGTGCTGACTCACCGCAGAGCAAAGTTCTATTAGGGTCATGGAAATGAAGTTATGTTCTGTTAAAGATATGGGCTTTATTTATTTTACATATGTGTGTGTGTGCATATGTATATATATATATATGGATGAAAGAGGGTGTGTGTGTGTGCATATGTATATGTATATATATATGGATGAAAGAGGGTGTGTGTGTTTTGCCTGCATATTAATCTGTGCTCTTCTTGTGTGTGTGCCAGGGAGGACGTTGGATCCCCTGGAACTGTAGTAACAGATGGTTGGGAGCTACCATGTAGGTACTGAGAGTCAGACCCAGGTCCTCTGGAAGAGCAGCCAGTGCTCTTAACCACTGAGCTGTCTATCCAGACCTTTATTCAAATCCTAGGGAAAGCTTATCATAACACAGAGAACTGGGCTGACAGGACGGATGAGCAGCTGAAAGTGCTTGTGTGGAAGCTGGAATTTAATCCCTGGGACCCACTGTGGAGCTAGAGAACTGACTTCCTAAAGTCAGCCGACACGACACCTGTGTGCTACACACACACACACACACACACACACACACACGCACGCGCGTAAAATATTGAAAAGCGGGATGGAGCTGGGCATGCTGGCACATGACTGGACCCCAGTAAAGGGACGGGAAAGCCTTAGCAGAGTGATGCAGAGTTCAAGGCCAGCTTGCTACAGATAACAAGATCCCGCCTCAAAAAGTTCAATCAGGCAAGCAGTGAGGATGAGGAAAAAAATAAGAAACAATGTTGGGGAAAGGGAGGTGTGCAAAGGCTGACAGGAAAACAGACTAGGATGGGCTGCTTGAAAAATAACAGACTGGCCAGGTGGTGGCGCACACCTTTATTCCCAACAATCAGGAGACGGAGGGAGGTGGATCTTGGTGAGATCAAGGCCAGTCTGTTCTACACAGAGACACCCTCTGTGTCTAAGGCTACACAGAGAAACCCTCTCTCGAAATTAGTGGTGATAGAAGATAAGAAGAAATGTTATGAGGGGAAGAATGTAGGAAATGGGGCCGAAATTGCAGTTTTAAAGAGTGGGTCAGAGAAGGTGACCAGGGAGGGTTTGTAGTGTGTGTTACTCGCGTGATGGAACCAGACTCAGAACTCATGCATGTTAGGCGAGTACTGCCCAGTGACCCGGCCCTCAAAGAGCGCATGTTTTATGTTAAAGGGCTAAGGTCTTCATGACATAGTTCTTTGACAGTGCTGTCTATGGTTTGGGTTCCTAACTTTCCCCTAAAGAAGGCTCCATGGCAGAGTGCTCGCCGTACAAGCCTGAGGGCCTGAGTTTGGATCCCAGCACCGTGTGAAGCTGGACCTGGTGACGTACGGGAACTGAAGACAGGAAAAGCCCTGGTGCTTGATGGCTACCCAATCTAGCCAAATTAGTGAGTTCCAAGTTCAGAGACCCTGTCTCAAGGAATATGGCAAGGGGGCAGCAAGACTCAAATAAAAATGCCTACCACTGAGGCCAGTGACCTGTTAGGTACCTGGGGTCACGTGGAGGAAGGAGAGAAGCCAGTCCCAGTCCTCTGATCTCCACATACCATGACATATACACACACACACACACAAATGTAATTTTTTTAAAAAATAATAAAAAAGGTAGAGAGTGATAAAAGGAGATACCCAGCCAAGTTTGCAATTAATATTAGGCCTCAGAATGGTTATTCGGGAACTGGCGGGTAGGAGAGACACCTCCAGTTATATGTATGTGTGTGCAAACTGTTTGGCCTATTAGCTCAGGCTTATTATTAACTAGCTCTTCCAAATTAAATTAACCCGTTTCTATAATTTTATATTTTACCACAAGGCTCATGGGTAGTCACCTCACATCTTGCTTTCCAAGAAGCTGCTAGCGTCTCCCTGACTCCACCTTCTTTTTCCCTGTATCTTTGCTTGGATTTCCTGCCTGGCTCTATTCTGCCTGGCAGAATATTGGCCAAATCAGTTTCTTTATTAACAAATGGTAATAAAACATATTCACAGCATACAGAAGGACATTCCACATCACATACACATGTGTGCTGACACACACACAGACACACAAAAGAAACTGTTAAGCCACCTGCCTTTCCTGATCATTTATGGCTTAGGATCACTTACAAGTGAGGGCTGCAGTGTGGTCCTGAAGACAGTCTCAAAGTGACCAGTAGCCATTGGAAGACTCCTTCATATGCAGGAGCCAGCCACAAGGTATGTCCATCGTGGGAACAAAATCCAGAACCAAAGACCTGACTTTCTAGCCAGCAAGTCATGATACCCTTCAAATCTGTAAAAAGGTGCAGAAGAAAGCCTGCCCTGATGCTCCCAGCTCAGGGAAATGGTGTCAGACCTTTGCTCTTTGGGAGCAAAGACCTCGGAAAGTATAAGACACAGAAGAACTTCCATGGGACACTGGGTGAGCTGAGCATCTCTCACTGACAGAACTGTTTCTCTCGTAGGACCAAGGCCCTGAGCTTCACCTCTGTTCAGATCCAGAAGAAAACACCGTCACAGCACCTGAGCTTCAGAAAGAGGTAAAGAGGTCGGGAGATGCCGCTCAGGCAGTGGAGTGCTTGCCCAGCAAGCAGGAAGCCCTGGGTTCACTCCTTGGTGTCACATAAACTGAGCATGGTGGCACACACCTGTGAGCTTGGTCCTTGGGAGGTGGAGGCAGAAGGGTCAGAAGTTGAAGGCCACCCTTGGCCAGCTCTATAGCTAGTGTGAGTGCTGGGATCACAGGCAGCCCACAGTTCCTGCCCAGAATCCATGCGGGGTCTCCCCAGCCTGCCTGATCTTGCTTTAAAAAGTGACATTATACAGGATGTACAAAAACACACGTACTCACAGACATTATACAGGATGTACAAAAACACACACGTACTCACAGACATTATACAGGATGTACAAAAACACACACGTACTCACAGACATTATACAGGATGCACAAAAACACACACGTACTCACAGACATTATACAGGATGTACAAAAACACACACGTACTCACAGACATACAGGATGCACAAAAACACACTTACACATACTCACAGACATTATACAGGATGTACAAAAACACACACATACTCACAGACGTTATACAGGATGTACAAAAACACACTTACACTTACTCACAGACACAGGGCAGCACAGTAACTCAGAATGCGAGCCAGAATGGTGCCATGAAATGGAGCCATGAATTATTTAGCTCCCAAAAAACACCCAAGCAAGTTCTCCCGGTAAATGGTACCCATTCCTTAGAACAGCTGCTCCCAACATGGTGGGCAGGTTCCTCTGTTCATCTGACCACAGAGGCAGTGACTTGTGCACAGAGCCTGCAGCTCCTCCCTGAGGAGTCCCAGCAGTCAGCACCATGGTGCCACTCTCTGCAGAGGCCATCAGCACTGCATGGAATATAATTCAAGAGAAAGTAGAGTTTTTACTCCTCCTGAGTAGGTCAGCATCTGATGCAACCATGTTTACCTCCCAGGTGTTTCCAAGTGAAAATGCAGAACTCTGAAGAGAAACTGCCAGATACCTAGCCCCATCTGCCCAGAGAAGTGTCTCGCACAGGGTCAAGGTTACAAGCCACAGCCACTCCATGTTGTCAGGTAGTGAGATACTCAGTCTCAGAAGACCTGTCATTGTTGGAGTCTGAGGAGCAGTCCTGGGGAGAGGGGATCACACTCAGGGAACATTTTACTCAAGATGTGAGCATTAATGGAAGCAGGGCTGTTAATAATGCTAACACAAAAGCATCTATGGGCATGTCCACACATTCTCAGAGGAGGACATATGTCCAACTATCTACTCACTTAGCAAAGACGTAAAGCTGAAAGATTTTCACATTACTAAATAAAGTATGACTTTAACTAAGTGTGGAGTCTTGCCCTGAGCACTGTTTCTGTTGTAGGAGGCTGCTCATTCATTCCTGCTGCCCAGACCCCCTAAATAATCACTGCTTGGCCTATTAGCTCTACCTCCTTTTTTTTTTTTTTTTTTTTTTTTTTTTGGTTTGGTTTTTGAGACAGGGTTTCTCTGTGGTTTTGGAGCCTGTCCTGGAACTAGCTCTTATAGACCAGGCTGGCCTCGAACTCACAGAGATCTGCCTGCCTCTGCCTCCCGAGTGCTGGGATTAAAGGCGTGCGCCACCACCGCCCAGCTCGTAGCTCTACTTCTTATTGGCTAGTTCTTACATCTTAATTTAACCCATTTCTATTAATCTGTGTATTGCCCCATGGCTGTGGCTTCCTGGCAAGGTTCTGTCCAGCGTCTACATCTAGTGGGGGCTCCATGGCTTCTCCTTGACTCTGCCTACTCTCTCTATAGATCTCTTTCGGCCTGACTGTATTCTGTTAAGCCATAGGCCAAAAGCAGCTTCATTATTCATTAACCAATAAAAGCAACACATATACATACAGAAGACTTCCCACACCAGTTTTCCACTGTAATGATTTCTGCCCCAGGTTCAGAATGCTTTAGTTATACGTGATCCACCAACCTCCTGGCCAAATGCCTGTCTAAGTACCTCTCCACCCTGGTGCATTCCTGTGAGCAAATGCTGTGGGAAAGGGCTCTCCTTCAGAGCTGCTCATCCGTGCAGTCCAGTCCTGTGTGAACTGGGGCCTGAGTCAGATGGGACCGCTACGGAACACAGGAGGGGAGGGGAGGCACAGACATGGTACCGTGGCGGGAGTGACATGGAATGCGGGGTCCGAGTCCGAGCCCTGTTCTTGCTCTCAGTGCAAACAGTGACCCTGACGTCCTTCCTGTCGCCGTCTGCCTTCCTGCTTGCTCTTTCTCTTTTCCTTCCCTTTTGATCTTTGGAAACAGGGTCTCATGTAGCCCAGGTTGGCTCTGAACTTCTGATCCTTCTGCCTCCATCTCCACATGCTAAGACTACAGGTGTGTGTTGTGAGAACTGCAGATTAACAGTGGGTCGCGGGAGGACACGTGGCGACAGTGGGTCGCGGGAGGACACGTGGCGAACACTAGCTGTGTGAAATTCCTCGTGGTTAAGCTTGAGAAACGCGCGTGGCAGTGTCACTGCATGCAGAGGAAGCTTATCTGGACCCTCTGGTTGCAGGAAGTGAACAGAATGAAGCAATGGAGGATCCCTTGACAGGTGGGCAGTTCATAGAAAGGACAGCTGGGTGCAGGGAAGAAAAGACCAGCACATGGAATCTGTGGAGGGCTGGGGTCTGCTGCCCAGGCCAGGCCTCAGCTGCGGCTACCACCTGCCTGGCACCATCTCCTCTCCAGATCCTCCAGTACGGTGGAGAAAGAACCTGGCTGGTTCCTCTTGTACAGTATGGCTGTCCTACAGCAGGGAAATGGGAACCATGACGGCCACTGCCTGGGCAGGGGATGACACAGCAGCATGGTGTCTATGATGACAGGAGGGGAGGGGTGGGGCTGGGAGTTAAGCAGGCCTTTTCCAGAGGACAGTAATTACAAACACCATAACTTTTACTATTATGATTGAATGGGTATGAACATGGGTGGAGGCTTACCCAACTGTAAAGGACTTATGAACTTTATTATACATAAATTATGTCCTGTGCTATAAACACTAATTCTAGGGGGGCCCCAGTCCCCTAACACAGGCACAGGACACAGAATTTGAAATACTTACAGGATTCTCCAGTAGTAGGTGTGACAATACAGGAGCTGGGGTTCTGTGGTTTTATTTGGGAGTGATTTTTTCCATTTTACTTATATGTATAGTGTATAATCTAGCAAAGGGAGAGTCTGGTAACTGAGTTATTTTTTCATCCATCAGGAAAATGTTTCCTTCATCAGTGCCTCCCAAGCCCTTTGATACCCAGAAAGGACTGGGCACAGATGTGCCTGGGTTTCTCCATCAGACACCCCTGCAGGGTGTGATGAATTTGTGGACATACACAGTGGCCATCAAGCACACACCCATGATGGTGAATACAGGGAGTGTCAAAACCACCTCTGGGCACGCTTTCCTGGATCCAAACCCATAGAAATCATTTTTCTGAAATCAAGCCCTGTTATCTTGTTTAAAAAGCATGTCCTTCACAGGCTTTCTCTACTCTGAACAGTAGTCTGGGGGCCGGGGGGGGGCGGTGTGCTTCTCAAGAAAGACCTTCAAATGCCCCCACTGTCTGCCTTTACTAGCTTCCTTAGAAAACACCCCCTCCTGCGGCCTTCAGAGTCTGTGGGAACTCCTTCAGCCTTCGTGATTCCGGCCAGCTTTGGGCGTGGCGCGGCTTCATTTATTGACCAATAAAGCCACAAAGACTGGACCTCCCGCACCACCGAGGTGTGACTGGGGAGCACTAAAGGGTAGAGACTGGGAGCACGGGCCCCTGCTGTGCTCCTTCACCATCTTGCAAACACCCTTGGGGCAGCAGATGTAGCTCAGTTGGTAGACTGCTTGTCTCGCATTCATGAAGCCCTGGATAAACCACCACAGAAAGGCGACATGGTGGCACCCACATTAGCCCAGTCTGCGGGAGGGGACGGTCAGAAATTCAAGTCACCCTGACATGCTGCATAGGAAATTTTGAGGCCACTGTGGGAAACAAGAGACCCTGTCTTTAAAATGAAACAAAACACCTGAGAAATCCAGCTTGAGCCTCCTGTTACAGGGCTGTTGCTTTCTGTTTGGGTTTTTCTTGTTTGCTGACTCTCCTCCCCAGGCAATGGGAATCTTTAGGGGAGTGGGCCATAGCCACCTTGTAGAACTTCCGGTCTCTTGGGAGGAGGAGTCTAGACCTGCTTCAGCAGAGACACAGCTGCAGTGGGAAGGGCACTCCGTTGTGAATGTGGCACCTTATTGGCATGTGACCCTCCTCCCATCTCCGAGGAGGCAGGGGAGAAGGAAGGGCCATATGCTTAGCTAGGTTGGACAAGTCTCAGCTGGGAACCAAACTATTTATCCAGATGTTGTCCGGGGAAAAAAGACAGGAACAAAGAGCCTACCACCCCAGTAGCAGCACACGGAAGTCAATAAAATGAGGGGAAGATAACTGTCACCTGTAGCTGTGCCCGAGGCCCCTAGAGGTCTACTGACAAACGGCTGCTTGCTCCCATTTCTGGGGCTTACATTTCACCCATCTGTCCCCATGCCTCTTCACGGAGGACAGACCAGAGGGGTGTGAGGTGCCAACCTGTAGCCCCAACGCAGCCACAGATGCTGGCCTGTGCTGCAGAGAACTCTACAGACACGATCCAGTTGGATGATAGGGTACGTCAAACAGTAAAGCTGAAGAGCGTGATACACAGGCACTCACAAATTCCTCACTTGATGCCAAGTCTGGAGCTCAACGTGTGCATAATGGCTCCTTCTTACCCTGCAGCCTTCTGCTTCTTAGTGTATTTAAATGCCTAGGGGAAAGTCATGTATCAGTAAACCTCTGGAAGTTTTTTAAAGGTTTATTATACAGTGTTCTGCCTGCATGTATGCCTGCAGGCCAGAAGAGGGCAGCAGATCTCATTACAGGTGGTTGCGAGCCACCATATATATGGTTGGTGGAATTAAACTCACGACCTTTGGAAGAGCAGCCAGTGCTCTTAGTCTCTGAGCCATCTCTCCAGCCCCTGAAAAAATTATGAGCTACACAGAGAAACCCTGTCTCGAAAAACAAAACAATAAAAAAGGAAAATATTATTTTGTGTGTGCACGATGCGCGTGTATGCGTGCAGGCACAACATGCATGGACATCAGAGGACAATTTTGTGGAGCTGGTTCTGTCCTTCCATCTTTATGTGGTTTCCACAGATGAAGCTCAGCTGTCAGCTTTACAAGGCAAGTGCCTCGCCAGCCCCAGCAAATAATTTTTATGTGTGTCTGCATTGCCAGTGGAGGCCAGAAGAGGACGTCAGATTTCCTGGGACTGGAATTTCCTATGGCTGTGAGCCGCCATGTGGATACTGGAACCTGAACTCAGCCTTTCTCCAACTACCCTCTGCCCCAAAGCAAACATTTAAGGTTATATTTTAAGGAAAAAGGACACTTAAGAAAGCCAGGTGTGACTGGTCAGGTCCGACCCTCAGCCCAGATTACACTAGCCAGTGTTTATTGAGCACATAAATATGCACCAGGTGAGGCTTTAATCAACTGGTCCCGGCCCCACCGTAACACCACGGGCGCACACAGCTTTGCCCCAGGAAGACAATCAGACGTAACGCGTGCTAGCTTACACAGCGGGGCCAACTGCAGAGCCCGTGCTATATAGAATTACATCCTCTTAGTCACTCGGTTCCTCTAGTTAATTTGGGAGCATTTCCTGCCACTGATGTGAGTCAAGCAGCAGCTAAAGTGCCACACAGATGACTATTTAAATTAAGACACTTGCCCTGGGCTAGGACCAGGGTTGTGAAATGGCTTTACAGGAATTACCACTTTCAGTCCCCATTTTAGGGATGAGGAAGCCGGACTATCGAGGTGTTCAGGGATTTGCCCACAGCCACTCAGCTGGCAGGCGTCTGCGCTGGGATTTTTAATCCTGCCCAGACCTCAGCCACACCCCTCACCCTCTCCACGCTCCACGGCCTCACACGAAGGTCGCACGCGAAGGTGCAGGTGGCGCCTGGCTTCTCGCCCCGCTTGGCCGGCGCTGGACGGAGAGGTGCTCCAGCCAAGTCACCTGCAGCGTTCCGGGACACCGGCGGGTCTGTGCGGGGATCTGCGCCCCTGCGGGTCGCGCCCCACGCCGAGCCGGGCACGAGGGAGGGCGGCTCCGGACAGTGGCCTTTCCTCCCGGGGGAACCTGCCGAGGGCGGCCCCGCGCTCCTTCCTGTCCCACCCACCGCGGCCCGGGCTCGGCGGCCGCTCGGCGCGGGGTCCCGGGTGCGGCCTAGGCGAGCGAATCTCGGCCGCTCCCACCACGGCGAGTTCAAAAGGACGCGCGGCTCCCGGCCCTGCCCCGTCGCCGGTCGGACTGGAAAGGTGAGCGTACGGCGGGGGAGCCTGGGAGCCCGGGATAGCACTCGGCGGCTGGAACCGGACCCGGGGCGGGAAGCGCGCGGCTGCGGGGACCATCGACGGCCGCAAGGGCGCGGGCACGGGACGCGCGGGGTCCCCAGAGAGCGGGTGGACTCAGTGTCCGGCTCCGCGGGGCTCCAGGTAATGCAGGTGGCCGTGGTGCCCGGATCTGTTGGGCGGAACCCGGTCTGCTGCTCAATTGCCAACCCTTGCCTGACTTTCCCAGGCCTGGTAAAAAGGGCGACCTGGGGAAAGAGTCACCAACGTGACACGTCCCAGATAAACCCGGGCGGGGATCTGCTCTTGGGGAGGGATTTGCTTATGAAAATTGATTAGATCCTCAGGGAGAACCAAAATGAAGAATGGAGACACGTCCAGGGGGAAGGGATTCAGGAAAATCTGGCGCCGAAAGCTCTGCTGGGATCTCCAGGCCATGCAACCTCAGGACCCCATCTACCGCGTTCTTTTCCGTTCTTTCCACAGAACTGGCCCTGCTAGATATTCTGCCCTCAGCAGCGATGAGCAGCCTACCGGCTACACCTTCTCCTGGAGGTAAGTGATTGAATAAATGGAATACAGAAACTGTATAACAATCCACACCCACCCCACCCCTGAACCAGTCCGGAAAGCCCCAGTGTAGACTGGAAGACCCTCCTCCCTCCCTCCTTCGCCGGCCTCACACAGGAAAAGGCCTCCTGAGGAAGCGGGATTCAACTATAGTGTGCCCATTAGTGCCTCTGGACCTAGCCAGCTCCGGGTTCTGATAGTAACCTGGGCTCGTTGTGTTCTTTTAAGCCCAAAGGAACCAATTTTACATTCACCCCTGTGGTTGAAGGTGGGAAAGAGTCTTCTAAAGATGACTGGGAGGGCTTGGATGTAGCTCCAATGGTAGAGTGCTTGCCAAGCGCGGGTTTGATCCCCTGTGTGGAATGAATCCTGCGGGGTGGAACCCACTGTGATGGCCTCTGCCTGTGGTCCCTTCTCCCTGCAACTTGGGAGGTAGAGGCAGGTACCAGAAATTCAAGTTATCATCAGCTACATAGTGAGTTCAAGCCCAGCCTGGGCTACATAAGACCTTGTCAGAAAGGGGAGGTGGGTGTTGCACGGAGCTGGGTGGTGGTGGCCTGCAACCCTGGAAAGAGACCCTACCTTATAATTCACTCCTTGCTCCCTAGAGGTGCTGGGCAGCGCTCCTGGGTGATGAATTAATTCTTATGATTGTTTTCACCTTGTGCTAGCCAGGTGGAGGGACAAACCTTGATCTATATCCCTTTGTCTTCTTATGTATAGTCTCATTTTTCAGGAGAACAAAGGCTCACTTCTAGTGACTTTGCTTTTGTTGATCTGAAGACAGGGAGGACCCCAGGGAAGGCAAATCTAGGGCAGTTCCTCCTGGGATTCGTAAATCTGAGTCACCTGATTCCCATTTATTTGGTGCGAAGAGGTGAGCAAAGAGATGGACAGACAGACAGACCGACAGACAGAACTCACGGCTAGCTTGTGGGCCAAGGCTGAGTGGGAGGAGCTAAGCACTGGAGTCTCTGGATGAGGGCTTCGGTATTTGCTCTGTGTCTGTTATTCCACTGAGGCTGTGAGTGGGAGGAGCTAAGCACTGGAGTCTCTGGATGAGGGCTTTGGTATTTGCTGTGTGTCTGTTATTCCACTTAGTGCAGTGCCTTCAGGGTCAGCCATGTTGTAGCATGTGTCAGAATCTCCTCTGCTTTACGTCTTAAGTGATATCCTATTGTGTGTGTGCGTTCTGATTAGCCACACAAAAGTGACTATCTGGTTGCTGTTCGCTTTCCATCCTGTCGGATATGCATCCAGGTGTGGGGTTGTTAAATAGCAATTATATGTTGTTTTAAAAGAACCACCATACAAGTTTTCATAGTAGCTGTGTTATTTATATCCCCACAAGCAGTGCACGAAGGTTCTGGTTTCCCCATATCTTCTCCAACACTTATTATTTGGGGTGAGTCTGATGCCAGCTGTCTCTGTGTGTGATGCGGTATCTCATTGTGACTCGGATTATTCCTCTAATGACTGTGATGTCCAAGCACGTTTACATGGTCTTGGTGACCTGGGTGTCTCCGGAGAAGTGTCTCTTCAAGACTGTGCCCATTTTTCAAGTATTTTTATTCATGTTGTGCACATGTGTGCTCATGTGCTCACACATGCCGTAACATACATGTGGAGGTCAGAGGACAACCTTCCGCCATGTGGGTTTCAGGGACTCCAGTTGTCAGGCTTAGCAGCAAGTGTCCCCTCTGCTGAGCCATCTCGCTGGCTCCTGGCCCATTTTTAGAATTGAGTTGTGTGTTTATGTTCTTGGTACAAGCGGTGTGAGCGGGGTAGAATTTCAGGATGTACAGTTTCCTGCTCACCAGGTGTAGCAATCCTGCATCTGAGGAGTGGAGAGAAGACTAGAGATCAGCAGGATTCCCTGCAGGGTCCAGCTCCTGGGTACCCCACCTTCACATCCCTCCTCCTCAGTCAGGAGTCCCTAAGGAATCCTTCAGGAATGCTGGGCCACTCTGCACCACACCGTGAGACTCCCTCTGTCCCGGTGGGCTCTTTCCTCTGTCTAAAAAGTTTAAAAGTTTCCTCTGTCTAAAAGTTTAAAATGTGTGTTTTTCAACCTTTCCAGGTTAAGACTATGGTAGCATTAATATGATGTTTGCCTTTAATCCCAACACTCAGGAGACAGAGGCAGGAGATTCTCTGTGAGTTCAAGTCCAGCCTGGTCTACGGACAGTTCCAGGACAGCTAGGACTGTTATGCAGAGAAACCCTGTCTCAATACCCCCCAAATATAATGATGTTTATAATGAGTTCTTATGGATGAAAATACTGTAATGAATAATTAATTGGCTGATACGGCAATCTTAATACTATTTAAAAGCTCATTTTCTTGATTTTGAAGGAAAAGTCATTAAAATGCAATCATTAAAAGATATTTCCATAAGCACGAGGCCACTGTGGACCAAGGTGCTGGACCACATGTCAGCCTGCTCTGTTACAGTAGGACAGTCAGTCAGGAGCTCAGCCTTGGGAACTCCGCCCAAACCTTACTACCCAGTGGTCCCCACCATATATGAGACACTTAGAATTTTTCACTGAACTTAGTTCTCAACACACCAAACAAGTTTTATTCTTATTTTATCAAAGCAAAAATTGAGTTTGAGGAAGTTAAGAAATTTTCAGTGATTTCCCAGTTTAAAAGAAAGAAAAAAGAACATTTCTCATGGTGCAGCTGATGAAGGCTGTGCCAGGCTGGATCTACCCCCACGGTGTGTCCTTTCCATCCGGGTCTCCCTCACCCAGTCGCCGGCCATCGGGGCACAGGAGAGGCAGGAGAGAGGGACAGAATTGCAGAGTGGGTTCCCATGGGAAGGAGAACTGTGGGCGTGGCCCCTGTCTGGGCAGGCCTACAGCAAATAAGCAGGTTGGCGACTTCGGGTGGCAGCAGATCTGAAAGCTCCTGATAAGACAGAGACACGAAGAAATCAGTGGGTATCTGGGTCAACAAAAGAAAGGTGTGGGAGCGGATCTGGGCGGAGCCTCAAGCTCGCTGCCGCGGCCCTCGGCCCGCACCTGCCTACTCTGAAGAGAGACAGAGAGTAGCAGATTTCTTTCTTTGGAAAAACTGACAGGAACTGGGGGATCCAAGTTGGAGCCTACGTGTGCAAAACCACTCTAGCACCGGGACACCCACAGCCCGGCTGCCTTCTTTAGGTGCCAGGCTTTCTGGATTAGATTACTTTGTTGTTGTCTGTTTTCACCGTAAAAGTCGTAACTAGCCAGTTGTGATGGCGCATGCGTGTAACACCAGCACTCAGAGGAGGCTGTGGACCTGCCCTGGTTTGCAATATCGATTCAAAAGCAACTAAGGTCAGCAGGGCACCTAAGGTCAAACCACCGTGGATAACCCTCAAGTGGACCTCTGAATCTCCTTCAGCGCTTGCTTCCCATCCTCACTCGTAAGACAGTCTTGAGCAAATCAAAGTTCTAGAAAGGAATCTCCACCATCCCCCGTTTCCTGCTGAGATGTCCCCTCCACCATCTCCCGTTTCCTGCTGAGATGTCCCCCCCACCATCTCCCGTTTCCTGCTGAGATGTCCCCCTCCACCATCTCCCTGTTTGCTGTACCATGTCCGGGTTCTCTGCTTTCTGTGACAGGGGATTAGCTGTGTGCAGCCAGTCCCCTGTCGCTGCATAGATCCCATCTCTTCGAGGACATGGCTCTAGATGCCCCCACCGTGAACTGTTTGCTCTGTGAGTCATTCCTGGCAACTCCCTCGGGCTCCGGTGGCTGCTCCACTCCTGTATTCACCTGTACAGAAGAACTCTGTAGGGTTTGCATCGAGCTAGGCCTTTAAACCCAGCACTGGGAGACAGAGGCAGGCAGATCTCTGAGTCTGCACCAGCCAGGGCTATATAGCTAAATGCTGTCAAAAAGAAAAAAAGTGTTTAGTTATGGGACGAGAGTGGGGATGGTTCTGTCACAGTGCCTGAGTACCCAAGTTCAGATCCCCAGCACCGACAGAAAAAGCCAGATACATCGAGGAAAGCAGGCCTATCATTCTGGTGCTGGGAGGTGGAGATGGGATCCCTGGGGCTTGAGAGCCAGTCTAGCTGACACTGTAAGATCAGAAACAATAAGATGAAGACATTGGCCTTTGGCAGCACACACACATTCTATATTCTGCCTCCAGTTCCTCCTTCCATTTTTCTTGAACCTGCCCTAAACCACAGCTTTGCATTCAACCAAAACTTGTCTGGTGAAGGTCATTTGTGGGTTCTGTGGTAAATGTGCTGATGTCCAGGCTTTACTTGACTTGGCTACTGTGTGCACCGACCTGCCTACCTACCGTGTGTGTCCTGACCTGCCTACCTACCGTGTGTGCACCGACCTGCCTACCTACCTACAGTGTGTGCACCGACCTGCCTACCTACCTACCGTGTGTGCACTGACCTGCCTACCTACCGTGTGTGCACTGACCCGCCTACCTACCGTGTGTGCACTGACCCGCCTACCTACCGTGTGTGCACTGACCTGCCTACCTACCGTGTGTGCACTGACCCACCTACCTACCGCGTGACTGATCTCCCCCAGCCTCCTATTTAGAATATGCTTATTACTTTAATCTTTTTTAAATTTATTTTTTATTTTATGTACATTGGTATTTTGCCTGCACGCATGTTTGTGTGAGGGTATCTGATTTCCCCTGGAACAGGAGTCACAGACAGTTGTGAGGTCCCTTGTGGTGCTGTGCTGGGAATTGAACCTAAGTCCTCTGGAAGAGCAGCCAGTGCTCTTAACCACGGAGCCATCTCTCCAGCCTGACTTTAAAATTCCCTGTATGTATTTCTCACGATGCTGGGCTGAAACCGAGGGCCACGCGCTGAAAGGCTAGTCCTCTACACTGAGTCGCATCCCCGACCCACGTTGTTTAATTTATTTATTTAATTTGGGGGGGGGGCAAGACAGGGTTTCTCTGTAGCTTTGGAGCCTGTCCTGGAACTAGCTACAAGGCCAGGGTGGCCTCGAACTCACAGAGATCTGCCTGCTTCTGCCTCCCAAGTGCTGGGAATAAAGGCGTGTGCCTCTGCCACCCAGCTCCCATTTGTTAATCTCTAGTTCAGTTTTATTCTTTACATCTTGGATATCTGATAAGCAGTCATGCCCCATCCCCACTCCCTTCATCAGAGAGCTTCCCCATCCCAGGTAACAAGTGTGACTCCACCCCATCTCCGGTCCTATGGGATTTTGCTTTCCAGCAGACCTGGCCACTCTCTGCCAGACCCAGTCAGGGCTTTCGGGTGCTAGAGAGAGGCTCCCCATTTGGGTTTGTCACCTGCGTCAGGTCTGCCTTCACCTTCACTATCAGCCTGTTAGCAGAGCCACAGTCAAAGCGATCCCTTAAAATCAATCTGTTGGAATCACTGTTGCCACATAACAGAACCCAAAATTCTGTTTAAAATAGCAGCAGCCGCTTGGGGTTTGAAAGAGCTGGACCCAGCACCTGCCTCTTTCACCTGGCATGTGCACGAGCCCAGGTTCAGTTGCCAGCCATCCCTACAGAACATCAAAGCAGGTTATAATTTCTCACAGCTCTGCTGATGGGATCTGCATTCATGCATGGGCTGCAGTGGACCGGAAAGTCCACAGTGCCCTCCCCAGGCCTGAGAGCCTGAGAGTTGCTGCTGGCTCACTGTCGCTCTCTCTCTCTCTCTCTCTCTCTCTCTCTCTCTCTCTCTCTCTCTCTCTCTCTCTCTCTCTCACACACACACACACACACACACATGCACGCGGCGCATTCTCATCCTCCAGTGCACTAGATTGAGCTTCTTCAAAAGTGTGATATTTGGATTTCCAGGGTCCTCTACCCCGTATATTGCATCATAGTCTGAATTTTTTTAAATGGAGATTTTTTTCAGTTTTGTGTTATGCATATGAATATTTTGCCTGCATTTTATGTGTGTGCCACATGCATGCAGTGCCTGCACAGTCCACTAGAGAACATCAGCTGTTCTAGGAACTGGAGTTCCAGAAAGTTCCATGTGGGTGCTGGGACTCAAACCTGGGTTCTAGGGAAGAACAGTCAGTGCTATAACAGCTGATCCATCTCCAGGCCCATCGTCTGCATTTTAACAAGATCTGTAGGAGAGTAACATCTAGCAAGATGGCTCTGTAATGAGCCTGTAACAGCTTGGAAGCTCACAGACGGCTGCGGGCCCTATTGCAGCCCGCAGGCGCATGCGCTGTCATTGCATGGCTTTTCCTCTCTTTCCCTGCTGCTCCCCTCCAAGGTGCCTCCCCATGGCCCCTTTAACAGGCTGCACGCACTCCAGCCCAGGTGCCCAGCGGTCATTATAGACAGCCTAACCTTGACTTTGCATTTCTGCTGCTTGCAGGCCGCCTCCATCACCATCTTCCAGGTTTTATTCAGGGAACCTCTCAGGAAAATTTCACGACTCTCTTATTTAAATTTGTAGCTCTTTCCCACATTGCACCGTCTTGCCCTCTTTCTGCTTGTTTTCCACATATTCGAACCGGCAACCACCATGGAATTACTTTTACTTCCTTCTGTATTTTCTGTCTCCCCAATCCCATTGGCTCACCTGTTCTTTACAGAGCCTCCCTCTGTGGTCCTCCCTCTGCGGCCCTCCCTTGTGCTCTATACATATATGGGGGAGGGGCGTCTCGACACCACCTGTGCAGGCTATGGCTGGCAGGAGAATCACACGTGTTAAACCAGCCCAGGCTACACACCTTGTCTTTGAGGGAAGGGGACTAGAGAGCTGGATCAGTGGTTAAGAGCCCTGGCTCCCTTCTAAAGGACCTGGGTTCAATTCTCAGAACTCACATGGAGGTTCACAACCTGTAACTCCAGCCTTGGAAGACCCAGCACTCTCTTCAGGCCTCCATGGGTCCCAGGCATGCACACAGACATATAGGCAGTGCGCCTATGCACACACAGATGCATACATTTCACAAAGAGAAGAGTTGTTTTCGTTGTTGTTGTTGCTTTGTTTTTTGTTTGTTTGGTTTTTCAAGACAGGGTTTCTCTGTAGCTTTGGAACCTGTCCTGGAACTAGCTCTGTAGACCAGGCTGGCCTCTAACTCACAGAGATCCGCCTGCCTCTGCCTCCCAAGTGCTGGGATTAAAGGCGTGTGCCACCGCTGCCTGGCCCTCCTTCAGTTTTTAAGGCAGAATAATACCCTATGTCTACATTAGCTGCATTTTGTTCATCCAGTTCCTGATGGACACTGGGGTTGCTTCACCCATGGATTCGAAAGCAGTGCTGCTGTGAGCGTCCGGTGACACCGTTCACTGACTCAGAATCGAGACTGTACCTGCAGCTCGTTTTCAGTTTAGAAGCCCTGTGAAGTGGGGATTTGGAGGTGGGTTTTGTTGTTGTTGTTTGATTTGTCTTTGGTTTTTAAAACAGGGTTTTGCTATATAGCCCAGGCTGGTTTTGAACTCTCAATCTTCCTGCCTCAGTTTTCAGAGTAGTACTCTTCAATGGATTTTATTCTCTCTCTCTCTCTCTCTCTCTCTCTCTCTCTCTCTCTCTCTCTCTCTCTTTTTCTGAGACAGGGTCTCACTATGTAGCTCTGTTGCCTCCTGAGGTCTGGGATTAAGGACATTAACCACTACTCCTGGCTATTGAATTAACATTTTTAGGTATTGAGACAGACTCTCTTTGTGGACCCCCAGCTGACCTTGAGTTCATGGCAATCCTCCTGCCTCAGCCTGGATTATAAGTGTGCTTCACCATTCCTGGCTTAAGTTTTTAATTTCTGTGTCTGTCAACCTGGACTCTGAACGTAAGGAGGCTGTGACAGCTTTCTTGTAAGGTGCCCGTCCTGACTCATAGTGCTTGTTGTCTCCAGTCCAGCACCCCCAAAGCAGGCCTTAATAAATTGACCCCTCAAGCCTAGCCGGATTGCAGCCGTCTGTCTGCACAGGCGCCTCTCAGAATCCCTGCACGGGGACAAAGATCAGCTACAAGTTCTGTAAGAGCCGCCTCATCCTTTTGTGTTTGTGCTTCCTGGGCCATTTCCCTTCTCTTCTTCCTGACTTGGAGACAAGGCCTCATTATGTAGCCCACACTGGCCTCAGAGTGTCTCACAGTCCTCCCGGTGGCTGGAATTACTGTCCTACCACGCCCAGCTCAGCTTCTCTTTTCTTGAGCTCACTTCCTCAGGTCCCGTGACTCTTGCCACTCTCCCTCTGGAGAAGGAGACTGAGATCCTGCTTCCTCTCTACCCTGAGACCTTCAAGGCCACTCCTCAAGCCTTACACCCCTCCCTTGCCTATTCCAAATATAACACTTTAGAGACAGCCCTTGTCATTTGCCTGCCACCTGAGCTGCCTGGAGCTTCCTGCTGCTGTTCTGGGAGTCTCTGGCAGCTTCTAACCTGGCATTGCTGCTCGAGAGCTTGATGTGCATGTTTTGTTTTGTTTTGTCTTTTTGTATATGACTCACAGTTTGAAATCATACTGGAATGAGATTACAGGGACACGCGAGTGTGGAGACCGTGAACTCTGTGGACCTTTAGCGTAGACTCCAGACAAGGACAGTAGCTACCTCTCTAAACGTCCTGGCCAGGCTTCACAGCTTGACCCTGGTTTTACAGCTTTCACTTTTCTGTTTTGTTTGAGACCAGGTCTGTTATTTAGCCTTGGCTATGTAGATCAGGCTAGCCTTACTCATAGGGATCCTCCTGCCTCTACCTCTGAAAGGCCTGTGCATTACCTTGCTCTACTGTTTTACTTCTAGTAGAGACCATTTTCATTAAAAAAAAAAAAAAATCTGGGCTGGAGAGATGGTTCAGAGGTTAAGAGCACTGGCTGCTCTTCCAGAGGTCCTGAGTTCAATTCCCAACACCCTTGTGGTGGCTCACAACCATCTGTAATGAGATCTGCTGCCCTCTTCTGGCCTGCAGGCATACATGCAGACAGAATACTGCATACATAATAAATAAATCTTTAAAAAAAGAAAAATCTATCAGTCATGGTGGCACACACCTCTTAATTCAAAATGCCAGGAGGAACTCTTGAATTCAAGGCCCACAGCAACTACATAGTGAGACCCTGTCTCTAAACATTTTAACATAAAAAGTAAATTTAAAAAGCTCATGTACTTAATTGGTAGAGGCCAACAAAGCCCTGCATTTTCCCCTAGCACTGTGTAAAAACAAGCTTGGGTGATGCCTGCCATCATGGGACACAGGCAGAGGTTGGAGAGTAAGAAGCTCAAGGTCATTCTTGGCTAAAGAACTCAAAGTCTTTACAGGGTCCCATGGTTTGAACTCAGGTCACCAGGTTTATACAGCAAGTGCCTTTTCTTGCTGAGCCATCTTGCTGGATGTCATATTTTAAGATCGTTATTAATGTGATTTTTTTATGTGTGTGTGCGTGCACACTTCCATGTGTGTGCACTTATGAGTGTCCATAGAGACTAGAATAATGCATTGGATCCCCTGGAGCTGGAGTTGCACGAGCACATGCATGCACGCATGCACACATGCGTACACACACATGTGCATGCACATGCACTACAGCTGAGTTACATGCCAACTCTTTAGGTGTTCTCCCGCTTTATTCACATAATAGCCTTGCAATGTTGATTTAATGATTCACAGAATAATAGGCTGAGTGAGCCATCAGGATGACCTGAGTCCGGTCTCCTGGACCCTGTGGAAGGAGAGAGCCAGCTCCCTCGAGTTGTCTTCTGGCCTCTCATACATTAGGCGGTTCTCTGTGAGTTCGAGGACAGCCAGGGCTTTGCAGAGACCCCGTCTCTCCCCACCTGGCCCCCCACCTTGGGCTGACCATGGACTGGAAGCTCTCTCGGCAGCTCACCTCCTGCTGCTTTTCAGTTATGGGATCACAGGGAATTGGAGGCTCTTCTTGGCCTCTTAAAAAAGACCCTCAACGCCCTTGACCTGTTCTTGCCTCAGCTCAGCAGCTGAGATCCCTTTGCCCGTGCTCAGTGGTGCCACAGCCGGCCCTAAGACCTGGGCTCTGCTGACAGTAGTCACATCAATTCCCAGTCCTGGTGCCATCAAGCATTGCTTCCTTGAAGTCGCCCCCAGCAGGACCACCACCAGATCAGTCCCTGCTGGTGCTCCTGTTTGGACTTTCTGCAGTTCAGAGCAATGATAGGACCTGAGGGTGTGAGCACTGTGGAGCTGGTCCTGCTCTGCTCTGTTCCCAGTGTGCCTAGCGCAGTTCCTGGCGAAGCAGGTGGGCCACAGAGCTGCTAGTTTTGCTTGTGCCCCTCCCTCCCTCCCTCCCTCCCTCCCTCCCTCCCTCCCTCCCTATTCCTCCCTCCCTCTCTCACTCTTTCTCTCCTTTCCTCTCTCTCTCCCTCTCCCCTGTCCCTCTCTCCCCCTACCCCACACCCTCCCTCCTCTGCTTCTCATCTCTGTTCTTTTATTTCAGTTTTTTTGAGATAGGGTCTCACAGTCTGTATCCAGACTGGCTTAGAACTCACTGTGAGCCCCATGTCTCAGGCTCTTGAGGGTTGTGATTATAGGTTTGAACACTAGGCCAGACTTAATAAATTATTTATTGAAGAAAATGATGACTCCAGAGTTGACCAGCGTGTCCTCCCTTGACACCTCTATCCTGCAGTGACCTTTACCAAGTTACTTCTTCAACAGTTACATCAAATGCTAATTAGGAAAAGACTGTGTGCTTATCACCTTGAATCCCAGCACTGGGGAAGCAGAGACAGGCAGATCTTTGTGAGTTCAAGGCCAGCTTGGACTATGGAGCAAATCCAGGCCAGTGGGGCTACCTAGAGAGACCTTAAAAAAGACTTGCCTACAAGTTTCCAGACCACAGTTTAATAATGTCCTGACTCTGAGTAATGACTTGGGCTTTGGAGCTTAAGGGACAGACAGACAGATACAGGGTGGGGAAAGTCCTG
Organism: Chionomys nivalis; assembly: GCF_950005125.1. NCBI lineage: Eukaryota > Metazoa > Chordata > Mammalia > Rodentia > Cricetidae > Chionomys > Chionomys nivalis. The sequence goes on from NC_080102.1 coordinate 57,720,454, forward strand.
TTCCAAGCCTGTTAAAGTGCAGGGCCTATCCTAGAAGTGAAAGGTAGAGCAGGCTTGCTTTTGGACCACTAACCAGCTCCCAAATACAGACACGGAGACCTAATATTGTTATGAATGCTTGGCCTTCTCTTATGCTTGTCCCACTACTCTGACAGGTTACTTTAGCCCGTTTCTCTTCATCTGTGTTTTGCCGTGGAGCTTCAGTCTTCCTTTCATTGTGTCCTGCTGCTGGCAGCTGCCTGGCTGACCCCGGGCGTCTGCCTCTGTTCCCCTTTTTCGAGCCTCTCATTCTCGTCTCTCCATCTTAGATTTCTCCTCCTATTTATTCTCTCTACCCACCAGTCCGCCTATCCCTTTACTGCCTAACTATTGGCTGTTTAGCCTTTTATTAGACCAATCAGGTACCTTAGGCAGGCAAGGTAAAACAGCAACACATCTTTACACAGTTAAACCAATGCAGCATAAACAAATGTAACACATCTTCACATAATTAAAGTAATATTCCACAAGAAAAAGGTTTGGGGCTGGGTAAGTATATTTTATTACTGAAAACTAATGTTTATAAAAGGTATGTAGGGCCAAGGAGATGACTTGGTGGGCAGCGTGCTGTACATGCATAAACATCCAAATCCCGATCCCCAGAACCTGGTAAAAACAGATGCACAGTGTGCATTTGTTCTGTTGTAGACAGGTTCCCACTAGCCCTGGTGGGCTTGGAACTCACAAGATCCATCCACCTGCCTGTCTCCTGAATGCTGGGATTAAAGGTGAGTGCCACTCTGCCTGGCAGTAGCATGCACCTGCATTCGCAGCACTCTGCCTGGCAGTAGCATGCACCTGCATTCGCAGCACTCTGCCTGGCAGTAGCATGCATCTGCATTCTTTCTCAGCACTCCTGTACTGAGGTAAAAGATGGAGAAGAATTCTCACAAGGCCGGCTAGCCTGGTGTAGGCAGCAGAGAACAAGAGACCCTGTATCGCCCAAGGGGGAGAACAAGAATGGGTATCAGAACTTGTCCCCTGACTTCCACAAGTGCACTATGCTATGCATGTACCACAAATGTGCACACATACAGACAAGATTAAAGATGTACATGGAAAGATTAAGGATACATTTATGCTGCATGGTACAAATATATCCATATATACACACTCAACATTTGATGTGTTCCTTATACTGCCATATCCTCATGTCTCTGCATCACAGTCTATAATCTAGGTACTGTACCGTTAGCATCCGAAGTGACTGAGGCCGGATCCCTGCATCTCTGCATCACAGCCTATAAACTAGGTACTGTACCGTTAGCATCCGAAGTGACTGAGGCCGGATCCCTGCGTCTCTGCATCACAGCCTATAAACTAGGTACTGTACCGTCAGCATCCGAAGTGACTGAGGCCGGATCCCTGTGTCTCTATGTCACAGCCTATAAACTAGGTACTGAATCGTTAGCATCCGAAGTGACTGAGGCTGGATCCCTGCGTCTCTATGTCACAGTCTATAAACTAGGTACTGTACCGTTAGCATCCGAAGTGACTGATGCTGGCAGAGGTTAGGTGATGTTTTTCCCAAGGGAGTAGCTTGAAAAGGACAGATCACATTTGAAAATCAATCAGTTCAGGCTCAAACCCCGTTCAACAGATACGAGAGTTGTAGTTGTTTTGTATTTGAGACAGAACCTCCCTGTACAGGCCAGGCTACCCTGGAACAGTCAGTCTGCCTCAGCCCTGAGTGCTGGGGTTACAGACATGTCACCACACTAACAAAAACCAACCCCCTCCTATTTTTAAGTCAGTAGACCAGGCTGGCCTAAACTCTGAAATCTGCCTGCCTCTGCCTCCTGAGTACTGGCATTAAAGGCGTGTGCCACCACTCCCAATCAAGAGCCCCTTTCTTTCTCTCTCTTCTCTCTCTCTCTTTTCTTTTTTCAAGATAGGGTCTTACTATATAGCCCAGGCTGGCCTTGAACTCACAGAGATACACCTGCCTCTGCCTCCAAGTACTGGGATTAACAGTGTGCACCACTATGCCCAGCTCAAGTCCCTGTTTTTAAACATTGTATTAGATAGAGAAAAATTCATTAAAATGTTGTCTTTTGGAAATGGTTTGTTTTAATCTCTTTGTTCCAAGTTACTGTTTGAAGTTACTGTAGATACTAGTTGAACTTTTTTTAAATCTTTATTTTATGTATATGAATGTTTTGTCTGTGTGTTTGTGTACTATGTGTGCTTGCTTGGTGCCCAGAGGCTAGAAATTCAGATCCTCTCGACCTGGAGTTACAGATGATGGTGAACCACCGAGGGGTTGCTGGGAATAAAATCTAGGACCCCTGGAAGAGCAGACAGTGCTCTGAACCACTGAGCTTTTGAACAGGAAGGGAAGTGACAGAATAGCAAGGACAAAGGACTCACCATTTCCTTTTCCCCCTCCAACTTCCCAGAACTGATGACCACGCCAGTTCTTCAGGCCCATGAGACCCTGTCCCCACAAGCTGAAGAGGCCAGCACAGCACTCATTGCAGGTAACAAGGGCCTCTGGGCTCAGAGATACCCTGGAACCCAGTGTGACAGCTAAGATTTTCCTCGTACAGGAAAAGCCACATCAGGGACCAACTCCAGTACTGGGTTCCTTCTGGCATGTAGGTCTCACACATGCAGAGCTGTGGAAGATGGAGACATGACCGACAAATGATAGGTGGGGAGTGGCTGTGAACAGGCTGTGGCACATGTGGATGCTCAGCTGGAGTGTGTGGGTTGGAAGGAGGAGATGTGTGGTTTTGTTGAGTGGGTGAGGAAGAGAAACTCTCATGGGAAGCCATGTATTAAAACACCCTTCCTGTTGGCATCAGCTGTTTCCCTCCTGGTTTCTAGAATGATCATCAGGAACTGGTTTGAGAGGGAGTTAAACTGTGTGGTAGCTAAATACCAAGAGACTCTGGCTGCTGTGTCCTGGGGAAGCTGGGTTTGAGAGGACCTGACTGGCCCAGTGAAGTACTCAAACATGTCTCCCTCTCCTTTCCCAGTCGTGATCACTGTGGTGTTCCTCACCCTGCTCTCGGTGGTGACCTTGATCTTCTTTTACCTGTACAAGAACAAAGGCAGCTACATCACCTACGAGCCCGCAGAAGGCGAGCCCAGCACCATCCTCCAGATGGAGAGTGACTCAGCCAAGGGCAGAGAGAAGGAAGAGTACTTCATCTAATGATCCCCAGACTGGAGGGGTCGAGTCTTGGCTCCAGTGCTAACACACTGACTCTATAATTAGGGAATGTTTGCTCTGAAGCCAGTGAGTGGCACTGAATGAGATGGCAAATCCACTCACCTCCCAGGACAGTCTCCAATAACATCGTCACTGACTCCATGGTCCAGGGACACGGAGAAAGCTGCTTGACACCTATACAGCCAGGCCTTGGTAAGGACAGTGCTCACAACTGGCCAACAACATGGGCCGTGCCTAAGTTGGAAGTGGGAGATGTGGAAAGTGGCCCCAGGCTGGTCCACTTTGTCCCCTCCCTACTTGCCTAGTCCCAGTGCAGCTTCTTGGAGGCTAAATACCACAAGACGGATCAGGCCAGGGACAGGCCTCCCAGTGTTACTTGCTTTGATCCGAACCTTACCATTTCCCCCAGCAGCCTCAAATTTACAGTTTTTATCCAAATTAAATTTATTATGAAAGATTTTCATTTATAAAAACTAAATTTTGACTTTTTCCTTAAACTTTTTATAGTGTTTTCTCTGCTTCTTTAACTCTTCTGCGTGTGCTGTCTCTCTTTAAGAACTCTTAGGGATGTTCTGAAGTTCTTAGAACTATCTCAGGAGTGTTCCAGAGAAGCAGCAACTGTCCCATCAGAAACACATGAGAACTAAGTGGGTTTGACCTTTATCCTGACAAAAGCCACAATTTCCCAGATCCTGTTTATATACAGAGTCAGAAAAAACCCAGCCACCTAAATTTCCTACCAGTAAAGCTCTTTTCCTTCTTCTTCAAGACAGGGTTTCTCTGTGTACTCTAGCTGTCTCAGAACTCACTATGTAGACCAGGTTGGCCTCCCAAGTGCTGGGATTAAAGGTGTGTGCCACCACTGCCAGGCCAGGCTCTTTTCCACCCAAGCCCCTTGGATACTCTGGTATTAAAACTCTTACCCGATATTAGCAGTATAGATTCCAGAAGCTGCAGTGCAGAGGCTGGTTGGCTTTTGCTTTGTGGGTTTGAGACATGATCTTGCTAGTTACCCCAGGCTGCCATGAACTTTTGGCAGACCTCTTTCCACAGTAACTAGAGTAATGGCATTGGCCCGCTTGTTTTCAGTATTTGTCCACATAGAACTTTGGAGCAACCATCTAGAAATTACCCTGAAGTATACACACTACTTACACTAAGTGATGGAAGCCTTAGCACGAGTGAGAACTCACTGTGTAGACTAGGGTGGCTTTTGAGCTCACAGGGCCACCTGGCTCTGCCTCCCCCGCGTTGGGATTAAAGTCCAGTGCCAACATGACCAGCACTGCTCTTTCATTTCTAAGACTGTGTTTTGAATTCCAGAATCAGCTCTAGTGAAAGCTCATGAGAACAGCCAAACCTAAAACCTCACCTTGCAGGTCTACATTTATTTCACAGACATCGCTAAAGAAGCAGCTACAGGAGCACCGAGCTCATTTCTGGGTGAGCTCTAAAAGACCTGACATGTATGAACATGCGAACACATGCTGAGTAAAGAATGCCTAGAGTACAGTGTAATGCAACTTCATCACTTTATTCAAATCTTCAAAATAGTCTTTATTCTACATTTTTAGTATAAAAAATCCACAAGTTAAGTGCACCACAGTGTAGAGAGACATACAACGCTGAACTTCCATAACAGTCGATGGTACAGTCAAACAATACATGTACAGAACACAAGATTTAGATGAACTGAAATGTCAGATAAAATAAAATCCAATCTCAGAAAACAAATCAAAATATTAAGGATCCCTGAAATATTAATCCTAATGAGATCTCACTGGACTCAAGTCGTTTCATAGCGAGGCATTCATGTGACCCTACTAACCAACCCATCACAGGAAAACTCCTGGAAACCCGAGTGGCTGCATCAGACACTCAGAAAATGAAAACCAAGTTTGATCCGAAACACCCTTAATTTGGCTTTAAAGCCAAGCCTTTTCATGTGTTTTCTTCTCTGCCCATCACTTTTAAAGAAACTTCTGGGACAGCTTGCACTGAGAACTGTTGTTTAAGTTCAGGTTTGGCACCACAGCAAGTCTGGGTTCGTGGTGATGCAGAGACGGCCTACGAGGTGGGTCCTAAAGGTCCCCTCACCTTCTCCTGGAGATACACAAAACCCAGAGAAACGGGTCTGTGCTCAGGGCACAGGGGGCTTCAGAGGATCCTTATGAAGACAGTTAAAAATGGCAAGGGGGACAGGTGCACGGTGAGAAGAGCCGAGTGACCAGCTTTCTGTCCTGCACCACTGATTTGATGGAAGACGGAGGACAGGGTGGGCTGGTGGGGAGGAAAAGGCAGACAGCTAATGCGTTTCATTTAACAACTACTATAAATCAAAGACTTAAAGGAGATTAAAGACCAATCAGAATAATTTGGCAACTTTAATTCTTAGGAAGATCAAAGTTCCCTCCAAACCTAATTTGATGTTTTATTACTAGAAGCGAAGACCAGGATGGTACAGTGTTACTCCAAAGGAATTAGGGAAGAGCCTCGGGGCTGCTTCACTCACATTCATTTGAAGAATGGATGCCTCCCTACCTCAAAATGCTCTAGGGAGGGACTGCTACCCTTACATGGTTCCTTATTAAATTTGAAAAGTGCCTCAAAGTTTGGACACCAGAAAGACACCCCCAAAAACATGTGTCTAAACTGCAACTTGAGGTTAATATGACTAAAGCAGTTACATTGTGAGAAGTGCTGAAGGTACGTGATGTCTTTCCCGGCACAGGCGTGGCCACGGTTCTTCACCAAATGGTGTAGCCACCATCTGAGCCACCCATGAAGAAGTTTCCCTTGCGCTGAGTCACAAGGACGTTGGCTCCCTGCATGACTGCAAGCTGAGCAGCGTTGGGAGGGCATCCAGGGGGTGGAGGCTAGAAGGAAAGGACAAGGATAGTGGGCAAAGAGGAGGAGCACAAGGGAAGCAGATGCCTCAAAAAGGTGGCAGTGAGCCAACCAGTAACTTTTTTTTTTGCAGGGTTGGAGTGGGCTAACCCAGGGTCTCACTATGTAACCCTAACTTGCCTGCTTCTTACTATGTAGCCCAAGCTGACCCCTGCCTCAGCCTCCCACTGTGGGATTATAGGTATGTGCCACACACCAAGCAACCACCATTTAAAAAGGAGCTAATTCTGACAGCTTGTCACCATCTGAATCTAGACACAGACGGGAAGGGAGCCTGCCACTCACCAGTGTTCCTGCCCTAGGGTGCAGCCTGTCCCCAGAAGAACCACTGCGTGCCAGTTCCAAAACAGCAAAAACAGCCCGCGGTCTCTTGTGGGCCATGTGCGCATTTGTTCATGGAGCAGGAGAGCACTCTATATCCAAGCAAATGCTCTACCACTGGATTGCACCTCAGCAATTCCAGACTTCTAACACAGCACTGCAACATTTAAGTGCCACTGACAACACCGCTCCACTTCACTCTAGAATGTGGCTCCGGAGAGATGGCCTTTGCTAGAACCCCACATACTAGAGCACTGAGCAGGAGGAACTGGTAACTAACACCTACTTACTAGGGATTATGTATTCTACTTTTTTAATCACCTGAGTTCCTGGTGTACATTTCATCCTTGTGGTAGATATTAAGAGTGTATGGACTTAATAAGGAGCGTTCACTGTGCCCACGCGAATGAAAAAGAACCCAGCAGGCTTTTGTTTTTGTTTTTTGAGACAGGGTTTCTCTGTCTAACAGTCCTGGCTGTCCTGAAACTCCCTCTGTAGACCAGACTGGCCTCGAATTCACAGAGATCCACCTGTCTCTGCCTCGCGAATACTGGGATTAAAGGAGTGCACCACCACTGCCCAGCTAGCTAGCAGTATCTTACTAAGGCAAGAAAACAAATGATTAATTCCAAAACCAAAGGACGTGTCACATTTCTGCCTAGGAGACAGCAGCTGCTGTGCCAACCCTGACCATTACTGTCCACGGATGGTGGGAGAAGGAATATGGCTTCCAGTTAGCCCATACTCACAGGAATGTTGCCAGCGGTAGCGCCAGTGCCAAATCTGGCACCTGCATCATACCCTCCTTCTACCAGCACTGCTGAGCCAGGTGGATAGATGGGACCGACTGGATAGTAAGCCATGGGGATAGTGGAGCCTAAAGGCCCAACAGCCACAGACTGGGCCATAGGCAGATACAGAGAGGCGCCAGGAAACGCAGCTGACATGGTGGGGACTGTGGCAGCCCCTGGATGAACAAAGCTTGGACGATAGAGCTAAAAGAGGCAGAGGAGAAGGCAGAATGTTACTTTGTGACATCCCTATTTGAACTGTCTTTATCAAGTCTTACTGGTACCTTCAACTGTAGTGGAGGATGACCTTGAACTCCGGATCCTCCTTCCTTCACCTTGACTGGTGGAATTACAAGCCCTTGCCACCAAACCCAGTTCACACAGTGCTGGGGATCAAATCCAGGGCTTAGTGCATGCTAAGCAAGCACTCCACCAAATCAGCTACATTACATCTCCAGCCCCTTGGATGGTTCTGGAGACAGGGCTCGGTTATATAGCCCAAGACAGCCCTGAAATCAGAATCCTCCTGCCTCAGCCTCCCAAGTGCTGGACTACCAGCCTGTACCACCATGCTTGGCTCCTAAGTCCATTCTCAGTTCTTCGTGTGTCCAGATCACTGCGTTAGAGTCACTGGCACACAATAACACAACAGTCTCCTGGGTCACCTGCTGCTCAAGGAACCCAACTTCACCTTAACGTCAGCATGTGTCAAATAACATAATCAAACAGCACAGTTCCAATGGTAATCACCATCCTTCTGTCTGTGAAGTCACACTTAAAGACTGAACGAGGGGCCCACGGGTGTCCTCAACTAGTTCAAAGTCTAGCAAGCTGCAGTACCTCTGAGTACGCCGGCGGAGCGTCTGTGTAGGGTGGAGCCTGAGGAAGGTGTAAGGTCTGAGGGTATACTGGATTCCCAGGAGGTTGCACAGGGTAGGTAGGCTGTGTTGGATATTGACCTGGAACACAAAAGGGGGAGGTGCTGTCTGTCAAACTGGGGGGATGGCAGACAGGAGAGATGGCCCACTGGTTAAGACAAAGTGCTGCTCTTCCTGAGGCCCCAAGTTCTGTTCCCAGCGTCCTCAAATGTCACTTACAACCTCCTTTCGACTCGAGCTCCCCTCTGTGAGCGCCTCACTCACACAGACGCTGACACAAACTTAAAGCAAGGCTGCAAACAGAGCCACCAGCTGGGCAGGACGCACAGGGTAGCTAACTTGGTGGAGGCGCGCAGGGGACGACAGACAGATTGCCATACAGCGCCGAATTTCTTGGAGCCAAGAAAAGCAGGGAGGGCTGTCTGCACCCTCACGGGGCTCTGACGGGGCAGAAAAGGTGCCGTTCCCAGAAGCATACTGATGACGGAACCAAGCCTAACTTGGCCGTGTCCCCTTCCCGATGAAGGACAGGTCTGGGGACCCGTCCCCGAGGTTCTGGACCGCTGGTGTCTTAGGGGACTTCTACTTTGGGCTGTTCTCAGTCCAGACAGTTTTCCTCCCAGATTCCTACTCAGAGTCGACTTCCTAACGAGAGGATGGAGCCAGCCGTGCAGAGGGCGGCGGGAGGGGTGTTCTGAGGGCGGCACAAGCACGGGGACCGTGAGACCTGGTCCTGCGGAGGGCGGGCGGCGAGGGGGACGGCGCCGCGGAGCCGGCACCTCACTAGTTAAGGCCGCCAAGGCCTGTTGTTCCGAAGCGCGGCGCCCCGCCTCCGCCGGCCCGCCATTGGCCTCCCCACAGCCCTGCTCTGGCTCCCCATTCGCTCCAGCGGGTGCCCGTCACGGAAAAGCCCCCCCACCTCACACACAGCCCGCGGCTCCAAACTGCGCCACCGAGTTTATGGGGGCCGGGAGGGCCGAGCAGCGGCGGCGCGGGGGAGGGGGCGGCCACGTCAGGTGAGGCCTGGCTCCCGGCCCCCTAAGGAGAAGCGCGGCCCGGCCCGCCGCGAGCCCGTGGCCCCCCGGGCCCGCTCGCCCCGGACCAGCCCGCCTCCCCGACCGTCCCCGCCGCCCTCCGGCCTTGCCTTTGCTGTTCATGGTGGCTGCGGGTCCGCTTCGACTCGGCGTCGCGGACGGTTATTTTTTTCGTCCTTTTCCTGTTCGGAGTCGCTTCCGTGTCACGTGACACCCGTCCACTCTGCGTCAGTCGACGCCCGAGCGCGCTGCCGCCGGAAGCCCCGCCCCCTCGCGAGGCTGCCGCGCTGCGGAGAGGGCGAGCGCAGCCCCGCCCTAATGGCGGTGCTGTCTCGGGGCGGCGCTCGTTCCGCGGCCCCCCACTCGCGAGCCCCGGGTCCTCCCTCGCGGCGTGTCTGGAGGCGAGACCCAGCCCCTGCCTGCCGCGCCTTCCCGCGGGCGGCCCAGCGCCCCTCGCCGCGCTGACGTAGACCGGCCCCGCCAGCCAGGGTTGCGCGCGCAGCCGGCACCTGCACCTGCCGCCCGCCCGAGGTGACCCGAAGCCCTTTCCCTGCAGACCGCCGAGTGCGTCACCTCTCAATTGTCCTGGAGAGTAAAGGGAACGTCTTTCCGGGCAGGGTTGTTTCCTCGTTCCAGCGTGTCTGCTGAGCTGTTGCGCACGTCTGGAGCCGGCGGTCGCGGGCCGATCTGTAGTTTGTTCGCCCTGGTAGTTGACGTGGGTGGAGAGCTGCTGGGTGAGACCGTGGAGTGGAGAGACGCCCGTAGACATCACAGCCCCGATAGATCCGCTGCGGGTGCTCGGGAGGCAGAGGCAGGCGGATCTCCGTGAGTTCGAGGCCAGCCTGGTCCTCAGAGTGAGTTCCAGGACAGCCAGGGATACACAGAGAAACCCCGTCTCGAACGTCTCCCCCCACTTACCACCCCAGCGCCCCGAAAGCGCCCTGACTGATGACCCGTCCTCGATCCTATTCAGTCATCCCTGCCTTTGTCTCCAGTGACTGACTTACTGTAAATGCAGTTTGATCCAGGCCGCACAGCAGCCCCGGGGCAAGCTGCTTCTTTCTGCACCCCTCATTCTCCAACAGCGTTAATCCAGGGGAGCTGGTGAGAGGCTGAGCGGTTAAGAACACTGCTCTTCAGAGGCCCCTATCGTGTTCGGATCCCACACCTTCTGGACCCTGCCAGATGCACATGGGTGCCGTATGTCACACAGACACATGCATAAATAAAAATAAATACTCGAGAAAGCCGATCTAAAGAGACAGGTTACAGACTCAGGTTTTGTGCCCTGACTCCCAGGTTCCGGGTCAGTGTTTGCATTTTGTTTTCCTGTCGCTTACCCAGTGTCTCCACCGACAAGGTTGCACTAAAGACTGTTCAGAATTCTTTTAGGTATTTTGAGAAAGTCCCTTTAAGTGCATTATAAATTTGATTCAGATTAAATTAGTATCCTAAAGCCAGTGACATTTGTGTATCTGAAACCAAAACACACATAGTAAATAAAATAATAATAAAAGCAACATCGACAAATAAAAATCGAGGTACTGCTACAGGGAGGTCCTTCCCAGGACCAAGGGCTCATGAAGAAAGGGTTAATTTGATATCCGGGCCCTCCAGGGCGTGGTGCCATCTGGTTGGTCATCCCTCTGCTAGGTGTCTGGTGTTCTGCATCAGTCCGACGCTGAGCCTAGGAAGAGGCCAGCGTGCTGCCTAGTGAGCTACCACGGTGAAGGGGCTGCAGCTCGCTGCCTTCTCCACCAGGTGGGGCGAAGGAGCAACTGGCTACTTTCTTGGACAGAAGGGAGGATCCATGTTTCTCTTTTTGTGTTGTTTTGTTTCGTTTGTTTGTTTTTTGAGACAGGGTTTCTCTGTGAGCCCTGGATGTCTTGGAGCTCGTTCTGTACACCAGGCTGGCCTAGAACTCAGAGATCCGCCTGCCTCTGCCTCCCAAGTGCTAGGATTAAAGGCGTGCGCCACCATCGCCCGGCTCCGTGGTCTTACTCTTAAACGGAGCTGTTCGTTCACTTGTCAAACACTCTTTCTTACAGTGCCGTAGCCAGTGTTTAGCGAATGCCCACTGTGTCAGGCCCGGGGGCGCACTAGAGAAACAGCATGGAAGACGAAGCAGAGCCCCTCGTGGTTTTGAAATGTAAGGTCTAGAAAAGTCAAGGTAATGACCTACAATGGTTAGAGTCAGCTTAGGGACCATCCGCGATGCTAGGGAAGCGCATAGATGAGCGCCTGCCTGCTCTTGTCTAGGTGGTTTTCTGGGGAGTGGGGGTATGGTGCCTGAGATGAGATCTAGGAGTTCATAGCCACTAAACAAGTGGAGAGGGTCCCTGGGAAAGGGAGGACGTCACTTCTGCTAGAGATAAGACGGTGTTCAATGCGGGGATGGGCCATGAAAATGGGGCAGTGTGGCCAGATCACAGAAGTGAGAACAGCTCACTACTGTAAGAGATGAAGGTGACGAAGCAGGAGCCAGGCCATGCAGAGCCCAGGTCAGAACCTGTGTGAAGACAAGGTGGTTTGTCCTAAGGGCCCTGACACCCACTGCTAACCTCTGAGAGCACATGATGCACATACATTCATTCATGCGAAGAAAACACACATATAATAAAAATAAATCTTTAAAAAAGGAAATAAGGAAAAAGCACATGAAATTGGAAGGGAATCCAAGAGGTGAGTAAGGGAGGAATTAGGGAGCAGATTTTATCAAAGCATGTTTTATACATGTATAAAATCTTCAAGCAATTTAAAAATATCAATAACCGGGTATAATGGGTACATCTTTAACAACGGCACTTGGAAGGCAGATTCTGGATGGAAATCAACACGTCCTCCCTCCCTCCTTCCCTCTGTCTATCATCTGTCTGTCTGTCTGTCTGTCTGGTATTATCTGATAGTTTTCACAGCTATGATCTACTCACTTGCTCCAGGCACTCCAGCGTGGAGACACTTTGTCTGGGCTGTTCCAGGTGTGACCCTTGCTGGGTATTTCTGTAGAACCAATGAAGGAATGAAGGCAGAGGCAGGAGGATGTCTATGAGTTTGAGGCTAGCCTGGTCTACATAGAGAGTTCCAGGCCAAACATGGCTACATAGTGTGATCTTGTGGGGGGGGGGCAATAATAATACTGAGATGAAGAAGGGAAGAAGCCAAAGATGATTGCTAATGAACTCTTAATGTGGCCTGGAGTAGATCATGGAAGGAAAATCACAGCATAATTCAGTAAATGCTGCTCCAGAGGTCAGTAAGCTGCCATATGAGGCTGCTGAAAATGATGGCTTGTCCTCTAAAGGTTCACGTGTTGGAAGCTTGGTCCCTAGTGTCAGCCGACATGGGGGAGGGGGACTGAGGAGGCAGGGCAAGAGTGAGTTGTTATAAACTCAGACCACTGGCATGCTTGCCGGTCCCCTTTCGGTGTGTATGGCACCTGGTGGGCCCACATGCTGTTTGTACCCTCACACCACAATCCTGGGCCAAACAAACGTTATAAATCATCCCGTCTCAGGTGCTCTGTCACAGCAGTACCAAGCCGGCTGCACAGTGACCCTTCCTGCTGGCCTTCTAGTCTCAGCTAGTCTGTTGGAGGTCTTTGTTTGTTTGTTTGTTTAAATGTGCCTTTATTGAGCATCTAAAGCGTGTTGTGTTCATCCTTGTGTGACGGAGAATATAACAGTCTCCCATTTCTCAGACCAAGGAAGGCTGGATCTCTGGGAAGCATCCACAGGCTCTTTGAAGGAGTCCTTTCAAAGCTCTGGCTGGCCTTTGTGTATAAGGGAACAGCTATTACCAGATGTATGGTGGGAAATGGAGCCTTCTCTCCTAGGCTTAGCAAGACATTTTAGGAAAGGCACGGGCCCCCTGTGCAGAATAAAGTTCAAGTACTGAGTGCACTATCCTGGCAGTCTAGTGGATCCTGCCTGGGCAGGGCTTCTCTGTGGGTTTTTTTTTTTTTTTTTTTTTTTTTTTTTTTTTTTTTTTTGGTTTTTCGAGACAGGGTTTCTCTGTGGTTTTGGAGCCTGTCCTGGAACTAGCTCTTGTAGACCAGGCTGGTCTCGAACTCACAGAGATCCACCTGCCTCTGCCTCCCGAGTGCTGGGATTAAAGGCGTGCGCCACCACCGCCCGGCTTCTCTGTGGGTTTTTGTCAGTATTTTCTCTCTGAAATCTCAGCCTTGAAGGGTCCAAGAATAAGACTATAAAAATGTAGATTTCAGAAATACGAATGTAGAAATGAAGAAATATAAAGTTATAAGTCTAGGAGAATGAGAACAGACTCTCAGCAGCTGTCTCAGCAGCTTGAGGATTAGCTATTACAGTGGGTTATTCCGCTTTACAACCCATAGCTCTGTTTACAAAGCCAAAGCATCTCTCTGCAAACTGAGAGCTAGCCTTCGGATATGAGCTGAGTCAACTTTTAGGAGATAGATACATGACCTCTGGGTTATGCATTATCCCTGCTATGTGAAACCGGCAGCATCTAAGGGGAGAGGACAGGGCTCAGTAAACACCGCCTGGAAGTACCAGGGAAGACAACAGATTAAGTACAAACACTAGTTATCTGAAAAACTCTGTTAATGGAGATTGTAAAGTAAGGCAGTATGTATCTGAGTTTTATTTTTTTAAAAACATTTTATTTATTTATTACACGGTGTTCTGCCTGCATGTATGTATACCTGCATGCCAGAAGAGGGCACCAGATCTCATTATAGGTGGTTGTGAGCCACCATGTGGTTGCTGGGGATTGAACTCAGGACCTCTGGAAGAGCCGCCAGTGCTCTTAACCTTTGAGCCATCTCTCCAGCCCCTGAGCTTTGTTTTGAGATTGTAAAAATTCCTTTGTTCGGACCTAATACTTGGCGCCCCTACTATAAAAAGGTTCAGAAACTGGCCTCTGCCACAGCCTTACACAATCCATCTTGGGCTGTGGTCTCAGCTAGCTGATAAGCTTTTTGTGCCCCATGGATATTTCTTATTTTATTTTTTTCCTGGATTCTGGTTTCTGGAATAAAGTTTGCTTCTGGTTTATTAGACTTTGGTGGTCTGTCCCCATCTTTGCACTACATGCCTGGACCCAACAAGCCCCTTGCATTAGAACTGCTTAAGGCTTATTTAAAATGCAAGTTAAATTGAGTGATCTTGATGTATATTAAGATTTGCTGGTTTGAGGGTTGAGGTTTGACTTTATTCTATGAGGGGTGGTGTGTGTGTGTGCTCTGTGTGGGGTGTGGTGTATGGGAGTGTTGTCTGGGGGGTGTTGGCTGTATGTGGTATGTTTGGGTGTATGTGTTCTGTGTATGGTGTATGTGGTGTGTGCATGGTAGTGGGGTGTCGGGGTGTGTGGTATGTGTGCTGTGTATGTTCCAGAGTTACCTACAGCACTCAGAAGAACAGAACTTGCTCTGCCCAGGAGACTTTTGGAACTCGCCTTCCCTAGACAATTTCACACTCTTACAAGGTCACTAGTACCTCTTCCCTGTCACACAAACCCCCATGTTGTGGGGAGCTGCGGGCTGCGTTCCTGCCGCCCTGGCTCCTGGCCACCTGGCTAGCTTATGCCCCAAAATAACAACACACAAACTGTATTCTTTTAAACACTGCTTGGCCCATTACATCTAGCCTCTTCTCGGCTAACTCTCGCACCTGGACTAGCCCATTTCTAATAATGTGTGTAGCACCCCAAGGTGCGCTTACCGGGAAGATTCTAGCCTACGTCCATCCTGGGTTGGAGCTTCATTGCGTCTGCCCCAGAGAGCAGAGCTAAGGCGTATGAGCTCACTTCCTCTTCCTCCCAGCATTCTGTTCTGTTTACTCCACCCACCTCTATGTTCTAACCTATGAGGGCCAAGGCAGTTTCTTTATTAGCCAATGACCTTCCTCCATCACCCCCATTAATAAATAAAAGTTAAAAATAAAAGTTTTTAAGACAGGGCCTGGTTAGGTATGGTAGTGCATGCCTTTAGTCCCAGCACTCAGGAGGCAGAGGCAGGTGGATCTTTGTGAGTTCGAGGCCAGCCTGGTCTACAGAGTGAGTTCCAGGACCACCAGGGCTGTACACAGAGAAAAAAGAGCAGGACCTGGAAAGCAGTTGTTCTTCCGAAGGGCCAGAATTCTGTTCCCAGCACCTCTAACTCCAACTCTAGGGAACATGATGCCTTCTCCTGACCTCCTCAGGCAACCACACACATAAACTGCACACACCCATATACAGACACATACATATGCCTGTAAAATAAAAATATGTTTGTTTTATTTTAATTTGTTTTGTTTGTGACAATGTCTTGGTATGTATCTAGCCTGAATTCACTATATGGATGAGCCGGCCACAAATTCACAGAAATTCATTTGCTTCTACCTCTGAGTGCTGGAATTAAGGGCATGCACCAGCACACCTGGAAAATAAGTCTTTAAAAAAAATCTGAGTTCAAGGACACCCTGGTCTACAGAGTGAGTTCCAGGACAGCCAGGGCTACACAGAGAAACCCTGTCTCGAAAAACCAAAAGAAAGAAGGAAAGGAAAAAAAGAAGATTAACTTTTCTTTAGTCGCTAGGGGAAGAATCCATGCAATCTGTGGACCTCACCGGGAGCTCCAGGCTAAGAACACTGCTCAGGGAGTGGCCAAAGCTAGCAAGAGACAGAGTCAATGGAGGACTTTGGGGACAGAAGTGAGGAAAATCTTACCTCCCACTTCAGTTCCTCCTATATATTAGAGATGAAACCTTCAAGGCGGAGGGGGTGCTATATTCCCAGCACCCCAGAGAGGCTAAGGTGAGAGGATCAGGATAGAGAGCCCAGCCTGAGCTACACAGTAAGATCCTATCTCCAAAACCAATAAACAAAATCCATAAACCGAACCTAAATAAACAAGGAAATGCCCGAGCCCTGGATTTCTCGGTCTTTTTCTCCTTGTAACTTCCTAAGCCCCCAAGGTTAAACACGGCTCACATTTTTACAGACAGAGACGCTGTGACTTGAGGACGCTTGACTTCAGCTTCCAGGCTGAAGAATAGCAAGTGTTTAGAGGGCTTGTTCAGCATTCACAAGGCCCTATTCGATCCCTGAAAAAAACAAAACAAACCTTTTTCTGTTTAGCTTTTCACACTAGCAAGTGGCCATATCCAGACTAGAAGCGAGACCTGAGAGCCTGTCACAACTACAGTGTCTCAGTTGTCCTGTGACAATGGAGGCTACCAGGAACCCACTCACAAGAAAGACCAGACATGGTGGCACACAGTTGTAATCCCAACAGTTGGAAGGCTGAGGCAGAAAGAGTTAAGAAATCAGCCTCCTGGCTGGAATGATGACTCTATGGTAAAAGTGCTGGCAGTTCTTCTGGAGGACCTGGATTTAGTTCCTAGCACCCACACGGTGGCTCACAACCATCCTTGACACCAGTGTCTGGGGGCCAGCACCCTCTCCAGGTGTCTAAGAGAGCCAGGCCCACATGCGGAGCATGTACACAAAAGCCACTGGCGGCCACAAGAGGGCACTGTATCTCCTGGGACTGGAGTTGCAGGAGGTTGATGCTAGGAATTGAACCTGGTTCCTCTGGAAGTGCAACAATTGCTCATAACCATTGAGCTTATCTCCAACCCAGCAAAATAAATCTGGAGGAGCAGCCACTGGCCTGGAGGAAGAACAAAGGAAAACACAAATAATAAATAAAGTCAGCTGGACTGTGTGGTGTACACCTTTAATCCCAGCACTCAGGAGGCAGAGGCAGGTGGATCTTTGAGTTTGAGGCCAGCCTGGTCTACAGAGTGAGTTTCAGGACAGCCAGGGCTACACAGAGAAACCCTGTCTAAAAAAAAAAAACCAATAAATGAATGAATAAATAAAGAAACTCAGTTCATGGAAAACACAGTATTATGAAATGCTTCTATTGCAGTGATAGCATCTCTTTTATTGTTCTGAGGATTTGGGAAGACAGGATTCTTGCACATGGTGCAAGGAAGGACACAGGCCCAGTGCATGATCCGGTGCACGATCCGGTCCTCAGCTTCTCCATAACTCCATTTTCTCTTCATCTCAATCTCTCATACTGAACATTATATCTACCTCAGGGACTTCCTGTGAGGACTGGACAAAAGGGATAATAATATTGATCTGCTTTGGTTTGTTTGCTAATGTCTTTACACACACTGGCTTAAAAAAAAAAAAAAACAAAAAACAAAAAAAACAAACAAACAAAAAAACACTGTTTCCCTCTGTAACCCAGGCTAGCCTCCTGCGTTAGTGTCCTCAGTCCTGAGGTTACCAACATGTGGCATGGACAGGCACACAGGCAGGTGGGTCTCTGGGAGTTTGAGTTCAGCCTGCTCTACACAGTGAATTCCAGGACAGCCAGAGCTGTTACACAGAGAGACCCTGTCTCAAAAAGAGAAAGGGAAAGAAAGAAAGAAAGAAAGAAAGAAAGAAAGAAAGAAAGAAAGAAAGAAAGAAAGAAAGAAAGAAAGAAGCAACTCCAGGCTCTGCTTTTTGTTTTCCTTTGACAGCACTGAGGGCTGCATTGGATCCTCTTGAATGCTATGAAGTGGTCTACCGCTGCCACTAAGCTGCTGTCACCTCCCCAGCTCAGGAATCCTTCACACAGACACACACCTTTTATTTATTGATTTTTTTGAAACAGTCTTGAATTTTGGTCTTCCTGTCTCAAACCGTGAAACGACTGGGATTACATGGGATTACAGGCATACACCACCAGACCCAGGCCAGGCCTGGCTTTAGCAAAACTCATCTTATTTATTTGTATTTTATTTGCTTGTTGTTTTAATTTTTAATTTTAGTTTTATTTGTGTGTATATGTTCGTGTCTGTATGTTTGCCACATGCATGCAGTACCCTAGGCGACCAGAAGAAGGCATCAGATCCCCTGGAGCTGGACTTCCAAGCGCTAGTAACCTGCCTGATGTGAGTACTGGGAACTGAAACCATGACGAATGCAAGAGCAGCATTGCCATTAACCACTGAATGATCTCTCTAGCTCCTTGCTTTTTACATTTTTGTCTAAAATTAGGAATATATGTGTGTGTACACATAAGTGTAGGTGTCCATGGTGGACAGAGTGCTAGATCACCCTGGAGCTAAAGTTATAGGTGGTTGTGAGCATCCCACAAGTATAGTGGGAACCAACTCAGGTTTCCTACAAGAGCAATGCATGATCTTAATAGCTAAAACACTGCTTCAATCCCTCGTTTTCCTTTCCCTTTTCCCTTTTTCCTTTTTTTTTTTTCTTTTTCAAGACAGAGTTTCTCTGTGTGACAACCCTGGCTGTCCTGGAGCTCACGAACAGGCTGGCCTCACATTCACAGAAATCCATCTGCCTCTGCCTCCTGAATGCTGGAATCAAAGGTATTAACTTTTTATTTTATTTATTAATTGGCTTATTTTTCTTTTAACAAATGCTTTTTGTTTATTTGTTTTGAGACAAAGTCTCACTATGTAGCCTTGGCTGGCCTGGAACTTGCTTTTTAAACCAGGCTGTCCTTGAATTCATATAGATCTGCCTGCCTGCTAGGATTAAAAACAGGTGACACCACACCCGACTGTTTTCCTTTGTTGGAAACAGAGCCTATGTGGCCCTGGCTAGCCCATGTAGACCAGGCTGGTCCTGCTCACTAACAGATACTTCAGCAGTAGAACGCAGTGTCGGTTAGCATCAGCTACAACGTTTTGTTGAAACCATTCTTCTGTTGCATAACAGGTGTCCCCAGTTAAGCAAGGTGGTGCACAGCTGTGATTCCTGCATGGGGGCTGACGTCACAAGAAGGTGCACAGCTGTGATTCCTGCATGGGGGGCTAATGTCACAAGATGGTCCGCAGCTGTGATTCCTGCATGGAGAGGCTGACATCACAAGACAGTGCACAGCTGTGATTCCTGCATGGGGGCTGACGTCACAAAATGGTGCAGCTGTGATTCCTGCATTGGGAGGTTGATTGTCACAAGTCTGAAGCCAGCCTGGCCTACACAGAATGTTCCAGGACAACCTGAGTGTTGTAGCAAGACCCTCTTTCCCTCCTTGCCCCCCTCCCCAAAAGGGAGCGGCACTCCAGCTATTCCTGGAGCATCTTGCCTGTGGGAACGGGAGTCAGCAATGAATGCTGCTGAATTCTGCCGATTTACTTCCTGCTCAGCTCCTTCCCTTCCTTTGCACATCTGCATGTCAGGGATAAGATTTTCCTCTCACATTTTTTTTCAGTGGAAATGTAGCGACTTATCAGAGAAGAGAGAGGAAGGACAAAAGCCCACCTTTTTTTTTGTTTGTTTGTTTTTCGAGACAGGGTTTTTTTTTAACAGTTCAACCAACAACCTCATTTTCTTCCAACAGTTGAAGGGAGCTTCTTATGAATAATGGATGATTGCCTGATGAATATGCACAGCCCCATTATGCCTGTGAGGCCTGGTAAATAATTTATGAGCTAAAATGTTCCTCACCTTGTCACTGTAAAAAAAAAAAAAAAAACAAAACCCACAGCATATTTGCCCTTTGAACTGCAGGGAGATCTGTCAGAGCCGGTGACGGCAATGCAACTTTACATCACTGCTAAAATTAACTAGAAAGCACTGCGTATGCAGCTCTGGGAGGATATTAGACACGGAGCACGCTTTGGCTGGACTCCTTGCCTCATCCATGTTTTCTAAACTTCTGGGTCCTCCCCTTTTACGAGGGGGAGGTTCGAGACAGGGTCTCTCTGTAACTTTGGATCCTATCCTCGAACTAGCTCTTGTAGACCAGGCTGGCCTCGGACTCAGAGATCCGCCTGCCTCTGCCTCCTGAGTGCTGGTATTAGAGGCGTGCACCACCACCGCCACCCAGCTCTGGCTCCTCACCTCTGCCTTGTGTTGTCACCAGCGCAGATTCCAGCCGCCTCCTCGCTGGGCTTCAGTCTGACCTGCGACCTATCTCCCTTGTCTTAGGAAAACTGGCCCAGACTGCCTTGGCCATGCTCCGCTGTCTGCTTTTCACAGCGGAGAGGACTCCTGGAGACTGACTTGAGTCTCCAATGTGTCTCCTTCAGCTCACACCATCTAAGCCACAGCCCTTGGTGTCCTAAGCCTTGGGGCGAGAAAGGGGAGGGCAAAGTTGCCCATGCAATTGAGGGAAGTGTTTGGAATACATTCATGGGTCCTTGCAGAACTTGGCTGCTCTATGACATATTTAACACGGTTTGAAACTGGGTCAATTTTCAGGTCATGGAAGGTGGGAACTCAAGGTTTATCTGCTAAGATTTCAGGGGCTTTTAAAGTTCTCAGTGTCCCCCTTGCTTGTCGCAGGTTGGGTGCCTGTGGGAGATGAGGGAAGGACAGGAAAGTCCTTGTTATTTGCCTTTTAGGCAAACCACGTACATTTTCAAGAAACTGAGGTGCTGGCAAAAAGGCTCGGTGGGTAAAGGCGCTTGATGCTAAGTTCCCTACTGGAAATGGATTCCCCAGAATCCACCTACATGGCAGAAGAAGAGACCAACTCCTATAAATTGTCCTCTTGCCCTCCGAAGGAGCACTCCGACACACCTCTCTCTCCCCGAGTAAATGTAACAAAAGAAACAGAATAAATGACCTACAAACTACAAATTATATTACAAAGTTATTGGGATAGTGATGTAATTAAAGCAAAAACCCCTTTACAACAATGTGGTGTTTGGACTTAAGAAGGATTCTTAAAGAAAACAAATTTTCAGAACAGTTTGCCAGATACCCTTCTCCCAAAACTCATGTGGGCCCCACCTATCTTCCAGCCCTCTTTTGGGCAATTCTTCCGTCACTTCCTGTGCTCTAGCCTGCTATATGCACAGTGTGACTTCTCTAGCCCTGTTCAGATATGAAATCCAAATCCACACAGGACCTTTGGGAGGTGCGTGGCTCATTGGTGCACCCAGAACATTTCCTAATTCCTCGCCACCGTGGGAGGTTACTGCCGTAAAGCAGGATCCTGTGTCCTGGGTCCGCCATGATCTTCAATGCACCCCCCCCCAACCTCTTGAAATTTAGTGCTGAGACCACAGTTGTAATTAATTTTTATTTTTATTTACGTATTTGTATGTGTGCCAAGCATGTGCTAGTACCCACTAGGAAAAGGTTCCAGGTCCCCTGGAGCTGGAGTTCCAGGTGGTTGTGAGCCACCCTCTGTGGGTGCTGGAATCTGAACTTGGGAAGAGCACCAGGAACTCTCAGCCAGTAAGCCATTTCTCCAGCCCCCCCCCCCCCCCCTTTGTTTAAAACAAAATCTTCTCATGGCCCAGGCTGGCCTGGGAACTCATATGTAACCAGGCTGGCCTCAGACTCCCGGGTGCTGGGATTATAGGCACATACTGTCACCACAGTTTAATGTGTAGGCAGAGACTGACCCCAGAGCTGTGTTGAGCTACATCCTCATGCTCCTTTTCCGAGTGTGTGTGTGTGTGTGTGTGTGTGTGTGTGACTTTGTTGTCCAGGCTGGTCCCTAATTCACGGGCTCAGTTCATTCTCAGCTTCTTCAGTAGCTGGTCCTACTGGTGGGGATGCTGCCAGGACGGCCAGTGGAAGAGCTGGGATGAAACTCCAAACTTTCTGGTCCTTGTCCATCTAGTCCCCGTGCCTCCTCACTGGCCCCAGGAAACAGCGACAGGCCCAGCTCTGCCGCAAACTTCAGTGAGCAGAGAGCCTCTGGGTGCCAGCAAGATCCAGGCAGCCTGGAGAG
Source organism: Chionomys nivalis (assembly GCF_950005125.1). Lineage (NCBI taxonomy): Eukaryota > Metazoa > Chordata > Mammalia > Rodentia > Cricetidae > Chionomys > Chionomys nivalis. Next base: position 57,742,284 of record NC_080102.1, read on the forward strand.
TAGCTGCTGGTCAAAACCACCCGGTGCCGCTCCCCTCTCCTCTGCTGGGCTATACGCTTCATTCCACTGGGGTTTTAAGGGACTGTCTGGCTCTCCACTCCCTTTCTCCTAATGCTGCTTCTGCACCATCTACCTCCAGGTCATCCAAGAAACGTGGGTGTGGGTGAGGTGAAGGGGAACATTAGATTGACAACAAGCCGCTTAGCTGTTGGAATTCACCTTCTCTGGCTTCATTAACCTCCCCCCCCCCCCCCTTGGTCTTCCTTCCAGTTGTTCATTACCTCCCAAACCTTCGGTCCCCAGTCCCCCTCATCAGCCTCTAAGCCTTCCCTTCCCTTCAAACCCTCCCAGCACCGTGACCACGACCACTGAGCTTGTTTTTCTTTCTCTATTACACCAAACTTTTTCTTTTCACACCTTCTCGATCCTGACTAGCCAGCGGACTGTGGTTAGGACGCCGCCCCTCCAGGAAGGTGGGAAGGTGAGCGGCTCGGAGCGTTTGGGACCCTGGTCCCCTCTGGGATGTACCACGAGGGCACAGCTGCTCCCGAGGCCCTGCTCCACCGAGCCTGAGCGTCGTCCACGTTCCCATTCCTTTCCCAGGCTGGAGGATAGATGTGAACTTGAGGTTCGCCGTTGAGAAAGGTAGTTGACTACCGGGAGAGTCACAGTTGGACACTGACCCAATCCTCGGCTGCAGGGAAGGTGACCGGGGCCACCGATCGAGACTCTAGTGCTACTCTCAGAGAGGGTCGAGTCAAGTGGCCCCACAGGCCCTGGGTTCTAGTCCCGACGGGGCCTGGGGTTCCTCCCCACCCCCACGAGCCGTTCGCCGCTCCCCAGACCCCCTCCCTTTCCTGACCGCCGCCCCCGGCGGCTGGCGCGGGAGGTGCAGCGTGCGGCAAAGCGCTTTGCATAAATTATGCTCATGACGCAGCAGCTAAAAAAATCCAAGTAGCAGAAGGAGGGAAAGGGGGGGGAGGGAGGAGGGGGCGAGGAGGGGACTGCACCTGGCCGCCCCCGCCCCCGGCGTCCCGGCCCGCGCGTGGCCAGCAACCCACCACTGCTCCGCTCTGCCAGCCCCGGCGGGGGTTCGGGGGGCGGCGGGTCCCGAGTGGCTCTGGGCCGAGCGAGCCGGGCCGAGCCGCTCCGGCTTCTTTGTCTGCGGGCGGCAGCCTCGGCCGCGGCCCCCTGGCCCGGGCTGGGACGTGAGTGTCTAGTCGGTGGCCGCTGGGCAGCCGGGGAGCGGGAGGCTGGGCTTCGGGCTCCGGTGAGTAGCGGGGTCCGGGGCGGGGAGGGCTTTGCACGGAGAGGGAGGGGGCCGGGCAGGGGAGGTTTCGGATTTGGTTAATATGCAATGCCCGTAATTAGCATAATTTATATATTTATGATAAAGAGGAAAAAGGCGCGGGGCCGGGGCGGCGGGCTGCGGCCCGGGAGGCGGGAGCTGTGGGAGCTGACGGCCGCGCTGTCCACTTGAGGCCGCAGACCCCGGGCCGCGCCCTGGTCCCCCGGTGCCCTGCGGACACCCGTGGAGGGGCGGCTGCCAGGAGGACGCCCTGCCCTAGAGCCCGGGTTGGATCTCGGGAAGAGGCTTGCAGAGCCCTGGAGACCCAGACGCTTGGGTTCCGGCGACCTGTCACCACTCCCCCGGAGAACGGGCGCCAGGGACTCTGGGGTAGAGACCTCGCTGTTGCTGGAAGGATGGGGAAGTGGTGGGAGGGTCACCGTCGACCAGAGCGTGAGCACTTCATAAATATTTAATGACAGTATTAGTATTAATAATGTCATAAAATGGGCCCCGTGTGTCCTCCCGGGACATTTGCACCTGGCAAGGCCGAGGGCTCTCCAGAGTGGCTTCTAACCCACTTGAGCGCTCAGATCGCCGCCTGGGCTGGGCTGGAAAGCCTAAAACCTTTACAGAATAGTCCCTGCGGCTGTCAGGAGGAAATAAAAAAAGAAGCCTTGCTAGGCCAAACACAGGAAGCTCTAGCAGAGATGGAGAAACTGCAGCCTCTTCGCTCTAAGTTCTTGCTCGTAAAACAGGTTGATCTTCAGTTCCATAAGTATATATACCACCTACTGTCACTTTGGTAATCCACGCCAGTCAACACTGACTGGCGAGAGGCGCATATGTTTTGATTGAAGTTGGTGCTCAGGGTGATGTTTGTGTGACCCAGACAGTAGAACTACATTAATTGGTTCTATACAGGGAGGGCCACAGGAAGACAAAGCCCCACACCTGTCCAGGAGTGAGCAAACGGATCATAAACACCAAAACAAACCAGAGAATCCAGAGAGGGAGGAAGGGGGAGAGAAGGAGAAAGAAAGGGAGGGAGGAAGAGAGGGAGGGAGGGAGGGAGGGAAAGAGGGAGGGAAGGAGGGTAAGGGGGAGGAAGAGAGGGAGGGCAGAAAGGAGGGAGAGAGGCAGAGAGAGGGAGGGAGAAAAAGAAAAGCAGAATGGAAGGAGGGAGGGAAGAACGGAGGGGGGGGGGAGAGAGAGAGAGAGAGAGAGAGAGAGAGAGAGAGAGAGAGAGAGAGAGAGAGAGAGAGAGAGAACACCACCCTGGTTTTCTTTTCCTCCTTGAGGCACTACTGGCAGCTAAGGAAAGGTGAGGCTGTGGCTCAGAGCTGTAACCCCGGCAGAGGGGATGATGAAGCAGGAGTATCAGAGATTTACATAGTGAGACTGCCTCAAAAACTAAAGACAAACAAAAGCCCCAAACCAAACATCAACTTCAGTAAATACAAAACAGAAAGGGGGTGCTGGCTAGCCGGCTCCGCAGGTAAAGGCCTGTGCCGCCAAGCCTGTCACTGGATGTTGAATCTCTAAACCTCATATGGTAGAAGCTGAGAACTGACTCCCACAAGTTGTCTTCACACGCGGGCTGTGACCCGGGCAACCGGGGAACACCGTGGCATTCGGGCTCCAGCACGGTACACACACAGACTAAGTAATAAATGCCAAAAAAGAAGAAAAGCAACAAATGTCAAAAACAAATAGGCAGAACCAAAATCCAGCAGTAGCAACAAACGACACAAAAAAAGCCAGACAGTGGTGGCACACACCTTTAATCCCAGCACTCAGGAGGCAGAGGCGGGCGGATCTCTGAGTTCGAGGCCAACCTGGTCTACAGAGTGAGATCCAGGACAGTCAGGGCTGTGCAGAAAGACCCTATTCAAAACAAAACAACAACAACAAGAAAAACAAAAACAAAGGAAAGAAAGTCTGGAGATAGAGCTCAACAGTATATTACATCTATACAATTCACACATGCACACTTGAACACACACACACTCAAACATATGCACACATGCACACACACACTCATCCTAATGATGGTAAGGAGAAAGTACATATCACAAATTAGAAGACACTGGCGCTATAGCCAGGTGGTGGTGGCACACATCTTTAATCTCAGCACTCTGGAGGCAGAGGCAGGCGGATCTCCGTGAGTTCGAGGCCAGCCTGGTATACAAGAGCTAGTGCCAGGGCAGGCTCCAAAGCAACACAGAGAAACCCTGTCTTGAAGAACAAACGGAGAATAAGAAGAAGAAGAGGAGGAGGAGGAGGAGGAGGAGGAGGAGGAGGAGGAGGAGGAGGAGGAGAGGAAGAGGAAGAGGAAGAGGAAGAGGAAGAGGAAGAGGAAGAAGAAGAAGAAGAAGAAGAAGAAGAAGAAGAAGAAGAAGAAGAAGAAGAAGAAGAAGAAGAAGAAGAAGAAAAGAAGAAGAGGAGGAAGAAGAAGAAGAAGAAGAAGAAGAAGAAGAAGAAGAAGAAGAAGAAGAAGAAGAAGAAGAAGAAGAAGAGAAGAAGAGGAAGAAGAAGAAAAGAAGAAGAGGAGGAAGAAGAAGAAGAAGCAGAAGCAGAAGTTGTTGGTGCTGTGTGGTACTCGGTGGTACAGCACTGACCTAGCATGCACAGGGCAAATTCAAACCCCAGAAATGAAAATTAAGAAATAGAAAAGAAAGAAACGTGTTTTCTAAAGGTTCTCTGCTTCAAGGAAAAAAAAGAAACACGAGTGTGGTGCACATGCTTTTAATCGCAGCTTTGGGAGGCAGAGGCAGGCTGGCCTCTGTGAGTTCAAGGCCATCCTGGTCTACAGAGTGAGATCCAGAACAGCCAGGGCTATGCAGAGACCCTGTCTCCAAAGAGAGATCAGCAGAGAAAGAAAAAGAAAAGAAAAGAAAAGAAAAGAAAAGAAAAAACTATCTGGCGTAAACTCATACTTCTTCCATTCTTAATTACTATGCCATTATAACACTAGCGCTCGGCTGTAACTCTGCTGCAGAGCGCATGCGCTGGGTCCACCTTCCTGTCCCATAAGTAAACAAGTAAGTAAAATCATAATGGTAACCATTTACATTTTATACTATTTTATGATTTGAAACGTTTTGTATGCATGCTTTGTTTCAGTTAAAATATCAGCAGTAGTAGAACTGGGGATGAAACTCTGTTGGGATAGCGCTTGCCTAGCCTACATGGAGCCCCGGGTTCCATTCCTTAGTATGTGCACCTATAACCCCAGCACTTGGGACTGGGAGACGGGAGGACAAGAAGTTCGAGGTCATCTTCAGCTAGGTAGGGAGTTCCAGGTCAGCCTGGAATACATGCAACTTGTCTCAACAAACATGCAAACCAGAACAATAATAGTAACACTCATATAGTGTCTGCGTGCTAGGCCCTATTGTTACATAAATATTACCAATTTAAAGCTGGACATAGTGGCACAAGAATGTAGTGATCACTTGATTAGCCTAGCGATGTAGAAAAACCCTGGCTAAAAAATGTTCCCTTGGGGGCTGGAGAGGTGGCCCACAGTTGCAAGCACCTGCTGCTCCAATAGTGGACTATGTTCCATTCCCAGCGGGCACACGGCACCTCCCTACAGCCTGTAAACTCAAAGTAGGAAAATCTGTAGAGAAAGCAGATGAGGGGCTCCCGGGGCTGGGAGAGGCAGTGCCAGCGGAGTTTTCATGTTCGTGAACTAGAAGTGCTCTTAGATGCACAGCATCGTGCATGTACAGAATCCCAATGAAAGAGATGCTTTAAAACTCTCAAAGTGCTGGCCCACACCACTAACCCCAACACTCAGGAGTCAGAGGCAAGGGGCTCTCAGTTCTAGGCTAGCCTGGTCTATGATGAGCACTTGCTAGTGCGCACCAAGCCTTGAGTTCAATCCCCCGTATCACAGAGAGAGCGATGAATAATACAATAAAATACCTAAGCTGGTGAGCTCTCTGCATGTGACTATATTTGTTGGGGCTGCTGTAACAGAGTATCGTCCCCGTAGCTGGTAAACAATAGAAACTCACCGCTGCTGAGGAGGCTGCTGACGCTGGAGGCTGGAAGGCAGAGGTCAAGTTGTCTAGTGAACTAGCTTGCCTTCCTGATCTCACCTCCCAGACACTTGCATCTCTTCCGTCTCTCACCTCGGGGCTTATGATTACAACAGATGAACTGAGAGGGAGGCAAGCTTTCAGACCATAGCAGAATTTTACCTCAGTTTCGAAAAGGTTTGTGGGGCTTTGGTTATAGTCCGGTGTTATAGATGTGCATATAACTTGACTAATTTGTTCGAGGCCCTAGATTCAGTCCTTGGGATGACAAAAAAACCTTACAGGAGAAAAAGGTAAAGTAGGGTATAGAACAGTGTTCCAGATTCCCTCAAGTGTGACACGGTGACGATAACATTCCCAGTCCCCAGAGTAGAGATGAGTAATATGTCAGTGTCACATGAAACACTCATCCTACAGCAGGTACCCAAACTAAATGTCAGTTACCTTTTCTCCTACACAAATGTCTAACCTGTTTGCCTACTTTTTTAAAAAATGACTCCAGCCAGACAGCCTGTCCTCACATGGGGTTCACCCGCTCTTGCTTCCTGCTCCTGGCAGGCTATGCCCCCACTGGGAACATATTGCCTCCTGTGTACTGGACAGCATGGTCCCTGGGCCATCCCTGCAGAGTCTCTCTCGAAATCCACCACCGAATCGGAGGCTCCAAGGGCTGTGGGGAGGGGTCTAGGAAGTGGTATTTTTTGGTCTAGCTCTAGAGAGTCAGTGCACGGGGTTGAATTCTCTCTACTGCCTCTTCAGGAAGCTGCCCAGGGAAACACTGATGTCCAGAACCCTCCTCTTGCCTTTGCCCAAGGTTCCAAGTGTCTCTTAGCTCCACCTTGGACTCTTGTGGACTGGGGGGACCCCAGGAACAGATGACCTCCCTCTCTCCTTTGCCTTCCTAAACACAGATCTTCTGGGTTCCCCTGGGTGCGGGCTCTCCTAGGATGCTGGAGTCTTCAAAATTTTTAGCATCTTGCTTTGTTTTCTTCTGTGTTACCAGGAGAGCCTGTCTTCTCTTCTCCTACTGTTCTATTTCTGACTTTTCTAGGCAGCCTGGAAACTTCAGCGCTGCGGCTCACCAGCCTTTGCTTTCCTACCCAGAATGCACTAGGTGTGGACTGGCACCCACCCCACCCGGCAGTGACCATGGATCCTGGAGCTGGCTCTGACTCATCTCTGACCGTGAATGAGCAGGTATCTCCTGGGGGTGAGAAGTGGGGATGCTGAGGGTCGTGGCCTGAGGAGTGGTATGGTCAGAGAGAAGGACATAATGGGGCCTCTCACTGTCTGTCTCTTAATAAAGTTTATGATCAGTCGACCTGCCCAAAGGAGTGTCTACTAGGGTTTCTTGGGCGGAGTTTGGGATCTTAAGTTGCAACTTTGAAATTTAAATTAAACTCCACTGGGTGGCTGGAGAGATGATGGCTCTGCAGTTAAAAGCATTGACTGGTCTTGCAGAGGACGTGGCCTTGAGTCCCCACACCCTGCTGGCTACTCACAACCTAGTTCCAGAGCATCCGATGCCCCCTTCTGGCCTCTGCAGGTGCTACATGCAGGCAAAACACCTAAAATGAATACACATAAAATGAAAAGTAAGATCTCAAAAACCTGTTAAAGTACACAAATACCTATACGTGTTTGAACAGGTGACTTCGTTTTTCCTTATGCTTCTATGTATTTTCTGTGATTTCTGAAATGACTATACCTTAAAAGAAGAAAACAAATCAGCATCCTTTGAAATGAAATCGTAGTGAAATCCCCCAGGTCAAGGTTGAGTCTGCCAAAGGAACCTGCTGTGGTATATATTCATTCCTCTTGATGGCTCCCAGAAGCCTTTTCTGGTACGGTCTATGGCTGAGCCAGTTTTCAGGCTGCAGGGCTGGAGTGGTTCTAACCACTATTGATGATGAACACAACGCTTTCTCATGTATGGGGTTCACTGGGGATTCTGAAAGGCCAGGCTGGTGCATTTCAGTGATGGAATAAAGAACTCTGTGCAGGTGTTTGAGCAGGGACTCGCATAAGGTGCCCTTGCTGTTTGAGAACGCGACAATGGAAATGAGGTCCTTGGGATACACAGAACAGGGTAGGGTGGGGCAGGAGAAACTGCATTTGGTGATTCTTGACCTTTCTTTGGGGAACTTAGCTTGCAGGGAATTTGTGGTGTCCGAGTTTAGAAGTTACTCAAGGGTTGGAGACATGGCTCAGTAGGTAGAGCATTTGTAGCACAGATAACCCGAGTTAGATCCTCAGGACCCACATAAGAACGCCGCATGCGGTGGTGTATGTCTGTAATTCAGCCCTCCTCCCATGAGTGAGAGAACCTCCTGGAGGAAGTACACAGCAAGGTGAGAAGAGAGAATCCCTGAAGGTGCGTGAGCACTGTGTTATGCATGTATGCGTGCACACACACACACACACACACACACACCATTAATGAAGACAAACTGCAGAACACTGTGGAACACACACTTCCCACACTCCCTTGCTGGGAGCCTCCAGGTGGTCTCTAAGGGAAGTTAGGACAGATTTCTTCCGGGTCTCTAGTACCTCAGTATCCGAGAGGATGCTCTTGCAGGCTCCAAGAATGAGCCATTTCCCACTTCCTGATCTAAGTCCAAGATGGGGAACAAACAGAAATATCTCCAAACGGTTTGACTCTGTGGCACTTTTCTTTCTGCCTCCAGGGTCTGCTTGCTTCTAGCAGCTCCTTGTTGGGGATCGGGGACAGTAGCCTGACCCAAGTTCTGGCCTTCTCGGAGTGCCTGTTCTCTGGATGAGAACTCCACATACTGAATCCTCCCATCCCCAGAGCGCTGGCTCCTTTCCCAAGCGCTGTCCCCTATACTCTACTTGCAGGTCATTGTGATGTCAGGCCATGAGACCATCCGAGTGCTGGAAGTCGGGGTGGACGCTCAGCTCCCGGCTGAGGAGGAGAGCAAAGGACTGGAGAGTGTGGCTGCTGATGGCTCCCAGAGTAGAGGCCCTGCCGAAGCTGGTGAACCTGCTGCTGAAGCCGGGCAGCGCGACCCAGACCACTCTGCAGAGGCAACTGGTATGAGGCTATCGCTAATCTGCTGCTTCTCTCTCGTGGCCCAGGTGGCCCAGGTGGCATTAGGGCCTTGTCTTCCTGCCTGTTTGGCACCTCTGGCCACAGTCCGTAATGCTGGCCAGTTCCCAGGAATACCTTACCCCCTTGTTTCTAGAATTGGGCTGAGATGGCTTTGGGTGAAGATTGGCACGTCTGGCCTAGAGAGGGTCCTAGGTCTACACCAGACTGTCCAAGCCAGGGAAGGAGAGAGACTCTCGGGATCCCTCCAGCTTTCCAGTTAAATCCCGTTTATAGCAGAGCTGGGAGATCCCAGGAGCCGAGGGTGGAAGGACATTTGTCTCCCTTGAGCTAAGGATCAGATTAGGTGATACCCGACATTGCCTGCCTCCCTCCACTGGGTTTACAGGTGCCGTCCTTCAACACTGCCGGCAGGGTGTGAGGTGAGTTCTCCTGGCCTGATGCAGTTGGAGAGTCGCTGGCAGCTTAGCTGTGGGGGCCATCCCTTGTCTTTCTTCGCCAGCACCTTGCATGCAGCTGTTGTAAGGATCCTGAACCTCCTTGCTACTTTCCTGAGCCCCACGGTCCATCTCTGTCAGCCTTCGGCCTTTCTTTCTTTTTTTAATTCTCCGACAGTCTTATACTTATGTATCCTGAACTTTCACCTTCTCTCCGCCACTGAAACCCTTCTTCTACTTGGCTGTCTGTTTTTTTATATATTTTTTAAAAACCGCCAAGTTTAACTATCATTGCTTGCATAAGGATGTGTGAAGGGTTAGTTACTGGAATGTGGACAACTTACTAGTGGCTATACCACTGAAGCAATTGACCCAGTACTTATTCATGGCCCATAGTTCCTCAGTAAGAGGTGGGTTGACCCCTTGCTGGTATTTGATGTATTGGTGACAGGCCTGTCTTGTGCAGGTAACCACAGCTACAGTTAGTCCCTAAGTGCAATAACTGTGTCATTTCCAGAAAGCAGACTTCCAGCACCCCAGAGTCTCTGGCTCTTCCATTCCAGCCTCCTCTTCTGAGCTATTTCCTAAGAGATACAAATTTCTCTCTTAGGACTGACCAGCTCAGGGTCTCTTACTCTCCATGCTCTGACCCTCTGTGAGTCTGGATCAGCCCTCACCCACTGCAAAAAGAAGTTTCTCTGTTGGAGAACGAGAGTTCACTAATGTCGTGACTGGCAGTTGGGTCCCATGTCCGTGTCCTTCTATTGCTCCTTAACCTTCCCTGGACTGGACATGGGTGCGCAAGCTCTCAGCAGGCTAGCAGCATCACTTACTGCTGCCTCTCTGAGGGACAGAGAAAGAAAAAGAGCACCCCGCCCCCCAGCCTCGGAAACTCTGTTCCAGTATGGAGGCCAGGATGACCCCACCTGCTTCTAAAGGAAAGGACTTCAGAGATGGGGCACGACAGACGAGGAGGCAGTCCCTGCCATTCTTTGGACTCACGGGGCCATGTGGAATGGAATCTTTTTTTGGAAAAATTCAGGGAGTTTCTTGGGTTTATCCACAGTGCCCATTTTACCCATTTGCCCATTTTCTTGACCCCATGTTTTTCTGGTGTCAGGATTCTCCCCTGATCCATACCTGCTCTCTCTTAAATCAACTGCTCACGCCATAGCACAAGTATTATAGTGGTGAGCGTCTTCTCTCATAGATGGCTTCCTCCGAGTCGAGGAGTTTGAGCCGGGGCAATTGGGTGAGAGGGGTATTTGAATGGGACTGTCTAAGTGGCTATCAGCGGAGACCAATTGGGTCCTTTCTGTAGCTGCAGTATTAAGACGGGACCCAGCCATCAAAACAAGCCCAAGTAATAGGACCCTAGGGTAAAGAGTCTGGTGGCTCGCGTCCCTCTGACTACGTCCTTGTCACACACTCTGTCCCTTCTTGTGGTGCAGGAGGGTACACTCTGGAATTGAGACACACTCCCATGTTCTTTCATCTGCTTTTTTTTCCATTAATATTTTTCTTAGATTTATTTATGTGTGTGGGTGTTGGGCCTGCATGTACCACTCGTGTGCCTGGAACAGTCAGAGGTCAGAAGAGGCCATCAGATCTAGGATTGGAGTTTTATAGATGGTTAGCATTACAGAGCCATCGTGTGGGTGCTGGGAACTGAACCAGGGTCCTCCACAAGTGTAGCCGGCGCGCTTAACAGCCGAGCCATCTCCCCGTGCCTTGCTGTGCCCATTTCCTGTGCTGACATGCTGCTTTGGATTCGGTCACTCTCGGCTATTTTTATCCTCATAAACAGTACTTCTTTCAGTGTGTTTGTACTGATCTTTATTATTTTATAGTATGGTCCACTAAAATTCCTTTGAAGAAAAGCTATTTGTTAAAACTGAGTGTTGTGGCACAAGACTATAATGGGGGCGCTGAGGAAGCTGAGGCGGAGAGCGCTGAGAGCTGAGACCTGCCTGGGCTGGATAGTGGTTGCCAGGATAGCACCAGCTATAGTGTGAGACCTGTCTCAGAGAAAAAAGAATCACTTATTGACGTAGAAGGGAATTTTAAAAGGCCACTTGTTAACAATAAGAAGAGAAGGCGGCTGGGCATGGTGGCGCACGCCTTTAATCCCAACACTCAGGAGGCAGAGGCAGGAGGATCTCTGGGTTTGAGGCCAGTGTGGTGTAAATAGGAAGGAGAGACCCTGTGTCAAAAGACCAAAGAGCAAAGGAGGAGGAGGGGGAGGAACCCTGGCTTTAAGGTGCTGCTCTCCTGATAAACCAGAAAAACAGCGAAAAGGGACTGAGCCTGTGGCTTGCTGGTATAGCTTGCTTAGCGTGCATGAGGTTCTGGGTTCAATCCCCTCCACGACGTACAAGTGGATGAGGTCACACACAGCCCCAGCAGGTGGTAGGTGGAGATGGAGCCATCAGGAGTCTGAGCAAGTAAAAAGAAAAGAACAGAGATAAAGGTGGAGCCAGGTATGTGGGCCAGGCCTGGAATCCCCACACTGAGGCAACAGGACTGCTGAGGAGTCAAGGCTAACCTGAGTTCAAAATCAACCTGTGCTCAGAGGAATAGAGCACTGGCTGCTCTTCCAGAGGTCCTGAGTTCAATTCCCAGCGACCACATGGTGGCTCACATCCGTCTGTAATAAGATCTGGTGTCCTCTTCTGTACTGCAGGATACATGAAGGAAGAAACCTATATACATAATAAATAAAAATCTTTAAAAAAAAAAAATCAACCTGTGCTACAGTGCGAGACTCCCGGCTCACGGGGGAGAGAGCAAAAGCTGGCCGATCTAAACTCAGTGCTATTGTGTAGAAACAAGTGTCCCGCCTTTCTGTAAGACAGGCCCGTCTTGAACTCATTGTGAATTCTCTGTTCTCCTGCCTCAGTCTCCTACTTACTAGGGTTAGAGAATCGCACTGCTGGCTGTGGTCCCACTTTGAAACTGCGCCCAAATAGACCGGCGTTTCCTTTCTCTGCAGTAGGCTGACTTTTATCCCTATCACATTCCCACTTTCTGTGCTTCCTTCCACTGATTTATTATTTATATGTGTGCACGCACACATACAAACATGATAGGCACACATGTGGAGGCCAGAGAACAACATACAAACTTGGTTCTCTGCTGCTTCCAGGTGGTTCTGGAGATGGCACTCGGGTTCGACTTGTTAGCAGGAAGGCTTACCTGCTAGGCCATGTTGCCAGCCCCACATTCCTGTTTGCTTAGGTTTCATTACATTTGTCCAACATAATGGGTTTCAGTTTTCCTATATTCAGATCATCCTGACTGCCCTTGTTTTCTCCAACAGTTAATGACGTGACTTCCTTTCACAGAAGAGAGGACCCTGACTCTTGCTTTTCTTTTTCTGGTTTGTAAGGCCTATGTCATATGTGTGTCTCCAGTTCTTTCAACTTTCTGGGTTTTATTATTAGATTCTGGGAACAGTTAAAGGCTTAAGTTGTTTCAAAACAAAAACAAAATCTCCCAAGCACAAAAAAGCATAGGCTGGGCCTGCAGGGCTGGATAGGACCCTTAGGGTGACCTAACAGTGCCACCTACCCTGCTGGGCACTGCGTTCCAAAGGAGCTTTAAAGTGGGGTTCGGAAGGGGGAGAGAGATTGATTAATTGATTGATTGTTGGTCTTTATTCTTGACTTTCCAATTCAGGCCTGGGCCTAGAAATAAATGCTCAGCCAGGGCATATTAAGAGCCCATGCCGGAAGCCAGGTGGTGGTGGCGCACACCTTTAATCCCAGCTCTCGGAGGCAGAGGCAGGCAGATCTCTGTGAGTTCGAGACCAGCCTGGTCTACAAGAGCTAGTACTAGGGCAGGCTTCAAAGCTACAGAGAAACCCTGTCTCAAAAAAACAAAAAAAACAAAAACCCCAAAACAAACAAAAAAAGAAGCCATGCCATGTGGTGGTGGCACACACTTTTAATCCCAGCACTCAGGAGACAAAGGCAGGCAAAGTTCTGTGAGTTTGAGGCCAGTCTGGTCTACAGACGAGTTCCAGGACAGCCAGGGCTACACAGAGAAACCTTGCCTCAAAGGAAAAAAAACCCAACCCACTTACATGTTCAACATTCATCACCCAATAACTAAATTCTACTTTTTTACTATTTGTTTGTTTGTTTGCTTATTTGGCTATTTATCTACTAACTATCTATCTATCTATCATCTATCTATCTCTCTATCATCTATCTTATCTATCTATCACCTATTAATCTTTACTTCTATGTATGTATGTATGTATGTATCTGCTATCTATCTATCATCTACCTATCATTTATCTATCCTTTATCATCTCTATTCATCTATCTGTCATCTACTTGTGTACCTATCTATTCATCCACACATTCATCTATTCATCTCTCCATCCATCCATCCATCTATCTATCCTCTATCTATCCATCTATCTGTCTATGTTCAGTGCTAGAGATTGGACCAGGCAAGATTGGACCATCTATCATCTATCTATCTATCTATCTATCTATCTATCTATCTATCTATCTATCTATCTATCTATCTATCCATCTCTCCATCTATTCATCCATCTATCCATCTATCCATCCATTCATCCACCCATCCATCCATCAATCTATCATCTATCATTCATCCATCCATCCACCCATCCATCCATCCATCCATCCATCCATTCATCCATCCATTCATTAATCTATCATCTATCCATCCACCCATCTATCCATCTATCCATCCATCCATTCATTCATCAATCTATCATCTATCCATCCATCCATCTATCCATCCATCCATCCACCCATCCATCCATTCATCAATCTATCATCCACCCATCCATCCATCCATCCATCCAATCCATTCATCAATCTATCATCTATCCATCCATCCACCCATCCATCCATCATCCATCCACCCACCCACCCACCCATCCATCCATCTATCATCTATCATTCATCCATCCATCCACCCATCCATCCATCCATCTATTCATCCATCCATTCATTAATCTATCATCTATCCATCCACCCATCTATCCATCTATCCATCCATCCATTCATTCATCAATCTATCATCTATCCATCCATCCATCTATCCATCCATCCATCCATCCACCCATCCATCCATTCATCAATCTATCATCCACGCATCCATCCATCCATCCATCCATCCATCCATCCATCCATCCATCCAATCCACCCAATCCACTCATCAATCTATCATCTATCCATCCATCCATCCATCCATCCATCATCCATCCACCCATCCACCCACCCATCCATCCATCCATCCAACTATTCATCCACCCATCCATCCATCTATCCATCCATCCATTCATCAATCTATCATCTATCCATCCATCTATCCATCCATCCATCCATCCACCCATCATCTGTCCGTCTGTCCATCCATCCATCCATCCATCCATTCATCAATCTATCATCTATCCATCCATCCATCTATCCATCCACCCACCCATCCATCATCCGTCTGTCCGTCTGTCCGTCCGTCCGTCCGTCCGTCCGTCCATCCATCCATCCATCCATCCAGGCAAGCAGTCTACCATCCTGCTGCATCCCCAGTCTTAGGTTCCTATTATTGTCTGGTTTATAAAATTATAGCTTTTGTCTCATTGTTGTGGGCTGTGATGAGGTTTCCTGGCAGAGCACCCCAATTCCTGAATTGACCAAGTCAGAGGAGGTGAAAGCTTGCAGTTCCTGAAACATTCTTTTGGAAGCTCATAGAAACCGCCCTTTTTGAGCAGCAGAGGAAAAACTGAGTGGCCTGAGGAGCCGCCGTGACCCTACAGTGTGACAATGATGCGCCCGGTTTTCAGGGATTTTGCACTTTTAGGACTTGCCCCTTCCCAGGCCTCTGAAAACAGGACAGTTCAGTCACTGTCTGAGCCTAGGACAGTGGCTATTTTCTCTCAGCTCTGGCTTTTCCATCCATGACAAACATTTGCTTCCGCTGCTATGTGACAGACCACAGTGTCATGCAGAGCCTGACATTCCCTTCCACAGATGTGGGAAGACAACACCTCCCTTCCTGGTGCGGCCCAGGGCTCTCCAGCCTCCTAGGCGTTACTAGCAGCACTTGGGGAGCTGCCCCACGGGCCAGGGAAGGTTGCCAGCTGGCCCGAGACTATGCAGAAGTAGAGCATGGGGCTGCAGACTGGATGCTCCAGTCACCCTCCACGCACACCAGGCTCACTCCTGTCCTTCTTTCTCTCAATGTCACATGAAGTGAAGTCGCTGCCCGGGATCCCTCCGAGTCCTGCCCCAGCCATTGCCACCTTCAGCCAAGCCCCAAGCCAGCCTCAGGCATCACAGACCCTGACGCCACTGACCCTACAAACTGCCCCCCAGGTAAGGGCCACATCCGGGAACCATACAGAGGGCAGTGGGCAGGAGCAAGCATGGGGTGGCCATGGGGTTGGAAACCGCATGAGGCAGGGCAGGACGGAGGCTGTGACTTGAGGGAGGAAATCTCCCACTAGGTATCCCGGGCTCCCTCTGCCCCAGATCAGGGAAGAGGATGTGGGGTTGCTGCTGGACAGCTTCCCTGGGTCCAGAGGGGATTAGGGTTAACTCTTTCCTGGGAGAATTTGTGCTTATCTGATGATGAAATGAATAAGAACCTATGTCAGCCCCTACAACAGAGGAAGAGTTCATGGATTGCCCAGTCTTCAGTTAAGTTTTGATACTGCCCAACCAATGAAGGGGCCTATAGAATCCCGCAGGCCAGCGGAGCCTGAGTGACCTCTGCTCGTGCACTCACCTCCAAGGCTTCTGGCCAGGGTGCCCCCCACTAGAGCCTCTTGGAGGCCTTTGTGGACCCTTGACCACTTGGGAGCAGCCTGTGGCCCCCATTCCCTGGCCACAAAACAGTGGGTGCACTAAATGGCCAGCTCTGAAAACACACATACAAGTGACATTACACAGACTGAGCAGGTTGTACTTAGGGCTTTAGGAACACACACACACACACACACTAATAAAAAAACGAGGCCATATGAAAGAGAGTAAGGAGCTGAATAATGGAGACGTTGGAGAGAGGAAAAAGAAGAAGAAATGATGTGATTGTTTTCTAATCTCAAAAAATAAAGGAAACAATGAGAAAGAACAAACACTGCACATGCAAACGCGCCCCAGGGAAGGTCTAAGAGGCAGCACACTGGGGGGGGCCCGTGCACCCTGACCCTTGGAGGCAGGGCCAGGCCTTTCCCTGGGCGCTTTTCTGCAGGCAGGATAGTCTGGTCCAGACACCGTGGGTTAGGCTTCAGCTGGGGCTGCTCTTGCTTTCCTCTGGCCTTTGTCCCCCTGCCCTCAGAATGCTTGCTTATGCTCAGCTGGGTCCAAGAGGCCCCTCGTTTGCGCTGTGGATGTTGATTTTTTTTTTATTTTTTCTTTTCTTTTTGAAATCTTGTTTGCTTTTGCAGGTCTTGACTCAGGAAAACTTAGCCACAGTTCTGACAGGAGTTGTGGTTCCGGCAGGGGCGGTTACTCAACCTCTTCTTATCCCCATCAGTATTGCAGGTCAGGTGTCTGGGCAGCAGGGGCTGGCCGTGTGGACAATCCCTACAGCAGCCGTGGCTGCCCTCCCTGGACTGGCCGCTGCGTCTCCTACCGCGGCAGTCTTCAAGCCAGCGTTAGCTGGGCTCCAAGGTAACGGCAACTCTCCCCAGGACTGCACCGGGCCCCCACCACCCTACACTGCCACCCCTGCACGTGTGCTTACCATGCTGGACTCAGAGCCTGCAGTCTACCTGGGGTAACAACCCTGGATTCTGGATCCAGTGTCATAGGCACCCAGCCACAGAGCCGCTGCACCGCCTCGGGACCCTAGGCCAGGACATCAGGCTGGCCAGCAGGCCTGTCTTCCTGCAATCAGCTGCTTGAGACTACCCCCTCCCCCCACCAGCATCCACCCCATGACCAACAAGACGGACTGCAAGAAGAGTCAACATCTGGTTCTCAAACCTACCTGTCTGCTGACCCAAGGGAGGGGGGATAAGAGATGCTGGCATGTGTCGGCCCTTCAAGAATCAAGGGAATTGCAGCTGCCCCACGCCCAGTGCCCCCAGTGTCCTGTCAGTTTTGTACCAGATCCCTTGGGACTGGAACCAAGCCGGGTCACGGCTGGGCCCTTGAGCGCCTCTGTCTCTGCCTTGCTCCATAGCAGCTGCCGTGCTGAACACCGCTCTCCCGACACCTGTACAAGCTGCCCCACCAGTCCAGGCCTCCTCGCCCACCCAGCCCCGGCCACCAGCTCAGGCCCAGCCGCTGCTACAGACCACGCCTGCCATACTCCCACAGCCCACTGCTGCCACCATCGCCGCCCCCACCCCGAAGCCAGTGGACACCACCCCACAGATCACCGTCCAGCCTGCCGGCTTCGCGTTTAGCCCAGGGATCGTAAGCTGCTGCCCTCACCCAGGGCTCCGAGGGATGGACCAAAGCTTGGGCCAAGGGTGGAACTTCCCCCACAGTGGAGGACCAGCCCCTTGAATACAGCCATTTCTGATGCATCAGCAAAGATGGGCTCCCTCTGAGGTCTTCTCCTTGCACCTGTCAGCCTGTCCTACCCAGACTAAAGCAAGCAACGACTGGGGAAATCCTCCAGATGGAACTGCTGGACCAGCCTTGGGGGCGGGGCACACAGGAGCAGCTCAGCTTCATGCTGGCATCTATCCTGTGTGACTCTTGGTTTGAGAGCAGAGAATCAGGCATGACTTGGGGGCACTTTTGTTCTTCTAGTCTGGTCTTCTGCCCTCTCAGACTTAATTGGTAAAAGCAGTAGGAGTCACTGTTCTGTGACTGCCCCTCCCCTGTTCCCCGCTGTCCCCGTACTTGTCCCTCTAGCCTTGACTATTTAGTCAGTGGACACCCTCACCACTCGAAAGCCTCAGCCCTCTTTCCTCTCTCTGGTCTTTCTTGCCCCTTGGCCTCTGAGCAAGGCTCTTCCTCTACCCACAGATCAGTGCTGCCTCCCTCGGGGGACAGACCCAGATCCTGGGTTCGCTCGCCACGGCTCCAGTCATTACCAACGCCATTCCCAGCATGCCGGGGATCAGCAGTCAGATCCTCACCAATGCTCAGGGACAGGCAAGTGGTCAGAGCAGGGCTGAGGGGTGGTGGCTGTGGGCGGCTGGCTAGGAAGGGCTGAGGACGTGGTCATAGCAGGGCGTCGTGCTGCTGCTGACAGCCGACGTGAGTCCAGGAGAGGGTGTAGTCGCCACTGCCCCCTGCCAGTGCTGGCTCTAGTGGGGGATTTTATCCACACAGTTCCCACTTTGTGGTCGGGCCTCACGCTCCGTGCTTTCTCATGTATTAAGTCACTGAGTACAAACCTGTCCGGGGATCTTTTGTTTTGTGGGAGAGAAGGGTAAAATTCAGAACTACTAAACCCCACAGCTAACGTGTGGCAGACTAGTGAAGAGTTTCCAGTTCTCTGATATACAAAAAACCCTTCATCTGCCCCATCTCAGCTCTAGGGACAGCAAAGAAAGGAAGGCTTGGGTGTGAGTCCTGTACTCTGTCTGTTGAAGAAGCGGAGGCCAGAATGCTTAAGCAGCTTCTCAGAGTTATTCTCTTTGCTTGCAACTCTGGGGATTTGAGTTGGTGATTCTGGTTGCCCCACCCCCTCAAATTTGGGGACCATGCCTTACTTTCTCCAGGTTATTGGAGCACTTCCGTGGGTAGTGAACTCGGCTAGTGTGGCCACACCAGCACCAGCACAGAGCCTACAAGTCCAAGCCGTGACTCCCCAACTCTTGCTGAATGCCCAGGGCCAGGTGATTGCAACCCTAGCCAGCAGCCCCCTGCCTCAACCTATGGCTGTACGGAAGCCAAACACACCGGAGTCCCCTGCTAAGAGTGAGGTACCAGGGCTGGGGGTATGGATGGGCATGGGAAGGCAATACTGTGTAGCATGGCTACTTCCCTCTGAAACTTCTGGGAGAACAAGGCGCCTCTCAAAAGTGAGGACCCCCTATAGCAGAAGGCTTATATGAGTTCACACATACCCCGCCCAGGGAAACAGCTCCCATTCTCAGGCCACTACATACCGCAACATGTGTCTGTGCCCACAGAGGTCAGAGAGCACGGGAAATGAGTGAGCACAGCAGATGGACGCTGGTCATCCTTTGGGGAGCAAACTGCTAGAAAAACCCTGGGTCATGAATTCTGTATCCCACACACTGGGCATTTTGACTCTTCTTTGTTTCCATTCTAGAAGAGATTTTGAGTGCCCGTTGTGTTCCAAATGCTAAGGATGCAGAGATGACTGGGAATGCTTGCTCCCTAGGACGCCTTAGGTATGAGGGAGACATGCATAAGGGCTGTAGAACCCCACAAACAAGCCCCGACAGACTGAGGTCAGGACAGCTCCAGAGAGGAAGGATGAGTTGAATGTAGCATGTGCTGTCCCTGGGCACTGGACAAGCATGCGGCCAGAGTGGGGGTCTCTGGCTTGTGCACTGGGGTCTCCTGCAGGGGTCTCATTAGGCCCACGATTGTCTAATGCTATATGTTTGCCTCCAAGAGACTTGTAAATGACCCTTAGCCTCATCTGGAAGAGAGTGGCTATAAGAATTCCTACTTCTGCTGGGTGGTGGTGGCGACACCTTTAACCCCAGCACTTGGGAGGCAGAGGCAGATGGATCCCTGAGTTTGAGGCCAGCCCTGGTGTACAGAGTGAGTTCTAGGGCAGCCGGGGCTGCACAGAGAAACCCTGTCTCAGACGAAAAAAGGGAGAGAGAGAGAGAGAACAAAAAAGGCTTAAGTTTGGGGGCTGGAGAAAAGGCTCAGCAGTTAAGAGCACTGGCTGTTCTCCCAGAGGACCCAGGTTCAATTCCCAGCACCCACATGGCAGCTCACAACTGTTTGTAACTCCAGTTCCAGAGGACCTGGCTTCCTCACACAGACATATATGCAGGCAAAACACATGTGCACATAAAGAAAAAAAAAGATAAAACAAAACCAGAATTTCTACTTCTGCCATGCATGGTGGTACACATGTGTAATCTCAGCCTGGGCTATGTAGGGAGTTCAGCTTGGGTTATGAAGTGCTGTCTTAAAAGTCAAAAACAAAAATAAGACAAACAAAAATCCTCTCCAGAGTTTATGAATATTACACCAAGGAACTGACACTCTGGTGTACGGCTAGCTTGTGACAGTAGTGCTGACCCTCATCACGGCAGGAGCTGCTGCCGGGCTCTCAGTGACTGACAGATGTGCATCTTAGACCCACCCCCTAACTGGCGGATGTGCTTCTTAGACCCGCCACAACTGACAGATGTGCATCTCAGATCCTCCCCCAACTGACAGGTGTGCATCTTAGACCCGCCCCCAACTGACAGATGTGCATCTTAGACCCGTCCCCGACTGAATGATGTGCATCTTAGACCCGCCCCCAACTGACAGATGTGCATCTCAGATCCTCCCCCAACTGACAGATGTGCATCTTCGATCCGCTTCCAGCTGACAGATGTGCATCTTCGATCCGCTTCCAGCTGACAGATGTGCATCTTAGACCCACCCCCAACTGACAGATGTGCTTCTTAGACCTGCTTCCAGCTGACAGATGTGCATCTTAGATCCGCCCCTTTAAGTTTTTCTTTTTTTATCTATGCTGCTGGGGATTGAGCCCAGGGTCTTGTTCATGCCAGGTACAACATTATTGTATGGTTCTCCGAGGCCTAGTAGTTCTATGGAAAGACTAAAGCCATGTCCTGGGGACTAAGGGATAGGTTTGAGAGCTAGCGGGAGCCAGAATCCAAAGAACAGAAAATCCAGGAAAAAACGCTTATGGGTTTTTTATTTTGTTTTGCTTTTGGTTTTTTGGGTTTTTTTGTTTGTTTTTTTTTTTGTTTTTTTTTTGTTTTTTTTTTTTTTTTTTTGTTTTTGAGGAAGGGCATCATTGTCTAGCCCTAACCATCCTGAAACTAACTATGTAGCTCAGGCTGGCCTAGAACTCAGAGACCCACCCACCTCTGTCTCCTGAGTGCTGTGGCTAAAGTGTGGCACCACACTGGTTGGTTTTGCTTTAAGTCATACTAATAATGCTAATTTCAGATATTTGTAGTTTGTCCTGATCATAAATAAGATACATAACTTTAATTAACATTACAACATTATGTGTCATATAAAAAATAAAAATCAAAGCCAGGCAGTGGTGGTGCACGCCTTTAATCCCAGCACTCGGGAGGCAGAGGCAGGTGGATCTCCATGAGTTCGAGGCCAGCCTGGTCTACAAGAGCTAGTTCCAAGAAAACTAGGAACAGAGAAACCCTGTCTCGAAAAACAAAACAAACAAACAAAAAAGAAAGAAAGAAAGAAAGGAAGGAAGGAAAGAGAAGGTAAAAATTGGGCTAGGTAGATGGATCAGTGGTCCAGATGCCCATTGTGCTCTCTGTGGACTGGAATTTGGATCCCCTGCACCAGGTAAATGTTGGGTGAGTGTGGTAGCCCATGTGTAACTCAGCACTCAGAAGCCAGAGGCAGAGGACTCCAGAGCAGTCTGCTAGCCACACTAGCCAGCCACGTCAGTGAGTTCTGGGCTCAACTGAGAGAGACTGCTTTGGTGAATGAGGTGGAACCCTTAATGTCAGCCTCGGACCTCCACACTCATGTGGCACACATGTATACCCACATACATGCGGACGTGTACACACACAACACAGATGCATGAGAGAAAAAATAAGAATTAAGACAGGTGTGGTGATACATACCAGTAATCCCAACATTTGGGAGGTGGAGGCAGGAGGATTATAAATTCGATGTCAGCCTTGGATACAGAGTCTGCTTTTGGATGGCCCCAGGTGGGAGTGCCTGGGTAGCTCAGAATTTCTTGTCCATCTCTCTCCTGGTGCTGGCTTCCCAGGGATTGCGACCCCCTAAGTTAGGCACGGGTTATGGAGCTTGTGTCTCTTCTCCTAGGTGCAGCCTATCCAGCCGACGCCGGCTGTGCCGCAGCCTGCCGTGGTCATCACCAGCCCGGCCTCAGGAGTCAAGCCCTCTGCTTCAGCTCCCATCCCAATCACCTGCTCCGAGACCCCTACCGTCAGTCAGCTGGTCTCGAGTAAGTGACTCGAAGAAGAGGAATGTGGATCTGGGGTACCGGGAGCACCTCTAGTCCTAGCTGCTCTAAGATTGGGATGGGAGGAGCCTTTGAGTGCAGGAGTTGAAGGCCAGCCTACTGAGGCCCTGTCTCAAGTCATTCCATAAATTCCTGGTGTCCAAAAGGAAAGGGTAAAGGCCCAAAGCAGAAAGATGGTAACTCTGAATTTCTTTTCCATTTATTTGTTTGTTTGGGATTAGGGGTGGGGCGTGAGTATCCACGGTGTGCATGTGGGTCCCACTCAGGTCTTCAGGCTGAGTGGAGAGTGTCTTTACCCACTGAGTCTCTTACCCTCTACCAGGACGTGGCTTTCTTACTCCCTTTCCTGTTGGAGTGGCTGTGAACATGGTGGAAGTGAGGCTGCTTAGCCATCCATCTGATCACACTTTGCCACTGGCTAGCTCAGTGTGGTCTCACCGAGTTCTGAGAAAGACAGATAGCCAGTAGGTGTGCCTGGGACCAGACTAGGGAGCGTGGGAGAGGGTGAGCAGTTAGACATGGGAGAACTAAGAATAGACCACCTCAGTAGCTTGTTCTAGAGCCCTTTCCTGCAAGTCCTGCTCGTCAGGGGGACGCGGTGATGAGGGTCTGTTGGTAGAGGTCCCCATTCCTTTCCTACACCAGGCTAGGCCCATGGCCCAGAGAAGCATGATGACTGTCTTCATGTACTCCTCCTGGTCCTTCCCTCTGTCCCAGAGCCGCACACCCCGAGCCTGGATGAGGACGGGATCAACTTAGAAGAGATCCGGGAGTTTGCCAAGAATTTTAAGATCCGGCGGCTCTCCCTGGGTCTCACACAGACCCAGGTGGGCCAGGCTCTGACTGCAACAGAAGGTCCAGCCTACAGCCAATCAGCCATCTGCCGGTAAGTACGAGTATCCCCGGATAAAGTCAGGATAAAGCTCCGTGCCATAGCCGGCTGTCATGGGAATCCGGGCATCCAGTCCTTTTCATGTTTCCCCTCACGCTGCCTCCTTCCAGATAAGGAATACTGTCCTGTCCAGGGCATGGACACTTGGAGTAGCCAAAGACTGACCCAGGCTTCTAAAGTTTAGATAGGCTCCAACCCTGAGTATTTAGATGTTCACAGGAGGGAGGCCACTGAAGCCTCCTAGCAGAAGAGAGTTATGACTTAGAAACATGCTCTGTCTTGGCCCTCGGCTGTCAGTCCCCTGGTGTGCTCCTGCTGCCTTGCCTCCCATGCCTGCCAGGTTGGCTCAGCTTGAAGGTGCAGCAGGCCTTGTTCTGAGGCTGCTTTGGGAGCAGTGAGAGGAGAGTGGCTCCCATCTCAGGAGGCCATCATTTGGGTCTTTTGATGATGAGTCATTCGGGACTTCAGTCATTGGGGGTGAAAGTTCTGGTCAAGGCAGAGCGCACTGTCATTTACCTGCCTACCAGAGGCTGTGGGCATCTCTCCTTCGTGAGGCCTGGGATATGGAAAGTCTGAAGAATCTGGGCTTTGAGGGGCCAGGAGGGTGGGGACACTGGGAAGGAGGGGCGCCTCCCCTGCGAGCAGTGTTTTCCTAATGGGAGATGTATGGAGGAGCTAGCCACACTGTTGCCGCTCCTTCTCCAGGTTTGAGAAGTTAGACATCACACCCAAGAGTGCCCAGAAGCTGAAGCCGGTTCTGGAGAAGTGGCTGAATGAGGCGGAGCTCCGGAACCAGGAAGGCCAGCAGAATCTGATGGAGTTTGTGGGCGGTGAGCCCTCCAAGAAACGCAAACGGCGCACCTCCTTCACGCCACAGGCCATAGAGGCTCTCAATGCCTACTTTGAGAAGAACCCCCTGCCCACTGGCCAGGAGATCACCGAGATCGCTAAGGAGCTCAACTATGACCGTGAGGTGGTACGGGTCTGGTTCTGTAATCGACGCCAGACGCTCAAAAACACCAGCAAGCTGAACGTCTTTCAGATCCCTTAGGGCTTCCTTTCAGCCCTTGTTCCAGCACTTTCTACTGTTCCCTCAGCAACTGGCTGTCGTCACGGCGGCGATAGTACCATGTGCAGCTGAGCTTGCCCTAGGTCATGAGACTCCACCTGTGCATGTGTGTCAATGCCTGCCTCTTCTGCCCAATATGTCACACCCTTAGGAGGAGGCCCAAGGGGCTGCATGAGAGCCCTAGGCTCTGGGCTGGACAGATGGGAGGAGGGGATTTATGGCGTTCTCTCAAAAAAGCACTTTGCCAACATGGTTACTGAAGGGTATGTTCTGGTTGGAACCAGAAAGGCTCTGTCTTTGGGGCGGGGCTGTAGCAAATCTTGGGGACTGCTGTGCACTAGCTCTTGTTTTTGGTGGCACTCTCCACCCCTTGCCCTTAGCTCCTCCGAGGTTGTGCCAGTGTGACAGTTCACCCAGCGGGACCTCAGCCTCACACTGCCCTCTTTTACTTTCTACATGGGCACATTGACCCACTTAAAGGACCAAGGAGATGAAGTTCAGAAGTGTGAACTTCACTGTCTGCCTTGACCTCCAACAGAAAGTCCCAGAGCTGTGGGGTCAGATGCTGGGAGGTTCCTCCTGGGGTCCTGGGAGTGGTGGGATTGCACTAATGCAGAACCTTTCCTCTGCAAATCAAGTGGGAAGGGAAGCAACAGCGAACTCTCCAATCCTGGAGAGTCTTAGGTCTGTGGCAGGTCTGGAATTTAGTAAATATGGCCATTCGCACAGATTTTAATCTAATCGTCATCTGTGACTGTCCCCCAAGGAAAGCTCTCTAGGGAGCTGTCAGCTTGGGAACATTTTCACTGCCCACTGACACAGGCAGCTACAGGGGGCGCGGATACCCTCTCTTATGCCCATACCCATCTCAGTCCAGCACCGAGGCCTCTTTAGAGGAATAAATTGAGTGAGAAGCCCGAAAGCAAGGAGCCGGAGTGAGGAGGAGGGCAATGTTCAGAAAGATGATGGTCCAGGAAGATGTCTAGTTGAGGCTGGCTTACCTCTCACTTTCTTTGTAACTTTAAGTCATGGATGTTGGAGTTTTCACTTTGTCAGATTGCAGACCAGATCTGTGTGTGACAAGCCCCGTGCCACTCTGCCATGCTCCTCTGAGCCAAGAGTGCCCAGGTCGGTATGGACTTTGCCTCCGTAGGTGATGGCTCGTGGGGGCTAGCATCATATTCAAGTCTCTAAGTGAGCTTCCAGCCACAGGGAGGCTGGCCAGCCCTTTGATGTCAGTGTGTTGGCTGGAGAATGTAGCTCGGTGGGAGAGAACTTTGCACTTACAAGGCTCCAGTTCAGTTTCTAGCACTGAGGAGAAAAGCAATTAGTATTTGGTTTCAGGAAGTCAGGAAAGAGCTAAGATAATTGCTTGAATGACCCCAGGATTGCCACGTAGACTGCCCTTGTCTACAAGGATAAGGACAACCAGTCACTACTTTTTATTTTGGTTTTTTTTTTTTTTTGAGATAGGATCTCACTTAGTTCAGGCTGACTTGAAACTTGTGGTTGAAAATGACCTTGAACTCCTAATTGACCCTCCTGTGTCCACCTCCCAAGTGCTGGGATTATAGCCTTGCCACCGTGCCACCGTACCATGGCGCCTGGCTCTTCTCTACTCTCAGCCTTACAGAGCCTGCTGTCTAGATGCCCACCTTGTACCTCATGTTATCTGTCCCGAGGAAATGACAGTCAAAGACACATTACCTTCTCTGCTGATCACAGTGCAGAGACACTGAGGCCTCTCCTCTCTGTCCCCTTTCCTCTTGGGTCCTGCAGTGCCAGTGTGGAGAAGCAGCTGGTAGCTCTCCAGTGAGATGGGGACAGTAGTATGTGAATTAACACACACACTCCACGACATTCACATCAACCAAACCTGCTGGGGTCTGCAGGGAATAAGGAGGCAGGTGCACAGTTCTCCTGACTCTGCCTCCCAGGACAGAGTGTCCCCAGAGGGGGAAGGCCGTCTCCTTGACGACTGTGATTGTCAGCTGCTTCCGTGTGATGGGAAGTCAGGAGGGTACAGTGCGGATGCTTACATCTTGGAGCTTATCAAGTGACTTATAAGAAATTATATGCAGCTTTTCTTGCTCAACACCTGCACTCAAGAGTGCTGTCTTTTGTGGGGTGACATGTTGTATGAAGTGTGGACATGCTGTGGCCATGCAGGAGGATGCCATCTGTTCTGTGGCATGATAGGAAAAAATCATGAACAACTGATCTAAATTAAACCTGGCCATGCTTTCTCACCCCGTCCTTGGTCTAAACTTGTCTTCCCAAGGCTGGGCCAGAGTAAACCATTTTCTCCTGTGTAGGAAAGATGCATTCGGAACAGTAGGAGAGCCCGGATGTTTACAGGCTGGACTTCCCAAATGTGAGGTGCAAGGTATGCATAAAGTGTCCCCAAAGTATAGTTTACTTTGACGTATGAACTCTGCCTCTGCTCCCCCAGTCTGAGACACTAACCTACAAGGTAGTTTTTGTTGTTCTTTGGGTTTGGGAACATTAGACTCTAAAAAAAAGAGTTAACAGTTTTATTTCAAAAGCACCCTCCTGGACTTAAGCCCATGCCCAGTGGCTCTCTTGCTCTGGAAGACAGGAGAATGGGCAGAAAGTGGTCAACTCTGTGGTTGGCTAGTTTGAAGTGCAGGAAACTAGAACTGTCTACGGCCTGCTGAATCAGCTGGGCTCTTTGACCCTGCGCTAACTATGGCGTTTTTTTTATCCAAGCAAAGTCCAGAGAAGAAACTGGTCACATGAACTGTAAATGCACTTGAATTTGGAATGAGAAAGCCTGATGTGTTTGTGTTCTTGAAAATCCAGTCGCCTTCCTGTGCCCAGGATTCCCTCCCTGCCTGCTAGGCCAGATTCTGGCATTGAAGTCCTGATGGTCTCCCCACAAGGGGCACTGGCACTGCCCCCGAAAGCTGGGAGAACAGGGGAGAAGCACTTGGTGTAGTTGTGTGAATAAACACTATTTTTTTCTTTTGTATTGCTCTGCCTATTTTGTTACATCTCAGATGTGAGGGAGCCAAGGCTGCGTCAGAGCTGCCTTTGCTGCCAAAGGCTTGCCTAGAGGGACAGACAGGTCAGCGCCCAGTTCCCATGTCACGCCATCCTGCTTGGGCCTTCCAAGCTTTGACTCTCCCTCTGGGGATGGGGTGTGCAGGGCTAAGAGGGCCCTTTTTCTCCTAAACTATCCTTCTGGTACTTAGTGTCTCAGAATCTCCTGCTGAGGCTGCTTTTGCATCCTTCTTCGACCCAGTGACAGGCTATGCTGTTGGTGTGTGCTTCCAGTTCATATCCAGGCTGTAACAAAATTCCTCATCTTGAGCAGCTTTTAATAAGTGAAAGTCCCTGCTTATAGTTTTGGAGCCTGGGGCCTCTACCTGGATGGAGCCTGGTGTCTATCCGGTGAGGGCCTCTACCTGGAAGGAGTCCGGTGTCTATCTGGTGAGGGCTTCTACCTGGAAGGAGCCTGATGTCTATCTGGTGAGGGCCTCTACCTGGAAGGATCCTGGTGTCTTTCTGGTGAGGGCCTCTACCTGGAAGGATCCTGGTGTCTATCTGGTGAGGGCCTCTACCTGGATGGAGTCTGGTGTCTATCTGGTGAGGGCTTCTACCTGGAAGGAGCCTGGTGTCTATCTGGTGAGGGTCTCTTGCTCATAGATGGATGTCTTTACATGGAATGTTTTGTGGTAGAGAGAAACATGCTCCCTCAGGCATCTTTTTAAAGGGCTCCATGCCCTCATGACTTAATCAACAGTAACAACAGCTTGATTTATACAGCTCAGCTCTTTATTAAAATGTGCTGTGTGCTAAGTGGCTCCTTCCCCATCCTGCACATGTTTGGGACAGGCCTGCCTCTGAGTTAAGAGTTAAAGAGGCAGCTGCCAAGAAGGCTCGTCTTGCCCCGTCCACCTCTAGGAGCAGTATTCATGCCATGTCCCTGGCTGCCCTCACTCACTTGGCATGGATGAGTCTGAATGGAGCAATCTAAATGGGCGAGAATAAGTGACCCCTTCACTCCATTGGTTCTAGATCATTTCTTCTCCCTGCCCAAGCCCAAGGGGTTAAGGGATGCCAGAGTCTGACCCAAAGCTTGGGATATCTCGGAATGGAGTTGGTCTTGAGTTTTACTCTTCCTTTCTACCTGACCAGAACTCTGAGACCTATATGCCCAATGCAATTTCCGATTAATATTTAATACCTTTGCCAAACTTTGAGATACTTTGTCCACGAATGCCAGGCAGTTGACAGGCCCCAAGGCTAGAGAATTAATTCCCGAGGAAGGTTTTGTGTGGGTGGGGTAGGCTTCCCCCTATCCTGAGAAGGTGTGCACAAACACCAACAGGTACTTCTAGCCCCTAACAGTAGGCCTGATTTCAGCGGGGTCCGATGTTCAGTGCTCCCCAGGTCCAGTCCCTCGAACCCAGGTCCCTTGAGCTATGCTTCTGCCCCTTTGGGCTTTACCTGGTCACAGGGGGCACATCTAGAAGTGGTGTCTTTAACCAATCTCTCCACATTTGGAACATAATAGCTGAGTCTGAGGAGTTCAGCAGCTTTTTTGGTCCCCTTGGTGTTGTCGGTAGAGACCCAAAGCCGGTCATCCTCCCACAAACGTGAGTGGGTGTGCCGCCTGGCAGTGTCCACTGTCCTTCTCATCTTGTGTGGCCAGTTTCTGTTCTACCCTGTCAGTCTCTCCTGGGGTGTATTCCAGATGGTTCAGTAAACCGGCAGGGATACCAAGACTTAGAGAAGATCCACTGGTTTGAGGGCCACTTCCTGGATGGCACGGCAGCTGCTCTGTTGCCTCTGACTTCAAGGGGGTCCCCCATTTGGTGTCCTTTGCAATGGACATTGGCCACCCTTTTAGATAGCCCCCAATAGTGGTAAGATTTATTTTTTATTTCTTTTTCTACTGAGATCAGCAACCCCCTTCCCCTGTATAGAGCCCTGTGAATATGAGTCACAATGAAAGCAGATCGACAGTCAGTGTATATGCTGACAGCCTTGTCTTTCCCAGATTGACGGTCAGTGTAGATGCTGACAGCCTTGTCTTTCCCAAGCAGAGTGCTTGAAGCAAAGCTCAGC
Source organism: Chionomys nivalis (assembly GCF_950005125.1). NCBI lineage: Eukaryota > Metazoa > Chordata > Mammalia > Rodentia > Cricetidae > Chionomys > Chionomys nivalis. Next base: position 57,771,275 of record NC_080102.1, read on the forward strand.
CCATTGAGCTGAAGCTCCTCTGCTTAAAGACTATGCCTCGGGTCATCACTGCTGCCCCTGCTGCCCCTGCAAGCCTAGTCCAGTCTTGGATGAAACTGTTCTGGTCTGCGAACAATTCGTCATCTGGTGTTGCCAACAGGTTATCAGGCAGATCGTGGCTGATGAACAAGATCAGGGAAGTCACCTCAAGACAGTCATGCAGGGATTCCGTAGGGTCATTGTCCATCAGGAGAGCAGCAGGGCTGAGGGCTGATGTGGAAACAGATTGGAAGTTAATGCAGAAGCAAGGCTTGGTGTGGAGTCACCCAGATATGTCCCCCTCAAGAGAATGTGGGGCTGTCAGGGACAATTCTTGCCCTAAAATCAATTTGTCAGCTTCTTTTACCAGCAGTGATCTCCTAGTTAGGGTTTCTATCGCTGTGAAGAGACATCATGATCACGGCAACTCTTATAAAAGAAAACATTTAATTCGGTAACTTAAAGTTCCGATGTCTAGTTCATTATCATCACAGTGGGACACGGTGGCATGCAGGCAGCCATGGTGCTGGAGAAGCTGCTGAGACTTCTGCATCTGGATATGCAGGTGACAGGAAGTCATCAATCTCACTGTGTGTGGCCTGAGCATGGGAGATCTTAAAGCCCACCCCACAGTGACACACTTCCTCCAACAAGGCCACACCTCCCAATAGTGTTACTCCCTTTGGGAGCCATTTTCTTTCAAACCACCACATTCCATCTCTGACCCCCAGAGGCTTGGCTTGTAGCCATATCATAGTGCAAAACTGCATTCAGTCCAACTTTAGAAGTCCCCATAGTCTATAGCAGTCTCAAACTTATTTAAAAGGTTAAAGTTCAAAGTTTCTACTAAGATTCATGTGATCTCTTAACTGTAATCCCCTGTAAAATTAAAATTAAAAAGCAGATCACATACTTCCAACATATAATGGCACAGGATATACATTACCATTTCAAAACATAGGGAAAGGAGCATAGTGAGAAAATACTGGACCAAAGCAAGACTGAAAACCAGCTGGGCAAACTCCAAACTCCGCATCTTCGTGTCTGATATCAAAACACTCTTCAGATCTCCAACTCCTTTCAGCTTTGTTGACTGAAACACACTTCTTTCTCTTGAGCGGGTTCTACTCCCTGGTAGCAGTTTTACTCATTGGGTATCCCCTGACTCTGAAATCTCCAACATCTTGGGGTCTCTATGGCAATTCAGGCTTCAACTTCACAGCTTCATGCAATGGCCTCTCTGGGCCTCCATTCAGGGACACTCCTGACACATGCCTGGCCTCAGTAGCTTTCCTTAGTCTTGGGAACAAATTCCATAACCCCTTTCTTCAATCCTTAACTCTAAGGCCAGAACCACGTGACCAAAGCTGCCAGGTTGTGTTGCTTGCTGGGCTGGAACACGGCCCTCTCATGCAATTACATTTTCTCCAGCTTTTTGTTCTCCATGGTTATCTTCACTGCCTAAACTTGGCTGTTCTGAAACTGAGTCTGTAGACCAGGCTGGCCTTAAACTCAGAGATCTGCCGGCCTTTGCCCTCTGAGTGCTGGGATTAAAGGCATGTACCAGACTTGGACCTAAAATGTTCTTCAATTCCTTTCACAAGTTGAAAACTTAGCTGGTTGGGATCTTGCTCTGAGCTCATCAATGCCCTTTGTTCCATTTCTTAATCTGCTTATCTCCTTGAACACAGGACTTAACTCTATTCTACTTCCTGGTGCTTCTTTTCTCCTCAAATTGTCCATTTTATGTTTTTTTTCTTGCTCGGATTGCTCCTTTTCCTTATAAATCTTCATTAGAGTTACCACTAATAACTGTAGTGGCATTTAATTTTTATTTCAATAAATAAAACTTGCCTGAAGACTAGAGAGTAAAACAGTCCCACTGGCCAGTCTTACAGAGCTGGCAGCAATGATAAAGACCCTTAATCTCAGTAGCTGCACTAGTTTACCATAGAAACCAGGAGGTGGTGGTGCCTGCCCTTAATCTCAGAATTAGAGAGGATTACACAGTGGGAGGAGACAGCTCTCAGTCTCATTCTGAGGTATACTGGAGGCAGGATTACTATTTTTGGACTGAGGTTGAGGTAAGAGCCAGTGGCTGGCTTCTTTGCTTTTCTGGTCTTCAGGTTGAACCCCAATATCTGTCTCTGAGTTTTTATTAACAGTGCTATAAATAACCACATGACAGAATCTGTACTAGGCTGTTTTGAGACTTTTTTCTGTCAATGGAATTAATCCAAACTCTTCACTTTAGCCTCAGACGGACTCTTCAGATGAGGGCAATGGACGGTTACATTCCTCACCAAAATGTCACAAGAGTGAATTCTAGGCTCCATATATTCTTCTCCTCTGGAACTTCTTAAGCCAGTCCCCACAGTTCAGATCCCCTCAGCACCACCGTCTTCCATGCTCCTACTAGCATGGCCCATTAGGCAGCAATTAAAGTAGTCAACTGCTTTTCTAATCCACAGCCCCACTGTTTGGTTAGAAGTGAGGAGTGTAAGAGGTTCTGTCAAGACGGAATGGGCTGCTCAGATGCCTACCAGGAAGTTAATAGATTTGCTCCTATCTCTGCTATCAATCTGGGATCCCAGGGGCCAAGCTGTATGAGCCCTGGCCTTGTCAGTTTTCAGTTAGTTAGAGAACGGGGTGACTCTCCTTTTTATCCCCGTTCCGTTAGGACATTATTTCTTCCAGTGACCTTTCTGTTTATAGTAGGCATATTGGTCTTTCCCTTCCTCCTGGTCTGTCTCCCTATTTACTCTCCAGTTTGTTTTCCTAAGAGCAGCAATCACTGCCCAGGAGAGTCTCTTTCCCTGTCTGTCTGCAGCTAAACCTCGGTTGTTAGAACTTTCTGACTCTTCATCCTCTCAAATCCCTCTAACTTCTGGAGCTGTCTCTTTATATCAACTGCATGACAAGACAACATTACTGACTTGCTGATTTTGGGGGGCGTCTGGATCTGTGGGGATAAATACTTGGTGTGCCTCACACAGCCTTTCCAGAAACCCAGTGAACAATTTATCAGGTGCCTGAGTAACCTGCACCTTGGATGAATTGTGGGTTTTCTGACTGCCATGTGTAGCCCCCCACAATAGTGCTTGGAGAAAAGTGTCCTGTTGAAGTTTCTGTTGGGGTGCCAGCCCCCTTAAATCTCTCAGGATTCGGAAGGACCACTACAGTAGGTGAAAATTGGCTAATAAGGTCTGAGAGTAAATAAATTAGCTCACATAAATCTTTTCATCAGGTCCCAATTTTTCCCTATGTTCTTTCCAATGCTCTCTCAATGTCCCTCACTGCTTCTTACTGTTCCTTTTTGATGGTCCCCTTTAATGTTCCTCCCAACCCCACAAGACATCCACTTTGTACACCCACATGAACATAGTTAGCAGTTCCACAGACAACAACAATGGTACCAAGCATGCGCATCACAGAATCACAGAAGCAGATAAATCTGACAAAGTGGGCACCTTACGTCTCAGGGAGGGCATGGCTGTGAAGCTCCCCTGGATACCAGCGGGATTAGTTAAGGATGAGGCTTTAAACCAGTACAGAATCCTAAGAAGAGGAAAAGGGGGGTTGTGTGCTAGTTAAATTTGTGTGTTTAGTTAAGCTGGAGTCTATAATTGATAGATGTAGGAAAGAAAATGCTACAGTGTCTGTGCATGCGCTAAGCACTTCCAGTGGCGGCTAGAAACACAGCATTTGTGGTAGCCATGGCAACCAGCAGAAGCTGCAGAAGGAAAGTGGATGGTGCTTGGTCCCTGGGCCAACAGGGTGCTGTGGGGTGCTGTATTCGCTGGTGAAAAGGAATTCCTTTCTCGGGAGCTGGTTTAGCCACTCAAGCTTTTTTCCCTGCACATTTCAGGGGTAAAGGTACAAACAGTTAATTTCTTAGACTAAGACCTTGTGTCAAATGAAAGGTGAAGGTAAGTACTGAATATTAATAGCTTGTTAGGGTAGAGCAAAGTCAATAGGTTGCATTTTCCTGAGTAGGCTGTTGGGCGATTTTAGGGCCATCCAGACCTGTTTATCAGTAAGGGCAGACATGTTGTCTCTTCCACTCGAGTGCCTGTCTTTTGAGGTCCTTATGTAGTTTATTTACAAGACTCATGCCATTAGGGATAATAGTGGGGGTCCAGCTTTATGTAGATCTGACTATGAGAACAAAGGTCTGGCTAGTGAATGCTTTCACACCAGGGACACAGTGTGGAAAGGTCAGCCAGTTGCCAGTACAGGAAAAGTCGTGTTTAAAGAATGATTTATATGCTGCTGGGATATTTTGAGATGAATCCCATTATGGAAGGGAGAAAAGCCATGGCTTCACAAGATTCCTACAGAACTGACAGTGACTATTCAGAAAGCAGGTTCCCAAAGCCGTGCAAGTTGGGTGTAAGCCTAGAGGCTGTAAGCTGTACTTTCACTGCATAATGCTGTGGCCACCAACAGTGCCCAGAGCCCCCCTACTTCTGCTGGTGCTAGTAATCTGCCGGGGGACAGTGAAAGATGTCAGCTCAAGTGACCCTGGTGGGTCCAGTGGTAGGTTGGGGACCCTGGCGGGTAGGAAACAGAATACGCCATGCAGACAGAGACTGAGTATGGAAGTTTTACTAAAGGGGAGTTTGGGGGGAGGAAGAGAGGGGAGGGAGAGAAAGAGAATGAGAGGAGAGAAGAGGAGGGAAGAGGGATGCAGAGAGCTGCCTCTTCAGAAGAATGGGGGGCAGAGAGAGAGTAAAAGAAGGGAAGAGAGCAGAGACCAGCTTGCCTCAGTGGGTAGGGGGAGATTGGGAGAGGGTGGAACTTGTCTCTTAAAGGAACAGGGTACAAGCAGGGAAGGCTAGCAAAATCATAACATTCCCATCTTCCTCTTATCATAAAAAGGCAAGAAGTTAGGTGTGGCAGGTTTAGGGGACGAGGCTGTCGAGGTCTTGAGACTGCTTCCTGCTAATTTGTGGGCACTGAAATCTTGGAGAACCTGAGAAAGCTGGGATGCTGGCCATGTCCTGGGTAGCTTCACTGTTCTCCAGGTTTTGTGGTGTGGAACTGTCTGGGTGTCTCTTGGACCTGGTGAGGTGTTGACAGAACAGAGGACAGGGTTAAATTTAGGAAGAAAATTTATTTCTTTAGGTCCTGGTGATTGAAGTGAAGGATGTAAGGGACAGGGAATGGTGGGAAGACGTGTGCTCTTAGGGCCTGGTAATTGAGGGAGGGGTGCATCTGACATGTTTAAGGTGATTCTCCAAGTTGGCTCTCTGGAACTCACAAGAATTCTTTGAGTTTGTGAAAACATAAATTTTAGACATATACATTGTATAAATGGCAGTATATTTATGCCAGAAATGACTGTGACAGATGTTTTTGCACAATGAAAATTATCTTTTAGGTAGGAAATGACCAAAGAGAATTTAAAATCTTGATCTTGCAGTATAGTAGTGGGAGTACTGTGTCAGAGTTAGATCAATGGCTTATCAGAACCTTACCGATGAATGTTAAGACTATGAACAGTAGCATAATGAGAGAGAGAAATCTGATAGCTTGCATTTGTACACTTGAAAACATTTTTTTATATTCTGAAATGTTTTGTCCTCAGACCTTTATTACTTGCAGGCACACACCTTAATAACTTTCATTTCTATACCTTAAAACACCTTCTTATTTGAGCTTTGCATCTTAAACACCTTTTATTTATACATGGAAGAAGTTATCCTGAAATCTGTTTTGTGAGGTTGTCCTTTTTAAACTAGGAAACCTCCCAGCCATCAAATTGCATAATAGATCTTGAGAAGGTTAAAATTTTTCTTAATTTATTGATCTAAAAAATGACAGAGAACTTACTTGATTGGGTATCTGGACAACCATTCTCCAAGGTCCTCCAGGGTCACTGAGGGCAGCAATTTCAGAGTTGCATTTGCCTTCTGGTGTTAGTGTAAGGCCTGGCAGGCCTCAGAAGATGCTGTGGGTTAGGAATCTGTAGGAAGACTAGCCTACCCTGCCCTCTGCAACCAGGCAGTCAATTCCAGTTCTCTTTCGTCCCCTGTCTGGAGAGCTTCAGCGGTTCAGGTAAAAGGCAATTCTTCCTAGTGGTTAGCACTTTCACTTGAAGTAAATTATGGATGGACATTGTTCTGTGCCCATCTGTCTTCTGTGTTCTTTGGAGGAAACGGGGTGGTACTACTAGGAGCCAGCCTGTGTCTCTGTTATGAAAAGTCTTTTAATAATTAAACATTTAAATGTCATATTTCCCAGATCTCTGACCATTTGAGGGCTGTCTTTTGAGTACATATAAGTTATATAGTATAGGATCTGCCTGAAGAGCTGGATCCAGGCTGAGAGGTTGTGGAGGAATGTTTTATCATGAGTCCTCCAGCTTGACTGTAATGGTTTTAACTTAGCAAGATAAATTTATACTTGTGAAGGACAAAGAAGAAAAAAATGTTTGCAATAGAAACTTAACAGTAAAACTGACAATAGAATATAAGCTGACGATAGGCAGCTATGTATCTTGATATCTGAGGGGGAGGCATGTTTCCATGAGTAAGGAAAGAAGAAGGTCCAAGAGATTGACCTCCAGTGTCCCAGAGGTTCAGCATGGACTGTGACTCAGGCTGCCCTTGGGTCGTCACTTGCAAGGTCCAGGGGCTGTGAGAATGCATGGGCACAAACTGAGCCCCTACATAACTACATGGGGTTGGGGGCAGAGCGAGGGACTTTAAGCCCAAGAGGCAAGTGGTTGACCAGTACTGGGTCTTTCACATGGGAACCACCGCCAAGTTGAATCCACACTCATGAAGGCATGGCCAGAGGTGGGGGGAGGGATCTACCCTTAGTGGCAGTGTTGGCTATAGAATTCCAGCGATTTTGAGTTGGAAGAGTGATCCCCAGCAGTCCTCAGCGGCAAGGAGAGCCTGCCATGTTGACAGCACCAATGAAAGATTTAGGCATGAGTGACCCTGAAATGTTTGTGTGTGGGGAACCATGACGGTAGGAAACAGAATATGCCATGTGGACAGAGATTGAGTATGAAGTTATTAAAAGGGGTGTGGGGAAGAGAGGGAGAAAGAAAGAGAGGAGAGAAGAGGAGGAGGGAGAGAGGCAGAGAGCTGCCGCTTCAGAAGAATGGCAGACAGAGAGAGAGAAGGGAAGAGAGTTCAAACCAGCTTGCCTTGGTGGGAAGGGGGAGATTGGGAGTGGGCGGAGTTTGTCTCTTAAAGGACAGGTACTGACAGGGAAGGCTAGCAAATCATAACAGATGGGAAAGTCTGTTCTATCTGGGCTTCACTGTCCAACATTGATTCCTCTACACGGCCCCTGAGCCATCTTCCTGCTTTCCAGCCGGATCCTATATCATTCCTCTGCTGTGAACAAGGTGGCCCAGAGTTGCTGACAGTCATCTCAGGATGGCTTTGAGTGTAAGAGACAGTTTCCGAGAGACTGTGAGGGCCAGTGACTTTTCAGAGAAAGGAGGGCTTGGGATCTTCCAATTATACAAGTCACTGGAAGAGAAGGAAACATAAGCCATGAGGGAGGCGAGGGTCTCTCCTCCTCACCTGTAACTGGAATGTGCTGGTGGTGCTTCTCTTAGGGGAAAGACAGGGGTGCTCCCGCAACCTCAGATAACATCTGCCTATGTGGTCATTGTCCATATGTGAAGCTGCCCATTTTATGCTGGGGAGAGAAGGGAGCAGGTGTAGAGTCGGCCTCCTGGCTTCTTCCCTCCTGAGGGAGTCTGTCTCTCCTGCTCTGGCTGGCATAGGAAGGACTGGTGGTACTTAGAGTTTCTCCAAATCTTCTGGCCAGATTAAGTAGAGGGTAACAGGCTAGTAACTGGCCAATGCCCAAACCAGGGACTTGGAAATCCTCACCCCCATGACTCAGATTCACAGCCAAGCAATACTTCTGACCACACTGTACTTTTCCAGTAGCTCACTGCGCATGCTCCAACACCCCTTCCAGAAGCCCACCCTTCCACCCAATCAACTACTTTCTCTGTTCCCATGCAGAGGAAGCTGCCATTCTATGTTTTTGCCCAATAAATCTCTTGTGTGAGATTTGTTGTGTGGTGTGACTTTATGGTTTTCCTTCGCTCCCAGTCACCAAGATCCCCTTGTGCCAGAACATTCTCATTAGTTCCATGACTTGAACAGGTTCTCCAGGTGTCCGTTCTGCCCCCGGGGTCTGAGCTCACTGGGCCCCTGTCCTCCATCTCCAGTCCACCTGCAGCAGGCTTGCCTTCCAGCTCACCTATCACTTGGCACCTCATCTACCAGCAACAACTCAGGAAGTTTCCCCTGGGTTGGTGGGAACGCTTTCCTGAGTCCAAAGAAGTGAGCTGAGTCTCCTGCACCCCTCTGGTCCACTTGGGGCAGAGGACTCCCAGGCTACAACCGGCCCTTTCCACCATTCCTGTTTCCAACCCTGTCCTGGGGATGACTTTGTTCCTGAGTTCTTTTTCCCGTTTTTGCCTCTGGCTTTGTAGAAAGCCCTGCTACCAGGTACTGAATCTCCTTGGACCATTAGCCCTGACCTCCACTCAGTATGGTTACTGTGAAGAACCACTTATTGATCAGTGTTCTCTTGGTCCTCTCTGAGTCTGCAGGATGCCCTCAATACAGACTTCGATCTCTGTCTCTCTCATCCATGGGAACAGCATCATCCATACCCTCTTCTTCTTCCTTGGGATGCCATTTATAAAAACCCCACACCCTCCACCTGGCATCTGACCTAAAGGGCCACAAATTTGTTTGCTTTTGCAATTAAATCTGGCCTCAATATCTCTTAGATAACCAACCCAGAAAGCTGCCAAACAGCACCCCAGATCCTAAGTTTGTTCAACACTTTGACAAATGCTGGGAGCAATTGGGAAACAGAAAGAGATTCCATTTCTCTGTTCAAGCTTTCTCTCATCTCCATTCCAAGCCCTGTTTGTTTTTGTCTGCCCCACCCCCACTGCACTGTGTGTGAATGTTCTGTCTTTTGTTTTGTTTTGTTTTGTTTTGTTTTGTTGAGACAGGGTTTCACTATGTAGCTCTGGCTGTCTTAGAACTAGCCCTTGTAGACCCGGCTGGCCTCAAACTCACAGAGATCTGCCTGTCTCTGCCTCCCTAGTGCTGGGATTAAAGGCGTGTGCCACCACCACCCAGTCTAATGTTCTGTCTTTTTAAGTTACCATTGATGGATCTGCAGATGTGGGAGCTGGGAGCCAGACAGGGGAGGTGAGGAAGGGAGAGAGCCAAGGAGTGCCAGCTGTGGCATGCACACACTCCACACACACACCTTGAGGGCTGGCGTATCTTTCAGCTCTCTCCTGAAGGGTCCTCTATAGCCAGAGTTCAGAAATTTCCCATCTCCAAGCCTTATTTGTTCTCAGCTTACTTGGATCCCGCTTTACAGGGATTTGGGTATCTTTTAGGCATGGGCAGTATTACAGTGTTGTTTTAGGCTGTTGCACTTCAGTGAAAGCTGACTCTAGGACTGGGTTTTGTCCTCTGGATGCAAGTGTACTTGCTAGAAGTTTCCCCCAAAATCTCTGCCCTTTGTCAGGTGGGTCACCCGATGACGTGACAGGAAAAGGAAAGCAAAACTGGACAAAAGAACAGACTCTTCCCACCAGGGACCATTGCTGCGCATCTCATACTCTTCTTGGTTTTGGTTTAAGTTTCTAAAACTTTTGCTCAGGTATGAATCTTAAAATTTGTAAAACTATCATGTAAGATTTCTGTACATCAAAATGTATGAGTATATTGGGTATGGTTCAAAATCTGTAAAATCTGTAACAAAAGGGTTAGCTTCAAACTTGTAACACAGAGGTTGACAGTTAAAAACCTATACAGACTGTGTGGCATGCCACCATTTTGGGAATGAAACTCCCTTGGCCTGACCACTGTCATCTCCAACTGGGAACCCCATGTAGTTATTATGGTGTTTGGGTGACTCATCTCCTTCCTTCTGGATTTACTTGGTTCTGACAGAGTTTGGGGGATCCACCTCTCCTTCTAGTTCCCCTATTTTTGTGGAGAGCAGCCTTGCCAACCTCACCAAACCCCACCACTCAGTTGTATCTTTGGGGTGTTACCTTTCCCGACTCCTTCCTAGTGGTACCAACATGTGCCATCCTCTTGCAGGAAAAGGACAAAGTGGGAGCCTCTGTTTCCTTTGCTCCCCCATCTCCTTGACTCTGGGCTCAACAGCTGTTGCCTTTCTCCTCCTCTCTAAGACATACCTTTTGATACTTCACTTCCTTTATTGGTCTCCCAGGTGGAGCCATGAGTATGGGTCACTCAAACCCCTCCACAGCCAAATACCATCCCATTCATCATCCAATTACAAAACCCTACCAATTGCATCACGAAGGGTCAGTGCCCACTCTCTCTCCACAGTCTCAAGGGACTGAAACCTCTTATCTCTGACTCTTAAGAAAAAACCTTCACCCCCACAACATCTTTAACACTCCCATGCTTGTGGTTTAAAGAAACCCGACGGAACAAACCTACCGCTTGGTTCAGGCTCTCCTACTAACTCTTCAGTAGTTCCTCTCCACCCCAACCTCTCCTCTCCACCATCCCCTCAGAGGGATGCCTTCTTTTCCATTTCTCTTGATCCCTAATCACAAGATATCCTTGCCTTTACTTGGACTGACCTGGACACTCACCTTTCCACCCAAGTCACTTGGACTGCCTTGCCCTGGGGTTCCAGCACAGCTTGCATCTTTTTGGGTCAGGCTTTGGCCTCTGGTTTACTCTCTTTGTCTCTTCCTAAATCTAAGCTTATACAATAGATGATTGCCGCCTATACAATAGATAATTAGTCACCTATTATGATCAAACTCGAAGTTACATTAGGTGTGTTTTTGTTGTTCCTGTGATGAGACCCCCAAACAAGACCACAGAGCCGGTATCTGATGCAAGCCCACAGCGGTCTATTGACTACAGACTCGAGTTTGGATCATCATCCAGCACTCCGACGCAGCAGGTGGAGCCGACCAGTCTCGAACGTTTAAAGCAGGGCGTTTTTAAAGGGAAAAACCTCAAGCAGGGTGGTACAGTCTTGGCGTTACATGATTGTATACAAATTCAGTAAGGGTAGGCGACTTTTGAATTCATTGGCTGGGTCTAGAGGAGCTTCCAAACAGCAATTATCAGATGCCCACAAGGACATCTTAAGCAAGCATTGTTGCTAGCCATTGGCTGGCCACCAGGCGGGGTCACTTTGACCAGGGGCAGGCACAGTTTGTGGTTTTTCTTAGAAATGTTATTTTGACTTTAACTGAAGCTGGGTCAGCCCTAGGTCAAGTGCAGCTAAAATGGAGTTCTTTCTCAGAATAGAGTTTGTCCTGCTCCTTCATTCTCTTTCTTGTGCCTACGAGAACCCAATCATGGGTCTTTGTTTTGTCCCAGATCATCTAATTTCATCAAGCCCCCCTGAGTTTCCTCTGAAATCTGGCAACCACTAGTTGAATATTTCCAAGTCTTTCTTTGATCAGCCTACTTAAAAGAACTTCCCATCCTTCTCTGTAGTCTTTGAGTGCGAAGGGATCTGCAGGTCTGGCAGGAGTGTAATAGATTCAGGAGACTGTGCCGTCAACCTTAATGGCAGTGGGTGTTGTCAGCAGGGTGACGAAAGGTCCCTTCTACCTGGGCTCTAGCGATGCCTTCTAACATAGACCCAGTCCCCTGGCCAGAACCTGTGGGTTCAGGAGGCACACCAGACTCATAAAGGGCCCTGAGCTTTGGCCGTACGTGCTTGTGTGCCCATTGGACTCCTTGTATGGCATCAAGGAGGTCTCTATCATCCAGCTCCGCCAGGAGATCTGTCTGCAGGTTGGGAATAATAGGGGGTTGGGTCCCAAACATAATCTCAAAGGGTGTCTGCGCCATCTGATGGGGCAAGTTCCTAACCTTACACAAGGCAAAGGGGAGGAGGATCGCCCAGTCTGCGCCAGTCTACGGGGTTAATTTGTTTAAGGTCTCCTTTAGAGTTCCGTTCATTCTTTCTACCTGCCCTGAGCTCTGGCGTCTGTAACCACAATGTAATTTCCAATCACTCCCCAGTGCAATGGCTAAATTCTGACTTACATGGGACACAAAAGCTGGTCCATTGTCTGATCCTGTCATAGTGGGAAATCCATACCTGGGCTGGATATCTTCTAGGAGCATTTTTTGCCACCACCTGTGCTGTCTCGTGCTTGGCGGGGAATGCTTCCATCTACCCTGAGAAGGTGTCTATAAACCCTAGCAGATATTTCTGCCCATACTTGCCAGGTTTAATTTCTGTGGAATCTGCCTCCCAATACACACCAGGCTTCTCTCCTCTGAGCCAGGTTCAGGATCTTTAGGACTGGCAGCAGCATTGGTCAGCACACAGGCCTTGCACTGAGAGACTATGTCTGCAATTTTTTGCTATTCATCTCTGACTTTAGTTTTTGAGTGTCTCAATAGATCTTGTATCCTACAAATCCCCATGTGAGAGGAGCGGTGAATCTTTTGGAGCAGTGTTGGCCCAGATGGTCAGGCAGAATAATTGTGCTACCTGCTGATCGCCACCATCTTTCCACGCTTTGCACCATGGGGAGGGATTTTATCCAGGCCAGATCCTCCATGCGTATTTGTGAGTTTCAGGTAAGGCAGGGGATCCTGGTTCTACTAGGGTTGTAGCCAGGATCAGGCTGGTTTGCACTGCTACTTCCTGGGCAGTTTTATCTGCCAAATTGTTGGGCCCATCCCCTTTCTGGTGCTCCGGACGATGTATGATGGTCACTTTCTTGGGTTTCCATAGGACCTTGAGGAGGGCCAGAATTTCTTTATTATTTTTAACAGTTTTTCCCTCCACAGTCAGTAGTCCCCTTTCTTTACACATCGCCGCACGTAGATGAGCAGTGGCAAACGCATAGCAGCTACTGTCCCTGTCTCAGTTCTAGAGCTTTGGTCAAGGTCACTAATTCTGCCAGTTAAGCGGAAGTTCTTGTAGATGTTGGCTCAGCCCAGATCACCTCCTCTGAAGTGGTCACTGTCCCTGCACCCCTCTGTCCATTTTGTACAAAACTGCTCCAGGTGTACCGGGTGACTTCCACATCAGGCAGAGGAGCGTCCCTCCATATCAGATCAGACACAGTGTACCTAAGCCAAGATTCCAGAGAAGGCATGCAAAGGCACTTCCAAGTCTGGGTCAGGTAGTAGGGTGGCTGGGTTCAAGGCTGTGGGCACCTGAAACGTTATTCTGGCGGGGCTGAGTAACAATGTCTGATACTGAGTCATGCTGGCGTTGCTCAGCAGCCTGTCAGGGGGCTGCTTGAAAACTCCCTCCAAAGCATGATGGGTAGTTATGATAAGATTTTGTCCCAGATTCAATTTATCTGCATCCTTTACCAGTAAGACCACAACAGCTATTATGCAGAGACAGGGGGCCATCAGCTGCCACAAGGTCTAACTTTTTGGACAGATAGGCCACAGGTCATTTTCAAGGACCCAAGATTGGGCCAAGACACTTTTAGCTATTCCTCTATGCTCACCCACAAATAAGTGAAAAGGCTTAGTCACATCCAGCAGACCCAATGGTGGGGCTGAGAGAAGATTTTATTTGAATTTGTCAATGGCCTACTGATGATTCTCTGTCCATAAAAGGTTCTTGTTGCAGGAGGGCCCGCGTGTTCATCCTGGCCACCTGGCTAGTTTAGCCCTAAAATAACCACACAGAAACTGTATTAATTAAATCACTGCTTGACCCATTAGCTCTAGCTTCTTATTGGTTAACTCTTACACCTTAATTTAACCCATTTTTATTAATCGTGGCCTACCAGCAAAGTTCCAGTCTGTCTTTGGTGGCAGATCCATGGCGTCTCCCCTGACTCCACCCTTCTTTCTCCCAGCATGCCATTTAGTTTTCCCTGCCTACCTAAGTTCTGCCCTATCAACAGGCCAAGGCAGTCAGTCTCTTTATTCATTAACCAAGAAAAGTAACACACAGACAGACCTCCCACACCAGGTTCTGCCCTTCCTTGGTGGCCACTTATAGAGGCTTAGCCAATTCAGCAAAGCCTGGAATCCATAGTGGCAGAAGCTCGCTGTACCTCGGAACTCTCTCACTTGTCTAGCCGTGGTGCAGGTCAGGATCTTAAGCACCATCTTTTTGCGTGCTTCTGAGAGCCACCACTGTCATTCCTTCAGGAGGTACCTCAGGTACGTTACCTGCTGCTTACAGATTTGGGCCTTCTTGATTGAGGCACAGTACCATAGGCCCCATAGAGTTCGCCTTAGCCATTCAGTCCCAGTCAGGCAAGTCTCCCCATCCATGGCTGCAATCAGTAAGTCATCTACATATTGCAACAGACTAACATCTGGGTTCTATGCCCGGTACTCACCCAGGTCCTCATGTAGAACTTCATCAAAGTTGGTGGGAGAATTTTTGAATCCAAATGGTAGACTGGTCCATGTCAGCTAACTGCTGACCCCAATCTCTGGGTCATGCCATTCAAAGGTGAAGTATGGTTGGCTTTGGGGGGCAGAGGCACCCTGGAAAAGGCATCTTTTAGGTCTAGAACAGTGTAGCACTGTCAGTCTGGGGCAACGAAGTGAGTAAGGTATATGGGTTAGGCACTGTGAGGTGTATGCCAATCCCCTTTTATTGACTTCCCTTAAGTCCTGAAGTATAGGCGGAGGCTGCTTGTTCAGTCCTGGCTGCCCAGACCAGAAATAGTCACACAGAAACTGTATTAATTAAATCATGCTTGGCCTATTAGTTTGTGCCTATTTCTAGCTAGCTCTTGCATCTTAAATCAACCCATCTCTATTAATCTGTGCATCACCATGAAGTCATGGCCTACTGGCAAGGTTCTGGGGTTTGTCTCCTCCAGTAGCTACTTGGTGTCTCCCTGACTCTGCCTACTTTCTCTTCCTCTATCTGCTTGGAATTCCTGCCTTGCCCAATTCTGCACTGCAATAGGCCCAAAGCAGCTTCTTTATTATCAAATAACATTCACAGCATACAGAGGGCAATCCCACATCATTGGAGTGGCCTGATATCATTGGTATGAGATTTCTTAATAGACAGTAAAGGCATGTTCCAGACCGATTGCATGGGCTGTAGGACTCCCAAGTCCAGCAGCT
Source organism: Chionomys nivalis (assembly GCF_950005125.1). NCBI lineage: Eukaryota > Metazoa > Chordata > Mammalia > Rodentia > Cricetidae > Chionomys > Chionomys nivalis. Next base: position 57,786,391 of record NC_080102.1, read on the forward strand.
GTCTGACATGTGGGGTGATGTCTTTCTTGGCCTCTGAGGGCACAGGGTACTGGGGGACTTTGACCAGATCTACCCCCGGGCTTAATTTCCACATAAGCAGGGGACAATGCACTGCCAGTTTCAGCCCTCCTGTTTGGCCCAGGCTGATGGAAACTCCTGAAGTCATCTCTCCAACTGTAGATCAGGTTCAGGGCCATTGGTGCAGCCTATACTCTTCAGTCAAGCTGCTAGTTACCAGTACATGAATAGGTTTCCCGTCTTTACTGAGTTTGTCTTCTTCATCAGAAAAGTGTGTCTGAGCCTTCATTTTAGCCAATAGATCAAGGCCTAACAAGGGATAAGGACATTCTTGGATTACCAGAAATGAGTGGGTTACCCAACCCATTCCTAAATCGGTGATCCATGGGGCCCCTTTGGCCCCTTGAACCCAGATCTTTTTATTTGTCATAGGCCCACTGGCCTTTAATAATACTGAATTCTCAGCTCCTGTATCCACCATGAAGTCAGTCTTTTCCCCTTCACTCTCAGGGTCACCCTGGGTTCAAGGAGGGGAACCAAACCCCATCTCCCCTCATCACTGTCCATCTCTAAACTAAGGACGTTGCTGCTGCCCTTAGCTTTCCTCCAGGGGCATCATCTCGCCCAGCACCCTTCCTCCTTTCAGAAAGCACAGATTCTTTCCCAGCCAGGGCCTTTGCGTTTACTACCTTTTGGTTTCTCTCTCTCTCTCTCTCTCTCTCTCTCTCTCTCTCTCTCTCTCTCTTTCTTCCTTTCTTTCTGTGAAAGCTCATGATTTTATTGTCTTCATAACAAGATCAGCTTAGAACTGGATCACTTGGCCCTTTCTCTTCTTATCACGTCCCAGTTCAAAATGCTTGCATCTCTTAATAGCCAGCATCCTCTTAGATCTGCAGTTGGGCTCCACACATCCCATCTCAGCACAATCTTCTTTGCAGTTTTTGCCTTTTTGCGGAAAATAGGCTTAGTCTGCCACCATAGTCACTCTGTTTCCTGTCATAACGCCGCTTTCCCTGGGCATACAAAGAATCTTTGCCCTTCTTGTACTGGGTCACTTTGTGGGGTTGGTGCTTGCCACATTTCTTGCACAATGTCTGGCAGGTCTTAGGAACATTCACCATGTTGGTGGGTGCAATATCGGCACAGAAAGAAAGAGGGGGAAGGCCAGCAATGGATGTTTATAGGCGGTCCTGATGGTTCTCCTGCCGCTCTTTTCTCCTCTGCTCTTCCCTCTGCACTCTCCCTGCCATTGCACACTTTCTCAGTCTCTGCAACGAACTCTCCAACACCTTTCCCTCCTAAGTGCTCTAGTTTCTGCAGTTTCCTTCTAAGACCTGGGGCTCCCTGGTTACTAAAGGCCCAAGCCAAGGCCACCACACTTTCCCGTGACTCTGGATTGTGTGGTGTCTATCTCTTGAAAGCCTCCTGTAGTCATTTCCAAAAACACAGCTGGGCTTTCATCTGGTCCCTAATACTATAGACCTTGCTCAAATTTGCAGGCTGACCCAGGGCTGCTTTGAGACCCACCAATAGAGTCTGGTGATAGACAAGGAGACTCCTCTTACCTTCAGCCATGTTGTAGTACTTTTCGGGGTGAGCTAGAGGGAATGTGGCATTGCTGAGAGCCTGGTTGGCTGTAGGCTCTCTGTGGGGCCCAGAACCAATTTTCAGGCTCCCATCTAGACCCAGTCTCTCTCCCCCATAGTGAACACAATCATCCCAAGCGGGACGGTGGGTGAAGAACAGTTTTGAGGAGAGTAATCAAGCCTGGGGGTTCTCAGAGAAAGGAGCATTCTGAGACTTCCAATCGTAGAGATCACTGGTGTCAAAAGGCCAGTAATGAAAGGGTTGATTCCCTTATTGACTGAGAGCCCAGTGGCCCTCAAATCCAGTTCATGGATCCTTCCTCTCTATCTTCTGGTGCCCCTGGCCAGGCCTTCCCCCTGGATGGGGTCTATGGGGAGTCCCCTTGGGCCACTTCTGGCTCAGGCCTGGGACCTGGGGTATGGGTATAAGGAGGGGGAGGGAAATATCTTCTTCAGTATTCCTACCCTGAAAAACTGGAGTTGGATGGGCTGAAGGGCCCCCAGTCAGTGGGAGTTTCTTCTCTGTCACCAATACTTTAACCTGTTGGGGAAGAAAAGTGTTAACCCAAGAGGGAGGCTCTTTTACCAGACTTTTCCATGTTATTATGTAGGGTATCTGATCAGATGTTCAGTTCTGGGTTGAAACACAATTTCCTCCACAGCCCAATGGTCTGGCATCAAAACTCCCCTCCAGGGACCAGTTGAAACCCAAAGTGAGCTATTCTGAGGTGCAAAACGTAACCAACTTTCCCTTGTGAATTTCAACCCCTTGATAATGAGCTGTGGTTTGCACATCCTTCCAATGGGCTAGGCAGAGATCTAGGGGAGAAGAGGGGCCATGTCCCACTATTTCCATCTCAGTCAGATACACAAAAACACCAAACAAAGGACAACACATAAGACCAAGGGCACAAAAAAAGATTTTGCCCCAATAAGACAACCAATAAAGCTTCAAAAACCATAATGGCTTGGTGCTCTCAGCAGGGAGCAACCCTCCAGGTTCAGTCACACCAAAGACCATCCAAACATGAGACTCTGTCCTCAATCAAATGTGCCTTGGGGGTTTCCACATACCCGTATCCAGGGTGTGAAATGTCTCCTGGACCCCCACGATCCTGGTCCTCCAACGCCTCTCCTGGCTGTCCCAGACACTGACGGTTACTGGACCATGTTATAGATCTGACACACTTCAGAAAGTGAAAGTACAAAACGACATAGAGACAAAGACAGGAACAGAAACAAAGAGACATATCGGCTGGTCATGAACTCCTCAGGCCAGAGTCTGGGGGTTGTGGGGATCCCGAATGAGCCCCCAAATGTTGTACCTGCATTGAGAGACCCCCAAAAAAGACCAGCACAGAGCTTGTATCCAATGCAAGGACACAAGAGGGGTTTACTGAATATGAATCCAGCACTCTGATGCAGCAGGCAGAGAATGACCCTGAACCTCTAAAGCAGGAAAAAGTCTTAAGCAGGGTGGTACAGCCTTGGTGTTACATGATTGGATACAGATTTGGTAAGGGTAGGCAACCTTCAAGTTAATTGGCTGGGTCTAGAAGAATTTCCAAACAGCAATTATCAGATGCCCACAAGAACATCTTAAGCAAGCATTATTGCTAGTCACTGGCTGGCCACCAGGTGGGGTTACTTTAACCGTGGCAGGCACAGCTTGTTTTTCTTAAAATATTATTTGGGGAATTGAACAAGACTCCTAGGACAGAGACAGTTGGAGGAAACGAGCTCCACTGGGAGCAGAAGCCAGAAGCAAATCCAGCCCTGGGAGCCAACACAATCCTGAGACACTGGGAAACCAGGATTGAGCCAACGACCTGTTTCAGAGTCTGCAACCTCCACCAGAACGAGAGTGGGACTGAACCAGTTACCTAAGACACAGAGAGAACAAGCTCCACCAGGAGCAGAAGCCAGGAGCAAACCCACTCCCGGGACACGGGCGGATCAAGGTTGACCCAGTGACCAGATCCAGAATCAACAATCTCCACCGGAACAGGTACAGGGGAGAAACCACTGAACGAATGAGCCAGAGCCAGAGCCTGCTGAGGATCCGGACATGAATCCAGGACCTTCAAGGGAGTAGACCTAAGCCAACACCATGGTGGGTCTGGTGAGAGTCTAGGACCTCCCAGGAACTAGGCCAGAGCCAGGACCTCTGTCAGCCTGGGCGTGAGTGAACCTGGGTCCTCCGAGGCAGAAACCAGAGACCTCAGCGGGGCCAGGCCAAGAGTCTGGGACCTCAGAGAGAGTAGGCCTGAGCCAGGTCCTCTGTGGGTTCAGGCATTGGTCTGGGACATCAAAGGGAATAGGCAGGAACCTGGAACCTCTGTGGGTTCGAGTGCGAGTCTGAGACCTCTGAGGAAGTAAGCAGGTCCTCTGCGGGTTCGGGCACACCCGAGCCTGGAACCTCCAAGGAAGTAGACCAGAACCAAAAACCTTTCCAGGTCCAACTCCAACCCAGGGACTTCTGCAGGAGGGAATCCAGACCAGGATTTACAGATACAGGTCAAAGCCGGTAACCTAAGTCAAAGTTCCCAACAGCCTACAGAATGGGAAAAGATCTTCACTAACCCTACATCAGACAGAGGTGTGATCTCCAAAATATACAAAAAACTCAAGAAATTGGACACCAAAAGATCATATAATCCAATAAAAAAATGGAGTACAGATCTAAACAGAGAACTCTCAACAGAGGAATCTAAAATGACTGAAAGACACTTAAGGAAATGTTCAACATCCTTAGTCATCAGAGAAATGCAAATCAAAATAACTCTGAGATTCCATCTTACACCTATAAGAATGCCCGAGATCAAAAACACTGATGACAACTTATGCTGGAGAGGTTGTGGGGAAAAGGGAACACTTCTGCACTGCTGGTGGGAATGCAAGCTGGTTACAACCCCTTTGGATGTCAGTGTGGCGATTTCTCAGAAAATTAGAAAACAACCTTCCTCAAGACCCAGTAATACCACTTTTGGGTATACATTCAAAAGATGCTCAATCGTGCCACAAGGACATGTGCTCAATTATGTTCATAGCAGCTTTGTTTGTCATAGTCAGAACCTGGAAACAACCTAAACGCCCCTCAATTGAAAAATGGATAAGAAAAATGTAGTACATTTACACAATGGAGTACTACACAGCAAAAAAAAAAATATATGGCATCTTGAATTTTGCAGGCAAATGGATGGAACTAGAAAACATTATTTTGAGTGAGGTAATCCAGACACAGAAAGACAATTATCACATGCATTCAGTCATAAGTGGTTTTTAAACATAAAGCAAAGAAAGCCAGTCCACAAACCACAATCTCACAGAACTTAGACAACAACACGAACTCTAAGAGAGACTTACATAGAGCTAATCTACATGGGAAGTAGAAAGTAGAAAAAGACAAGATCTCCTGAGTAAATTGGGAGCATGGGGACCTTGGGGGAGTGTTGAAAGGGGGAGGGGAGCAGAGAAAAATATAGAGCTCAATAAATATCAATAAAAAAATAAAACATTGATTAGCCATAGCCAAGCAGGAAATATAGGCAAGTTGACCAGACCAGGAGAATCCTGAAAAGAGGAAAGGTTCAGTCTGGATTCACCAGTCTGACACAGAGAAGCAAGATAAGAATGCCTCACTGATAAAAGGTACAAGCCATGTGGCTAATCATAGATACGAATTATGGGTTAATTTAATTTGTAAGCTAGTTAATAAATAAGCCTGAGCTAATAGGCCAACCAGTTTATAATTAAAAAATAAAGGAATATTGTTTTGATTTTTACTGAAGCTGGGTCAGTCCTGGATCAAGTGCAGCTAAAATGGAGTTCTTTCTCAAAATGGAGTTTGTCCTGCTTCTTCATTTTCAAGGTCAAACAAAGATATATTTTAGATACACAGGTTATCTTCAAACTCTTCAGAGATCTACAGAATATGGTATTCAAGATATTTTAATAAAATAGGCTCTTTTTTATGACAATGAGAAATGTCTGCTCCTGGCAGCACAATCTACTTTAGAGAAAATAATGGGCACTGAAGAAACTCCACATGGAGTTTACTTTTTTATAAAGTTTACTTTCTTTGTAGCAAAAGTAAGCCATTGGGTAAGAAAAGCTCTTGCCTTGCCTGCTGACAGTATGCTGTCCAAACTGGATAAGCAGGACATAAGAGAGAGTGATTGCCAAACATTGTAAAGACAAGGAGAGACAGCCCTTCAGAATATCCTGCTTCACAGAAAAGTCTGTTGGATATGCTAGGCCTGTAGGTTGAAGATGGATGCCCCAACATTGCGAAGGAACTTTGGGTGTCTGTCCAGGCAGCCAGTTGTTTCTGTCATTTCTCACATTTTTTGAAAGTCACTGGCTTACACTTCCTTCCTGCTTACTCAGTTAATATTATTTCCTTCTTGGGTCTCTGAGGGAGCTGATGACTAGATAGTTACAGTTTTCCTTGTTTACCTGATGCAGAAAGCAAGTTACGATAGAAAGTAAATTAGGTACAAGACTTCGAACTCACCAAGATAGGATAAATATGGAGTATTTTCTGTGAATTTGTCAAATGCAAATGGACTAGACATTGTTGATGTATTTATTGCCTGTATATATTACATATAGTCATTGTATTTATTGTACATAGATTTTCTTATGTTAGTTATAACCTTCTTTTTCATTTTAGACAAAAAGGAGAAATGTAGTAATATTTCATTTGTATTTTAATAAATAAAACTTGCCCAAAGATCAAAGAGTTAATTAGTGACCTTGGTCACAGACCAGGCAGTAGTGACACACACACACACTTTTAATCCCAGTAGTCACACTAGTTTTCCATAGAAACCAGATGGTAGTGGTCTATGCCTTTAATTCCAGCACTAGAGAGCAATATAAGACAGGAGGAGACAGCTCTCAGGCTCAGTCTTATTCTGAGGATTCCTGGAGGCAGGATTGCCATTTTGGATTGAGGTAGAGGTAAGAGCTTGCTGTTTTTCTTTTCTGACCTTCAGGTTGAAACCAATATCTGTCGCTGGGTTTTTATTAATCGTGCTACAAACGATCTTCTCTGCAGTCATCCCTACAGCTTAGTCAGATTATCACCTACTCCTACTAATCTTCCTGTCTGGCCGGGGATACAGAGTGTCATCCTTTAAGGTCCAGCTGTCCACCCCTCAGGCCATCACCTTAGACAGAAAATGCCTAATCTAATCACTCGCAGTTCCTACCACCAAGGACAAAATTCTATCCTTCCTAGGGGGGACTGACTCTTAGATTTTTTGATCCCTTTTTTCTCCTTTCTTGCTCGCCCTTGGCCCCTCACCCAAGTTCCCTGTACCTATTGCCAAACCCTTGTGTAAACTTCACTGGGCCCTCCCAGCCCAGACTACTGGCCAACAGCTTCATCTAACAGCTCTTGCTGGGCCTTTCAATAGCAAAGGAGCGGCTGTGAACCGTGCTCTGATCTGACCCAAGCTGCAGTATGGAGTGTGTATGGATCATTTGTTTCTGTTGCCTTTGGTCACCCACCATGTTTGATTCCACATGCCAGAGTCTTCCTCTTTATCCATTTCTTCCCTTCCCCTGCTCTGACCATCTGTCTCTTCTTGTCTACTTGGTAAGTGTGTTGTTCTCTGGCTTCTGGAGCCTGCTATGCCCTCCAGAGCACTGAACACACGGGAATCTCCCTGCTGTGCCTTCCTAGGCCCTACCACATGGGATACTCTCTATACACTATGACACCTGCTCCTCTCCCTCTAGTGGAACCCTCCCTGTTTCCTTGTCTCCTCCCCTAGGAGCTGCCTGCTTGTCCTGCAGCTTCCTTAAGTCCTTCTAGGCCTCCGTGACCTTGTACCTCCCGTCTCCCTCCTGGAAGTCTCACAGCTTCTCTCTGCCTTCCTGGGCTTTTCTCTTGCCTCTCAGCTCCCACTTGGAGCTTATAAAAACTCCCTTGCATGGGCTTTGTCTGCAACCCTTTCTCTCTTCCTCTCTAGATTCAGATTTCATTAAAGCCTTGCTCTGGTACTACAAACAGGTTGACCCCAGTACAGCCCAATGACCAAATTTGCATGTTCAATCTTCAAATTCTCTCATATGGTAACTCCTTCTGCCACTGCACAAACGAATGATTTGAAAGTCTCTTTTATCTCCACTTGCCCTCTCCTCCTCTATTTCTTATTTACACCTGTCTGGGGTGGCGCTTACATGTGAGTGCTTAATGTTCAATAGACCCCTCCCTACCTCTAACCAACAGCCCATTCTAATATGTTGAGAAATTGCTTTATATCAGGCTGTCAAATGCCAGTCCAGTTCCCTATAACTCCCTTATCCATCTCTCCCTCACTGGGGCTTACTCTCATGCCTGTGTTCTCTATAACCAAAAGGAATATTACTGTAAGAAATGGCCAGAAACTTAGGGATACTGCCCATATTTGTCTTGCAAATATCAGGAAACAAATCTGGGACATCCAAATTCCCCCTCTCATCTTTACATAAGGAAGGATTGATTCTTCCACCTCTACATTCAAGACCCACGGGATATCAGATGAGAGGATGGTGTCACCGGCAAACTGTATTATGACCTGTTCAATAAGTGTACTACAGGCATGGTCAAAACACACAGAGAATACACCCCATCCAATCCCAACATCTAGGTATAGGAAAAATAGAAGGTGTGATCTCATTCATCAAAGGTTCTTGCCTCCCTAATGTCTCCCATCTTGGGTGACACTGATCCCACCTCTCAGTCCTCATGGTCACTCCATCTCTTGTTTCAGACCTCTGCATATCAGCTACTGAATAACACTCTGCCCGGCTGCCTTGGAGATTGCTCCAGGGTCAAACTCACAACTGGCATTTGTGCCTTCCCCATCAGTCTATTAGACTCTCTTACCTCGCTGCTCATTAACTGCTCTGAACCAATTATCCTGCGACCCCTCATCTTTCCCACATGTCTCTTCGGTATTGCAGGCTGCTTTAACTCCCCAGCATGCTATGGGATAATGCTCTTGTACTCTGTAAAGATGTGTCACTCATATTAGTTTAATAAAATGCTGATTGGCCAGCAGCTAAACAGGAAGTATAGGTGGGTCAACCAGACTAGGAGAATTCTGGGAAGAGGAAAGACAGAGACACAGTCACCAGCCAGATGCAGAGGAAGCAAGATGAGAATGCCTTACTGAGTACCAAGCAGCATGGCTAAACATAGATAAGAATTATGTGTTAATTTAACTTGTAAGAACTAGTAGTAATAAGCCTGAACAATAGACCAAACAGTGTATTATTATTATAAGCTTCTGTGTGTTTATTTGGGACTGAAGGGCTGCAGGACTGGGCAGGACAGAAACTTCTGTCGACACCCCAGGTACTCATTTTATGGGCGCACTGGGTTCTTCAGACTAATAATACCCTAATCCTCAGCACTACCATTCAGCCCATATCCCCAAATGTTCACAACACTTCTGTCATTTATGGCACTCAAATTTGCTGCTGTATACCTGCAGGTGGTCTGGGACTTGTACCCTGTTGTTCTCTTTCCTAAATTAGGGGTGATACCTAATTGGTACCTTTATTGGGTCACATCTTCATTCAGGACCTCCAACCCATAGCTCAGACCATCCTCACCCTCCAGGACCAAATAAGCTCACTGGCCACCATAGTACTACAAAATCTGCAAGGACTAGATCTTCTAGGGTGGCCTTTGCTTCTTCCTCAGGGAGGAATGTTGCTTCTAAGTCAACCAATAGGGCATGGTAAATAAAAGACAAGACCCAACACTCCAGACTAATCCCCAAAGTTATACTGAACACCTCCATGCTTCTGGCTGGTGGAACACAATGCTCCAATATGGAGCTTTCTTAACTCCCCTTCTCTTTCTTTTCCTAATCCTACTAATTGTTCCCTGTCTTATAAACTTCTTATCTAGACTTCTTCAGCAACAGATTTAAAAAATCTTCTAACTAACCCTTTAAACAGTTGTTATTACAGGATGATCAACCCCGCCCTACAGAATCAGAGTCCTACACCCCTGATTACACACTGACAGTGAAGATCAAGCTTGTCTCGAGGACTTCGATGCTGCCACACAACAGGAAGTAGTCTAATGATAACTTTGCCCTCTTTCCTGACCCCTTATCAGTTATCAATAATAAACACAAAGTGTGGAATGTAGGGTAACAGACCAGTGAAAAATCACCCTGCTCCCTGCCTGTCCCCAAACCCGAGACTTGGAAATCCCCACACCCATCACTCAGGATCAAAGGCCAAGCAATACTTTAGCCATGCTGTGCTTTTCCACCAGTTCACTGCACATGCTCCATGGACCCCACAAAAGTCCTCCCAGCCTCTCAGGGGCGGCCACCATTCTGTGTTTCTCCCCCAATAAATCTCTTGTGTGAGGTTTGTTGAGTGGTGTGACTCTGTGGTTTTCCTTGGCTCCCAATTGCCAAGGTATTCTTGCACTGGAAAACCATTTCATTGGTGGATCCTAGGTCCCAGGGATAGAGCATAAGTTCTCAACCATGGAGTGGATGAAGAACAAGGGTCAATACCTGCTTCCTTTCAAACATTTTTTTATTTTTTTAAAAATTTGTTTTATGTGTGTGGATGTTTTGCCTGCATGCATGTCTGTGTACTTTGTGTGTTCCTGGTGGTGCCCTCAGAGGCCAGAAGGGATGTTGGATCTCTTGGAACAGTTGCAGGCAGTCATATGGGTGCTGGAGATTGAACCTGGGTCTTTGGAAGAGACTCCATGCTCCCTGAAGACTTTATTTTTAACCATGGGGGGGGGGGCATATGTGCATGGGAACAACAGAAGCCAGCAGAACGGGACCACTCTCGGGCTTGCGCTGTACTCACATAAGGGTTCGGTTCAAGCAGTTTCTCTCTTAACCTCTTAGCCATCTCTCCAGCCCCTCCCTCCTTCCCTCCCTCCCTCCCTCCCTCCCTCCCTTCCTTCCTTCTTTCCTTCCTTTCTTTCTTTCTGACAGGGTCTCACTCTATAGTGCAGGCTGGCCACCAGCCTCCTATATAGCTCAGACTGGCCTTGCAAGTACTTGCGATCCTTATGCCTCATTTTCTCAAGTGCTGAGACTACAGGCATGTGCTACTAGGCTTGGCTTTTTATCTACTTTTTTTAAACACAGGGTCTAGTAGCCCTTGTAGACCAGGCTGGCCTCAAACTCCTATTCCCCTGATTTGCCTCCTCAATTCTGGGATTAAAGGTGTAGGCCACCACACTAAATTTCCCCGAACTTTTAGGAGTAGACATCTCTTGGGACAAGTAGGTTTCTACAAAAATAAAAGTCAAAGCAGATTGTAAAAATATTGAGATGAACTACAATAATGAAGGGCATTTACATGTATAGCAGTCTTCCAATGAGAGTCCACTTTATCGTGACAGTTTAGAGCTGCTAATTTAAGCCCTCCATCCGTTTTCTGATGGATAAAGTCTGTTCCATTTACCTGTAGAGTTTGCTTTAAGACACTAGGTAGACCTGGTTGTCCTGGAACTTGCTATGTAGGCTAGCCTGGCTTGAACTTGTGTTGATCCTCCTGTCTCAGTCCACTGAGTGCCAGGGTTATAGGAGCGCCCCACCATACCCTATTAGCGTTCTAATTACAAGCCCGTCTTGAGGAATTTTAGTAAAGTAATACTGTTCATAGCATACAGGTATATAGCCAATGATTAATAAAAATGGCCATAATTTCTTAATCCCTAAAAGAGCAAGGTGGAGCTGGTACCATTTCATCCCCCTGCTCCAGGGTCTTCACTATGTAGCCCTGGCTTACCTGGAAATCAGATTAACTTGCCTGTCTCGGGAATACTAGGATCAAAGGCATAAGCCACCATGCCTGGCTACGGTTTATTTATTTACAATTAAGTAAATTCAATCTCTGTGAGACTATTCTGGTTATCGAGCTATAAATAAAGACACCAGGCCTGACTTTGCTCTGCAGATCTTTCCCCAAAACTCCTTCGTCATAACTTTTAAAAAAGCGGGGCACGGTAGGCAGAGGTTGCGAATGTCTGACTTCCAGGCCAGTCAAAACTACGCAGAGACCAAGTCTCAAAGCATCAACAAACACCCCAACAGTTTCCCTGTCTCCTGCTCGAATGCATTAGGAGAAGGGTGAAGATACGGGGCGGAAAGTGAGGAGAGTTTGAGACAGCACCAGGGACACAATGTCCCTCCAGGGAAGGAGGCGGGCGGGGTACGGCCAGACCGACAGCTCTCAGATCGCCAGACTCCCAGGCAGCGCGACCAGAACCCCACTCTAGAATCCCACTCTAGAATGTGCCACGCCGTCCACACCTGGGCAAGGCGGCCGCCCACCGCCTCGGGGGCGGGGACCATTAGCTTCGATAGCCTATCACCGCTGCGGAAGCCAAGCCAGACTCCGCCTCTTCACTGGTGCGCGACAACGTGACGTCACCTTCGGGCGGCAGAGGGCGCCATGATTGGTTGGCGCTGGGACGGGTTAGCGCTTAGAGTCTACGCCGAACTTTTCCCGTCCAGGTTTCCGGGCGCTCGGAGGCGCTCCCGAGGGCGTGGGGAGCGCTCTGCAGAAACCTGGGCTTTCTTCTGAGGACGGAGCACGGGAGAACCGGTGACCGGAAGTGATCTGCTGACCGGAAACGAGGCTTGAAGGGAAAGTGCGGCCCCCCTGGAGGGAGGCGCTCTCCGCGGCAGGGGGCGGAGGGGGAGGCCAGGGCGACTGGCGTGCTGCGCGCCTCGGCTTAGAGGCTGTGTGGAGGGCGCCGAGGGGCCCGGAGGACTTAGCCGCATTCGGGCAAGTTCGGCGTAGTTGAGACCCAGGCGCCTCGCGCTCCCGAGAGCCGAACGAGAGGGATCCTGGCCATCGGGGCACCCGGGGTTCTGGTGTGCTGCGCGAGGGAGCTTGTTTGTAGGTTCCCTGCCTGGTAGAATTACGCTCCGTGCCTTTGTACAGGGCGAGGAAGGAGCCGTTATGGCCTGGGCTCTGAAGCTGCCGCTGGCGGACGAGGTGATTGAGTCGGGGCTGGTGCAGGACTTTGATGCCAGCCTGTCCGGCATTGGCCAGGAGCTGGGCGCTGGTGCGTACAGCATGAGGTGAGTGATAGCTTCCTCGCACCTTACCTTCTCAATAACAGGCAGGATCGTGAACGTGGGGAAGGCGGGCGTAGAGTTTAAAAAACTGCTTGTAGCGGGGTGGGGAGACCTTTTTCCCTTGTGACTTGAGTGGTGAGTGAGAACTAGAGAAAGACTGTGCGAAGTGTCAGCTCTGCAGGGTCTTGGGGTGGGAGGTGTCAGCTCTGCAGGGCCTTGGGGTGGGAAGAGTCAGCTCTGCAGGGCCTTGGGGTGGGAGATCTGGCACTGGCCTTGTATGTGTATGTGGTATGGTATGCCTGATTCATGTGAGGAAAGGGTTACATTGAACACGTGAGGGGTGTCCAGGCAATTGGAGAGTTGGAAACTGGGGTTAAGTTAACTCGGGTAAGACGTCGACACATAGCCGTCTTTTATGACAAACTTGTTTTAAGGCTTCTCTTCCAGGGTTTCTGTCTTTGGAAACTTGAGCTGAGAAGTTTTTAAACAGTGACAAAGTCATTAGAACTACATGAATTATCAGGGGGTAGAGGCAGGGGAATCAGGAGTTCAGGGCTATCCTCGGCAACATAGCAAAGTTGTCATGGGCTACATGAGATCCTGTCTCAAAAAAATGTAGCAAAGATAACTTCTAGATATTTCTAGACGCCTATGTATTGAGCTAATTGTCAGGGAAGATGTGGTGGGGACAGTGCCCCACACTGCTGGAGCAGCTGGAGTTTTCTCCCCCTTAGAAATTGTTGCCACAGAAAGAGAATTTCAGGATAAGCTACTATGAAGCAGATTTGGAGTTTATTAAAATGTTTTTAAACATCCATTTAACCATGGGGACTAAAGAAAAGAAAGGTGCTCAAGGAAGACACACCTGAGATTGGGGTTCAGATCTGTCTTTACTGTGACTATATGTAGTGGTTTTGGTGGTGCCTGAGTTATACTTAGCAGGATCGCTAACCTAACAGATCATGGATCATGCATGGGATTACTCTAGGTCTCAAAGGCTGCAGGAGAAGTTAAGATGTTTTTCTGTGAACAAAAATTTAGTCTTGTTTTGTATTCCTAGAAAACATCTGGGAAAGAAGAAAGGCTATATTTGAAGATAATGTAGGCATAGGTCTTAAACATGGTTCACTATTTTAACATTTTTTCTATGTAAAAGGAATGTTATTTCTATGTTGATAACATTCTTTTTATATAAATAAATATTATTTCTATGTTGATAGTCTTCACACCAAATATAGTTACTTGTGTTGGAATGTGCCCCCCATTGATTTGTGTGTGTGTGTGTGTGTGTGTGTGTGTGTGCGCCATGGCACTTGTGGAGATATTTAATGGAAATCTGGAATAGACGGTATTGGGTCATCGGACCACATAGCAATACAGCCAATACAATATAGGTGTAGTGCGCACACACACCATCATTAAGGTTTACCTTTTTTAAAAAATATATAAGTTAACCAGACTTTCTGAAATGTACTTAAACTTGGTTTTGTTCTGACCTTTTTTTCTATTTCTGCTTTGGAAAAATCTTTAGGACCATACTTCTGTCTGAAACCCCTTTTCAGGGCTGGGGAGATGCCCAGGGGACTCTGCTTTACAAGCATGTGCTTGCTGCACAGAAACATCTGTGTTTGGATCCCCAGCACATGAGAGAGCCAGGCCCAGCTGCTCCAGCGCACTCCCTAGCCCGGTCACTGGGGCTCACTAACTAGCGTGCCTGTGTAAATGCATGTGGAGGCCGGAGGTTGGTGTCCAATGTTTTCTTCATGGAAAGAAGGTGTGGGATCCCCTGGAACTGGAGTTGCAGGTGATTGTGAGCCACCATGTGGGCGCTGGCAGTTGAACCCGTGTTTTTTGGAAGAGCAGGCAGCGTTCTTACACTGAGTCCCAGTTGATTGTTTCACTGGGCAGAAGCTTCTTAGTTTCATGAAGTCCATTTCCATTGTCCTTGATTCGTAGGCACTTGGGTCCTTCTCAGGAAGTCCTTGCACACACCTGTGTCATGTAGGGTTAGGAATACAGGCATATGATTTGCTTTATTCCAGCAGTTTCCGTGTTTCATTTGTAGGTTTTTGATCCAGTTGGAATGAGATTTCGTGGAAGGTGATAGGTACAGGTATAATTCATTCTTCTGCTTGTGGACAACCAGAGTTCTCAGCACCATTTGTTGGAAATGCTTTTCCTTTCTCCAGCGTGTTTTTGGCACCATTGTCTAACACAGTAGCTGATGTTATATGTTTGCTTATGTTTGGGTCTACAGTTTTGTTCCACTGGTCTCCATATCTGTCTTTGTGCCAGTGCTCTATTGTTTTATTGCTATGGCTCTGTGATGTATCTTAAGACTGGATCTGTAATCCCTTCAGCATTCTTCTTTTTGTTCAGGATTGTTTCGGCTATTGGGAGCCTTCTGTGGTTCCATATGAATTTTTTGTTGTTGTTGTTTTATTTTGTTTTTCTATTTCTGTGAAGAATGAGATGGGGATTTTCATTGGGGTTGCATCGACTCTGTACATAGCTTTTGGTAGAATGGTCGTTTTCACAGTGTTGATTCTACCAGTTCATGAACATGGGATGTCATTCTATCTTTGGTGTCTTTATCTCTCTCTTCAGAGGTTTAAAGTTTTCATTGTTGAGGTCTTTCATGTCTTGCTTAGGTTTATTCCTAGATATTTATTTTCTTTGAGGCTGTTGTGAATGGGAATATGTCCATGACCTCCTTCTCTGTATGTTTATTGTTGGTGTATTGAAAAGCCATTGATTGTAAGTTGATTCTGCATCCTGACACATTCCTGAATTTGTTTATTGTTTCTAGAAGTTCTAGTAGAGTTTTGGGGATCTCTAATGTATAATAGCATCATATTACCTGCAAATAGGGATAGTTGACTACTTATTTCCCTATTTGTATCCTTTAATTCCTTCACTTGTCTTACTGTTCAACCTTCAACACAGTGTTCAAAAAGAATGAGAATATTGTTTATCTATCTTGCTCCTGACTTCAGTGGGATTGCTCCAAACTTTTCTCCATTTAGGACAGTGGTTCTCTGCCTGTGGGTCGAGATCCCCTTGGAGTTGCATATTAGATATTTGCATTATAATTCACAATAGTAGAAAAATTACAGTTATAAAGTAGTAATGAAATAATTTTATGGTTGGGGTCACTATAACATGAGGAACTGTATTAAAGGTTTGCAGCATTAAGTAGGTTAAGAACCACTGGCCATCAAAATCCCAGCAAAATTCTTCAAAGACCTCAAAAGAACCGTACTCAACTTCATTTGGAAAAGTAAGAAACCCAGGATAGCCAAAACAATCCTGTGCAGTAGAAGAACTTCTGGAGGCATCACAATCCCTGACTTCAAACTCTACTACAGAGCAGCAGCAGTACTGAAAACAGCCTGGTATTGGCATAAAAACAGACAAGAGGACCAATGGAACCGAATGGAAGACCCGGATATCAATCTACACATCTTCAAACACCTGATCTTTGATAAAGAAGCAAAAAATATGAAATGGAAAAAAGAAAGCATATTTAACAAGTGGTGCTGGCATAACTGAATATCAACATGTAGAAGAATGAAAATAGACCCATATCTATCACTATGCACAAAACTCAAGTCCAAACGGATCAAAGATTTCAACATAAAGCCAGCCACACTGAACCTTATGGAAGAGAAAGTGGGAAGTACACTTGAATGCATTGACA
This sequence comes from Chionomys nivalis, assembly GCF_950005125.1. NCBI lineage: Eukaryota > Metazoa > Chordata > Mammalia > Rodentia > Cricetidae > Chionomys > Chionomys nivalis. The sequence goes on from NC_080102.1 coordinate 57,802,770, forward strand.
CAGGAGACCACTTCCTAAATATAACCCCAGCAGCACAGACACTGAGAGAAACAATTAATAAATGGGACCTGAAACTTGAAAAGCTTCTGTAAAGCAAAAGACATGGTCAACAAGACAAAATGACAGCCTACAGAAGGGGAAAATATCTTCACTAACCCCACATCAGACAGAGGTCTGATCTCCAAAATACACAAAGAACTCAAGAAATTGGACACCAAAAGATCACATAATCCAATAAAAATGGAGTTCAGAACTAAACAGAGAACTCTCAACAGATGAATCTAAAATGGCTGAAAGACACTTAAGGAAATGCTCAACATCCTTAGTTATCAGAGAAATGCAAATCAGAACAACTCTGAGATTCCATCTTATACCTGTAAGAATGGCCAAGATGACACTGATGACAACTTATGCTGGAGAGATTGTGGGGAAAAGGGAACACTTCTGCATTGCTGGTGGGAATGCAAGCTGGTACAAACCCCTTTGGATGTCAGTGTGGCGATTTCTCAGAAAATTAGGAGACAACTTTCCTTAAGACCCAGTAATACCACTTTTGGGTATATATCCAAAGGATGCTCAAATCATTCCACAAAGACCCGTACTCAACTATGTTCATAGCAGCTTTGTTTGTCATAGCTAGAACCTGGAAACAACCCAAATGCCCCTTGATCGAAGAATAGATAAGAAAAAATGAATTTTGTAGAAAAACGGATGGAACTAGAAAACATCATTTTGAGTGAGGTAACCCAGACACAGAAAGACAATTATCACATGTACTCACTCATAGGTGGTTTTTAAACATAAAGCAAAGAAAGCCAGCCTACAAACCACAATCCCAGAGAACTTAGACAACAATGCAGACACTAAGACTTACATAGATCTAATCTACACGGGAATAGAAAGTATAAAACAAGATCTCCTGAGTAAATTGGGAGCATGGGGACCTTGGGGCGGTGTTGAAAGGGGGAGGGGAGAGGCAGGGAGGGGAGCAGAGAAAAATGTAGAGCTCAATAAATATCCATAAAATAAAATTTAAAAAAAAAACAAAATTCAAAAAGAAGAACCACTGATTTAAGATGATGTTGGCTGTGGGCTCCTTGTATATAACTTTTATTGTGTTGAAGTATGTTTCCTCTAGCCCTACATTCTCTAGGACTTTTATCATCAAGGTTTGCTAGGTTTTGTAAAAGGTGTTTTCTGCATCTATTGAAATGATCATGTGATTTTTGTCTTTAGGTCTATAAATGTGGTTTACTGCATTTATTGACTTCTGTTGAACCATCCCTGCATTTCAGGTACAGCACCTACTTGGTTATGGCGTATAATCTTTTTGGTATATGTGTGTGCTGTTTGGAAGTATTTTATTGTGTATTTTTGAGTCTGTATTCATCAAGGATATTTGCCTATAGCCTTCTTCTTTTCTGTTGTCTTTCCCTGATTTAAGACAAGATGGAAGCAGAAGGTGTCTTGAGAGTGCTCCTTCTGTCTTCTCCCCTCTCTTTGTTAATAGATAGGAAGGACTGGCTGCAAATCTTTACTATCTAATAGAATTCTACTATGTGTCCATCTTACTCTGAATTTTCTTTTTAGCTGAAAGGTTCTTAGTATTATTTCAGCCTCCTTGTTTGTTATGGGCCTCTTTAGGTTGTTGCTTCTTGGTTTCATTTTGGTGGTTTGGGGGGAATCTAGAAATCGATTTATTTTCGGTTTTCCTGCTCAATGGAGTACAAGTTTTAAAAATACTCTTGCATAGTATTCTGGATTTCTTTGATATCTATTGTAATGTTTCCCTCTTCGTTTATGACTGTTAATTTTGGGTCCTCTCTCTCTCTCTCTCTCTCTCTTTTTTTGTGCAGTTGGACCAAGTGTCTACCAATTTTGTTTATCTTCTAAAAGAAACTGCTCTAAGATTTGTTGATTCTTTGTATTGTTTTCCTTTGTTTCTGTTTTGTTGGTTTCTGCTTTGATACTATTTCTTGCCACCAACAGGATTTGGATTTATTTTGCTCTTGTTTTTTTCCAGTTTTTAAAAATGCTTTATTAAGCTATTTATTTGTGATTTTTCTGGTTTTTTAATGGAGGCATGTAGAGCTGTGATTTCTCATGCAGGACTGCCTTCAGGGATCTGTGTTCTGTTTTCATCTTCATTTTAGTACCAGGAACTTTCTTTCTTTCTTGACTTCTTCTTTGACCCACTTATAATTTTGTAGTGAGTTATTTAATCTCCATGAATTTGCGTAATTACCAGACGGTTTTATTATTTATTTATTGCTGCCAATTTTAAGTTTTATTGCATTATGGTCAGATAGGATACAGGGAATGGCTTCAGTCTTTTTGAATTTGGGAAGATTTGTCTTTTATCCCGGGATGTGGTTTATTTTAGAAAATCTTCCATGTGCTTTTGAGTATATGTGCGCTTGTGTTCTTTAGTGTTTGGATAGCTGTTCTGTAGATGGATGTTATCTTCGTCTGATGTGCTGCTGAGTCTATGTACTCTTGTGTTCTTTAGTGTTTGGATAGTTGTTCTGTAGGTGGATGTTATCTTCGTCTGATGTCTGATGTGAGTTGTTTCTGATGTTTCTTCTTTTTTCATCCAAATGACCTGTCTATTGGAGAAAGTGGAGTGTTGAAATCAACTGTTATTAATGATTGATGTTAATCTGTGTTTTTAAATCCGCTAGAACATTTTTAATGAGATTAAGTGCACCAGGGTTTGGTGCACATGTGTTTAGGATAGTAATGTCTTTTTGATTAACTGCCCCTTGATTGGAATGAAGTGTCCCTTTTACTCTCTTGATTAGTTTTAAGTTGAAGTCTTTTTTTGTCATATAAGAGCAACACCTGCTTGCATCCTGGTCCCATTGATTAGAGTACTTCTGCCCATCCTTTTTAGTCTAAGGTAATATCTACCTTTAAAACTAAAATGTGGTTCTTGTTGTTGGCAGCATATAGATGGAATTTGTTTCTTGACCCATTCAGTCAGTTTGTGTCTTTTGATTGGGGAATGGAGACCATTGATATTTAAGGTTGTTATTAAAATATGTATGTTCGTTGGTCATTGTATTGTCAGTTTTTGGTGTTGTGTTCTCAGTGGTACTTTGTGTTTTAATCATTAGGGTTTTGTGTTCCCTTTGCTGTGCTGTTCCTTCCTTCAGCTTGAAATAATGTTTTATTTAAGTTTGTCTTTTTGGGCTGTTTGTATCATGGAAAGTTTTTCTCCTTCAGATATGTAGATAGTTTTGCTGGGTATATATTCTAGGATGACCATCATTGTCTTTTTTAGTACTTGGGATGCATTGTTCTAGGTTCTGCTGGCTTTCAAAGTTTCTGTTGAGAACCCTCCTGTTATTCTAATAAATTTTCCTTTATATGTGACTTGCATTTCTTCTCTTGTGGTTTTAATACACTGCCTTTATTATGTATACTCAGTGTTTTAACTATGATATGCTTTTTTTCTATGATATGATATGATATGTTATGCTTCTTGTCATATGGATGTATCTTTCTTTGGTTTGAGGAAGTTTTCTTGTATGATCTTATTGAAAATTTTGTCTATGCCATTGACTTGGGATTCTTCTCCCCGTCTTTGCCTGTGATTCAAAGGTATTGTTTTGGTTTTTTGTTTGTCTTGTTTTGTTTTTTACATGATCCCACGTTTCTTGTACATTTCTTTCCTATGCTTTTTTGTTTGTTTGCTTGTTTTTGCTGTTGTTCTTGCGTATTTGGTTTAGAACCTCTCTTTTATCTCTGAGACCTAATACTCTGTCTTTTGCTTGATTTATTCTGGTTATAAAGCTTTCATTTGAGTTTTCTAGTTGGGCTCTTGGGATTTTCAGTTCCATCCTCATGTCAGCTCTAGTTCTCTTCTGTGTCTCTGTCTCCGACTGAATCTCACTCTCAGCCTTGTCTAGTCGCTGTTATTGCCGTCAGCCTGTGTTTGTGGTTTCTTGTGTCACATTACGTCACTCCTCATTTAGTTTCCTTAAGCTCTTTCTCCTTGCTTCCCCTGAGCTGTTTCTTTGTATCTCCTTTAAATTATTTGAGGAGGTTTATGATGAGTCTTTTAAGTTCATCAAGGTGATTGTCGTTGGTGAGCATGTCTAAGTGAGTTTTGGAAAAAAGATCCTGACTTGATCTTTCACAGTGTTGTTATTCCTGTGATGAGATCTGGACATGTGGACTTCCTTTGTTAGTTCAAGCTAAATCCTGCTGAAGGATGTGGGGAGTCTGGGTATGGAGAGCTTACATCTTGATGTTCAAGTAGGAGGCAGAGAGAGAGTTAACTGGGAATGGTGTGGGCTTTTGAAGCCTGCTCCCAGTGACACACATTCTTCAATGAAGCTACACCTCCTAATCTTTCCTGAACACTCCTCCAGCCGGGGACCGGGTATACAGACATGTGAACCTATAGCCATTCTCATTCAAACCACTCCACACAAGGCACTGTGAGCACATGTTAACAGTCAGTGGTGCCCGTTTGACCGTCCACGCATGGACGATAACACTCGGGAAGCTGTAGACCACCAGGACATTCACACCTACTAAGAGCACCTATGTAAGTTTATGCCACATGGCATTGTAACACAGCATTGCCTCCTGCACAGTTAATACATGCACACCTGTAAAATTAGCACTTGGGAGGTAGAGGTAGGAATTTAAGGTCGTCCTCACCTACCCAGCTAGCTTGAGGCCAACCTGGAGTCTTTGAGACCCTGCCTTAAAACATGGACAAAATCTTGCTGCTTTTCTCATATTAGCCCCTCTCAGATCCTCCTTCCACACTGAATATGGGCATGTGAGCTGCAGAAAGTAGTACACTAGGTCTGGTATAGGAGCTCATCCCTAAGGAAAATTCACTTCTCCTGCATTGTGGGGAACCCTGAACTGCCAGGGAGAAGTTTGATGATATTCTTGGAGCAACCATATATTTCCATGAACAGAGAGAACTTGAGACTACAGGAGAGGTCCAGCCACCCAAGTATCCCGACAAAGCCCAGAACCAGTTTGTGAGTTTGCCATCCTGGATGCTCTAGTGTAGGGCCCAGATGATTGCAGCTTTAGCTGACACTCATGAAACAGATCATTAATCCAGCTAACTCACAAATTCATAAGAAGTCATAAATTATTTCTTAAGCCACTGTGTTTTAGGAATATTTTTGTTATTCATTAAGATAGCAGCTAAGCTCTATAGAATTTTTTTGCTCCCAACACATGTGTGATGAATAAACACATAATGGAAGATACTAAGTTTTACATTCACACACACATGGGCACACACATGCATGTACACATACATGTGTGCGTGCACACACACAGAGAAGATAGGACACAATATATTTTTAAATTGCTTATTCTAGTTAAAGAAATAAAACACATAGCCATCTCAGAATATACTATAACAGTTTTCTGAGACAAGGTCTTAGGTAGCTGAAGCCAACTTCACACTTGCTGTGTAGTTAAGTCTGTCTTTGAACCGATCCTCTTGTCCCATCTGCTGAGTGTTGGGATTATAGATGTGAGCCCCCATGCCTGCCTTCTTTTAAAAGAACAAGTTAATGCTATAAAACAAACTATATATTTTTAATAAAATACATGCATTTTCCCTCTCTAAAGAGTAGTTTTAGCTGGGCATGGTATCATATGCCTTTAATCCCAGCACATAAGATGCACAGGCAGGCAGATCTCTGTGAGTTTAATGCCAGCCTGGTCTACAAAACTAGTTCAAGGACAGCCAGGGCTGTTACACAGAAAAGAGAAAAGCCCTATCTTGAAAAACTCAAAAAAAAAAAAAAAGTTTTTGTAACAAACATAGAAGAACAGGAATGGAGAGCCCTCCTGTCTCCTTCATATTAGTAACTATATCAGAGTAAGTCTGACATCATGTTTCAGCTTCAGCTCCTTCTGAGTGTGTGTTAATGCATATTCTATACACTTTACGTACCATTGCTTCAAGAAAGTTTCCCTTTTTGTGTGTTGTGCAGATCCATCTCACAGTTGATTAGTGAGTGCTGAGTCTGGTTTTAACCTCCCTCTGTTTTCTTTGTCTCAGATAATGTGTACCTGTAGAATTCCATTCTAAGTGAGGCTTACAGAAATAAGCATGGCGGGAACCTGGAGGCAGGAGCTGATGCAGAGACCATGGAGGGGTACTGCTTACTGGCTTGCTCCCAATGGCTTGCTCCCCATGGCTTGCTCCGCCTGCTTTCACATAGAACAGGACCCCTAGCCCAGGAGTGGCCCTGCCCACCTCAACTGGGCCCCTCCCATCAATCTCTAATCAAGAAAATGCCTTAGAGGCTTGCCTATAGCTCCATCTTCTGGAGGCTTTTTGTCAGTTGAGGTTCCCTCCCCTCTGATGACTCTAGCTTGTGTCAAATGAACACAAAACTAGCCAATTTACTGGCTTTTATACTTCCAAATTGGTTTTATTTTAAATGCATTTTGTTTAAGAGACTGACTGCTCTTTCAGAGCTTCTGAGTTCAATTCCCAGCACCCACATGGTGGCTCACAACCATCTGTAATGAGATCTGATGCCCTCTTCTGGCCTGCAGGCATACATGCAGACAGAGCACTCATACCTAAAAAACAAAATACACAGGGCTGGAGAGATGGCTCAGCGGTTAAGAGCACTGGCTGCTCTTTCAGAGGTCCCGAGTTCAATTTCCAGCAACCACATTGTGGCTTACAACCATCTGTAATGAGATCTGGTGCCCTCTTCTGGTGTGTGTATACATAATAAATAAATCTTTAAAAAAGAAACCTAAAATACATAAATAAATAAAATTTAAAAAGGAAAAATAAGTAGGGACCTTGGATTGTGTTGACCAGGGATGTGTAGTCTCCATCTCTAGGACTGTGGAACAAATGCTCTTTTGCTCCAGCAGTAAAGAAATGTAGTATCTCCTCCTCGTTCACCAGTGCATGTGCTGCTCTCGGGCTCAGCTTCCACAGGATCTGGAGGCTGCTGCCATTTCACCCACGAAAATGGCAGGGTTCTGTATCCTGTTCTCTAATAAAGTGGTTTAACTAAAAAAAAAAAAAAAAAAAAAAAAAAGGCCAGGCAGTGGTGGCACATGCCTTTAATCCCAGCACTTGGGAGGCAGAGGCAGGTGTGAATCTCTGTGAGTTCAAAGCCAGCCTCGCTAGTTCCGGGACAGCTAGGGCTACACAGTGAAACCCTGTCTCAAAAAAAAGGGAGGAGGGAGGGAGGGAGGGAGGGAGGGAGGGAGGGAGGGAGGGAGGAAGGAAGGAAGGAAGGAAGGAAGGAAGGAAGGAAGGAAGGAAGGAAGGAAGGAAGGAAGGAAGGAAAACATAAGTAATTCTAGATTGTTCAGTCTCTGATGAAGGACTGGTAGACTTGCTCAGTAGATACAGGCGCTCACTGCTAAGTCTGAGAGCCTGAGTTCTGTCCCAGAAACCACATGATGGGTGGAGAGAACAGACCCAGAAAGTTGTCCTCCCACCCTAGTGTGCACTGTGTGTGCACATGTGTGTATGTGTGTGTGAATATAGACATATTTGGGGTAGTTGTACTGCTTTGAAAACGTTAGAATCTCAACCTTAAATGACAGATCTTTGTTTATCATGGAGACTTAAGTGGGGTGCCACACACTGTGAACCACGACCTGTTGCTGTATGTTAGCCTGCCAAGGCCCTGAGCTTTGAGAAGGAAAATGCCAGTGTGTGTTAATGAGGGCTGAGCTGTTGCTATGTCAAAATCCTGATTCCTGGTAATTTTCTATAATCCTTCATAGAAAGCAGCAGAGCTGACTTATCTGTCACCATGAGATCTCCCAGAGCCCAATCGCTGTTTTCTACAGTGTTGTAGCTGGTCTTGAGAATTGTGACAGAGTTCTTTTCTAGAAGACTCCATACTCCTGTGATTTGAAGTAGTCTCCAGGGAACAAGAGTATTTCTCTGATTCTGAGTAATGGCTGCTCTTCCAGAGAACATGGGTTTGAGTCTCTGCACCCACATGGCAGCTAACAACTGTCTGTAACTCTGGTTTCAGAGGATCTGACACCCTCACACACACATACATGCAGGCAAAACAGCAATGCACATGAAATAAAAATAAATAAATTTAAAAAGAGATTTTGAATAATACCCACAACATCTATGGTTAAAGCTTGTAAAAGAATGTTTTTACTACTTACGTAAATCTATTTTATTATTTTATGGTTTCTAAGGTATTTCTGATATATTTTTGTTTTGTTGTGAGATTGAACTACAGTCCTGCCTCAGCATCCTGATAGCAGAGATTATAGGCATAGGCATTGTGACTTTTAAGGATTTATAAACATTGTTTTAGCTGGTGTAGGTTGCACACCCATAAAAACCGAGGGCTTGATAAGTAAAGATAATAGTATCAGGAATTCAAGGTCATCCTTGTTGACATAGGGAGTTCCAGGCCAGCCTGTTTTTTTGTTTTGTTTTGTTTTTTGATTTCTTGTTGTTTTTTAAAATAAAACAAAAACAAAACATTAGGGAGCTGGAGAGATGGCTCAGTAGTTCAGAGTCTTCCAGAACAGTTTGATTCTCAGCATGCACATGGCTGCTCGTAACCATCTGTAACTCCAGTTTTAGGGGACCGTACACCCTCTTCTAACCTCCACAGACACCAAACGTGCAAGCGATGCACAGACATACATGTAGTCAAAACACATAAAATAAAAAACAAAGCAAAGCCAGGCTGTGGTAGTGTGCACGCCTTTAATCCCAGCACTTGGGAGACAGAGGCAGGTGGATCTCTGTGAGTTCCAGGCCAACCTGGTCTACAGAGTGAGTTCTAAGATAGTCAGGACTATCTTGAAGAACCAAAAAGAAAGGGGAGGGGAAAGAGGTGGAAAGAAACTGTTTAAGACCGTGCAGTAGATCAGCTTACGTGTTTATAGAATTGTAGTTGCTCTTTGAGAGCACGTGTGTTGTAATAAAAGCAGCGGGGCTGCGTCCCCGGCCGCATGGCTTTACCCAAAATAATTACACGGAAACTGTATTCTTTTAATCACTGCCTGGCCCATTAGTTCCAGCTTCTTATTGGCTAGCTCTTACATATTGATCATTTTTAATATTTTGTGTAGTATGACGAGCTGGCTTACCAGGAAAGATCTTAACCTGCGTCTGTCTGGAATGGGAGAATCATGGCGACTCACTGACTCGGCTTCTTTCTCCCAGCATTCTGTTCTGTTTACTCCACCCACCTAAGGGTTGGCCTATCAAATGGGCCTAGGCAGTTTCTTTATTAATTAACCAATGAAAGCAACAGATTAATACAAGACCCATCTCCATCATTTCCCCTTTTTCTGTTTAAACAAAAAAGAAAGGCTTTCACTTTAACATAGTAAGATTACATATAGCAAAACAGTTATCAAGCAAGAATTACAGTTATAATATTTATATCTATTTTATCTTTTATTATAACTAAGGAAAACTATAATTATAACTAACCATTTTTCAACTCCATCAAAGACTCCAGAAGGATATAATATTACCTAAGCAAACAAGAGATCCAAAACTCTAGAAATGACAGAGACATCTCATTGCTTGGACAGTCACCCAAAGTTTTTTTGTACTGTTGGGGCAACCATCTTCAGCCTTCAGGCCCATAGTATCCAGCAGACATTTTCATCAAGCAGGAAATTTTAAAGACAGTTTAGTCACTATCTGCTGTGTCCTGCAGAATGTCTCGCAGACTCTTTCATGAGTCAGGAACCCCGAAAGACCATCTCACCTTTAGGAAAGTTCAGTAGTCCTCTCTCTGAGGGTTCTCTGTGTCCAGTTTATGTAACAGTCCAGGCAAGAGCAGTTTCTTGCCCAAATGGCTATCAAACTCCTTAAGGAGCCTCTTTAGTGCCCATCTTCCTCTTGAAGTAGATTGGTGCTGCCAGGAGCAGGCGTATCTCATTGTCATGAAAAGCCCTAAGTTATTAAAACATTAAATGCCATATTCTGCAGTCTTTGAAAGATATGAAGAATGCTTATCTAGCTGAAATATATCTATGCACATCTAGAAAATCTAACTAACATGACTAAAAGCTTGACAATTATCTATGATTATCCATTAACAACCTATATACATTACATTTTTAAATGAGCTATACAATCACAATATCTTACTCAAGATTAGAAATATGCATATACATATAACAAAATTGACCTTTAAATCCACACCAATGTAAATTATTCATATCTATATCATATCCCCCTTTAAATGTAAAAGAACATTTATAAACAATATTTGGGAACATGGGCGTGAAAGATGGTATCTCAGAGTCATTTTGATGTTGAAGTGGGAGCGGCGGGGCTACATTCCTGGCACCCGGCCGCCCACACGGCTAGCTTTATCTGAAATAATTACATGGAAACTGTATTCTTTTAAACACTGCTTGGCCCATTAGCTCTAGCCTCTTATTGGCTAGCTCTTACATATTGATCTAACCCATTTTTAGTATTTTGTGTAGTAGTACCATGAGCTGGCTTACCAGGAAAGATCTTAACCTGTGTCTGTCTGGAATGGGAGAATCATGGCGACTCACTGACTCGGCTTCTTTCTCCCAGCATTCTGTTCTGTTTACTCCACCCACCTAAGGGTTGGCCTATCAAATGGGCCTAGGCAGTTTCTTTATTAATTAACCAATGAAAGCAACAGATTAATACAAGACCCACCTCCATCACACGTGCATCGCCCAGTGATGCTTTCACCGTACCCAGTGCTGGATAACGAGTAAAGAAAGAGCTGTACTTGTACACTGTTGTGGGATTCGCCAGCAGAGGGCTGGCCTGCTTGGCTCTGTTTCCGGCATCATAGGGTGAGAACAAGTGATACTGCCCTAAGACTGGGCTTACAGGTTATGTGGCTATGTCTAGTGAGAGAAGTGCACCTAAAGGGGAGCTAGAGGAGGCCCCTTGTGAAATACCATGCTGTCAGGAACTGCTCCACGGGACTTTACTTCTCTCTCAGTGCATGTGCAGCCCCTTAACCTTGTATTTGTTTCATTTCCCCAATTCTGCTGTCTCAGTGTTACCACACCAAGGACCAAACACATAGCCATTGCTAAACCACTGCCCCAAATGTCCTAGATTTACATTTTGGAACCCTGGATGTTATTTTCAGTTTCTGTCTGTGAGTCCTTTAACACAGTCTTGACATGTACACATTAGCAGAGAATACTGTCACTAGTTGCATACTTTGTGTGTGTGGGGGTGACACAGTAATCTATTTGGCAGTTTGGATGAGGTTTCACTGAGTGAATAGTGTTTATGGCTTTTAAAGATTTTTGCAGTTAATTTTTTTAAAATTATGTATCTGCTTTTGCACTGCTATCAGATACTAATAGCAGGCATTTGTTTTATTTCAGCGATGTCCTTGCACTGCCCATTTTTAAGCAAGAAGAGTCCAGTCTGCCTCCTGACACTGAGAACGAAATCCTGCCGTTCCAGTATGTTCTTTGCGCCGCCACCTCTCCAGCAGTGAAGCTCCACGATGAGACCCTGACCTACCTCAATCAAGGTCAGGTCTCTCTCGTTTCTTGTGCACTAGAGACCACTGGGCTTTGATTGTGACTATAGATGCTTACATGACAGTGGTTAGAGCTGTGTAATGTGGCCTGTCACACTAGCGCCATGTGAGACGATGTGTCCCTGGCTCCTTTTGTCTTCTGACCACTTCCAGTTCATGATCCTCAGTTACCTATAGTGAGGAGGCGAGCAGGCCTGCTTTTTGTCCCGCCCGGCTCCCGCATGGTTAGCTTTATACCCGAAATAACAACACACAAATTGTATTCTTCTAAACACTCCTTGGCCCATTATTTCTAGCCTCCACTTGGCTAACTTTCATATCTTGACTAACCCATTTCTAATAATCTTTGTAGCACCACGAGGGGCTAGCTTACCGGGAAAGATTCAGCATGTCTGACCTGGCGGCTGGCTCCATGGCATCTGACCCAGAGAGGAGAGGCATGGCGATTGCCTCACTTCTCTCTTCCTACCAGCATTCTGTTCTGTCTACTCCACCCACCTAAGGGCTGGCCTATCAAATGGCCAAGGCAGTTTCTTTATTAACCAATGAAATCAACACAAAACAGAAGACCCTCCCACATCAGTTACCCCCGTGGATATTCTTCTACCCAGCTCTGCTGTCCACCAGTGTCCACGTGGCCTCGGGCAGGTTGCTTTGACTTTCTGTTTTACTTTCCTTATCTGTACAGGTGGGATTGACAGTAACTTAGAACACTGTGTCTGTTAGGTGTAATAGGATTTAGAAGTGCTTAGCACAGTGCCTCACTGCTAGTCAGTACTAGTAGTATTATCGTGTCTATTCAACAGTGTTTCTTTCTGGGTCTAGATAAGTGAATTGTGATTGGTGTAATTTATAATTAATTTTCTTCTAGGACAGTCTTATGAAATCCGAATGCTAGACAATAGAAAACTTGGAGAACTTCCAGAAATCAATGGCAAGTTGGTGAAGGTAAAATAAGCAGCCTGTTTTTCTGTGTATTAGCCTTTTACTGATCCTTTTAGTTTTACCTTTGCTTTTGTGTTTTGTTTTTTGGCAAAGTGCCATTATATATATATATCCTACACTGACTCGAATTCTGAACCCTGCCCCAGCTTAGCAGAGCGTAATTCCAGGAATGCCCCACAATGCATAGCTGTTGTTTCTTTTTGTCTGTTTCATATTCTTTTGGATCCTTGCGGGCAGGGCTTGGTATCTTTTGGCTGCCACAGTTGATGGCCTGAGAGATAAACTGATGATCTTTGGGATCACAGTAAGCCTTGCTGTTCACATGTAGTTTTAATTAACTATGTGGCTGTAGGTGTGTACACATGTCACGATTTGAGTGTGGAAGTCAGACACTATCTTGAGGGACTCAGTTTTCTCTTCCTACCACGTGGGTTCCAGGGATTGAATTCAAGGTTGTCAGTCTTACCTGCTAAGCCATCTTGCTGGACCTCACATGGGTTCCGCAGACTTGCTGAAGGCTTGCAATTGCAAGTCCTTGTTCAGGAGAGATTCCTACTGGAGTTGTTTTTGGGCAATGTAAAATCAGCTTCTTAAGGATTTTAATTTCAACGATAATTTTGTGTGTATCAGGGTCCTCACTTTTGACTTGTCTGCTCAGACCTGTGTGATCTGACCTGAAGATTAGGGCAGCACATGGGTCACAGTGTTTCCAGAAGTACGAAAGGATATTGACTCCACTAAATTGAATGCATCATCCACGACTACCTACCCAGTGAAGGAGACCTGCACACTTTTTGTCCATAAAATAAAAAATTTAAAACAGAACCAAAACCCCAGAGCTACTGTTAATGAATAAAGTTCCCTTTGTCAACTGACGGTAAGAATTTGGGGAACTCACAGCACTTGGTACAGGAGTTTTATCAGCGCCTGTAAGAGTATGTGGGGAGGCTGGCAGCTACCTCCACAAAGGGAGGCTAGTATAAGGAACATAGCCGGGAGTGGCCTATCGACCCGCAGTGTTCATAGGCTGTATGGAGGATTGGCGAGTGGGTCCTAGATTGTGTTTCAGACCTACCTGGAGGCTTAGGCTGGATTACGTGATGTGATAGAAATGCTTCATAAGGCTAGCACGATGGCTCAACAGATGAAAATGCTTGCTGCCAAGGGTGGAATACTTGAATTCTGTCCTTGGCACCTATGTGGTGTAAGGAATCTGTGGTGTGCACACACACCCCCCATAAGGAAAGAAAGAGGGAAATGTAATAAGCATTACAAAAAGAAAAAGTACTTCACGTAATGGTTCTGGTGGTATAGAAATTGGAGGACTAGGAGTCCAGGCCTATACTGGGCTGTGTCACAGTGAGACCCTCTCATCTTCTTAAGAGTGTATTCTCAGTTAACTGTAAAGATGATGTATGATCCCAGCATTTGGGAGGCTGAGGAAGGAGGATCAAGAGTCTGGTGCTAGGGCTAGAGACATGGCTTACTATATAAAAGTACTTGCTGCCAGACATGCCACCCTGAGTTTGATTCCCAGGACTTACCTGGTGGAAGGAGAGAAGAAACTCCCTCCCTCATTTTGTCTGCTACACATGAGTACTGTGGTACATCCCCAGATGCACACTTATATACCCACCCATGCACACATACAGATAAACATCCATGTTTATGGCTTAAAATGGAAAATCTGATGCCAGTCTGGGCTATGTGGCTTCTAATCCTCACCTGAAGCAAACACAGAGGTCGTATGTGAGAGTGTCTAAGACGCACACGGACAGCTTGGGCGTCTTCAGAAAGGCACAGGAAACGCTAGATTGTGTCTAGCCAGCTAGCATTAACTCCGCTAGTTTTCTTTTGTCTGGACTGGTTTTCTAGACTCCTGTGGACTGACATTGTCCTTCTTTTAGAGCATATTTCGGGTAGTGTTCCACGACAGGCGTCTGCAGTACACCGAGCACCAGCAGCTGGAAGGCTGGAGGTGGAACCGGCCTGGAGACAGGATTCTCGACATAGGTGAGTCAAGAGAAGCTGCTGCTTGGAGAACATCTGCTTGGGTCTAGATCTGATTCCCTATTAGGCTTCCCCATTGAGTCCTAATGGAGTGCTTCAGGGCTAGTTAGCAGGGACCCTGCAGTGGCTTACTGCTTCACTTGTGAAGTTGGCATCAGGATTGAGTAAGACATGGACATCAAGTTCCAAAGCAGTTTGTCTATTGTTTCAAAGTGCATTTGTTTTGAACTGTGGTAATATAAAATATGTATTCATATATAATATAAAACTTATTTTTTTCCATTTTAGAACATTAAATAATATTAAGTGCATTTACTTTGTTAATTATCACTATTGTCCATTTGCAGAACTTTTTTTGTCTTGCAAGACTGAAATCTGTTCTCCACATAAATAGCTCTTCATTCTGTTTATTCCCAGCCTGTCAGTCACTCTCCTGCCCTGTCATTGTCTGCTTCAGGCACCTCATGCAGTATTTGTCCTTTGTGACTGGCTTCTGTGAGTTGGCATCAGCCTTTCAAGATTCAGCCATGTTGCAGCGTGTGTCAGAATTTCTTTTCTTTTCAAGGCAGAAGAGTAATCCAGTGTCCACTACATTCTGTTTACCCCTTACCTGTGAGGGACACGGACAGCTTTTACTGTTGGGCTCTTTTGAATAACATTCCTGTGCACATGGACATAATAATATTTGTCTGAGCCTCTGCTTTGGTTTCT
Source organism: Chionomys nivalis (assembly GCF_950005125.1). NCBI lineage: Eukaryota > Metazoa > Chordata > Mammalia > Rodentia > Cricetidae > Chionomys > Chionomys nivalis. The sequence goes on from NC_080102.1 coordinate 57,817,955, forward strand.
TCTTTTTCTGAAGCAAGATGTCACTCTGTAGCCTGTAACCCAGGCTGGCCTTGAACTCATGACGACCCTCCTGACTGTCTTGAGAGCAGACTGCTAATAATAGCCACTACACTCAAGGCTTCTGTTTCATTACTAAGAAGTGGGTGTGTTGGACCATATTCTAGTTCTATTTTTAATCTTTTTTTCCCCAGAAATGCCTGCAATGCTTTTTACGAGTAGCATTCAAATATTCTCTATATTTGACAATATTTATAAGTTCTGTACCCAGTTCTCAGGAGGTAGAAGCAGGATGATTGAGTCTCAAAAAGTTTCCTAATTTTCATATTAGAGCTAGTAGATAGACTTAATCCATCACAGTCAGTTGCTCTCTTACTTCAAACCACGGAAGGCATGGATGGCCATGGTGACACATTCTTACAGTCCCAGCTTCTCAAGTGACTGAGGCAGGAGAATTGCTTGAGCCTAGGCAGTGAATCAAGACCCCCCCATATTTAAAACAAAAACAGGGAGTCCTCAGAATTGTTCAATGATCCTGTTATATTTCTCAGATATTCCAATGTCTGTGGGTATAATTGATCCCAGGGCCAATCCTACCCAACTAAATACAGTGGAGTTCCTGTGGGATCCTGCGAAGAGGACGTCTGTGTTTATTCAGGTAAGGCATTGCAGTTGCTATCACAGCTTCAAAGAGCACCTATTCTACCAGTTTGTATTTTTAAAGACTAAAACATACCAGGCCTGGAAATGTAGCTCAATTGGTAGAGTGCTTGCTTAGCATACATGAGGCCCTAGATTTGATCCCCTGCACCCCATAAATCTGGTGTGGTGATACACACCTCTGATCTTAGCACTTGGGTAGTAGAGGTAGGAAGATCAAAGTTGCATAGTGAGTTCAAGGCAGTGAGCTGATATCTCAAACAATAAACTAGCAACACTATAGGTGGACATGGTGGTGCATGCTTTAATTCTGACACTGGCAGATCTCTATGAATTTGAGACTGGCCTGGTCTACATATCGAGATCCAGGACAGCCAGAACTACATAGAAAGACTCCCATCTCAAAACAAAAGATTCTTGTTTGCACATGAGTTGTGTGCATGCATGTGTACTACACATCCTGGGGATTTAACCTGCAGCCTTCTGCATGCTAACCACACATTCTTTCACTGACTTGTACCCCTATTTTTCAGGGTTCTAGCCTATCAGATTCAGGCATCTCAATATGAAGAGTCTTTTAATTGCTCTTCTGATTTTACGCAATTAGAATGTTTGTTGTTGTCTATATAATATACCATTCATTGATTGTAGGTAATTTACATGACAATTATGTAACTGGTAAATTGTTCGATTTTTTTTATTGTTATCTATAGTTATTTTGAACACATATATACTTAAAGTTTGATTTGCATATGTGGTTATGTCTTTTGGATTAATTCCTCAGAATTTGTTTATTTGTAATAATTTCAATCAGTAGTTCATTGAATACTTACCATTAAGGTTATCACTATGTTACTACTTTGTAAACATTAAGACTTTGAATAATAGTTCTTTAGAATAAGGAGAGTCTTTGAAATATTTATTTTATAATTTTATATTTAAAAATATTCTTTATTATTTTTATATTATGTTTATGTGTGTTAGAGTATGAATTTGTGCATGAGTGCAGGTGCCCACAAAGGGTTTGGGTTTTTTTGAGACAGGGTCTTTGATGGCATTAGGTTTGTAAATTTCCTTGCTTACAGAGGCCAGAGGCATTTGATCTCACTAGAGCTGGAGTTATAGGCAGTTGTGAGCCACGTGATGTGGATGTTGGAACTGAACTTGGGTCCTCTGTAAGAATAGTGTGTGTTCTTAACAGCTGAACCATCTGTGTAGCCCCAAAATAGACTCTGAGGCCTATAGTGAGTAAGCAACCGAGCCAAGCCAGTGAGTGGTCAGCAGGAGCCAACCAGATCTTCCCTATTCCGTCTGAGCTTTCGTATTTACTGTTTTCCAAGCCTGATTGTGCCTCCTTTTTAAATCTAGATGAAAGTTCACTAACGTTTTGGTAGCTCAGTGTTCTCAGAGGAATTAATACATTAAGTTCCTCCAGCAGCCTTTCTTGTTGTTTAGTTTCTTTGAGACAGGGTCTTTGATGGCATTAGGTCTGTAAATTTCCTTGCTTACATTTGTAAATTACTAATATGTTTCTAATTTCCTCCATTAGACTGTAAGAAGTGGAAAGAACTTAGTATATATTGATAAATGTCTATTAAAAGTTTTGCCTCTGTTAGTTGCTCCAGAGTGTGGCTGGTGGTTTGGCTAGTGGCACTGGAGCCATGGTGTCACTTCCTTCCAGGTGCACTGCATCAGCACAGAGTTCACTATGAGGAAGCATGGTGGAGAGAAGGGGGTGCCATTCCGAGTACAAATTGATACCTTCAAGGAAAATGAGAATGGGGAATACACTGAGCACTTGCATTCAGCCAGCTGCCAGATCAAAGTCTTCAAGGTATCCTGAACCATGCACTGGCCTTAAACCTCTTTGGGGTGGGGTGTTGAGACAGGGTTTCTCTGTGTAGCCCTGGCTGTTCTGGAACTCACTCTGTAGATCAGGTTGTTCTCGAACTCAGAGATCTGCCTACTTCTGCTGAGATTAAAGGTATGTGCCGCCATGCCCAGCTAAAGCCTTTTTCTTTATCATTCCATTTTAACATGACGTGCCAAGATAATGAGTCAACTTGCCTGTTTTCAGAACTACAAACTGTCTGAGCTAGATGCTAAGACAAGCTCTGAAATACCACTTAAGGTTGTTTACATGGGGTGGGGGTGGGAAACAAGAACTTGTAAAGCAGGCTGCAGGCAAAGCTGGGTTCTCATTAAAGCCTGTTGACTTGTAAGCTTTTCTGTATCTTGGAAATCATCCAGAGTTGATTGATTTAGGTACATGAATAGTTTGTGTTTCTGCTATTTATTATTTTTGTTGTTTTGAGTCAGTCATGAGGCAAAAATATGTTTTAAGGTAGCCTACAGTGACCTCAGATTTGCTAAGTAGCTAAGGATGTCCTTGAACTCCCGATACTTTAGTTTCTGCCTCTAAGTACTGGGACTATAGGTGTGTACCACCATTCCCTGCTTTGTTTTTATCATATGAATAAATATATTCTCATTGCAAGAAATTCAGGCCAAGTGTAGTGGCTCACATCTATAGTCTTAGCCCTTGCAAGCCCGAGTCAAGATTGCTATAATCAGTACCAACCTGGGCTACATATCAAGGTCAGGTGAACTAGGAGTACGATATAGCAAGTTTCTTTCTCAAAAAATCAAGAAGGAAGCTGGGAGGGAGGGAAGGGCGGCAGTGAGTCGGTGATCTAAAATACATGGGACACTGCACTGTAATCTCCCTCACTTAACTCTTCCCGAGCCTGTAACCTCTCTCCAGAGGTTACCATTGTCACAATTTGTTACACATGTCCGGTCCCTTCTGTTCTTTAATGAACGTGTATGCATAGGTACACATATTTTCTCATCTTTGAAACGTAAGTGGGAGTATACTATGTGTGTGGTTTTGAGACTTTATGTTTTTTTCAGTTAGCTATGTATTTTAGTGGTCTTTCTATCAAATTTTCCAACTGCATCAAACATTTAAATATCCTATTTTCAGACGGTGAGGGTGATGCACAGAGTCTTCACAATACTGTGCTCACACATTTGTTTTATTTGTGAGTATTTAAGAGTTTTAAAGTATGATTTCTGGGTCAAAGTGTGATTATTTGAATTTAAAGCAACTTATTTCTCATTTCAGCCTAAAGGTGCAGACAGAAAACAAAAAACTGATAGAGAGAAAATGGAGAAACGAACACCCCATGAAAAAGAGAAATATCAACCTTCCTATGAAACAACCATACTCACAGAGGTAAAAGGACTTTTCAGTTCATAATTTTTACTCTCATTCATTCATTCATTCTGTGGGCCTGGGATCAGACCTAGGGCCTTGTGTATGTTAGGCAAGCTCTCTATTACCGAGCTGCATCTCCATTCTTGTGTCATTCAGAAAAGAAAAAATAAATTAAAAAGCATATATATGTATATATTCCTTTCCAGCCTAGTCTAAACTTGGTCCTGCACATATTTTCTTGACTGATGGTGTGCTAGTGAAGTGAGAGTGTTTAGGGGAGCACTGACTGACAGCATCCTTTCTTGTTTCCCACATTCTCCTTTGTTCAGTGTTCCCCATGGCCTGAGATCACCTATGTCAACAATTCCCCATCACCTGGCTTCAACAGTTCCCATAGCAGTTTCTCTCTTGGGGAAGGGTAAGTCTAAGAAATACATTTGGGTTATATTTGAATTAAATATGTATTCTTTTATTACATTTCCATCATCAAGTTCTTTCTAAATTAATAAGTGCTTCCATTTGGTCATTCTTTGACCAATTTTTGTACTGGTTAAGGTTTGGACTCTCCTGAAAAGAGATGGAGTTTTATCTAAGAACTTTTCCCCTCAGATGGTGTCAGGTAACATCAGAAGATGTCAGGTAACATCAGTCAGTCAGGTAACATCAGAAGATGTCAGGTAACATCAGTCAGTCAGGTAACATCAGAAGATGTCAGGTAACATCAAATGGTGTCAGGTAGCATCAGTCAGTGTCAGGTCACATCAGAGGGTGTCAGGTCACATCAGAAGGTGTCAGGTAACACCAGAAGGTGTCAGGTAGCATCAGACGGTGTAAGGTAACATCAGTCAGTGTCAGGTAACATCAGAGGGTATCAGGTCACATCAGACAGTGTCGGGTAATATCAGATGGTGCCAGGTAGCATCAGAGGGTGTCATGTACCATCAGACAGTGTCAGGTACCATCAGAGGGTGTCAGTTAACATCAAACGGTGTCAGTTAACATCAGAGGGTGTCAGGTGACATCACATGGTGTCAGGCAGCATCACATGGTGTCAGTGTCAGGTACCATCAGAGGGGTGTCAGTTAACATCAGAGGGTGTCAGGTGACATCACATGGTGTCAGTGTCAGGTAGTATCAGAGGGTGTCAGTTAACATCAGAGGGTGTCAGGTAGTATCAGAGGGTGTCAGGCAGCATCACATGGTGTCAGGTGACATCACATGGTGTCAGTGTCAGGTAGTATCAGATAGTGTCAAGTGACTTCTTCTATGGGAGATTTTAGTTTTGTTTTTTTGATGAACCTTATTTTGTTTGCTTTGTGTTTGTTCCCTTTCCTTTTCAGACTTGCCCCAGAGAGTGGACCTGGGAATTAGAAGCACAGTTGTATAGACATTTTTTTTCTTGTTTTAAGAATCGTCATGAGGCCGGGTGATGGTGGCGCACGCCTTTAATCCCAGCACTCGGGAGGCAGAGGCAGGCGGATCTCTGTGAGTTCGAGACCAGCCTGATCTACAGAGCTAGTTCCAGGACAGGCTCCAAAGCCACAGAGAAACCCTGTCTCGAAAAACCAAAAAAAAAAAAAAAAGAATCGTCATGAGGCCTGAGGTTACTCAATAGCAGGGCATTTGGCTGACATGCATTAGGCCTGGGGTTTGATCTTCAGTATCACAATTAAGAAGCATATAGAAGAAGGAAACAACAACAACCACAAGCATATTAAAAAAAAAGGAACAAACTGTTGGGCTGTGATGTTTCAGTTTGGATTTAGATTTGTTTATACTGTATTTAACCTACTTCTTAAAAGATTTAAAAAGTAGCTTAAATATTTGAATATAACAGTTACTCTTTTTGGTATTAGTTAAAAAAGGAATACATCTGTCTAAAGCCCCGATGTCATTACTGAGTTTGAATAACTATAACAGAAATGAAGAAGAAAGGGGGATTGGTTTGTTTAAGACAGGGTCTTGCTGTATACTATTTCAGACTGGCCTTGAATCATTATATAGCCAGACTAGCCCTAAGTTCACAGCAGTCCTGCTGCCAGACTCCCTAATCTTGGGGTTATAGGCATGAGCTGCCATTGCTACACTATGTTTCATTTTTTTGTCTATCTGTTTGTTTGTATACGGTGATCTTTGCTGTGTTTATAAGCTGGCCTTGAACTCCTGGAGCCAACCATCCTCCTGTCTCAGCCTCTCAGGTAGCTGACTACATGTGTGCACTACATCTTGACAAGAGGAGCTCTTGAAAGAAAGGGATTTTTATTATTATCCTTTAGGGCATGATGCTGTCCATTTGGAGACAGTTTAAAATACCTGCAGTTAAAGGGTTGAATTTTACATTTTTTTTCTCCTCAACTTTTTCTCTCATAAAGAAAATAAATATTAAACAAAAGAAACTATAAGAGAAACAAACTGTGAAGATAAATGTTGAATGACGAATTAGCACTAATTTTGAATCAACTTTAACCATAATGGATTGGCGAGCCAGAGATATGGTTCAGTAGGTGAGAGTGCTTGCTTCTCAGTCGTGAGAACCAGAGTTTAGAACCTACACCCATGAGATCAGCTAGACATCTCACAAACTCCTATAATTTAGCTTCACCAGCGCTCTCTTCTGGCTTCCATATTTATGTATATGCACTGACACGGATCTGTGAGTATACTTTCACAGACACACATACACACACTCACAGGTGGATAGATGCATGGATGCATGGATGGATGCATGGATGGATGCATGGATGGATGCATGGATGGATGGATGGATGGATGGATGGATGGATGGATGGATGGGTGGGTAGATAATTAGGTATACACACTGACATGGATCTTTAAATATACTCTCACAAACACACCCATACACACTCACAGATGGATGGATGGCTGGTTGGGTAGGTAGATAATTAGGTATACACACGACACAGATCTTTGAATATACTCTCACAGACACACACACATGTACACTCACACACACTCACGGATGGATGGATGGATGGATGGATGGATGGATGGATGGATGGATGGATGGATGGATAAGTAGGTAGATAATTGGATAAGTAAGTAGGTAGATAATTAGATATACATACTGACACAGATCTTTGCGTATACTTTCACAGACACACACACTCTCACAGATGGATGGATAGGTAGGTAGGTAGATTATTAGGTATACACACTGACACAGATCTTTGGGTATACTCTTACAGACACGCACTCACTCTCACGGATGGATGGATGGGCGGGCAGGCGGGCAGGTGAGTAAATAAGTAGATCTAAAAATGAATTGGACCAGCAAGATAGCCCTGAGCGAACAGTTCTTGCCTCTCAAGCCCAGCAGTCCTTGATCCTCAGAACCCATGTAAAGATGAAGGAGAACCGACTCCACAGGACTGTCCTCGCACCTGCACCACCCAGCAGCATATACATACAGCAACAATAATTAACCAACATTTAAAACTAACAAATAGGGGCTAGGGAGATGACTCAGCAGTTCAGAGCACTGGCTGTTTTTCTGAAAGGACCCAGTTCAGTTCTTAGCACCCACATGGTAGCTCAGAAAAATAATTGTTTTGAAGAACCACAGTAGTGCGATGGGATAGCAATTACTAGCACATGCAAAGAAGGAACTGGCTTCAACCCCCAGGACAGCAAAATAGTTACTATGTTGTTGTTGCTTTTGTTTGTTTGTCTTTAGATTTTTTGAGCAGGGTCTCACTTAGCCTTGGCTGACCTGGAACTGGCTATGTAGATTAGGCTTTCCTTGAACTCAGAGATCCACCGCCTCTGTCTCCTGAGTGCAGAGATTTAAGGCACAGGTCAACCTGCCCAGCCCCATGTATGGTCATAGCATACAGTTTCTTCTGATTCTTCTGTGTCGTGTGTGTGGCTGCTGATAGGGTGAATATAGTGATGCATAATTATAGCAGTGAAGCACTAGGACTTTTATAGCCAGTGTTTTTCCCTTTGTGGAGCTCAGAGCTTATGCAGCCTAGGAGATGCTTTACTGCTGACTGTATCTCTAGCCCCTTGCAGATATTTATTATGCCATAATTTAATCTCTCAGTTTCTATTTACTGAAATTTTGATGTTTTTCCTAGTTTCCACAGTTATAAAAAAAAATGTTTCAATGACGTAGTTTCTCCCTTTCCCTGAAATTTCTGAGTTAATCAGCACACAGCTGAAGCACTGGGTTAGAGAATGTTTTCAGATAAAGTAGAGATCCTTTTAGCTCTCAACTTAAGAGTCACCATGACACGGAAGCATGGTAATCTACAGAGTGTACCATGGACTCATCCTTTCATTTCAATGTCTCTCCTTAGAAATGGCTCACCAAACCACCAGCCAGAGCCACCTCCTCCAGTCACTGACGTAAGTCTAAAGCAATGTCAGTTATCGTAATGTGCAGTGCTGTTGTGGTGACTGTGTTTGCCAGATGCCAGTGGGCTAGCCGGCTAGAGACTGTTACTCACCCACGCTTATCGAATTTCAGCCAACTGGAAATTATCCTAGGTACCGGAAACAAAATAAATGCAAGCAGGACCTTGAAAGCTGTTGTGTTTGTTTGCTTGTTCTTAGCCAGACTTTCATGTACATCACAGGCTGTCCTTGGACTCACTATGCAGCCTGGACTGGCTTAGAATGCATAGTGGTCATCCTGCCTCAGCCTTGCAAGTGCTGGGATTACAGGTGTACATTGCCCCAGCTGGCTGCTTTTCCTTCTCTTTTTATGGATCTCATTGTTTTGCCCAGGCTGGTCTAGTGTGAGCTGTAGGCTCATGGGATTTCCCATGTAGCTGCCACTACAGGATCCCTTGACTGTGAAGATCTTATAGTTTGATAGTGAAATATCTCTGTCATGGTTAGAGAAGACCCTGTGTGATAGAAACAGTTTCCAGACACTACCTGTGTGGTTGTAGGGTGCAGAATGATTGATTTTTTTTTTTATCTAATGAGGTATCAAGTGAACTATTCAGATACAAAAGAATGCATTCTCTTTCAGAACCTCTTGCCAACAACCACGCCTCAGGAAGCCCAACAGTGGTTGCATCGAAACCGGTTTTCCACATTTACCAGGCTCTTCACCAACTTCTCAGGTCAGATTAGTTTTTCCTTTTGCCTTCTCCAGCATGGGGTACTCATGTGCATCGTAGGGCCTTTTGGTGTCCACATGGTGTATAGCGGTGTCTCAGTCTGTTTTTTCTGATAAAATGAATTTCATCAAACACTTTGAATTGGCTGCAATTGTACTGGGAGACTCTTAAAAAGAAGCAGCTTCGGGGCTGGAGAGATGGCACAGTAGTTAAGAACCCTGGCTGCTCTTCCAGAGGACTTGGGTTCAATTCCCAGCACCCACATGGCAGTTCACCACTGTCTGTAACTGTAGTTCCAGGGGACCAGCCAGGCACCCTTACCCAGACTTAAAATGCAGGCAAAACACCAATGCACACAAAAATAAATAATTAAAAAAATAAGCAGCTTTCAGTTTGAACTCAATTAAACCATAAAATGTTTATTCTATATAGCACTTTTTAAATGTGTATTCTGTGTAATACCTTATCAAGGGGCCTCTCTGCGCATCTGTGTAGGAACATATAGTTGATAAGATGTACTGATGAGAGTACTCTTTCATCATCTGTGTAAAAGAAAAATCCAAATGGAACCTACTAGGTTGTAGGGATAAGCCCCACCCATTAGGGGGCGTGTTCGCCTCGGGCTAAGTACTAGTGCAGCAGTGTGTGAGGTGACGCTGGGAGGGGCGGGTCTGAGTCTGTCTTACTGTGGAAGGTGTTTCCAACAGAAAAAGCAACCGGCCCGTTCAGCACCCTGTCTGGTCAAAGCATAGGGTTAAGTGGAAAAGTTAATTGGATGAGGATTAAGACAGAAGATGAGGCAGAGGCCATGTCACAAGGGCTTTGACCACTGCAGAAGACTCTAATGGACTGCTGATGAGGTGTCCTCAAAGTAGAGCCCACTTTAAAAGTCACTTACGAAAGTAATTTTTGCCTTTATTATTAACCTTTTTGTCCCGTATTTATTCCAGGGGCAGATTTATTGAAACTAACTAGAGATGATGTGATCCAAATCTGCGGCCCTGCAGATGGAATCAGACTTTTTAATGCATTAAAAGGCCGGTATGTGTTCTAAGATGCCAGTGGTTAAGATACCAGTCAGATTGGATTTCAGATGAATTTACATTCTGGAATTTTGCACAATATTCTACACAGATAAATACGTCTTGTCAAAACTTAAAAACAAAAAAACAAAAAAACAAAAACAAGTTCTAGCTGGGCGGTGGTGCACACGCCTTTAATCCCAGCACTCAGGAGGCAAAGGCAGGCAGATCTCTGTGAGTTCGAGACTACTCTGGTCTACAAGAGTTAGTTCCAGGACAGCTCCAAAGGTACAGAGAAACCCTGTCTCGAAAATTCTAGTCTTGGTCCAGTGACTTCAGTAGGTAAAGAGGTGAAGGCAGGTGGAGGAGGTGGAGGAAGTACTCATTCCCAGAAGTTGTCCTTTGACCTTCACCCTCCACGTATACTCTGAGATGTGCCCCACTACAAACACACAGACACACTTGCACACAGCATGTGTGCATGCTAAAGAAATGTTTTATTTCTTTTAAAAGAAAAAAAACTTGATTAAAAAAATCCCATTATGGCCGGGCGTGGTGGCGCACGCCTTTAATCCCAGCACTCGGGAGGCAGAGGCAGGCGGATCTCTGTGAGTTCGAGACCAGCCTGGTCTACAGAGCTAGTTCCAGGACAGGCTCCAAAGCCACAGAGAAACCCTGTCTCGAAAAACCAAAAACAAAAAACAACAACAACAAAAAAATCCCATTATGTACCAAGTAAATATAAATGTAGAATATCATTTCTTACATTTGATTCAAATAACTCCTTATGGTAGGCAGTTCTCAGAGTAAATAGTTAGTGTCTTTATCAGAAGACAGGTACTGTTGCAGGCTCTGGAGGTACACTGTGGACAATGTACCCATAAAGAAAAGCAGTAGTTGCTTTAGGTAGTGCTAAGAGCTTTGAAAGAACACAGACAAACTGCACGTAGCTCAGCTTATAGTTCCAGTTCCTAGGAGGGTGAGGCAGGAAGACCAAGAGTTCAAGGCCATCCTTGACTTTGTAGCAGCTTCAAGTTACCTTGGACTATCAGAGACCACGCCTCAACAAAACAAACAAAATAAAGCAAGTTTGTGGTCTAATAGAATACCCTGATGTAGTTAGAAAGAACAGTCTGTGGAGAGTATGTGTGTATATATTAAATTCCAGACCAGCTATGTAGTGTGAGACCCTGTCTCAAAAGAAAAAAGGGTCATCTTAATCCTTTTTGAGATGGGGGGATTGTTTTTTGTTTTTTTGTTTGCTTGGTTGGGTTTTTTGTTGTTGTTGTTGTTGTTTGTTCTTTGTTCTTCAAGACAGGGTTTCTCTTGGCTTTGGAACCTGTCCTGAAACTAGCTCTTGTAGACCAGGCTGGCCTTGAACTCACAGAGATCCGCCTGTCTCTGCCTCCCAAGTGCTGGGATTAAAGGCCTGCGCCACCACCACTCGGCCCTATTTTTTTTTTCATTTTTAAATGTTTCTTATTTTTTATTTTTTTGAATTTGCTGTGTAGCCTAGTTAGCCTTGGATTCAGAGCTTCCAGCTCTAACCACTTAAGTGCTGGGATTACAGGCATGTAGTATCATGTTTGGCTTAGTAATAATAATTGATAGGGAGAAAATTAGATCAGTGACAACAGAATCGAATCAGTGAATAATTAATTATTAAGAGTTTGTATCTCCATACCTCACAAACATAATGCATTGAACTGACTGTAGTCTCGGAAATCTTGTTTTTGAGACACAGTCTCATGGCTCAGGTTGGCCTCAACCTCTGTCTGTACCTGAGGATAAAGCTTTGAGTTCCTGGTCTTCCTTTATCTCCTGATGCTGAAGTTACAGGAGTGTGCTGCCTGCCACCCTGGCAGTATTGGAAAACTTAAAGGAAAGTGTGTTAGTCAGGGTTTCTGTTGCTGTGAGGAGACACCATGACCATGGCAACTTTTATAAAGGAAAAACATTTATTTGGGGTGGCTTATAGTTGAGAGGTTCAGTCCATTATCACCATCATGTCAGGGAATATGATGTGTGCAGGCAGACATGATGCTGGAGTAGTAACTGAGAGTCTTGCAGGCAACAGGAAATGGTCTCAGTGTCACACTGAGTGAAGCTTGAGCAAGAGACCTCAAAGCCCACCCCTACACTGACACACTTCCTCTAACAAGGCCACACCTAATAGTGCCACTCCCTTTGGGGGCCATTTTTCTTTAAACCACCACAGAAGGAGATAAAAATTCAAGGATTAAGGGCAAGAGAGATGGTTCAGAGTTCAGCGTGTTTCCTGCTCTTCTAGAGAACCTGTGTTTGGTTCTCAGCACCCACATTGGGTGGTTCACAATTACCTGGAACTCCAGCTCCAGGAGATCCGAAGCCCTCTTCCGGCCTCTGTGGGCACACACACACACACACACAAAACTTTTTAAATTCAAGCATGAAGTTGGAGATATGGCCTAGTGGTCAGAAATTCAAGGATTAGACCCAAGGAAAGATTTTTCAAAGACTGGGACTGTAGCTCAGTGGAGAAGCCTTTGCCTCACATGTGCAAAGCCCTGGGTTCAATCTCTAGTACAACAAAAATGAATATGATAGGTAATAGAATTAAGAATTTAAAAGTTAGTAACAGATCCTTTATTTTTAAGGGGGTTATCTAAGAAGTGTTTAGAAATGGAAAAGAACGAAGTGACCAGATGAAGAAGTGCTGAGGGTAAGTGGGAGGGAGAGAGGCTGCTCGGCAGGCGCTAGGGAGATGAGATCATCTACTTTACTGTGCAGTGTTTCTCTCTCTCTCCCTCCCTCCCTCCCTCCCTCCCTCCCTCCCTCCCTCCCTCCCTCCCTCCCTCTCCCCTCTCCCCCTCTCCCTCTTTCTCTTCCCTCTCTCTCTCCCTCCTTCTGTCTCCCACCCTCCCTCCCTCTCTCCCTCTCTTTCTCCCTCCCTCTCTCCCTCTCTCCCTCTCTCTTCCCTCCCATGTGAAGGTCATATGAAGATCAAAGGACAACTGCAGGAACCAGTTCTGTGCTTCCACCCTGTGGATCTCGGATTAAACTCAAGTGACAAGCACCTTTACCAACTGAGCCATCTTGCCCGTCATATATTAGTATTTTTAAGTAAAGAGCATATCTAGAACCTGACCCTTACATAAAACAGTGACTCTTACATTTTGAATATTTCTAACCATAACTCCAAAACTCACAAACTCCGTTGGCTTTAGGTGCTACATTGTCATGCAAAGAAACAATAGTCAAAGTCAGGGTTTAGTGAAGAAATCTTGGGAGAATGAGGAGCCCGAATTACCTGGTCTAAGCTAACATTAGGATTCTCTTCCTACTGCTCCTCTTCTACCCTTCCCCTTTCAATGCTGAGAGCAGAGCCCAGGGCCTTAAGCATGCCAGGCCAACAGTCTACTACTAAGCTGCAGTTCCAGGGAAAGCAGAATTTAGAAGCTTAAATGGTGCCTCTTGTTGGAACCAATCAACTTAAATAGCAAAGCCCACCGCTGGGAGATAGGAAACAAATAGCACTAACAGAGTTCCTCTCTGCTCTGCTCAGTGATGTAGGGACTCAAATCCTACCTGCAGGCGTGCTTACAATGGGAAGGCAGTGTAAAGCCGACGGTCCTTTTCTTCCCCTCACAGGATGGTGCGTCCACGACTAACCATCTATGTCTGTCAGGAATCATTGCAGTTGAGGGAGCAGCAGCAGCCACCACAACAGAAGCAGGAAGATGGAGATTCCAATGGTACTTTCTTCGGTAGGTTGTTCTAGGCAGACCAGCACAGATAGGAAGAAAGAAGTGATGACTCATGGGCAGGTGTAATGGAGTTTAGACCAGCTCAGCATTAGAGTTCTGGAAGTAATGGCAATTGCCCACATTTATTGAGCTCATAATCTATGCCAGGTGCTATTCCAGTACTGTTTATAGCTTATATAGTGATAGTTTATTTGAATTTTATTAAATAAAACTTGCCTGAAGACCAGAGGACAAAACTAGCTACACTAGTCAGCCATACAGCCAGGGAATGGTGGCACATACCTTTAATCCCAGAACTCAGGGCCATCCTGAGCTACAGGAGAGTGAATCAGTCTAATAGAGAAACAGAGGTCATGCCTTTGATCCCAGCACTAGAGAGGAATATGAGGCACGAGTTCAGTGCAGTCTCAGTGCAGTGCAGTCTGAGGATTCATGGAGACAGGATCTCACCCTTTCGGTCTGCAGAGTTGGTAGAGGTGAAAGATCCCTCTAGTGGTTGGCTGCTTTGCTTTTCTGGTCTTCAGCTTGAACCCCAATATCTGTCTCTGGGCTTTTTTGTTTGTTTTTTGAGACAGTGTTTTTCTGTGTGGCCCTGGTGTCTTGGAATTTACTCTGTAGACCAGGCAGGCCTCAAACTCACAGAGATCCACCTGCCTCTGCTTCCCGAGTACTGAGATTAAAGTTGTGCACCACCACCTGGCTATGCTTGAATTCTTAAAACTAGTAATGTCCATCGTGCTGTAGATTTTCTCTGCTCCAGTCTTTAGAAAAAGAAAAGGACTAGATTTTTGAGTAACTTCTGCTAGTTCACATTGAAAAAGGGCAGCGGAGGCAGGGTCTGCAGGCCGGCTGTGTGATGTGTGGGTCTCTACAGGAGCAGTTACCTGCAGGTGCAGACGGCCTTCCCACTGACTGCTGTGCTTTCTTTTGCAGTGTACCATGCTATCTATCTAGAAGAACTGACAGCTGTTGAATTAACAGAAAAAATTGCTCAACTTTTCAGTATTTCTCCTTGCCAGATCAGCCAGATTTACAAGCAAGGGCCAACAGGAATCCATGTGCTCATCAGTGATGAGGTCAGTTTCTCAGTCCTGTTGAATTACCTACCGTACCCTAGTTTGTGACGGCACCAAGACCAAGAGTACTCTGCCAGGGTTGGACTCTGTTTTCTACTGAAAGGTTTAGCTTTTTAATTTTAATTCTTTTAAAAATTTTAACAGACATGGTCTTGCAATTTTGGCCCCATAGATCCTGAACTTCTGGGTTCACATGATCCTCTTGCCTCAGCATCCTTGGTTTCTGGGACTATTGGCATGAACCATTGTGTCTGCCTTAGATTTTGTTGTTTGTTTACCTCTTAATTTTTAAAAAATTATATATAAAGTTGGGGGTGGTGATGCACCCCTGTAGCCCCAGCACAAAGAGAAGTAGAGGCAAGAAAATCATGTATACAAGTTCATCTCTATGTAGTAAGTTCAAGGCCCACCTGGCATACCATACATGAGATGGTGACTCCCCCTCCCTCCTCAAAAAAAGACAAAACCAAAGTCTGGTGAGGGAGAGGTGGCTCAGCAGTTATAAGTACTTGCTGCACAAGTGTGAGGATAAGAGTTCAGATCCCAGCACCATGTTTTGGTTTTGGTTTTACTTTTTTTTTTAAAGATAGCTGTGCTCATCCTCCATGTGCCTATAACCCTAGCAGAGGAGGCTCACTGGAGCCTAGGCTCTGCCAGCCTGGCTGATGGGACTAGATGGAGGAGTGAGCTCCAGGTTCTGTGAGATTCCCTTAGGAAAACGAGGTGGGCAGCGATATTGGAGTTTGGCCTCTGTGTGTCATTATATAGTCATACACGTGCGCATATATCTCATATATACACCATACATACATATATACCTCATACACATGCATACGTGCATGCTGGCGCGCGTGCGCATACACACACACAAAAAACTATGCTTTGCACATTTTTAAGTCAACTTTAAAAAGTTTCAACAATTATAAGTTTTATCACTTGAGTAAAAAATGTCATTCCTAGACACACACACACACCCCATTTTAAAATTAGGTTAGGGAGATGGCTCAGTTGGTAAAGAGGTTGCTGAACAGATGTTAGGACCTGAATCAGGACACCCCCCCACTACCCATGTAAAGCCAGTCATGAGCTCCAGGACCTGCTGGTTTACTGGCACATGCCAATGCTCAGCTTTTTATGTGGGTTCTAGGAATTCAAACTCAGGTCCTTACTTACAGGCCACAGCAAGCACTTTACCACTGATTTAACCATTGCTCCTGCCACTTGATAGCCTTAAACCCCTTGATAGCCAAGGATTAAACTTCCAATCCTCCCACCTCTGCTTCCCCGTTGCTGGGATTATAAATCTGTGCTAGCCTGACTTCCACAGAGTTGTTTTTGTTTTGTTTTTAAATGGTGTGTGTGTGTGTGTGTGTGTGTGTGTGTGTGTGTGTGTGTTCAGAGGAGGGTGTCCAATCCTCTGGAGCTGCTGTTGCAGGTGGTTGTGATCTGCCTAATGGTGGTAGGAACTAAACCCAGGTCCTCTGGAAAAACAACAAGTAGGTATTTATAAAATATCAAGTTAAAGGGCTGAAGTATATATACAGAGGTAAACATGCTTAGCATGTACAAGGCATCGAATTTAATCCTTAAAACCTCAAAAGAGGAGAAGAAAAAGAAAAAATTATACATGCATCTCTTGTGGGGGTGTGGTTTCTGTTTTTGATTTTTTTTAAAGATTATTTATTTATTTATTTATTTATTTATTTATTTATTTATTTATTTATTTATACGGTGCAGGCCAGTAGAGGGCACCAAGTCTCATTACAGGTGGCTGTGAGGCACCATGTGGCTGCTGGGAATTGAACTCAGGACCTTTGGAAGAGCAGGCAAAGCTCTTAACCACTGAGCCATCTCTCCAGCCCCTGTTTTTGATTTTTTAAGATGGGATCTCATATATGACAGGCTGGCTTCAAACTCACCATACACTTAAGAATGATCTTGAAGCCAGGCGGTGGTAGCGCACACCTTTAACCCCAGCACTTGGGAGGCAGAGATAGGCCGATTTCTATGAGTTCAAGGCCTGCCTGGTCTACAAGAGCTAGTTTCAGGACAGGCTCTAAAGCTTTTCCCTATTTCAAAAAGGAAAAAGCAAAACAAAACAAAAAAGAATGATCTTGAACTCCTGCCTCCATGTTGCAAATGCTATGATTACAGCATGCACTAGCATGCTCAGCTGTGCAGTGCTGAGGTCAAACCTAGGGCTTAATGCATGCCAGACGATTTCTGTACCAGCTAGGCCTCTTCCCAGCCCTAGCATCCATCTATTAGAGATACTGATGAAATCACCAATTCCCTTTGCCCATGCTATACATGCTTAATTAATCTGTGGTTGAGTGCTGCCCCGGATTGTGAAAATGGCACAGAATTCAGCATCAGTTCTGTCCCGCTTTCCGCTCTGGATGGAAGCCCTGTGAACTTGATTTTCCTAAATTGAGAGATAGGGATGGATAGTGCATTGGATTTTTAGAGGCAGGAATGGATGGGGTTTTGCTAGAACAGAATCACTGAATTTGTTTTATTTTTTAATTTCTTAGTTATGTACCAAAAATTATATGATAATATTGCTTCAACATCATCCATCTTTTTGTTTTGTTTTGGTTTGGTTTTAGTTTTTGCTCTTTCAAGACAGGGTTTCTCTGCATAATAGCCCTGGATCTAGCTCTGTAGACTAGGCTGCCTTTGAACTCAGATTCAACTGCCTCTGCCTCCCGAGTGCTGGAATTAAAGGCATGCGCCACCACTGCCTGACTCAAGCCATCCATCTTTTGACAATTGTGGTTGGGTCACTCAAGTTGGACACTGACACTCACATGTGGAGAAAGGTATATGGAAGTTGGAGATTTGGAAGTTGGGTCCCCTATATGAGCCTGTTAATATCCTTGTACCTCTTACAAAGTCTTGGGGTTCACCCAAAGAAGCGCATGCTCCACATTACAAACCATTGTTCTAGATGGCCTCCAGGAGGAACTTATCAAAACCCAGCTTTTATGACAAGGTCTTATACCCTAGAGCTCTCAGCAGCTGTGGTTTCCTGCATAAAGCTGAGCCTGGCCACATTTTGTCATGGAGTTAGGAGGCTCTCTTGTAAACGAATCCTGTGATAGGATCACAGGAATTGTAAAGGAGTGTTTTAGCCTTTAATCCCAGTTCTCTGGAGAGAGAGGCATGAGCATCCCTAAGTGAGGCCAGCCTGGTCTACAGAGTGAGTTACCCAGAGATGCCTGTCTCAGGGGAAAAAATAAATAAAAAGAAAGGAATGTCTTTGTTGTTGTCTTTTGAAATGCTGGAGTTGAGCCTAGAGGCCAGGACAGGCATGGTAGGCAAACACTCAGGACTGGAGTCTGCCCTCCTTTGCTTTTTGAGACAGTTTCACTCTGCAGCTCAAGCAGCTCTGGATTTGTGATTCTCCTGTAGAAAGGGTTCATTTTCAGCTCCTGGAAACTGCTGACCTCATTGCATCATCAGAACTCCCTGGACACTGAACATCTAGAGAAAAGGTGTCTGTAGTGGTAGCTCAGCACGGGAGCAGGGCTGCGGGCAGCAGTACTGCTTGAGGGGCCACTTCACTCTCCATCAAAGGTGGAGTCTGGACAGAGGCTGGAGAGGGGGCTCAGTGGTTTAGAGCTTTCGTTGTTCTGTGAGAGAACCTAAGTTCAGCTCTGGGCACTCAGATGTTGGCTCACAACCTACTGCTACTCCACTTCCAAGGGATCTGATACCTTCTTCTGACCTCTGCAGGGGTCACAGACAAGGATGCAGGAAAAATGATCAGCCATGTAAAATAAATAATTCCTTCGAAAAAAAGGAATCTGGCTCCTTTGGTCCTGCTCCCCCAACCCTTCTGAGGTGTCCACGGTCAGCTGATAGAGCTTGCTCAGGCAGCTGCTGCTCTGGACTGCTTAAAGGATGCTCTTCATCTTTCTTCAGGGCTGTGGGGCAGAAAGTGGTCTGAATCCTACCATGACTTGTTCAGCACCACATTTTCCAAATGCTTTGTTTCTTTTGCTATTGATTTTGGAGGAAGGCTCAGGTAAAGCTATTTTAGCTTAAAAATAGAATAGTTCGTAAAGTTATGATTTATTTTGAAAAATTTTTGAATTGATTTTAGGTTTTGCCAATACCTTCCAAAGTAAATGATATTAAGGCAGTATTCAGAGTTAGTTGTTCTTTAATTTGAAGCTTGCTGACTAATGGTTATCTTTAAGCTAACTAGAGCTGCAGTGTTATTCTTACACTGTTCAAAAACTTAGTTATAAATGTAAAATTTTACACTATTCAGAAGAAACAAAAGAGCTTAATTTCTGCTTCAGGACAATGTCATGAAAAGAAACACTGCAATGATCAGCAAATCTTGTTGCTTTTTTCAGATGATACAGAACTTTCAGGAAGAAGCCTGCTTTATCCTGGACACAATGAAAGGTAATGAAATACTAAAACATGCTTTAACACTTATTGTCTGTTCACGTGTGTGTGAGATGGGTTATCATGTGCCATGGCACACACAGATCATACGACAACCTATAGAAGTTAGTTCTGTCCTTCCACCTTGTGGGTTCTAGGAACCAAACTCAGGTCATTAGATTTGGCAGCAAGTACCGTTACCCCACTGAACCTTATTGTCAGCCCAAAATAAATACAAGAGAGTGAGTACATGCATCTGGGTGAGCATGCATGTGTTGAGCCAGAGGACAGTCTCGGGTAGTGTTACTTAGGCACTAGCTACCTTTTTTAAATTTATGTTTTCTATTTTAATATAAATCTATTAAAATTATATTTAAAGTTTTATTTTTACATGTGTACCTGTTTTGCCTGCATGTATATCTGTGCACCACATGTGTACAGTGTCCTGAGAGGCCAGAGAAGGGCCTTAGATGCCCTGGACGAGAGTTACAAATATATGAGTTGCTCTATGGGTCCTGGGAATTGAACTGCATTCCTCTAGAAGAGCAGCCAGTGCTTTAAACCACTGAGATACCGCTCTAGACCCCCTTTAAAAAATTATTTATTTTGTGTATGTGCCTGAGTGTATGTAATATGCACCATGTGTAAACAGCAGGGCTGTGTTGGTCAGAACTGGAGTTAAGAACTGTTCTGAGCTGCCATATGGGTGCTGGGAACCAAATCCAACAAGTGTTCTTAACCACTGAGCTGTCTTTCCAGTTCCATTGGGTTTTTATTTTGTGTTTTTGCTGGCTTAGAACTTGCCAAGAAGTCTAGACTGACTGCCATTAAAGATGTGTCTCTACCTTCCCAGCACTCTGACTAGATACACTCAGCACCATCAGGACAGGTTTTATATTTGTTCTGGGACTCAAGAACAGCTATTCCTTAGCTCCACAGCCCCCTTTGTAAGGAATTTTAAAGGTTTTCCAGACTAGGGTTTTAACTTAGCATACACAAGACCTTGGTATGAATTCTAGTTCCTAAACAACAAAAAGATCTTTAATGTTTTACCTTTGTGAGATAAAATAGAGAAATTTTTTTATTTTAATGTGATCTATGAACCGCAGGCTGGCTTCAGACTAGGAAACTCCTAACTCAGCCTCCCTGGTGCTTGGATTAGAGACATGCGCATCGCTCCCACTCCCAAGTGTATATTTTCTTCCCTAAGAGGGAGATGGGAAGAGTGTATGGAGAGAAGCTTGGTTAGTGTTCTCTCTGTGAAGCGGCTTCCTGACACCACTGAGGGAAGCATACTTATATTTTTGGTTGTGAGCCTAGCCTTTAACGGCTGAGCCATCCCTCCAGGCCTGAGGGAAGCATACTTGGCAGCACTACCATTCTCTTACAGCTTCCCTTAGCAAAGGAGGAATACAAGGTGTGTTGTTTTTATTACACATACTTATTCATTTATGGTAAGGCCCCATCCTGGTAAGCCCAGTATAAGTAGAAAATGCTGAAAATCGATAATGCTTAATGCCAGCACTCCGGAGAAAAGGCAGTGCAATCTTGGTGAGTTTGAGGCTAGCCCCATCTACATAGTTAGTTTTAGGACAGCCAAGGCTATTTAAAAAGACCCTGTCACACCCTACGCCACCCCCTAAAAAAAGAGTATTTAAAAGCCAGGCGTAGTGACACAGACCTGAAATCCCAGCACTTAGGGGGTGGAGACAAAAGAATTAGGAGTTCAGTGTTACTCTCTATGTAGTGAGTTTGAAACAAGCCTGGACTATGTAAGATCCTCTCTCAGAAACAAATAAGCAGGGCCCGAAGAGGTGGCTCAGAGGTTAAGAGCGTTAACTGCTCTTGGGGAAGACCCAGGTTTGGTTCCCAGCACACATACTATGTGGATAATAATTGCCTATGGCTACAGTTCAAGGGGGTCCAACACTCTCTGGCCTTAGAGGGCACTTCAGGTACACATGTGATACACATACATGTGTAGTAGGAGCTGCGGGCCTCTTCCCACAGTCCAGCTCCCTGCTCGCCTGGCTAGCTTGTGCCCCAAAATAATGACACACAAACTGTATTCTTTTAAACACTGCTTGGCCCATTTCTGTTCATGTGTGTAGCACCCCAAGGTGTGCTTACCGGGAAGATTCTAGCCTACGTCCATCTTGGGTCAGAGCTTCATCGTGTCTGCTCTGGATAGGAGAGCATGGCGTCTGTCTCTCAGAGGAGCTGCCCTGCATCTGAGCTCACTTCCTCTTCCTCCCAGCATTCTATTCTGTCTACTCCACCCACCTAAGGGATGGCCTATCAAATGGGCCAAGGCAGTTGTTTATTGACAAATGACCTTCCTCCATCATACATGCATGTAGGCAACACATACACACACAAAATAAAAATAAAAACTTTTAAAAATAAAATAACCCTTTAAAACAAATAAATAAAAAGCCTATAAAGAGCCGTGGGATGGCACCCAGCCTGATGACTGGGGTTCAGTCTCTAGAACTCACGTAGTGAAAGAGAAGAACCAACTCCCACAAATTGTTCTCTGACCTCCAAGTGCATGCATGCCATGGCACACGCTCCCCAAAAATAAATAAATGTAATTATAAATATTTGTAAAGCATTTAATAGGCCTAATCTTTCTAGCGCTATTGCTTTGCAACATAGTACATTGTAGAATACCAATATTTCATCTTGGTGAGTGTGTGTCTGATGTAAATTGTTTGTTGCCACTGCATACTGTTGTAAGAGCATCATTCTCTGTATCTCTGAGCACTGCATACCACTGTAAGAGCATCGTATCTCTGGCCCAGGAAAAGTGTAAGATTGATATCTTTACCTGCTCTTGCCTCCTGCAGAGTGGGAACCAAGGTCTGTGCCACCACACCTGGCCATCCGATTTGACTCTGTATTCTCTCCCACAAGGTAGTTTTCTTCCTTCTAAAGGTGGCTAAAGATCACCCCTTCTCACTAGGCAGTGGTAGTGCACACCTTTAATCCCAGCACTCTGGAGGCAGAGATAGGTGGATCTCGGTGAGTTTGAGGCCAGTCTGGTCTACAGAGTGAGTTCCGGGACTGCCAGGGCTACACAGAGAAACCCTGTCTCAAAAACAAAAAACAAAGAAACAAACAAAACTCACTCCTCTCTCCCATCTTTTTTACAGCAGAAACCAGTGATAACTATCACATCATTCTGAAGTAGGAGGAGCATTCCACATTTGCTGGCTGCTGCTTTCGTCCTCTTGACGACTGCCCTTTGAAGGGGACATGATCAGACATTGAAGGTCTTCTGGAACCCAGCTTATGTGAATGTTGGGCAGGGGCATGCTGAGTGACCAGGCCCTAAAGTGGAATTCCAGCCCCCTGTGTTGGCCCAAGCAGTATGGCACCCTCAGATCCTGCCAGACATGGAGTTGAGCAGCAATCTGCTTAGTTTCTGGTCCCTGTTGGATACCAGTATGCACTTCCGTCATTAGGGTGTAGAGGGCAGGGGAGTGGCGTGACGTTTAATGGGAAGAGTTTAATCTTGTGAATAGAGCTCTTGTCATTTTTCTTTTTTTGTTTTCATTTTGTTTTGTTTTTTGAGACAGGGTTCCTCTGTATAACAGCTCTTTGTCCTGGAACTTTGTCTGTAGACCAGGCCAGCCTCAAACTCACAGAGATCTGCCTGCCTGAGTGTTAGGATTTAAAGGTGTGCATCACCACCTCCCTGCCATTTTTCTAATATAAACGTGAACATGTGTATTCAT
Organism: Chionomys nivalis; assembly: GCF_950005125.1. Lineage (NCBI taxonomy): Eukaryota > Metazoa > Chordata > Mammalia > Rodentia > Cricetidae > Chionomys > Chionomys nivalis. The sequence goes on from NC_080102.1 coordinate 57,840,907, forward strand.
GGAACTTAGGTTATCAGTCTCTTTTGTATCGAGCATATGTCAGCTCTGCTTTGTTCACGTGTTGTTTGTTTTGTGGAGTGGGGGACAGTGGTCCATGTTCTTGTGTCTACTCTCAAGTGCTGGGATTATAAGCATTTGCCACCTTCCCTGTTTCTGCAGTGCTGGGCTTGAACCAGAGCCTCATGGTGCTAGGCAAGTACTCCAGCTAAGCTGCAGCAGGCCCTTCCTTTTATGTTAGGACAGAGTCTCAGGATTTATATTTTGTTCACCTGTGATACCACAACTGAGGGTGATTTTAGCTAATATTTATTGGGGTGGGCAGAGTGATAAATTGTATAGATGGATGATCTTGTTTTCATCCCCTTCATAAACTCATAATAACTAGGGGAAAAAGTGACCCCTAACTGAAGATGAGGAAATGTGGAAAAGTGGTGGAGCTTGCTGGGGGACAGGCAGCTGCAGTGACGCTCTTGGCCCTGCCACCTGATGTCCCATCCCATCAAGTGCCGCTGTTTGTTGCCTGTGCTCACCATCACTTTTTACTAGGACTCTGTGGAAACCCTAGTAAACTAACCCTAGTTAGTCAGTCAAGAAGGGAGGACATCCCTAAGTAATGATAATCAAGACCTGAAAACCAGATAGGTGCCTGTGACCGCGAACCTCAAGCACAGAGGTTCCCGGAGGCGGGAGAGGCCAGAGTGTCTCTGACTCCCGGAGCTCCTTGTTCTTGATTGGGGTACTCTGTGTGTTTATAAATGAGCAACTATTCCAGCCTCACTTTTTCCTCCCCTGTTTTATTTTGGCATAGTGTTTTTTTTATGTAAGCTTTACAAAAAATACATTCTTTTCCCATTCAAACTCCTGCTGTGTCTATGTTCTGCCTTCCAAATGACCATGTCTTTGTGCATGTGCAGAATTGTAAAGTATTAGGGGTCTTTTTGTTTTGTTTTGTTTTTTGAGACAGGGTTTCTCTGCATAATCCTGGCTGTCCTGAAATTCACTCTGTAGACCAGGCTGGCCTACACAGAGATCCCCCTGCCTCTGCCTCCAGTGCTGAGATTAAAGGCGTACATCATCACCTGGCCACATACAAAGTTTTATCCAGAAATTTCCTCAAATTTTGTTGAGATGAACAAAGATAATGTTAAAAGATTCTGTATTGGATTTGAATTTATGTGTGTATGTTTTTGAAGCATTTGATAAAGATTACATACACACACACACAGTGTTTTGTTGGTGTTCATTAAAATCAACCTGTAATGTGGTTTCTCATTTCTTCTGGTTTGAAACAAGTTTAAAACCTTGAAACCTGAAAATTATACTGATGCAAAACATTGAGGGGACATTTCTAGTTGTGTTATGGGGGGCTGGTTCCCAGTCATTCCCAACCCTGTCAGGATGGTGAGTGGAAGAGCTGAACTAGGTAGGTGACTCCAGTGACACACTCGATGTACAGCCCAGGCTGCTCCCGAACTTGTGCCTTAGCCTCACACAAGCTGAGACTAAAGATGTTTGACACCATGCCTGAACTTGAACTAGTAACTTAAGGTTCCTTCCAAATTCATGATTCTCATATTTTTGTGAAGTACAGATGATGCATATAATTCTATTGTCATAATTTATGTGTTCTAATTTTTATTTGAAGTTAGTTTTTATTGGAGTAGTCTTCAAAATTTTAGAAGTGAATTTGTATACTACTGTAGTTTTAGATTTTATTTTTGGTTTTTTGAGACAGGTTTCTCTAACTTTGGAGTCTTCCCACCGCCCGGTTTGTTTTGTTTCTCGAGGCTAAGATAGCCTGGAACTGCGACTGTAGACTTTGAATGGTCTGGAACTTGCATTGACTCTGTCTCTTCTGCCCATATTCTGGGGTTCATCCCCGGTGTCACACCTGGAACAGATCTCTTAAGACCAGAAACTCCCATGGGCTTTTTAAAATCCCCCTTCCAATGGTGTGGGAAGTCCATCTATCTCTGTGTTGTTTTTCTTGGTTAATGAATAAAGAAACTGCCTTGGCCTGTTTATAGGGAAGAACGTAGGTAGGTGGGGAAAACTAAACTGAATGCTGGGAGAAGGGTGGAGTCGAGAGACACCATGGATGGGCCGCCAGAGGTATATGTGCTGGAACTTTGCTGGTAGACCACGACCTTGTGATGATATACAGATTAATAGAAATGGGTTAAATTAAGATGTAAGAGTTATCAATACTCTTGGGAATATACCCAAGAGATGCCCTATCATACAACAAAAGTATATGCTCAACTATGTTCATAGCAGCATTGTTTGTAATAGCCAGAACCTGGAAACAACCGAAATGCCCTTCAATGGAAGAATGGATGAAGAAAGTATGGAATATATACATATTAGAGTACTACTCAGCAGTAAAAAACAGTGACTTCTTGAATTTTGCATGCAAATGGACAGAAATAGAAAACACTATCCTGAGTGAGGTAAGCCAGACCCAAAAAGAGGAACATGGAATGTACTCACTCATATTTGGTTTCTAGCCATAAATAAAGGACATTGAGCCTATAATTCGTGATCCTAGAAAAGCTAAATAAGAAGGTGAACCCAAAGAAAAACATATAGACATCCTCCTGGATATTAACCTTCATCAGGCGATGAAAGGAGACAGAGACAGAGTCCCACATTGGAGCACCAGACTACAACCCCAAGGTCCAAACCAGGAGCAGAAGGAGAGAGAGCACGAGCAAGGAACTCAGGGCCATGAGGGGTGCACCCACATACTGAGACAATGGGGATGTTCTTTCAGGAACACCAAGGCCAGCTGGACTGGGTCTGAAAAAGCATGGGATAATACCGGACTCACTGAACATAGTGGACAATGAGGACTGCTGAGAAGAACAGTGGCACTGGGTTTTGATCCTACTGCACATACTGGCTTTGTGGGAGCCTAGGCTGTTTGGATATTCACCTTAATAGACCTGGAAGGAGGTGGGAGGTCCTTGGACTCCCCACAGGGCAGGGAACCCTGACTGCTTTTAGGGCTGATGAGAGAGGGGGAGTTGATTGGGGGAGGGGGAGGGATATGGGAGGTGGTGGCGGGGAAGAGACAGAAATCTTTAATAAATAAATGAATAAAAAAAAAGTAAAAAAAAAGTTATCAATAAGAAGTTAGAGCTAATGGGCCAAGCAGTGATTTAATTAATGCAATTTCTATGTGGTTATTTTGGTTCTGGGCAGCAGGGACAAACAAGCGGCCCCTCCTACATTCCAAGGTATTGCTATGCCTTGCTGTGTAACTGATAAGGCTTAGTGATAGAACGTTGCGAAATTACAATATTCCATTATTGACCTTTTCAGTTAAATGAGAAATTTCAGTTAGCTTTTCCATTGTAAAAGTCATATTTACAATTATTATAAATATGGATAATAAGGTTATAACTTTTTCTTTTCTCCTAGTTCTGCTCTAAAGACTGTGGGTGGTTTTCTCATCTCAACACTCAGGAAACAGAGGCACAAGGCTGCATGATTGGACCGCCTTAACTTCTTTTATTGCCATGGCAAAACATCATGGCCAGGACAACTTGTAAAAGAAAGTCTCTAATTTGGGGCCTTACTGTTCCAGAGGGTTAAAGTCCATGGCCATCATGTCAGGGAACGTGGCACAGGCAGGCAGACATGGGGCTGGAACCATAGTTCAGAGCTTTCATCCAATCCCCAAGCAGGAAGCACTGAGAGAGAGCTAACTGGGAATGGTGTAGACTTTTGAAACCTCAAAGTCTGCCCCCCCCCCCCCGTGACACAGCTCCTCCAATAAAGCCACACCTCCTCATCCTTCCCAAACAGTTCCATTGACTGGGGACTAAACAAACATACATGCCTGTGGAGACCATTCTCATTCCAGTCACAGAGACCTTATCTCAAAATTAAAAAATAAAATTAATCATTGCAAGAAATTTTTCCTCAACACATTTATGCACATACATAAATCTCAGAGACTCTAATAATCCATGATTTAGCTTTAACATCTTGAACGTCTTTCTATACTAGAATCGCTAGTTCTATATTATTGTTTTGCAGAGTGAGTTCTCCATGCTCCTGAGCACCTACTTCCCAGCTCTGTAACCCACCTCTATTGTTGTGGATCCCTCTTCTAAGTAAACAGCCTCTAATTCTGAGTGGGATATTGAGTTTTCTTAGGAGTAGATTCAGGATGCCATTTAAGTTAAACATTTGGAAAGATTTTCTTCATACGTGTATGCACACATCTCAGATATATTCTCGAAGCAAGATTTGATGGTGGCTGGAGGTAAAACGGGAACTCCAGGAAGCTCTGCATCCAGTCCCTGGCACCACCTACAACCAGGCAGGCATACTTGTTCTCCTAGCGCTTGAGGATGGAGCCAGAAGGACGAAAGTTCAAATGCAGCCAGTGTTTGAGATCATTCTGTGCTCCAGTGACGCCCTGCTTTAAAAGGGGGGGGGTTATGTTTATGTGACTGATGATTATATATTAAAGTTTAAACATCCCATTCAAATGAGAATGTGAAAAATGAAATCATATCCTATTTGACTCAATATTGTCTGTATTTTTCTCTTGAAATAGAATGGGAAGACCTGGTGGTGGTGGTGCACACCTTTAATCCCAGCACTTGGGAGTCAGAGGCAGGCAGTTCTCTGAGTTAGAGGCCAACCTGATCTACTAGAGTTAGTTCCAGGACAGGCTACAGAGAAACACTGTCTCAGGAAAAAAAAATAGAATGGGATCCTTTTAGAAATATATGTATAAAAACATAATAGTGAAACAGGACTTACTGGGAAATAAAAGGGAGAAGTGGGTCATTATAGGGCACTTTGGTTTTTTGAGACAGGGTTTCTCTGTAGCTTTGGAGCCAGTCCTGGAACTCGCTCTTGTATACCGGGCTGGCCTCGAACTCATTATAGGGCTTTTTAAGAGTTGTTAGTCACTGTCTTAGTTAGGGTGACTATTGCTATAATAAAACACCATGACCAAAAGCAAATTGGGGAGGAAAGGGTTTATTTCCCAAATCACTGTTGTCAGCCGGGCGGTGGTGGCGCACGCCTTTAATCCCAGCACTCGGGAGGCAGAGGCAGGCGGATCTCTGTGAGTTCGAGACCAGCCTGGTCTACAAGAGCTAGTTCCAGGACAGGCTCCAAAACCACAGAGAAACCCTGTCTCGAAAAACCAAAAGAAAAAAAAAATTCAAATCACTGTTGTCAAAGGAAATCAGGACAGGAACTCAAACAGGTCAAGAACCTGGAGACAGGAGCTGATGCTGAGGCCATGAAGGGGAGCTGCTTATTGGCTTGTTCCCCATGACTTTCTCAGCCTGCTTTCTTACAGAACCAAGCACTAAGGGCTGGAAAGTTGGCCCAGCAACCAAGAGTACGGGCTGCTCCTCCAGAGGTCCTGAGTTCAATTCCTAGTAACCACATGGTGTCTCACAACCATCTATAGTGGGATCTGATGCCCTTTTGTGGCATAAAGGTGTACATGCAGAGAGAGTGCTCATATACATAAAATAAATAAACTTAAAAAAAAAATAGAACCCAGGACTACAAGCCCAGGGATGATGGCCCCGCCCACAATGGACTGAACCCTACCCCGTAAATCACTCATTAAGAAAATGCCCTGCAGACTTGCCTACAGCTTGATCTTGTGGGGGCATTTTGTCACTTGAGGCTCCCTCTTTTCTGATGACTTTAGCTTGTGTCAAGTTGACATAAACTGTCCAGCATTGTCACTAAGTGCATTGATTGTTAGTAATAAGGTTTCCGATTTTTATGGCCCAGTAAGAATGTTTTTCCAGGGACAGCAGGGTCAGCTCGGTGGAGACAGCATATGCTGCTCCTCCAACACCCACGTGGTGACTTCAGCTGTCCAACTCCAATTCTGGGGTCAGCCTGGGAACGATGTTCACTGATTAAGGGCACTTGCTGTGCTTAAAGAGGACTGAGGTTTCATTTCCAGCACTCATATACTAGACCACAACCATCTATATATAACTCCAGGTATAGGGGATCTGATGTCCTCTTCCGACCTCTGTGTGTGTGCATACATGCTGGCCACCCCATAAACAAAATAAAAATCCTGAAAAACGATTTTTAAAGTTTTGTTGTTTTTGTTTTGTTTTTCGAGACAGGGTTTCTCTGTAGCTTTGGAGCCTTTCCTGGAACTAGCTCTTGTAGACCAGGCTGGCCTCAAAGTCACAGAGATCCGCCTGCCTCTGCCTCCCTAGTGCTGGGATTAAAGGCGTATGCCACCAGCGCCCACCCTAAAGTATATTTTAAAAAGAGAATATTCATGTAAATGATTAAGAAACCATTTATCTGGCTGGGTATGGTGGCACACATCTCTCCTCTTACAGCAAGCACTTCACTGACAGCTATTTCCCCAGCCTTCCTTTCCTGTAAATGACTTTTAATTAATTATTAATTAATTTAGGTAGACTTCTACTATATAGTTGTGGTTGACTTGGAACTCACTATGTAGACCAGGCTGACCTCAAACTCTGCCACCCAAGTGCAGGGATTAAAGGCATGAGCTACCATCATCCAGCTGAGATTTTTTTTTAAAGATTCATTCTTGCCGGGCCGTGGTGGCGCACGCCTTTAATCCCAGCACTTGGGAGGCAGAGGCAGGTGAATCTCTGTGAGTTCGAGACCAGCCTGGTCTACAAGAACTAGTTCCAGGACAGGCTCCAAAGCCACAGAGAAACCCTGTCTCGAAAAACCAAAAAAAAAAAAAAAAAAGATTCATTCTTATTATTTTTAATTACATATAGGTGTGTGTGTGTGTGTGTGTGTGTGAACACACAGGCACACAGTCTCGTGCATGTGGGTATGTACACAAGAGTGCAGGTGCCTGCAAAGGCCAGGGCATTCAATCCCCTGGAACTGGATGGAGTTTCAGGTGTAAGCCACCATATGAGTGTTAAGGTAGAGAGGTTTTTATCATGTGTCCTCTGAGTTTCAAGCAGGTAGGTCGATGATCGGTGCTTGCTGTCCTAAAGATACTTTTTATGATCTGCTCTTTTCCCTCCTGTGCTGTTGTTCCCTTCCTAGACAACTTAAAAGTCTCTGATGTCACCTAGGGAAGAAAATCAGAATTCACGGCACTTTTTAAAATAGCTTGGTAGCCATTAGAGATGGCTTCATGGTTTCTTGGCTACATGGAGACTGCACTAGGATTTAGAACCACCATACACACCTACACGCAATTTAATCCTGTCATCCGTCTGTGCTCCTCAACATCAAGGAAGCAGATTGTTTTAAAACCCAGTATTGAGAATAAAGTACACAAACAACTCCTTAGTCTCATGGAGTCTAGTCAAGGGATGGAAGACTTAAAAAAAAAATCAGTAGTGATACCAGAGAAATGAGAGAAAGAGACCAGGAGAAGCTGTTGTTTCTAATGATGGCTATGATTCCAGCACTCAAGAAGATGAAGCAGGATCATTAAGAATTCAAAGCTAGGGGCTGGAGAGTGGTTGGAAGTGCTAGCTGCTCTTCCAGAGGACCCAGGTCCAAGTTCCAGCACCCACATGGCAGCTCACAACTGCCTATAACTCCTGTTGCAGGGAATTCTGACACCCTCTCACAGGCATACTGCATGTATGGCAGAACACCAGTGTACATAAAATACAAATTAAGGTCTGCCGGGCATTGGTGGCGCACGCCTTTAATCCCAGCACTCGGGAGGCAGAGGCAGGCGGATCTCTGTGAGTTCGAGGCCAGCCTGGTCTACAAAGGGAGTTCCAGGACAGGCACCAAAGCTACAGAGAAACCCTGTCTCGAAAAAAACAAACAAACAAACACAAAAAAGAAAACAAATTAAAAACTATTTTCTTTTTTTTTTTTTTTTTTTTTTTTTTTGGTTTTTCGAGACAGGGTTTCCCTGTGGTTTTGGAGCCTGTCCTGGAACTAGCTCTTGTAGACCAGGCTGGTCTCGAACTCACAGAGATCCGCCTGCCTCTGCCTCCCGAGTGCTGGGATTAAAGGCGTGCGCCACCATCGCCCGGCAAAAACTATTTTCTTAAAAAAATTCAAAGCTGAGATGGCGGAGGCAGGTGGATCTCTGCGAGTTCAAGGCCAGCCTGATCTACAGAGCTAGTTCCAGGACAGCCAGGACTGTTAACCCTGTCTTGGGGGTAGGGGAGAGAATTCAAAGTCATCTTGAGCTATATAGACCTTATTCGAAACAAAAAACGGTGTGTGTATGAGAGAGACCTGATAGGGAGACATTTGAATAGTTACTAAATGAACCTGCATATGATTGGTTGACATAAGACCATTAAGGCAAAAAGCTCAAGGTAGAAGCATGATTGTTGAATGAGCTACAGGAAAAGCTGATTTGTAGAGGCAAAGAATATAAATGAGGAGAGTAGCGGGAAATAGAATGAGAGATTATCAGAGGGGAAACCACAGGATGGACCTAGATCTTGACTTTATAGGTCAACGGAGAAACAGGAGAAGAAAGGAATGCTATAGGTCATTGACAAATCCCAAATAATTTCTTGATCCTTCCCTATCTTGCCCATTTTAAAGATGAGCTACAAAGCTAAGATTATCAGAGATGAAAGTAAAAAGGTTTGTTTTGTTTTGTTTTTTAAAGAACATGGAGAAAGCGGCAGAGAGGTGGCACAAGCCTTTAATCCGAGCGCTCAGGAGGGTGGCAGGCGGGTCTCTGAGTTTGAGGCCAGCCTGATTTACATAGTGAGTTCCAGGATAGCCAGGGCTACACAGTGAGACCCTGTCTGAGAACAAAAACAAACAAACAAACAACAAAAAAGGTGGGGATGAGGTATATCAATTCATCATATAAATAGATAGGTCATTTTGTAATTCCTTTGATTAATTTAGGCCCGCTGCAGCAAGTCATATGGAGACAGTCCCATGGACAAGGATTACGTTCTTCAGGCATGGGCATGAGGTCATGGCGCGAGGAGAAGGAGGGCTTTATAGGAGAATTTGTTTAGTTAGTGCCAGTGTGTAGCCGAAGGTCGGCAGCCTTCCTTTTCAAAAGGCTGCAGTTACCCTGATGCCTTTCTCCAGGGGTCCGATGTGGATGTTCCCTTTGCAGCTGGTTCTAGGGAGGGCTAGGGCTTTGCTAGGGCTTTGCTAGGGCTTTGCGGCACTCGCCGCCTCCGATTCCCGGCATGCCATTGGGCGTGGGCCGGGTGTAGACTCCATTTCCCAGGCTGCCCCAGGTCCCGGCCACGACGCGCCGGCGCCTATAAGAGGCAGAGCGCCGCAGTCGGAGCCTATTGTTAGCCGGAGCCGGGGCGGTTCTGGGCTGTGCTGCCCGGGGTTCCCGAGTGCAGAGCCGCCCGCCCCCCGCCGCCTGCCGGCCGGTCCACACACCCTGCAGCCCGGGGAGCTACGCGACGGGCCCGGGGACCGGCGCGCCTCGATTTTCTCTCAGTGCGCACGGGCTGAGGCGGCAGCGGGGGTGGCGGAGACCCTGACGGGAGAGGCGTCCGCGGCGGGGCCGGTAATGGGCCTGGGGTGCGGGGCGAGGGGTCAGCCTCGTCCTCTCTGGGCAGCGGCTCCCAGGCTGTCGTGGAGCAGCGCTCCGGCGCAGAGCCGTGCGGAGCGAGGGGGCGGGGGGCGGGGAGCCGGGGCGCCTCTGGAAGAGGCGTGGGAGCGAGGGGCGCCGGGGACGCCGGCCGGGCTGCAGGCTAGCTCAAGGGACAGCTGGGCGTCTTGGAAGCCGGCAGGATTGCGGCTGACGGCTGAGATCGGGATGGAGTGGGCAGTGATGTAGGATGGAGAGAAGTGAAGGAAGGGGAGGGGGACCGGAGGAAAATGTGGGAGGAGTGGTTGGGAATTTGTGAGTAGCGGGCAGGAGGATGTGGAAGGCTGTGTGGGGACTGCAGATGATCGGAATGAGCGGGAAGGCTAGCGGAAATCAATGGGTTGAGAGCTGAAGGGTTCCTCAGCTGTGTTAAGGTGAGCTGGTGACTTCACATGTCCCTTCTGCTCTGGTCTTGATGGCTTCCATTTTTCTGGCGTTGTGTGCAAAAATGAGAGCATCACTTGTCCTGGTTGCTAGCTTGATCTTTTTTTCAGGCCCAAACACGCACCCGCCTGCCTTCCAACCCCATTTGAGTGCTATGGTCTTGATTCATCCTTTTGGAAGGGTTTGGAGTGGCAATGTGACATACAAACTGTTCTTCAGTATGAAAGGTTAGAAGTTCTCCCCAGGAGACAACACTGTTCCCCTTGTCCCCCAGTTTTCAGTTCATGGTAAAAACCGCAGCCGATTCACATTCTCCTTTTCTTTGGTGGCTTTAAATCTTAGGCATCTCTAAAACCAGGGTGTTGGTATGTGGCAGTTACATGACGCTGTCCTTTAGAGGAGAGCTAATGCAGCATCATGTTCCAGGTCTCCCACAAATATCTTGTGTCTTCCCTAGGATGTGGCGTACACGTGGAAAGCCGGCTTCTAACCTAGTGTTAGTAAACCGGTAGAACCCCGGGGTGTGGGGGTGGGAAAGGGCCCTCTTTAAACCTAGCAGGAGGTTTTCTGTGAGCACCTGAAGTGCTTTTCCGATTTCATGATCTTGGTGAACACAAGGACACGGGGGTCCATAAAATCGTAGTATTTGAGAATCACCACTGCATCTTGTAAAAGGGCAGCAGGGTAAGGCGTCTTACTCGATTACTGTGTGGAATGACAGCAGGCTTTCTACCCCAGTCCTGGCTGGTAGTCCAAGAGATTCCTTGACCTTTAGCAGAACACTGGGTTCTAGTTGAGTGGAAAGGCCTTTCCAGTGAGGTGAGCCTTGCCTTAGGATTTTGGACTAATTTAAGAAAAGGCTCACACACCCAAACTGTACAAATAACTCTTGGGCCACAGCTCCACAGTTGCCCTGAAATGCGCCTCACATGTTTTTTGTTTTTGTTTTTGTTTTTGACCTTGTCCCTCCCTCTGCATAGGCTGTCCTGGAACTCACTCTGTAGACCAGACTATCCTCAAGCTCACAGAGATCCACCTGCCTCTGCCTCCTGAGTGCTGGGATTAAAGGCGCTTTATTGCATTGCCACACCCAGTTTTTGCTATTCTTATGGAAGTTGGGATTTGGGGTTTGCAGTCCTTACCTGAAGAAAGCATAGACCTAATACTGAAATACACACACTGGTTTGACGTCCTCTATGTACTGCAGCTGTGAACTGTATTGTGTACCTTTGGGAAGTGTTCAGCTAGAAACACAAGGCCATGTGGCATGTAGTCAGAATGTGTCAGCTGACTTCATCTCAGCAGCCTGTGAAAGCTTTGAGGGAGACTCCATTATTTGTTGTGTGAGATGTTTATTTAGACATTAAGTATTCTGACCGGCATTTCTAGTCTCACCTGGGTTATTTCTATATAGGTTTGAGTGCTTGGATATAACTCATAAAAGTGGAGGGGTAGGGGTTGAGACAGGTTTCATGTAGCCTTGGGTAGCTACAAATTTGCTTTGTAGCCAAGGGTGACCTTGAACTTTTGCTCCTTCTGCACTTAAGTGCTGGGATTACGTGCACGTGCCATCAGGTGAGGGCTAAAGAGTATCCTCTGAACTCATGCATGATCTTTTACCAGTAGTTAAGGGAATAGCTAAGCCAGTGGGAATGACTGATTCTTGATGGAACCTGTTCAAGTGGTTACTGTAGTGTATGTGAGTTCTTCAAGGCACTTTGGGACTAACTAGGTGGGAAGTTCATGGTCAAGTTCACACCAAAGAGCTGGATAAGGAGAGCTGAGTTGAAATATAAACTTCCATTGTTTGCAGGAAATAATAGGAATTTAAGTTCTCAGTGCTGGAGGGCTGCACTTGGTACACACACCTTGATCCTAGCACTTGGGAAGCTGAAGCAAGAGGACTGCTGTGAGTTCCATACCTTTCTCCAAAACAAGCTGGGGCTTTGTAGGGCCAATCTGGGCCATATAACTAAATGTAAACAATTTTCAGTAACAGGTAACTTTACAGGAGTGTCGTAACATCCTGAGTAAGGGGATGGGACCTAGAACAGTGGAGTTTCAAGACTGTTGCAGAGTAGCACCCATGAACAGGTTTTTATTTTGTGGTGCTGGGAATTGAAGCCAGGGAAGGCTTCAAGCGTGGTAGGTAGGCAACCGCTGTCCTACCGAGGTCCCTCCCCAGCCCTTTCATGGAATAGGCCACATAGGTCTGTATACACAGTATTTACTCATGTAGACCTGGTTATTGGCAACTTAAGGAAATTACTTTTCCTTACGTTTTACAGCTTTCCCCTCCCCATTTCTTTCCTACCTTCCTCTGCCATTGCCCAAACCACAACCCCAGAAGTGAGAAGACATGAACAAAGAGGCTTAGAGCAAGGAGCCAGCGTTGCCACGCTCAAGGGCACAAAGTAACCCTGATGAAAGGGTGCTCTTAAGGACAGCTGGGCTAAGATAAGGGAGAATTTTACTAATAAAGATGGTTTTGGCCCAGATCCAAGTTCATGTGAAACTTATAGAGTAACAGTCAAAGGAAATCCACATTACCGGAAGCAGAGGATCCCAAGGAAAGAGCAGAGTGCACCTTTGCTTCCGGTCATAAATCCCTGAGTGCTTCCAGGCTGAGGAACAGCAATTTTCTACAAGTGTTAGCCGGAGCCGGTTAAACGGAAGGAGCGCTAACGCCATTTCCAAGAGGCAGGTTTTCTGCTCAGTGTTGGCTTCTGTGTAGTTGAGAAGGCACTGGTGGTGTGTGTGGTTGGACTCAGCAGCCAGCCCTCTCCTTTTTCTCTGTAGTACCCACATGAATATGTAATGACAAACATGCCCCTCCCGGCGCACACGCCATGCTCCTCCACCCAGAATAGAACGGAATGAGGCATTTGTTAGCTGAAAGGCATCATCTTTAAGCCCAGCTAAAGTCTTACCCATAGAAAGTCCCTTCACCCTCACTCTCGTCATTTCTAAGAAGGTGTGGTCAGACCCAAGGATCACAGCTGACACGCTGGACTCATTCGATTCTTTTAAAAAATGTTTTGGTTGTATTTTATGTGAATAGACTTTTTTTTAATCTGCATATGTGTCTGCATACCACTGTGTGCCTGGTACCCGAAGAGGCCAGAAGAGGGTTTCAGACTCCCTGAAACTGGAGTTAAAGGGTTGGATGCTGGAACTGAACCTGGGTCCTTTGGAAGAGCAGCCCGCACTCTTAGCTGCTGCCTACCAGCCCTTTGTTATCTTTTACACACACTTTTTTTTTAAAAGACAGTTTCTGTGTAGTCCTGACTGTCCTGGAACTCACTCTGTAGACCAGGCTATGCTCAAACTCACAGAGATCCTCCTGCCTCTGCCTCCTGAGTGCTGGGATTAAAGCTGTGCACCACCACACCAGGCTCCTTGATTTAAGTTTTCTTCTTAGCCGAACTTACTTGAGGGATTGCGTGCCTGCAACCGAAAGCTAAGACGCTTCAGTTCGTCTTGTGACTTGAACGCAGGATTTTTATGTGACCTGAGTATGTATTTTAGGAAATCCCTGAAGCATGTACCAGGTCTGGCTCACTTTGTAGAACTGATCTAAATTGCTACTAAAGTAGTCCAGAAAACCAGCCATCTCTGTCTTCACAGTGAATCTGGGTAGCTACTCCGCAGTAAGGCAGTGCTGGTAATCCCGCTGCAGTTAACTGCCTGTGAGATTGCCGCGTGGAAAGTGTCTTACCTCACCACATGGGGGTTTGGCTGGCAGCATTTCTCCTGTACAGATTCTTGTCCTTTCGGAACTTAAGTCCAAAGACAGAGACAGAGAAAAACCTGTGCTTGCTGTGTTGATATAACCAGTTTTAACTGTCACCTCTTTATCTGTATTCCCTTGATGGTTTCTTTTTAGAGACCAGAGATTGTAAAGTTTTATTTTCTTTTTGCACGGGGAGGATGAGAGGCCAGATTGAAAACGAGCCTGGTTTTTGTGTTGTTTGTGGAGCTGGGATCAAACCCAGGGCCTAGTGTACACTAGGCAAGCGCTCTGCACAGAGCTGCACCCATAGCCCCAGTTTCTGGGTTTGGAAGCCAGTACAGATTCTAATCTTGGCTCCTTTCTTTAGTACTAAATTTGCCCTTTCTAGGAGCCTGGTGAGACACTTCACACTTGCGAAGATCTGGGTCAAGGGTTTTCCTGACTGCCAATGTCCTTCAAAATTGAGAGCCTGGAGCAGAATTTCCCAAAGTGTGTTCCAGGGACTATCTGCCCCATAACATACTTTGGCAACAGTGGGTTCCACAATCAGGTTTTGAAACACTGCACTGTTTTCTTGCAGCCTTTACCATGCAAGCTCATAAGTATATTAAAAAACCCCTAGGCGATTCTGCCATAGCTGTTTCAGCTATTTTAACAGCAGACCTATTTTCATTCAAGAAGCTATTAATACCGTGGAACTAGTGTATTTAAGATACACACTTGGGGACATGCCAGGCTGTGTTATCACTGGGATAAATATTTGGGCCTGGCTTTGGTTTAAGCAGAGGGTTTGCTGTCTTTGAACAGTGAATGCTAGCCCAGTGACTGCTGTGGCCAGCAGGGTTGGAAGTGAAGCCACTCCTCCATTGGGAAGGGGTATGCAGACTCACTCAGAGTAACTGAGGCTGGAGGAGCCAAAGGAAGCAAGTAAGAATGCTGGCCAGAGTCAGCAGAGAAATGACCTGGTCCTGAGAAGCCAGACGGTGCTAGGCCAGGTGCTTAGCTTTTCTTCAGTTAGAGCAATGTGTTTACAGACTTGGCGGGTGTGTCTCTGGACAGCAGTGCTGACTCCTCTTCTCCCTTGGGCAGAATCCTAATGCTCCTGGCTAACTGGTGGTGAGCAGCTTCGGGGCCATAGTGGTTGACTCCCCAAGCAAACCATTTGAATCCAATGGATGCATTCTCGGGCTCAGGGCTCAAGAGGAAATTTGATGATGTGGATGTGGGCTCATCAGTCTCCAACTCGGATGATGAGGTCTCCAGCAGTGACAGTGCTGACAGCTGTGACAGCCTCAACCCTCCTACAACCGCCAGCTTCACACGTGAGTGAGCTGCCCCTTCCTGCCTGCACCCTGTCCCTGAGAGCCCCTGCAGCCTGAGACCGCTTCTGTCCATCCTGGGGATGTGCCCTTTCCATAGCGTGTCCTTGATTTTTGGCAAACCTCACTGCTCCAATAGCATAAACTGGTCTGATTTATTCTACTTGTGCTGCAGTTTGGGGTGCCCAGAATGGGTAGGATGTGATGGAGGAACAGGAGCTCAGTATTCTACTTTTACCTCAGAGGACTTGCCCAGAGGTTCAAGAAATTGTAACTGGAGCAGGAGTGGGTATTTGGTTTGGACACTGTGGCATCTCCAGATCTCTTCCTTCCTATTATCTTGATCCCATAGCTCTCCAAGGGTCTGAACTCGGAAAGGAAAGCTGTGAGGGAGGGCACTATTGGTTCCATCCAGAGCTGCCTGCAGCTTTTCCAATGGCACCTAGCCTGGGCACAGTGGCATCTCCCTGAACCCCTGGTAGTGAGGCCGGGGCCGTGGACTAAGTCTGGTCTGCTGCTCGTTTCCGTGGTTTCGTTGGGACACTCACACCCATTGTTTGTGGTTGTCTTTATGCACTAGCAGCATGCTTGAGGAGTTGCGTCAGAGACCTCATGCCCTAAAGAGCCTAAAATATTTCTCAGCAGGCGTATTGGAGAAATGCTCCACTGTGGAGCGCTGTCCGGTTGGACGTCCTGGGTGGAAGTGGTCCTCGTCAGCGTGGTCCACTGCTAGTTCTTAGTCACGCGTGCCGACTGAAGTGCAGACTGAAGAGCTGGGGTTTCTAAATTGAGTTTTAATTAGTTTCAGCTATCACATGGCAATTTTATTTTCTCCTGAAAAGAACACCTAGTATTCCCAGTTACTGTCTGAAAATAGATTTTGTGGCCATCTGTTTAGATGAAGTCAGTCTGGAGGCAGTAGTGTGAACCAGCCGAGGTCCAAGGCTCTTTCCAGTTTTGCATACTTGGAAGTAGTCTACTATTTGGGGACAGGTTAAGAGCCTGGGTGGATAGCAGCAGGTGAGAGCCCTGTGTTCCATTCACAGCCACATCCATCCTGAAGCGGCAGAAGCAGCTGCGGAGGAAGAATGTCCGCTTTGACCAGGTGACTGTATACTACTTTGCCCGGCGCCAGGGCTTCACAAGTGTGCCCAGCCAGGGTGGAAGTTCCTTGGGAATGGCCCAGCGCCATAATTCTGTTCGCAGCTACACCCTTTGTGAGTTCGCACAAGAACAAGAAGTGAACCATAGAGAGATTCTTCGTGAGCACCTGAAGGAGGAGAAACTTCATGCCAAGAAAATGAAGGTGCCTGTGGGGTGTGGGGTCTGGTGCTTCCTGCATGCTGAGGCCAAGGTCTTCAATTAGATCATAGTTTGAGTCTCCTTGCCATCTCTGGTGGCACTGGCAGCTAAGACAAAAACGACTCTCCCTGCACTATCCCTGTCTCCCTAGCACAGGGACACTTTGGAGAATGTGAACACTTAAAACTTCCCAGTTTGTCAGCAACTGTCCTTGCCCATGGGAGTAGAACAGAGCAGGCTTTGACCCTTCACTCCACACCATCAGCCCCGAAGACTGACACAGCCTCCTTGGTCTAGAGAGTGGCATTATTTCATGGTTAGTTTCACAGACCAGTACACCACGGTACTGGAGAGATGGCTCAGCCTTACAGCATGTGCTATTCTTTTGAAGGATCTGGGTTTGGTCACCAGCACCTACATGGTGATCATATGGCTGGACTGGAACTTGCTATGTAGACCAGCTAGCTTCAAATCACTAATAGATACATGCCCACCTCTGTCTCCCAAGTGCTGGTGTTAAAGACATACGCTACCAGACTTGGCCAAGTATATCAGTCTTTAAAAAGCACTTACCTACTGTACTGTGCTGACACTACCAGAAGACCCTCCGCAGACACCCATACCTTAGAGTGCTGACACTCCATTGTCAGTGTTTCTGTAAGCCCTCCAATTTTCCCCAGAAATGGGGCATTGCTTAGTGGTTGAGCAGTCAAAGTCCCCAGTTCAGGAGACAGAGAATATGAATGATAATGGATTTCTGAGCCCAGAGCATGAGGTGGCTGCCTTATTTTCAGGGTGTAGGTGGAACTGAACAGGCTATGGCTGGCTGGAGACCTGGCAGCAGAGGGCAGAGACTGCCTGGGTCTCACCAGTTTCATTCTTTGTAGGCTCTCAGTCTGCTCCTAAGGTCTTACACCTGTTACTGTAATGACAATGACATTCGGCCTGCCTGCCCTTTCTTCTGAGGAATTCTGTCACTGACCCTGCCGCCTTTCTGTTGCTATAGCAACAGCTAGACAAACATTCTTCTCAGTTACAGTGAAGGTTCTCTGCCCCTTTCCTATAAGACAGCTCTCCCAAATGAGGCAGAGGAGTGATCTAAGTAGCGTCTGTCTGTCCCTAGCAGGACATACTGAGTGCTGGCGGTGCTGACAGGGATGTCAGGAAAATGCTTGCCTTCCTCTCCAGGAAGGTTTCCTGTCTTTAGCACCTCTAAGGGCACAGTCTTCTCGTGTACCACTCGATGTCTCTTTTCCTTTAGAGCTGTTCTAGTCAACTGTTAGAACTCCGTAACCTTTATTACATATAATTTTCTAATAGTTTGGTTTTGTTTTATCCATATGGGATTCATTATTGTAAGTAGTTTGAATTAGGTGGTAGTTGTTTTTGTTTTGGGAAAATCTCGTGGAGTCCAAGCTAGCCTTGAACTTGCTGTGGGGCAGGGCATAGCTTTGTGCTTTTGTTCCTCATGCCTCTACTTCCTAAGTGCCAGGATTATTAAGTGGGAACTACCACTCCTGGCCTTGGCTTTTCTTTCCCCAAGAATATCTCATCCCAGCACTGTAATTGCTAGAAGCCTGCACTGCTCCGAAATACCCCTTCCGTGGAGATCTCGAGTCGGCTCGCTTCCCTTGATCACTTTCCCTTGAGAGCAGCAGGAATGCTGGGGATGAGCCACGAACAGGAACGGTCCTAAGGTCTACAGATAGGAACCTGGCAGCTGCTTGCCTGGTACAGAGGTAACAGACTGGAGAAGTCCGAGTGGGGTTCCCAGTCCCCCAGTTCCACCCGCAAGCCTTCCTCCTCGGGCTGTTGCATCACATCTCCCGCGGGAGTTGTTCCTCTCCCAGCACTCCTGCTGTCTGATGAAACAAAGCAAAGACTCCAGCCGCTGAGCTTCCAGCCTGCTAGCAGCTCCCGGGGCCCCAGGGGCTGGGGCCTCTTTTCTTTACTTAGATCCTCTAGTGAGTTTGTAGAGCTCATTCAGCCAGAAATTGTCTCCAGCCTGTCCTTCCAGAGTCCTGCCCTGACTCTCCAGATCAGTGCAGAAAACCCAGATCTCTGCCCATAGATAACACACACCATGTTATTTACACTGCCCACCTCGCACAGGTTTTTCTCTGGTGTGAAATAAACCAGGATCAGAAGGAAGAAAGCGTTTCTTCTAGACTCTGTAGGAAGTGAGGGCTTTATAGTGGTCAGTAACTGGCACAGGTAATTGTTTACAGTGTGGGGGATCAGTTTGTTGACGAACACCCTGGGAGCTGGTGTTATGTAAAGTACCCTTTTTCTCTGAAGATAGTTTCGGGTTCTCCAGGGTTTAAGTTGAGGGTGTTTTACACGGTTACCGACATCACTGAGGAACACGCAGCCACTGATACACATCCACTGCAGTGCAGGTAGCAATCTAGAGATGGAGGAATGTTTGTGCTGTATTCTAAACATTTCTCTAGACAAGACCATGATGTTGCCTGTGCCCCTAGCCTCAGCTTCCTGAGTAGATGGGGTGATGGCTGTGCTGCCAGACTGGGCAGAGAGCCGTCTTTGAGGACCCAGAACTCAGGTGATGTCTCTGCTGTTGACAGCGTAGTGTTAGAGCCAGATAAAGTTTCTGTCTTTCTGCTCTGGTGTTAATCATGTCCTGTGTGCTCTAGTATGGCAACCATCACTTATTTTGGCTGTGTAAGTGTAAAATTAAATAAAATTCAGTTTCACAGTCTTTACCTTTCTGCTGCTCTGCTGTGGTGTAGGACATAGCTCCTCCTGGCTGCAGACCCGGGATCTGTTGTGGTCACTGCATTGCTGATGCTCCAGCGCTGACCTTTCCTGTCTCCCGGCAGCTGACCAAGAATGGGACAGTGGAGTCAGTGGAGGCGGATGGCTTGACGTTGGATGACGTTTCAGACGAAGACATCGACGTGGACAGTGTGGAGGTGGATGACTATTTCTTCCTCCAGCCCCTGCCCACCAAGAGGCGGCGGGCCCTGCTGAGAGCATCCGGGGTCCACCGGATTGATGCCGAAGAGAAGCAAGAACTTAGAGCCATCCGCCTATCTCGGGAAGAATGTGGTTGTGACTGTCGGCTCTACTGTGACCCAGAAGCATGTGCCTGTAGCCAGGCTGGAATTAAGTGCCAGGTCAGTCATATTTGGCCTGAGATGGTATATCTGCCCCAACATTGGGGGTGGGTTGGGTGCCAGTGAGGACAGGAAGCTTCCAGTCCAGGGATAGTCCATGGCTGAGAACTGTGCTCCAGTTCCACAGCCCTCCCAAAGAAAGCAGGCAGAGGAAGACTCTTAGGCCATGGAGGTGCCCATTATCTTTTCTGACTATACCTCAGAGGTGCTAAGCAGCTGGCAGCAAAGGAAAGAACAGGGTAACTCCCTTTCCCACTCGGCAAGTGTGAACAGGGTAACTCCCTTTCCCACTCGGCAAGTGTGAACAGGGTAACTCCCTTTCCCACTCGGTAAGTGCGAACAGAGTAACTACCTTTCCCACTCGGTAAGTGTGAACAGGGTAACTCCCTTTCCCACTCAGCAATGTGAACAGGGTAACTCCCTTTCCCACTCAGCAATGTGAACAGGGTAACTCCCTTTCCCACTCGGCAAGTGTGAACAGGGTAACTCCCTTTCCCACTCGGTAAGTGCTCCTCAGATAGGGATTCTGAGAGGGAAGGAAACAAGTAGGGCAGCCTTCGGCTTCTCATCTGCACACAGCATCTCCTTCCAGTTTTGTGAAAGGCAAAGTAGTTTTGAGTCTCTGATTCAGGACCAGACCTGAGCTGACAGAACTCAGTTTCCTCAAAGAAAGTATCTTCTTGTTGGCATTCGAAGGGATTGTTTGAAATTCCCACTTTCCTGGAAACCATCAGTGCTACCCAAAACAGTGAAACCTTCGGAACTTCGTGCTGGGGCATGGTATTGAGTCCTGTAGTTGAGTCCTAGAACTCATTTTCCTTGGCTTTATTTAGTAACAAAAGAACTATAGTAAGTCTGGCCAAATCTTCCTTTCCAGAACGCAGTCCCATGGTGAGTCAGTTATTCACAAACCTGAGAAGAGTCTTATCCACTGCTGGGTCTAGATATGGGTTCCTTTTGCAGGAGAGGGACAGGCCTCATTCCAGGCTGGCCTAGACCTGAACTTGCTTGGCTTACCAAGGATGACCTTGGACTCTTGGCTCTGCTTCCACCTCCCAGGTTCTGGAATCATCGGTGTGCATCGCCACACTGGGGGTCTGGAGAGTTCAATAAGCTGATACCATAAGACGTGTTTGTATTGTTTGTTCCATGATTCTTATGAGTTTCGATTTTGGGCATTAAGGGGAGATAAAGAGGCAGAAAGCATCTCCTTGCTATTTTTTTTTCTTTAAAACTGTGTAGCCCAGGCTGGCCTGGAACTCACCATGTAGACCAGGTTGGCCTCAAATTCACAGCAATCCTCCTGCCTCTGCCTTCCCAGTGCCGCCACCGTGCCAGCACATCTCCTTTCTAGATAGCCCTGGCTGTAAGTTATCTTGGTCACCGCCAGAACTACACTGGTAACCCTCAGGGAGAAGCTGGTGGCGAGAGCTGGTCAGTGTGACCCTTCACCGCAGCACTAAGGCACCTCTGTTTAGTTTCCCTAGAGTGTATTGCATTGAAGTAGCAAGATCTCCACTCATTTACCACGCCTGTCATTGCAGAAGGCTTGGGCCCAGCCTTTTATTGTCCCAGTGAACCAGGTAAGTTCTGCAAGTCCCTGAGGCACAAACTCTCTTCTCTGAGACAGCAGCGTTCAGAGAGGTAGCACTGGCTTGCTAACTGGAAGGAGTCTTTGATGGGATTTTTGTCTTTTGATTTAGAAGAGGAAACAGAGCCCAGGGGAGAGCTGCTGGAGCCGAGGTGCAGGCGTTCCTCTCACCACTGCCTAGTGCTGTCAGCTTGGGCTGCATGTTACGCTTAGACCTGGTCACTGCTCAGATCCCAGCTGCCTGTGTGTGCCAGCTGATGTCACCTACTGCTAGAACTATTGGTCTAATCTCACCACAACCTCATATGTCCCTCAGGTGGATCGGATGTCCTTTCCTTGTGGCTGCTCCAGGGATGGCTGTGGAAACATGGCAGGGCGAATTGAGTTTAATCCGATCCGAGTGCGGACTCACTACCTCCACACCATCATGAAGCTGGAGCTTGAGAGCAAGCGACAGGGGAGTCGCCCAGCAGCCCCTGAGGATGAGCTCCTGCCCACTACTGGCTGCAGCCTGCCAGGAGCCCAGAGTTCTGAGACGCAGGACTTCCAGGAGTTCATCGCCGAGAACGAGACTGCAGTGATGCACCTGCAGAGCGCGGAGGAGCTGGAGCGGCTCAAGGCAGAGGAGGACTCGAGCGGCTCCAGTGCTAGCCTGGACTCCAGCATGGAGAGCCTGGGGGTGTGCATCCTGGAAGAGCCCCTGGCTGTTCCCCAAGAGCTGTGTCCTGGCCTGGCCACCCCCATTCTCATCCAGGCTCAGCTGCCCCCAGGTTCCTCCGTCCTGTGTTTTACCGAGAACTCAGAGCACCCCGCTGCCCCGCCAGTGAGCAACCCATCCTACTTGAACAGTGGGCCTCTGGTCTACTACCAGGTGGAGCAGAGGCCAGTCTTGGGAGTGAAGGGAGAGTCTGGGTCGGAAGATGGCACAGCCTCCTTCCCTAAGGAGAAAGATCTGAGCGTGTTCTCCCTCCCCGTTACCTCGCTGGTGGCTCGCAACTCCTCAGACTCAGCTGCCCCCTGCAAACCAGAGGTGGGAAAAACACCCGCTCTCGACCAACTGCTACCTGATGACTGTAACCCTAAGCAGCCCGAGAGCGAAGGCTTCCACCCGTCTTGGTCTCCCTCAAGTCTACCCTTCCGAACGGACAATGGAGAAGGCTGTGGAGTGCAGAACTCCCAGCAGAGCGAGGATCGGACCCCTGAAGACTCTGCCCTAGAGCTCCCTCTGGCAGTGTGACCTGAGGTAGACACTACCCATTCTCTATTTATTATCTAACACCATTTCAAAACAGGACTGCTGCTCCAAGGTTATTTTATTGAAACTCTAGGAAAATGGGCAGGAAAGGGTAACTGTTAGTACATGTGTTTTTAAGAAGGGAAAGAGACCAGCCCCAGCTGTTTCCAGTACTGAGCTCACTGGACCACCAGAACAAAGATGTCGCTCACACAGTGAGCTGGGTAGCTCAAGTAGCTCTTCTTTATGCACAGGGCCAGAACTAAGGATGTGAGCAGCTCCCTGCAGGGCACGCGCTCGCTCCTCAGACAGCCATCTCGGTGTATCAGTCACACTGCTGGAAAGGCCACTCCAGCTGAGTCTAGAACAGAGGCTGCAGAAGTCTCCACTTCTCTACAAAGCCTCCAGTTCTAAACATTGATTCTGCCTTTCTCCCACCTCCTGTCTGGGAAGTAAGTTCATTTTCAGCGTGTTTGGTATTCCCTGACCTGCTCTGCGGACAGGATTCCTGGTCTGTAACTTGAATTATTTCTTTCTATGTTCTTAGACACTAGAGTTAAACTTTTCTGCCTTTTCCTCTATCCTTTTTCCTTAAAAGAAAAAAATGCAGGTTGGACGTGGTATAGAGCACAAGGCTTGCACACCATTAGGCAGGGTCCAGTGTGGAACAGTCTGGACGATGACTGCTTGTCTTCTCACCTAGTGCACCCACACACTCCTTTTGGGAGAGCTTGGCTCTGCATGGGAAATAAAGTACAGTACAAAATCATCAGCTAGTTAGGACCCTCTCTCTGTACCGACCCTCACGGTCCTTGGTTACCTAGGGTTAGAAAGCCCTTTTGGATATCACAGTTCAAACCCGAGAAGTGCGGGTGTTTATTGGACCCTTCTGTCTTGGAGATTTATGAAAACAAACTGATTCTTAGTAATATGACATAGGACTCCCAGACCGCAAAGGATTCAAGGTCTGATTATAATCTTTGAGACGTACAGACTGGGACTCAGACTCAACACTTACCTCAGTCAGTAGGCCTTGCTCCTCTCGCCATAATTAAAGTTCCCAGATCCCCATTCAGCACTGACTTTTACTGGCGATGTCACCTCTGCCCCCTGGTTCAGTGGAGGGGAGTGAGACAGTTTCCTCTCATTCTCCACCAACCAGGAAGGAAAAATGGAACTTGCTTTGATTTTCTGAGACAGGTTCT
Organism: Chionomys nivalis; assembly: GCF_950005125.1. Classification (NCBI taxonomy): domain Eukaryota; kingdom Metazoa; phylum Chordata; class Mammalia; order Rodentia; family Cricetidae; genus Chionomys; species Chionomys nivalis. The sequence goes on from NC_080102.1 coordinate 57,864,374, forward strand.
TGGTAAATAGCCCTGGCTGGCCTGGAACTTAATGTGTGGGCCAGGCTGGCCTCCAGCCTGTGGCTGTCCTCCTGACACGCATCCTGAGCACTGGGATTGCTGGTGTGCACCGCTTTGCTCGACTCTTATTTATTTTTGGTGGGATACTAAGGCCTTGGGGTTGCAGAGCGAGCTTGACTGTGTGTGGCAGCAGAAGCACCTAGTTCTCTCTCCAGCCTCACAGGAGTTACCTGAGTACCAGAGGCCAAGGTGCTCTCACCCTCAGCTAGAATTCTTAAACCCAAGACCGAAGCTAAACTGAGACTGGCTGGTGGAGAGAAGAATCTTTTTGAAGGTTTGTTGGGAAGGAGGGAACTCAGCACCTTTCCTCCTTAAGACTCCAATGTTCTCATCCCTTGGCCTTGGATTTTCATTAGGAGACATACCTACCACTCATTGTCATCAAGACAAGCCAACCCCCAAGATATTTGATATAATTCTAGTTTCTATTCTAAATGCATCTCGTCATTAATTCCATCTTCTGATTCAAACTGATCCCCAATCTCTGAGTGCTAAATGTTTAGCACTGGCAAATGTCAAGCAAAGGACCTTTCTACAGCTTGGTCCATCTCGTTTCTGGTGCTACCTGCGCTGGGCAGAAATGATAGTTCCTGCTAGGAAGGCTAGGCCTCTGACGGAAGCAGAACCAGTCCCCCTCAGTCTAGGCCTGCGGCTCCTTACCGCAGCTCTTGTTCTACTGTCTCCTTGCATACTGTGCACAGGTCGTATTTTCAATGTGAATCCAAAGCTTGTCTGGCTCTCTGAAAACAGTTTCTCCCCCTCTAGGTTCTTTACATGGTAATGATGCTGTATTTAAAGAGAATATTTAAATGTAATATTAAAGAAATATTCAAAAGAATGGTTTTCTTTGCAAGGCACAGTTATTTGTTAAGAGAACGGGTGCTTCTCTTGCTGCAGGTATAAAACTGTTACTTAGGGACTAGTATCAGTGATAGGAGTATTCTGCCTTTTGCTACAGGTATAAAACTATTAGTTAGGAACTATTAGATAGGAATAGTCTGTGATGGAACTGTTGATAATTGTCTTTTGAGCACCGAGAACCTGTCCTGCCCAGGATTCCCTTATAAACCACTTCCGCTTAAACAGACTTGGCCTGCTATACCCTGCTGTCTGCAGTTGCCTTTTTCTCTATTTCTTTCTTTTCTTTTTAAAAAATTTGCTTTCATTTTATGTGCATTGGTGTTTTGCCTACAGGTAAGTCTGTGTGAGAATGTTAGATCTTGGAGCTACATACAGTTGTTAGCTGCTAAATGGGTGCTGGGACTTGAACCCCGGTCCTTTGGGAAAGCATTCAGTGCCCTTAACCACCGAGCCATTTTTCCAGCCCGTTTCTCTATTCTGATTACCATTCTAGTATGTCTGGTAGATAACACTAAACAGAACCCTCCAGATTTCCTTTCGTCACATCAGAAAACTCTGTTCCAGCCACTTAAATACCCTCTAGTTAGGTCACATCAGCCTTAGGAAAAATGAGTAGAGTGTGCATAAGTAATTCCCCAAAACTGGTTTCAGGCAGTCTTTACTTGGTTTAAAAACAATGCTTCATGCATTTACAGTAAGTTACAGATGTACACACGACAGCCAAACCCAGCTCACTATCTTGATGCAGATCTCCTGGTCTCCCAGGACTAGGCAGTAGTAAGTATCTTACGACCCATGACCTAAAGAAGGCAGCCACTGCTGGCTACAGATGGTTTAGTGCAACACAGTGGAGGTAGCAAACACGTAAGGTCCTCAGGGACTGTGCGACAGCCTGAAAATTAAGACACTGGAGGGAGGGGCCAAGCGGCCGTCCTTTAGCTTTTCACCTCCTTTAGAATGTTCCCTTAAAAGCAAACAAAAAATAAAAATAACAAAACAAAGAAAAGCATGTGTTGAGAGAATATGAACAGGAAGAAGGTGAACAGTCCATGCCAGTGAAGGGGAAAGTGTCTCTACTTTTGGTCACATCAAAAAGTGGCTCACGCCCGTAATCCTAGTACCCAGGAGGCTGTGGCAGAATTTTCAGGATTGCCAGGAACTGAAAACCAACCTGGGCTATATAGTGAATTCCAGGCCAGCCTGGGCTATACAGTGAGACTCTGTCTCAAAAAGGCCAAAAAAAGAAGAGGGGCGAGGAAAAGACTGGCAGGGTGTCAAGGTGCGGGCCCAGGTGTTAGTGCTCCAGTCTAGGCAGTAGGGCTCCTGGCACCCAGAAAGCCTGGGTGGAGAGCACTTGCCTGGCACAGCAAAGCCCTCACAGGCTCTGTGTGGTACTTCATCCTGTATCCCAGCCCTGGGAGCTGGGAGCAGGAAGACCAGGAGTTCACGGTCATCAGTTACATGAGACTGTCACAAAAACCCCTCACGGCTGTAAGGAGTGCGGCAGTGAGGCCAGTGTGCTACAGACCTGAGTCCCAGCACCCAGAAGCCTGAGGTGGGAGGATCCCATGAGCACAGAAATTTGAAGCCAGCCTGGGCAACATAGACTTATGTCAGAAAAAATAAAAATTGAAGAAGAAACCATGGCAGTCATGGATTTTAGGTCAGATGGTTCCCACCTGGGCAAAAACTGTTAACAGGACCTAAACATCACATCACAATAAAAGTCCAGTACCAGAGGTGCTTGCCAGCTCCTGGTTAGCATGGCGGGATGGCAGCACACGCAGTTTAGTTCAAGCTGTGAGGGAATGTCGTGCCTCCCAGATGGGTAGCGTGCTTCAAAGCCCATGGAACCTGTTCCTCTGCCTCCCACACTAAGTGCAGACTGCTGCCAAGTGCGGCTTGGTCCCACACTACAATACTATGTGACTGCAGGACAGTGTCATTCTCTCCAGGGTTCACTCAGCGCCTTGTCTCAAGGTAGTTGGTGGAAAGCAGGACCACGTTGTGCAGCAAGAGGGACAGCTCAGCTTCTGCAAACACCATCAGGGTTAGTGCTTGGCTAGGACTCAGTTTCCCTTCTAACTGCCCTGGAGTTCAGAGCTTGGCATGAGGTAGAAACCAGGGATGGGGAGTGCAGCAGCATGAGGCTGACCTGCGGACCCTGGCTTCACTCCAACCCCACACGCATGCCCCTCTGCTTCCATTATTTATTCATGCCCACAGTGTCCTGATTGATTCTCATATGATGGCAGTCACCTCATGGTAGAAGTTGGTGCTGCAAGGACATCCCTCAGCTTGAAGACTGCTTCTCACCCAGGACAGGTGTGTCCCTCTCCCCTCATTACCCCAAGCTCAGGAACATCTGCTAGTGTCTGGAGATATCTTTTGTTTGGCACACTAGAGATCCAGGGCTGACTGGCATGGAATGGGTATAGGCAAGTATGCTTGTTACATACTCTCCTGTGCATGAGACAGCCCCTAACAGAATGCCAGCAGCGCCCAGGCTAGGAAGCTCTGCCTCAGCAGCAGGCAGTCCTTTGGTCTTACACGGTCTGTGCTACTGTAGGCACTCAAGTTTGTGCCCTTTCAATTACAAAATAAATACATGTTAGATAAAAGCTTCATGATACTCAGCAAGTAATCCCAGGATAAAGTACAAAAATGAGCTGGGTATGGTGGTGCATACCTATCCCAGCATTCAGGAGGAGAGGCAGGACAGCTGCAAGTTCAAAACCAATCTGGTACATAGTGAGTTCCAAACCAGCCAGAGCACACAGTGAGGCCCTGGGTTTTGGTCTGTTTGGTTTTTATTGTTTGTTTTCTAAAGTTCTGATTTCAGTTAGCACAGCCATAAAGGTTTGCCTTACCTTTTAGGCTGCAGGAAATCTGCAACCATTCTCCCAGCCAAGCCCGACACCTGTCATCAGCAATGTGGGTAGAATTCAAGCCACGAAGATAGCAAGCCTGTACCACTCGGAAGAGAAACATCCTTAATAATCACAGTATGCTACAGAAACAGACATCCACAGTGACTGGATCTTTTGAACAAGTTCCAATCTCATCCTCATAAGAAACAGCTGGGCAGTGGTAGCGCACGCCTTTAATCCCAGCGCTTGGGAGGCAGAGACAGGTGGATCTCTGTGAGTTCGAGGCCAGTCTGGTCTACAAGAGCTAGTTCTAGGACAGGCTCCAAAGCTACAGAGAAACCCTGTCTCTGAGGGGGGAAAAAAAACCTTCACCATGCAATGAAAACTAGAAATGATAACCAAACAGGCCTATTGCTCCACGTCCTGCCAAGGCCCACGTGCCGGGTTAAAAACATGTCCCTGGTAGAGTGCTCCTGCAGCTCACACAGGCCTGCATGACATGTCACAGGGAAAGCCTAGTCCGGGCAACCATGGGGGAGGCTTAGTCCTCCACTCTATGCTCCTGGGAGGCAGGAGGAGAAACTAGGAGATGAAGCCTAGCGAGCAGTCTGCGTTCATGAGCGCATGTCCTTGCAGGGCACCATGTGATGCCAGCCTTCCTCTTCCTGTCTCTTGCTGCCCAGCTGCCAGGACATGAACAACTATGCTTCATCTCATACCCTGAGATGCACCGCTGCATCATGGCACCAAAACCAATGGGGCCAACTGATCAGGACCAAAACCTCCAAAAGTGTGAGCCAAAAACACCAAAAAACTAAAACAAAAACACCACCTTCCTTCTTTTTAAGTTGATAGACTCAGGTATTCACTACAAGAATGGAAAGCTAACTGGTACATCTACATGACCTAAAATAGCAAGCTCAAGATATATTGTCCTTGAATTGTTTTAAACAGGTTGTGCTGGGGCCTCCCAAGTGCTGGCTCACAGGCATATGCATCATACCCTGCCCATGGGCCTGGCTTTCTTTTTTTCTCTTCCTATTAGTTATGTACATTGGGGGAAAATTCATAAAAATAAAATAAATTAGCTTAGAGCCAGGTACTATATATAACCCCAACACTTGGGAGACTGAGACAGGAGGACTGCTTTAAGTTTGAAGCCAGTCTGTGCTGTTTGAGGACAGCTAGCTATATCGTAAGATCCTATATCAAAAACTACAACAACCCAGAAACAGCTTGAATTTTGGTACAAGCAAGATACAGAGCCCTGTAAGCTTCCAGTTCACTCTGGGACACTGCTTGACGCTGCAATCAACCTCTTACCGATTTCACCTCCTGAGCAGTCAGCTGGCCAATCCCCAGCTTTGCCAGAGCCCTGTCCAGCTGGTGAATCACTGTGGTATGACTCTTTAGGCGCCATCTCAACAAGGGCAGAGGCAGGTAAGGTGTAAGGAGCATGGCCCGGCTCAAGGCTTTCTGTGACACAGCAGAGGAGGAAGAATTGAGACAGTTTTACTTACAGCCTGCAACACAGTGATACTGTGGACACACAAGACCTCTAAGTGCTCACCATTTGCAGAGCCTGCAGTTGACTCAAGCCCAGGGGATAAGTTGAGAAGCACTCTCTGAGAGCCAGGACGTCATGGGCTGTTGGGTGGGTACCGTTCTGCACCTTGTAAGTAAGAAGTGGGTATGTTTTAGAGACCCTAGTCAGCTGCTCCTAGCAGATCCTGTGCAACGCAACCAGCTGGAGAAAGGCTTGGCTGAAGCAGTACCTTGGTGCACACGTCTGTCAGATGCCAGCGAAGCCTCTCATCAGAAACAAGTGCGCTGGCCCTTTCTAGATAAGCAATGATTTCTGAGTGGGACTGCTTCCGGAGACTGTGATATATGTCTAAGAAATCAATTTGTTGTTTGGGGGTCCAGAAATGCTTGACAAGCAGTTGCCTAGGAAACAGATACCTACAAGGAGAAAGCATCACAAAGTAACTTCCTGAAAGTGGGCTCATCAGGCATCTGGCAGAGACATGCTCCTCCACCCCATTCTTTCTCCTGTAATTTTGGCCTGATTGCAAGTGGAATTACTGAAGTGAGGCTGGAAAGAAACCCTGGTGGGCAGCACTCAGATAGAATGCCTCTTTTTGTACTAAAGCACGTGGAGAACTTACCTGGGACAACTTCATAGAGCTGCGTGCTGTGTGTGATGCTGACAACCTACCCCAGGACAGTCATGAGGACACAGCACCAAAAAGGCCATGGACTTTAATTCAGTTACTCAGTGTGAGGTAGTTTTTTAAAACATGGCTATAAATTCTCTGGTACTTCTTTTATGGGTAGGTAAGATATATTTACCTCTTTTTCCCACTCTGTATGATTAATTCATATAACAGAGCTGAAAGGAGTCTGTGACCTCTAAGACAAAGCTATCGAAAGGATAGAAGGATAGGCTAGTGAACACTTCGGTCCTGGGAGGCAGAGACAGACAGACCTTTGTGAGTTTTAAGACAGCCAGGACTACATGGTGAGACCTTGGGTTTTGTCAGTACAAAGTTACGTGCTCGTTGGCCTACTCATCCCTGGAGCTCTGGTTGTGCTGTAAGGCACTCCAACATCCAGCTGCCAGCCTGAAGAGGCAGTCCATCTCCCAATGTTGGCATCAAGACAGAGTGACCGCAGGCCCTCGTCTGGTTCACTCGAGCTAAACACCACTGCAGAGCCTGTTAGCATCACCTAATAAGGAAGCTGCTCACCCTCCTGAGACTGTCCAAATACTTTTCTTTGATTTTGCTTGTTTGTCTGTTTGAGACAAGGTTTCTCTGTGTAACAGCCTTGGCTGTCCTAGAATTCACTATGGAGACCAAGCTGGCCTCGAACTTACAGGGATCCTCCTGCCTCTGCCTCCCAAGTGCTAGGATTAAAGGCGTGCACCACTCCTCCTGGCTAAATACTTTCTTTTAAAGTATTGTTTTATTTATTTTACTTTTGTGTCCATGTGAATGGAGATATTAAGGGTCTAGAAGGGGGTGTCAGACCCCCTGGAGCTGGGGTGACAGGCAGCTGTGAGCCACCCAGGTTGAGTGCTGGAAAGGAAATGAGGTCCTCTGTAGGAGCAGTGCATGCTCTTAACTGTGTAGCTTCTTTCTGCTCCTCTTCCCTTATTCTTGACCCCAAAATCACGAAAAGAATGGTGGTTTTCATCTAGTATGTTCTGAAGCTGTCATGATACCACCATTGACAGCTGAAGTAATGCACAGGGTCATAGCTTAGAAGTGACATCTTTGGCTGTAAGATAATAAAGCCATGATATCAGATTATAAAAATTATTATTTTGCGTAAAAAAAAATTTCAAAGTGCTGTTCCTGGGGACAGGGAAGGCACAAAGGTTACTTCATATACCAGGGCCGCTGAACCACCTACACCTGAACTGCGCTGTATCTGGATCTGACAGTACTCAGCAGCACTTACGGAGAACCCAGGCTCAGTTCCCAGCACCCACATGATAGCTACAGCCATATGGAGGCCCTATGTCATGTATATACATCCTCATAAAATAAATCGGAAAAAAAGAAACTTTGAGATACTAAAAAGACTGAAGTAGGAAGTCTGATGACCTTTCAACTTCTGAGATAAAAAGGTTTTTTTTTGTTGTTTTTTTTTTTTAATATTTATTTATTATGTATACAACATTCTGCCTCCATGTATGCTGACACACCAGAAGAGGGTGCCAGATCTCATTACAGATGGTTGTGAGCCACCATGTGGTTGCTGGGAATTGAACTCACGACCTGTGGAAGAACAGCCAGTGTTCTTAACCACTGAGCCATCTCTCCAGCCCGATGAAAAGTTTTTAAAATAATTTTCTTGGGGTTGAAGAGATGGCTCAGGGTTTAAGAGCACTATCTGTTCCTTAGAGGACCTGGGTTCAATTCCCATCATCTAGATGACAGCTCACAAGCATCTCTAACTCAGGTCCAGGGGATCTGATGGCCTCTTGTGTTCCACAGGATCCTGCAGGCACGTGGAGCACAGGAGCTCACACACCCACACAGACATAAAAGGTGAAAACAAGTAATTTAAAAATAAACAAATAGTTTAGTGGCCTTTTTTCCATTTTGTTTGTTTGAGAAAAGGTTTTATGTAGCCCAGGGTAGCCTTTAACTTCTGATCCTCCTGCCTCCGTCTCCCAAGTGCTTAAATCATGTGCCACTACCTTAGGCAAAATGATTTTTAGTTGTTAAAAAGTCTATAGTTTCGGGACCTGGTGTTAGTACATACTCACATTAGCAGGAAGACCAAGTAGTTGGCAAAGGGTGGGATGGAAATGACACCTACGAAAAGACACTTGGTGACATCGCGACGGAACTAAACAGAAACAGACAGAGACGGCTTTAACCCAGGTAAGCTCTCGGTAACATGGTCAGCCCTCCATCCCACTCACTGTGCAGTGAACCTGAACTGCAGCCTCGGAAGGACCGTGTTCACTTCTGTCTTCTAAATGGGAAGTTCCTGACGGTAGACCTGATATTAATTTCTCTATCCCAAACCCCTCAGTGAGCTCACTGACCTCAGAATGTCTCCTGACTCTTATCTCAGCTTAAACTGCCTTTCAGCTCACTGCCAAACACTTTCCTGCTGCCCTAAAGCTCTGTGGAGATCTTTGTATGTTCAAAACCAAACTGGATCTTATTACTTACAAATGGAATCAGAAAATGTGCCAGAAATTATATATAGCGCTGCTGTGAAGTTCATTCTCAACGAACCTAATTCTGACAAATAACCGAATGCCTCACTGCCTCACGGCCAAGGGAAATGTGTGACCAGTGATAAACAAGAAACAAAAGAAAAAAACGTAGGATCTTGGTTAATTACCTCACCATGAACGTCTGGGTATTTGTCCCTGGCCCATACCTGTCTCAAATGCTCCATCTCCCGGTAAGAAAGTTGATGAAACTTTACATTGTGCTTCCACATATTTGCCTTTATTCTTCTAGCCTTTTTGGCATCAGCCCATAACATCTGTATTCCTGCCCCATTAAAGCGGAGGACAGAACGCGATGTTACCCCAGTTTGAATCTCACCATGGCGTCCTAGTCTGAGCTCACTCACATGCACACACACGGCCCCGCCCCTGCATTGCCTGCACAAGCCTTCAACTAGGAAGCTTGAAACCCCTCCTAGACACCCCCGTCCTTTCCCCCAGCAGAATTATGATCTGCTGTGGCAAGGTCCCCTTTGAGCTCATTACTCTTCCCCTTGTTGTAAACCCTAGCTCCTTAACACCAGTGCATCAGTGCATCATGATCAATTTTTTTGTTTGTTTTTTCGAGACAGGGTTTCTCTGTGGTTTTGGAGCCTGTCCTGGAACTAGCTCTTGTAGACCAGGCTGGTCTCGAACTCACAGAGATCCGCCTGCCTCTGCCTCCCGAGTGCTGGGATTAAAGGCGTGAGCCACCATCGCCTGGCTATGATCAATTAACCCTATGTTTCCCAGCCAGATTAACTTGCTGCTGTCGGAGGCATGTTTACGAGTTGCATAAATCGCTATGATCCTATTTTGAATCTTCATTCTATGATAATCCTTACATTTATCTAGTTTTTAAAAATGCTTCCAGAGCTGGAGAGGTGGCTCAGAAGTAAAGAGCACTGGCTGCTCTTGCAGAAGACCCCGGTTCAGTTCCCAGCACCCATCCACAATTCGTATTCCTGGGGATCCAATGTCTTCTGACCTCTAAGAGCACCAGGCATGAACATGGCACACATGTATACATGCAGGCAAATGGTCATGCAAATAAAATATTTTAATGCTTCCATATTTATAAACAAAATGTTATCAAGATTGGCTTCAAATAATACTGAGTGTTATTTGTGTGTGTGTGTGTGTGTGTGTGTGTATGTATGTATGATTGATGATCATTAACTCTTTTGTTTTGAGTTTCTTGCTTTTACAGAATCTTGCTATGTAGCTGAAGCTGGCCTTGAACTCCTAATCCTCCTGCTTTGGATTGCTGGGTTGTGAGATTATAGACATAGAACCATCATGTCTGATAAGCAAGCCATTTTTACCTCCACTTTTTAGATAAAGTAGGTAATTTTCCAAGTCTATGAAGCTAATAACAATTATAGTAATATTCAGAGTTGACATTCTGTTTTCTTTTCATTAGTGGATAAAAGTATAGATACCATATTAATATAAATCAGGCCCTGTTCTAAGCACTTTATAATGATGATTTAATCTTCACAGTTAGTGTGGTGACTCAAGCTTGAATCCCAGTACTCAGAAAGCGGAGGCAGGGAGATTAGAAGCTCAAGGTCATCCTCAACTACACAGGAAGTTCATGGCCAGCCTTGAACTATGTAGCCTAAGTTGCATGACATCCTTCTAAATAAATAAATAAATAACATTCACAACTATATAACCAATAGGTAGGTTCTATTATTGTTTCATAGATGAGAAACCCAAGAGACAACCAATTTAAGTCACTAGGGCAGGTGCACAGTCAATAAGTCAGTCACGAACTGGCATTTGAATCAGACATTCTGGTTCCTGCGTGGCCAACTGACATTATAGGTATCTACCGGACCTCCATTTTAAATCAAAACATTCAGAAATCAAGTATATACAGTGCCATTTCCCTACAAGTTCCCTCAGCTGGCCATCTGATAAGCACGTCAAGCGTTTTCTTACGACAGCAGATAAATCACTGGGGCAGGTCTGCACAGCCACAGGTCCTTGCTCTTGTGATGGACAAGGAAATTACAACTGTTCCTATGGTATCAGAAGTGGTTTATAACATCTTTGTAGATATTTAAGATGACAATTTGTAAGAATTAAACACATATGAAAGAGAAGACATCCCAGCTCACGTCCGTGCAGCAGAACCCGCCCGTGATCTCACTGCCTGTACTCTAGCTCACCCGGGGATTTCTTAGTGTTTACCTTTCATGAAGACTGTGTATAAGGCATAGAAGCGGGGGAAATGACGACCCAAGAAACGATGGTATGTTCCATTAATCGCTTTTGTCTTGGTCACCACGTAAGAAATCAAATTCTTCACGTCTGCCTTGGGAGAGAGATGAAGCTTTGAAGACCTACAAAGAAGATCAAAGAGACTGTCTGTGATCTTGTAGAAGCCACTTCTACCTCAGGCTTCTATTGTAAAATACAAGTTTCTGAAAAGCAAAGCTCTTTGGTCTGAGAGGGGGCAGATCAAGCAGAAACGTGATGACATGGGCTGAGCATGGCGTGTAAGCAAAGCCTGTGGGGCCAGCAGAACGCAAGCTAAGGCCATGGAGGGATCGGAGAGGGAAGCTGAATGGTGAGTTCAGGATGCGCGGGAAAGAGCAGACAACAAGGAGCAGGCAGGGTCAGGGACCCGCATTCAGTAGGGACTCTGCGTGGAAAAACAAAACCCCCGGGAGCAAGGCGCGGGACCCCGAGAAGCCGAGGTTGAGCCGCTCCAAGGCTTCTACGTCAAGAATGCTCTTCTCTCTCCAGGGCCCTCACCGAGGGGCCCGCCACACAGAACCAGAGCGACCCAGCTGCAGCCGCCGGGTGACAAAGGGTCCAGGGGCGACGGCCGAGCCCCACAGAGCAGCCCGAGCCCAGCACACCCTGGACAGCGCCATGTTCACGCGGAGGGAGGGGTCGTCTCCGGGTCAGAGTGCACGCCTCAGTGCGCGCGCGCCGATCCCCAGTGCTGCTGGGCGCCCCCCGCGCGCGAGCCTGGAAAGGGGAGAAGGACCGGATTGGACGCGGCGCCGCTTCCGCTGGCAGGACCGGAAGCGGGCCGTCCCGAGGACGGAGCGTTTGTGAGCCCGAGGACGCCTTCTCCTTGAGGGGCCCTGTGCGCTCGTGCTGTCCCTAGGGCCCCGGGGCTCGCGGCGCTGCCCTTGACCTCTGCGGCGCCTAGGGCGTCGGGCTCCGGCGGGGTCGGGTGGCGGGGACTCGGGGTGGCGCGGCGAGCGCCCTCTGGTGGCGGCGGCGAGACTGTCCCTGTGCCGCCTGTGTCTGTCACCTGCGGCCCTCTCACTCCCCACCCAGCCCTCGGCTGTGGGCCTCAGGTCCCCTTGTCACATAAGAGGTGCGCAGTGACTATTTTGGGATAAATGACCACGTGAAACTAGGAAGGATTCTAGGCGTTTAGCTGCTGTGTCCGTACGCGTTTTAGCCAACAGGGACGTGGTGAAAGCAGTGTCTAAAGTCAGTTACGACACTCACATCTCCTTTAGTGTATGTGACCTTGGACACGACCCTTCAGTGTGTTTCCTGTGCAGTGTACCCTATGTTACAAGAACTCCGTGAGGATGGAAGGATGGGATGTTTGCATAAGTTCCCACTGTAGTGATTCAGTCACACAACAAGGCTGACACTTCCAGGTTCCAGGGCCAAGCATGTGCAGACAAGTCCTCAGGCAGAAGTGCCTAAAGGCCCCGGGAATCTTTTTTTTGTTTGTTTGTTTAGGACCCCCGTGACCCATGTGCAACATGGTTGCATCATCTAGTATGACTCAGCTGTGTGAGCCCTTGCGAACATGCGTGAGCTCCATCATCTGTGTATGATGTAACCACGCCATCCCCCTGTGTGCATGTGCTATGCAGCCCTTAAAAGCTGGAGGTACCATCTTCAGTTCTCTCTCTCTGCACACTGATTTTCCCAGGCCTGAACACACCCCTTCTAACAAACTCCTAGGTGGTTTGTGTTCCGCGGTTCCTTTTCACTTCCCTCAGGTAATTGGTGCTGAAACTCGGGAGACTCTCCTTCCCCGAGCCCCTCTCCTGGAGTTGGGATCCAGACCCGGGTATTTTTTTCCATAACAACCATGTGTTCCATCTGCCTGAGCGCAACCTCTACACACACCACCATCTTCAATTGGTGAGTTTCCCCATTCTGGTCAGCTTAACCATTTCTCTAAACTGGAGGAATTGACCATTGAGCTCCCGGAAATCTTCTGGTGGTCCTAGAAATGGGGTGACAGCCCCCACCCACGGCCTTCATGGCTATGGTTGAGCCCTTCGCTGACATTCATCTCTGGATTGCTTCCCTTAGCTAAAATCGTGTTTGGACGACCCAGGGTCAGTCCTCCCGCAACTGGGGACCCAGGGTCCCTCAGATTTTTCTTTCTCCTTTTTTTCTTTTCTTTTCTTTTGGACCAGTTGTCAGTGTTCCCCGCTGTGGCCTCTCTGGCTTCTGAGTTGACCCGACGGGAACCAGTCAGGCTTTAACACCATGCTTGTAGATAGAGGACTCTCCTACAAGCCCTGCAGTGTTTGCTGCCATTTTACACCTATCCTATAGAGGGGTGACGTCCCCCTATAAGCCTTGTGGTGTTGCCATTTGTTTAAAATTATTTGTTATATATACAGTGTTCTGCCACCATGTGGTTGCTGGGAATTGAACTCAGGACCTTTGGAAGAGCAGGCAGTGCTCTTAATCTCTGAGCCATCTCTCCAGCCTGTGGTGTTGCCATTTTCGTGGGTTTTCACAGTTTCAGCTGTGGGTAACAAGCTATGGGTAACAAGACCACCAATCCAGCCTCCTCCTGGGATGCCTTTTAGAGGCCTGAAACCCCAGGCCTTAATGCCCTACTCACAGATTCCCACACTTGTCCATCCTTGTTCAAAAAATGGTCTCCTTACAATTTAGATAACCATTTAAAGTGGCCACCTAACGGCACCTTTGATCCCGATATTCTACAGGAGCTCTCTCACTACTGTCAGCACACAGGCAATGGAAGGAGTTTCCTTATGTCCAAGCTCTAAGTCCCAGTCTTATAACCTTTCATGATATCTATATGATCCTATCTAATAACCTACTTCCTGGAGAGCACAGGTGAGTTTGGGAACAGGCCAGACTATATGCAGGCGAAGTTCACCAAACACATGCAACATAGCCCCTGGGGGCAGGGGTGGTCCCCAAGCAAGAACCACGCTGGAATCACAACACCCCAGGTGGAATTTTAGCAAGGGATGGGTTTTTAATTTGCCTTCTGGCAGGTCTCTGTAAGGCTGCCCTCAAGCCAGTAAACTATAATAAGCTCTCAGAGGTCATTCAAGATATGAAGGAAGCCAGGCAGTGGTGGCGCATGCCTTTAATCCCAGCACTTGGGAGGCAGAGGCAGGCGGATCTCTGTGAGTTCGAGACCAGCCTGGTCTACAAGAGCTAGTTCCAGGACAGGCTCCAAAGCTACAGAGAAACCCTGTCTCGAAAAAAACCAAGATACTAAGGAAAATCCTGCATTTTTGGAGCGCCTCACTAAAGCCCTGTTACAATATATTAACTTAGATCCAGAAACCACAGAAGGCAGACAGTTACTCATGACTCATTTTTTTCTCCCAGTGCTACCCTGACATTAAGGCTAAACTTAGACATTTGGAGAAAGGCCTTTTGGCCCTACAGGCAGAAGTCTTAGAGTTGGCTTTTAAGGTGTACCATGTGAGGAATCATCACTGTCACGTGCTAACCATGGCCCTCTGACCGGCCGAGGTGACAGACCACCTGATCCGTGCTGTCCGTGCTGCTCCCTTGCCCCCTGGGGCTTGAGAACCACCAGGCCCATGTTTCAAATGTGGTAGAGCTTGTCACTGGGCCCGAGCATGCCCTAATCCTCATCTTGGTCCCACAAGACCTTGTCCAAGATGCCATAGGGAAGGACATTGGGCAGTGGATTGTCCTCGTGAACATCATGGCATGGAGACATCAAGCCCAGAAAATTCCCAAGTTGACCTTCTAGGTCTGGCCATGGACGAGTGGGGCTGCCCTGGCTCCTTTGACCTGACCACAACCGTCATCTGTAACTGGGAGCCAAAGGTAAACATCATGGTATCAGGATGACCCATCTCCTTTCTCTTGGACACCGGAGCCACATACTCGGTACTGAGGGAATTCTGGGGGCTACCTCTCCTTCTAGTTTCCCTGTTGTCGGAGTAGGGGAACAGCCTTATCTGCCTCAGCAGACCCCACCACTTAACTGTGTTTTTAGGGGTGTTTATCTTATTCATTCATTTTTAGTCATGCCAACCTGCCCAGTACCTCTTATGGGAAGAGATGCTTTGTCATAAGTAGGAGCTTCCATTTCATTTGCTCCTTCCATTCACGTTACCCCAGACTCGCCAACAGCTCCCCTCCTCCTCCTTCTAGCCTCCCAACCTCCCAACTCCAGTGTGTCTTTTCCTCTACCAGCCTTTCAGGTGGACCCCCAAGTCTGGGACACCCCAAAACCCCTCTGTTGCTAAACACCATTCCCCCACTGTCATCCAATTACAAGACCCTACTAAGTCCATTACCCAAGCTCAGTACCCCCTCTCTCTCCAGAGCCTTCGGGGACTTAAGCCTATTATCTCTGACCTTCTAAGAAAAAAGCCACTTTGCCTCACCGCCTCTCCCTTTAACACGCCTATACTTGCTTTTAAAAAAACTAACGGAACCTATTACCTGCTTCAAGACCGCCAGCTCATTAACTCCACAGTGGTCTCTCTTCATCCTGTAGTGCCTAATCCTTACACATTTTTTCCACTTCCCCCTAGGAACCTCCCACTTCTCAGCTCTAAATCTCAAGGATGCTTTTTTCTCTATTCCTCTCAGTTCTCAATCTCAAAATACCTTTGACTTCACCAGGCTGACCAAGCAGCTAGAACAGCAGCATTCCAGAGCCCAAACCTACCTCAGTCACCTCAGGGGGTTCATACAGTACAGCCCACGTTCTCACAGATACCCCCTGACACCCAGAAAATTCTGTCCTACCTACATCAGCTCTTTTATCTTAATGGCAAAGCTCTGTTTTATTTTGTCAAGGCTCACCTCCAATCTACCCCTGAGAACTTAGAGTTTTTAAAAGCTATCACTGCCTCTTGTAAAATCTGTCAAAAGTCAGATCTCAAGACCAAATATTGGAGCTTCCCTTTTCCACTCACCAGGCCAGGGGCTCTCTTCCAGGAACTGGCTGGCAGCTTGATTTCACTTTTATGCCCATAGTCAGACGAATTAAATATCTTCTGGTTTGGGTGGACATGACTGGGTGGATTGAAGCATTTCCCACCACCAATAAGAGGGCCCAGACAGTTTCTGATGTTCTTCTCCGAGAAATTATCCCCCGGTTTAGAATTCCAACTTCTCTTTAGTCGGATAATGGCCCAGAGTTTACCTGCCAGATCTCTCAAACTTTATCTAAGGCTCTTAACATTCCCTGGCATTTTCATATCCCATATCAACCTCAGTCTTCAGGGAAGGTAGAATGAACTAACTGTTCCTTAAAAAATGTTCTTGTTAAGATGTCACAGGAGCTTCACCTTGACTGGGTAAAACTTTTGCCTCTGGCCCTTCTTAGGCTTAGGGCTCTCTCCAAAAGCCCCCTGCACCTCGCCCTTTGAACTCACATAAAACCTCTCCCCTTCCTGATCCCCTGCTTACTCCGCTGTTATCCCATCTTTGCTCCCTATTATGGGATTTTACCGACTACTCATTACCTCAACCATGTGCCAATTCATGCCCACCGCCGATTAAAATAGGGGATCAGGTACTATTCTCTCCCCCAGACCAACGCCCCTCACCCCTTCCCCTAAATGGCAGGGCTCCTTTAAAGTAAGTCTTGTAACTCCCACAGCTGCCAAGCTCGAGGGACTCTCATTGGATCCACCTGTCCCACCTTAAACCTTTTACTCTTCCAGCTAAAGATACCCCCTCATATACGGTAACTCAAACAGGTCCCTGCTCCCTTAAGTTCCAGAGAACACCAAGATCAGTCACTTTTCTCCAGTTCCAGAAAAATAAAAGTTTCATCACCGTACTCAACTCTCCTGTGCCAAAAACTCCACATACTCTCCCTCGTCCTCTTCCTCCTGTCTGCTTTGCTAACTTCTCTATATCTCCAATGCCATGCTTAAATTTCCAGCTAACCACTCAGCTGTTACTACAGGGACCATCGTTAACCATAGAGCCAGAGGTACAAGGGCTGCCAAAAGCCCAGGCGGTAAGAAACAGTAACGAGTTTGGGGACATTCACAGCCCCAGACTCCAAAATTCACAAAACAGACTTTAACATAACAGGTTTATCACTGACTGCAGCAGTGTCTCCTGATGTTAAGGTATTACCATGATGCTAAAGAGAACAAGCGCCTTAAGATCTGCTTCAGGTAAAACATTGAGGGGTCTAATAATTCCCCTTTCCAATAATTCCCTCTTCTCTTCCTTCCTTCCCCCTACTGTCTTCCATTATCATCATAATCATAAGCTTTTAATATGTCTAAAATTTATTTCTTTTCACACATTTTTTCATAAGCTCCAGGGAGCCCATTGGACATATCTAAACAGACCAGACTTGTCCAGAATAAGTATCATTTTAATTCTTCCCTTATCATTCCTGGTCTCAGGAACACCTGAGAAATTCCCTCCTCCACCCCTCCCCCAAAACCCCTCTATCTACCATCTTGGGACTCTCCTCCCTTAATCACCAGGATCTAATTTTTTTCTAGACATAATTTTCTGCCTTTCCAGAATCTTGTGAGGTCCAAGCTGCCAGCCAGCCAGTTCCACAGAGCCCGGAAAAAACACAAAATTAATCAACACCTCAGGACGTACATGGTCAAGCATCTCAACTCTCTGACACCCACAAAATCATCACAAAGCAGTCTTGAGAGACCTGACAATGACCCATTCCCACCCATTAAAGACCCAAACTCCCCAAATTTATATAATAAACAAAAGGGTGGAATGTAATGATTCAGCCACACAACATGGCTGACACTTCCCAGTTTTAGGGCCACGCATGTGCAGACAATCCCTCAGGCAGAAGTGCATAATGACCCTGGTAATCTTAAAGGACCCCTGTGACCCACATGCAGCATGGTTGCACCATCTATGTATGACGCAGCTGTGTGAGCCCTTGCGAGCATGGAGGCGCCATCTTCAGCGCTCTCTCTCTGCACACTGACTTCCCCAGGCCTGTACACGCCCCCTCTAATAAACTCCTAAGAGGGTTTGTTGCGTGTTCCATGTTTCCTTCTCACTCGCGCCAGGTAATTTCACGCACGACTGTCAAATGTCTTCATGTTAGAAGGGGCTGGTTATGGTTACACGGCTCCAAGGCTGTACACAAGTACTAGGCAGATGAGGTAGGCAGGATAGAAATTGACCGAAAGATGGTTTTTCTCTGTTCTCAGGCAGCTTGAGTCCTCTAACTACTGTGGTTTCCAAGAATATTTGGTTCAATAATAGCAGAACTCCCAGCAGAAAAGGGTGGGCAGAACAGACAGTTTTGTAAAGCAATCCAAAGGAAGAACTAACTAAAGGGAAGGGATTCAGTGGTGGGGGGGCGGGGGGGCTTGGCTGGGTAAAGTGCAGTATGAGCCTGACACCCATGGCTAAAGCAAGGTATGGTGGCATGTGACCCATGTGCAGCGTTAGAGCCCAGACACTCGAAGGAGGAGCCCTGGCCTTGCTGGCCAGCCAGTCTAGTCAAGTTAGCAGGTTACAGGGTCAGAGGGCAGCCTGTCGCAAAGAAACTAAGTGGAGAGGATTGGCAGGCACTGCTGGGTACAGCGGCCCAGCAGCACACGCTCGAATGTACACAAACACATGTAAAGAGAAAAGTGACAGGGACTCATTCCACACAACACTGTTTACTGCCTTCTTTCCCCTTACTCTAACACACACGCATGCATGTGCACACACACACACACACGGCCTTGTTACTCTAACTTCTGTTCCTTCAGCTAGCTTCCCTGCCTTTTTGCCCTCATGCCTCACCATTACAGTAGCCTCCCACTGCTCTCTCCGCCATTTTTTCTTTCCTCTTGTTCCTCTACCTGTAAATACGTAGCCAGAGAACACTTTGTTTCTTTTGTGTTGTGTTTTGAGACATGAGCTCAGTATACTCAAGCTGGCCTCAAATCCCCAACTCTCTTCTCCCAAGTGCTAGAATTATGGGCATATAGAACCATGCATGGCTCAGAGAACATTTTCAAAATAGTCTGTCAAGCATGTTAGCATATGCCTGTAATCTCAGCACTTGTGATCCAACATATCAGGAGCATGAGTTTGAGACCAGCTTGGACCACATAGTGAGATCTCTCACCTGCTTTCTTCCCCTCTACCCCTCCTCTCCTCTCCTTCTCCTCTCCTCTCCTCTATTTCTCCTCTTTCCCTCCTTTCCTCTCCCTTTCTCTCCTCTCTTCCCTCCCTCTCCTTCTCCCTTTCTCTCTCTTCCCTTTCCTTCTCTCTTTCTCTCTCTCTCTTTCTCTCTCTCTCTCCCTCTCACACACAGAGTTAAACACGCATGGAGTTTAAATATTTTGTATACAAGAAAACTACTTTAGAGCCAAGTTACTTGTGATTTTTACCTTTCATCCATCTCTGCTTGCATCTGTGTTTCCATAGCAACTCCCTCTGGTTGTGCCCACTCTTTAAGTAGGTGCCCAGCAGCATCCCCTTTGGTAGTTTGCCTTCTGCTCCGAGGGCGACTTACCGTCTGCATCTGTTACTCCACATCTCAGTTTCTTTGCAAGAGAAGTGGGTGGCCTGAATGCTCTGTTGACGAGAACTGAGTGCGTGGGCCCCTTGAGCTCCTTGTTCTCCTTTGGTGGGGATAGAAGTTTTTATTTGTCTTTCACGATGGGCCTTGCTCGCCAGAGTCAGATTTTCCTCTCTGCTGAGAGGTCTTCCTCCTCCGAGCACCACTGAAAACTCCCGCAGCTGACTGCAGCACTGTGTGTACTTTCCCGGCAATCGGCACAGAGAATGCTGGTGAGGATCTCTTGCCTCTCCCCTTTCGAAGGCAGAGGGTTGTTCCACTCTTCCTCGCCACAGCCCTGTGTATAGAAAACCAAGCTCACCACGTCAGATGCTTGCAGCCAGCGGTGCTCACTCATTCCGTGTGCGAGTATGTATGTGTTCACATGTGCGTGCATGTGCAGACTAAAAGCAGACCGCAGGTGTCTGCCTTACCTGCTCTCCACTTTGTCTTTCGGGACAGAGTCTCTCGATGTCTAGGCCGGCTTGCTAGTGAGCTCTAGGCTCTTGGCATCTGCCTATCTCCGGTTCCCCAGCACTGGATGGGCCTCTGAGTGCTTCCACGCCTGGCTCTTTGTGTGGGTGGGGATCTGAGCTAAGGCCCTCACGCTCGCTGGAAAGCACTTCGAACAAATCCATCGCCCTAGCCCCCTTGCTCGTTTCTCACAGTCTTAATAGAATCATAATTAGCTCCAATATTAGACATTTCATGATGATCTACCCCAAGAATTTAGTTCATTATACTTTCAGTTCCTTGGTTCAGGCTAGTGTGCTGCTGGCTTTTATGTCAACCTGACCCAGGCTAGAATCATTGTGGAAGAGGGAACATCAGCTGAGAAAATGCCCTCACCAGACTGACCTGTAGGCAGGCCTGTGGTACAGTTTTCTTAGTTATTGATGTGGGAGGGCCCAGTTTGTAGGTGGTACCACCCCTGGGCTAGTGATCCTGGGTGCTATAAGAAAGCAGGCTCCTTGGACGTGGTGGCACACACCTTTAATCCCAGCACTTGGGAGGCAGAGGCAGGTGGATCTCTGTGAGTTCAAGTCCAGCTTGGTCTCCAAGAGCTAGTTCTAGGACAGGCTCCAGAGCTACAGAGAAACCCTGTTTTGAAAAACAAAACAAAATCAACAGAAATGAAACTCAACAAAATGCAACAGAAGCTAAGTGTGTAAACTCACACAAGTAATCTCAGCCCCCAGGAGAATGAGGCACCAAGGCTGAGACTTCAAGGTCATCTTGGGCTACGTGGTCAGTATCTCTGTGTAGCAAAGCCGTGTCTCAAAGCTGACAGAACTGTGCAAGTGCGGGGTCCAGAGTCTAAACCACAGAGCTCGTTACATGAAGTCAAAGGCAGCAGTGCGTACACTTTTCCATCTTTATTTTAATTTTATGTGTGTGGTATTTCGCCTGGTTGTGTCTGTACCATGTGTAGACAGTACCTGTGGAGGCCAGAAGAGGGCATCAGATCCCGATGAGACTGGAATTACAGACAGTTGGAAACTCTCAAGTCATCTGAAAGAGCCATCTCTCCAGTACAAAGTGCATACATGTATAATCCCAGCATTCCTGTGGGAAGGTGGGAGGTCGAAACGGGAGAATCCCAGAAGCTCGCGGTCAGCTGCCGGGAAAAGAGAAAGACAGCTTGGGTTGTCCTCTGTGTGGCACGGGAGTGGATGCTGACACTCACATATGCATGCTCACACACAGGCATAAGTTAAAAATGAAAAAGGAGTAGAGAGAAACCCTGTCTCGAAAAACCAAAAAAAAAAAAAAAATTTGCTGAGGTCATGGTGGCTCGTAAAACCCTAACTGAGACAGCTGATGTGTTTGAACGCTTGGTCCCCAGTTGGTCTGTTTGGGCAGGATCAGGAGGCGTGGCCTTCCTGGAGAAAGTGTGCCACTGGGAGTGGGCTTTGAGGTTTCAAAAGCCCAGGCCACTCCAGTGAGCTCTCTCTCTGCCTCCTGCTCTCAGCTACCACTCAGCACCATGTCTATCTGCCTGCTGCCGTCCTCCCCACCATGATGGCTACAGACTTACCCTCTGGAACTTAGGCCCCCAAAGTGCTTCTTCTATAAATTGCCTTGGAATGGTGTTGTCACAGACAGGGACCTTCACTCAAAGACTTAAAAAGCCCCACAGCAACAAAACGTGCCTTGATTCATGATTAAGAATTGACATAACTTTGATGAAATCTGAGTTAGTAAACACCTCTAAATACATGTATATGCATGTGTATAGACACACACACACACACATTCCTATGTGATGTGGTCTCCAGGTGGGCTTACCTTTCAGTCAGGCTGGCTGAGCTCCCTGGCACACCCTGGGTAAAGGCACAGCCATGGCCAGCTTCACGTGGTCCTAGGAGGTGATCTCAAGTCTCTCTGCTTGCACAGCAACACCCATATCCCCTAAGTCATCACCCAGTCTCAAGACAGTCCCCTTTGTCCTGGCCATTTTCCCTGATGCTCTAATAAAATGTCTAGAGCAGTATTGTGGGGGTTCCTGCAAGAGTCACAGCCAGCTGGCGGGAAAATTGTCTGTGTGAGGTAGGAAGGGAACCTGACTCAGCCTGATTTAGCTGCAGCTGATTCAAACTTCTGGAGTCTGACACAAGGCTAATTTATTTAAGACATATTTAAGCAAAAAAGAAAAAAAAACAAGAAAAACAAAACCAAAAAAGACACATTTAAGTCCAGTACCATTCTGGAAAAAGTTTCCTGGTAACAATTTATTGGTGCACAATAAAGCTTAAGGCTTGACTATACTGAAACTGCTTTGCAAAGTACATGTGAACTCTTCAATGAAGATAGGTTCTCGAGTTTAAGGGCCTAGAATTGGGTGTGGTCTCTGACTGAGATATCATGTAGGTCAGTCGGCTATAAAGTACATGTGACATCTCCCCTCAGGATGGGTTCTATTGGCTGAGAAAGAAAAGCTAAAGATCTAGGGAGGGACATAAATGTTCTGGGAAGCTGGGGTATGGCAGCACACACCTTTAATCCCAGCACTCAGGAGGCAGAGGCAGAGGCAGAGGCAGAGGCAGAGGCAGAGGCAGAGGCAGAGGCAGGTCTCTGAGTTTGAAGCCAGCCTGGTCTACAGAGCAAGTTCCAGGACAGCCAGGGCTATACGGAGAAACCCTGTCTCAAAAAAGCCCCCCCCCCTTCAATTTTTTTTTAAAAGGCATATCAGTAGTTAATGAACAAACAGAAGTTGGGGTGGGGCAGGTGCTGCGCTTCACACCTCTATTCCCAGCACTCAGGAGGCAGAGGCACCTTGTTCCAGGCCCATCAGTGCCGCGTGCTAAAACCCTGTTTCAAAACAATCAAAAGTATGCTGGGCGGTGGTGGCGCACGCCTTTAATCCCAGCACTCGGGAGGCAGAGGCAGGCGGATCTCTGTGAGTTCGAGGCCAGCCTGGTCTACAAGAGCTAGTTCCAGGACAGGAGCCCAAAAGCTACGGAGAAACCCTGTCTCAAAAATCAAAAACAAACAAACAAAAAAAATCAAAAGTAAAAACAGGCTGATAAGATGGATCAGTGGATAAAGACTCTTTGAGTTCTCTCTCCCAGGTATACATGGTGAAGGAGAGAACCACCTCCTAAGGGTGTCGTCTGTGCTCCACAGGGAACTGGGGCATGAGTGTCCCTGTTCCACGTGCATGCCTGGTACTAGAGGAGGCCAGAAGGTCCCGGATCCCCTGGAATTAAAGTTTTAGAAGGTTGTAAGCCACCATGTAGAACTGAGCTCTTAACTGCCGAGTCATCTCTCCAGGCCCCAAATGGTATTTTTAAATAGTTCCAGATTTATGATGCAGTAAATGGGGCCAACTGGAGATGTAGCTCAGTTAGGAGCATTTGCCCAGGATGCAGGAAGCCCTGGGTTCCGACGCTAGTACTGTAGACACTGGGTGTGTTGGTACATGCTGTAATGAGGAAAGAGGCTCAGAAGGTCAGGGTCGTCCTTGGCTTAGCAGGAGTTGAGGCTAGACCTTATCTCAGAAAAGGCTATAGGGCTGTGAGTGACTACAGTAGGTATTTAGTATATATAAATACATCATATTTAGGATGTAGACTACAGATAGATACTAACTACCCCAAGGCACATGGTGTTTACCCATCCCTGCCTCACCATGACCTTTTGCTGTTTGTGCTTCATCTTGATGAGAGCCTGCTCTGTAGCCATTCTGCTAGGTTTCAGGAAAAGAAAGGTGAGTTCCAAGCAGGCCTTTCTCTTAGAAAGCCCAGAACTTGGAGAGAAAACTGGCCATTGAGGCTGACTGCGGTAGGGCTGGAGAGATAGATAGATAGCCCAAAGGGATATGGGCCTGGCAGTCCATCAGTTTTTAGGGTTTTTTTAAATACCTTATTTTATTTTATTTTATTTTATTTTATTTTATTTTATTTTATGTGCATTGCTGTGAGGATGTCAGATGCCTGGAACTGGAGTT
This sequence comes from Chionomys nivalis, assembly GCF_950005125.1. Classification (NCBI taxonomy): domain Eukaryota; kingdom Metazoa; phylum Chordata; class Mammalia; order Rodentia; family Cricetidae; genus Chionomys; species Chionomys nivalis. The sequence continues at coordinate 57,888,118 of NC_080102.1, forward strand.
ACAGATGGTTGTGAGCTGCCATGTTGGTGCTGGGAATTGAACCTGGGTCCTCTGTAAGAGCAGTCAGTACTCGTAACCACTGAGATATCTCTCCAGCCCTTAGTTTGGTTTTGGAGACAGGGTTTCTCTGTATAGCCCTAGCTGTCCTAGAACTCACTATGTAGACCAGGCTGGCCTCGAACTCAAAGATCCACCTGCCTCTGCCTCCCGAGCGCTGGGATTAAAGGTGTGCCCACCACTGCCCAGTTTGCAGTCCAGGGTTTCTAAAGGAACAGTTTCCAAAGATAGCAGAGTCAAGGCGGGCACTGCTGTTTTTTTGTTTTTGTTGTTATGAGACAGAGTCTTACTATGTAGTTCAGGCTTGCTTGGAGCTTATTATGTAGCCCAGGCTATCCTTTTATCCACAGCAATCCCTCTGCTTTAGCATCTCAAGTGGTGGGGTACAAGTGTAAGCTAGCTACCTGCTGCAATCGGAGGGCAGGGCCGCCGCAGCAGAACCTTTCCTAGGAGGCCTGCAGGTCTTGGGGTTGACTGCTTCTTAGTCTTTGGACTGTTGGTGCAGTCCTGGCCTTGTGCTTTCCAGGTTTCATTCAGGACATTTCTGTAGGGATATCTTGCACATAATGGATGTACCCCATTTCTGTGGCTTTATAGATCCCTCCCTTTCTTTTAGAGGGGCAGGGGAAAGGGGTCATTCTATGTAGCCCCGACTGTGCTAGGACTCACTATGTAGACCAGGCTACATATTCATTATGTAGACATCGATCCACCTGCCTCTGCAACCCAAGTACTAGGACTAAAGAGTACTTCCAAAGCTCCCTTGTTTGGTATTATTCCATTTTGTTTTGTTTTGTTTTTCGAGGCAGGGTTTCTCTGTAGCCCTGGAGCCTGTCCTGGAACTCACTCTTTAGACCAGGCTGGCCTTGAACTCACAAAGAACTGCCTGCCTCTCCTCCCGAGTGCTGGAATTTTTAAAGGCATGAGCCAATATCATTCCTTTAGATTCTTTGTCCATGTCGGTTCTCTGGTCAAACTATTTGGAAGGGCATCCTCGGGACACAGGTTGAGTTTCTGCTGTGTGATATGGAGATCCTCCGTTGTTCTTTGCTTTTCAACGATGGGATTCAAGGCATCGAAAGCAAACATATTGAGAGAGAGCTGGCCAGGTGCCGGTGGGCTTCTAGGAGCTTCCGTGTGGCCCATGGGGAAACCACGGGAAGCTGCCCACCTTGTCCACCATGGCATCTCCATCACTTCTTGGCTTAGGCTTTCTTCTGTCCCACCACTTTCCGTGGGGTGACGGCAGGATCTTACAGGTTGTCGGCATTACATTGGTTAATACATGTAAAGCAAAGTTAATACATGTAAAGCAAAGTGCTTAGGCCAGTCCCCTGCCACCAGGTGCTTTTATTACTGCCTGCTCGTGCCTGCTGTTGCCTGGCTTTGACCTTCTCAGGAGTCTCTGCTCGGAATCCCTTGGGCTGTTGCCAGAGGTTCCCCAGGCCAGTGCTTCCTAGCCATATTATTAGTCTGAAAGTGCAGTTAATTACTGGTGAAGACAGGCGCTGAGCTAGTCTGAGACATCCGCTCTGGTAACTGTCGGACTGTCTGTAATCGAAGCTCACCGACTATCTGGGCTTCATTAGCTAACAGCCTCAATCCGGCTTGTTACAGGTAGTATGTTTGTTCATTTGGTGTCTGTTTAGTTTGGTTTTGCTATATGACCCAGGTTGGCCACAGACTCGAGCCCCGCTCCACAGTGATTAAATGACTGGTGCGGGCAGTTTATTTTGGACACATACCTAAAAGGCTGGGGCTGCTGCACACCTGGTTTCGCATGTTTCCAGAAGGCCTGTGGGACTCAGAAGGGGAATTCCTGAACACCCTGGCAGCACCTCTTGTTGAGGAACAGGGAAGCTGCATGTGACTCTGAGATTCTACTCTGAGGAAAGCGGTGGTTCCTCGGGTTACAGCAGAGCTGGCGGGAGGCTTTGGTTCGGTGACTCAGGGAATCAGGTTCCAGAAAGCAAGGCATCTACAAGTCTGGGAAACTGTGGATTGTGTGTTTGTTGGCCAACAACAGCAGCTAAAAAACAAACAGAAAACAACAATCAAAAAGCATACTGCTTGCTATTTTGCAGTGCATTTTCATAAGGATTTAAGTACTCTGAAGAGTCCTTTCCTGTCAGTCCCCTGCCCTAGCACACTCTGCAGATAGTGAGAAGCATGGGGCTTGTTGTTTGCTGACCGGAAGGCGGCGATGAGGAAGTTGACTCCTAGAATCCATTTCTGTTTTGGAATGGTACATTACTGAGATTTCAGAAAAGACCATGGGTCTTGTGTTTCGTTGGCCTTCCTCGCTCACTCTCAGCACCTAGAGCGCTGTACGGCTCTGCAGTAGCCACAGCCTGCTCCCAGAGCTCACGGCAGCACCACCTTACAGGCAGGAAGGGAAGTATTTGGAAGGCGATTTGATGGGCACATCATTTACACGTGGCAATCCAGTAGCAGCAGCTTGTCTTCCTGGGCCCAGGACTTCCCCAGCCAGGGGCTTTGACTAGCTTTACCGTCCCTGACATGAGTGCTCTTCTGTGGAGCAAGCCCCAGGTCGGTCAGGCTTGGCTGTTTACCTGACAGCCCTCATGCCGCTGTTGATCCTCCTGGCAAGTTCAGCAGTACAACACGCGGGGTCAATGACTGATTAGGTGTTGATGACGATCATCAGCCCTTCCCCCACCCCTGCTTAGCACTAGACAGGGAGGGAGCTCCAGATCACTTCAGCTTGTATTGTTAGGGGCCAGGAGCTCTTAATTGCTTAAGGAGCTGGGATGTAGGTGAGTATTGGCTCTTGAGGTGTTTTGGTGTTTAGATGTGTGGTGATTTGAATGAAAATGGCTCCATAGACTCAGGGAGTGGCATTATTGATGGTGTGGCCTTGTAGGAGGTAATGTGTCATGGTGGGGGTGGGCTTTGATTTCAGAAGCTCAAGTCAAGCCCAACAGCTCACTCTCTCCTCGAGCAGCCTGTGAATCAAGATGCAGAACTGTTTCTTCCCCAGCACCACGTCTTCCCTCTGCCATGTCCTGCCATGATGATGAGGACTAGCCCTCTGAACTGCAGGCTAGCCTCAGTTCAGGCTTTGCTCTGAAGTGTCCCTATGGTCGCGGCGGCTCTTCCCACCTGAGACAGCTTGTTTGCCACTTTGTTCTCATCTGGTAGATTGGCTACACCGGTGAGAGACGGCGGCTCTTGCCGTTATGGTCTGGACAGATAAATGTGCTGTCAATAAACAGCAAGTCTGAGAAGCCATACAAACCCTTCACTGACTTCCAGCTTGCTCCTTTTGTCTCCTTCATCTCCAGTGTATTTGTTGTCATTTTTGTTTGTTTGTTGTTTTGGGGGGTGTTGGGATTTTTTTTTCTTTTTTGAGACAGGGTTTTTCTGTGTAGTCCTGGCTGTCTTGGAACTCTCTCTGTAGACCAGGCTGGCCTCAAACTCACAGAGATCCGCCTGCCTCTGCCTCCTGAGTGCTGGGATTAAAGGCGTGCGCCACCATCGCCCGGCAAAGAGCCAGTTTTTTTCCCCGCCAAAATCTGCGTCTTCTGCATTGCTGGTTCACATGTGGCAGTATTGACAACCACGCTGATAAAGCCAATCAAAAGTTTTGAGTGCTTACTTGTTGAAGGCCAAGCCAAGAGTGGGCTCGTGTCTCTGAAAAGTCTCCTGGTGCCCAAGCCAAGAGTGGGCTCGTGTCTCTGAAGTCTCCTGGTGCCCAAGAGTTGTTAAAGCCACATTGCCGCAGCGCTGGGCAGGGGTTCCATCATGGCACATTGCCAAGGCCTGGTAACATCTGCTCTCTTTGCCAGGTTCCCCGGTGTCTTCCAGACACTACAAATTTGTCTGGACCATAGTCGAGGTCAGGGACCCCAAAACCTTTGTTGAGGCGAAGTTGGGCAGGATTAGTGACACCTTAGTCATTCTCTTTCTTGTTTGTTTCAGCTTTTGTTTATTTTGTTAGAATTTTGTTAGGGTTTTTTTTAGGGGCTTTGTTTTGCTTTACTTTTAGACAGTAACACCATAAGCCAGGAACACACTGTGAAGCCCACCATACTGTGAAGCCTGGAACGCACTGTGAAGCCCACCATACTGTGAAGCCTGGAACGCACTGTGAAGCCCAGGTTGGTCTCAAACAAGTAGCAATCCTACTACCTCAGCTTCCAGGTGCTGGAATTTCAAGAACTAGACCGTCATGATCTGTCCTTTGTTTTTTTTTGTCAGCTCTCACTAAGTATCCCAGGCTGGCCTACGACTTGCTATGTAGCTCAGAGTAGCCCAAACTGACCTAGAACTTTCTATATGGCCCAGGCTGGCCTAGAACTTGCTATGTAGTCCAGTGTAGCCTTGAATCATAATCCTCTTTCCTCATTCTTCCCATTGTCCACATATTCACGCACATGCGTGTGCACGCACACACACAGACACACACACAATTTTTTTTTAAAGATAATGGGGGACTGGAGAGATGACTTAGAGGTTAAGAGCATTGGCTACTCTTCCAGAGGACCCAGGTTCAGTTCCCACCACCCACCTAATGTCTCACAACCTCTGTAACTCCAGTTCCAGGGAATCCAGTGCCCTCTGCTGGCCTCCAGGGGTCCTGCATGCACATGTGCACAGACACACAGTCGGCAAAACATCTGCACACATAAAATAATAAAATAAAGCAGTAAGAATGTTTAAAGACAATGGAGGGCTAGCAAGGTAATTTAATTGGTGAAATTGTTTCTTGTGCAAGTATGAAGACCTGAGTTCAGACCTCCAGCCTCAGCAAAAACCCTGTCATGAACCTGTAACACCGAGAATGAGGGATGAAGCATTAGGTCCCTGTGGGCACTGACAGCCTTCTCAGCCAATCTGTGAGCTTCATATTTGGTGAGGGGCACTGTCTCAAAAATAAATAAATGAATAAAATAACATGAGACAGTCAGTCAGCATAACCTCTGACTTCACACACACACACACTCACACATCTGTGCACCCATAAATAAGTAAAAGATATAAGCTGGGCAGTGGTGGCACATGCCTTTAATCCCAGAACTCAGGAGATAGAGGTAGGTAGATCTCTGTGAGTTGGAGACCAGCCTGGTCTTCTACAAGAGCTAGTTCCAGGGCTGCCTCAATAGCTACTGAGAAACTTTGTCTCAAAAAAAAAAAAAAAAAAAAAAGAAGAAGAAGAAGAAGAAGAAAAAAAAAGGTATGGAGGCTGAGTGTGTAAACCCAGCACGAGGAAGGCTGGAGGTTCAAGAGTTCAAGGCTATCCTCAGCTATATAGCAAGTTCAAGACCAGCTATAGCTACATGAGATCCTGTCTAGAAGAAGAGGAACAGGAAGAGAAGGAGGAAGAAGAGGATAACAGGGGGCTGGAGAAATGGCTTAGCAGTTAAGAGCACTGTCTGCTCTTCTAGTAGATGCAGGTTCAACTCCCAGCATTCACATGGCAACTCACCACTGTCTGCAGCTCTGATTCTGTGTGATCTGATATCTAGTTTCCTCATTTACACACTTACACATTTACACACTTACAGTCAGAACACCCAGACTGTTCTCAAACTCACTGAGACCCACCTCCCTCTGTCTCCCAAATGCTGGGATTAAGGTTGTACACCACTGTCCCCAGCAAAATTTTTTATTAAACAAAGATAATAAATGTTAAAGGTTTCAGAGATACTTTCATGCATACCCTTTCAAAAAAGATTTGTGTTAATTTCATTTATTTGTTTGTGTGCAAGAATGTGCACCTGAGCGCAGGTGCCCTTCGATGCCAGAAGAGGGTGGTGAATCCTCCGGAGCTAGAGTTACAGACACTGTGAGTCACCTGACATGGGTGCTGGCTAACAAACTCGGCTCCTCCAGAGCAGCAAGTGCTTTCTGCCACCGAGCCAGCTTTCCAGGCCCCTCAAGTTAAAAAAAAAATCTTCAAAGTGTTTCCATTCATAACAAAATAAAATTAAGACATATCCATCTTCATCTGGCTCATGATTTTATTCTATCCTTGAATTTCTCAGTGGAAGGTGAAGGGCAAGGAAGTATCACCAAGGTGAAGAACAGACAGACAGACAGTCACACTTGTGGGAAGTGGTTGCTAGTCACCTAAAGCCTCCCTCACAGGATAAAGGCTCATAGGGTTTTCTTGGGGTTCTTAGAAAGCCTAAACTTTCCTCCCTGTTAAATGACATTTCACAATACTACAAGTACAGACAGTCCCATCTTCCATTTGGGGCTCACCAGCAAGAACTTCTAGACCCAGGAAACAATCTGCATGAGCTTGGGTCCTCCCATGCCAGCAAGGGCCGTGCCCTTTGGCAGTTCTGCGCATGTGGAATCTTTAAAAGACTGAGATCACCAGGCCCTGGGAGATGCTTCTGGTGATGGGTAAAGGCACCTGCCTCCCAGCCTGAAGACCTTGTAGGAGACTCTTGAAGGTTGGTTGGCATCTGACGCCCACCATGCATGACAGCGTGTGTGTATATAGTTCCACTGGCACTCACACATAAATAAATAAATAATGCCATTTTAGAACTGAAGATTAGGCACCATGGACTGCTACAGCCTTCTGGAAATCAGCCCGTGAGCGGAGAAGAGCTTCAGGCTCAGTAACTGTTAACACTGTGCCTTCCTAAAGTTTACTTTTGAGCACGAAATTTTAGATGGTGACCGGGCCCCTCTGAGAGGGTAGTGGTAAGACACAGAATGTTCTTGGGATGCTCTGAGGGAGGGCGGGCACTCTAGAAGGACTTGGGGGCAGTCTAGAACTTACTGCTTCCTGATGGACCACTGTGACTGATCTCCGTTCCCTCTTCTAGCCAGTCGGTAGGTGTCACTGTGGTCGTGAAGGTCTCAGCAGCTCAGAGTGCGGTTTGGAACCACAGTGGCTTATGACTGTCATCAATGTGCCTGTGGAGACAAGCGCAGCAGAGTCTTCCAGAGCTGTTGTCTTGGTAACAACAGCAGTAGGTGTAGGGTAAAAGAGCCAATCAAAGAAACCCACCCTGGCTCTGAGACCTGAGCCAGTGAAAAACATACTTTAGCCCTGAACCCAGAACCAAAGAAACCTGCCCTATTCCTTGGCTCCCACTGCCAGGATCCCTTTCCTTCTGAGCTCTGACACTTCCAGTAGGGACAGCTGGTCTTCCAGCTCTTCTGGCTGAGAATGGCTTCTGTTCCTCTGTGCCCCAAAAGCATTTTTACTATCGCCAATCATTTCAACTGGCCAGTGGTGGCACTTTTAATCCCAGCATTTGGGAGACAGAAACAGGCAGATATGGCCAGCCTGGTCTACAGAGCAAGTTCCAGGACAGCCAGGGCTACACAGAGCAACCCTGTCTCAAAACAACAACAAAACAAATATGACAATCTTGTCTGCTTACAATTTCCAGGAGGATCTATATATGTTTTTCTTTGGGTTCACCTTATTATTTAGCTTCTCTAGGATCATGAACTATAGGCTCAATGTCCTTTGTTTATAGCTAGAATCCACTAATGAGTGAGTACATACCATATTCATATTTTTGGGTCTGGGTTATCTCACTCAGGATAGTGTTTACTATTTCCATCCATTTGCATGAAAAATTCAAGATGTCGTTTTTTACCGCTGAGGAGTACTCTAATGTGTGGATGTGCCCACACTTTCTTTATCCATTCTTCAGTTGAGGGGCATCTAGGTTGTTTCCAGGTTCTGGCTATTACAAATAATGATGCTATGAACATAGTTGAACAAATGCTTTTGTAGTATGATTGGGCATCTCTTGGGTATATTCCCAAGAGTGGTATTGCTGGATCCTGGGGTAGCATGGGAGTGGGAGGTGGTTGGGGGGAAGAGGAGTACCCAGAATCAGCGTATTAATTTCGAGCTCTCCCTTTTGGAGGTTATATAAGGAACTGAGCCCAGGTCCCCATGAGGCTAGCTGAGCACTCTACCACTGAGACTCATGATGAAACTTTTTAAAAAAATTTTGTCACAGCTTCTTACCTACTGGCCGGGATGGACTCAAATTCTGGATCTTCTTGCTTCACCAACCGAAGCAGTTAAATCACCACACCTGACAATTTAGGCCTCTTTTTTCATAGTTTTGTTTTTGTTTTGTTTTGAAATAAACGTCTTTCTTTAGGCACAGTGGTGTCTAGTGTTTAAACTCTCAGACACTGAGAAGATTAAGAATGGAGACAACGCCAAATGCATTCTGATGATCCTTGTGACCCAGCTTCAAGATGGGACTCTCCCTCAGGATGACGTCAATAAAAACATGAATGCTTCTGTATTTTAGTCCTGTGTGTATGGGAAACCAGATTTCAAATGCTCTAAGTCCTGAGCCCTGTAATTCTGGCTCCATTATCCTTTGATGCCTGAGAGGAGAAAAGGCTTTCAAAGAGTTGCTGATGGGCATGGTCCTAGCCCTCAGGAAGGGAGGCAGGAGGATCACGGTCCACTGAAGGTCAGAGTAGTTTATATTTAAGTTCTAGGTCTTTGTTTTAATACAGCCTGGGCTAATCTGGGGTAGCAACTCAGCCTGTGTCCAACCTTCTCCACACCTGGATGCCGACAGCCCAAGAGACTGGAAGAACACTTTCTCTGAGACCATTGGTGTCAGACGCCTGGGAACAGCATGTCTGTTAGTTTGTTTGGTTTTCTTCTCTTCGTGAACAAAGGCAAAGATTACTTCTTGAGAAAGGAGTTAAAAGCTCACAGTTACAGACCTTGGCAGGAGGCCAAACCCACTCTTACGTGGTGCAATTCTGTCCTAGCCAGTTCTCAGCACAAAAATAACCTGACGGCTGTAGGAATGGGTCAGAGGCAGGCCACCGCTCCAGGCACGCAACCCCCTGAGTCCAGTGACCGGCCTGGGACAGCCACACCCCAGTGAGTATTTGCATTTGACTTTCATGAAAAGTACAGTGTCAGGAGAGATGGCTCAGCAGTTAAAAGCACCTGTTGCTCTTGCAGAGGATCAGGGCTTGGTTCCCGCAACCACTCGGTGGCTCACAGTGCCTGAACTTACAGTTCCAGATCTGATGCCTTCTGACCTCTGTGCTCACTTGATACACTCATAGTGCACATGCAGACATGCTAGCAAACTTCTCACATACATCATATACATTCTTGCTGTTATTTTGTTTTTAGATTTATTGTATGTGTATGGGTGTTTTGTCTGCATGTATATATGTGTACCATGTATGTGCCCTGTTCCCACAGAGATCATAAGAGGGTATCCAGTCCCCTGTAAATGTAGTTGCAGCCATGTGGATGCTGGGACTCAAACCCAGGTCCTCTTCAAGAGGAACCAGGGCTCTTAAGCTCTGAGCCATCTCCCCAGCCGCCCTGGGACAGCATTTTTACATCTAGCCTAGCAGGAATTTACAGACTTCCTGCCCCACCTTCCCAGTTACTAGGATTACAGGACCATGCCAAGATGTCTGGCTCCTTTTCTAGTTTCTTTTTAAATACAGACTTCTCCTTTCTATTTTTTTTTTATTCTTTTTTACTTAAAATTTCCAACTGCTCCCCGTTTCCCATTTCCCTCCCCCTCCTCCCACATATTGCCCCCTCCCCCCGCTCCCCTCTCCCTATCCCCACTCCACTTCTCCTCCCCCTAGTCCACTCCCCCTCCCTCTCGATACTGAAGAGCAGTCCAAATTCCCTGCTCTACAGGAAGACCAAGGTCCTCCCACTTCTATCTAGGTCCAGGAAGGTGAGCATCCAAACAGGCTACGCTCCCACAAAGCCAGTTCATGTATTAGGATCGAAACCTAGTGCCATTGTCCTTGGCTTCTATCAGCCTTCATTGTCCGCCTTGTTCAGAGAGTCCAGTTTCAACCCATGCTTATTCAGTCCCAGTCCAGCTGGCCTTGGAGAGCTCCCAATAGATCAGTTCCACTGTCACAGTGGGTGGGTGCACGCCTCGTGGTCCTGATTTCCTTGCTCATGTTCTCCCTCCTTCTGCTCCTCATTTGGACCTTAAGAGCTCAGATGGTTGATCCAAATTGGGTCTCTGTCTCTCTCTCGATCCATCGCCAGATGAAAGTTCCTGTGCCATTCTCCTTGGCCTCTCGTCAGCAAGGAAGTCAGGACCATGAGGGGTGCACCCAACCACTGAGACAGGGGGGCCGATCTATTGGGAGCTCACCAAGGCCAGCTGGACTGCTACTGAAAAAAACATGGGATAAAACCGGACTCTCTGAATGTGACAGACTTCTCCTTTCTAAAACATTTTTTAGTTTATTTACTGTTTGTGTGTTTGAAGTCGGGTACCCATGCGAAAATATGTACATGAACGTGGACAAGTTCGTCGAGTCATTCTCTCCTCCCATCTTTACAGGGGTTCCAGGACCGAACCCAGGCTGCCAGGCTTGTGTGACAGGCACCGTTACTTCTGAGTCATCTCCTGCCCGCCCCCAAATATATCCTTGTTGATGCATACCTGTAATCCCAGCACAGGGAGGCCAAAGAAGGAGAGTTTCCAGTTTGAAGCCAGCGTGGGTTGCATAGGAAGTTCTAGGCCAGCCAGCCTTTGCTCTAGAGGGAGACCTTGTCTCAAAAGAACTTGAAACAAAATTTTTTAAAAAATGTTTACATAGATCTTTGTTTGGTCTAGGGCAAGAAAGGAAGGCTGCTGCCTCACAAAGAGGCATCCAGTTGCTGTCTTCTAATGAGATAATGTACTGTGCAGCTTCCGTCTCACCTCGGCTGCCATCCCTCGAACAATTCTCGCAGGCAAGGCAGTTTTCTTCTTTTAAAAATGAATTAACTGACTTTTTGGGTATGTGGGGCATTGTGCCATGGCATACCTGTGAGTGTCACCGCTGTGGGACTAGGGTCTCTCCTTCCACCACATGAATTCCAGGGACTGAACTCAGCTTCACCTTTGCCCCCTCCGCCATCTTGCAGGCCTTTTCTTGTTTTCAGTTTAGTCTAAAAGTAACGGTCTTTATTGTGGTATTGTTTCTGGCAATCCCCCTCTGACTCCCCTTCCCGGGCTCCCTCACCCTCCCTGGACCTTTCCCCCCCCAATTGTCCCCCTTCCACTCTCATGTCACCCCCTTCCTGAGAACTTCTTTCTTCAGCCAGGAAGTGGAGCACACACCTTTAATCCCAGCACTCACGAGGCGGAGGCAGGTGGATCTGTGTGAGTTTGAGGCCAATCCGATCTACAGAGTAAGTTCCAGGACAGTCAGGACTACACAGACAAACCCTGTCTCAAAAACGGAAAAAAAGCAAAACAAAAACAAAAACCCATATATTTGCAGGGCATGGTAGTGCATGCTTTCAGAGGCAGGTGGATCTCTGTGAGTTCGGGGCCAGCCTGGTCTGTAGAACAAGTTCCAGAGCAGCCAGAGCTACACAGAGAAACCCTGTCTCAGCAAACCAAATCAAAATAAAACAAAAATCAAATCTAGGAACTGAAAGTGAGAGAGAATATATGACATTTATCCTTCTTAGTTTGAGTAACTTCATTTAGTAAATGATTTGCAGTTCACTCATTTTCTTGGAAATTTTATCTCATCTTATGTTGGGAAAAATCCGTTGTGTTTATGCTCCACATTTTTATGATCCAGTCACTTGTTGATGGGCCCGCGGCTGGTTCCCTTTCGGGGCTGTCTTGAATAATACATCAATAAGCCCAGAAGTGCAAGTATCCCTGCGGTAGGAGTTAGGATCCTTTGGCTTTGTGCCCAGAAGTGGTATAACTGACCCATATAGGGGTTTTGCTGTAGGCAGATTTTTCTGTCCCGCCTACCAGCTCCCAAATCACGACACAGAAACCTATTATTAATTATGAAAGCTCAGCTGATAGCATTGGCTTGTTCCTAACTAGCTCTTATAGCTTAAATTAACACATTTTTATTGAACTATTTTCTACCATGTGACTTTTACCTCTACCCCATTGTGTGTGTCCAACCCGTTCTGTGTCTGTCTGTCTTCTGTGTCTCTGCCCTTCTTCCCAGCATTCTCTCTGGCCGGAAAATGCCACTCAGCTGGCAATCATTCAGCTTTTTATTAAACCAATCTGAGTGACAAATCTTCACAGTGTACAAAAGGGTTATTCCACAATGCTTTTCTGTAAGGTTGTTTTTAAAGATTTTTTTAAAAATTTAAATTATTATTTGTGTGTGTGTGTGTGTGTATGTGTGTGTGTGTATGTACACACGTGCCAATATACTCAAGCTTTCTTTGGCCTGCTAGCTCCTAAATAATGACACTGAGACCTCTTCTTAATTATGGAAGCATGGCCTTAGTTTAGCCTAATTTCCAACTAACTCTTAAAATTTAACCCGTTTATATCCATCTGTGTTCGCATGTGGCTCATTACGTCTTCTCCACACTGAATGTTCCACTTCCTCCGAGTCTGGCTGGCAAATCTCTCACGCCTCAGATTCTGGTCTCCGCCCAGAAGCCCCGCCTTCTTCTCCAGCCTAGTTATTGGTCATTCAAATCTTTTTTTAAACCAATCAGAAGGTGCCTTAGACAGGCGAGGAATGACAAAGCCACATTTTCGCGCAGTGTACAAAAAGATTATCCCAACATGCCACAGTGTTGTGTGTAGGTCTGAGGACGTCTTCCAAACGTGGGTCCTGGGCGGTAACCTGGGCTTGCCAAGTTGGCAGCAAGCACTTTAACCACCCGAGCCCTCCCTTCTGTGTTTAGTTCTGCTGGGAAATCTCTGTGTTGGCCTCCACAGCTGCCTGCACCAGCTTCTCTCAGCACTAGAACCCGCTTTCCCCACATCCTCCTAGCATCTGCTGGCTTTTTTTCTTGATGACAGCTATTCTGATTGGGATAAAATGGAATCTCAAAGTAGTTTTAATTTGTGCTTCCTGACAGTTAAGAATACTTGTCACGAGCTGGAGTGCACTTCTGCTCTTGCAAAGGTCCCCAGCATCTGCTTGGCACTGGCAACTGTCAGCAACTAGTTCCGGCGAAACAGCACCCTCTTCTGGCCTCCGCGGGCTCCTGCAGACACAGGGTGCACAGACACACATGCAGAAAAGCACTTCTATACATAAAATAAGGCAGAGTTTGAAGTCGGCCTAGTCTGCAGAGTGAGGAGTGAGTTCCAGGACAGCCAGAAAAACCGTGTCTCAATGCCCATGCCCTAATATAGGAAGGAAAGAAGAAAGGAAGGGAGGGAGGGAGGGAGGGAGGGAGGGAGGGAGGGAGGGAGAGGGAGGGAGGGAGGAAGGAGAATCTAAAGAACTAAAGAATACTGGACCTTTTTTCATTCTTTTTTTTTTTCTTTAGTCGTGGCCTCTTGTAGCACAGGTTAGCCTTGAATTCCCTCTGCGGTGAAGAATCACCTGGGAATTCTGAGCCTTCTAGCACCACACCTGGTGTGTGCAGGGGAATCTGACCTGGAGTTTATGCCTCCCGTGCAAGCATCGTACCAATTGAGTTGTACATATCCCCAGTCATAAACTTTTCTTTTTTTGTTTTTTCAAAACATAGTTTCTCCGTAATTTGGAGCCTGTCTTGGAACTCACTCTGAGGACCAGACTGGCCTCGAACTCACCTGCCTCTGCCTCCCAAGTGCTGGGACTAAGGGCATGTGCCACCTGCCCGGCCCAGTCCTGAACTTTTCATATTTAAGACTTAAATGACTTGGGGCCATGACCTGCTCAGTCACCCCAGTTTGTTAGGCCTGTACTGCAATGGCCCACAGTGGTGGGCTTCAGTGTGCCCTGGCCTGTGTTGTACCCACCCCCACCCTAGCCTGCAGATCCTCTGCCTGGGTGCTCTGGGTATTGGAGAAAGGGTGGAGCATTGTCTCCATGGTGGTACTGACCAAAGCCTTGGTCCCTGTGACAGCCTGTGAGAGGCAGGCTTTCCTGCAGCTAATCTTCCTGAACTAGTGGAATTTGTTAAGGTTGGGCCAGTGTTGGATGTGAAGTTGTTCCTAAGCTGATGGCGAATGGAACCTGTGGTTCGTTTTCATGTAGAACACGAGAAAGCCCAGGGAAGCCCCCCATTCACATCCCTCGATGACTTCCAAAGGGAAATCTCCGCACTGCGAGTGAGAGTTGGCTCCTCACCCTAGAAAAGGACATATGAGTTGTTATTTTTTTCCTATTGAGACATGGCTGGACTCAGACTTACCATGGACCCAAGAACAACCTTGAGTTTCTGATCCCCCTGCGTCTACCTCCCAGGTGCTGGATGCACTCTAGCACCCCGATTTATGTGGTTCTGGGACTGAAACCAGGGCTTTGTGCTGCCGAGGCAAGTACTCTACCAACTAAGCTACGTTTCCCAGCACCACACAAACCAGGCGTGGTGGTGTGTGACTGTATCCCAGCCCTTGGCCCTGGTCCATTCTCATGGAACCCAGTACTTGTTCCCTTCCCCCTTGGATCATTTTGTGTGTGTATGAGGCCGAATCTCATGATCACTAAGGTCAGGAGGACCTTGACCTCTGATCTTCTTACCTCCATCTTGAAAGTTTTCGAGATAGGGTTTCTCTGTAGCTTTGGTGCCTGTCCCGGAACTAGCTCATGTAGACCAGGCTGACCTCGAATTCACAGAGCCCTTAGAAAATTTTTAAAATAAGTTATTTAACTTTATTTTATGTTTTGTGTGAAGGTGTCCAATCCACTGGAACTGGAGTTACAGACAGTTGTGAGCTGCCATGTGGGTGCTGGGAATTGAACCGGGTCCTCTGGAACAGCAGTGCTCTTAACTGCTGAGCCATCTCTCCAGCCCCCTTTTATTAATTCTTAGTTGGTGTAAAATAATAGATTTCATCATGACATTTTCAAATATAGTATATGTATATAATTATACCTGGCTTGTGTTTTCTCTGTGAATGAGATAATTTAAAGACATCTGACAAGGACTTGTAACACGGGGAAAAGATTTATAAAAACTTCTAGTTAAACAATCTTTTATTTTTTTTTACAAGGTGTTTTGTTTTGTAGTTCAGGCTGGCCTGAAACTTACTTTGTAACCCTGGCTGTCCTGAAGTTTGCTGTGTAGCCCAGGCTATCCTGAAGCTTGTTGTGTAACCCTGGCTGTCCTGAAGTTTGCTGTGTGACCCAGGCTATCCTAAAGCTTGCTGTGTAGCCCTGGTTGTCCTGAAGCTTGCTGTGTAGCCCAGGCTATCCTGAAGCTTGTTGTGTAAACCTGGTTGTCCTGAAGCTTGCTGTGTAGCCCAGGCTATCCTGAAGCTTGTTGTGTAACCCTGGTTGGCCTAGAACTTGAATTGATCCTAGACCCCCGCCTGTCATGTGTTACGGGTATGAGCCACTATGCCAGGCAGTTCATACTTTTCAGATTTCTTTCTTTAATCTGTAACTTTTGTCCCTTGGATCTTTCTGTTTGTCAGTGTAAGGTTTATGGGAGAAGCAGACCACTGTAGCTGCATTGTAGCCCAGAAGGAAACGCCTGGCTCGGGAGCAGCGGGCACGCCTGGCTCGGGAGCAGTGGGCACGCCTGGCTCGGGAGCAGCGGGCACGCCTGGCTCGGGAGCAGCAGCCAGGAGGGTACATCTTGATTCACAAGCAGGTAGCTGAGAGACTGCACCGGATACTGACACATGACTTTGAAAACCTCAAAGTCCCCAACACATATATTTCCTCCAGCAAGAGCGCACCTCCTAATCCTCCCCAAGCAGCCACCAACGACGGACCGCATATTCAAATGCCCCAGATTTATGAGGACATCTCTTTCAAAGCCTCCACCACTAAATACTTATAAAATGGATAGAAAATGACCGAAAGCTACTGGAGAGGAAGAATAGATAAATCCAGCTGGACTGTGTTTTACTTTTCGGTGTACAACAAATAATGTAGCTTCTGGCTAAATAACATAAATAATAAATGAAATAAATATAAATTGTTATATTTATATTACACTGCCAGTGTTAGAACCCAGATCTACAGTGCCCAAGTAAAAAGCTGGGCATGGTTGCACATCCCAGTAACCCAACACTGTGGGCTTCAGGGACAAGAAAATCTCTGGAACTTGCGACTTGTCAGCCTATCCCTAGGTCCAGTGAGACTGTCTCAAGGGAAGAAGGTAAGAGGACGACAGCAGAGAACACCCACATCCTCCTCGGTCCCCTGCCTGTGTACACATATGCCACACACCCTTCTCTCCCCGCTCTGAAACACACACGCCCCACAGGAGATGTGAGCCTTTCTCACCGTTTAAGGGCTCAGCTGTTCACACAGCAATCCTGGTAGCTTCTCTTCCTGCACTAAAGCCGTGCTGATCCAGACTGAGTGGAAGGAAGGGAGGACCAGAGCAGGGCAGGGAACCCGAACTGCCTTCGGCTTATTGCCCACATTAGACCTAAGGGCATTTAAAGGCCTTCTTTTCCCCCAGCGATAAGGTGAATGCTGTCAGGCCATGGCATACAGTAGCGAAATGGTATCGGGTGGAGATAACTTAATCAAATGGGTACTTTGGCCAAGTTACAGAGAGCCAGCTTTGAGGCAAGCAGGGATTTCCTGCCGTAGAACATTTGTAAATAAGGAATATAATGAGCTTCCACCCTCAAACGGAGGATCCTGTTGCACGTGTACATGAACACACATACTTATGCATGCATGTGTTTACATCTATAGCTGTATAAATACACACACAAACATGTGCGTGTACATGAACACACATACTTATGCATGCATGTGTTTACATCTATAGCTGTATAAATACACACACAAACATGTGCGTGTACATGAACACACATACTTATGCATGCATGTGTTTACATCTATAGTTGTATAAATACACACACAAACATGAATTTTTATTTATTTGTTTGAGTCAGCTGTCCTGAAACTCCTCTGTGGACCAGGCTGGCCTTGAACTCAGAGATCCACCTGCCTCTTCCTCCTGAGTGCTGGGATTAAGGGTGTGCGCCACCACTTCTGTAGTATTATGAATCTTTTTTTTTTAAGCCTTCCCAGGAAACTGGGCCATTCATCTGGACAGTTATCTACCAAGGAAGGTGGGGAAGTCTCATTAATGAAATATTTAAGTTCCCCCATTTGTATATAGAGGTCCAGTTCACTTCCATTTGTTTATTTGTGTGTACGGAGGTCAGAGGTCAATTTTTAGGAGTCCGCTCTTGCGGTCCACCATCTGGGAAGTCAACTTAGGTCAGTAGGCTTGGTGGTGAGTCGCTTACCTTCTGGGCCACCACTCTGGCCCTAGTGGGGAATCTGTAAATATTGATTCTGGAAGGACACTGATTCCTATTCTCTCAGAATTGCTATAAACTCAAAGTAGGAACTCTGGGCTGGAAAGATGGCTCAGTAGGTAAAAGCACTTAAGCTTTTGTAGAGGACCCAGATTTGATTCCCAGCACCTACATGGTGGCTTCATCTGTTTCTCCAGTTCCAGGGGGGGTCTGATGTCCTCTTCTGGCCTTCTTAGGGTCTTGCCCAAATGTGAAACACACTCACTCAGGTACACACATATGTACATAATAAATAAATGGCACCCGCCTTTAATCATGGCTCTTAGTAGGCAGAACAAGCAGATCTCCGAGCTCCAGACCAGCCAGAGCACATAGTGAGAAACCTGTCTTTATTTGTTTGTTTGTGATTTTTTTTTGTTTGTTTTTTGAGACAGGGTTTCTCTGTGGCTTTAGTGCCTGTCCTAGAACTAGCTCTTGTAAACTAGGCTGGCCTCAAACTCACAGAGATCCACCTGCCTCTGCCTCCCAAGTGCTGGGATTAAAGGTGTATGCCACCACTACCTGGCTCAAAATTGAATTTCTTGAATTTGATGAGTTGAGGGCTGGTGAAATGGCTCAGCAGGTAAAGCCACTTCCTGCAAATCCTGACGACCTGCGTTCTGTTCCCAGGATCCACATGGATAACCAAGTCCTGAAAATTATCTCAAGACCTCTCCATTCGTGCCACGGCACCTGCCCTTGCTTACAGTTAAAGCTGGCAGTGCATCCTGCCACGGTGGGAGGCAGACAGACAGGCCACTGGAGCAGTAACAGAACTGTACAGCCTGATCCCCAGGAGGCTGGCGGAGAGACACTGGGTCTGGTGAAGTCCACTCCCCCAACAAGGCCACACCCCCTAATCCTTCCAAACAGGTCAACTGGAGACTAACCAAGCTTAGGGCCATCCAGGTACACCACCACATTCCACTGTCTGGCCCCACAGGCTTGAAACCGTACCATAATGCAAAATGCATTTAATCCAGTCTCAAAAGCCCCCCATAGTTTTTAAATCCCAAGACTGCTGAGAAGTCCTGGGTCTCTTCTGAGACTCAAGGAAAGGTCCTAACCCTAAAATCCAAATCAAAGAGCAGACTGCATACTTCCAACATACAATGATACAGACTGTTCATTACCATTCCAAAAGAAAGGGAAGAGAAGCACAGTGAGGGAATACTGGACCAAAGAGACTGAAACCCTTGATCTCTCTACAGAGACCAGTCTGGCCTGAACTCAGAGAGGCCCGGCTGCCTCTGCCTCCTGAGTGCTGGGATTAAGGGCGTGCCATCCCTTTATATATATGATAATTTATTCTTTAGCACAGGGCCTTTGAAGAAATTTCATAGACATTCGGTAATGGGAGAGTAAAAACTGAACATCCCAAGGGCTTTGGGTTCGTCACTTAGGCCACTGTAGAGCGAGAGGACACAGCTGTGAATGAAGGGCACGGCGAAAGGAAGGGTTGTGGAACCAAAGAGGCTCAGAGAAGGTTCTGAGAGACCCGGTGTCCACTACAGTGTGGCAAAGACTTCAAAAAGAGATTTTGTTTATGTGTGTGAGCATATGTCTGTGTGTATCAGGGTGCGGTGCCTACAGTGACAAAGAGGTCACAGTGGTTCTGGAAAATTTGGTGGTGGTGATGATAAGGTGGAGGAAACTTCAGTGGTCACAGTGACTGGTGGGAGCCATAGTGCTGGCCACGGAGGCCACGGGAATGGCACTGGATTTGGTAATGACGGATGGCCACGGTGGCTGAGGGAATGGCTAACTGGATTTGGTAATGACGGATGGCCACGGTGGCCGAGGGAATGGCACTGAATTTGGTAATGACAATGGCCATGGTGGCCGAGGGAATGGCTAACTGGATTTGGTAATGACAGATGGCCACGGTGGCTGTGAAAATGGCTAACTGGATTTGGTAATGACAGATGGCCACGGTGGCCATGGGAATGGCACTGGATTTGGTAATGACCGAAGCTATTTTGGAAGTAGAAGCAATGATTTTAGTGACCACACAGTCAGCCATCAGTTTGAAAAGGAAGAAGCAGCCAGGCAGTGGTGGCGCACACCTTTAACCCCAGCACTCGGGAGGCAGAGGCAGGTGGATCTGTGAGTTTGAGGCCAGCCTGGTTTACAAGAGCTAGTTCCAGGACAGGATTCAAAGCTACAGAGAAACAGAGAAACTCTGTCTCGAAAAACAAAACAAAACAAAACAAAACAAAACAAAACAAAAAAAAAAGGAAGACGCTACGGCCCCTGTGGTAGTGGAGGCCAAACCAGGAAACCAGGAAACCGAGGTGGCAGTTTCAGTAAAGGCAGTAGCTGAAGGTTTCAATTACTGCCAGGAAACACAGCTAGACAAGCTACAGCAACGGGCAACACACAAACAAATAACCCCGCCCTCAATTTATGCTGATTTGTATAGCAGGTCCTTAAAGTTTCTGTTCTTTGCTTTTTTTTTTAATATTTATTTATTTATTATGTATACAATATTCTGTCTGTGTGTATGTCTGCAGGCCAGAAGAGGGCACCAGACCCCATTACAGATGGTTGTGAGCCACCATTGTGAGCCACCATGTGGTTCCTGGGAATTGAACTCAGGACCTTTGGAAGAGGAGGCAACGCTCTTAACCTCTGAGCCATCTCTCCAGCCCCAGTTTCTGTTCTTTGGAAAGTGTAGAACTTTAAAATAACTCTGAGGCCTCTCAGCCTTAGTGCTTTCCCCCTCCCCTGGGAACCAGGAGTCTAACAATTACCCACACATATACTGAAATGTTCTCCAGATAGAACTCATTTATTAAAATTGGGGCAAGAGCCGGGCGGTGGTGGAGCGTGCCTTTAATCCCAGCACTCGGGAGGCAGAGGCAGGCAGATCTCTGTGAGTTCGAGGCCAGCCTGGTCTACAAGAGCTAGTTCCAGGACAGGAACCAAAAAACTACAGAGAAACCCTGTCTCAAAAAAATCAATAAATAAATAAAATAAAATAAAATAAAATAAAATTGGGGCAAGATAACCTTAAGATGTTGACTCAGTTCCTGATATTTTGACTCAGTCCCTGGGAAGGGGTCAAAGTAACCCTCAAATGTTTTCTCTTACCTCACCTGATCTGGCAACTGCCCTCCAGCCCTGCCTCAGACCAATTATTGTTAATAGCCCTTTGAATAAGCCAATCCCAATAGTTGGAAAACAACCCCCAAGTTTCCCCCCTTGTTTCTGTGGCTTTTTGCTTTAAGAGTAGCCTGTACCAGCTATTCTGGGTCTTTCTGGCTTCTTGAATGCTGAGTGACCCTGTCATAACAGAATTAATTAAATCCTCATGCTTTTACATCAACTGAGGTGTGAGAATGTTTTCTTGGGGTGACTCCTCCTCGGTAATTGAACTCCAGGGTCCCACAAAAGTATGAATTATTCCAACTGTCTTAGTCTAATTTCTGTTGCTGTAACAAAAGCAACTTAGGGGAGAATGGGTTAATTTTAGCTCCAAGTTCCAAGTTGTTCTGGGGAAGTCACCGTGGTAGAAGCTTGAAAGCTAACACCCACAGTTGCCAGTGGAGAGGGAGCTCGTTGTGCCCACAGCTCACTTCCCCTCACAGGGAATGTGCCACTCACAGTGGGTGAATCTTCTCAGCTTGGTTAACATAATCAAAGTAATTCCCCACAAATATGACTTCTGACCAACCGGCTATAGACAACACCTCCACCCCCTCGTGTGTGTGTGTGTGTGTGTGTGTGTGTGTGTGTATTTCTTCAACGATCTCTTTCTGAGACTCTCTTTGCAGGTCAAGTTCATAGTTGACTAGACTGTGTCAAGTTCATAACAAAAGCTAACATTGTAAGATTTATGGCTCAAGAGGGATCTGGCAGGTGTGGGACCGTGTGGGAAACAGAATATGCTATGCAGAGAGAGCTTGGGTATGGAGAGTTTATTTAGTCGGTATTGGTAGGGTATGAAAAGTGGGGTTGGGGAAGGAGATAAAGAGAGGAAAATAGAGGGGCAGAGAGAGAGAGGCAGAGGGAGGAAGGGAGGGAGAGGAGAGAGAGAGAGAGAGAGAGAGAGAGAGAGAGAGAGAGAGAGAAGAAGGGAGGGGGAGAGAGAGAAAAATTGCCTTTTCAGAAGAATGGCAGGCAGAGACAGACAGACAGACAGACAGACAGAGAGACAGGGAGACAGGGAGAAAGGAAAGAAAGCAGCTTGCCTAGGTGGCAGGAAGGGAGAGATTGGAAGTGAAGGAAGCTTGTCTCTTACTGACAGGGAAGGCCAGCTTAATTCTAACATGCCCGTCTTTCTCTGTTCATAAAAAGGTGACGAGTTATGCATGACAGGTTAAGGGGATGTTGGCATCGAGTTCTCAAGACTGCTTTCTGCTACTGAGAAAGTGTTATTTTGTGCATGTGTTTACATATGAGGGTTCTTGTGTGTATGGAAGCCAGAGAGCATCCCTCAGAAGGTTTGAGCACTTGGCCCTTAGCTAGTGGCAACCTTGCTGGAGGACACCTGGAGGTAGGTTTTTGTTTTTTTGTTTTTGTTTTTTTGTTTTTTTTTTAAAGGGAACCCCTGGCCATTTTTATCACTTGCACACACTTTTTTATTTTTATTTTAGATTTGTTATGTATACAACATTCTGCCTCCGTGTATGCCTGCACACACCAGAAGAGGCACCTGATCTCATTATAGATGGTTGTGAGCCACCATGTGGTTGCTGGGAATTGAACTCAGGACCTCTGGAACAGCAACCAATGCTCTTAACCTCTGAGCCATCTCTCCAGCCCCTGGAGGTAGGTTTTGAAGTAAAGAGTTTTGCCTCTTTTCAGGCTACTCTCTCTTTGGGATTGCAGCTGAGGGTGTAAATACCTAGCTCTCTGCTCTGGCCTCTGTGCCTTCCACTTGCTGCCATGCTTCCCCACGTGATGGACTCTTGTAAATTGCCTTGGTCATGGAGTTTTATCACAGTAATATGAAAGTAGCTATGCCAGTTGTGGTGGTGCATGCCGGTAGGATTTGCTGAGGGAGGCAGAGGCAGGAGGATCACGAGTTCGAGGCCAGCCTGGGCTAGACACACACACACACACACACACACACACAAAGAAAGTAGCTAGACAGGCGGTGGTGGCGCACGCCTTTAATCCCAGCACTTGGGAGGCAGAGGCAGGCGGATCTCTGTGAATTCGAGACCAGCCTGGTCTACAAGAGCTAGTTCCAGGACAGGATTCAAAAAACCACAGAGAAACCCTGTCTCGAAAAACCAAAAAAAAAAAAAAAATAAATAAATAAATAAAAAAAAAACTAGTTCCAGAGCAATCTCCAAAACTACAGAGGAACCCTGAGATAAAGAGAGAGAGAGAGAGAGGGAGGGAAGGAGGCAGGGAGGGAGGGAGGGAGGGAGGGAGGGAGGGAGGGAGGGAAGGAAGGAAGGAAGGAAGGAAGGAAGGAAGGAAGGAAGGAAGGAAGGAAGAAACAAAGTAGCTAACACACCATTCACTTTGTCCTTTGAGCGGGACCTGTCACTGGTGTCGTGCTCACAGAGTAGGCTGGGACTGCAAGCGTGTCACTGTGCCCACGTTGTAATGTGGGTTCCAGGAGTTAACCTTGACTATGCTCCTAAGCATTTCACTGACTGAGCTCCTTCAAACCCACTCACAAACGCTGGCTTAGGTTTTCTTTGTGTGCGTGTTGTGTGCAGGCTGTGTACAAACTTAGAATAAGTGTGCACCAAGCTGTACATGTATGAGTACACATGTGTGAAGGCCAAGGATAGATGTTTGGTGTCTCTCTTTTTTGAGACAAGGTCTCTCTACATAGCCTTAGATGTCTTGGAACTCTATGTAGACCAGGCTGGCCTTGAACTCACAGAGGTCTATTTCTGCCTTCTAGTGCTAGGATTAAAGGCATGTGCCACTACATGGCTTAGACTTTCAGGTTTGTTTTTTTTTTAATCACTTTTTTGAGAGACAGGGTCTCTCACTGGACTCACACACAGATCTGGATCCTCTAGCAAGTCAAAGGGTTTGCTGTCTCCACTGTGCCCCTCGCCGTGCCTGTTACAGGCAGGTACTATGCTGGACTAAAATAAAATAGTTTTCACATTTATTTTGTTTTGGGGAGACGGAGTTTTGTTTTGGGGAGACAGAGTCCTTCTGTGTAATGCTGGGATTAAAGGTGTGTGCCATCATCATACCCCCCCCAATGTTTTTCATTTATTCCTTGAATAATTTTTTTTTTTTTTGGTTCTTCAAGACAGGATTTCTCTGTGTATCTTTGGAGCCTGTCCTGGCACTTGCTCTGTAGACCAAGCTGGCCTCAAACTCACAGAGATCCTCTTGCATCTGCCTCCTGAGTGCTGGGGTTGAAGGTGTGTGCCAACACTGCCCAGCGGTATGCTTATTCTTTGGGTTTGTGTAAGTATAACTTTTTATCTATTAATTTTTAAAAAAATATTTGTCAAGCTGGGGTGGTGGCACAAGCCTTTAATCCTGACACTCAGAAGGCAGAGGTAGGTGGGTCTCTGAATCCAAGGTCAGCTTGGTCTATGTAATGAGTTCCAGCATAACCAGGATTACATAGAGAAATCCTATCTCAAAAAACCAACCAACCAAATAAATAAATAAATAATATTTGTCTGCTGGTCAAGTTTGGTATAAAAGGAGACTATGGCTGTTGATATTTAAGCCCCCTAAAGCTATCTTTTTCAGGGCTGGGAGGTAGCTCAGTTGGTAGGGTTTGAGTAGCATTAATAAGCCCCGGTTCATCCTTAGCCCCATAAACCAAGTGTGTTGCTACACACCTGTAATGCTAACTGTGGGAGGAGGAGACAAGAGGATCAGAGATTGAAGATCATCCTGGGATGCACAGTGAGTCTGAGGACAACCTGGGATACTGCGAGACCACGTGTTAAACCACCTTCCCCTCTCCCCCCACATCTCAGAGCATCAGTACAGAAGAGTGGCAGTCAAGAATTGTACTGTTGCCACCAGCACTGGGCAGAGACATGACCAAGCTCAGTGTGAGTCACAGGAAGAACAATCAGTCTGGGGGCTGGGGACTCCTCCGGGAGAAGAGGCGTCAGCTTGCAGCTCTGTGGGATTTAAGCTGGACCATCTGCCCCTAGGCTAGTCTTCCTAAGACACTGGAGAAAAACCTCAGAATGAAAGTGCTTTTGTTGTTGCTTAAGCATTTATCACTGTGCATGTGTATGTCACATGTGTGTGTATGTCCACGTGCATGTCATGTGCATGCATGGTCATGTGCATATCATGTGTGTGTTTGGTCGTGTGTATGTTGTTGTAGGAGCTGCGGGCTGCGTTCCTGCCACCCAGCTCCCGGCCGCCTGGCTAGCTTATGCCCCGAAATAACAACACACAAACTGTATTCTTTTAAACACTGCCTGGCCCATTATATCTAGCCTCTTCTAGGCTAATTCTCACGTATTAATTTAGCCCATTTCTAATAATCTGTGTAGCACCACTAGGTGCGCTTACCGGGAAAGATTCCGCATGTCTGACCTGGCGGCTGGCTGCATCGCATGTGCCCTGGGGAGCAGCTGCATGGCATCTAAGCTGACTTCCTCTTCCTCCCAGCATTCTGTTCTGTTTACTCCACCCACCTATGTTCTAACCTATGAGGACCAAGCAGTTTCTTTATTAATTAACCAATGACCTTCCTCCATCAGTATGTCATGTGTGTGGTCATGTGAATGCCATGTGTATATGGTCATGTGCACGTCATGCACATGTTTGGCCATGAGTATGTTGCGTATGTGTGGTGATGTATGTCATGTGTGTGATCATGTGTGTGTCACATGTGTGTACGGTCATGTGGGTGACTGTGGATGCTAGAAGAAGGCAGTGGGACCCCTGGAACTAGAGTTATAGGGCAGTTGTGAGTTGCCTGAGGCGTGGAGGAGCAGTATGTACTCTTTTTTTTTGTTTTTTTGAGACAGAGTTTCTCTGTGTAGCTTTGGAGCCTGTCCTGCAGCAGTATATACTCTTAATCACGGAGCCATCTCGTCAACCCTTGGTTTTGTGTTTTAAGAGTGGGTATCCCAAGTGCGGTACTACCATTGTCCGGCCCGTACTTGGGAGGCAGAGGCAGGCAGATCTCTGTGAGTTTGAGGCCAGCCTGGTCTACAAAGCAAGTTTCAGGACAGCCAGGACTGTTACACAGAGAAACCCTGTCTTGAAACTCCCCCCCCCCCCCAAAAAAAAAATATCCAGCCAACCAGTGGTGGCACACTCCTTTAAACCCAGCAATTAGGAGGCAGAAGCAGGCAGGTCTCTGTGAGTTCGAGGCCAACCTGGTCTACAAGAGCTAGTTTCAGGAATCCAGAACAGGCTCCAAAGCTACAGAGAAACCCTGTCTAGAGCTACAAAAAAAAAAAAAAAAAAAAAAAAAAGGGTGTGTATGTGGGATTGTCTCACTATGTAGCCCTGACTGGACTGGAACTCACTGTGTAAACCAGGCTGGCCTCCAACTCACATCAATCCTCCTGCCTCTGCCTCCCAAATGCTGGGATCAAAGACATGTGTCACCATGTCCAGTGGATGAAAGTGTTTTATTTTTTTATTTTATTTATTTATTTATTTTTTGGGGGGTTTTTCGAGACAGGGTTTCTCTGTGGTTTTGGAGCCTGTCCTGGAACTAGCTCTTGTAGACCAGGCTGGTCTCGAACTCACAGAGATCCGCCTGCCTCTGCCTCCCGAGTGCTGGGATTAAAGGCGTGCGCCACCACCGCCCGGCTTGAAAGAGTTTTAATAACCAATGTGTAACACAATTTTGTGACATTCTCTCAGACCTCTGGGAAAGACCTAAACTCCATTCCACGTTCGTTCTTTCTTTCTTTCTTTCTTTCTTTCTTTCTTTCTTTCTTTCTTTCTTTCTTTCTTTCATTCAGAAATGCGTTGTTTAATTGAGATAGGGTATCAGGTATCCCAGTCTAACCTGCAACTTGACACTAGCTAAGGCTGGCCTTGAACCCCTGAGCTTCCTGTTTTTCTACCACAGCAGAAACACAGACCGTGTGCTGGGGTTGCGGTGCCACAAGGCGCGACTGGAATTTATTTTTGGCCTTCACTGTTTCGTGTTCTGAAGCTTTGGCCACTCTGTGGGACTCTTTACTGCTCTCCTTCTGAGCTGAGTGTCTTGGCTGCTCCTGGGTCTAGGATTCTGAAAGACAATAGGAATGTGAATGAGGTCCCAGGCTAAGAAGCATAGCATTCTGGGAAAGAAGAAACAGGTGGAAAAGATGAGGGAAGGGAGTTGTCCAGGAGCAATCTGCAGAGGAATGAGGCCCTCGGTGTGCCTTCATTCCAAGGACCTGCTGACGCTAGCAGACACCTGTTTGTAGGGGAGGTAAAAAAGAATACTCCAGAAGGAGGGTTTCAGGTGGTTTCTAGAGTGACCACAGATGCATGGGGGTTTCATTTGTATGCTAAACTGAACACCCGCCAGGTGGTTAAGGTTAAAAGAGCCATAAAAGTTGTAAGAAGAGGTAACTGCCAAATTCCCAGAAAAAAAGCTAAACACATATTCCTCCAGCCTTTAGCCCATCTGCCTCCCCTGGGCTTTATCTAGAATCTGTAGACTCCTCCCCCTCCCCCAGAGCTGAGAAGTGGACCTGCTAGGTTACTGCTCATCCCCACTGCTGCTCAGGGGTCTTTGGCCTTGTTATTGATTTCACAATTCAACAAAGAAAGTGGCATAGTTTGGGACAAGCACCAGTAAGAGGCAGAACGAAGTTTGGTTCTGAAGGACCAAAGTACAGGAAGTAGCCTTCAATTTCAATCATATGGTTGTGATTTTTTTTCCCCTTTTTGTTTATGTGTGTCTATATGCCCCGAGGTCTCCAGAGTTACAGATAGCTGTGAGCAGCTGGGCTTCCATTCCCAGGTTCTCCGGAAGGACAGCAGGTGCCATTAACCAGCAAGCCATCCTGAAAGTCCCTGCAGTCATAATCTGTCACCAATGCCTTGTGATTTCGTCTGCTTGTTTCTTCTAGAGCTGAGGACTGAACCCAGGACCTTCCCTTGCTAAGTGAATAGTCCGCCACCAAGCTGCATCTCCAGCCGCGTCATCAGGGGCTTATATATTGACCGTGCCTGCCTGGACCAGGCAATTAAGGAAGACATTGAACAATTTAGAACACATTGTTCATAAACACGGCCACAGTGTTTATACACTGAAAATTAACTGATAAGCCTGAAATATATCCTGGGACAGCTAAAAAGGTAGAGAAGTCTAGAACCATTGTACATGGTGAGGAGCTAACCAGGCCAATGAGAGACTGTGTTGGTTAGGTTATGTCAACTTGATACAAGGTAGAGCCATCTGAGAAGAAGGAACTTAAGTTGAGAAAACGCCTCCATAAGACTGTAGACAGGCCTGCCTGTAGGGTCTTATCTTACTGAGTGATTGACGTGTGGGGGGTAGCCCACCGTGGTAGGAAACACCCCTGGGATGGTGGGTCTGAATTTTGTGTGTGTGTGTGCCTGAGTGCTTCAAGACAGGGTTTGTCTGTGTAGCCCTGGCTGTCCCTGAACTCACTCTGTAGACCAGGCTGGCCTTGAACTCAGAGATCTGCCGGCTTCTGCCTCCTGAGTGCTGGCCTTAAAGGTATGTGCTATCTATCACTACTGTGGTGGTTCTGAGTTCTAAAAGAAAGCAAGCTGAGCAAGTCACGAGGAGCAAGAGAGTGAGCTCCCCTCCATGGCCTCTGCATCAGCTCCCGCTCCACTCTCCCTCCTGATTTCAGTTCTTGACTTCTCTCAGTGAACTCATTTGGAATATGTGAGCCAAATAAACCCTTTCGTCCCTAAGGTGTTTGGGTCATGGTGTTTCATCACAGCTACAGTAACCCTGACTAAGACCGATGGCTCAGCAGGTAAAGAAAGACGCTTGCTACCAAGCCTGATGACCTGAGTTTCATCTGTGAGACCCACAACGCGGAAAGAAAGAGCCAGCTACTACTGCCACACCCAAGTTACTCTCCCCCCCCCCCCCCCCCGCCTCCCCAAAAAAGAAATCCATGGAACCGGATTCCTATGCACAAGAAGGTTTTTAATATGCAAACTCGAGTTTGGACCACACCTCCAGCAAAGGCAGTGGGTGAGGAAGAGCAGTGGAGCTCAGAAAGGGGGAGCTTTTAGAGGGGAGACACCGTAATCAGGGGAGCTCATGTCCTGTTGTCTTGAAACGGGGTAAAAAGGACATAGGGTAAGGTAGTTTCTGAAACCACTGGTCAGTTTTTGGGTGCGAAACACTAACAAAGAACCATTAATAACTGACAAGGTGTCTTCAAGGACAGGGTGCCTCCTAGAACATCTGGACCTCATTAAATTTTATGGCCCTGCTCCTTAGTGCCTCAATTGGCTATTTTCAGGGTATCTGTTTACATTTCTGCTATCGCAGCACATTTCTGGAGCTGAGATCTGCCCCTGTTCACTGTATGGCTTAAGATGAAGCCTCTTCTTTAAAATGTTTAAAATGGAGTTTGCAAAGTTAGGTTCTCACACTACAACATCACACTTGTGCCATGACACATGCGTGTTCATTACACTCCCCCCTACTAAATAGATCAATGTAATAATGAAAAAAATAATGAGTCAAGCCTTTCAGAAGTCAGTGCGTACGAAGGACGCGTGTGCCGCTGGGGAGAGCAGTGCTAGTTAGGGTCGGTATAGGAACTGAACTGTTCAGTTAGGGAGGGCGTGCCACTCGCCTCTGACTCCTCCCAGCCTGCACACAGTGTGCGCCACCCTAAACTTTCCCTCTCCCAGGCAGTATAACCTTTGCTAAGGCTTGAGATCAGAGGAATTTTTACTTTGTGTAGTCCTTGGCATTAAATAAGGGAACCTTTACCCAGCACCAGCAGGCACCACCCTAGGGAGCCTCTTAGTGCGGCCCGGCACGTCCACAGCAATTAGAGCAAAGGGTCAGAGTTCAGGAGCCTCTTTGAGGGAAGCTCTCCAGAGCCAGCGCTGGCCCCATCCTCACTCCTGCAGGGCACGGTTCACTGAAGCTGCCTTTGGATTTAGTTCCTGTGGGAGACAGGATGGCCTTCCCCATAGCAATCCCCACACAGGCAAGACTCCTAAACCTGGCTGAAGTGAATCCGTACCAGAAAGAACTCAAGCAGGGCTGGAGAGATGGCTCAGTGGTTAGGAGCACTGACTGCTCTTCCAGCACACCGGGGTTCAATTCCCAGTGCCCTCATGGCAGCTCATGGCTGTCTGTAACTCCAGTTCCAGGGGATCTGACAGCCTCACACAGGCATGTATGTATTCAAAATACAATGTACATAAAACAAATAAATTCTTGAAAAAAAAAAGAAGGAATACAAGCATTTTTTTTCTGTGATGAAGATGAAATGTAAGGCCCTCCACATTGAGCAACATTCTAAGGCTAGACAGATCTCAAGCATTTCGCAGTTTGATTTTGCCTTAGGGAGAACTATTGCTTCATCTAGTATGGTGGCACATGCCTGGACTCTAGCTATCGGGAGGCAGAGGCAGAGGAAGGTTGACAGTTCAAGCCCATCTGCAGCTACATTGTAAGACTGTCTCCAGAACAAAACAATACGGTGTTGCTTCCGTGTAGGAAAATAACGTGTTGCCGTGTCCCATCAAATGCCAATATAAACAATGTATGTGCACATCGCTCCCAGAAGCTGCTGCCCTGTCTTAGAGTTTCTCTTGCTATTCCTCTACCTGCAAGTTCTCTCTCAGACAGGTATCGTATCAACTGCTCCTGTCTGTCAGCCAGACTTGTGCTTCCAGATGACTGAGTGGGGCAGAGTGAGGGTTCGTCTGGTAAAGAAAGGGCCTGCCTGGGGACCTGTAAAAGCCGGGCTTGATGACACACTCTGGTGATCCCAGTCCTGTGGAAGTGAAGACATCAGCGAGCTCCAAGTTCAGTGAGAGAAGCTGTCGCAAAAAATAATAGGCTGAGGCCCCGTGGTGGTGGCACACACCTTTAATTCCAGCACTCAGGAAGCCGAGATAAGAGGATCTCTGAGTCTGTGGCCAGCCTGGCCTACAGAGTGAGTTCCAGGACAGCCAGGCTACAGAGAGAAACCCTGTCTCAAAATAATAAATTTTTTTTTTTTTTTTTTTTTTTTTTTTTTTTTTTGGTTTTTCGAGACAGGGTTTCTCTGTGGTTTTGGAGCCTGTCCTGGAACTAGCTCTTGTAGACCAGGCTGGTCTCGAACTCACAGAGATCCGCCTGCCTCTGCCTCCCGAGTGCTGGGATTAAAGGCGTGCGCCACCACCGCCCGGCAAATCTATTCAGAGTGGTTTTTTTTTTTTTTTTTTTTTTTTTTTTTTGGTTTTTTGAGACAGGGTTTCTCTGTGGCTTTGGAGCCTGTCCTGGAACTAGCTCTTGTAGACCAGGCTGGTCTTGAACTCACAGAGATCCTCCTGCCTCTGCCTCCCGAGTGCTGGGATTAAAGGCGTGCGCCACCACCACCCGGCTAATAATAAAAATTTTAAAAAGAAAAAAAATCCATGTTTGTATACAAACACACACACATAGACTGTGGAGGATGAGAGAGGAAGACACCAGATGCCAACCATTGGCTTCTACATGCATACACATGCGTGCGCACCATCCCACATCACACACACATGAACCCATATGCGCACACACAAATAGGGAGGCCTTTCCTACGTCCCTTCTAAAATATCTTTGTCTCTACAGCATTTGCTGCCCCCGGCCACGCCTAGTTTTGGTTGTCAATTTGACTACACCTGAAATTAACTAAAATCTCCAAATGGAAGGCAGACCAGTAGGAAGAACAACTTTTAATCTGGATCTTTTTCTTTTTTTTTCCAAGACAGGGTTTCTCTGTAGCTTTGGTGCCTGTCCCGGAACTAGCTCTTGTAGACCAGGCTGGCCTCGAACTCACAGAGATCCACCTGCCTCTGCCTCCTGAGTGCTGGGTTTAAAGGCGTGCGCCACCACCAGCCTTATTCTGGATCTTGAGGAGGGAAGATGCACGCCTTTAATCTGGGTCACACCTTCTGCCGGAAGCCTAAGAAGGACGTGGTAGGAGGAAACACATGCTCTTTGCCTGTTTGCCCTCACCTCGTCGACGCATCTGCTCCTTCACTGCATGAGAGCCCCATTCTTCCAGAATCCAGCGCATACTGAAGACCAGCAGAGACATCCAGCCTTGTGGACTGAGCAACTGCTGCATTCTCAGACTTTGTGTTCATAGCCCATCATTGTTGAATTACCTGGACCATAGCCTGTAAGTTATTTCAGAGAGATTCATTCCATAAATTCTGCTTCTCTAGAGAGCCCTGAGTAATAAACCCCTTTAAAATTATTGTACATTTATGTGTGTGCGCACGTGTGTGCACGTGTGTGCACACGTGTGTAGGTTAGAGGACAACTTGTTGGTTCTCTCCTTCTCACACATGGGTTCTGGGGATCCAACTCAGGTTTATCAAGAAGAACCTTTACCTGATGAACCATCTAACTGGCCCTGGTTGCTTGGTTGGTTGGTTCGTTTGTTTGTTTGGAGATAGTGGTGCCAATGTACAGCCCAGTTGGGCTGGAACTCCCCAAACTCACAGAGATCGACCTGCCTCAGCCTCCCACATGCTGGGAGTAAAGGCTTTGAAGTCTTTCTAAAATAACCCTTTTCAATATTAGGTGTTGCGTCATCCCAACTCTCTGCCCATCCTCCTTGAGAAGACTCCGAGGGCCTCTGTTTCAGTTTGGGTGACTCCCCCTCTACCTCCAGGGATCAGTTTGTGTCCCAGGTACCCCTATTAACTGGTTTTGGTTGGAGATTTAGCTTATGACCTGAGGAGGTGGCAGGCATCACCATTTATCCTGAAAACATCAGCATATAGCTGGTGGCCTCTGCTTCCTCCACTTACAGAAGCCTACCTAAGAATGAAACCCTGCTGGTTCTGAAGCAGAAATGAAGGCTGAAGGCTGGCAGGTGGAGTGTGGCTTAGGGACCTGTCTGTCTGGGTCCCTACACAAGCCCTGCCCTGAACTCACTATGCCCTCCTGTTTCCCAATCCTGTGACTCAGTTCTTTCCCGGCACAACCAGTAACATCTGGTTTCTACTGAGGACCAGCTTATCAGAAATAAGGACGCAGGAGTCTTGAGGCAGAAGTCAGCGGGGCTCCACAGGGAGAACCTTGTAGCGGGGTTTTTGGGATCATCAGCCCTCAAATCATGGCATGGAGACTTACTATTAATTATGCAAGCTTGGTCTTAGTTTAGGCTTGTTTCTGGATGCTTTTTTTTTTTCCTGGTTTTTGAGACAGGGTTTCTCTGTAACTTTGGAGCCTATCCTGGAACTAGCTCTTGTAGAGCAGGCTGGCCTCGAACTCCCAGAGATCCGCCTGCCTCTGCCTCCCGAGTGCTGGGATTAAAGGAGTGAGCCACCACCGCCTTGCATGGTTGCCTTTTTTCTTTTAACTTAACCCATGACTCTTAACCTATGTACTGCCCCAAGGCTCGCTTACCTCATCAACACGTCTACATACTGTCCATCCTGCTTCCCTCCTTCCTCTGTGTCTGGTGGGCTGGCCCCAGCTGGCTAGCTCCCCTTTCCTCTCTGCCTAGCTATTGACTGTTCAGCTTTTTATTAGATCAATCAGGTGCCTTAGGCAGGCCAGGTAAAACAACAACACATTTTTATAAAGTTAAACAAATATTCCACTCCACAGCAGAATCTACCTTTTTTGTTTGTTTGTTTTGTTTTGTTTTGTTTTTTCAAGACAGGGTTTCTCTGTAGTTTTGGAGCCTATCCTGGAACTAGCTCTTGTAGACTAGGCTGACCTCGAACACAGAGAAATCCGCCTGCCTCTGCCTCCCGAATGCTGGGATTAAAGGCGTGCGCCACCACCGTCCCAACTCAGATTCTACCTAAAGGCCCGACTTGGGCCTCATATTCTTTGGTGTGATTTACAGAATAACCCTTTATTGTTGACTTGACATCTGCAGCATTTTACAATCTCATCTTCACAGAACTGAATTCTAACAAGATTATGAATGACAGGGCATATGTTCTGGGGGTTTACTTGTTTATTTTTAGGCAGGCTCTTGTACAGCCCGTGACTCAAACTCACTCTGTAGCTGGGGATGACCTTGAACTCCTAATCTCCTAATATTTCTGCTTCTCCCTCCTAAGTCCTGGAATATAGCCAACTTTTTTCAGAGAGAGAGAGAGAGAGAGAGAGAGAGAGAGAGAGAGAGAGAGAGAGAGAGAGAGAGAGAGAAGATGGCCTAGAACTCATTACATAGCTCAGGCTAACTCTGACCTTAGGACCTTTCTGCCTCAGCCTACCAAACCTTGGGATTAGAAGTGTACAGAATTACACCTAGCAAGTATATTTTTACTCATTAAACTAAAGTTTGATTTAAGACAGGCAGGGGTGGTGCACACCTTTAATCCCAGCACTACGGGAAGGGAGAAGAATCTCTGTGAGTTCAAGGTCAGCCTGGTCTACAGAGTGAGTTCCAAGACAGGCTCCAAAACTACAAAGAAACCCTGTCTCAAAAAACAAAACAACAAAAGAAATCAAGCACTTTATTCAATATCATACAGCTAATAAATAACAAAGCAAGGACTCCAGTGTGTTTCTCTTGATTCTGAGTCTGAGGCCTGAGGCCAGGTATGAGTGCATTTACCCATGTTTTCTTCTAGTCTAGGTTTGTCATATGCTTGTTTTCCTCTTAGTAGAAGAGTGGGTAACTTCAGGAAGGATCTGGTTTGTGCTCTGCTTAGGGCAGCTTTCCGGAGATGGACAGAAAACAGGTGGCACCCTCAGACTGTTTTGGAATCTTCTTTCCCTCAGCAGAGAGCATGTAATTCACTGATCAGAATAATGCGTTACATACTACATATGTATTACAGTGTCGTTTCCCACCTTTTTGATAGATTCTTACAAGAAGACATTTTGAATCAACTCAGTTTATATACATCCATGATGAACATAAGGTTCTGCAGAACAGAATCTTGCTCAGTACTTGAGGAATTTTCCCATGTTATGTATGGGTGTAGTAAGTTATTAATTTAGTTATTTAGTTAGTTAGTCAGTCAGATACAGGGTCTTGTTACATAGCTCAGGCTGTTCTCAAAGTTGTCATCCTCCTGCCTCACTTTCCAAAGTATTGTGATTACATTGTATTTTCTACCTTACTCTTATTTTTGTTTGCTTTGTCTTTTGGTTGTGGCAGAAAACCTGCCTAGAGCTTTTTATTATTATTATTTTTAAATGCTAGGCAAGCTGTCTGTCAGTGAGCTGTCCCCCTAGGACTCATACAGTTGACATCACAATAAAGTAGTGCATTAATGCACTCTTGGGCCCTGAGATGGTTCAGCAGGGAAGGTTTCTGCTACACAAGCCTGCGGACCTGCATTTGATCTCTGGGCCCCATGGTGGAAGGAAAGAACTGACTCCTAGGGGGTCTGCTGTGGCCTTCACACTGTAACCTACACACGTGTGCCGTGGCAACATGCACCTGCATTCACGTATGCATAATAAATACAATTTTTTGCTGGGTGATGGTGGCGCACGCCTTTAATCCCAGCACTC
Source organism: Chionomys nivalis (assembly GCF_950005125.1). NCBI lineage: Eukaryota > Metazoa > Chordata > Mammalia > Rodentia > Cricetidae > Chionomys > Chionomys nivalis. The sequence continues at coordinate 57,922,897 of NC_080102.1, forward strand.
GGGAGGCAGAGGCAAGCGGATCTCTGTGAGTTCGAGACCAGCCTGGTCTACAAAGGGAGTTCCAGGACAGGCTCCAAAGCCACAGAGAAACCCTGTCTCGAAAAACCAAAATAAACAAACAAATAAATAAATTAATTAATTAATTAAAAAAATTAAAAAAATACAATTTTTTTTCAAGACAGGGTTTCTTTGTATAACAGTCCTGACTGTTCAGGCTGGCCTCGAACTCACTGAAGTCCACCTGCCTCTGCTTCCCAAGTGCTGGGATTAAAGGTGTGTGCCAACACCACCTGGCATAAATACGTAATCTTTGAAAAGTAAAATAATTAATAAAATAAAACAATGCAGCAGGGCGGTGGTGGCGCACGCCTTTAATCCCAGCACTTGGGAGGCAAAGGCAGGCGGATCTCTGTGAGTTCGAGACCAGCCTGGTCTACAAGAGCTAGTTCCAGGACAGGCTCCAAAACCACAGAGAAACCCTGTCTCGAAAAAGTAAAAAATAAATAAATAAATAAAAAATAAAACAATGCATTGCGTACATAGATTTGAAGATAATTGTTACAGTTAACTTATATGCAGTGTTAAAATTTGATGTCATAAGTATTGAGCACAATTGATATGCTAAACATATTTAAGGTACAATGAATAACATGTGATATACAATAACAATCTTTTTTTTTTTGTTTTCTGATACAGCGTTTTCCTGTGTAGACCTGGCTGTCCTGGAACTCACTATCTAGACTAGGCTGGCTTCAAACTCACAGAGATCCACCTACTTCTCCCACCCAAGTGCTGTACAATAATAAACTTCATGATACTTACAACATAGTAAACTAGAGACAGCAGAAGGGGCCCAGCCGGAGGAGAGCCAGTTGTGTTTAGAAAACAGGAGGTACGGAATTCCATGCAAACGAAGATTTGTATGATGGTCACGTGTAGCAGACTGCTGCTGTGTGATAGGGAATCTGTAGACAGTGTGGTGGTACACGCCCGTAATTCCAGCACTTAGGAGTCTGAGGCAGGAGGATTGCAAATTTGAAGACAGCCTGACTAAATTGTGCGATGCTCTCCAAAAAAGTATAAACACCCCACCCCCTACACACACATTTTCAGAAACCCCACCCCCTACACACACATTTTCAGGAAATAGGCATTCATCATGAGCTCAGGTCTCCTCCTTCCCTTAGTGTTGTAAGCTGTTTGGGAGCCTCTAACCCTTCCTAAGTGGGTGAGGGAGATAAATTGATCAGAGACATTGCAGTCATTAAGAGCGGTATCCTGGTCAGTTTGTGTCAACCTGACACGGGGAGAGTTATCTGGGAAGAGAAATCTCAGTTGACAAAGTTCCTCCATCAGATTGCCTGTAGGCAAGTCTGCAAGGCAGCTTCTTGATTAATAATTGATGGGGAAGGGTCACCGAACAAGCCACGAGGAGCAAGTCGTAAATAGCCATTCTCCATGCCTCTGCATCAGCCCCGGTCTCAAGTTCCTGTCCTGACATCCTCAGTGACAGGGCGACCTGAGAGTTCTAAGTTGAAACACCCTCTCCGCCCCACGGTGGATTGGGGGGCTCTGCAGGAGGAAGGCAGCCATGAGACCCTGAGAGCAAGTGAGGAGTTAGACCAGTGAACCCTGGAGTGTTCCAGCACAGGAACCGTACTGGAGTGCTAGGGAGCGTAAGAACATTCCCGGGAGGTATCCACTCGCTACAGATGGAGAAGTGAAACAAACTAGCCATGGTGGCATAAACACGCCACCCTAGCACTTGGGAGGTGAAGGCTGGAGGATCCAGGGCTCAAGGCCAGCCTCAGCTAAGGCAGGAGTTCAAGATCAGTCTTGGTTACATGAAAACCTGTCTCAAGGAAACATATATAAGAAACAGATTGGTTTGCCCAGGTTTTTTTTTCCCCTCCCCGCAACTGGAGGTGAAATTCAGCTCAGTCTTATCTTAAGACGTTCTTTCTACAGCTTCATCCTTTGCCTGGAATGTGTCCAGTGCTGGTGTAGAAACTGGAAATCAGACGAGGACTGTGGGTCAAGCCTAAGGAATGCCTCCATGGGAGGAGCAGCAGAGACGTAGCAAAGAAGTAGGGAAAGTAGGGGGACAGACAGGGGCACAGGATGATGGCAGCCAGGGAGAGGGGACAGACGGGGGCACAGGTAGAAGAGGAAGTTTGCCGTCTTGAATGCACACATGGCAAACGCTGTGGTTCTGCTGTGGATGGTCTCAGTGATCTCAATTCAGAAAGTGATTCCAGATTCACAACGGATGGGGAAACACACGGAGAGTGACCAGATAGAGGGCGCTCAGGCTGCTTTTCCAGCTGACCTTGACCTTGAGCTACCAGAAGAAGTAACAGGGGAGCCAACTCCAACACTGCACCCGCAGGAAGTTTATCAGGAAGAAAACCTGGCACTGACAATGAGGGAACCGAAGGAAGCAAGACTGGGTGGGAACAGCTGAACTGTACTGGATCATGCCCACTGGATGTAGGCTGTGAGGAATGGGGTGGGACCAGACACCCAAAGGCCACCTGCTAGCAGCACTTCAACCACCAACAGCTGGAATAATAAGTCCTTCATAGCTGTGTGTTGGCACACAACTTTATCCTAGTACTCAGAAGGCAGAGCTCAGTGGGTGGATCTCTGGGTTGGAGGCCAGCCTGTTCTAAAAAGTAAGTTTCTCTAAAGTGGGTTCCAGACCCTGTCTGAAAAGACAAAAAAAAAAAAAAAAAAAAAAAAAAAAAGTTCTTATAGCAGGGATTCGGCTTATGCCTGTGATCTGGCACACAGTAGGCTGAGGTAGGAGGCTCACAAGGCCAATTTGGACCACATGGCAAGTTCGGGACCAGCTTGAACTGCCGGAGAGCTTATTTCAACTAAAAAGTTCTTAGTTCTCAAAGGGGGTCTGAGCGCTAGTATGTGATGTGTTGGCATTATTCACAGGAATAGCTTCTAAGGTGAGCAGCATCTAAGGAAGACTACTTTTGGCACAGATAAAATCTAACTTTGGGAATAAGTACAGAAATAGTATACTATCACTCCTTATTGCCCAAGTTATAACATGTTTTACATTTTACGTGTTATAAAACATTTAATATCTATCTATGAAACAGTCATAGGACACCCCCTGTGTACATGATCTTTGCTAGCTCCAGCTATACAAAGATAAGATACCACTTCCTAGGGTCTCATTATGCTGTTCTGGCTAGCCAGGAACTCCTGGAGATCTACCTGCCTCTGCCTCTCGAGGGTTGAGGTCGAAAGTGTGGGACATCTCATGCTCAGTCTTCTCTATTGAAAGCTCAGTTTGTTGGAAGAAAAAGTACAAAGCAATAAACAATGATGGCCTGTGCTTCTGTTATCACTGCTCGTATGTGCAGCGCCCAGCCTGCACTGGGTGCTTAGTGAATGGTGGGAAAATGAGTTAATTTGTTAAGCTTGAAAGTCCTACATGGTTTGGTCCTGGGAACCTGACAGGGGCCACAAGGGAGTGAAGGACAGGCACACAGACACAGCTGAGTTGAGAGGGCCTTGGAAGCTCTGACAGAGAGCTCAGAGCCTTGGCTTGATTGTTACTCCAGCATAGGAGGAAAGGTTAGGGTTGTTCACTAGGTGGGAGGTCTCTGCAGGAGAGCAGTCTCAGGCTGTAAACTTCCAGGAGGGAGCTCAGTCCATGCTTTCTTGTCCCTTCTGTCAACGTTCCCACAGGGACCAGAGGGAGCTTTGCCAATTCCCATGGGTTTGCGGCATTAGGGTCCTGATCAATAGAACACATTCTCTCTCCCTGTACATCTCGCAGGGCTCCTCTGCTCCCCACACTTGGGTAGTCGACAGAATTTAAGAGTAATCAATGTTGCCTAGAGGAGTCAGAGGACAATCACAGAGTTGTTTTTGTTTTGTTCTTTTGAGACAGGGTTTCTCTGTGTAGCCCTGGCTATCCTTGGAGCTAGCTCAGTCGACCAAATTGATCTTGAACTCACAGAAATCTGCCTGTTTTTGCCTCCCGAGTGCTGGGATTAAGGGTTTGTGTTACCATTGCCCGACTTAGAGCTGCTTTTCAATGTCTGTATTACTGTTGTATTGGGGGTAAGGGTATGGTGTGCATGTGTGGAGATCAGGGACAGCACTGGGGAGTTCGTTCTCTCCTTCCACCTTTGGATTGGTTCCTAGGCTCAGTTCACCAGGCTTTCCTTGCTAACATTTTTCCTCTTTGGCCCCATGGGTGATTTTGAGGAACCCTAACGAGTAACTTTCCAGGTAATGGTGGTCAATGGCAGTGGTAGCTAAGTTTAGGAAGTCAAGAGAAAATGAAAGCATGAAGGAATTCTGGGAGTATGTGAATGGGAAGCTTAGAAAAGACCCCTAAATAAAAGGTACGTGCAATAGGAACACACACTGTCTTCCAGAGGACCCAGGCTCAGTTTCCAGTACCCACACTGAGCACGTCACAACTTTCTATATTTCAGTTCCGGGGTCATGAGCCTTCTGCAGGCATTGTACTCACAGTACACACACACACACACACACACACACACACACACACCCCAAATAAAATCATGAGTTTTTAAGATTTATTTATTTATTATGTATACAGTGTTCCGTATATGTTTATTATACTTGCAGGCCAGAAGAGGGCACGAAATCTCATTACAGATGGTTGTGAGTCACGATGTGGTTGCTGGGAATTGAATTCAGGACCCATGGAAGAGCAGTCTCTTAACCTCTGAACATCTCTCCAGTCCCCAATCTTTACAAGTTTTTTTTTTTGTTTTTGTTTTTTTGTTTTTGTTTTTCGAGACAGAGTTTCTCTGTAGCTTTGGTGCCTGTCCTGGAACTAGCTCTTGTAGACCAGGCTGACCTCGAACTCCCAGAGATCCGCCTGCCTCTGCCTCCCGAGTGCTGGGATTAAAGGCGTGCGCCACCACTGCCCAGCTACAAGTTTTTTTTTTTTAAACATTATACACATGATTAAAAATAAAACTTTTGTTTTGGGGAAAATTCATATTAAGAGCTGGGCATGGCCCCGGTGGTGGTAGCGGTTTCAGTGACAGTGCATGCCTGGCTGTCCTGGGATTCATTCTGTAGACCAGGCTGGCCTCAAACTCCCAGAGATCCATCTGCCTCTGCCTCCTGAGTGCTGGGATTAAAGGTGTGTGCCACCACTGCCCGGCCAGTGTATGCCTTTAATCTTAGCACTCAGGAGGCAGAGGCAGGCAGATCTCTGAGTTTGAGGCCAGCCTGGTCTATAGAGTGAGTTCCAGGATAGCCAGGGCTACATAGAGGAACCCTGTTTCTCAGGGAGTTGGGGAGCGGAGGGTGGACCCCATATTCACATGCTACCCATAGATACTGCCAGCTGTACAGAAACGTGTTTCCATTGTTGTCATATGAACTATTGGAAGAGAATAGTACTCTATGTACAAAATGGAGCTGACACTGAGTGCAGGTTGCCACATCTGATTGAATTGTGTTTGAAATCTATCTTTGCTGGCCAATAATGTGTCTTTAGGCAAATCAGTTAACCCTCATATATTACTGATTAATCTTCCAACTGAAGATAATAGTTCCTGTCTCATGATTTTGTGAGGCTTGATGGCTGCTTGTGTCGTATATAGAAAAGAGTTCAGGCCGGGCAGTGGTGGCGTACGCCTTTAATCCCAGCATTCAGAAGGCAGAGGCAGGAGGATCTCTGTGAGTTCGAGGCCAGCCTGGTCTACAAGAGCTAGTTCCAGGACAGGCTCCAAAACCACAGAGAAACCCTGTCTCGAAAAACAACAACAACAACAAAAAAAAAAAACAAAAAAAAAGAAAAGAAAAGAAAAGAGTTCGGTTCCTGAGCATGATGGAAGAAAACCTGAAGGTGGTTCTGTAAAACCCATGATTTGTTTTGTTTTTCCAAGATAAGGTTTCTCTGTGTAGCCCTGGCTGCCTTGGAACTTGTTCTGTAGACCAGGTTGACTTGAATTCAGAGCTTCTGCTGGGATTAATGGCGTGTATCACCAAGACTGGCATGATTTATATGTTTGTGTGTGTGTGTAAAACGATGAGACCCAAAGCCCCACACACGGTGGGGCACACCCACTCTGCCATTCAGTTATGTCCTCAGCCCCACTTCTTTAGAAATCATAAACTCGAATCTTTTTTCTGCCAGATTCTATTCCATGGGCAGTTTATGGAAACTTCTATTTTCTAAGGAGGACAAGCTGTCCTTAGCTTAATCTGCAGAGGCAGCTTGGCCTTGGGGAATGGTCTGATAGCACTAGAATTGGAAGCAGATCGCATCTTACCGTAGGACTTCGGATGGCTGAGTGGCCTAGCTCAGGACTTTATGTGGGATGTTCCTAGCACTGCCATGGGTAAATGTGCATGCAGCCCATCTTGGTGGTTTGGATCAACTGCTCTTCTTCCCGTTTACTCTGAGGTAAGTCTCAGTGTCTCCAGGAGGCAAATTCCCCCATTCTTCAAGCTCCCCTCCTCCCTCACTGAGAAATTCTTGCCCTAAATTTCTGTTTTGCTGCTTCAGGACTTTTTCTTTTCCACCAGGTACTCAGTTCTGATCTGGCTAACTTTGTTGTCTGCGGGCAGATCACTGATTGAGAGCTAATGCCCTCGGCTCCTTCAGATCCAGAGAAACAGACCAGGCGGCATTTCCATGATACTTTGAGACGCCTTCTAATTGCATCAGTATCGCACGTACTACTATGTGGAAAATACATGTGGCCCGTCAGGCTTTGGGTTAATTGGTTTTACCTCCTGTCTCAGAGGGGCAGAGTCCTAGTCTGCAAGCAGTCCCCGAACCAGCTTGACTCCCAGGGGAGTGGCAGCCAGAAGAAAGCAGTTCCCTCCACCCATTTCGTTCACAGCACCCATAGCCTCCAGGTCCCGCCCTTCGGAGAGGCACAGAAAGGAAATCTCAGAAGAAAACTTTAACTCAATTAATTTTTATTAATAACTAAGAGTGGCAGAAATACAATGCCGGTCAAAGATGAAATCTGATTATGCTTTAGAGGGTGCGGTTTGAAGTTTTTCCTCACTCTTGACCCACCTCTAGTCTCATCTCCCACCAAGGGAGGCGCTCTAGTCCGCATATATAGACGCTGCGCTGCTCCGCAAAAATCAAACCAGTTCTGCACCATGGGGAAGAGGCAGCCGAGGGCCGCAGCAGCTGCTCCCAACTGTGAGCTAAGTAAGTGGGCAGCTAGCGGCAGAGACGCTCCGGCCGAGCACACCTCGAAGCTGACACCAACAGCTCCGATCCTTTTCTTTTCTAGATGCAACGGAGGGTCCCAGAGAAGGTTGTGGGCCAGAGGGTGCTTGTCCACAACTAACGTGTGCCTCTTCTCTTCTTTCAGGAGACCACTCTGTGTGGAAAGCTGCAGCCCTTACCAGGGTGCGGAAGTTTGGCCTTTTCTTTTTGTACAGTTTGCTTTTGCTGTTTTCATATCTTTTAATTTCCATTTCTCTGGGTCTACGCTTTCTTTCTGTCTCCGTTCTTACATTTCTCCCGGCAGTTTCTACATGAAGAACACAGCGCTGTCCTCTATACCGCTGTAGCCAGAAGGGAAAATCGGAAACAAAACAAACAAGAACCAAGCGGTTTGGGTGGCTCTTCGAGGCAAGCTGGAGGACTTGTCAGGCCGTTTAGTCTCCCCTATTCGTTTCTACAGAGAAAGGCTCTGAAGTGGGAGGCCGGGGATGGAGCGGGACTGCTTTGGGGATGGCAGGATACTGGGGGGGGGGGGAGAAGACAAAGCTAGGTGGGATGGAGGACAACTCACTGAGAGACTTGGGAGGAGGAGTAGGGCTGGTGCGCCCGAACTGGCTCCGCCGGTCGAATTTTCGCGGTTCCTCCCAGACGTGGGGTGTTCTTGGCGCGTCAGTGGACACTGCGCTGTGGCCCAAGAAGCCAGACGAAGAGAGGCTGCCACGGTGCCTTTTTGTCGGTTGTAGATGTATCTCGTAGTCATCATCTCTTCGGAGGAAGCAGGCTTGTGGTTGCTTAAAAAGAGATGGTGGAAACTATGACAAAAATGTATCTAGCGTTCCCGGGCTGGGAGTTGCCAACCTGCCGAACCCGTCGCGTGTTTGAAAACTCCTGGGCTGGAGCGGGCCACGCCTCCGACTCGGACCCGCCCCAACTAGGCCCCGCCCCCAGACCCAGCAAGGGCGGGCGGAGCCTTCGCGCCCGGTCCGCCCGCCACGCTGTGCCTCGGCTGCAGGAATCCAACCAATGAGGAAGTGAGGCTCCCGTCCTGCCGGCCAATCGTGGGAGGGCAGGAGCTTGACCAGCGAGTTGCTGGCTTTTGGGATATGGAGTCGCCGGCGCGGCGTGTCAGGTGGTGGCCGAGCCGGTAAGCCGAAGTGCTGGCGGGGTCAGGGGTTACGGCGTTCCGCTTTGTGCGGGCGGGCGGGCGAGGGCACGGCCGGCGGACAGTTCGTATCCCGAGGAGACGCGGGAGCCCCGGGGTCGGCACAGGCGCTACTGGTCACGGGCCTCGGCCTTTCCCCGCGACCTGTGACCCCAGCCCACCGCCCCTCTCCGGGCTGGCCCGACGGAAGGCGTCCCGGGTCGGGTGCGCAGACCCGGCGCGACGCGGAGGGGGAGATCCGTGACGCAGTTTCCTCCCGGAGCCCGGGGATCCGTCTGCCCGCGGCCTCCCGCAGCGCAGCACCCTGTCAGCCCAGCGGCCGCCGGTGCTGCGCTGTTGGCACGAAGGCCTCAGGCCTCGGGGTTGAGGGCTGCCAGGGTCCCTGCGCTTTCCAGGCCTCATTCGGGACACGTCGCGCGCGATGGATGCGCCCCTTCTCAGCGGTTTCCTAGGCCCGGTACTTTGAAAGCTAGCTTGTTTGATATTGCTCCTTTAGATTCTTTGTCCATGTCGGTTCTTTGGTCAGACTATTTGGAAGGGCATCCTCGGGACACAGGTTGAGTTTCCGCTGTGTAATATGGAGATCCTCCGTTGTTCTTTGCTTTTCAACGATGGGATTCAAGGCATCGAAAGCAAACATGAAGGGAGAGCTGGCCAGGGCCGGTGGGCTTCTAGGACCTTCCGTGTGGCCCGTGGGGAAACCACGGGAAGCTGCCCACCTTGTCCACTGTGGCATCTCCATCACTTCTTGGCTTAGGCTTTCTTCTGTCCCACCACTTTCCGTGGGGTGACGGCAGGATCTTACAGGTTGTCGGCATTACATTGGTTAATACATGTAAAGCAAAGTTAATACATGTAAAGCAAAGTGCTTAGGCCAGTCCCCTGCCACCAGGTGCTTTTATCACTGCCTGCTCGTGCCTGCTGTTGCCTGGCTTTGACCTTCTCAGGAGTCTCTGCTTGGAATCCCTTGGGCTGTTGCCAGAGGTTCCCCAGGCCAGTGCTTCCTAGCCATATTATTAGTCTGAAAGTGCAGTTAATTACTGGTGAAGACAGGCGCTGTGCTAACAGTTTCTTCTTAATCCTTGTCTTTTCTTTCTGAGACTGGAGTTTACTGTATATCTCTAACTGGTCTAGAACTTGATCAAGTCGGCCTCCAACTTGCAGTGATCCTTCTGCCTCTGTGCTGAGATCAGTCACAAGCATTTACCACTCAGACTTGGCTTCTGCTTAGTTTATGAAATGAACGTGAAAAATAATGTTTTAGGCTATTTTTGCAGTAGCTGTGTTAGTAAATGTAGCCTATGAGATTTCACTGGTGTCTTTTTATTAGATATGTAGTATCAGTCTTGCTTGAATTGAGTTTATTTTGGACACATACCTAAAAGGCTGTGGCTGCTGCACACATGGTTTCGCATGTTTCCGGAAGGCCTGTGGGACTCAGAAGGGGAATTTCTGAACACCCTGGCAGCACCTCTTGTTGAGGAACAGGGAAGCTGCATGTGACTCTGAGATTCTACTCTGAGGAAAGCGGTGGTTCCTCGGGTTACAGCAGAGCTGGCGGGAGGCTTTGGTTCAGCTGTGACTCAGAGAAAATTGTATCCACAAAGTAGGATCTTTTTTTCTGTTTGACTTTGCAGCCAAGAGCCTGGTTAGGTGCTGTTTTGTCTGATGCCTTCATTTTCTGCTATGCAAGTACATATTTGTATGAGCCTTAAAATCCCTCTTAATTCCCGTTAGTTGGGAGACCCCAGAAGTTCAGAGGAAGCTGCTGTTCCTTACTCAGCAACACTGCTAGGAACCAATTGCTAAATGAGAAACTCTGTTTAAGGAAAAGTACTGCTTACAAAGCATGCTCCATGGGCTGGAGAGATGGCTCAGAGGTTAAGAGCCCTGGCTGCTCTTCCAGAGGTCCCGAGTTCAATTCCCAGCACCCACATGGGGCTCACAAAACTTGCTCCATGTGCGGCAGTGGCAGGTGGCATATGCTCACTTGCTCATCTGTATTAAAACAGTTTAATACTTCTTTAGGTCGAAAAGTGCTCACATTCATACATAATGGGAGGAGAAGGCCACAAGTTAATTATTAAAACTTTATCAAGTTCCAAAGAGCAGAAGGAAGCATCCCAGGCTGAGGGATCTTTTACTATGTTTGACTTGACACGTAACTTTTCTTTTAAGAAAAGGAGGTAAATGTTGACGGTAGTACCTGTTAGGGTAAATGGGTTGGCTGTGGTCTAATGAAAAGCATTCTTCAGGTTTCTCTAGAAAAATTGTATAAGTAAGTCACAAAGAAGTCTTGGGCAAACAGTTTTTGGGTGACGAAAGGTAGATTTCTTTTGTTAAATTTCTTCTTTTCTTCACGAAGCAAGGGCCTTTGATGGTCACAGGATGAGGTGTCAAGCCAGGTGGCCAGATGCCCCCCTCCCTTCAGGAAACCCTGCTGTAAAGCTGAGGTTAGAAGGAAGTTTGCAGGAAGCTTATCCTGGACTAGCTGGAGGAACAAAGGACAAGGCAGAGCAGGGCACAGTAAACCGTTTGTGCTCCAGTGGGCAATCAGAATGGTGAGCCCTGCCAGCAGAGAAAAAAATTAGTTTTTATGAGTGTGTACCCGGCCTGCCCTCCTACCCATGAGTGTGCATCTGGCCTGCCCTCCTACCCATTAGTGTGTACCCGGCTTGCCCTCCTACTCATGAGTGTGCACCCGGCCTGCCCTCCTACCCATGAGTGTGCACCCGGCCTGCCCTCCTACCCATGAGTGTGTACCTGGCTTGCCCTCCTACCCATGAGTGTGTACCTGGCCTGCCCTCCTACCCATGAGTGTGTACCTGGCCTGCCCTCCTACCCATGAGTGTGTACCTGGCTTGCCCTCCTACCCATGAGTGTGCACCAGCCTGCCCTCCTACCCATGAGTGTGCACCCGGCCTGCCCTCCTACCCATGAGTGTGCACCCGGCCTGCCCTCCTACCCATGAGTGTGCACCCGGCCTGCCCTCCTACCCATGAGTGTGCACCCGGCCTGCCCTCCTACTATCCTTTTTTTTCTTAAAGGATTTATTTTATTTTTAATTATCTGTGTGGGGGGGGTGTATGAGTATGTTTGCGCATGCCCCCATGTTTACGTGCCCATGGCTGTGTGGAGGCACGTGCTCGTGTGTGCAGATGCCCACCAAGGCTAGAGGTGTCAGGTCTCCAGGAACTGGAGTTACAGACAGTTAAGCCAAAAGATGTAGGTGATGTAGGTGGAACTTGGGTCTTCTGGAAGAGCAGAGAGTGCTCTTAATCCCCCAAGCCATCTCTCCAGCCTCAGGCCATATTTCTAAAGTCATGGTTGATAAATAATACTTGACAGCTGGCCCACATTTTCCCCCTGTTCTTATCTTCTTTGACACCCAACCAGACAGTTTCCTTATCAGCTGTGGTCCTCTCCCCAGATCTTACTCTCCTCCCTCTCTTCTCCTTTCTCCTCTCCTTCCCTCCCTTCTCTGACTCTGTGTGTGTGTGTTCCAGACAGGATCTGACTGTCTAAGCCTAGTCTGGCTTGAAACTTCTCCCAGACTGACCTGGAACTCTTAGCCTCCTGCTTTTGTGTTCTGAAAGCTGGAGTTAGAAGCACGCGTCTGAGTGCAGGCACTCGGGAGGCAGAGGCGGGCGAATCTCTCCTGGTCTACAAGAGCTAGTTCCAGGACAGGCTCCAAAACCACAGAGAAACCCTGTCTCGAAAAACCAAAAAAAAAAAAAAAAAAAAAAAAAAAGAAGCACGCGTCTGTCATCATGCTCGGTTTTCCTTTTCTTGCTTTTCAAAGTTTGTCTATTTGAGACAGAGTTTATGTGGTCCTGTCTCTCCTGGCACTCCCTACGTAGGCCCCACTGGTCTGGAGCTCACAGAGCTGCCTCTGTCCCCCTCAAGTGCTGAGTGCTGGGATTGAAGGCTGTGTGAGGCTCCCCCAAACTTTCCCACCCCCCTTAGGTTTTTCTGTCAATTCAAAGAGAGAACTGAAGAGTCAAACTCAGGTAACAGGCAGCATGCTGGGTGTTTGTTGAGTTGGAATTATAGTTCTTGGGTAAGATAGGTAGGAGGAGAGGTGATTACCGTGGCATTCGAAGTTAGTAAAGTGACTGCCTCAGCTAGTGTCTCAGTGACCATTGTGTCACAGAGAGTCAGCTCTGGTTCAGTATAGTAGCTTTGTGTAATAGGAGCGCTGTTTGTACTCTATGAGCTAGGTGTGTGGTGTGGAATTAAAGGCATTATATAGAACCCCGGTAGGTAGGGTGGATTATAGTTTGTTTTTAAATATTTATTTATTATATATACAGTTTTCTGTCTGTGTATGTCTGCAGGCCAGAAGAGGGCACCAGATCCCATTATTGATGGTTGTGAGCCACCATGTGGTTGCTGGGAATTGAACTCAGGACCTTTGGAAGAGCAGGAAATGCTCTTAACCACTGAGCCATCTCTCCAGCCCCAGTGGATTATAGTTTTAAGGTCATTTTTTGTTTTTGTTTGTTTTTGTTTCTTTGTGTAGCTCTGGCTGTCCTGGAACTCCCTCTTTGTGTGCCACCACTGCAAGATTTGGAGTCTGGCTGGGCACTGGTGGCGCACGCCTTTAATCCCAGCACTCGGGAGGCAGAGGCTGGCGGATCTCTGGGAGTTCAAGGCCAGCCTGGTTTACAAGAGCTAGATTAGATCCAGGACAGGCTGTATAGCTACAGTGAAACCCTGTCTTGAAAAAAAAAAATTAGAGTCGTTCTGTTTTCTTGTGTTGGTTCTACCCTCTTTTCTGAGATAGATTCTTACTAAGCAGCTTCAAGTTGGCCTTGAATGTGTGACTCACCTGCCTCAGCCTCCAAACTCTGTGGTGGCAGGTCCGTATTCTCTTCTGAGTACTTGAGAGCCAGAGAGTGCTGCCAGGCTGTTGGATCTCCAAAGCCCTCAAAGGAGAACTAGAACTGACCCTGACCCTGCTGTTGCCCCCTGACCTCCACAGGTGCACATGTGCTCACTACCATCACGCACGCGCGCGCGCGCACACACACACACACACACACACACACGAAGGTCTTTACACTCCGAGTGCCATTTCTGGGTTTTTGAACATGTGACCACTGTGTCTGTGGAGCTGACTGGTGTCTGAGGAAAGGATCCAGGAGAGGTGTGGCTGTGCCCTTTACCCGAGGCACTCCTTATGGAATCTGGTGCTTCCTTACAGGTTGCTTGTATGTACATTCTAGTTCCTGTTCTTTGATTTTATTGAAATGGAAGGCAGGAAGGAAAAAGAATTTTGGGAACTGGGGAGATTTAGACTGTATAGAAACACCCCCCAGTATGGGGGCAGTGGGTGATAAAAACTTTCTTCTCTATACCTTAAAATTAATGAGATGACAATGAATGCCTTTACCTCCTATTAGGCAAATATAAGAAGCCATTGTTTTAAATGCAAGCCCTTTCTCAATATAAGAAAAAAAATTGCTTGTTACAGTTATACATGTATTTAGTATTTTATACTTTATTTTGTTTCTTTTTTAATGATTTATTTTAAGTGAATTGGTGTTTTTCCTACATGTATGTCTGAGGGTGTTGGGTCCCCTGGACTTGGAGTTACAGACAGTTGTAAGCTACTGTGTGGGTGCTGGGAATTGAACTCAGGTCCTCTGGAAGAGCAGTGAGTGCTGTGCTCTCTCTTCAGCCCTGTTATTTTGTTTCCTTAAGCTAGGATGTTACTATTTGGCCCCTGGCTGGGCTGGAACTTGCTAGGTTGACCAGGCTGACTTTAAACTTCCTCTCTCTGCCCCTGCTTCCTGAATGCTGAATTCTGGGATTACAGGCTTGTACTACCACACCTGATAGTGCATGATTTTCTTTTCTTTTCTTTTCTTTTCTTTTCTTTTCTTTTCTTTTCTTTTCTTTTCTTTTCTTTTCTTTTCTTTTCTTTTCTTTTCTTTTCTTTTCGTGGTAAGTCCTCTTTCAAGAGAGCCATTTCCTAACTCTAACTCTGGGGTAAGCGGCCATCCACAGGGTACCCCCGGCATCCACTGTTTAGCACTAGCCTAGAACATTCACTCCCTGTATTCTCCGGCAATTCTTCTGCTGCTTTAATAAGAAGATTGACCACGAGGGATGCACCCACCCACTGTGACAGTGGAACTGATTTATTGGGAGCCCACCAAGGCCAGCTGGTCTGGGACTGAATAAGCATGGGTTGATTCCGGACTCTCTGAGCATGGCGGACAATGAAGGCAGATGAGAAGCCAAGGACAATGGCACTAGGTTTCGATCCTAATACATGAACCGGCTTTGTGGGAGCTTAGCCTGTTTAGACGCTCACCTTCCTGGAAGTAGATAGAAGACCTTCGTCTTCCCGCAGGGCAGAGAATTTGGACTGCTCTTCAGTATCAAGAGGGAGGGGGGATGGTGTGGGGGGAGGAGAAGAGGAGTGGGGATAGGGGGAGGGAAGTGGGGGGAGGGGGCAATATTTGGGAGGAGGGGAGGGAAATGGGAAACGGGGAGCAGGTGGAAATTTTAATTAAAAAAGAATAAAAAAAAAAAGAGAAAAAAAAAAAAAAAGAAAGAGGACTTCTCTTCCTTGTATTTGAGGGGAAAATCACCGTTTCACAATTTGAGTCATTATATGGACACTAAGACAGAGGAGGAGTAAGTTAAGCTTTAGGCTGTCAGTGCCTGCCACTCTAGACTGCACAGAGCTGATTATACGCTTTCAACTTCTATAGATAGTTTCGCAAAATGTCCCCAGTGAGTGGCTGTCTGAAAGACTCTGACAATCTATAGAAGCTTTACATTTTGAGAAAAGTAAGTAGGGCCTGGCGATGTATGTTGCTGGAGCACCTGGGTTTGAGCCTCCCGACTACATATAACAATAATACAAGTACCTGGAGGAGCCTTTTTATTGCCAACAAAGATAGAAGTGAGCTCAGCACTTACTTCCTTTTGACCCGCTTTTTGCTTTGCTACTGCTTCTTTCTCTCTCTCTTCTGTACTTTCTGGCCTAGAGTTTGCTGGGTAGCTGAGGCTGGCTTTGAACTCATGATCTTCCTGCCTCCTCCACTTTCAAAGTACTAGGATTATAGCTGTGAATCACCAAACCGGCTCCCAACTGCCTTTTCTTTCTTTCCTTAAGCAACATTGTTTGTGTGTGTGTGTGTGTGAGAGAGAGAGAGAGAGAGAGAGAGAGAGAGAGAGAGAGAGAATGAGAACGAGAACGTGGAAACTTGTAGGAGTCAATTCTGTTTTCCTACTATCCACCATGTGGGTCCTGAGGATGGAATTCAGGTAGCCTTGGTGGCCAGCACCTTTAGCTGAGCCAGCTCACCAGCCCTCAGCCACCACCTTTTCTTCCTTTCTTCTTCCCTCCCTCCCTCGCTCTCGCTCTTACCTTTCTGTCTGTCTCTCTTCTCCTTCTCCCCTCCCCTCCCCTTCCCTCCCCTCTTCTTGCTATTCTTTTCTACAGGGTTTCTCTGTATAACAGCCCTGGCTGTCCTGGATCTCGCTTCATAGACCAGGTTGGCCTTGAATTCAGAGATTTGCCTGCCTCTGTCTCTGCCTCCTGAGTGCTGGGATTAAAGTGCACCACCACTGCCTGGCTGACAAATTTTATTTTATTTTATTTTATTTTATTTTTTCGAGACAGGGTTTCTCTGTAGCTTTGGAACCTGTCCTGGAACTAGCTCTTGTAGACCAGGCTGGCCTCTAACTCACAGAGATCCGCCTGCCTCTGCCTCCCGAGGGCTGGGATTAAAGGTGTGCGTTATCACGCTGAGCATACTGAATATTTTTAAACAGGATATCAGCCCTCATTACAGAAACAGTCTGATTTAGTCAGTCTGTGTGGCACTTCTCAGAACTGAACAGAGACTATGGAAGGACTGCTCGTGTCATGTGACCCAAAGCTTCCAGAAACACTGCATGAAGTTTGATGATTTCTTGTGGCTCAAGTTCATTTTCTTATGAGAGTCTAGTGGCTGACCTGATGTGTAATTTCTCATTTCCTGTGGGTAGGATAACTGGGTGTCTTGCCTTATTCACACAGAATGACAAAGTTAAAAGGCTACCCACCAACCCATGGCTGTAACTGGAGCCCAGCAGAATGGTCAGATGTGTGACAGGCCTCAGATGAGGCCACTATAAGTGGGTGGAAGAGGCTGGATTGATGAGTGGTAGTGGGGGTCTGTGGGCTGACCAGAGAGACGGGGCTAGTTGTCTGTTGCAGGAAAATGCTTGCCCATGGTAACTGTGAGGGAGAGATGGTGCTTCTTAAATTATCCAGGGATGGTGTGCTTATACCCAGAAGACAAATGACACCCAGAGCTCCCTTTTGGGTCTAGATGATGGAATTCAATAAGGCAGAACATGTTAATATATAAAGAATATTCAAAATATAAGGTGGAGGGCTGTTGAGATAGAGGAGAAAAAATGTTTCGGGGAGGGGGGTTCCCTCCCCCTCTCAGCAGGTGAGCACTTTGAGAGTTCCTGGGATCAGTATTAGCGATAACTTTCTCTCTCGCTGTATGTTTGCGATCAACCGAGACAACAAGTCCATAGTAAGGAGGTTCAGAATTGAGAAGTTCAGCCTTTTTAGAGCTGAAAGATGGCTCCATCCAGGGACCCACACAGTGGAAGAAGGGAGCTAACTCCTGTCAGTTATATGATACCCATGTCTCCCCGGCCCCCTGAAAAAAATAAATAAATGTAAAAAAAAAGTTCAGCCTTTGTAGTGAGGCCAAGTCGACAGTGTACTGTGGATAGACCACCGTGTCAGCTTGCTAATGCTTCCCCAGTCCCCAACTGCACCCTGATATGCCGTTGGTGCCCAGAGAAATACTGCTTCCCACAGATGGGGCCCAGTCCTGCTGGTACCTCAGCATTCTTGCAGATCCCAGGGCACGTTAGCCTGTGGGTGACTAGCTTCTCCCAATTTTCAGAGCGAGACTGGAACTTTCTTTAGTTTTCCCTCTGGGGAATAGTGGTCATGCACTTGAGAGGCACCTTCCACACCCATCCAGAAAACTGAATCATGAGTTTAAATTGTTAGATAGGCCAGATTTGTATTCCCTTTGTGGTTACATGGCTGATGTTGATTTCCCTATCCTGCCTCCATTTTCCAAATTTTGTTACTACAAACCTGGCTGTTTTCTGTTCTTTTAAAAGTTGTGAATTTTGGAGATTATTCCAGTGTTAGATATTTTGGTTAATATTGAGGCTATTTTGGGTTAATTTGGCCTAATATTGGCTTAATATTGAAGCAAAGACTTGTTGATTGGCAGCCCATTAGTGTGTATGAAGACAGATTTGTTGGGAGCTGGGTGTGGTGGTGCACACCTTTAATCCCAGCAGAGGCAGGTGGATTTTGTGAGTTCAAGGCCATCCTGGTCTACTAAGTGAGTTCCAGGATGGCCAGGGCTGCACAGAGAAACTCTGCCTCAAAAAACCAAAACGACAACAAGCAAACATATTTGTTGGCAGGTTCATCTGCTGTACATACACAGGGTCCCACATGAGCTTGGATCCCATGAGAACCAAGAGGCTAGCTCCCAACCTCTTCCTGGGCTCATCTTTTATTGTTTTTGTTACTGCCCCTTAATCCTGTTTTGAAACCTGTAGTTATTTTCAGGGTCAGCTGATTGAGGAGAAGATTGTTCCTTTCATACAAGGGTTCAGCTATACGGTGACAAAAAACGTTAGTTTTGTTCTTACTAATTCTTTACCTCTCTTTTCTCTTATAGAATCCTATTCTAAGAACACAGACACTCAGGTATCTACCATGGTGTTGGATCCTGAAGAAAAGATGCCAGACGGTAACTTATATCTTTGTGTCATAGTCTGCATGGGATTGGGCTTTCCTAGATAAGGCAGCTATGAATGAAATTAATTTATGACCATAGGATTCTTCCTAATATCTTATTTCTAATTGCCAGCTGAGTTGTGACCAGCTAGTTTGGTTTCTAGAACAGTAATGCTTGCAAGGACAGTGTCATTCCCAGGATTGGCAATGATATCTGCAGTGTTTCCTATGCGTGTGGAGCAGAGCACAGGGTCCTGTCTGCACCTGAGCTCCTCCTCTAGACTACCCACTCCATTCTGCTTAGTAAAGATGGTGGGGCCCAGCGCCCTAGAAAAACCAGAGCCCTGATATTTTAGTGGGTTGTAGGGTTTATGAGAAAGAGGAGAAAGCCTCATGATGCTGGCAGCTCCGTGGACTTTGGAAGCTCTTGGTGAACTAGCCACTTTCTGCTAGGCCTTCCCCCACTTGGATTTAAGATTAACTGTAAAGTGCAGACTTCAGGGAAACACTGCTTTCAGGCTTCTATGAGCCCTGCTGTCACAAGGGCCGCTAGCACCCGTGACCACCAGCCCTTCAGTCCTACGCAGAGAGGCCTTAGTCAGACTTCCCAGACTTCTGCTTTGCCGCATCCTCTTAGTGTCGGGTGGGTTTTCCAGTCCCCTCTTCTGTTGTGTGAGACTGATGGAGCTGTGGTACCCAAGAGTGGTCCTCAGAGAGAGTGCTGCTGGGTACCCAAGAGTGGTCCTCAGAGGGAGTGCTGCTGTGGTACCCAAGAGTGGTCCTCAGAGAGAGTGCTGCTGTGGTACCCAAGAGTGGTCCTTAGAGGGAGTGCTGCTGTGGTACCCAAGAGTGGTCCTTAGAGGGAGTGCTGCTGTGGTACCCAAGAGTGGTCCTCAGAGGGAGTCCTGCTGGATAATGGGATGGGAGGGTGTCCTAGTGCCTAACTTATTTTCTTTTAAAAATTAGGATTCTGAATTTCTCATGGGGCTAATTTGTCAATATTGAGTCGTAGGTATGAGTTGCTTTGTTGGTTTTAAGACAAAGTCTTGTTAAATTGAAGCCCAGACTGAGCTCAGACTTGTATCCCTTTTGATTTAGCTTTTCAAGCATGTCATTGTCCTTAGAGAACCATTATCAGGTGGGTGTAGAGGTGTAGTAAGAAGAGCGGTGGGCTGCGTTCCAGCCACCCCGGCTCCCGCATGGCTAGCTTATACCCGAAATAATTACACGGAAACTGTATTCTTTTGAACACTGCCTGGCCCGTTAGTTCCAGCCTTTTATTGGCTAGCTCTTACATATTGATCTAACCCATTTCTAATATTCTGTGTAGCACCACGAGCTGGCTTACCAGGAAAGATCTTAACCTGCGTCTGTCTGGAGTGGGAGAATCATGGCGACTCACTGACTTGGCTTCTTTCTCCCAGCATTCTCTCTGTCTACTCCGCCTACCTAATTTTCTGTCCTATTAAAGGGCCAAGTCAGTCTCTTTATTTAACCAGTGAAATTAACACAAAACAGAAGACTTTCCCCCATCGTAGAGGTGTAGAGGAAGTCCAGTGATTAGTGTTAAGACCGACCCAGGGAGGAGACAGCATGGATCTGAGAGGAGGTAGGGTAAGTAGGGACAGGAAGGACTCTAATCAAAATGCACGGTGTGAAATTCTCAAAGGACTATAAAATATCATGTTCAACTGATCCAAGGCTGAGAGCTTTTGGAGGCTTTTGAACTCTTCTTCGCTTCCAAGAGTTAGGGTTGCAGGCTGTACCACAGCTGGCTTGTACACATATTACCCTGTAAAGATATTTAATTTATTGGGCTGGGGATGTAACTTGTTTGTAGAGTGCTTGCCTAGCATGCATGTCTAAAACCAGGTATGTGGCTGTAATCCCAGCACTTGGGAGGTGGATGCAAAAGAATCAAGTTCATTCAGAGTCATCCTTGGCACAAACCAGTCTGGGCTCCAGACCAGTCTAAGACCAGTCCTTGTGTCTAGGCTGGTGTCGTGTATGTGTGGGTCTAAAGCTGTTCTCAGTGGTGGGGGAGCATATGCAGACAAGGGTTAGCATTACCGAGAGTGCTCATTAGTGGATGTGGTCATGTTAATGCAGATGGCGCTTCTGGAGACCACGGAGACTCTGCCAGCCTCAGCGCCATCAATCCTGCCTATAGTAACTCCTCCCTCCCTCAGTCCACTGGGGACTCTGAGGAGCCCTTCACCACCTACTTTGACGAGAAGATCCCCATTCCTGAAGAGGAGGTTAGTGATGGTTCCTTGCAGGGAACCCTGTGTCCTGGGGAAAGTCTTGGAGGGACAGGTCTGCCAGCCACCTCTAGCTCAACAACCTGAGGTCTTATTTTGGCAGCCAGTCTCTGACATCATCAGGATAAATGGCCTCTGTGGGAAAGGTGCTAGAGAGAACTTTGTAGCTTATGAAAGGATGGATATTGTGGCTTCCCTTTTCAGCTGTGCTTCTGCTCCTGTGTGGGTAGTGGGGGAGCCTAAGGGTGCCGTGCTATTTAATGCTCCTGTGTGGGTAGTGGGGGAGCCCAAGGAAACCATGTTCTTAATGTAGCACGAGCTGCTGATGGGGAGCTGGTAAAGGAAGGGTTGTCACTGAGAGAAGCAGCCACCTTGTTGGTAAAAAGTAGATGAGCTCGATGTGACACGTGGGTGCATGCACTGCGTGCCCTGAGCCCCTGAGCTCGATGTGACACATGGGTGCGTGCACTGCGTGCCCTGAGCCCCTGAGCTCGATGTGACACGTGGGTGTGTGCACTGCGTGCCCTGAGCACCTGAGCTCGATGTGACTCGTGGGTGTATGCACTGCGTGCCCTGAGCCCTGCAGCTGGTGATGCCCCTTGAAGGTGACAGAGTAGTGGAGACACTCAGGCTGCCTTTCCTCTCTCGTTTACAGTACTCCTGTTTTAGCTTTCGTAAGCTCTGGGCGTTCACGGGGCCTGGCTTTCTTATGAGCATTGCCTACCTGGATCCAGGAAACATCGAGTCTGATTTGCAGTCTGGGGCAGTGGCTGGGTTTAAGGTGAGCATCCAGTTTACAAGTTTTCATTATTGTTGCTATTGTTATTTTTGCTGACATTTTTGCAATGCTGAGGATGAATGAACTCTGGGGCCTTGCCATGCTGTCCCTGTCTTTGAGCCCTTGTTACACTCTTACGCCTTTTTCTTGATCATGTTGAGTAGCCTTCAGGTAGAGTTGACCCTTGAACAACATAGGCTTGAATTGTGCATGTCTACTTATGTGTAGGTTCTTTCTGTTTTACTTATTTTATTTACATGGCTGTCCTGGAACTCATTATGTGACCAGGCTGGCCTCTGTCTTCAAAATGCTAGAACTAAAGGTATATGCTGTCATGCCCAGCCCAGACATAACAATCTGTTTTATAATTTACTACCCCAGGCTATATGGAGATCTACTGCAGAAAGGTTAAAATGCACCCCATTCTCTGCATGCACACAGTTCACGGTGGAGCTGTTCTCAGTTGAGAGAAATAAAAGCAAATGTAAGATGTGTTGCTAACTCCTAACCATGTACAGTTAGCTGTCATGTGTGCTGTACTTCTGTGTTGGCACCTGGTGCTCTTGTGAGCTCATGTGATTGCTTATGATGTGGTCGTTTCTGTGTGAGCAGCTTCTCTCTCAGTAAGGGATGTAGTACAGTAAAAAGGGTTTCTTGGGTTGTTGTGTAGTTTTTACCATGGGTTTTATTCATGCCAGTGTCTTCTTGGCCTTTTGGCTAATCGTAAATAGCTGTGCTGTATTATTGGTATGGCTTCTGATAAACAGGCTGTTAGTCAAGTTTTAGGGGATGCAATGTTACATGAAAACTTCTCTTGCACGGCAGAGGAGTCTGGGGCTTGGTGTCTAACCTCCTGTCTTAGTTACTTTTCTAATACTCTAATGAAAGACTATGTCAAGACAGCTTAGAATGCTGGGTGGTGGTGGCACACGCCTTTAATCCCAGCACTCGGGAGGCAGAGGCAGGTGAATCTCTGAGTTCGAGGCCAGCCTGGTCTACAGAATGAGTTCCAGGACAGGCTCCAAAGCTACAGAACAAAACAACTTTAATAGGGCTTACAGTTTCAGAGTGTTTACAGTTCATGATGGTAGAACAGAGGTGTGGGGAGCAGGAACAGCTGAGAGTACATCTTGGTCCCCAAATAGGAAGCAGAAAGGACACTGGGAATGGCAGGAAGCTTTTGGAGCCTCAAAACTGCCCCATGACACACCTCCACCAAGACCACGCTTTCTGATTCCCCCAAACAGTTCCACCAACTGTATTCAGACTTAGGAGCCCATGGCTATTCTGGTTCAAACCCCAATGCCCCTCATTGTTCCAGCATGCACAGGTCTTCATTGGCACTGACACTTTGTGAAAAGTTCTTACTATGTGGTCTCTTGTTTTTTATTTGTTTTTGTTTTGAGTTTTGGAATTTTGAGACAGGGTTTCTCTGAATAACAATCCTAACTGTTCTGGAACTCACATTGTAGACCAGGCTGGCCTTGAATTCACAGAGATCTGCCTGCCTCTGCCTCCAAAATGCTTAAGCCACCACTGCCTGGCGTGGTCTCTTGTTTTATCCACATAATATCCTTAGGGAAAGCACAAGATGGGAAACTGAGGATCAGAAAGATGCTAGACCTAGTGGGTCATGTGTAGAAGCTGATGCAGAGTGTGGACCCATCCCCATGCTTTGACGAACTGTTTCCCGTTAGCATCCCCAAACAAGCAGTCAACAAGCCCTTTGGTGGTCTAATGATGTTGGCGGATGTTGTTCTTCTCAGTTGCTCTGGGTGCTTCTGTTGGCTACCATTGTGGGGCTGCTGCTCCAGCGCCTTGCAGCTAGACTTGGAGTGGTCACCGGCTTGCATCTTGCTGAAGTGTGTCACCGTCAGTATCCCAAGGTGAGTGGCTTGTCCGTTACCATGCAGGAATCTGTGTGTCTGGTATTGTGTACTGGCCCCACTCTGGATTGAGCCAGAGGAGGAGTTGGGGTCAGTGTCCCTGAAACTAGAAGTACCAAGGGAATCCTGATGCCTCTTCTGCCGTCAGCCTGTGTCCTCCTTCAGAATCTAACATGGGGCTCCCTTTTTTGTTGTTCTTTTGAGACAGGCTCATGTAGCCCAGGCTAACATTGATCTCTATATTTAGCCAAGGATGGCCTTGTGTTTCAACCTCTCCTAGAGGTCCTAGAATTACAGGCACACACAGGTTTCCTTAGGGAAATGCTGCATGAGTAAGCCTTAATCAGGTTCCCCTTATTTTGTTTGATGTCACCATCACTTTGAAAAAGATGTTTTTTACAAATATATGTGGTAGGTCCTGTGGATGGGCTGATTATTTTCAGTTTACTCTAAGTATCCTACCTTTCGTACTTGCCACCTTAAGTGGGAATGACTTCTGTCAGAAGACTTTGCAGGGGAGCTGAGGACAAAACTCGGGCCTTCCCAAATACTCCACAGGCACCCTAGAGATCGAACCACTTCTGTCATGGCTGAAAATCTTTTTAAGTTAGATATGAAACAGGCCTCCCTTGGAAGTGCCCTAAATTTTTAGTCTCATTTCTGACTATGAGCATAGAGGTGGGTCAGCGGTCTCTGTCTCTCTGTACCCCATCCCCCAGCCTAGGATGTTCTTGAACTCTTTTTTTTTTTTTAATATTTCCTTATTATGTATACAATATTCTGTCTGCATGTATGCCGGCAGGCCAGAAGAGGGCACCAGACCTCACTACAGATGGTTGTGAGCCACCATGTGGTTGCTGGGAATTGAACTCAGGACCCCTGGAAGAACAGGCAATACTCTTAACCCCTGAGCCATCTCTCCAGCCCTGTTCTTGAACTCTTGATCATCCTGCTGGAATCCCTGATTACAGATGTTATAGGCCTGTGCTACCATGTGTGATAAATATAAGTTATTTTTACCAACTTTTCAGAAAATGTTGTTTTATAATTCCCTTTAGTGTCTTTTTCTTTGCGTATACTATAGTTATTTATGAGAGGAGACTTTCTGGATAGTAAGTATCTGGAGGCTTTTTTTCTGGTGTCAGTAAGCCAACATTAACTAAATGTGTTTTTCCACTCATCTGTTGGTCTAGATTTAGTCTCCTGGTATGCTGTATTCCATCTATTCTCAACTAGTTTACCACGAACACTTTAAAAAAGAGATTTATTTTTTTAAAATTCTGTGTACATATTTGAATATGTGCATTTGAGTGTGGGTGTCTGTAGAGGTTAGAGGCTTCAGGATCCCCTGGAGCTGGACTTGAGGGAGTTGTGAGCTGCCTGACGTGAGTGGCACGAGCTGAGATCCAGTCTGCATCTTCTGCAAGAACAGTATGCACGTTTGTTGCTGAGCCATCTCTCTAGTCCCTTACCCTGAATACTAATACGCATATCTTTTTCCGTGCCTGCATATTATTATCTGACTCTCCTGGAACTCACTCTGTAGACCAGGTTGGTCTTGAACTCACAGAGGTCCTCCTGCCTCTGCCTGCCAAGTGCTGGGATTAAAGGCATGCGCCACTACCTCCTGATTGATTGAGGCTTTCTTAATTGCTCATTTCTTGTTCTCTCTTGACTTTCATATTGGCCGTGTTTGTATGTCTATTTTTCCTTCAAACTTCTTAGATCACTTTTGGGCAAGAGAGTAAGTGGAAAGTAATGAATAGAAGTTTGATTCTTCTCCTGAGAAAAATTAAGGAGAAAAAAGTGAGCTGGGTTGCCACCCTTACCTTGGCTCACAGTCTCCTGCTCCGTGTGGGGTTGAGTTCTGGTATGTCTGTGTAAGGCTGTGTGTGGTTCTGTGCCCAAATCTGAATTCTAAATGAAGGAGGAAGTTCTTATACCGAATGACGAGAGCCGCTGTTTGCTTTGCAGGTCCCACGGGTCATCCTGTGGCTGATGGTGGAGTTGGCGATCATTGGTTCTGATATGCAGGAAGTCATTGGCTCAGCCATCGCCATCAATCTCCTGTCGGCAGGAAGGTGGGGGCTTCCCTCTAGATCATTGTCAGTATTGAGCTGGATTCCAAAGACAGGGTGAAAATCAACATTCAGCTCATTCTGGAGCATTCCGGAGCCGCCTTCATCTTTCCCAGCAGACATAGTCCCTGTCTCTCCCATTCCCTTGATGTGCACACTTGTATTTAAATCGATTGTATGGGGTTTTGTACAATTATTCCTTCGTGGGGGGGCTACTTATCTGACTGCATAGTGACCCACGCTTGGTGTGTTCTGCACATCTGACACAGTAAGCTCCCAGGGAGGCTGTCAGTGGATGGCCTTTAGTTGATGCTGCTTCTCAACCGCCCGTGGCTTGGCTTCCTGCCACTGTTGCTTTTCCCCAGGCCCTAGCCTTCCCCATGTTCTGTGTTGGACAAGCTGCAAAGAAAGTGTCTTCCGTGGGTCTTCAATCTCTATTTCTCTTCTCTAACCTAGGGTTCCCCTGTGGGGTGGAGTTCTCATCACCATCGCAGACACTTTTGTCTTTCTCTTTTTGGACAAATATGGTAAGGAGGGTGGAACTGGTGGGTGAATCAGAGCCACCGGCTCCAGGCACATGGCTCCAGGGAAGTCTGTCTTCTGTGTGCTCACTGTGCGTTTCCCCCTAGGGTTGCGGAAGCTGGAAGCTTTTTTTGGCTTTCTCATCACTATCATGGCCCTCACATTTGGATATGAGGCAAGTGTCACAGGCTGTTGATTAACTATGTAAAACAAAGTTTCATTTTGTTTGTTTGTAGTCTTTTATTATAAAAAGCAATAATAATGCCAGAATAGTTTAACTGTATTGGATCAACAAAAAGCCAGTGTACTTCTGGGCTGCTTTTGAAAAATATAGTCTATGGCAAGGGTTCACGTGCAGGAAAGCCTGTAGAGATTTTCTGTGGATCAAAAATGACTAGACCTTTCAGGACCAACATTTTTGGTCCCAAATTAACTACCCTGACAGCAGAACAGTTTTAGGGTGGGACAGACAGAGGCATATGTTGACTGTTAACTCAAAGCAGTTCTGTTTGTGCTCATCATGACTGAAATTAATTAACCCAGCTTGACTATTTCCTGTAATAGACCAGCGGATGGTAGTGGTGAACACGCGTGGTGGTGCATGCCTGTAATACAAGCAACTAAACAGAGGCAGACTAGTCTCTGAGTTTGAGGCCAACTTGATATACCTAGAGAGTTCCAGAGCAGCCAGGACTGTAGAGTGAGACAAAAAACTATTGATGAGTAATAGGTGATTGGTTATTTTCCTGGCTTGTTGCTTGCCTGTCGCTAGGGATCAGTGCCATTATGTTTACCTTTTTATGTTCAGTTATAAACTGATTTCTTCTTACAGGCCTGCCTAAACATTAAAAGATATCTGGTCTATGAGTAGATTTTTCAGGTTGTCTCAAGGCTTGCAAGAGAAATCCTAAGCCAGGAGGAAGTTTGGGTAGGCGGTGTTAAGGAATGACCCACTCCCAGCACATGGGTGGCAAGCAGGGGAGGTTCTTAGACGAGCAGGTGAACAGCAGTGTATGGAGTGTGGGTTTAAGAACGGAACTGTTCTTGGATCTGTATCAGCAGTTACAGCGACACAAATACCAGTGAGACCTTTAGTCGGTTTGGTTCCTCAGAACACTGTGTTCTCTACATATCTGCATTGTACATTTTAATTGTAATGTAAGATATTCGGAATATATAGTCCTTAGTCCTGGCCCCTGGCAGCAAGCCCCAGTATTAGTTATCTCTGGTAGTTGTAACTAAAGTACTTGAGAAAGGTAACAGGAGGGGAAGGGTCTACTTAACGGGGGCTTCAGAAGGCTTGGGCTGCCTGCAGTTCCTTGGGCAGAACACCCTGGCAGCAGGAGATGTGCTGTTGGAGGTTCTGTCTCACTGCAGACAGAAGCACGAAGGTTCAGGACATGGCTAGGTCCAGGAGGATTGCCCCCATTCTTCTACTTCTTCCAGGGAGGTTCCACCTGCCAAAGTTTCTACCACATCCCCAAATTGTTTGAGCACAATGGGGCTTGAGTCGGTCATGAGCCTGCGGCAGTTTCTGTTCTGACCACAGCAGCCCTTTGTCGCCGTTCATTGCTGATGCTGTGCTTATATTCAGGGCCTAAGCGTGTACGTGTTCATGATTCCATATTCCTATTCCAGGCAGTTATTACAGAGGGCAAAGGAGTGAAGGATGCCAGTGTCCCTAGTGCTGTTCTTCCCGTTCCATGTTGCAGTAAAAGCTAATAGGTGTTGTGTTGCTGTGTAGTATATTACAGTGAAGCCCAGCCAGAGCCAAGTGCTCAGGGGCATGTTCGTGCCGTCCTGTTCAGGCTGCAGCACTCCTCAGATTGAGCAGGCTGTGGGCATCGTGGGAGCTGTCATCATGCCACACAACATGTACCTGCATTCCGCCTTAGTCAAGGTGAGCAGTGCCCTTCCGTATCCTTAGTTTCTGTCTGCTAGAGCGGTGTAGGAGCTGTGCTCCGCGGGAGCGGGCTATTTCTAAGGCTGGCGGGGCTGTGTTTACCACCAAATTGACCAGGAAAAGTGATCCTCAAATTCCAGGCTAGTGTTCTTCATAAAAGATCTGGGAGTCTTGAGGTCCAGAGGTAAGGAGGGCTTTCCCAGTAAGTCAGGCGTTGCTTGGCTGAGATAGGTCGGGCACTTGACAACTAGTCCACTAGACAGAACTGAGATCGCTCAGCCTGGGTGCTGGCTGCCCCATTTGGGGGTTGTGCAATGTTGTCAAAGATATGGAGTTCTTTGTAGCTTAGTGAGCTAAGATCTGTTTCATCTAGCCAGTTGTTTGCCCTCTTAATCTTTCAGCTGACTCCAAAGTTCTGAGTTGCTACAAAGAAACTTTCTGCAACTAATGGAAAAATGACTGCTGCCTTTATCTCTCTAGTCTAGACAGGTAAACAGGGCCAATAAGCGGGAAGTCCGGGAAGCCAACAAGTACTTTTTCATTGAGTCCTGCATCGCGCTCTTTGTTTCCTTCATCATCAATGTCTTTGTCGTCTCGGTCTTTGCTGAAGCATTTTTTGGGAAAACCAACATGCAGGTGGTGAGTAAGCCAGAGTTGTGGGTGGTGAATGCCAGGTGAACTGCATGCCTGAATGGGGGCAGGAAACTTATCTGAGGTCTAGGTGTCCCTCCTATTCCTCTAGTCTACACACCAGCCAGTCTATGGTGTGGGGCTAGGAAGCCTCTTCCCACCCGTTCCGGGGTGAGCTGGAAGAGCTGACCTTGGACTCACAGCTGCCCCCTGCTGTCCTGGAGGTATAGCATCTTAGCTGTTTCGCCATTGTTATTTCTGTTTCCTTTTTATTAACTGCTGCCTGTGTGTCTGCTAGTCTTGATGGTTGTGCTGAGGAAAGGTCAGGAGGAGTCAGCAGAAAGGAAGCATGCTCTGACAGGGCGGGCCTTGGCTGACAGGGCAGAGCTCAGCTCGTTTTGAATTCTGTTCATTTTGTGTGGTTGTTTTCTTTGAGGTTTTGTTTATTGTGGAGTGTTTTAAGATGCCAGGGTTGACTCAGCAAGTGTTCCACCACGGAGCTGCTTGCCTGCATTGCTATCTGGTTTTGCTCATCATTTATGTCTACAGGAGTGACTCTGGTTCTTTGACCGAGGTCCTCTGGGTGCTGATGTCCTCACATTTGAAGTCTTCTGATTTGTTTCCCTTTTTTTTTTTTTTTTTTTTTGTTTTGGTTTGGGTTTTGGCTTTTGAAAAAAGGGCTTTATTGTGTAGTCCTGGGTCGAGGCTTGGAACTCTGTAGACCAGGCGCCTGCCTCTGCCTCCCAAGTACTGGGATTAAAGGCGTGCGTCACCATGCTCTTCATTAAATATAGTTTTTGGATAAGTTCTACTTGTGTAGCTCAGTCTGGCCTAAAGTTTGGGATTCTTGTAGCTCAGCTCTCTGAAGGCTGCCCTCTAAGAGGGAAGCCCTTTGAAAGAGTTTCTCTTTCCTTACTTGCATTTATAGTGCTCCAGCATTTGCATATCGCCCTACAAACTCTGTCTCAGTAAACACTTTGGTGCTGGAGGGAATATAAGGCCTGGGGGGGAGAGCTGCAGATAGAGGCACCAGGCTGTCGACCCCCTGGAGTGCCTCTGCTTATCTCACGCAGAGGAGTTTGGTGGGGCAAATAGGGAGTTCTTATCTGGCTCTCATTTCTAAAACCGCTTTGGGCTTTAGGTTGACGTCTGTAGGAATAGCAGCAGCCCCCACACTGGTCTCTTTCCTAATGACAACTCAACTCTGGCTGTGGACATCTACAAAGGGGTAAGCACACTGGTTTGCAGCCTCTGCCTTGGGGTAAGTGTTTGCATATCCTCTTTGAGAGTTTATTTCAGATCTGAGTATAATTCATCTGAGTATCTTTTATTTCTGAGACTCTAGGACAGGTGCACATTTGGGGTTTTGCGGGGTGGGTTAGCAACTCCTAAACTCAGGAGGACACCTTAAAGTTTGCAGGTAGTGACTGCAGTGACAGGTGAATTAGTGAAGTGCTCATTCCTGGGTCCTTTTGCCCCTCATGTTGGTTCCATTATGACCCCCAAGAACATAGTATGTATTCTACATTCCCCACACGGTTCACTGTCTGCACTGCTCCCGCCATTTTTCACGAGAGTACATTAAAGAGCAGGCTTTGGGAAGTGCAGGGTTCTGTCTCTTTAGTATTTAAGGTTAGAGTTGAAGGAGCACTCGGAGGAGGGATAAAGGGATGCCCAGCAGTCGGGTGGAGCCTCTGGGTCACACCAGCACCGAGTCTCACTGCTAGCAGTACCCAGTGCAGCACTTGATGTGCTGGCGTTTCACGAGGAGAGGGAGGTACTGCAGAGGGCTGCTCTTCTGGGTGTCTTCTAAGCACTCACACGCTCCTATCTCTCTCCCTGTCCCAGGGTGTTGTGCTTGGATGTTATTTTGGGCCTGCGGCACTCTACATCTGGGCAGTGGGGATCCTGGCTGCAGGACAGAGCTCCACCATGACAGGAACCTATTCCGGCCAATTTGTTATGGAGGTGTGTGCTGGGGTTGAATACAAGGGGGTGGCACAGTGCTTGAGTGTCTAACTCCATGGCTTACAGGTTTCCCTGATTTCCCCAAGCATTTCTCTCTCCTGTCACATGTGGTCACCAGCCCCCATGCTTTCTTCCAGGGATTTCTGAACCTAAGATGGTCACGTTTTGCCCGAGTGATTCTGACACGCTCTATTGCCATCATCCCCACTCTCCTTGTTGCTGTCTTCCAAGATGTAGAGCATCTAACAGGGATGAATGACTTCCTGAATGTTCTGCAGAGCTTACAGGTGAGCAGGCAGCTGGGGAAGCTCATGCTGGAGACTGGGTACTAGGGATGAGTGAGAGGAAGGAAAGGCAATGAAGTTCATTAAATGGAAATAATGAGCTCTGCTTAATATATAAAACACAAGTTTGAGACACCAAGATCGCTCAGTGGATAAAGTGCTAGCTGTGCAGTTGTACAGTGTAAAGTCCTAAATTTGATCCCCTGAAGACACGGTAAAAGGAAAGAACTGTCTCCAAAAGTTGTCCTCTAATCTCCATATTCACCCACAACATGGGCATGTCTGTCTGTCAGTCCGTCTATCCTTCTCTCCCCACTCAGTCTCTGTCTTTCTCACACAAATAAATAAGTAACTTAGTAATACATAAAAATCCATAGCACTGTAGCTCGTTAAGGCAGCAAGGGTAAATCATTAAATGATTTCTAAGGGCACCACTACCTCCTGTGGAGGTTACAAGACAAGTCACAGCCAATATGTTATTTATTTAAGATTATGTGTTTTTATTTACATGTAACATGTTTTACCTTTGTGTGTATATGAGCAGTGTATGTGTGCCTGGAACCTGCAGAGTTTGGAAGAGGGCATCAGATCCCCTAGCACTGGAGTTGCAGACAGTTGTGAGCTGCCATGCAGCTGCTGGGAATTGAACCCTGGTCCTCTGCAAGAGCAGCAAACAAAGTGTTCTTAACCATGGAGCCATCTCTCCAGCCCCCAATGAGTTGTCTTTTATGTTTAAACAAAGGCACTTAGGATCATGATTAGTGCTGGGTTAAAAATAATGTTTGGCAAAGGCAAGGTGATAGGAACAGCTATTACCATGGAACAGATGAGATAGGGTTTATGACTCCTGTCTGTGAGCAGTGCTGGTGTCTGTGTGGTACAGTAACCACGATTGATGTGGAGGGAGAGAGCACAGCAGAGCCAGGCCAATGCCAGTAAGCAGCATTCCTCCCAAGTGTCTGCTCAGGTCCTGCCCTGACTCTTGGTGATAGACTGTGACCTGGAAGTATAAGCCAGACAACTCCCCAACACCCTCCCCACATTGCTTCTCATCAATGTTTAATCACAGCGTTAGAGATGAAACTAATGCATCCACGTAATTCCATCTGCTTTTTCCAGCTTCCCTTCGCTCTCATACCCATCCTCACCTTTACCAGCTTGCGGCCAGTGATGAATGAGTTCTCCAATGGCATGTGAGTACACTTGTCACCCTCCCCAGGAGGATACAGGAGGTGACTTTTTACCTAGCAGGCCAGTTAGAAATGTCTTCTCTAGGAGAGCTGTGTGTTTCTAGCTGCTTCCTCTCAGGACATGAAGACACTGGCAAGGGTGAGCTACAGTAAGGAGGAGAGCTGCTTCAGACCTTCCTGTCCTAGCTCTTCACCCTCTGCTGATGAGGTTTCAATTCTGTGCACTCCGGTAATACGTTCAGTGCACACCTTTTTTTTTTTTTTTTTTTTTTTTTTTGATTTTTGAGACAGGGTTTCTCCGTAGCTTTTTGGTTCCTGTCCTGGAACTAGCTCTTCTAGACCATGCTGGCCTCGAACTCACAGAGATCCGCCTGCCTCAGCCTCCTGAGTGCTGGGATTAAAGGTGTGTGCCACCACCGCCCGGCTCAGTGCACACCTTGAAGAGATATGTGGGGTGTGTTCTAGTTTCATTTCTGCTGCTTTGACAGATACCATGCCAACAAGCAGCAAAGGGGTGGAAATGTTTATTTGGCTTACAATTCTAAATTACTGTCCATTGTTCTGGAAGAAGTCAAGGCAGAACTCAGATAGTCTTATCATTGGCACTGTCAGGAACAAGGGGTAAACACATCCTTGCCTGCATGTTTGCCCTAAGCTTGCTTCTTTCTTATACTGTTGAGGATGCACTGGCTGGGTAATGGTGCCACCCTGAGTGGGCTGGTTGTTCTGCATCATCCCTACAGACACGCCCACAAGCCAGCCTGGTATAGATAATTTCCCTTTGAGACTACCTTCCCACGTGGTTCTTGGCTGTGTCAAGTTGGCAGCTAAAACCAGTCAGTGCAGGTGCTCATGTGACCTGTTAGGGTCCCAGGGTCTTTAATTGTCACCACTCTAGAGGCGGTGGGACCTGGGAGAGTGGAGCTGATAAATGAGGCGGACTAAAGTCTCATGCAATAGCCAGCTTTATTCAGAGCCTTGGACAGTTTATACTTTGAGGGCTAAGACAGTCATGCGTGTGAAGTTCTCTGAGTTCAAGCTGTGTACATGGGACTGGCAGCATGCGGCAAGAACTTGTTTTCCTATAGAGGTCTGTACAGAAGAGCTTAAACATTTAATTGAATAACAACAGCAAGCAATAATGAGTAACCTGAAGGCAACTCACCCCTGTCCACTGCACCTGGGTGGCAGGCGGGACGACACAGAACACATTCCAAGAACAGTGCCATGTTTTTGAAGAAACTGAGGTCACAAGACTCTAATCTTGATGCCATTCCTGGACCATGTTCTTATATCGAATGAAATGGCTCTGCGTTTCCAGAACCTGCTGATTTCTGGGGTCTTAAATGCTAGATTTTTGTGCCTTAGAGATGATAGGTCAGTGGGTAAATAGACTTGCCCCACAAGCCTGACAACCTGAGTCTGATCCCTGGGACTCATATGAAGGATGAAGGAGAAAAACAAATAAATCTACAGATGTGGTCTTCTGACCTTCACATGCATGTTATAGCATGTGTACCCACACATGAACTCGTCATTCATGTGCATACGTTAATAATAGATAGTTAAATGCTAGGTTCAATTTACTCCAGCCCTTCCCCCGTCTGCTCTATCACTCATTTTGATGCTCTTGCGTTTTTCTTAACCTGTGTCCCATTTACCACATGAGACATAGGTTTTCTTTCTGTCTGTGGCTTGGTTGGATTATTGCACACTTATGCGCCCCTTCTTTCACAGAGGCTGGAGGATCGCTGGTGGAATTTTGGTCCTTATTGTCTGCTCCATCAACATGTACTTTGTAGTGGTTTATGTCCAGGACCTAGGGCACTTGGCACTGTATGTGGTGGCTGCAGTGATCAGCGTGGCTTACCTGAGCTTTGTGTTCTACCTGGTGAGTCCATTGGAAGGGAGCGGGGCACTGGTATCGGGTGCATAGGTGGGACTAGCTGCCTTTTAGAGACCAATGATCCTCAAAGCAGTCTACAGAGGCAATTCGTGTGGCATTGTCAGATCAGCTGTTTCTGAAATTCTATTTCTTTTCTGCTGTTCTTTGTATTGGAGACTAAACACAAGGCTGTGCCGTGACAAGCAGCATCCTAATGCTGCTCTCTGCTCTCAACAAGATGTTTATATTTTGAATCATCCAATTTATTTAAGTTTTTTTTTTTGAGGAGGGAGTGTTTCTTGAGACAGGGTTTCTCTGTGTAACAGCCCTGGCTCCCCTGGACCTCACTTTGTAGACCAGGCTGACCTCAAACTAATAATAATTTTCAATTATTTCATCCCGTATAAAACTTTAAATTATAGAGATCTGCCTACCTCTGCCTCCCAAGTGCTGGGATTAAAGGTGTGTGCCACTATGCCTGGCTTATTTTAGTCTTAATACCTAGTATTTTTCTATTTCCGTTGATTTTATAAGTATCCAATATTTAATTCCTAAAAAGAATGTATGTATGGTATGTTTGAGAAACAAAATGTCTCAGTGGTTGCACAGCAAGCATAAGGACCTAAGTTCAAATCCTCAGGATCCATGGGCATGGGGTTGTGTGAGCCTGTATCCCCAGCACTGGAGGAAGGGAGGCAGCAATAGGAGAGTCATTGAGGCCTGCCAGACTAGCTACAGATTCACCAAGAGACCTTGTCACATAGGAATAAGTGGCAGAACAGGAAACATGGTGACTTCCAATGGCCTCTGCAAGTGCACACATACAGAGGGCAAATGTAGATGTATTCTCTGGTCCCTAGTCTTTCTCACTGCTTTTTTGTTTGTTTGATTGTTTTTTTTGTTTGGTTTTGTTTTGTTTTCGAGACAGGTTTCTCTGTAGCTTTGGAGCCTGTCCTGGAACTCACTCTGTAGACCAGGCTGGACTCGAACTCACAGAGACCCGCCTGCCTCTGCCTCCCAAGTGGTGGGATTAAAGGTGTGCACCACCACTGCCTAGCTTCTCACTACTTTTACTAGTGAAAAATCCATAGCAATAAGAACAGATTGGATTATCTGTTTAATACAGAGTTCATACTGAGGTTGGGGATAAGAAGCAGCAGTGTTGAAGATGGAGGCTAGAGCCCTGCTGTTCTCTCATGCATTTCATTCCATGCGTGCCATGGCTTCCACGGGTTAGACTCTCTTAGAGAAAACCTTGGGTGCATAGTTTACTGTGTGCCTTGGGTCAGTGAATCTTTTCCCTTTCCAATAAACCTTGGGCATCCAAGGTTATACTCACCGTAGGACTTTGGAGACCAGAGAACTGCCTGTGTCCTTGGCAGGAATTGTTTTAAAATCCTCTTAGAAGCCCGGCCAGCTGTACCTTCATGCAAATTGAGTATGTTGACTCAGTACCCTAAGACTAGTGAGATTATCTGAGCCCCAAATTTGGAGGTAGGGCAGATTTTGCATCTTGATTACTGCTGCTTCGCTCAAAACCAGGAGCTTCACAGAGGAGCTGTCTCACTGCTAGTCTGTAGAATCTCTGTGTCCCTGTCACAGAGGAGCTGGCTCACTGCTAGTCTGTAGAATCTCTGTGTCCCTGTCACAGAGGAGCTGACTCACTGCTAGTCGGTAGACTCCCCGTGTCCCTGTCACAGAGGAGCTGTCTCACTGCTAGTCTGTAGACTCCCCATGTCCCTGTCATAGAGGAGCTGTCTCACTGCTAGTCTGTAGACTCCCCGTGTCCCTGTCACAGAGGAGCTGGCTCACTGCTAGTCTGTAGACTCCCCGTGTCCCTGTCACAGAGGAGCTGGCTCACTGCTAGTCTGTAGCCCGTCTCCATGTCCTTTGGAAACCAATGAGAAATAGCTACTGGAAAGTTCCACTGAGCGAAACTAGTCATAAACGCAATGCCTAGGAACAGAGAGCACAGTTTTGGAAAGACTTGGAGGGAAACTCCAGAATGTTTTAAAGCAGAAGAGGGGCTGAGAGCCTGACTTAGAGCCCTTGGTGGAAAGAAATGGATGAAGCTGGATGTTTGGGGCAGGAAGCAGGTGTGTCCCTGCAGAACATGGATGTGCTATCTTGGTGGAGGAGTGACAATTGTGTTTTCTCTTCCAGGGTTGGCAATGTTTGATTGCCTTGGGCCTGTCTTTCCTGGACTGTGGTCACACGGTAAGCATCTCTAAGGTCCTGCTGAGTGAAGACACCAACGGTGGCGACAATACTAAGTAAACACTGGATCCGTCTGTCTGTCTGTGCAGGGAGCCATCAGAGCCAGTGTGTTTCTATGGTTCACTGTGTGAACATAGCCACAAGTATGTGCTGTTGCACAGACTTCATTTAGGACTCAACGAGTAGTTGGGAAACACTTTGTTTTGTGTATGTCGAGGTCTTTGTTTTGTTTTTGTGAAATAGGATCTTGCTATGAAACACTAGGTAGCCTAAACTCACTGTGTAGCCTAGGCTGCCCTCAAACTTACAACCATCCTGTCTCATCCTGAGCACTAAGAATATGGGCATGCACTACCATGCCTAGCTTTTCCCATGTATGCTTACAAGATGATTATTTTTGAGGGGGTGGGTCTCACCCTGTAGCATTGACAGCCCCTAGAGAAAGTGACCCTTGAGCTGTTTTAAACACTAAGTCCTAAGTAGCTGTCCAAGGGTGAATAGCATTGTATGTTCTTAAAACTTCATGAGTTAGGGATACAGTAAACTGCAATTATGTTTTCATTGGTGAATTAAGGCTATAGTAGCTCCAGGCACACCAATTTTTATCAAAAGATAATGGATACTGAAGGCTGAAAAATACTTTTATGCTCCCTTTCAAATTATTTTTATTATGAAAAACCCAACTGGAGTGATATGCTATCCATTTGAACTACGAAATTAGAGACAACTACCGTCTCTGAGTTCAGGATTTGTTTACTTGTTTGTTTGATTGCTTTCCAAGACAGGATTTCTCTGTGTAGCCCTGGCTGTCCTGGAACTTGTTCTGTAGACCAGGCTGGTCTCAAACTCAGAGATCCACCTGCCTCTGCCTCCCGAGTGCTGGGACTAAAGGTGTGCACCACCACTGCCCCTTTATGTTCATGATTTTTTATTTCTACTTTTAATTTCTCAGTGGAAGAAGGGTAGGAAGCGTAAAAGATGAGCATGGACAGATGGTCCAGCTGCAGGGGCTCATCACCCACAGAAGCTGTCCTTAGCATGCAAGCTTAGTGGGCCTTTATCTTTGGCTCCGAGATCAGTAGCGTTCATGCTACTCCCAAAGGTTCCTGGCAGTGTCTGGTCTTGGGTGCGCACAGTCACAGAGCCTTTGCCTTCTGCCCCTAAGAGAATGGTGATAGCAGGAGGCTGTAGCGCTCGGGAACTGGCATTCTCGTGGGCCTGGACTCAGAGTGGGTCAGAGAGCTAACTGCGCTATTCCCGGAAGTCACCCTTCACCAGATCGTGTCTCTGACCCACCACTGTTTCATATCCAACATGACTCGGGACCTAAGCTTTGCAAAGTCAGTAGGTGTCCTGTCACTGTGCTGGTGAAGTTCCTCCCTGCATAACGGACTAATGCCTCAGGAGAGAAAACCTGTTGAGACCAGAAGGCGAAGCTCTGGAGTCTTCAGCTTGCGACTGCTGCTCTCACCTCAGCCACTTCTGACATGCTTACGTGGGAGCCCGAGACCGATTCTGTCAAACCCTGTCTGTTTGGAGAATCTGAATAAGCAAGTCGTGGGTAGTCATTTCTTGGTGGCAGCAGGAATGAGAGTGGCCTTGAAGGACGTCCTTGACTTTGAAGCTTTCCTTCTAGCAAGCTGCCTGCAGATGATCTAGTCCAGGCTCGCCTGTGCCGGGTGGCATTATTACTGGCACTACTAACAGTGGTTCTCAACCTCTGGGTTGAGACCCCTTTGGCAAATCTCTATCTCCCAAAAAACATTTTTAATTATGATTCATAACAGTAGTAAAATTACAGTTATGAAGTAGCAATGAAAATTTTATGGTTGGGGTCACCACAGCATGAGGAGCTGTATTAAAAGGTCATTGCATCAGAAAGTTTGAGAACCACTGTCCTACAGGGTCCTTCTCATACCTGCCTCTTCTATCACCATTGTTCCCAAAACTTATCCGAACGGTGCCTGAAGATGCTGGAGACTGACCGTTGAACCTTTGTCTTGCTGTAGTATGTGAAGGCCAGATTGATGGCTGCAGAGTTCCTTACAGAGCTGCTGTAGTAACGTTTATACTGTTCCTCAGGGCAGGGTGTCTCAAGAGTCACAAACACAGATAGTCCAGCCCACAGCTGCTAGGGGTGCACCCAGGGGCCTTGTGCTTGCTAGGCAAGGCCTCTGCTATGGATCTTGCTTCCCTGCCCTAGAATTTGTCTATGTTATGTTTGTTTACAACGGTGGAAGTTTTCACTGTAGTTAGGTGTTCTCTGATTCTATGACTGCAATGTTTTACAGTGTCATTTGATGGTCACTGGGAATGTGTGCTCAGTACCCTGTACAGAAAACAGTGTGTAAAAGTTTCTAGTCCTCCATGCCAGTGTCGTTCTGGCCATGTATTTGTGAGCCATCTTTGTACTTTCTCTAAGTTGGTACTTGTTCTCATGTGACATGAAATAATTGTACGATTCAGTGCTCTGGGAGTTGACAGGCTGGGGTGTAGCTACAGCGTGGCTTGTGAGATCTTGACAGGGCCGTAGGAAGTGGCTACTACGAGGCTTTTAGTGAACCTTAACAGCTTGTAAACTTGATTTGTAATTAAAAAAAAAACAAAAAACAAAAACAAAAACAAAAGAAAAATTCTCCGTTTTCCTGTTTGCTTTCCTGGCTAATTTTGTGACCTTGAAAACACTTTATTAATAGGGTCTCAGCAGCTTTGATGGAGAAGCACATACATGTCAGTTGCTAAGAGTGACACACTAAGCCCTCGCAGCGCCAGTGCTCGCCTCCTAACAGACGAGCCCCCAGAAGGCTGGGTTAGTCGTGGACACCAAGATTCTAATTTCACTTTGGGGCCGAGAGATGGCTTCTAAAGTGTAGATGCCACCAAACTTCACAACTGGAGTTAGATGCCCAGGACTCACATGTTGGAAGGCGAGAACAGACTCTTTTTGTTTGTTTGTTTGTTTTTCGAGACAGGGTTTCTCTGTAGCTTTGGAGCCTGTTCTGGAACTAGCTCTTGTAGACCAGGCTGGTCTCGAACTCACAGAGATCCGCCTGCCTCTGCCTCCCGAGTGCTGGGATTAAAGGCGTGCGCCACCACTGCCCTCCGAGAACCAACTCTTGAAAGTGGTCCCTGACCTCCACATGTGCTCTGGTCCCTGACCTCCACATGTGCTCTGGTCCCTGACCTCCACATGTGCTCTGGTCCCTGACCTCCACATGTGCTCTGGTCCCTGACCTCCACATGTGCTCTGGTCCCTGACCTCCACATGTGCTCTGGTCCCTGACCTCCACATGTGCTCTGGTCCCTGACCTCCACATGTGCTCTGGTCCCTGACCTCCACATGTGCTCCGTGGCACTTCCATAGCTGTCTCCATATACATACGCAACAAATAAATACCAAATTAAAATTTTTTCTGATGAAATGAAAATCAATTTCAATATATCACTCAGTTAAATACTCTTGTTGGGGTTAAGGCCCTAACTTTACCATTCTGCAAGATGGAGTTTTTCCTGCCTTTCTCTAAATTGAAGGTTTGCCTGTCTGTAGTCTTGTCTCGCCATCCAGGAAGGATCTTAAAATATGTATTTGCTGCCAAAAAGTAGTAAAGATTGAACGAGAGAAACCAGAGTCACCTAGCTTAAACCCAGGTGCACATTTTGGCAGACCTGATATAAATGCTGATCCTGGCACCATTGCCCTTTGTAAGCAGAGGTAAAACTCGGGTGTGAGGAGCTAGCAGCATTGTCACCAGGCGCGCGATGGGGAGGATG
The DNA here is from genome assembly GCF_950005125.1 of Chionomys nivalis. NCBI lineage: Eukaryota > Metazoa > Chordata > Mammalia > Rodentia > Cricetidae > Chionomys > Chionomys nivalis. The sequence continues at coordinate 57,962,435 of NC_080102.1, forward strand.
TCCTTACCTGACCATCTCAAGACAGCAGGCAAGCTTCAGTTCCTCTTGTGGCAGCATCCCGGCCTTGCTTCAGGAGCTGCCTGCCTAAGATGGTTATCGGAGCTGGCTTTGTTCACCAAACGTCCATCAACTTTGATTTCATTTCAGAGCTAATCTAGAATAAAAGCAATCTGTAGAACCTCTTGTTAGCCTTCCCTATTACCTTACATGTGTTTACAAACGGTGGACTACAGAGGTGACCTGATGGTTAAAGCAGGTGCTGCTCCTCTAGAGGACCCAAGATCAGTCCCAGCACCTATGGCAGGTGATTGACAGCCTCAGCTACAGCTTCAGGGGACCCAGTGCTCTCTTCTAGCCTTTGTAGGTACCTGTAGGTCCCTACATGCTCGCTTGTGCGCTCTCTCTCTCTCTCTCTCTCTCTCTCTCATTACAAGACACTCACTTTCTATACTGAGGCAGCCTACAAGCCAGGGCACTGGTGTGCATGCAGGAGCACCCTGTGTAATACACATACCCTTTTGTATGAGGCTGTAGTGAGACTCCAGACATTTCTCCAGTGTCACCAGGAACACCAAGACAGCCAAACATTTCAGTCAGATGTCATGGCACACACTTGTAATTTCAACACTTGAGACGCCAGCCAGTTCACACAGCTAGTTCAAGGTCAGAGTGACCTCCATAGAGAAACCTGTGTCAGCACTCATTAGTGGTTTTGGATGCTTGCATCAGGCTTAGAGAACAGACAGGGTCCTGTATGGCAGTAGCTAAGAACCAATAATAGATACACTTGTGTATCAGCCGTCTGCACCCCAGACTATTGTAACCCATTTCTCACTGCCTCGGAACTAGACAACAAAATTCTCCAATTAAGTTACCCAAGTGATGATACTCTGATGGTCATGGAGTGAAGGCATCCACCATCTTTGTTCACTTGGGAGAGGTTTCCATGGTGAGTCTGGCCCTAGTCATTAATTCCCAAGCCTGGATGTCAGACCTGCAAGTGAAATGTCAGTGTCTTCCTAACACATTGGCTGGGACCCATTCAGTCTATGTCGGTTTCTCCTGAGAGGTGACATGGGATAGTGTGTGACGTGCTCAAAATAAACTTTGTGAAGACTTGATGCAGTATCTTATCAGTGCGCTTGGCATCTCGAGGTATAACATATTTCCATTTTACACACAGAAGATAAGTCCAGAAGATACACACAGGGCTTGAATGTGGTGCGCGACTGTAATCCTGGCCTCATGAGGCAGGAGGATCACTGCAAATTCCAGTACAGTCATAGCTGGAGAATGAGACCCAGCCTCCAACTAAACAAAGGGTTGGGGTTAGCTCAGTGGTATAGCACTTGCCTCAGTTCTGAAAATAAAACTCAAGTGGATACTTGGAAGGGCTAAAACCAGGCCGTGTCCCCCACCTCTCCAGTGCCTTTTCTACTGTATTATATGGGTGTCGTTCATTCATACAGATTTCTAGCCTACACTTGACATTCATACATAGGCTGTTGGTGCCAAGGGTGACAGTATTACTAATGCCCCAAGGACTAGAATGAAAGTCAGTCAGTGTCCCAAAGTGCATCACTGAACAGCTAAGGAAGTACAGTTTCTTTGCCGGGTGCACAGAGTACACCTTTAGTCCCAGTACTCAGTGCAGGGAGTGGCAAACTAGGCGAATCTCTGAGCTCAAGACCAGTTTCACTTATATAGGAAGTTCTGGGCTAGTAAGGGTTACTTAGTGAGAGCCTTTTGGTTTTTTGTTTGTTTGTTTTGGTTTTTAGAGACTGTTTCTCTGTGTAACATCCCCGACTGTCCTGGAACTCACTCTGTAGATCAGGATGGCCTCACAGAGATCCGCCTGCCTCTGCCTCCCGAATGCTGGGATTACAGGTGTGGACCACCACGCCCAGCTGGAAATACATTTTTAAGACAGTTGAGGGTGGGGCATGGTTGTGAACTAGTGTAATCCCAGCACCTGGGAGGTGGGGCTGCTATCCAGTCAAGATCATCCTCAGCTCTAGAGTGTTTTTGAAGCCAGCCTGAACTGCATGAATCCTGCTTTAAAAACTCAGAGAGTGCACGGCATGAAGACAGCTGAGATTCCTGATTCAATATGACAAACACCGGGGACCCGTAGGTTTCCCCTTTCTCGGTACACTTTTGTTCTTTTAATGGGAGGGTTTTCTCAAGTGTCAGATGATAATAGGGCCAGAATTACAGGGCCCAGAGATCAGATCATTTGAAGTCTGATCTCCAGTACGCAGTGCTGAGACAGAGGCGCTCTGTGTTTGGTCATACTATCCTACGGTTGAGTCCTGAGGCTCTGTCCCAAGGTGCACTTAGCACTGTCTCCACCCTTACTCTTTCAGCTCCGGTGTGGAATATTAGGAACTACTCCGGCAGCTACAAAACACATACACGAGAAACTTCCCCTTTCCACATGTGTGTGCATTCTTTTCCTGACACTCTGGACTCCCTTTCTCTAAAGTACCCCCTCTGCCCCTGGCTGCCTGACTGCTGTGTGGACATGGACGACCTCCACACTGGCTTTGATCTTCCATCTCCTGTCGGGACGGTTTGTCTGCCCTACAATCTTCCATCTCCTGTCCGGAGTGGCTTGTCTGCCCTAGAGTTTGTCTTTGTACCTTAATGGAATTGTTCTTCATGGGCTGGGGACATGGTTCAGTGATCAAGAACACCTGCTCATGCAAAGGAACCAGTCTAGGGGATCCAGTGCCTTCTGACCTCCATGCATACCAGACACGCATGCACACTACATATGTGAAGGCAAGACACACTGATGCACATAAAATAAAAATCTAAAATTAAAATTGTCCTTGAATTTAAAAAACCTCATATACACATAAGCCATTTTCTTTTAAATTTTATTTTATGTGCCTTGGTGTTTTGCCTTCATGTATGTCTGTGTGAGGGTGTTGTTTCCCCTGGAACTTACAGACTGTGAGTTGCTATGTGGATGTTGGGAATTGAATCTAGATTCTCTGGAAGAGCAGACAGTGAGTGCTCTTAACTCCTGAGCCATCTCTCCAGCCCCCCCCCGCCCCACTTTCTATTCTGAAATAAAACACAGAAGTACTGAGAAAAGGGACTAAACTGAGTTTACCATGTGACTCCTTGAAAGTCACACTAATTCTCTCCCGTGTTTTTGTCCTCAGTGTCACCTGGGATTGACAGCTCAGCCTGAACTCTACCTGCTGAACACCGTGGACGCTGACTTACTTGTGTCCAGATGACAAACAACCCGAGAGACTTTAAGAACGCTGCTTTTTCTCAGCCCTTTTGTGCCAAGTGTCTGTTAGCAAATCTCTGTTAGTTCAGAGGTGAGTTTGTTCAGATGTTTTGAACAAAGGCAGAGATTTCCTCCTGAGATCCGGGGTAAAGGCCAAGAGCTGTGCTTGGGTCCAAGCCCCGCTGGCCTCCAGCAGTCAGACAGTAGGGAGTGGTAAACAGTGGGCCTGGGCAGCCGTGCTCCCGCCGTGCTCCCCACCGTGCTCCCCACAGGCTCGCGCCTGCACTTCTGGGAAATAAAAATGTATGAACATGTATTTATGTAAACCCGAACATGCCAGTTTGGGTAAGATTTTAAGGTTATAAAAACTGATAGATTTTTTTAAAAAAATGTTAAGGTAAATTAGGTATTTGTTTTTATCTGGATCATAAGTAAGAAAGGGAATGAATCTTTTTACATTGGACTTCCTACATTAACGATCTTTTAAAGTGCTGTTTTACTGCTCTGGTGGTTTCAGTTCATTGTCAGGCATCAGGAGTGCATGTAGCAGCAGAAGCTGTTAATACTTGCGAATCACTTTAAGTGTGCGTGTGCGAGCATGAGTGTATGTGTTTGTGCAGTCACACGTGTGTGTCCAAGTGTGTGCTTGTGCATGCATGTGTGTGCACTCATGTGCCTGTATGTCTTCATCCTCGTGCAGATCACAGGCTGATATCAGGCATTTCTTTAGTCTGTCTACCCTACTTTGTGAGTCACGGACTCACAAAGCTCACTGCTTGGCTACACTGCCTGGCCAGTGAGTTTGGGGATCCTCCTGCCCCTGTTCCCCAACACTGGGGTTACAGATTCGCTACACTTGGAATTTACGCAGTGCTGGGGACCCAAGCTCAGGTCTTCTGGGACAGCAGGTGCTTCACTAACTGAAATGTCTCCCCAGTCCCGGGCACATCAGTTTTAATGAGAGCCTGTCTTCCGTTTGTTTTCACACTGATTGTATCTGTTTTCTAGAGTTTGCCAGTCCGTGGTGTCCCCTCCCACTGAGCACTGACACTCCACCTGCCATAGTAGACCCTGTTTCTAAGGGTCACTCTTATTGATGCCGTTGGGTGTCCTGGGGAACCCTAAGCATTTTAAGGTGTGCATAGCAAGTGGTGTGAGGCTCACACTGGATGAGAACCCAGATAATCAGTCCACACAGCACCACTGTGTAGCTTCTTAAATCCCCTTCTTAAACTTTTTATAGTAGAATTCACATTGAGTAACTAGAAACTTGTTTAGGGTACTGCTCCATTGCAGAGCTCTTGCCTGCTTTAGGCAAGGTCTGGGGTTTGACCTCCAGCAGTTCATACACATGCACACACTGTTATCCTAACAGGTTTTTAAATAGTTTATTTTTATTTTTATGTGCATTGGTATTTTGCCTGCATGTATGTCTGTGTGAAGGCTCTGGATCCCCTGGAACTGGAGTTACAGACAGTTGTGAGCTGCCATGTGGGTGCACTAAGCGATCTCCAGCCCCCATAACCATCTTCTTGAGGAATGGGTTACAGCACTGGACCCACATTCCTACACAGCAGTACAGTAGGCTGGAGCGGGATCCTGCCCTCCCACTGTCATTGCCAGGTGTGCCACAGTGGCGTTCAGGACACTCCTTTCCTTTTTGGCTCCCTGGATGCTGAGTCTACAAACCCCACAGATGTTGATGCTGTTAAACATCATGTTTACCTTTTGGCATTGAATGTAATGGTCTGATCGCTCTGCTTTGCTCTAAAACAGTACCGTTTAGTAAGTGATTGTGTGTGTGTGTGTGTATGTGTGTGTGTCTCTGTGTATATGTCTGTGTGTGTCTGTATATCTGTATCTGTGTGTATGTGTGTGTGTCTGTATCTGTATGTATGTGCGTGTGTGTCTATCTGTGTGTCTCCAGGTATGCCTAGATTATCTGCCCTCTAAGTGCCAGAGAGTTTTTCCTTCCTTCCTTCCTTCCTTCCTTCCTTCCTTCCTTCCTTCCTTCCTTCCTTCCTTCCTTCCTTCCTTCCTTCCTTCCTTCCTTCCTCTTTCCTTCCTTCTTCTTCTCTGTTTCGAGACAGGGTTTCTCTGTGTATTCCTGGCTGTCCAAGAACTCACTCTGTCAACCAGGCTGGCCTCAAAATCAGAGATCCGCCTGTCTCTGCCTCCTGAGTGCTGGGATTAGAGGTGTGCGCCCCCACCTGGCAGGGAGTTATCTGAACTTGACAGTTCCTTCACTTCCACTTGACCCCCCCTCCTTTTTTCGGACAGTCTAACTATGTAGCTCTGGCTGGCCTGGAACTTGCTGTGTAGACCAGGCTGGCCTGGAACTTGCTGTGTAGGCCAGGCTGGCCTGGAACTAGCCTTGGACTTAAAGAGATCATTTGCCTCAGCCCAAGTGTGGGAATTAAAAATTTGTGCCATTATGCCTGGCCATGGGCCTTTTGAGACTTAAGAGAACAACCATACAATTTAGGTCACAGTTCTTTGATCTTAAAATTGAGACAAAACCAGTATTTTTACTTGGGTAATTAAAGTTTCTGCATTTCAGTTTTGTGTGCACAGATTGCAATCCTAGATGAACTAGGCTGTGTCTACTGGCCCCTCCCCTCCAGTTGTCTTCTCAGTGCTGCTTTCTCAGGAGATAATGTTGGAGAAGAAAGGTCAAAGATAGGAATGTCCTGTTTCACAACTGTAAGCAGCTGAGGTAGTTGAACAGAGGTCAGGAACTCGAGGATTCCTGTCGCTCTCCTCTGTGCTTTGTGTGCTAGTAGGGACAGAGTTGAACTGCCGTGAGCCCACGTGTCACTCTGAGGCTACACCACTCTTGTCAGCGAAAATATATATCACATTCAACCCATTAGAAGGTTGATGTGAGCGTTCCTTCATCAGGACACAGGCGCTAGAGATGCAGCGCTGTAGGTAGAGTCTTTGACTAGCATACAGGAAGCCTGGATTCAACCCGGCACTGCAAACAAATATCCAGGCCTGGTGGTGCACACCGCAATCCTGGCACCCAGGCGATAGAGGCAAGAGGACCAGAAGCTCAGGTTCATCCTTGGCTTTGTATCAACTTCAAAATCCTGGGGTTTGTTTGTTTTGTTTTTAAAGATGGGGGTTGTCGCTGCAGAGACAGCTTAGTGGTTAAGAGTATGTATCGTTCTTGGAGAGCCTGGATTTGGTTCCCAGCATCCACACAGCAGTTAACAACCATCCTTAACCCCAGTCCCAGGGATTCCAGTACCCTCTTCTGAACACTTCAAGTACCAGGCATGCCTGCGGTGCACAAACATACATGTAGGCAAAACATACACATAAAAAAATCTAAAAAGATTAAAATAAAAAAATTTAAATGAAGGTGCTAGCAAGATAGCTCAGTAGGTGAAGACACATGCCACCATGTCTGGTGACCTGAGTTTCGTACTAGGGGCTCCATGGTAGACGGAGGAACCGACTCCACAAGTTGTCCTCTTCTAGCTTCCTAGGGCACCACACACACGTAACGCACACATATATATGTAGGCAAAACACCCGAGACACAAAATAACAAGATAAATTTAAAAAACAAATGAACTAGTAATAAATATTTCATTATTTGCTACCCCATGGTAGCAAATCTGGGTTTGTGCAGGGGCATTGTGCAGCCGTGGTCTGTTTGTTATGCACTCGAGAACAGGCTGTTTTCTCAGAAAAGAGATTTACAGTCTATTCAAGGACACGGGGCTAGCACTTCCCTCTACTGAGGGGCCTTCTCTGTGTCACCTGGTGGATGGCGCCAAGGGAGGCTCACTAGCAAAAGGAAGAGAACACTGGGAGACCAAGATCCAGGAAGTAGTGCACCCTTCCTTTCTTCCTTCCTTCCTTCCTTCCTTCCTTCCTTCCTTCCTTCCTTCCTTCCTTCCTTCCTTCTTTCCTTTTCTCTCTCCCCTCTAGCTCTCAGCTAACCGCAAACCGAGCCTTAGCTCCCTAGGAGGACTGTCCCTTTCATTTGTTTGTTTTTGTTTTTTGGGGGGTAAGAGGGGTGTTTTCAAAACAGGGTTTCTCTATGTAGCTCTAGCTCTCCTGGAACTCACTTTGTAGGCCAGGCTGGCTTTGAACTCAGAGATCTACCTGCCTCAGTTTCCTGAGTGCTAGGATTAAAGGCATGTGCCGCCACCACCATCTAGGACTGTCCCTTAACAGCTTGCCCTCATGACCAATCCTTCCCCTCGTGACCTAACCATCTCTCATTAGGCTCCACCTCTTCGGAGACTCCTCCCACTTCAGCTCATGTGGGGGACAGATTCAGATGATAGCATGAAAGTGCTGGCATAGTCAATCTCTGGATGAACCGATGTGTGTTCACTGTGGAGCCCAGTTGTGGACGGGTGTTCTGATCCTGCAGACTGGAGTGGCAGCAAGCATGCAGCGACTTCCCTCTACGTAGCTGTGTCCCCGTGCTGTGAAGGACAGGTGGAGAACATGCAGGCTTATGACGTAGTTTAATTCATCGGCAGCATCAAAGATTTTAGTATCCAGTGAAGATTCCCTTTTCAGACGTTATGGCTTTAGGCCCCTGGAGTATTTCACTGAGTCAGGTGTTAGTGTCTGTCTACAGGACCCTCCTGCGGCGAGTCTCCCAGCTTACCTGGCTCCTCTCACCCTTTCTTCAACAGTACTCTACAGTTCACCTCACCCGAGTCTGTAAGTTTGCGTGCATCGCTGCCATTAATAGATGGACACTTGGCATTGCTTTTTAAGCAATGAATATATCCTTTTCATTCACTCAGTAACATTACAATGTAGGCTTTGGCAGGGCAGTGGTGGCGCATGCCTTTAATGCAAGCACTGAGGAGGCAGAGACAGGCGGATCTCTGTGAGTTTGAGGCCAGCCTGGTCTACAGAGTGAGTTCCAGGACAGCCAGGGATATACAGAGAAACCTCCCCCCCTCAAAAGGTGGGCTTTTAGAAAAGGTGTCTTCTATGCAGGAGAGCTGAGACAGAAGGATTGCTGTTTTGAGCACAGTAAAATACTGCCCGTCCCCAACGTTATTTTGTTTATGAGAGTGGGTTTTGCGGTAGATAACCCTAGACCAGACTGGAGCTTGTGATCCTCCTGCCCATGGCTTCTGAGGTTATAGGCTGCCATCCCCGCTCTAAATACTGATTTGTTTTTCTGTGTATTTATGAGCACTTGCCTGTGTGTGTGTGTGTGTCTGTGTGTGTGTGCGCACACGCGCATGCGCTGTCGGCTTCCCTGGTGTAGGTGGCTGTGAGCATTGAACCCTGGCCACCTGCAAGGGCATTGCCCACTCCATTCCTACAGCTCCTCGTTTGTTTGTGGGCACACACGTGGGGTCAGAGGATAACTTCCGGAGTTCATTCTCTCCTTCCACTTTCTGGACTTCAGGGATCAAATGAGGTTGTCAGGCTTGGCAGCAAGCCCCTTCACTCCCTGCGCCATCTTGCCTCCCTGACAACCCTTTCCTAACAAATCCACTAACATTGCTCGCTGAGTGTATAGTGACTACGTTTTTGCTAAGCTCCTGGTTAGAAGTCTGTCAGTGCGCTGTTGATGCAGGTACAGCTGCTGCCTGCACACACAAGGTCCTGAGCTGCTCCTGCTATTACTGTGAGGGGGATTGAGTGAGAAAAGGGACATCAGCAGGGCAATTCTCAGGAGACCGCTGTGGCTTTAGAATGACAGTAGCACATCAAGACATCAGCACAGACTTTCTGAGGAGTCTGCAGTGGGATCCGCACACCGTCAGACTCCTTTCTAAGGACCCACACTCAGAAGGGTCTTGTTCTCCTTGCTTCCAGCTTCTGGCTTTATATTTTGGGTACATCGAAGAAGCGAGGTCTGATGTAGTCCTTATACATAGAATAGAGAACACCTGGAACAGAAAGGCATTGCACATCAGTAGTGCCCACAAGACACAGACGCTTTCCCACATGCTTCTCTGAAACCAGCACACTTGTGAAATAAAGAGACAGACAACCTCTCAGGTCCACACAGAGGCTGCAGAATCAGACAGCACCTACGCTTAAGTCAATATTGACACAGATGTGCATGCGCACACACGGACATATTGACACGTGTGCATTCGCACACATGGACATATGACACAGGTGTGCATATGTGTACACACACGGGCATATTGACACAGGTGTGCATGCGCACACATGGACATATTGACACAGGTGTGCATGTGCGCACACGGACATTGACACAGGTGTGCATGTGTGCACACACGGACATTGACACAGGTGTGCATGCGCACACATGGACATATTGACACAGGTGTTCATGTGTGCACACACACGGACATTGACACAGGTGTGCATGTGCACACATGAACATATTGGCACAGGTGTGCATGTGACACAAAAATTCATAAGGATGCAGATTCTATAATTTCTTAAAGTTTAAAAACCAATATTGTTATGAACTTAGACCGTCTAAGCCCATAAGCCATAAGCCCTTGATGTGTTAGTAAATCTCCAAATGTCCAAAAGCTAGAGGAGTCGGAAGACTTGGTCGAATTCTCATTCCCCCAAGACTGCCCACTTTGGGCTCCCTAGGGGCACAGAGGATAAGGGCTCTGTGAATTCTTGCAGCTCCACATGATAATAAACTGGGGCACAAGCTGCAAAAATTATAGAGTGAGATATTAAAATGACTAGAATTGATGCGTAGAATTCAAGCCCAAATGTCTTTCTCCTCAGCTGGAACCACTGTAACTGAAGTGGTGCTCTCAGGATGCAGAGATCGCTCTCTTCAGCTGGAACCACTGTAACTGAAGTGATGCTCTCAGGATGGAGAGATCGCTCTCTTCAGCTGGAACCACTGTAACTGAAGTGGTGCTCTCAGGATGCAGAGATCGCTAAGGGTGTTTGTCTAGCTGCCACCACGAGCCCTGGGCTTGGCCCCCACATGCACCAGGCGTGGCGGCACCTGCTTGTAATCCCGGCACTCAGACAGCAGAGGCAGGAATGTTGTCAGAAGTTCAGTCAGCCTTGGCTACACAGGGTTTGAGGCCAGCACCCGATAGTGAGACTGTCTTAATATGTAGCACATAAAACCTCTGGCTGGCAGAGAGTCCTGGACTCGTTTCTTTTGTCTTCTGAGAGATGATTCCTGCTCTTACTACCCACTTCCCTAAGGTCACAGTCTCTTCGTCTCAGCTCACAGACCTGTCGCTTCACTGGTGAACCGATTCTCTAAGCGAGACCTAAGAGCGTGACGCCTCATGTCTGCGATACACAGCTCCATTGCTAACAGTGACGCCCAAGCTTCTTAGTAGATTTAACTTTTGTTTGTGTGTTTGTGTGTGTGAGAGTAGGCATGCTTGCGCCCTAGCACGTGAGTGGGGTCACTTCTGCTTTGAGACAGGGTGTCTCTGTTGTCAGGTCCTGTGTACACCAGGCTAGCTGCCAAGCAGCTCCCGTCTCACTGCAGGCACATTGGGGTTACAGATTGCACATTGTACCCACTTTATGTGAATCCTGGGAATCTGAACTCACTTCTCACACTTAGGTAGCAAGCACTTAGCACTTTACTATCAAGCCATCCCCCTGCCTCTCCAAGCTTTTAAATTGTGTATAAAGAAATACATTGAGGCCGGGTGGTGGTAGAGCACGCCTTTAATCCTAGCACTTGAGAGACAAAGGCAGGTGAATCCCTGTGAATTCGAGGCCAGCCTGGTCTACAAGAGCTAGTTCCAGGACAGCTAGAACTGTTACACAGGGAAGCCCTGTCTCAAAAAAAAAAAAAAAAATCAAATAAATAAAAGAAATACATTGAGCTGGATGGTGGTGGCGCACGCCTTTAATTCTAGCACTTGGGAGGCAGAGGCAGGTGAATCACTGTGAGTTCAAGTTCAGCCTGGTCTACAGAGAGAGTTCCAGGACAGGCTTCAAAGCTACAGAGACACCCTCTTGAAAAACAAATAAACAAACAAAAAAAAAAAGAAAGAAAAATATTGAATATGTCCTCCAAATGTGTCTTTTTTGAAACAAGGTTTTGTTATGCAGCCTAGACTCAGACTGACCTCTAGCAGATAGCCTCCTGCCTCAGTTTCAATGCTGGTATTATAGGCATGTGCATTTATTTTTAACAATAAATTTAATATAAACAATGTACATATTAGCAAAGCATTATTATTTTTTATTTTAGTCTGTTTCTTTTTGAGACAGGATCTGGCTGTCTTGCCCAGTGTGGCCTCTATTCCTGGACTCAAGGGGAAGGACGTGTGGGACCTCCTACATCTGGTTAGCTTTTTTATTTTCTTGATACAGTATTTTCTTCCCATATCCCTAAGGACTCCTTTATGTACAGAATGGGAATTCTACAATTCAAAGGGTTTACTGGAGTCTCAGGCTAACCTTGAACTTGCTAGTCACCGGAAGTGACCTTGAACATCTGATAAGCCTGCCTCCACCTACTGGGTGCTGGGATTACAGATCTGCGCCACCGTGATTTTTATGCCATGTTTTGTTCAATTTTAGGGCCTCCTACATTCTCAGCAAGCACCCCACCACTGGGCTCCCTCCATAGCCGTGGAGACATTTTGGATGGGGATTTCAATCCGTGTCCTGTGAGACTCGTGGCTGGAGACAATGTGACTGTCCTGGGAGATGCAGTGACACTTGCTTTGCCGGCCCTATACTGTAGTGGCTCGTATAGGGCAGGGTACCAGTGTGGGGATGCTGACAGATGCTGGCAAGACAGCTCAGGGGGTGAGGGCATCTGCCTCCCAAGCCCAGTGACCGCAGAAACCATGAAAGGTGGACACTCCACACACAGGCCCTGGTTCACACATGCCATGTGCATGGCGCACACAACAATGCCAAATTGTGGAAGAATTCTGAAAGTTTCTGAACATGCGTATATGCATGCTTTTGTGTGTGTGTGTGTGTGTGTGTGTGTCAGAATTAGAGACGAACATGGTCGGGACAGGAAGCAGCAGGCTGTGGTGACACAGGCCCTCTACAAAGCACAGACATCTGCAGACTCTTACTTTGAGCGGCACTTAAGTGTGGTCCTGTCAGGGCAGAGGTCTGTCAGCGTCCAGCCAGTGCTCTACGCGCCCCAAACAATGTGACTTTCCTCCCTTTGGTGCACAGGCTTCCTGATAAAGGGCTACACGTCTCTTTGGGGAAAGCTGGAGAGATGATCATAGTACATTTGTTTATACATAGATGTGTCATACACATGGTATGTGTATTTATATGTATATGTGTATATGTGTGTTTCTGTGTGTATATAACATATGTATATTGGGGGATATTGCAGTATCTTCCCCTAGCTCTCCACTTTACGTTCAAGCCCAGCCTTTTCTGCTTCCGTGATGTCCCCACTTTGAGCTCTAGGACCACTGTACCCAGGGTCCCCACTGAACCAGGCCCCCCATCTCTGGCTTAGCCTGTGCTGTTGCTGCACGGACTACTACTAATCACAATCAAGCATCCCTGGCCTTTGCTGATCAGATGCTGCCCGTGGCCCCATTAAGATCTGGATCTCTCAGTCCCCACTGAGTCCGGGGAGGCCAGTAGCTCACTGCAGCAGTTCTCGGAATGAAGCGCTATCGGGACTGAGACGGGAGCCAGGACGACTTGTGCACCACAAAGGGGTGGGTGGACCCGGAGTCTCGATGGCAGTTTCGTAGGCTCAGTGCTGCTGCCAGCCGAGGCTAGATTGTCTGCTCTGGATGCCCTGCACACTGCAGGCTGCCTGGCAGCAGCCCTTCCTTCTGCCCCCCCTGCCTTCCACTCCCAGCAGGACAAACAAGAAGTGTGCCCATACATTAACAGATTAGATTTTCCTGAGGGGACGCACTAGCTGTCGCTTCCTGAAAGCCAGGAACCTTTGGAGGCTCCTCATATCTGAACTGTGACACTTGGTAATAAGAGGGCCGGACAGTAAGCACTCCGAGGCTTCGTGTTTGGCACTTATGTGGAGTAGCTGGACGCCACCACGGATGTGAGGACACACAGGGTGGACAGAAGGGTGATGAGCCAAAGGGTCCTCTCGAGAAGGTTCGCAGAGACCAGGTGCCCACTGAACCGTGACAAAGAGCTTGTTGGTGACACTGAAGACATGAAGACTGACAGCTGAGAGCTCAGGTGGTGGCCAGGAGCGGAGCTTCGCTTTCGTGCACGCTGTGACTGGCCAAAGCAGCTCTGGAAACATAAACTGTTGCCATTGAAGAGGAGTTTGTGGGTGGTAACAACCTTGGCCGCGTGGCTTTGGTGGATGGTCTGGGAACAGCGAGGGCAGGTTTGGAGGCGGGGAGCTACAATTACAGCAGATCTTCAGGTTTGGGACCCACAAAGAGAGGAGACTGAAGCGGAAACTGGCCCTGCGGTATGGAGGCCACAGTGACCAGTGGCTCTCACAGCAGAGAGGCAGCTGCAGCTGTGGCCAGAGGTTCTCACTGCAGGAAACAGCGTGACCAGAGAGGAGAGAGAGGGGAAAGTGGCAGGGAACCCCCTGAGTGACTCTGAGCTGGCCTTGCTGCTGCAAAGGCAGGCAATCCTCAAGGCCTGGCCTGGGACCCGTGCAGTCCGATGATGGTGCTGAGTAAATGTTTTTTAACGTGTCCCTCTGAGCTGTACGGTGTGAAGATAGTGTACTCTGAAGCTGTCTTGGTACTCTTCTCCAGTGGTGAGAACTTTAGGATCCTCACAGGGTTCTGCCAGGCTTCATTGGAAATTTCATTACAGTTTCTTGGGTGTAATGTCTTGCCTCCAGAACTGTGGTGCAGTTGAACTGACAGGTCCTACTGCCGTGTTAGAAAGTTCACCATTGAACAGGTCATGTAAGCATCATCTACTGAGCCAGGAGCACACACGTAATCCCTGTACCAGGAGGCCTGAAGCAGGAACATCTCAAGCTCTAGATAGCCTGGGGTACTTCCTAAGTACTAGCCTGGGCTATAGTGTAGGATCCCAAAGCAAAGTAATTAAAGGGTCTTGGTACTGCCTATGCAGTGAATGCGCTCCATAGGGCCATAGGAAATTTATAATGCCCATAGAAATAAAGGACCAATACATAAGGCCCATAGGAAAACAGCCAACCAATCTTCTGTCCTGTGTATTCTAGCTAGCTCATGTTTGAACATTCCAAATTATTCTTGCCTATCCTATCATGAGGATTGTTATTCTGAGTCTGGCCTGACTAAATAGCAATTTTGGGGTCCACCTTCGACTACCTAGAGATGTTCTGTCTCAAGAAAACCTCAGAAATGCATGCCAGGTGTGGTGGTGCACAGCTGAAATCCCAGCCCTTGTGAGCCAGTGTCAGGAATCCCACCTGCACTGAGGGCCATCCAGGCTACACAGTGAGCTCACCGCCACCCAAAGTGGTCTGTGCTATACAGTTTTGTCAGCGTGACACAAGCTAAAGTCATCTGACAGGAGGGATCATCAGTAGACAAAAGCTTCTTTAAGATCAGGCTGCGGCCAGCATCACTTTCTTAGTGGTTGATGGTGGGTGTTGCCATCCCTGGGCTGTGGTCCTGGGTTCTATAGGAAAGCAGGCTGAGCAAGCCATGAAGAACAAGCCAGTAGCAGCTCCCCTGCATGGCCTCTGCGTCAGCTCTGCCTCCAGGTTCCAGCCCAGCTTGAGTCCTGTCCTGATTTTCTTCAGTGATGGACTGCCATGTGGAAGTGTAAGCCAGATCAACCCTTTAGTTCCCAGCTTGCCTTTGGTCATGGGCAAGCTCGTTACAGCAATAGAAACCCTAAGACGTGGTCCTCTTTTCTTGTAAGTACATTGCTCGGTGGGCAAAGCTTTGTACCCGGATGGAAGTAAAAATGTTGTTTAGATCTTTGGCCTCTGCAGTGGCTCCTCCTAAGTAAAGTGCTGGTCAGATAGCTGGGGATGCAGCCACTGCCGTGAGTGGAGCTAGGTGGAGCAGAGGCAGTGCTAGCAGCTGCCGCTAGAGCAGTGGTTCTCAACCTGTGGGTCGTGGCCCCCTGGATGGGTCACATAGCAGATATCATTTACATTATGATTCATAACAGTAGCAGTTACAATTATGAAGTAGCAACGAAAATAATTTTATTGTTGGGGGTCACCACAGCATGAAGAACTGTGTTAGAAGGTTGAGAAACGCTGCCATGGGCTGTTACACAGAAGATCCCTGTCTCAAAAAGCCAAAAAAGAAGGTAGGCTATGTTGGCACACACCTTTAATCCCAGCACTCAGAAGGTAGAGGCAAGTAGCTCTCTGTGAGTTAGAGGCCAGCCTGGTCTACAAGAGCTAGTTCCAGGACAGGCTCTAAAGCTACAGAGAAACCTTGTATTGAAAAACAACAACAACAAAATACCACCCCCTCCTTAAGGTCTTATCAGGTGAAAATAGTAAGAAATTAAGAAGCCTCGCCCCTGTTAGCCTGTTTTCTTAAAGGTTTATTTTTGTGTGTATGAGTACCTGAAAGTATGGAAGTACACACTATATATGCCTGATGCTCAAGAAGATTACAGAACTCTCAGATCTCAGAACTGGAGTTCCGAGTGTTTCTGAGCCACCACATGGGTGCTGGGAACTGCACCTGAGTCCTCTGAGAAACAGCCAGTGCTCTTAGCTGCTTCATCTCTCCAGGGCCCAAGGTGAATCTTTTTATCTGCAGCCTCGTACTGTCTCAAGCCAATATTTATCTTCTACCAAGGATAAACAGAATAAGGAAAACACATAGACACAGATGCGCACATCTGTGGAGGACAGCTGGCCCTGAGAAACCTTACCTAGGGTCACGGCTCCCACAGCATGACCTGCACGTGGATGAGTCGAAGGGACAGCTTCTCATCTCTTCTGGACTTCAGCTTGTAGAGACCGTAGGACAGCACAGCCACAAAACCTGCCACCCCTGTGAATTTAAACCATGAGTGGCTAAACAGGAGGCAAGTGTACAGGGCAGCTACCCGGAAGACGGGCAGTCAAACTGCAGGCTGCGTGTCCCTCGCCTAACACGCTCGGGGCCAGAAGCCAGGCTTGCAGGTGGTGTAGATTTTGGAATATCTGCATTGTGACGGACTTAGGTCTCAGAAGCAAACCTGTGTATGCCTCACACACCTTTTCCACCTGGACTGGAGGCGTTTCCTAGATCTGCAGAGTACCTATGCTTTGATAGTGACTCCTCACATGACAGCAGGTGCGAACCTTCTCCTCAAGGCATCACGGTGACTCAGTATATTTTTGAAGAATATTGAAGTTTTGGATTTCAAATGCTCAACTTGTACCAAAGAGGACATTCAAAAGAGCTATAGCAGAGGACCTGCCTTGCATGGCTTGAAGCCTAAGATTGTCCCAAGCATGGCTTAACGTTGGTGTGGCAGTCCATGTCTGTAACCAGGATGCCGCTGTACTGGGAGTTTAAGGCTAGCCTGGGCTACATAAGACCCTGTGTTAGGTTTTTGTCATCTCGATGTAAGATGGAGTCATCTGGGAAGAGGAGCCACTATTGAGAAGATGCCTCCATCAGCGCACCCGCAGGTCTAAGAAAACAGGCTGAGAAAGTAAAGCAGATCAAGCCAGCGGGCAGCGTGACTTCGTCGGGATTGTCCCTGCCTCCAGTCCCTGCCTCGGCTTTCCTCCATAGCAGGCTGCAAGATGAGATGAACCAAATAAACCGTTTTTGTCACTGTGTTGCTTTTGGTCATGGTGTTTTATATGTATATATTTATGTACCACATGTGTTCAGTGCCCACGGAAGCCAGAAAATGACACTGGATGCCCTAGAACTGTAGTTATAGATGGTTGTGAGCTACCATGTAGGTGCTGGGAATTGAACCTGGGTCCTTTGGAAAGGCAGCCAGTGCTCTTAACTGCTGAGCCATCTCTCCAGCCTCTAGACATGGTGTTTTATCACAGCAGTAGAAATTTTACTGAACAATAAACATACTCAAAAATATAGTTTTTAAGAATTTATTTAGAGAGAGAAGAAGAGAGATTGAAGAACTGAATTTGGGTGTATTTGGGAATCTGTTTTTATATTTCCTCTTGCTAGTGCACTGCACATCCCAGGCTAGCCAGTCTGTTCTCCACCTCACATCTCACATTAGCTTGCTCTTCCTTCCTTCCTTTCTTTCTTCATTCATTTTTCTCTTTAAGCTCAAGAGCAATTTTATTAGCGTTTAAAGGAAATCCAAGGTAGGCAGACGGTAAATCTCTTCTGGCTTCCAGGGGCACCAGACACACATGATATAGAAACATACATACCTATGGAAACACCCATACACATAAAAAATTAAAAAATAAATCTAAAAAAAAAGTTTAAGGAAAAATGTTTTTAAAAACACAGTGCTGTTCTACTTTGGGGTTCTCTGGTTCCCCTTCTGATTTATCTCTCCATCAGCAGCCGCAGTGTCTGAGTCATCCGAGCCAGGAGGCAGAATGCTTCCTTTCACTTTATCTTAAACAAACAAACCCCAGAACAGAACACACTGCACACACATGTAGTGCAGGCGCTTGGGAGGTTGAAGCAGGAGGATCAAGGAGTTAGAGGCCAGCCTGAGTGACAACAGGGAGATAACCTCAAAAAACAAAAGCCCCAAAGTCTCGTGAGCAAGGCCTCTAGACTGGTCGCAAGCACTGAAAGATAAACGCTGTTTTAGCTGCCGGAGAATTCACGGTGTCCATATGGTACGTCTTAGGCTCTAAGCTTGTCTTTTGTGTGTCTATGTATGTGCATATGTATACGTGCACCTGTGTGCACAACATATAGTGGCCAGCAGACAGCCTAAGGGTGTCATTCCTCAAGTGCTGTTCACCCTGGTCTGAAACTCACCACGTAGGCCAGCCTGGCTGGCCATGGAGTCTTGCAGATCTGCTGGCTCCACCTCCCCAGTGCTAGGACCCAAGTGAGCAGTCTCCATGCCCCTGGCCTTTTTATGTGGGTTCCAGAGGTCAAACTCAGGTCCACATCCTTACAAGGCAAGCGCTGTGGTCACAAAAACCTTGTTGGGATTGTAATGGGAATGACATTAAAGCTCTGAATCTGTTTGGGGAGACCTCACCTCATTGCTATATTACAATATATAACCAATACTAATTCATGAACACAGTAGGTAGTCTGTTATTTCGCAATTGTCAGCATACACGTGTTAAGTTCATACCTAAGTATTTTCTTTATAATGTCTATAAATGGATTTCCTGTCTTAAACTATAGGGTCTGTGTGTTTGTTCATGGTTTACAGAATGCAGCCAATTCTTATGGGGATAAGAAGTTCTGGTTAATTTTGTTGGCACAGGAGATTCTAGGGATAGGTGACATCCATAACCTTCACGGTCTCTCTTTGGTAGCGTGAAGAAAGAACCAGGGTAAAGGATCACAGTGCTGTGTGTTTTACAGACCGTTAATGAATGGGCTGAGGGAAATGATTAAAGTACAAGATGTAGAAACAGCAAAAGACAAGCCAGTAAGACAGCGACGACAGGGCCAGTGAGATGGTCTGGTGGCTCGCGGACTGCTGTTGGGACCTGGCAGCCTGAGCTGAGCTCGACCTCTGGATGCCACTTAAGGGTGGAAGAAAGCTGAAGCCATAGTTGTCTTATGACCTCCACACACGCCTCTCTCTCTCTCTCTCTCTCTCTCTCTCTCTCTCTCTCTCTCTCTCTCTCTCACACACACACACACACACACACACACTTATAATAAGACTTAAGGAGGATGGAGAGATAGTTGGCTCGGCAGTTAAAAACACTCGCTGCTCTCTCAGAAGACCAGGGTCTGGTTCCTGTAGCCCAAGTCAGGCAGCTCAGGACTGCCTGAAACTTCAGCTCCAGGGCATCTGACACCTCTTCTGGTCTCCTGCACCTGCAGGTCACATGTGGTACATACACGTGCACACACACACACTCTCTCACATACAGACATACACATACATATTCAGATACACCGGCACATAACACACATAGGATTTTTTAACTCCCTGGGTGGTGGTGGTGGCACATGCCTTTAATCCCAGACAAAAGATAGATGACCTTTCTTTCTTTTTCTTTCTCTCTCTCTCTCTCTCTCTCTCTCTCTCTCTCTCTCTTTCTTTCTTTCTTTTTTATTTTGGTTTTTTGAGACAGGGTTTCTCTGTGTAACAGTCCTAGCTGTCCTGGAACTAGCTCTTGTAGACCAGGCTGGCCTTGAACTCACAGAGATTCTCCTCCCTCTGCCTCCCAAGTGCTGGGATTAAAGGCGTGTGCTTTAACCACCACCCAGTTCTAAATTACAGTGATCTTAAACTGCTCATGCCTCCTAATGTAGAAATTTCACTTTTGGAATATATTCCAAGAAAATAAGTAGAAGTACAGAATATGACACAAAAATACTCATGATTGTATCAATCTGAGGAAAAACTAAAAGCCCTAAATTGCCTGAACTATAATGGCATATTGTGTTTTTATAAATAAAGCTTGCATGAAAGTCAGTGCAAAGCAGCTGTACTAGTCAGCAATACAGACCAGGCAGTGGTGGCACACACCTGTAATCCCAGCAGCCACACTAGTCAGCCACAGAGGCCAGGTGGTGGCACACACCTGTAATCCCAGCAGCCACACTAGTCAGCCACAGAGGCCGGGTGGTGGTGCACACCTGTAATCCCAGCAGCCACACTAGTCAGCCACAGAGGCCGGGTGGTGGTGCACACCTTTAATCCCAGCAGCCACACTAGTTAGTCATAGAGGCTGGGTGGTGGTACACACCTGTAATCAGCACTAGAGAGGAATACAAGACAGGAGGAGACAGCTCTCAGTCTCAATTTCTGGAGGCAGGATCGCCCATTTTTGGTCTGAGGTAGCAGTAAGAGTCAGTGGCTGGCTGCTTTGCTTTTCTGATCTTCAAGTTGAACCCTAGTATCTGTCTCTGGGTTTTTATTATTGGTGCTACACTGAGCAGAAGAGAAACTGTACATCTACAAACTGTTATAAGAAGAGATCTCTGAGGCAGAGGCAGGCGGATCTCTGTGAGTTCGAGGCCAGCCTGGTCTACAAAGGGAGTTCCAGGACAGGCTCCAAAGCTACAGAGAAACCCTGTCTCGAAAAACCAAAAAAAAAAAAAAAAAAAAAAAAAGATCTCTGTGAGTTCAAGTCTAGCCTGGTCTACATAGGGAGTTCCAGGTCAGCCAAGGCTACGTAGGGAAGTCTTGTCTCAAAAAATAAGAAGAATCATAGATTTATTTTGATTTATCTCACAGTGCTTCAAATTGGACCCCAGGGCCTATGTGTTTGAGGCAAGCACTCTAGTTCTGGGTCCCATCCCAATAAATTATATTTGATGGAAGTGATTTCAGACAATCAATAGAAGTATTTTGTAAATTCTCTGTATAACACAGTCCATCCTGTGGCAAAATATCCTGTAACTATTGCTAAAATTACAAAAGCTAAATGAACTTCGACAAGACGCACAAACTTCATCCTTGCTTGTTTCCTGGCTAAGACCCGACTCTTCTCTTGATCGAGTCCGGTTCTGTCCTCACTAAAAGGTTCTGTCCCTTTGGGAGATCTAAGTCAGCGCCGTTCTGTTCCCAGTGTCTCTGATCTGCAGGTAATTGAATTTTGGCCGGGAGCTTTCATCTTTCGGCATTAGACACACTGTTCCTGCGAACAGAACACTGCCTTAATGTGTAACAGACGCGGAGGTTAATCTGTCATTACCGGGGTCTAAAGGGCTTGTTTTTCCTTCCATCATCTCCCTCTTTTGAGGCAGGGTCTTTCGTGCTGGTCTTGATCTTACTCTGTGTTGACCTTGAACTTCATATCTTCCTGAGTGCTGGTCTTAGAGTGATCTGCAATCTGCACTCATCCGTAAGGAGACTTGAACCTAGCGCTGTGCACAAGCTAGGCCAACTCCACCAACTAAGCTGTATCCCAGCCCCCTAGGAGTAAAGTTCTCAATCATACTTGACAGTGATTCAGGGAAAACCTGTAACAGCAGACGCCAAGACATACAGGTGATGTGCAGAACAGAGACAGGCAGTTCTAGCCCACTCTCGGGATGCTAAACTGCTGCTGCAGTCCTCAGTCAGAAACGTGAGTCCATTCAGGGCGTTCAGTTTGAGTCAGTGTGAACTAATTTTAGATGAACCTCTAAGGGCTGACGAGATGGCCCAGCAGGCAAAGGTGCTTGCTGCCAAGTTTGACCCCTGGAACTCACATAGCAGAAGAGAATCAGTCCCCTAAAATTGTCCTTTGACATGCTTGCTGTGGCATGTATACGACCGTTCCCCCCCATAAAACAGTAGCTATAAAAACATGAGATAGGCCTGTGATGAAGTGTGCAAAACTCAGTAAAAGGATCGCTAAGATCCACTGGCATGTGAGCTAGAAAGTATCAACCCATGCTGCTGAGGGGCACGCTTCGGAGGATCAGAATGCGCGCACACGGCAGAGTCACCCCAGGGAGGCTGAGCTCCTTCTCATCCTGGTTTTCCTACAACCATCAAGGCAGGTACTTACCCACAGGGATGAATGGGGAGTCCCTCGATTTCCTGAGGAGACAGGACAGCTGGCCTTCATCCTCAGCTGCTGACCACTCATCTGAAGGCATACTTCTCTCTAGGGACAGCAGGGACCTGTGCGGTTGCTGTCATATTCCAGAGCCTGTTTCCCGCTGCTATGCTGCTCAGAGCCTGTCCTTCCCTCCATCTCACTTACTGCAACTCAATCCCAAACGGCGGGGGAGTATTACAATATATGTGGAGAGAGAACCTGGCGGGCAGAGTCCTTGAGTACAGCACCTTGGTCCCCATCCAGTCCCCTTTCCCAGTGTGACATTTGAAGTCTCCTGGGACCTCAAGACTTCTCCCCATATACCAAGACCACAGACTTTCTCTTACAATGACGTCGCTAGCACAGGCGAAACTAGTCTTCTGATGTACAGGAGATGGGGGTAAAAGTCTTCTGGGGTCCAGCAGATAGGGCTACCTCTCTGCACGATGCACAGTAAGCAGACAACTGCTCAGATATCTACTGAGCACCCCTAGCACCAGGCCAGGCAGCGAGAAGTGATTGTCCTCATCTGCCAGGGGTTAATGAAGACTCAGAGACAACTGAATCGCAATAGACTGAGTGGTCCAGCCTGGTGTGTGCACAGCCCACCTTTACATGTGAACACACACAGCGCATGGTATTCCAGCCTGGTGTGCGCGCAGCCCACCTTTACATGTGAACACACACAGCGCATGGTATTCCAGCCTGGTGTGTGCGCAGCCCACCTTTACATGTGAACACACACGCAGCGCATGGTATTCCAGTCTGGTGTGTGTGCAGCCCACCTATACATGTGAACACACACAGCACATGATATTCCAGCCTGGTGTGTGCACAGCCCACCTTTACATGTGAACACACACGCAGCGCGTGGTATTCCAGCCTGGTGTGTGCACAGCCCACCTTTACATGTGAACACACACGCAGCGCGTGATATTCCAGCCTGGTGTGTGCGCAGCCCACCTTTACATGTGAACACACACGCAGCGCGTGGTATTCCAGCCTGGTGTGTGCGCAGCCCACCTTTACATGTGAACACACACGCAGCGCGTGGTATTCCAGCCTGGTGTGTGCGCAGCCCACCTTTACATGTGAACACACACGCAGCACGTGGTATTCCAGCCTGGTGTGTGCGCAGCCCACCTTTACATGTGAACACACACAGCGCATGGTATTCCAGCCTGGTGTGTGCGCAGCCCACCTATACATGTAAACACACACGCAGCGCATGGTATTCCAGCCTGGTGTGTGCGCAGCCCACCTTTACATGTGAACACACACGCAGCGCATGGTATTCCAGCCTGGTGTGTGCGCAGCCCACCTTTACATGTGAACACACACGCAGCGCATGGTATTCCAGTCTGGTGTGTGTGCAGCCCACCTTTACATGTGAACACACACGCAGCGCGTGGTATTCCAGTCTGGTGTGTGCGCAGCCCACCTTTACATGTGAACACACACAGCACATGGTATTCCAGCCTGGTGTGTGCAGCCCACCTTTACATGTGAACACACACAGCACATGGTATTCCAGCCTGGTATGTGCGCAGCCCACCTTTACATGTGAACACACACAGCACATGGTATTCCAGCCTGGTGTGTGCACAGGCCACCTTTACATGTGAACACACATGCAGCGCGTGGTATTCCAGTCTGGTGTGTGTGCAGCCCACCTATACATTTGAACACACACGCAGCGCATGGTATTCCAGTCTGGTGTGTGCACAGCCCACCTTTACATATGAATACACATGCAGCACATGGTATTCCAGCCTGGTACATGCACAGCCCACCTGTACATGTGAACACACACAGCGCATGGTATTCAAACACAGAAGCTCCACTTTGTGGATGAAATTTCAACAGAAAATCAAAGCCAGCAAGAGGCACCATACCTGCATGTGCTGGAGCCCAGCCGCACTGCTTGCTGACTCCTGCAGGGCCTGAGCAGCACAGGTGTAAGGCTGCCACACATCCCTGCGATTTCCAGCTAATTGATGATCACAGGAAAACAGACAACCCTGAGGGAGTGGCCAGCTGGCATTGGCTGAGGTCTCCCATCATCCTGCTGAAGACCCAGAAGCAGCAGCAGCTGCCACTAATGTCAGGTTTTGGAAGATTCTAGGTTTCATTTGTCTTTTTGAGACAGGGTCTAATGCTATAGATAGTCCTGGCTGCCCTGGAACTCGCTCTGTAGCCCAGGCTGGTCTTGAACTCAGGGATCCACCTGCTTCTGCCTCCTGAGTGCTGGGATTAAAGTTGTGTGCCACCACACCCAGCTAGAAGAAAGTCTGACTGTTCAGGGGGCTCCTGGGGCCTCTGTGCCTATGACTCTTAGATATCCCTGCCCAGGACTGAAGGGAAGGAAAATGTGGGGGTACTTTCGGGGAAATGCCATCCAAAGCCAAGATCCAGTTCCTAGTTTAGGAATCCGGCACAGTTCTGACCTGGGCTGGATGGAAGGACACAGCAGATAGGAACAAAAGAGCGCTTAGTGCAGAACAGCTGGGGCTCGCAGCTCAGCCGAGGAGCGCTTGCTGCATGCGTGAAGCCCTAGATCCACCTCCGCTTGCCGCATGCGTGAAGCCCTAGATCCACCTCCGCTTGCCTCGCATGCGTGAAGCCCTAGATCCAATGCCAAGAACAAAATAAAACAGCACCTCATGGAAACATGAATGATAGGAGCAAAGTAATGTCTTCCAATAACCAAAAATCAGATGGACAGAAGATGAGGATGAAGCCAATTATCCTGACTTCAAGGGTTCTAGAAGCCCCTTTGCTTCAGTAGAGGCACCTGCAGGAGACGTCCCACCTGCAGCCTGCACAGACACTCAAGTCCACAAACAGCCCTTAAAAAGGACGGCTGCCTCTCTGCCAATCCAGAGGCAGGGTGGGAAGCAGCGAAGGCACTGACTGCTGGCCAGAAGATAACTTGCACCCTAGGCCGTGAGCGTGCAGCCTGTCCTGGCTTCTGTTGTGCCAGACTCTTGAGTCTGCAGAAATCTCCCCGTCCTGCCTGCACCTTCTCCACCTCCAGCTCCACCCATCTCAGTGTGAAGGCCTTCGACCAAGTAGAGTTCACGTGTTTTTTCCCCTTACACCTTTTAACCGGAACTCTGGCGTGGGTTCCCTCGCTCTCTCTTCCTCTTCTCTGATAAGCTGCAGACTGTTTCCCCTTGCTATGCTTTTCAGGTGCATTTGGGACATTCACTTGCATAACTAATGCAATAGAATAAACTCACATTTTGTCAGCTATCTAGCAAAAAAAAAAAAAAATGGCTGGGTGACCCCAGGCACTTGGGAGGCAGAGGCAGGCGGATTTCTGTGAGTTCAAGGCCAGCCTGGTCTACAAGAGCTAACTCCAGGGCAGCTAGGACTGTTAGACAGAAAAACCCCATCTCAGAAAACAAAACAAAAAATTGGCTTGCACTTTTTACTGCATTTCTCTGTCCTTGGGGGGCAAGGAGCACACCTGTAGAGGATCGAGGACAACATGTGGGAACTGGGGCCACTTCCACCATGGGGATCCCAGGACTCGAACTCAGACCACCAGGCTTGGCAGCAAGCACTTTACTGGTTGTACCAACCTATGTGGAGTTTTCTCTAGGATCCAGTCATGTGGCTTGTCATGTCCTCATGACAGACAGAATGCCTTAGCTGACTTTAACTTTCATGACCCTGATATTTTTCCAGTGCAGCCTTTTCCCTTCACAGTTCTGTGAAGCAAAGCCGTGGCCTAGGGCGTGCAACCATTCCAGCCTCCAAGCTGGTTATTTTGTAGGATTCGAGCGTAGTTGCCCTGTTTTCTCCTCAGGCTAAGATCAAGCATTTTAGGCAGACTGCCTGTGCTGTGTTGTGTGATGCCAAGAAACACCACCTGAAAACCATCTCCCACTCAGGGCTGTGCTCTTAGCTGTTCACTGCCCTGCTGGGGGTGGCGGTGGGGCTAACCTGTAACATCTGCCAACCTCTATGGTGTAAATAGGCCAATTTCAAGCTAGTGTCTGTGACCGTGTAACTTGAAGTAGAGAAGTGTTTCTCTCCTCTGCTGGTGTTGAAACAGGGTAGAAAGACAGGAAGAGAGAAAGGGACCTCACCCCGGGGCCAAAATCTCTTGCCAGCTGAGAATCCAAAGGCCCAGGACTTAAAGCTTGCTATGAGGCTGGTCCACACAGAGACATTATTTCTTTATTATTCCTTTATACAGAGACAGTTTCAAGTGAGAAAGTTAAATGTCAGTGACACACGTGTAACTGATCATGGAAGACCTTTGAGCGTGGCCTTGCCCTTTTCCCAGCTGCAATCCAGGTATCCTCTAGGAATTACTAGCAAAACTTTAGAAGTTTTGTTCACAATAAACACCTTGTATTCTCACTTAAGTTCCTCGGGAACACTTGAGCAGCAACTCGAGGGCCCACAGGAAGGACTTGCGTGGCTAAGGTAGGACAGGCTCCTGGGACTCCGCGGAGGAGCCCCGCCTCTCCCTCACACCCAGGTGTGACTGATTCTTCCCTGTGCCTCTCTCAACTTCCAGGTGTAACTGTTAGCAATCGCTAACAAACCCAGCTCTGCTCTATCCTGGCTCTTCATAGAATTCTTTTGGGGCAAACTTAATGACCTGGTTTTGCCTTACTGGAGGTCCCCAAAGCATAGGGGGACTGCTCAGACTGCTGGTGGCAGTGTGGGCTGTGTCTTCTGCCACACGACGCTTCGACCATGTTGGCTAAAGTCTGCCAGCTTCTCCACTATGACGTTACTATTTTTTATTTGTAATTAAAAAAATAATAGATAATCTAACGTTATATAAGCATCTTGATATTTATTATACCTTAACCCATTAATTTCAGTACATAGTAATAATGGTTGCCTGGTGATGAACTTGAAGTCTGTCTGGTAACATTGTGAAGAGAATTTTGGTAAACAACCTAATAAGTGTTTAATTCTGTAAAAACCAACTAAAACTGGACACTTCTCAGAGGTCACGGGACAGCATGGCCAGAGTCACACCTTTTGATGTGTAAAACATTATAAATGGAACAATTCCACCAAATGGAAAAATGTAGCCAGGCAGTAGTGGCGCACGCCTTTTATCCCAGCATTCGGGAGGGAGAGGCAGGTGGATCTGAGTTCCAGCAAGCCTGGTCTACAGAGTGAGTTCCAAGACAGCCAGGACTACACAGAGAAACCCTGCCTTAAAAAGAAAAAACAAAAGCAAACTATAATCAAAATCTGTCTAGATGGATAATGGTGATCCCCAAGCAGATGTGCTTAGTTAACACATCACTATCTGCCAATCAGGAATCTTGCTCTAAAAATGGACTATAGAGATTAAAAAAGAAAAATGAATTTAACATCTTTAAAGATCTGACAGTGCTTGGTTTAGTCCCTAATAACACACTCATCTCACACACGCTCTGGCACGCTCTCATGTGTGCATGCGCACATACACACACATACACACGCACGCAGACACTCTGACACACTCACACAACACAACAAAACAAGCAGTAGCAGCATGGATGTGGCAGTAAACGGTAGAGGGTTTGGAGGGAGAAGCACAAGTGAGGGTGGGCAGGCGCCCTGGCTTTATGGGAAGGAAGGAGTGGGTTGAGGACGGAGGGGAAGGCAGGCTCTGGGCCAGTCTTGCGTCCTTAGGCCAGGACAGGGGATGTGTCTTGTCCAGTCTCTCTGGGATCTTCTGCCCCTCTGTGAAAGGACTGCTGACGTCATTGCTGAGGGGTAATGACGCAGGCTTTGGTAGGAGGTGATGACAATTTAGGCACTGAAAGTCTGACTCTGGCTTTTAACATTCCCTTGAGAAGAAACAGGAAGGAAGGGCTGGGGTTGTGTGTACAAAGGACAACTGCTATAGAGACATTTAAGGCGAGTGCTCCATCAGCAAGAAGCCAGTGACAGAGTCAGCTGACGGCACACGTCTGCGACCTTAACACTCAGAACTGCCAGTCTGGGCCCGAGGGTGAGAGAACATAACTCAAAAGAAGCAAAAAGTGGGGTGTGTGGGTGGGGTGGAGAGGCACAGTGGCTAACAGCGCTTGTTGCTTCCGTGGAGCCTGTACTGGGGACACCTCACACGTGACACACAAATAGAACCAGTTATGGAGGCGCAGTCTTTTAATGCCTGTGCTCGGGAGGCAGAGGCAGGTGGATCTCTGAGTTCAAAGCCTGCCTAGTCTACACAGTAAGTTTCAGGCCAGCCTGGGATACACAGGGAGACCTGGTCTCAGAAATAAATACATAAAGACAAGTTTTTAATACACAGAAGGAAGCGAGTGAGGAAGGATGGGAGCAAGGGAGGTGAGCAGAGAAGGTGCAGCGGCTTGCGGGAGGCTCAGCCCCCAGGTGTCACACAGGGGTTTCAGAAAGGCTTCCGCAGTGTTTAGGAGTGTTGGAGAACTAACAGACGAGGGGGCAGTGTGGCACCCCAGACAGGGAACACAGATTTGTAGGAAGACAGTGTGGGGGGGCCACGATGGGAGCAGAAGCTGAGGAACGGGCTGTGGCGGTCAGAGCTGTGCCCCAGCCCCACAGTGTCGGAACCTGCCTTTCCATCTCCACGTTTTTATTTGGGGGCTGAGGGCTGAATTCAGGGCCTTGTCCCACTATCATTGCTGTGTCCTCTTTGCCTGTGCACTGTGTGCGACTGTGGACCTTAGGGAATTGTGTGTTCTAGACAAGTGTTCTACCGCTGAGCTACATCCCTAGCCCTGATTTAGTGTTTTATTTAATTTTTAATTAACTTTCTATTGCATTTATTTTATTTTGTGTGTGAGAGTTTTAAATGTATGCATGTCTGTGCAGCAATGGCAATCAGAAAAGGACATCAGGTTTCTCAGAACTGCAGTTTCAGACGGTTGGGAGCTGCCATGTGGGTGCTAGGAACTGAACACTGGTCCTCTGCACGGGCAACGAGAGCTCTAAAGTGCTGAGATGTCTCTCTAAGCCATTACACACATGTGTAGGTCAGAGGTGAACTTGTAGGTATGGGCGCCAGAGGCTGAAGAGGTCACCAGGCTTGGCAGTAAGCCCTCTCATGTCCCAAGCTTTGCTCTTATTTATTTGGTGTTTCAAAATGGTTTGTCTGTGTAGCCCTGGCTGTCCTCGACCTCACTTTGTAGACCACGGTAGCCTTGAACTTGGAGATTCACCTGCCTCTGCCTCCCAAGTGCTGGTATTAAAGGTGCGCTCCACCACTGCCCAGGAAGCTTTGCATTTTAAATAAAGGATTTTGAACATCTGAAAGCCATGAGTCGCCATGGAGGGATTTCAGACATGTATAGCATAGGCCAGGTGCGGAGGGTTGAGCTGGAGGCCAGCAGCACACGTAGAGCCATGGGTGCAGAAACAGTGGCAGGAAGCCAGGAGGGAGTTCTAAGATGAGATCGTGGTTTCAGCTCCAGTGGCAGTGACAGAAGCCATGTTACCAGATAAAAACCACAGAGGAGCGGACTGGGGTAAAGAAAGGCCCTGGTTAGGATAGGCAGATATGAATGGCTACAGGCCAGGAAGGCAGGGCGATGAGAAAGACAGTGATTGGCTCCCATGCTGCTGCCCCTGGGGAGAGAGGATAGGTTGTTCCCAAGGCCTGAGTAGCTACAGGTAGAGTTCTAAGCTTGCAAAGATAAAAGACAAGGAGGCCTTAGGAAAGGGGACTTCCGAGTTTAATGTCTTCCATTGGAAGGTGATGACTTGATGCTTACACGAATGCTTGGCCGTGTTTTCATCCTGAAATGGTGTTTATCGTAGGAACATCTTTCTCTAGGCACTGAGGGTCGAATCTAGGCTTCTTGCACACTAGTCAAGCACGGTGCTGGGAAGCATCCTCTCTGCTCTGCAGGAATTTTTAAATTTTCTGTGTAAGACTGTTTTGCATGCATGTATTTGATGTGCATGCAGTTCCCATGGGGGTCAACAGAGGGTGTCAGAGCCCCTGGAACTGGAGCTACAAATGGCTGTGAGCTGCCGTGTGGGAGCTGGGAACTGAACCTGCGTTCTCTGGAAGAGCAACCAATGCTCTTAACTGCTGAGCCATCTCTCGTGCCCCTTGCTTGTTGTTGTTTAAAGGGAAGATTTACATTCCCCCCTCAGATTCTCAAGGTTATCCATGTTCTCCATAAAGCTAAGGGTTGGAGCCAGCTTTTCCCAGTTTAGCGTGACTCTTCCCTTTTTCTGTGTACTTGTCATCCGTGTGTACAACACTTACCAAATGTTTGTTTTTGGAATTTTCTGAGGAGACTAGTGTAGAACTCTAAAATAAATCTGAGGACTCTCAGCCATAGTTCTTTCCCCCTACCCTGGGAACCAGGAGTCTAACAATTACCCGCACACATACTGAAATGTCTCCCTGAGTCTTTGTGAATGTTCTCCAGATAGAACTCAGTTATTGAAATTGGGGCAAGATAACCCTTAAGATGTTGACTCAGTTCCTGATGTTCCGACTAAGTCCCTGGGAAGGGGTCAAAGTAACCCTCAAATGTTTCCTCTTACCTCACCTGATCTGGCAACTGCCCTCCAGCCCTGGCTCAGATCAATTATTGTTAATAGCCCTTTGAATAAGCCAATCCCAATAGTTGGAAAACAACCCCTGAGTTCCCATCCCTTGTTTCTATGGCTGTTTGCTTTAAGAGTAGCCTGTACCAGCTATTCGGGGTCCTTGGCTTGAACGTTGAGTGACCCTGTCACGACAGAATTAAAATCTTCATGCTTTTACATCAACTGCCCTGTGAGAGTGTTTTCTTGGGGCGACTCCTCCTCAGTAATTGACTCTAGGGTCCAACATTTGGTGTGTTGGCCAGGAAAGAGTTGTCCCCAGACCCACTAAGACCCAGTTGGAGGTAAGAAAGAACGAGCTCGCTTTTATGTCTGTCTGTTTGTTCTGTTTTTGTTTCTGTGTAATTATGAGTCAGTAATTTGAAAATTGTACCTATGCAGGGCTAGTATAGAAACAGGACCAAGTGGGGAGGCAGACGTGTCCTTAGACCCCTTGCCCAAACCGAGAAGGATGCTCCACAGGTATTTATGAGGGAGGGGTGATCAGGTGACCCTAGTCCCTGGGAGGCCTGATCTGCCCTGTGTATCCAGGCAGCATTGAAAGTGTGTTCTGACCAGAAGCCCTCGAGTCGCCAACAGCGAACTCCCTATGCACCTCCGTGAGACAAAATGGAAGTCACCAGCCCTAACCACCCCATGTCCTGAACTCAGGCTGATAAAACTAGGAAGATGGAGCTTCACCCCCACTTCCTGAAGGTTTAGTCACCTCACCCCTTGGGGCAATCTCCTATCCCTCGCATTTAGACAGTTCTAGGGAGTTTGTGGATTTGTCTTAAAACTAGATGCTAGAGTTAGGGTGAAGGTGTATGCCTATAATCCCAGCACTCTGGAGGCTTAGACAGATGACTAGCCATAAATTCAAGGCCAGCCGGGCCTCCATGAGGAACAGTAGTCTAGGCTCTGGTGGCTCTCTCTCTAAAACACAGAAAGTGAACGACAGGACTAATGCTCAGTGTGCCTAGCATCCACACTGGCTCTGGGCCTGGCTTCTTTAGCATAAAATAAAACCAGGTGGAGCATGCCACGAATCCCGGTATTGGGGGACAGAGACAAGAGGATCAGAGAGTCAAGGCCATCTTCCAACACAGAAGGTTGGAGGCCAGTCTAGAAGGAATGCCACTCTATTTTAAAAACAAACAGCACCTACCCCCAAATCTTAATGCCCCAATCTGAGAAAACAGTGACATAGCAGCCCATTCCAACCACATATTCCTTGTGAATCAAAAGATCTTTCTGACAGAGAGAAGAAAATCAAGCATCCAGATGTGCAGGGCTATTTCCTGTGACTCACATCTGGAATCGGCCTGAGCCAATTGAGTTCATGCTTGTGCACAGCACTGAGGAGCTGTTGGGTGAGTACTCCCTGCAGGCCCTGTGGGAGGCACTGACAGGAAGGTTTGGGGACCATGGAGACCCCCACCTGTGCCAATAAGAAAGGCAGGAAGGCTGCTGGCCCTGCCACCCCTCAGAAACTCTGATGTTGTGCTGCCCCCTTGTGGCACTTCTGTACCAGTTTCGTGTTAGTGAGCCTGGTTTCCTAGGGTCCCTGCTTCAATTCCTGCCACAAACTAGGGTGACTGGGTGTGCTCAGAGATGGGGGAGGGAGGCTTCCACTGCTCTGTACCCATCTGACGTGATTTTATCCTTAATTACTTCATTCCATTTCTACAGTATCCTAATAAAAGAACAAAATAGCTGTCATAGATGTTCTGCCCAGGGGATGTCCCTGAAGAAACTTCATAAACCACATTGCTGGTTCATCCTGGTCCCACTGTCTATAATGAGAAACGATTGGCACTAAGCAAGAATGTGAAATCGATGCCCTGGGTAAGATTAGGAAGCACAAGAAGCCTGACAGTGACTGTCTGACTGTACTGTGTCTAGTTACCTTGTTTGGTATGAGTTCATGTGCAGAATCCAAGGAAAAGGACCGGCAGGCTTGCTGAAGCTAGCCATCCCGGCTCCTGGAGATGGAGACAGGTGAATCTCCGTTTTTGTTCTGTTGTTGTTGTTGTTGTTTTGTTTTTTTTTCTTTTGGAGACGGGGTTTTTCTGTTTGTCCATTCCTCTCTAGACCAGGCTGGCCTTGAACTCACAGAGATCTGCCCGCTTCTGACTCCTGAATGCCAAGATTGTAGGTGTGTGCCACCTTTTGAGGCAGATGCATCTCCACCTCAGTGGCCTTGAGAAAGCCTGTGTTAAAACACAAGGTGTCCAGCACCCATGAATTGACATTGACATTTGACACCGAACACCTGTGCTACACACACATACCTTGAGCTGCAAGTGTGTGTCTACGGACACCGCTGCACACGTACACATTGTAACCATATAGTGTGTGAGTGCATCTGCACACACTTAAGTCAAAATAGTGTAAGGGAGCACAAGGTCAGCCTGGGGTGCTGTGG
This sequence comes from Chionomys nivalis, assembly GCF_950005125.1. NCBI lineage: Eukaryota > Metazoa > Chordata > Mammalia > Rodentia > Cricetidae > Chionomys > Chionomys nivalis. Next base: position 57,995,132 of record NC_080102.1, read on the forward strand.
ACCTTTAGTCCCAGCACTCGGGAGGCAGAGGCAGGCAGATCTCTGTGACGTCAGCTTGATCTACAACTGCAGAACTTGCTGTCCCAGGAATCCTGGGCTATCCACAGAAGCCGGTCTATAAAGAAACAAACAAGTAGAAGGGAAAAGAGGAAGCAGCACAGAGTTAGTTGAAGAAGCAGGTAGAAGACCTGACCTCCTCTGCAGGAGCATCCTGCCGGCCAGACCTAGGAGAACGAGACAGGATGCTGCTGCTGAGAACACTGGGTGGTCCTCTCTGGTGCTAGATGGTTGGCAGTGCCCAGCAAGCCAAGCCTCGAGGAATCTTCTTACTGTTAAGTAGAATTTAGTTGGTGGGCTGACAAGGGGATCCCAGCTTTGTTAGCACTGTGGGTCACCTGGATGTCTCAACTCTCTGCAGCACGGGACTACACGCCTCTCAGAAGCCAAGGCCCTGCACTAGGGAGAAACGAAGGCCACCTTGATCGATTCTACTGGTGCTAACCCCTGATCTTCCCCAATCATGACAATATATGTTTTCTATGTTGGAAATAAAATGTCATTGTTAAATGAGCTAGCTTTTGGTTGTTTTGATACAGGGCCTGTTGTCTGAGAAAGCATATCTCCATCACACACAGGAAGTAGAGAGGGAGAGTTATCTGTAAGTAGAGAGGGCAAGGCTTTAAGTTCTCTAAGCCCACCCACAGTGACATACTTCCCCTAACAGGCTCCTGTGCTCCAAGTTCCATTATTTCCCCAAACTGCACCACCAATTTTGGTCCAAGCACTTACATTCATGAATTTATAGAAGACATTTCTCTTTCAAACTACCATGCCCACTGAGCCAATCCACAGGCCCCAGGATAATCTTTAGTTCTAAGGCACACTTTGCTAAAAAATTAAGTCTCAAAAAAATATCCAAAAGGAGGGCGGGGCATGAGGTTGCATCCCTTTAATCCCAGCATTCAGGAAGCAGTAGCAGATAGCTCTCTGTAAGTGCCAGGTCTACATAGTGAGACTCAGTCTCTAAATAAATAAATAAGCTGACAGTTACCGTCTATTTTTTTTTTTTTTTTGTTTTTCAAGACAGGGTTTCTCTGTGGTTTTGGAGCCGGTCCTGGAACTAGCTCTTGTAGACCAGGCTAGTCTCGAACTCACAGAGATCCACCTGCCTCTGCCTCCCGAGTGCTGGGATTAAAGGCATGTGCCACCACCGCCCGGCTAGTTACCCTTCGCTAAAAAATTAAGTCTCAAAAAAATATCCAAAAGGAGGGTGGGGCATGGGGGTGCATCCCTTTAATCCCAGCATTCAGGAGGCAGTAGCAGATAGCTCTCTGTGAGTGCCAGGTCTACATAGTGAGACTCAGTCTCTAAATAAATAAATAAATAAATAAATAAATAAATAAATAAATCTGACAGTTACCGTCTATAAATTGAAAAGAGAGAGATATGTTTGCCAAGTGAGATGGTGTGCTCTCTAGTCCTTGTACTTGGGAAGTGGAGGGAGGAGATTTATTGGACATTATCCTTGGCTAATTTGCAAGCTCAACAAGTCTACATTTTGTGAGATTTTTCTGTCTCCACATAAAAGAAAGAGCCGGGTGGGGGTGATGCACGTCTTTAATCCCAGCACTGGAGAGGCAGAGGCAGGTGGATCTCTGTGATTTGGAGAGGAGGTCTAGGAAGAAAGACCTTTTCATGCCTTTCCTGATGATCCCTTGGACTCTCAGAGCAACAGGAAAGCACTAGCCAGGTGTACGTGCCTATAACCCCAGCTCCGTGGAGCCCAAGCAGGAGGATCACAAACTCAATGACAGCCTAAGAGCTCGTCTCAAAACAAAAGCCGGAGGTGGAATTCAACAGCAGAATGCTTGCCTTGCATGCCCACAGCCCTGGGTTTGAGCCCCAGCAGAGCAGAAACTACAGGATAATAGCGGCCTTTGTGCCCACTGGGCTGATAAACTGCTCTGCAGACAATATTCCTGTCATGAAGAACCATGTCTATAATGTATATTTGAGTGTTTCAGGGAATATAAAATAAGTGATTAGAAATGTAAATGTTTAGGGAAATTGACTTTTGTACATACAGGGCTTCTCCTCCTCCTCCTTCTCCTCCCCCTCCCCCCACCTCCCCCTCCCCCCCTCCCCCTCCCCCTGCCCCCTCCCCCCCCACCTCCCCCCTCCCCCTCCCCCTCTTCTTCTTCTTCTTCTTCTTCTTCTTCTTCTTCTTCTTCTTCTTCTTCTTCTTCTTCTTCTTCTTCTTCCTCCTCTTCTTCTTCTTCTTCTTCTTCTTCTTCTTCTTCTTCTTCTTCTTCTTCTTCTTCTTCCTCCTCCTCCTCCTCCTCCTCCTCCTCCTCCTCCTCCTCCTCCTCCTCCTCCTCCTTCTTCTTCTTCTTCTTCTTCTTCTTCTTCTTCTTCTTCTTCTTCTTCGGGGTATTTTAAGATAAGGTTTCTCTGTAGCTTTGGTGGCGGTCCTGGAACTAACTGTTGTAGACCAGGCTGGTCTTGAACTCACAGAGATCCACCTGCTTCGGCCTCCCAAGTGCTGGGAATAAAGACGTGCACCACCAACACCCGGCCATACAGGGCTTCTTTATTCTGCCTTTCAGTTTTTTTTATTCCTTTCTTTTTTTTTTTTCTTTTTTTCCTTTTAGTTTTGGTTTTGTTTTCTGTTTTTTGGATTTTCATGTTGTCAAGGCTGGCCTTGAACTCACTATGGAATGAGGCTGGTCTTTATTTTCTTGCATCCATTTCCTCAGTATTTTGAGTTCAGACATGTGGCAGCAGCCTAGCTTGTGTGTATGTGTGTGTGCACGGGTGGTCATGCGTGTGTGAAAGTGAGGGAATCTTTTGGGTGTCTTCTTCTTCTCTCCCCAGCTTACATTTTGAGACAAGGACTCTCACTGAACCTGGAGCTCACAGACTGGCTAGGCTGCCGGTGAGGAGCTTCAGGGATCAGCCTGTCCCCACTGTCCCCAGCTTTTATATGATGGAAGGAATCTGAACTCCAGTCTTCATGGTTACACAGCAGGCATTTTACTGACTGAGGCTTCTCCCTCGCCCCTCTTTCCAACCTTTGCAAAGTCTGAAGTTGCTTCTAAATAAGAAAGTGTTTTAAAACTGAACTGTATAACTGGGCGGTGGTGGTACAAGGACTTGGGAGGAGGCAGTCAGAGGCAGGCAGATTTCTGTGAGTTCAAGGCCAGCCTGGTCTACAGAGTGAGTCCTAACTGCTTCCATCACTACTTAGATACCACGTCTTGAAAAAGTAAAATACGTAGATAGATAAAATAAAATGAAAAAAGCTCCAAATTTAGACCAAACTAGATAGTGACACACTGTCTATTAAGTGGTAGGATTGCACACATATGCTACCACATCCGGCTTTATACAGAAATTTTGAAGGGCTCAGTGGGGAAAGGCACTTGCTACCAAGCCTGATGACTTCAGTCCCCTAGACCTCCGTTGTGGGGGGTGAGAACAGACTCCCTCGAGTTGTCCTCTGGCTTCCACATATGCTCCATGCCACAAATATTCACTCATAAATAAATAAGCACATAATAAAATGACGATAAAAGAAAACAGTACCAAGCTGGGCATGGCGACACATAGCTTTAATCCCTGCACTTAGACATGATCCTTACACTACTTAGACCTTGAACTTAAGTTGAAGGAGAAGGATCAGAACTCTCAGGCCAACCTTGGCTCAATATTTCCCAGTTGGAGGCTAGCCTGGGTTATATGAGACATGGTCGTAAGTAATAAACAAGTGGACCTAGAACCCAGTGTGATGCCCTATGCCTGTAATCTCACCAGCTGGGAGACAGACAGAAGGATCATAAATGCAAAGCCAGCCTGAGTTACATTACAAGTTCCATGCCAGCCTGGACTGTATAGTAAGATCCTGGCTCCACAAAACAAGACAACAAGGATTAGTTGAATATGGCAGCACAGCCTTTGATCCCAGCACTCAGAAGCAAGAGATCTTTGTGGGTTCAAGATCAGTGTATATATGGAGTTTCAGGACTACAGAAAGACCCTGTCTCAAAGCAATGACAAAAAACAAAATCAAGGATTGATTGAGGGAAGAAAAGGGAGAAGGAGGTAAAGACATCACACACTAGTTGAGTACATGTTCACACACATGAACACGCATGTACACACAAATGACCGCACATGTACACACACATGTCCACACACATGGCCACACACATGTACACACACATGACCACACATGTACACACACACAAGCTGGGGTGGTGGCACATGCCTATCCTTGAGTTCTTCCCAAGGTCCTGCACATATGATCTCCCCACTGCAAAAATAAATAGATAAGTAAATAAAAGAAAAGATTTAAAGTAGGGACAGTTAAATGCACCACGGGATCCCCTACATTATGGAATAATATGTATCTGGAAAGATGAATCAAAATTTCTAGCCGGGCTTGGTGGCACATGCCTGTAACTCCAACACTAGAGAGGCAGAGACAGGAAGATCAGAAGTTCAAGGTCATCCTCAGTTAAATATTGAATTTGAGGCCATTTTGGGCTTCAAGAAACCTTCTCTCAAAAACGAATAAAACCTTGCAGTAATAGCCCCAGTTATTTAGTAGACACACCTGGGAACCAGAACCTCAAAGAGTTTCCTCCACCAGATTGGCCTGCAGACATGACTGCAGGGTGTGTTCTTAATTGTTAACTCCTGCAGGGGAGCCTAGTCTCATTATGGTGGAGAATGTGATCCTGGGACCGGTGGTTTTGTGGTACAAGGAAGGCAGAAAGGCAGAGACAAAGCCAGTAAGCAGACTTCATCCATGGTCTCTGCCTCAGTTCCTGCCTCCAGCTTTGAACCTCGGCTTTCCTCATTGATGGGTGGTGAAGTGTAGTAGAAAACCAACCCCAGTCTCCCCGAGTTGGTATCAGTCATGGCGTTTATCACAGCAGTGGAAACCTAACTAGGAAAGACCCAGAATGAGACTAGACCTCTCAGCCATTTCAGTCCCTTGAGGGAGCCTCCCATTGACTATCACAATAAAGACCAGGATTTCCTGAGGGTCTAATTCTCTACAGTGGTACAACCACCCTAGAAGATTCCAGACAGGGCTTGATAAGATTAACCCCTTCTGGTCCTGACTGAAGGCAGGTTTTGCTGTGAGGCCACTCGACCTTGAGACCAAAGCAGGCTTGTTCCAGCCATCCATCCCAGAAGACTGTCCATGTCAGCCCTGACAGAAGAGCAGGGTCAAAGCACTGACAAGAGTCAAAGGTCACCTCCTAGAGCAGATTTAGAGCTGGGAGCGGCTCTAACAGACGAGATAACTCAAATGGACTTAACAGACATCTATAGAAAATTCCATCTAAACAGAAAAGAAAATACCTTCTTCTCAGCACCTCATGGAAGTTTCTCAAAAATTGAGCACATACTAGGTAACAAAGCAAACCTCAACAGATACAAAAAATTTGACATACCCCATGCATCTTATCGGATCTCCATGGCTTAAAATTAGAATTCAACAGCAATGCTAATTCCAGAGCCCACAAACACTTGGAAATTTAACAATGGTCACCAGCCCCGGGTCTCCTTGCCTGCCAGGTTGTTGGATGAAAGCAGGCTATGTAGATTCAGGTAGGGGTTCAGGGAGATGGGATAGTCCTTTGGGGGCTCCTCCAACAGTGACACCCCAGGGGTCGTTGGCAGAGGCACACTGTCCTTCAGGAGGCCTCTAACTAAGACTGGAGCCTCAGAGCCCCACAGGGGCTGGGTGTGGAGTGAGCTGGGTTGCTGGGGGATGCAGACTCATGGGCTCCCGGTCACCCCAGAAGGGCCCAGCAGTGGTGGTAGTAAGGGTTGTGGCTTCCTTCCCTCAGCAGGTTGCAGTTCCAGAGCCAGCACCACCACCTGCAGACAGCTCCCCAAGGAGGGAATTGACAGGTTGGGCCCCAGCCTGGAGGGACCCAGAGGGGAGTCTCCCAGGATGCCATGTTTCTTCTGGATCTGGGGGTGCAGGGCTAACTGGAGCAGTGCAGTGGACAGGGCAGGTCTGTTCAGCCGTGGCATGGAGGGGGCACACACAAAAGGCCCTGCTGGCCACTGGCACTTCATGCAGCAGAGGATTGAGCAGCAGCTGGAGGGAGGTAGATGGGCCCAGATTGTCCAACAGCTGCAGGATGTTTGGCTCAGGCGGGAATCCCTTGCCCCGATTGAGAGCCATGGCCTGGGCAGCAATTTCTGCTGCCAGCATGCTGCGGCAGGAGGACCTGGAGCACAGAAGGACACACGAAGGTGACTGCCACCCAGGGCCAGGCCGACTGCCAGCTGTTGTGCAGCCTCTGCCGTCTCTGCTGTCTCATCCTCCAGTACTGCAAAGCCCTTCAGCTGCCCACCCTGGCCACACGGCAGCTGACAGAAGGTAGGCATTGGCTTCGACATCATTGAAGCCAGGTGGCAGGTGGTCCACACAGAGGCACCGGGAGTGCAACAAGGCAGGGGGCAGCTGCCCAGCATCTGTGCGATGCACATACAGTGTTCGGGGGGCTCCAGTGGCTTGCCCAGCAAATCAGACTTGGCCCTGGCAGCCGAGTCTTTATTCATGTACTCTGCAAAGCCATAGCCCTTAGAATGGCCTGTGTGCTCGCTGTACACTAGGAAGCAGCGCTCCCGGCTGCCAAAGGGCCGCACCAGCTCCTCACACTGCCTGGGTCAGGCTGGGAGCCAGCTTGACCACACACAACAGAGCCTCTGTAGGCTGCAGCTGAACTGACAGCTCCCGCTCTTGAAGGCGGCTCTGGTGGAAGGCCTTGAAGGCAGCTTCAGCAGGGTCACGAAAGCTGTCACTGTATTTGTCCACCAACAGTCCTTGAGTTCGTAGTCGCTCAGACGATTGTGTACTTCCTGGTTGATCAAGTCCCCCGGAAGACCCCGGATCAGTATCATGGCGGCGGATATGGAACCGGCACTCAGTAAGTTCCAGGCGCTTCCGGATCTCTTCCGGATCCAAGGACAGCAGCTCCTGTTCAGGTGCTCATCGATATGCGGTCCACAAAGTTTCCCCTTTGACCTCCGCCTCCAGGTTGAGTGGCAGCCAGTGAGTCAAGAACTTTAAATCTTTGAAGAAAGAATTTGAAGTAGACACTAGAAGATGGAAGATGTCCCATGCTCTTGGGTAGGCAGAATTAACACAGTCAAAATGGCAATCTTACCAAAAGCAATCTACAGATTCAAAGCAATGTCTCTCAGAATCCCAGCAAAATTCTTCACAGACCTCAAAAGAACAATACTCAACCTCATATGGAAAAGCAAAAAATCCAGGATAGCCAAAAGAATCCTGTACAATAAAGGAACTTCTGAAGGCCTCACAATCCCTGACTTCAAACTCTACTACAGAGCTACAATACTGAAAACATCCTGATACTGGCATAAGAACACACAGGAGGACCAATGGATGTGAATCAAACACATGGATATCAATCCATACACCTACAAACACCTGATTTTTGACAAAGAAATAAAATAGAAAATAGAAAAAAGAAAGCATATTCAACAAGTGGTGCTTGCATAATTGAATATGAATATGTAGAGGAATGAAAATAGATCCATGTCTATCGCCATTCACAAAGCTCAAATCCAGAAGGATCAAAGACCTCAACATGACATCAACCACACTGAACCTCATAAGAGAAAGTGGGAAATTCACTTGAACATACTGACACAGGAGACCACTTCCTAAATAGAACCCCAGTAGCACAAACACTGAGAGCAACAGTTAATAAATGGGACCTCCTGAAACTGAGAAGCTTCTGTAAAGCAGAGAACATGCATAGTCAACAAGACAAAATGGCAAGTTACAGACTTGGAAAAGATCTTCACCAACCCCACCCCACCCCCATCAGACAGAGGACTGTTCTCCAAAATATACAGAGAACTCAAGAAATTGGTCATCGACAGAACAAATATTCCAGTAAAAAATGTGGTATGGGAGTTCCGGGTGGCGGAGGCACCAGCAGGCAGGCCTAGGCGGCGGAAGCACCGGCGCGCAGGCAGGCCCGGGTGGCGGAGGCACCAGCACGCAGGCAAGTCCGGGCGGCAGAGGCACCGGCGTGCAGGCAGGCCCGGGTGGCGGAGGCACCGGCAGTCAGGCCCGGCAGGCAGGCCTAGGCGGCGGAAGCACCGGCGCGCAGGCAGGCCCAGGTGGTGGAGGCACCGGCAGGCAGGCCTAGGCGGCGGAAGCACCGGCGCACAGACAGTACCGGCCGGCAGAGGCACCGGCAGGCAGGCCTAGGCGGCGGAAGCAACGGCACGCAGGCAGGCCCGGGCAGCGGAGGCACCAGCACGCAGGCAAGTCCTGGCGGCAGAGGCACCGGCGTGCAGGCAGGCCCGGGTGGCGGAGGCACCGGCAGTCAGGCCCGGCAGGCAGGCCTAGGCAGCGGAAGCACCGGCGCACAGACAGGCCCGGGCGGCGGAGGCACCAGCACGCAGGCAAGTCCGGGCGGCAGAGGCACCGGCGTGCAGGCAGGCCCGGGTGGCGGAGGCACCGGCAGGCAGGCCCGGCAGGCAGGCCTAGGCGGCGGAAGCACCGGCGCGCAGGCAGGCCCAGGTGGCGGAGGCACTGGCAGGCAGGCCTAGGCGGCGGAAACACCGGCGCACAGACAGTTCCGGGCGGCGGAGGCACCAGCAGGCAGGCCCGGGCGGCGGAGGCACTGGATACAGGATAGTGCGGGCAAGAAACAGTGAAGCCTGCACTGAGAACAGATTGCCCCACTACAATTAAATCAAACCCAATAGATAGCATTGGTAAGAGGAGATGGGCAGACGCCAAGGCAAGAATTCACCCAACAATCTGAAAAACAACATGAAAACACCAGAACCCAATGATCTTACAACACAAGGACTTGAACACCCTATCACAGGAGAAGAGGAAAAAACTGACTTTTTGAAAGCAATAGAGTCCCTTAAACAACATGTAAAAAACGCCCTCATAGAAATGGATGAGAAGTATAACAAAAAGTTTGAAGAAATGAGTAAATACGTAAATGATACCCTGGGAAGCCAAGAAAAAACGATCAAACAGGTAATGGAAACAGTCCAAGAATTGAAAACTGAAATGGAAGCAAGGAAGAAAACACAAACTGAGGACCAGCTGGATATGGCAAATATAGGTCAACGAGCAGAGACTACAGAAACAAGCATAATCAATAGAATACAAGAGATAGAAGAAAGAATCTCAGATTCTGAAGACAACATAGAGAAAATAAACGGACTGATCAAAGAAAACACCAAAACCAACAAATTCTCATCACAAAACATTCAGGAATATGGGACACAATAAAAAGACCAAACCTAAGAATAATAGGGATAGAAGAAGGAGAAGAGGCACAGCTCAAAGGTCCAGAAAACATTTTTAACAAAATTATGGAAGAAAACTTCCCCAACATAAAGAAAGATATTCCTTTGAATATTCAAGAAGCATACAGAACACCAAACAGACTGGATCAAAAAAAAACGTCCCCTCACCATATAATAATCAAAACACAAAATATACAGATTAAAGAAAGAATATTAAGAGCTGCAAAGGAAAAAGGCCAAGTAACTTATAAAGGTAAACCGATCAGACTTACACCTGACTTCTCTATGGAAACCATGAAAGCCAGAAGGTCCTGGATAGAGGTACTACAGAAACTAAGAGACCATGGATGCAAACCCAAACTACTATACCCAGCCAAGCTATCGTTCACTATCAATGGAGAAAACAAGACATTCCAGGATAAGAACAAATTTAAACAATACGTTGCCACAAATCCAGCCCTACAGAAAGTAATAGAAGGAAAATCACAACCCAAGGAATCCAACATTGCCAACACTGCCTACAATAACCCAGGCATCTAGCGACCCTTCAACAGCACAACTCAAAGAAGGGAGACACACAAACTCTTCTACCAAAAGCAGTAAGAATAACCGGAGTTAACAACCACTGGTCATTAATATCACTTAATATTAATGGTCTCAATTCACCAATAAAAAGGCACAGGCTAAGAGATTGGATACGAAAACAGGATCCAACAGTCTGCTGTTTGCAAGAAACTCATCTCAACCACAAAGACAGGCATCTACTCAGAGTAAAGGGTTGGGAAAAGGTTTTTCAAGCAAATGGTCCTAAGAAAAAAGCAGGTGTGGCCATACTAATTTCTAACAAAACTGACTTCAAACTAAAATCAATCAGAAGAGATCGACAGGGACACTTTATACTCATAACAGGAACGATTCAGCAGGATGAAGTCTCAATCCTGAATATCTATGCCCCTAATATAAAAGCACCCACTTATGTAAAAGAAATATTGCTAAAACTCAAGGCAGACATCAAATCACACACACTAGTAGTAGGAGACTTCAACACACCTCTCTCACCAATGGACAGGTCAATCAGACAGAAAACTAATAGAGAATTAAGAGAATTGTTGGAGGTAATGAATCAAATGGACTTAACAGACATCTATAGAACACTCCACCCAAATAGGAAAGAATACACCTTCTCTGCAGCTCATGGAACCTTCTCGAAAATTGACCACATACTTGGAAACAAAGGAAACCTCCACAGATACAAAAAAATATCAGTGTCCACCTGTGTCTTATCAGATCACCACGGATTAAAGTTAGAAGCCACCAACAAAGCTACCCCCAGAAAGCTGACAAACTCATGGAAACTGAACAGTCAACTACTGAACCACACCTGGGTCAAGGAAGAAATTAAGAAAGAAATTAAAGTCTTCCTTGAATTTAATGAAAACAAAGAGACAACATACTCAAACCTATGGGCCACGATGAAAGCAGTGCTAAGAGGAAAGTTCATAGCACTAAGTGCCCACTTAAAAAAAACGGAGAAAGCATACATTGGGGACTTAACAGCACACCTGAAAGCTCTAGAAAAAAAAGAAGCAGACGCGCCCAGGAGGAGTAGAAGACTGGAAATAATCAAACTGAGGGCAGAAATCAACAAAATAGAAACACAGAAAACAGTCCAAAGAATCAATGAAACAAAAAGTTGGTTCTTGGAGAAAATCAACAAGATTGACAAACCCCTATCCAAACTAATTAAACGACAGAGAGAGAACACGCAAATAAATAAGATCAGAAATGAAAAGGGGGACATAACCACAGACACAGAGGAAATTCAGAGAATCATTAGATCTTACTACAAAAGCCTGTATGCCACAAAACTGGAAAATGCAAAAGAAATGGACACTTTTTTAGATAAGTACCATATACCAAACCTAAACCAAGACCAGGTGAACGATCTAAATAGACCTGTTAGTCGCGAAGAATTAGAAACAGTTATCAAAAATCTCCCTTCCAAAAAAAGCCCAGGGCCAGATGGTTTCAATGCAGAATTCTACCAGAACTTCCAAGAAGAGCTAATACCTATACTTCTTAATGTATTTCACAATATAGAAACAGAAGAGTCATTGCCAAATTCCTTTTATGAAGCTACAGTTACCCTGATACCAAAACCACACAAAGACCCAACCAAGAAAGAGAATTACAGGCCTATCTCACTCATGAACATCGACGCAAAAATTCTCAATAAAATACTGGCAAACCGAATCCAAGAACACATTAGAAAAGTTATCCATTATGATCAAGTAGGCTTCATTCCAGAGATGCAGGGCTGGTTCAACATACGCAAATCTATCAATGTAATCAACCATATAAATAAACTGAAAGAAAAAAACCATATGATCATTTCATTAGATGCTGAAAGCATTCGACAAAATTCAACACCCCTTTATGATAAAGGTCTTGGAGAGATTAGGGATACAAGGGGCATACCTAAATATAATAAAAGCTATTTACAGCAAGCCGACAGCTAACATTAAATTAAATGGAGAAAAACTCAAAGCCATCCCACTAAAATCAGGAACACGACAAGGATGTCCACTCTCTCCATACCTCTTCAATATAGTGCTTGAAGTTCTAGCAATAGCAATAAGACAACATAAGGGGATCAAGGGGATCCATATTGGAAAGGAAGAAGTTAAGCTTTCATTATTTGCAGATGATATGATAGTATACATAAGCGACCCCAAAAACTCTACCAAAGAACTCCTACAGCTGATAAACACCTTTGGTAATGTGGCAGGATACAAAATCAACTCCAAAAAATCAGTTGCCTTCCTATACACTAAGGATAAGGAAGCAGAGAGGGAAATCAGAGAAGCATCACCTTTCACGATAGCCACAAATAGCATAAAATACCTTGGGGTAACTCTGACCAAGGAAGTGAAAGATCTATTTGGCAAGAACTTTAAGTCTTTGAAGAAAGAAATTGAAGAGGATACCAGAAAATGGAAGGACCTCCCTTGCTCTTGGATTGGGAGGATCAACATAGTAAAAATGGCAATTCTACCAAAAGCAATCTATAGATTCAACGCAATCCCCATCAAAATCCCATCAAAATTCTTCACAGATCTGGAGAAGACAATAATCAACTTTATATGGAAAAACAAAAAACCCAGGATAGCCAAAACAATCTTATACAATAAAGGATTGTCTGGAGGCATTACCATCCCTGACTTCAAACTCTATTACAGAGCTACAGTACTGAAAACGGCTTGGTACTGGCATAAAAACAGAGAAGTCGACCAATGGAATAGAATAGAAGACCCTGACTTTAGCCCACAAACCTATGAACACCTGATTTTCGATAAAGGAGCTAAAAGTATACAATGGAAAAAAGAGAGCATCTTCAACAAATTGTGCTGGCAAAACTGGAAGTCAATCTGTAGAAGAATGAAAATAGATCCATATATATCACCATGCACAAAACTCAAGTCCAAATGGATTAAAGACCTCAATATCAGTCCAAACACACTGAATCTGATAGAAGAGAAAGTGGGAAGTACTCTACAACACATGGGCACAGGAGAACACTTCCTACGTACAACCCCAGCAGCACAAACACTAAGGACATCATTGAATAAATGGGACCTCCTGAGACTGAGAAGCTTCTGTAAAGCAAAGGACACTGTCACTAAGACAGAACGGCAACCCACTGCTGGGAGAAGATCTTCACCAACCCCGCAACTGACAAAGGTCTGATATCCAAAATATACAAAGAACTCAAGAAATTAGACCGTAAAAGGTTAATCAATCCAATTATAAAATGGGGCACTGAGCTGAACAGAGTCTTTTCAACAGAAGAAGTTCAAATGGCCAAAAGTCACTTAAGATCATGCTCAACTTCCTTAGCAATCAGGGAAATGCAAATCAAGACAACATTAAGATACCATCTTACACCGGTCAGAATGGCTAAAATCAAAAACACCAATGATAGCCTCTGCTGGAGAGGTTGTGGAGAAAGGGGCACTCTCATCCATTGCTGGTGGGAATGCAAACTTGTGCAACCACTTTGGAAAGCAGTGTGGCGGTTTCTCAGGAAAGTCGGGTTCAACCTACCTCTTGACCCAGCAATACCACTATTGGGAATATACCCAAGAGATGCCCAAACATACAACAAAAGTATATGCTCAACTATGTTCATAGCAGCATTGTTTGTAATTGCCAGAACCTGGAAACAACCTAGATGTCCTTCAATGGAAGAATGGATGAAGAAAGTATGGAATATATACATATTAGAGTACTACTCAGCAGGAAAAAACAATGACTTCTTGAATTTTGCATACAAATGGACGGAAATTGAAAACACTATCCTGAGTGAGGTAAGCCAGACCCAAAAAGAGGAACATGGGATGTACTCACTCATATTTGGTTTCTAGCCATAAACAAAGGACATTGAGACTATAATTCGTGACTCTAGAGAAGCTAAATAAGAAGGTGAACCCAAAGAAAAACATATAAGCATCCCCCTGAATATTAACCTTCATCAGGCGATGAAAGAAGACAGAGACAGAGACCAACATTGGAGCACTGGACTGAAGTCTCACAATCCAAAGGAGGAGCAGAAGGAGAGTGAGCACGAGCAAGGAACTCAGGACGGCGAGGGGTGCACCCACACACTGAGGCAATGGGGATGATCTATCGGGAACTCACCAAGGCCAGCTGGCCGGGGACTGAAAAAGCATGGGACAAAACCGGTCTCGCTGAACATAATGGACAATGAGGACTACTGAGAACTGAAGAACAATGGCAATGGGTTCTTGATCCTATTGCATGTAATGGCTTTGTGGGAGCCCAGGTAGTTTGGATGCTCACCTTAATAGACCTGGATGGAGGTGGGTGGTCCTTGGACCTCCCACAGGGCAGAGAAACCTGCTTACTCTTTGGGCTGAGGAGGAAGGAAGACTTGATTGGGGGAGGGGAAGGGAATGGGAGGTGGTGGCGGGGAAGAGGCAGAAATCTTTAATAATTAAATTAATTAATTAATAAAAAAAATCAGCAAGAAAAAAAAAAAGAAAGAAAAAAAAATGTGGTATGGACCTAAACAGGGAACTCTCAACAGATGAATCAAAAATGGCTGGAAGACACTTAAGGAAATGCTCACCATCCTTAGCCTTCAGAGAAATGCAAATGAAAATAACTCTGATATAACATCTTACACCTGTCAGAATGGCCAAGATCCAAACACCAAATATTCTGGAGTGGATAAATGGTGGGGTAAAGGGAACACTCCTGCATTGCCGGTGGGAGTGCAAGCTGATACAGCCACTTTGATCATCAGTATGGTGATTTCTCCAAAAATTAGGAAACAACCTTCCTCAAGGACCAGCAATACCACTTTTGGGATATATATATCTCCAAAGGGATATATATATATCTCCAAAGGATGATCAATCATACCACAAGGGCATGTGCTCAACTATGTTCATAACAGTATTGTTTGCCATAGCCAGAACCTGGAAACAACCTAAATGACCCTCGACTGAAAAATGGATAAAGAAAATGTGGTACATTTACACAATGGAGTACTACACAGCAGAAAAAATAATGACATCTTGAAATTTGTAGGCAAAAGGATGAATGCAGAAAGCATCAAAACCCAGCTGATCATTCATAACCCTGAGAACCTAGACAACAAAGAGGAGCCTAAGAGTGACACACATGGATCTAATGGACATGGCAAGTAGGAAAAGACAACTCCTGAGTAAATTGTGAGCATGGGGTCATGGGAGAGGGTAGAGGGGAGGGGGAGGCTGGGAGGGGAGGGGAGAAAATTATATCTCACTAAAAACGATAAATGCTTTAAAAACGTAGAGCTGGGAGTGGATAGCTGATCTTGTGGTTCGGTCTTGGGTTCGACTGGCAGGACAAGCAGGCAGTGGAGACCTTTGGAGAAGTTGGGGTGTGGCTCTGAGGGACTGGAGGTCAGACGGTGACAACAACGAGAGCCTTAGCCGTAGGAGATGGCTCAACGCAGTGGCAATGGCTGGTATTTCTGAGGCACAAGTTCTTAAAGGCCTGGATCTAGGACAGCACCAACTGTACCAGGTTTAGAATCCACACGGACAGAGACACAAACCAGAACTAAAATCATCTAAGGGGCCATGAGAGCTAAAGGAGTCTAAACACACTCAGAAAAGCTACTTGGGAGTTGCCCTAGCACCGAGGTCTGCTCTGAATTTTTCATTTGCATTCTCAACTATTTTGGTGTTTATTTGGTTTATTTTGAGAGGATTTTCCCCTCTACTTTCCCTAAAATGTTGGCCCAGAACATCAGGTTTCATTGAAGAAACCACGTGTGCCTCCTCCTTCAGGGGTGCGGATTCCAGGACCACTGATGGAGTTTTTTCCTCTTATCACTTTGAACATATCAACCCACTGCACACTGGGGGTCCTAGTTTTCTGTCTGGTGGGAAATTGGATGAAGAGTTTATGGAGAAAATGTGACAAAGTCTATTCCTCTCAGCTCCGTAGAAGTTAGTCACTTGTCCTGGTGTGTCCTGGGAAACAGAGCATTGCCACAGCATCCCAGAGTCAGTCAGAGGCTACCATGTTACTCTGATCAATCTGAGTCTACTAAAAAAGGAACTGCTTTGAGGATGGATGTGATGGGTTCCATGAGCCAAAAGTCATGACAGCATGTTAGGGTCTGTGAGAAGTGGACCATGCTCCCCGCCCACTAATAGATGGGTGTCAGTGTGTGCCAGTTGGATTTTGTCAATTTGACACACGCTGGAGTAATCTGAGGAAGAAGGAACTTAACTATGTAATAGGTAAGTCTATGGGAAATTTCAATCAGTGACTGATGTCCCTGGGCTGGAGGTCATGGCTGTATATATAAAATAAGCTGACTTAGAGAGTCAAGGAGAGCAAGTCAGTAAGTGGCTTTACTCCATGGTTTCTGCTTTGGTTCCTGCCTCGAGGTTCTGGTCTTGACTTCCTGCCCTGACTTCTACTCATGGTAGCTTCTGATAGGAAAGTGAAAGGGAAGTAAACCTTCCTTCCTCAAGTTGTTTTTGGTCATGATGTTTCTTCACAGGAAGAGAAAGCAAGTATATGTTCCCGCCCAGCAGGTCCAGTTATTCCAGGGTCTGAAGAGGCGCTACCTGAAAGAACATGGGCGAGAGAGAGGAACGAGGCCAAGCAACATTCTCTTGTCAAAGCCTCCGTTTATTAGCGTAATGGCAGCGGCTTATATAGCCCCCGGATGTGGAACCTGGGTTGTGGTGGGGGGCTTTGCCGGGACAGCAAAGGTAAGTGGAAACATTCTTTTTGTAACTCCGCTTAACAACCAGCTGTCAAGGTAGTTGGGATGTGGGGGCTCTCTACAAACATTCTTAGGACAATGGTCCCTACTATCAAGATAACTGGGATTGAGGCAGGTTCCATTAGCAAACAGCTCTCAAGGTGGTGGGGCTTTCTGCAAACATTGTTAGGACAATGGTACCTGCTATCATCTTTGGGAAAATGGTTCCTGAGAAATCCCTTTTCCTTGTATAAGGCAGGCAGCTATTAAGGGGAGGGCACCAGGTCAGATTCTAACCACGTCGTCAGACCTAAAGGACTGGGACAAGGAGAGACCCTCCTCTTGAGTGGTGGAACATTTTTTCCTCTCCTGGGTACAGAGGGGTGTCTCATGGGTAGCATTAGTTCCTTGGAGCTCCTCAAATAAGCAGGTCTTTGACCGCAGGGTCCCTGTCTTAGGCTATGTGGAGGGCAATCCTCGTTCACCTGACATCATGCCATGTTGAGCCGGCCTGTATGGCCTCTGTATGATGTGCTGTTCAGGGGAGGGCTCCACAATAATCCCATCATTGGTCCTCTGCATGAATAATTAATGAAAAGACTGTGAGGTATCTCGTATAGGTTGAGTAAAGGTATAATTTGGACATCAATGACTCGATCTCCGGACAAGAAGAAAGGGCACCTTCCAAACCCAGTACACACCTTTTAGTCTGGCCTATGGTATATACTCCTTCCTAAGTACCACTCCAACATAAAATTACGAGTGCTGCCTGCCAAAAATTAGGGCAGTGTAAAGGATCAAAATCTAAAATTCTTAACATATGCATTAAACCCAAACTTTCTACAGTGTGTGTCAAACTTTTCCCAACATCTATAAACAGTTACAAATATCATTAGGTCAATTCCAGTAGGAGCACAATGACAGACATTGTTGTTAAACACCACCAGTTCCAGTCTCTGAGCAACAGTTAAAACCCCAATCTTCCCCCTTCTACGTGAAGAGGGGTTAATATTTTAATCAAAATGAGTTCTGTGTCCCAAAGATTAAAACAGTCAGATGTTTAGTCTTCATCTTAGCTCCAAAACAAACAGAATTTAAACTGCAGAAAATTGTAGTCTCCATGGTCAGGTCATCTCAACAGGGCATCTGTGTCTGCTCCCAGGTTTGGAAGCAGCTCAGAATTTGTGCTTCAGGGCAGGTGGGATTCCTGGGTGAGCTGAGCTGGATTCAGCTACCTGAAGCACATCTTGGCAATTATCTCAAGCTTTGTTTGGACTCTCTGGATGCAGAATGACACCCTGTAGAGAGGTGTAGCAGGTCCTGTTATCAGGTACTCCTCTCCATGGGGGCAGGGAAGGACTGGATCAAGGATTCCCTTCCAACTCATTTCTGGAACTCCTTTATGGTGTGTTTGCAGCTACGACATCATCGGGGCCAGTTTTTATTTTCTTTCTGTGAAAAAAAGGCATAAACATATCCTCAACCCCAAATATATATAGCTCAGGTCTTTTCAAAATTCATTGCAGAGGCTTTGTTACCTTGCCTTAGTAAAGGTGAGCTTGGTGCATCATGTCAGACCTGTTTGCATCAGGATCTGTTTGCAACTTATATATGTTGTTTTCAAGGCCTTGGTACGCTCCATAATTTCTTTTTATTATTAACCATATATGCAGTTCTTCCATTGGAAGAGTCATTTGTAAAATTTAATATAAAGTCTTTTAAGGGATTTGTAGCTACAACATTAGCAAAATACAGTTGTGTGAATTGTAGCAATGATCATCTGGGAAAAGATTATTGTTCTGGCCTTTAATTGAGCAAGCACAATTGTCCAGGAATCCATCTTAAAATTATCAATGAATTTATTGTTTAGTATAAGAAACATTGATCATAGTCAATATTCTTTCAAAGCATCTTCCAGATTTTTCTCTGCCCTTTTGTACCAAACAGGCTACTGTTCTAAATTAAGAGTTTAATATCTTAACTGGCAAAACTTGGAAGGTTGAGCCATAAAAAGCATTTTGCCCTTTCATAAAACTGTTGTAGAATAAGTTTTACATTTAATACACACACTTGCCATAGCTGTAATATACTGTACTTGTTGATTATTGTATACTTTACCTGTGATTTATACTGTACTTGTTGAGTACCTGTTAGGCAGCTTTTATAAGCTCTCTACTGGAAACAGGCTCATTGTTTTTTGTAAGAATTTTACCTAGTTGCTCAAGGTCTCCCATAAAAATAATATAACCAGGGCTTTAACCATTGAATATCTAATTAAAAGTTTATAAGCTATCTTCCTCTTCAGTTGTAAGACTGCCTGCAGATAGGAAAATGGGTAAAGGAAGCATTTTAAGTAATGATTTGGGCCTCAATAGACATCAACATGTAGAAGAATAAAAATAGATCCACATCCATCTCCGTGTATAAAATTCAAGTTTAAATGAGTCAAAGGCCTCAACATATAAAAGTTACATTGAACCTCACAGAGAAAAACTTAGAAGTACGCTTTGCCACGTCTCAAACACAGCCTCAGTGGCACAAACACAGAGAGAAATAATAAATTAGATCTCCTGATTTGAGAAACTTCTGTATAACAAGACTATAGAGTGGGAAAAGATCTTTACTTATCATAAACCGACTCCAAAAGCATATGAAGAACTCAGGAAGTTACTTATCAAAAATTAATCCAATAAAAATATATGTTACAGACCTAAACTGAAAACTCTCAACAGACGAACTTAAAAATGACTGAGAGACACTTAAAAAATGCTCAAACATAAAATTCTTCACCCATCAGAGAAATGCAAATCAAAACTCTGGGATTTCAACTTATCCTTGTAAAAATGACCAAGGTTAAAAATTACTACTAACAGTTTATACTTAAGAAAATGTGGGTAAAGAAAAAACTCCATTGCTGGAAGTGCAAATTGGCACAGCCACTTTTGGATCATACATAGTATTGAAAGACCTAGATAAATCCAGACCCCCGCCCCAGCAGGAAGAGAAGAATCAAAAATCCAGCACCAGCCAGCTCAGCGACTGTGTTTCAGGAACTAGCTGAAGACAAAGCCAGACCGCAATCCCTAGAACAATCCCGAGAAACAGGGAGTCTCCCCCTTGCGACCATCACCATAGTGTTCTAGGAACTAGCTGATCAGGACCCTGGGAGTGGTCCTGAGAGGCAGGGAGTTGCCCCCTTGTGACCATCACTGGATTTTTGGAACTTTCCAAGACTTCTCTGGATTACTGGGCCGCGGCTTCTTCCCTCAAAAAGTCCTTCTCCGGGTCACTCGGGGTCGAACTCCTCCCCTGCATGGGCCACGAGACTGGGCCCCAGTGTACCGGCCCCCATCCCATCCCATCAACCAAAGCCCCGTGTGACCACAGCAAGGATGGTCTCCCGTGAGTCACTGGGGGTCCTGCTATCCCGAGACCTGACTGAGAGTCTCCCCAGCACTGGGGGGCCCTCATTATGGCTATTTATTTTTAATAGGCCAATATCTACCTTAAAACTCAGCAATACCCCTTTTGGGCCTAAATACAAAAGTTGTTCAACCATACCATAAGGACATGTGCTCAGCTGTCGACTGCCTTGACGGGTTACTCTGTCTAGGGTCTGTAACCCGCCTGGCTGGACAGTTATTCCAGGGTCACGGAGAGGTACCACCTGAAAGACATGGGCTGATAAGAGGAATGAGGCTAAGCATATTTGTCGAAGCCTCCGTTTATTAGAGTCATGGTTACAGCTTATATAGCCCCTGGATGAGGAGCTTGGGGGGCTAGGGCACAGGATCGTGCCACGTGGTCCACGCCGGGCACGTAGGCCAAGAGGTTACTGTCGGTCAGGTCATGATTCCTTGGTCAGGAAGTCACAAGTTGACCCACCTAGTTCTGTAGATAGTTTCTAATGTGAGGTGGGTTCCGCTAACAAATAGCTCTCTATTAACAGTTAGTTTGGGTGTGGGATAGGCTTTTTCAATAAGACTATTCTCAATACAATTGAGAAGTAGAGCTCTCTGCAAAACTCCTCATGGCGGTGCTTCCTATAATAATTTGGGGGGACATGGCTCCTGACACTCAGCTATGCTTACAGTAGAATTACTTTATCATAGCCAGAATCTGAAAACAACCCAAATGTATCGCTTTCACACCAGGATAAATGAGACATCGTCCTTCTAAATAGCCATGAATACGACAAAATATCTTGGAGTAACTCTAAGCAAGTAGGACTGAAGTTTGAGTCCTGTTATCTCTGCTTGTGAAGCAGGAAATGTTTTTTATTTTTAACCATTGTCACTTGTTAAAGCATAGCTCTGGCCCTCGATGAATTTAGTAAGAGGCTTGAGTCTCAGCAGTCCACCCTGAAGCAACACCTGGCAGCAGGAAAGGACCACAAGCTGAGACAACTCGACTCACACCCAAGAGCCGACCATACAAATGGAAAATTTTGTATGATAAGAATTTCAACTCATTTAAGAAAAATAAATTTAGACTTTAGAAACTAAAAAGATCTCCTATATTTTAGGGAAAGTAGAAGAAACACAGAAAAAATGACAATCTCACTGAAAGCAATCTACAGATTCAGTGTAAATGTCCATTAAAATTATAGCAACATTCTTCAATGAACTCACCTACAGATTTAATGTAAAAGTTCATTAAAATTATAGCAAAATTTCTCATAGAACTCAAAAGAACAATCCTCAACTTTATAAGAAAGAAATAAAAACTCAGGATATCCTAAACAATTTTAAAATCCTCTGAATGTATTACAATCTTTGATTTGAAAACTTTCCTAAAGAACCACAGTACTGAAATTAATCTACCTTGGACATAAATTTATACGCCTACAAACTAAAGACTTTTGACCAAGAAGCAAAATTATAAAACGGATAAGAAGCATATTTAACCTGCTTTACTGTCATGAAGCTGTAGTTTTCTGAGTCTAGTTCCCTTAATAGCAAACCAGCCTGGCAGCTTTGGCTCTCTATGGCAGGGGGTTAAGACATAGGCTCTCTAGGCCTGGCAGCCAGCCTGCTTGGCAGACGTAGTTGTGTGGATTGTACCCTTACTTCTCACATCTCGAGGGACCCCCTTTTGAGTCCACAAGCAAACACATCCTGTTTACCTAATGCCTGCCCCATGTCTGGGGGTGAATTTCTGGCCCTGTCAACACCAACCAAGGGCATTTTTTATCAATAAAATAAAAAGAAGTCTACTAAATCTTTCCTTTTAGCTCTTACTCCTCTCTCTCTGAGTGACTATTTAAATTCTTGGATGAATTTCTCTTCCTTTGAAATTGATTGTCCCATGTCTATTGGGCGACAGTGAACCTCCGCCTGCCTCATCCTTCATATCTGTCCAAGTCCTACAGCTGGCAGAACCTTCTTTTCTTTCTTGTTGTCGTCCCAGGACTGCGCTTCCGTCCAACACTTGGCCGTTCTTCAGATCCCTGTTCGGGCGCCACTGTACCCGCGCAACAGGTCCAGTTATTCCAGGGTCTGAAGAGGTGCTACCTGAAAGAACATGGGGGAGAGAGAGAAACGAGGCCAAGAAAAAAAATTCTCTTGTCAAAGCCTCCGTTTATTAGTGTAATGGCAGTGGCTTATATAGCCCCTGGATGAGGAACCTGGATTGGGGTGGCGGTCTTTGCCAAAGTAGCAAAATTCACTATTCAGCACACCTGGTAAGTGGAAATATTCTTTTTGTGACTCCGCTTAATAACCAGCTCTCAAGGTAGTTGGGATGTGGGGGCTCTCTACAAATATTCTTACAACAATGGTCCCTGCTATCAAGATATTTGGGATGTGAGGCAGGTTCCATTAGCAAACAGCTCTCAAGGTAGAGGGGCTTTCTACAAATATTCTTAGGACAATGGTCCCGATATCATCTTTGGGAAAATGGCTCCTGACAAGTATACAGTGTCCATACCTGGTGAAGGACAACATCCAGAGCCTGTTATAATTCACATGATTCCACCTACTGTGAGTATTAAAGTGGAAAGGGTTTCTATTAGGGTTTGGATGTGTAATCCCAAAGGAAGGATCCTGTGTTTGAACTCTGATCCCTAGCATGTGGCCATGTTTCAAAGTTGGGGAAAACCTGGTAAATAAAACCAGAAGGAAAAGGTAGGTCATGGGGGGTTTTAGAATATTATTTTAAGTGTGTGACTTCTGTTTAGGTTGTACTTGTTGAACTCTGTGAAGCTGTGATGCTGTGCCTGTCTAACACCTGGTGAGCTAATGAAAATTTTAATGGCCAAACATAAGGCAGGAGAAAGGATAGGTTGGTCAGTCGCACAGAGAGTATAAATGGAAGGAGAAATCGTAGAGAAAGGAACAGAGAAAGAGCAAGAGAGCAAGGAGAACAGGATGCTTGGGAAAGCTATCCAGTTACCCAGCCACTGAGAAAGAATCAAAGTAAGATACATAGAGATTTAAAAAAAAAAGTAAAAAGCCTAGAGCCAGAGTCAAAGGTAGACAGGATAATTCAAAGATAAGAAAAACTGGAAAGGAACAAGCCAAGCTAAGGCTAGGCATTGTAAGTAAGAAGCGACTGTGTATAATTTAATTGGGAGCTGGGTGACAGGTCCCCCAAAGAACAAAAGAATGAAAAGAACAGATACAATGAACAAAAAAGGTAGATATAGTGAATGCTAACTCTTCAGGCCCCTACGTTCCAACTGACCAGGGCAGCCTTCCTGTACTTAGGGACAGAATGTGAAGAAAACCAGTGATCTAAGCCAAGCCGTCATTGGTCCATTTCTTGCTCTGACCTCACAATGACAGAACCCTGTTGCCTAACTGCTCTGGCTGAGGCTGCCTCCTCTCCTTACAGTTCAGAGGCTGATCTTCAGTTGAAACAGCGATTTAGATATTAGTGAGCTGGTCGCACTTGGTGGATATTCACGAACTGTTGAATCTGAATACAGTGAGTTTCCTTCTAAGGTCACAGATTTGGTGTTTAGAGGTTTGGGTTTACAGGATTGAAAATAACCATTTCTTCCTTTCTTTCTTACTCAGTCTGGGGTATAATTTGCGGCAATTTTTATTATCTGCATCAATTAGATGTTTACTCTATTTTAATCTTTAGTTTTAATATTTTCTCTGGGTTCATTCCTTCGTTCACCATTTTTAAACATTTGTTTACATTGACTCTACAACATGAGTATTCTCACAGTGACATTTACCTACACGCACATGGAAAGCTTTGACCACATTCCCCTGATCTCACTGCCTCCCGCCCACCCTTTCCAAGTCCCTTGGTGTTCTCACTTATTAACTCAGTCAGGTACTTTCCGAGTCCAGGACAAGTCATGTGGACTCCTGTCCAGAGGACTGACAGGCACACTGGATGGTGTCCTAAGGAAGGGCACCGGTGGATGTCTGCCTTGCTCTAGCAGAAAGCCTCCTCCAAAGTGGTTATCTTAGGATCTTCCTAGCAGTTCAAAGTCAGAGATGGAGGGAGCCAGAGGTAAGAGGTAGATACCATTTTGTGATGCTAGTGATGGAACAGGGCAGCTGAAAAGGATTCAAGAACAGAAAAAGTGAAAGTCTAAAAAGAAGCTGTTCTTTGAGGAAGAGAGGAAGTTTCCTTGGTGGGACATAGCACACCAGATCCCTCCATCATCTTCTGTCCTTCTGTGTGCCTGAAAATGGCCTTTTGTGGGACGTTTTCATTTTCTATCAGGGGGGAGGGCGATTGCAGTACTAAAGCTCATGTGTTATCAGGCACAGGGGTGGGGGCAATAATCATTTGGAAGCAAAGGATCAGTTCTGCTTGCCAGAGACATCAAGGAACACGTTCTAGAACAAAACTACCTAGTGCTGGGATGTTCTGCCCAGCACTCCAGAGACCCACCCCAAATACCTGTCCTTTTGGAAGAAACAAGGGGACATTTTGTTGACAAGGTCTGTCTTTATCTGATTATCACAAGCCTGGGCTAGAGGAAAACTCTTTCATCTCATCTTTTATTTTTCCAGACAGGGATCATCTCAGTGTGGCTCTGGCTGTTATGGAATTTGGTTTGTAGACCAGGCTGGCCTCGACCTCAGAGAGCTCCTAGCCAGTAACTAAGTGTGTAATGTGTCCACATGCGATGCTTTAGGGGTGTGAACATTCTATAGACAGAACGAACATCCTGCTTGAAATCTCGTTAACTTCCATCCAGTTTCTTTGGCTTATGCCCCATAGCTGGTTCTTGGCGGGTCCTGTGAGGTCCTTTTAATGGGTAAATCTGTTGACTACTTAGGCGAGGTGAAGGCAGCATAGCTTCAAGAACACAAAAAGGCTGAGCACCGCCCTCCTGCCTCAGGTGTTGGACTTGTGTCCATGCTCTGTGTCTCACAGGCAAGGTTACTTTTGAAATACTGGGAACCTCATTCATGTACAAGACAAAAGCAGTCCTTGCTCTTCTGTTTGCTTTTGCTTTTTGATTTGGTGAGAGAGGGTCTCCTGTAGCACAGGCTGGCCTGAAGACCACTGTGTATCCAAAGATGACCTGAACTGCTGGTCCTCCGCCTCAACTTTCCTAGCTTTAACAATTGCCATGTGCCGGGCCACAGTGGTGCATGCCTTCAATCCCAGCAATTGGTAGGCAGAAGCAGCTAAACCTCTGTGACTTTGAGGCCAGCCTGGTCTACAGAGCGAGTTCCAGGACAGTCATGATTGTTTAAACAGAGAATCCCGTCCTGACAAACCAATAAAAAAGAAGCCAAGAGCTCACCTTTATGAATCTTTTCTTGTTTTTCTGTCAGTTTCATGGCCGAACCTGAATCTACTTGCATTTTAATTACTATCTTCTCCCCAGGGCCCGACAGTCAACACCTCACCACATAGGCTGAGGCCTAGTGGGATTTCTGGTCCCGCTGGTACCAGCTTGGCCACAGTCACCAAACATAAGTGTTAACTAAGCCTCTTTATTTCTATTTACCAATAAAGACTTGGGAGTCAGATGTTGGGGTGATAACCTGTTAGTTCAGCGAGGCCAAGAAGCAACCAATCTACTTTCCTATTTGGACAGAGACCCAGCAAGAGAAGCATCTCTTCACTCATCCCAAACTAAAAAGACCCCAAATTGCTAAGTGCCTTCCTACACCTTCCTGCATCCCTCTCTACCTACATTGCTGGCTACTTTGTTCTCCCTTCACTAATTCTTATCAAGTAGTTGCTCACTCCGCTCCCTAAGTTTCTTTGTTTTCCTTTTCTTTTCTTATTTCAGCTTGTTGAGACAGATGGATAGGCACGCCTTGCAGAGTGAGGTTGGATATTTATTTAGTGGTTATGGAGGGAAGGGGAATAAGGAGAAGAGCAGAGAGGCAGAGAGAGACAGAAACAGAAGGGGAAGAGGAGTAGTGGGGAGCATGGAGCAAGGCAGAAGCTGCTGCTTTGGGAGGAGAGATGGAAAAAGCCACATTCCCCTAACCTCACTGCCTCCTTCCCACCCCTTCCAAGTCCCTTTGTGTTCTCAGTTTTTCACTCAGCCTTCCTGCATTGGTGACAGAATGGGAAGAAAACCAGTGAGCTGTGAAAAGCCACCATTTGTCCTTTTCTTGCTCTGACCCCACAATGACAGACGCCTGTGCCCTCACAGCTCTGGCTGAGGCTGCCTCCTCTCCTTACAGTACAAGCGGGTTCGTGAGGTGGAAATGGTTGGAGCTCTGTGCTGGTGAAAGAGACTGCTTGGACTTTCAAGAGCTGCTGGACTCCAACATAGTGAGTGTACCTCCAGCTTTGTTGGCTTTGATTGTTGTTGTTGTTTTCTGTGTATTTATTCATTTTCTGGCTTGATTTATGAGCTTACTTTTTCGTGGTTTTTTGTGTTTTTTTGTTTTTTGTTTTACTCTGTTTATTTTCTGGATGTATGGGAGGAGAATTCAAGACAGAAATTCTCTGTGTAGCTCTGGCTTTCCTGGAACTCATCTTTAGATATTGCTGGCCTCAAACTAAAAGATTACCTGCTTTGCCTTCTGAGTGTTGGGATTAAGGGCATGTGCCACCACAGCCCGGTAGTTTTTATTTTTAAGTTGTGCTTCTTGGGGTATAATTTTTAATATTATTATTTTATGTGTATGAGTATTTTGTTTTCATGTCTCTGTGTGTACCATGAGCCTCACACCTGTGGAGGTCACAAGAAGAAGACAGATTAGCTAGAACTCGAGTAACAATTCATTGCGAGCACCATGTGTGTTGGGCCTCGAACCAGGGTTCTCTGAAAGAGCAGGAAGTGCTGTGAAACACTAACTCCTCTCTCCAGAACCTCTGTCTTTAGTTTTCCTTCTTCATTTACTTTTGTTATGTGTTCCTTGGTCCATCTCTCTTTTCTCATTTCAAGCCTTTCCTTGTTATGGCGTACCATATCATAGGAACAATTTAGTCGTGGCAATCGCAGGAACATCTCTAATGCATCTGAGCACTGGATCATGTGATTAACCCACGCTGCTATGCCTTCTTCTCACACGACCCCCTCTACATTCCTAGGACCCCCTCTTATGTTGAGGACCTCCTCCTGCTCCCACGTTCCACATATGAGAGAAGAAAAGTGACACATTTGAAGGACTGGCTTTTCCCATGTAGAGCGATCTTCTCCAGTGACAACCATGTTCTTTTTTTTTTTTTTTTAATTAAAATTTCCACCTGCTCCCCGTTTCCCATTTCCCTCCCCTCCTCCCAAATATTGCCCCCTCCCCCCACTTCCCTCCCCCTATCCCCACTCCTCTTCTCCTCCCCCCACACCATTCCCCCTCCCTCTTGATACTGAAGAGCAGTCCAAATTCTCTGCCCTGCGGGAAGACGAAGGTCTTCTGTCTACTTCCAGGAAGGTGAGCATCTAAACAGGCTAAGCTCCCACAAAGCCGGTTCATGTATTAGGATCGAAACCTAGTGCCATTGTCCTTGGCTTCTCATCTGCCTTCATTGTCCGCCATGCTCAGAGAGTCCGGAATCAACCCATGCTTATTCAGTCCCAGACCAGCTGGCCTTGGTGGGCTCCCAATAAATCAGTTCCACTGTCACAGTGGGTGGGTGCATCCCTCGTGGTCCTGATTTTTTGCTCATGTTCTCCCTCCTTCTGCTCCTCATTTGGACCTTAAGAGCTCAGACCGTTGCTCCAAATTGAGACTCTGTCTCTACCTCGATCCATCGCCAGATGAAGGTTCTAAGGAGATATGCAAGATATTCATCAGTATAGGATAGGGTCATTTCAGGTTCCCTCTCCTTAGTTGCCCAAGGTACCAGCTGGGGACATATTCCTGGACACCTGCGAACCCCTCAAGAGTCAAGTCTCTTGCCAACCCTAAGATGGCTCCCTTAGATAGGGTATATACTTCGCTGCTCCCGTATCAATCCTTCCTATATCCCAACCATCCCAATCCCCCGAGCTCCTCCCATCCTCCCCTTCTCATGTTTCTCATCCCATTTCCCCTTTGCCCCATGCCACCTCACCCGCAAGTTCCCAGTTTTTGCCCTGCAATCTTGTCTACTTCCCCCTCTCCATGCGGATGACTATATGATTTTCTTTGGGTTCACTTTCTTATTTAACTTCTATAGGATCACAAATTATATGCTTAATGTCTTTTATTTATGGCTAGAAACCGATTATGAGTGAGTACATCCCATGTTCCTCTTTTTGGGTCTGGGATACCTCACTCAGGATAGTGTTTTCTATTTCCATCCATTTGCACGCAAAATTCGAGAAGTCATTGTTTTTTACTGCTGAGTAGTACTCTAATATGTATATATTCCACACTTTCTTCATCCATTCCTCCATTGAAGGGCATCTAGGTTGTTTCCAGGTTTTGGCTATTACAAACAATGCTGCTATGAACATAGTTGAACAGATACTTTTATCATTTGATGGGGCATCTCTTGGGTATATTCCCAATAGTGGTATTACTGGATCTTGGGGTAGGTTGATCCCAAATTTCCTGAGAAATCGCCACACTGATTTCCAGAGTGGTTGCACAAGTTTGCATTCCCACCAGCAATGAATGAGTGTGCCTCTTTCTCCACAACCTCGCCAGCAAAGGCTATCATTGGTGTTTTTGATTTTAGCCATTCTGACAGGTGTAAGATGGTATCTCAAAGTTGTTTTAATTTGCATTTCCCTTATCGCTAAGGAGGTTGAGCATGACCTTAAGTGTCTTTTGGCCATTTGAATTTCTTCTGTTGAGAATTCTCTGTTCAGATCAGTGCCCCATTTTTTTATTGGGTTCATTAGCATTTTAAAGTTTAGTTTCTTGAGTTCTTTATATATTTTGGTGATCAGACCTTTGTCTGTTGCAGGGTTGGTGAAGATCTTCTCCCAGTCAGTGGGTTGCCTTTTTGTCTTAGTGACAGTGTCCTTTGCTTTACAGAAGCTACTCAGTTTCAGGAGGTCCCATTTATTCAATGTTGTCCTTAATGTCTGTGCTGCTGGGGATAAACGTAGGAAGTGATCTCCTGTACCCATATGTTGTAGAGTACTTCCAACTTTTTCTTCTATCAGGTTCAGTGTGTTCAGACTAATATTGAGGTCTTTAATCCATTTGGACTTGAGTTTTGTGCATGGTGATAGATATGGATCTATTTTCATTCTTCTACACGTTGACAACCAGTTCTGCCAGCACCATTTGTTGAAGATGCTCTCTTTTTTCCATTGAATACTTTTAGCTCCTTTATCAAAAATTAGGTGTTCATAAGTTTGTGGGTTAAAATCAGGGTCTTCTACTCGGTTCCATTGATCGACTTCTCTGTTTTTATGCCAATACCAAGCTGTTTTCAATACTGAGGCTCTGTAATAGAGTTTGAGGTCAGGGATGGTAATGCCTCCAGACGATCCTTTATTATATAAGATTGTTTTGTCTATCCTGGGTTTTTTGTTTCTCCATATAAAGTTGATTATTGTCCTCTCAAGATCTGTGAAGAATTTTGATGGGATTTTAATGGGGATTGCATTGAATCTATAAATTGCCCTTGGTAGAATTGCCATTTTTACTATGTTGATCCTCCCTATCCAAGAGCAAGGGAGATCCTTCCATTTTCTGGTATCCTCCTCAATTTCTTTCTTCATTGACTTAAAGTTCTTGTCAAATAGATCCTTTACTTCCTTGGTTAGGGTTACCCCAAGATATTTTATGCTATTTGTGGCTATCGTGAATGGTGATGCTTCTCTGATTTCCATCTCTGCTTCCTTATCCTTTGTGTATAGGAGGGCAACTGATTTTTTGGAATTGATCTTGTATCCTGCAACGCTACTAAAGGTGTTTATCAGCTGAAGGAGTTCTTTGCTGGAGTTTTTGGGGTCGCTTATGTACACTATCATATCGTCTGCAAATAATGAAAGTTTAACTTCTTCCTTTCCGATTTGAATCCCTTTGATCCCCTTATGTTGTCTTATTGCTATTGCTAGAATTTCAAGCACTATATTAAAGAGGTATGGAGAGAGTGGACAACCTTGTCGTGTTCCTGATTTTAGTGGAATAGCTTTGAGTTTCTCTCCATTTAATTTGATGTTAGCTGACGGCTTGCTATAAATAGCTTTTATTATAGTTAGGAACGACCCTTGTATTCCTAATCTCTCTAAGACCTTTATCATAAAGGGATGTTGAATTTTGTCAAATGCTTTTTCAGCATCTAATGAAATGATCATATGGTTTTTTACTTTCAGTTTATTTATATGATGGATTACATTGATAGATTTTCGTATGTTGAACCAACCCTGCATCTCTGGGATGAAGCCTACTTGATCATAATGGATAATTTTTCTAATGTGTTCTTGGATTCGGTTTGCCAGTATTTTATTGAGTATTTTTGCGTCGATGTTCATGAGTGAGATTGGCCTGTAGTTCTCTTTCTTGGTTGTGTCTTTGTGTGGTTTTGGTATCAGAGTAACTTCAGCTTCATAAAAGGAATTTGGCAATGACTTCTCTGTTTCAATATTGTGAAATACATTAAGGAGTATAGGTATTAGGTCTTCTTGGAAGTTCTGGTAGAATTCTGCATTGAAGCCGTCTGGACCTGGGCTTTTTTTTGGTGGGGAGGTTTTTTATAACAACTTCTAATTCTTCGCGACTAACAGGTCTATTTAGATTGTTCACCTGGTCCTGGTTTAACTTTGGTATATGGTACTTATCTAAAAAAGTGTCCATTTCTATAACATTTTCCAATTTTGTGGCATACAGGTTTTTGTAGTAAGATCTAATGATTCTCTGAATTTCCTCTGAGTCTGTGGTTATGTCTCCCTTTTCATTTCTAATTTTGTTAATTTGCGTATTCTCTCTCCGCCGTTTGATTAGTTTGGATAGGGGTTTATCAATCTTATTGATTTTCTCCATGAACCAGCTTTTTGTTTCATTGATTCTTTGGATTGTTTTCTGTGTTTCTATTTTGTTGATTTCAGCCCTCAATTTGATTATTTCCAGTCTTCTACTTCTCCTAGGTGAGTCTGCTTCTTTTTTTTCTAAAGCTTTCAGGTGGGCTATTAAGTCTCCAATGTGTGCTTTCTCCGTTTTCTTTAAGTGGGCACTTAATGCTATGAACTTTCCTCTTAGCACTGCTTTCATAGTGTCCCATAGGTTTGAGTATGTTGAGTCTTCGTTTTCATTGAATTCAAGAAAGACTTTAATTTCTTTCTTTATTTCTTCCTTGATCCAGGTGTGGTTCAGTAGTTGACTGTCCAGTTTCCATGAGTTCATAGGCTTTCTGGGGATAGCATTGTTGTTGAATTCTAACTTTAATCCATGGTGATCTGATAAGACAGAGGTGGTTACCGATATTTTTTTGTAACTGTGTAAGTTTGCTTTGTTACCGAGTATGTGGTCTATTTTCGAGAAGGTTCCATGAGCTGCAGAGAAGAAGGTATATTCTTTCCTATTTGGGTGGAGTGTTCTATAGATGTCTGTTAAGTCCATTTGATTCATTACCTCCCTTAATCCTCTTATTTCTCTGTTAGGTTTCTGTCTGATTGACCTGTCCATTGGTGAGAGAGGAGTGTTGAAATCTCCTACTATTAGTGTGTGTGGTTTGATGACTGCCTTGAGTTTTAGTAACGTTTCTTTTACATAAGTGGGTGCTTTTATATTAGGGGCATATATATTCAGGATTGAGATTTCATCCTGGTGAATTGTTCCTGTTATGAGTAAAAAATGTCCATCTCCATCTCTTTTGATTGATTTTAGTTTGAAGTCAACTTTCTTAGAAATTAGTATGGCCACACCTGCTTGTTTCTTAGGTCCGTTTGCTTGATAAACCTTTTCCCAGCCCTTTACTCTGAGTAGATGTCTGTCTTTGTGGTTGAGGTGTGTTTCTTGTAAGCAGCAGAATGTTGGATCCTGTTTTCGTATCCAATCTCTTAGCCTGTGCCTCTTTATAGGTGAGTTGAGTCCATTGATGTTAAGTGATATTAATGACCAGTGGTTGTTAACTCCGGTCATTTTTCCTTTCTTTCTTTCTTTCCTTCGGTAGTAGAGTTTGTGTGTTTCCCTTCTTCAAGTTGTGCTGGTGAAGGGTCATTAGATGTCTGAGTTATTGTGGGCATTGTTGGATTCCTTGGTTTGTGATTTTCCTTCAATTACTTTCTGAAGGGCTGGATTTGTAGCTACGTATTGTTTAAATTTGTTTTTATCCTGGAAAACTTTGTTTTCTCCATTTATAGTGAACGAAAGCTTGGCTGGGTATAGTAGTCTGGGCTTGCATCCATGGTCTCGTAGTTTCTGCAGTATATCTATCCAGGACCTTCTGGCTTTCATGGTTTCCATAGAGAAATCAGGTGTAAGTCTGATAGGTTTACCTTTATAGGTAACTTGACCTTTTTCCTTTGCGGCTCTTAATATTCTTTCTTTATTCTGTATGTTTTGTGTTTTGATTATTATATGACGAGGAGATGTTTTTTTTTGATCCAGTCGATTTGGTGTTCTGTATGCTTCTTGGACCTTCAAAGGAATATCTTTCTTAAGGTTGGGAAAGTTTTCTTCTATAATTTTATTAAATATATTTTCTGGACCATTGAGTTGTACTTCTTCTCCTTCTTCTATCCCTATTATTCTTAGGTTTGGTCTTTTTATTGTGTCCCAGATTTCCTGAATGTTTTGTGATGAGAATTTGTTGGTTATGCTGTTTTCTTTGATGAGAGTGTTTATTTTCTCTATGGTATCTTCAGTGTCTGAGATTCTTTCTTCTATCTCTTGTAATCTGTTGGTGGTACTTGTCTCTGTAGTTCCTGTTCGTTTATTCAAATTTTCCATCTCCATCCTTCCCTCGGTTTGTGTTTTCTTTATTACTTCCACTTCATTCTTCAAGTCTTGAACCGTTTCCCTTACCTGTTTGATTACTTTTTCTTGTTTCTCTTGGTTTTCTTGGGTATCTTTGAGATATTTATTCATTTCCTCTACCTTTTTGTTTGTAATCTCTAATTGGTTGTGGCAGTTTTTCACCTCCTGTTTAAGGTCCTCTATTATTTTCATAAAATTCACTTTTGAGTCGAATTCTTCTAATTCTTCTGAATTAGGGTGTAGACTTCTCATTTCGGGATTCCTGGATCCTGGTGATGTCACGTTGCCTTTCAAGTTGTTGGGGGAATTCTTGCATTGGCGCCTGCCCATCTTTTCCTTCAAATGGAGGCAGGAGAGGCCTGATGTCTTGGACCAGTCTTTGCTGTGACTAACTCTCTAGGTGTATCTCCTCAGTGTAGGGGCAGGAACCGTTCCCTTCCAGATGAACTCCTCAACACCAAAACATGGATGCGTGGTATTCCAATGACCCGCGTAAAGAAGGCCGGATGCAAGGGGTCGGGCGGGGTCCAGTAGAACACAGGCGACACTGCAGTACAAGCTGGAGGTGCCTGTGCTCCCTTTCAGGGGTTGCTGAGGCCTGCCCGCTAGGCAGGCACTCACTGCTCTGGTTGGGTAGCCTTAGTGTAGGGGCGTTTGTGCTCTCTACCGGGACAGTCCGCCCCAGGATAGCACACACTCACCCGTCCCGATGAAACTTCTCGGCACCTACACAGGAACTCCTGGATGCCCCAATGAGCCAGGGACTAAGGGAAGTAGGGCGCAGGCAGATTAGGTCCAGCAGATCACAGCAGAGACTGCAGCCCCAGCAGCGGGGGCCCGCTTTCCCTGGCGGGGACCTTGAGGCCTGCCCTCTAGTCAGGGACTCACTGCTCTGGGTTGGTAGCCTTAGTGAAATGGCAGGAAACTGCTCCACAGCTAAGGACCTTGCAGACAAGGCAGGCTTGGGGGTGGGGGTGGGGGCGGGTGTGTAGGAGAGAAAGCCCTACAGCAGGTACTGGGGGAGGGGCGTTTGTGCTCTCTACCGGGACAGTCCGCCCCAGGATAGCACACACTCACCCGTCCCGATGAAACTTCTCGGCACCTACACAGGAACTCCTGGATGCCCCAATGAGCCAGGGACTAAGGGAAGTAGGGCGCAGGCAGAGCAGGTCCAGCAGATCACAGCAGAGACTGCAGACCCAGCAGCAGGGGCCGCTTTCCCTGGCGGGGACCTTGAGGCCTGCCCTCTAGTCAGGGACTCACTGCTCTGGGTTGGTAGCCTTAGTGAAATGGCAGGAAACTGTTCCACAGCTAAGGACCTTGCAGACAAGGCAGGCTTGGGGGTGGGGGTGGGTGCGGGTGTGTAGGAGAGAAAGCCCTACAGCAGGTGCTGGGGGAGGGGCGTTTGTGCTCTCTACCGGGACAGTCCGCCCCAGGATAGCACACACTCACCCATCCCGATGAAACTTCTCGGCACCTACACAGGAACTCCTGGATGCCCCAATGAGCCAGGGACTAAGGGAAGTCATCAACCATGTTCTTGAGAGCCCCACAGTTTCATCCTTCTCTATGGCCGTCCTTCTGTATGACTGTGGCATTCTTGCCCTTAATTCTGTTTAAATGTTGTGTTGTCAGGCTGAATACATAGAGCTATCATTGCAAGGATCCGTGTGAGCATATTTTAACCATGAAGTATGGCCTGACTTATGTGAATCTGGTGAAAAGTATTAAGTAGTATTATTAAGCACATCATGGAAATAGCCTCTATTTTTCTTCATTGTGTTTTCCTGGTTTTGGGATGAATGAGTTTGGAACTGCTAAATACCTTTCTATTTTGTGGAGTATTGAGGAGCACTGACATTTGTTTTCAAGAGATTGGAAGGATTCATCAGTAGTTTTGCCTGCTCCTGGGCTTGCCTATGCAGATTCTTTCCTCATAAATATTTCAATCTTGTTCTTTATCATATCTTCTTTGTTGAATTTATATCAAGAAGTTTCTCAATTCCATCCACATTTTCCAGTCCATGAGAAGGACTCTCAGGGTTTTCAAAAACAGATTTCATGGGGATGGGTGGGTTAGCCTGGAGAGACGGCCCAGCAGTTAGGAGCATGTACTCTTCGCGCAGAAGACCTAGGTCTGTCTCGCAGCAATCCCATTACATCTTAACTTCCTCAAGTGCCGCACCTAAGGGATAGTTGCCCTCTTATTTCCTTCCAGGTCATAGAAATAAAATTAATCAAAAACACTTATATCACTATTTAAAATTATATATGGTACATGTGCGTGTACATGTAGGTGACCTCAAGTGTGTGCGTGTGTGTGGGCTCGTGTGTGTGTGTCTGTCTGTCTGTGTTTGCCCTTGCAATTATCCACGCATGTGTTTGGATGCCCTCGGAGGTCACAGGTATGGGATCTCGTAGAACTGGAGTCAGTGATCCACCTGACCTGTGTCCTGAGAACCAAACACAGGTCCTCTGCCGGAATAGCAAACCTTCTGATCTCCCGAGTCATCTCCCCACCAAGACACTCTGGGTTTTGGGGGTTTCTGTTGTCTCATCAAATTCTCATGCATATGATTTTATTAGTATCTTCTCTCTCAATGAGCATTCAGCTCAAGTAAGAGGATGATTCTCCTTCCCAATCAGTGGCTCGTAGCTTCTGCGACCCTTTGTTTTATTCTCTCAGTTTCTGGGTACTTCCTTCCCTTCCTGAGCACTGAGGTAGCTGGTTAGGTGGCCTGAAGTATCTGTAACTCTTTTTCTCTTTGGAATGTAGGAATTCATAGTGATAAACATTCTCATTGGTGTGATTTAAACTGTTTAAAGTTCCCGTTTGTTTCAACGAGAACCTGGCGATGGAGCAGGGCAGAGAGACCTTCTACTGTGACGAGGACACATTTGGCAATGTCTATCAAATGATGACAACTCTGGGACGAGGAGCCTTTGCCACAGTCAAACTGGCCTTTCACATGCCCACTGTCAGCTACGTGGCTGTGAAGATTCTGGCAAATGGGAAGGGGAACTGTGCCCGGAACAACAATGAGGTCGATATAATGAGATCCCTCGTTCATCCGCACATAATCAAGTTCTTTCAGGAGGTGCAGACACGGGAGATGACGTATCTCATAATGGATTACGCCTCAAAGGGGGACCTGTTGCGTCAGATTCGCAAACCGGGAGGCTTACAGGAGTGCGAGGCTCGAAGGCTGTTTGCACAGGTAGTACAGGCAGTGAAGTACTGCCACGACAACTGTATCGTCCACAGGGACATTAAGCCAAATAACATCTTGATCGACGCCTCTGGGAATGCCAAGCTCTGTGATTTTGGCCTGGCAGTCAGAGTTGTCCCTGGGACAAAACTAAAGCCTTTCTGCGGCACTCTGGCCTACTGTGCCCCGGAACTCTTCGGAGTGGAGCCATACGATGGCTATGCCAGCGATGTGTGGAACTTAGGCGTGCTCCTCTACTACATGGTGGCCAGGCACCTTCCGTTCCAAGCCAGCTCTTCTAGGGGCTTGAAGCAGCAAATTTTGGCTGCAAACTTCAGCGTTCCTCATCATGTCCCACTTGATATTTTCAACGTCATCGTGGAAATCTTCATGATCAGCCCCAACAGGAGGCCCACCATCAGTCAAATCCTGAGGCGCCCCATGATCAGGGACAGCCAGGCACGGGCATCCATCCAGAGTCTCCCAGGAACCCCGAGCCCTAGCATTGTCGGCACCATGGCAGGCATGGGGTACCAACGTGAAGAAATGATTGAGTGTCCAGAAGACCAAAAATTTAATCAGGTGATGGCCACATACCTGAGTCTTCAACGCCAGGCACCCAGGGGAGACTGCTGCCATCACCGGGTGAAACCCACAAAACCCATGGAGCCAGGCCTTGTACTCAACCTGGCCGATCTTCACACCTTTTCTGGGACTCTGAGGAGAGCTGCTGAGCCTACTCCCCCAACCTTCATCATGCCATCTGAGCCCCAGGAGAAAGAAGATAAGAATTCCAGGCAGGGTGGCAGAAGGCATAGCGTGCCTGCCGCCCTGTGCTGCCAGCCTAGGAGGATCCACCCTGCCCACCTGTCCCACCTGCGCTGTCCTGTGGCTGGTTCCCTCATGAGCTGCAGCCTGGACAGCAGCAAGAGTTTCTCGCAGTCAAAGATCGGGTTGTGTGGGAGCCTGAGTGCAAGTGCCCAGCCATCATGTTCTCTTTACCACCCTCTTGGGACAGACCACAATGAGGCTGCAAATGACACAGAGAAACTCTGGAGCTTGCTGGGGACGGCTCTGCGTGTAACCCCCAAAGACTCCTCCCTTGGGGAAACACTGCAAGAAGAAGTGACCACCTTACAGGAAGAGGCCATCAGCAATGGTCAGCCCCACGATGCCGGCACAGCTTCTTCCCGACACCAGAGGCGTCACCGCTGGAAGAGGCTCAAGAAAACCATTGTCAATGCTTTCCGACACCTATGTTGCTGCCTGCCTCCTGCAGAGAGAAATCATGCCTCCCATGAGAACCAGGCTCCACACTCAGCAGATCCTAGAGGCACCCACAGAACCAGGTGAGCACCTTTTTCACTTCATCTGATTTGTATTTTTCCTCCTGTCCTTTGTGATAAATGATGCCTGTGTCCACTCATAGCACACTGTGAGCGTAACAATCTGTCACTTCAGAAAGACTAGGTGTCCCCTGAAATGTGACCTCAGGCTTGTTGAGCAACAGGGGGAGAGCAGAGATGCTGAGCCAAGCAGGGAGAGGTGGGGGCAAGGCCAAAGGAGGCAAAGATTCCCTGGAGGACCAGTCGGGTACTTGGGCACTGCAGGGCTGTGCACTAAGTATTGTGTGTTTTGAAGTCACTAAGAGTCTCCATCCTGTGCCTTTCTCTTTGAAGCCCGGAAGAGGTCAAGCCCCAGCTCCGTGGCTTCTGAGCCACGGGTTGGGGATGGGTCTGGATGAGATTCAGACAGCCCCTTTGGGGACCCATGTTAGATGCCCAGGACACCATCTGGCCACAGGCCCCTCCTGCAGAGGAAGAGCTGTCCACCCCAGAGAACATCGATCTCTCCAGGTACAATCCCAGGCAGGAAGGGTAGGCTTCCCACAGGGTCTAGATAAGTGTCTAGGGCTGAGGTGCAAAGGTGACCTAGGCTGTCTTGTGGAACAATAGCGCCTTGCCCTCTCCCCCTGCCTGCGGAAACATCAGAAGTGGTGCTCTGGGTAGTGACTGTCCTTTGCCCCCTGTTTCTTGGCAGAGAACACAGTCTTCTCCATGGGGTGAGACTTCTCTCCCCCAAGGAGAGTATTCCTAGTCAGCCTCCCTTAAGTTGGGTTGCCACGTTGAGAATGTGTCCTGCAAGCAGCCCAGTAGGACTGACTCCTCTAAAGGAAGGCTCCTGCAAGAACCTTTAGAGGGCATCCCCACAAGTCATCCCAGCAAGTTCCATTGCTTGAGTCCTCAGACCCAAAGCTTGGGAAAATCTGAGCTGGGGAGTGAGTGAGCCCAGGGCAGCAGAGTCCCCTCTCCACCAATTCTGCCTTCCAGCTACTCACCTCCTGCCTCTGCCTGCTTGCTCCTTCAAGGCCACCATTCTCACCAATGACAACTGGCTCCTGCATTTACACCATGTGCCACACCCTGAGGGACTGGTAGGTGTCAGCTTAGAGTGAACCCCGAAAACTTAATGAGGGGTCAGCAGCCTGCTGTGCCTCCTGCCTCCAGCCTGCCTGAGTCTGCCTGAGTCTTCACTGGCCAGTGAAATTCTTTAAGTAGGCTTCTGTTTTTCTCAGCCTTGTAAAGGTAAGCAGGCTTTTCTACTTCATTTGGAGGTTGGGGGGGGTGTGCTTCCGGGAAGCTGCCTCGTCCATGCCACAGTCACATTGGTAAAATCTCATCTGGTGTTTTTTCTGCCTAGACCTTGTCAACCTATGACAGCAAGAGACCCAGAGAAGACTGCGACTGGTGTGGTGGTCCATCTCTCCAGCTGTCTTCCTAATTAGAACCATCCTGGGTATCTTCTATATTCCAGAATGTGTCCCGAGCATTCGGCGCAGGTCGTGGTGATGGCGGGTATCCCGGCCTGTGGTGCCACTCTGTTCTCCGGCCCCGAGTCCCCAATTTTATGGCGATGTCTCCAGACTCGGATCCCCCCATTTCTCCTTGGAGGAGCTGTCATTTCCAGATACAGAAGTGTGGCTTATTCGAGCCCCTCCAGACCTTGCCCCACAGTGGTGAGTGGTCACTCCCACCCTTTCTGCTGGGAGTATCCCCCCCTCACACACACACACCCTGGAAACTGAACCCACCCCACACTGTGAACCTAGAACTGTAGACAGCCTTTTTTACAACCCGGAGAACCAGCCCCATTCTTTCTAGCCCAGGATGGTTTCTTACGTCCCAGCATCGTCTAGCCTCAGTTTCTTCTGTTCTGGAACTACAACTCGGTTTCACATATTCTTTTGTTTTAGAGAATCTTTTTTAATTTGTTTGTATTTAAACTCATATCTTTCTGCTTCTACCTCCCAAGTGCAGCTACCGAGCCCAATTTCATACAATGCTGGTGATCAAATCCAGGGCCCATTCATACTAGGCACCAGCTCCATATCTGAGCCTTGTCCCTTGCCTGCATGCCTTAAACATTACTTAGCCATTAATGATGGGGATTAGATTTCATCTCAGCACTCAGGAGACTGAGGCAGGAAGATGATAGGCTTCGCGGCCAGCATGAGATAGGGAGTACCAAGCTAGCCTCACACACAGAGGGTCTGTCTCAAGAAACAGCTAGCAGCCGGGTGGAGCCGGGTCGTGATGGTGCAGCACTTGGGAGGCAAAGGCTGGTGGATCTCTGAGTTCCCTACCAGCCTGGTCTACAGAGTGAGTTCAAGGACAGCCAGGGCTACACAGAGAAACCCTGTCTTGAAAACCAAAAATTAAAAAACGAAGCAAGCAATCCAGGAACGGTGGGACATGTCTGATTGCAGTACCTGGGAGGTGATGCATGCTGATCAGGAGTTCTTGGCCTCAC
This sequence comes from Chionomys nivalis, assembly GCF_950005125.1. NCBI lineage: Eukaryota > Metazoa > Chordata > Mammalia > Rodentia > Cricetidae > Chionomys > Chionomys nivalis. The sequence goes on from NC_080102.1 coordinate 58,035,025, forward strand.
ACAAACCCCACACAACAGAAGTTAGTTAGTTGAAACAAAACTCGGGGCTTTAGCACCCTAGCCTAGAAAAGCTGCTTCTAGCCCCGGCCTCCCGCTTTGCAAAGGATCTAGCCAGCCTCTGCCTTCTCCCTTTCTTTCCTCAGCCTCAATGGGCGGCGTGTGCCTCTCTCTGGCTCAAAGACTGTTAAGGGCAAACTGGATGACAGGAGGTGACAATGCCGAGTTCTTACCGACAGCCCTCAGGCTGGAGAAGCCACCTTGCTGGCATCGTCAACAGAGGTGGGAGGAAGACTCACTTGCCTTTTGTAGAGTTCTTCAACCCCGTCCTTGTCTCTTCCCTTTCAATGCTGACTGTTTGTACCTTGTACTCATGGTCGTCTTTTTTCTTTGCGAAAGCATATGACTCTTAAACCCCACAGTGGCATATCTATTGGTTCCTTCTAATGAAGAATCCTTTCTTTTTCTCTCCTCTTGTTTTGACTCCGGTTTACTGTATGTAGTCCCGGCTGCCAAGGACTGTTGATCCTCCTGCCCTCAGCCAACTGAGTGTAGGTAGTATAGGTATGTAACTTGTCTTAGGGGGTTTCTGAAGTTTTACTTTTAAAATCATCTATGTAGGGGTGGATATCCTTGATCTTTTAATCCTTCTGTCTCCGCGTACAAATGTAGGGATTACAGGAATTCCACACCAAGCCTGGTTTGTTTGGTTCTGGAAGCCAAACCCAAGTTTCTGCATGGTGGGCAAGAGCTACCCCAACTGAGTCACACCTGGAGCTCAGGCAGGCTAGCTTCAGACTAGTTCCTGATGGAACTGCAGATCTTACCCATTGACCCTGATTTTTCTCTTGCTTTCTCTCTCTCTCTCTCTCTCTCTCTCTCTCTCTCTCTCTCTCTCTCTCTCTTTTCTTTTAGCCTTTCTAGATGACCTGTTTTTCTGACTGAGAGGCTTTAGAAGTTGCACACACAAGGGGTGTAGCTGGATGCCACTCTTCTTCTGAAGCTAGTGAGCTGTGTTCTGGGTGGGAGGGAGGAAGAGGAGGCTGTCCCAGTCCCGTGTCATCTCAGAGTCCCCAGACTCTCCCCTGTGTATCCAGGCAGCGTTGAAGGTGTGTTCTGACCAGAAGCCCTCGAGACGCCCTAGGCACCTCCGTGCGACAAAATGGAAGTCACCAGCTCTCACCAGCCCATGTCCCAACCTCAGACTGATGAAACTAGGAAGATGGAGCCTCACCCCCACTGCTTGAAGGTTTAGTCACCTCACTCACCCCTTGGGGCAATCTCCTATCCCTCACATTTAGACAGTTCTAGGGAGTTTGTGGATTTGTCTTAAAACTAGATGCTAGAGTTAGGGTGAAGGTATATGCCTATAATCCCAGCACTCTGAGGCTTAGACTAGAGACTAGCCATAAATTCAAGGCCAGCCGGGCCTCCATGAGGAACAGTAGTCTAGGCTCTGGTGGCTCTCTCTCTAAAACACAGAAAGTGAACGACAGGACTAATGCTCAGTGTGCCTAGCATCCACACTGGCTCTGGGCCTGGCTTCTTTAGCATAAAATAAAACCAGGTGGAGCATGCCACGAATCCCGGTATTGGGGGGCAGACACAAGAGGATCAGAGAGTCAAGGCCATCTTCCAACACAGAAGGTTGGAGGCCAGTCTAGGAGGAATGCCACTCTATTTTAAAAACAAACAGCACCTACCCCCAAATCTTAATGCCCCAATCTGAGAAAACAGTGACATAGCAGCCCATTCCAACCACATATTCCTTGTGAATCAAAAGATCTTTCTGACAGAGAGAAGAAAATCAAACATCCAGATGTGCAGGGCTATTTCCAGTGACTCACATCTGGAATTGGCCTGAGCCAATTGAGTTCATCCTTGTGCACAGCACTGAGGAGCTGTTGGGTAAGAACTCCCTGCTGGCCCTGTGGGAGGCACTGACAGGAAGGTTTGGGGACCATGGAGAAGCCCACCTGTGCTAAAAAGAAAGGCAGGAAGGCTGCTGGCCCTGCCACCCCTCAGAAACTCTGGTGTTGTGCTGCCCCCTTGTGGCACTTCTGTACCAGTTTCGTGTTAGTGAGCCTGGTTTCCTGGGGTCTCTGCTTCAATTCCTGCCACAAACTAGGGTGACTTGGTGTGCTCAGAGATGGGGGAGGGAGGCTTCCACTGCTCTGTACCCATCTGACATGATTTTATCCTTCTTTACTTCATTCCATTTCTACAGTATCCTAATAAAAGAAGAAAATAGCTTTCATAGATGTTCTGCCCAGGGGATGTCCCTGAAGAAACTTCATAAACCACATTGCTGGTTCTTCCTGGCCCCGCTGTCCATAATGAGAAATGATTGGCACTAAGCAAGAATGTGAAATCGATGCCCTGGGTGAGATTCAGAAGCACAAGAAGCCTGACAGTGACTGTCTGTTCTGTGTGTAGTTACCTTGTTTGGTATGTGTTCATGTGCAGAATCCAAGGAAAATGACCGGCAGGCTTGCTGAAGCTGGCCACCCCGGCACCTGGAGATGGAGACAGGTGAATCTCCGTTTTTGTTCTGATATTTTTTTTTCTTTTGGAGACAGGGTTTTTCTGTTTGTCCCTTCCTCTCTAGACCAGGCTGGCCTTGAACTCACAGAGATCTGCCCGCTTCTGACTTCTGAATGCCAAGATTGTAGGTGTGTGCCACCTTTTGAGGCAGATGCATCTCCACCTCAGTGGCCTTGAGAAAGCCTGTGTTAAAACACAAGGTGCCCAGCACGCATGAATTGACATTTGACACCGAACACCTGTGCTACACACACATACCTTGAGCTGCAAGTGTGTGTCTACGGACACCGCTACACATACACAGTGTAAGCATATAGTGTGTGAGTGCATCTGCACACACTTAAGTCAAAATAGTGTAAGGGAGCACAAGGTCAGCCTGGGGTGCTGTGGACCTTTAGTCCCAGCACTCGGGAGGCAGAGGCAGGCAGATCTCTGTGACGTCAGCTTGATCTACAACTGCAGAACTTGCTGTCCCAGGAATCCTGGGCTATCCACAGAAGCCGGTCTATAAAGAAACAAACAAGTAGAAGGGAAAAGAGGAAGCAGCACAGAGTTAGTTAAAGAAGCAGGTAGAAGACCTGACCTCCTCTGCAGGAGCATCCTGCCAGCCAGACCTAGGAGAATGAGACAGGATGCTGCTGCTGAGAACACTGGGTGGTCCTCTCTGGTGCTAGATGGTTGGCAGTGCCCAGCAAGCCAAGCCCCGAGGAATCTTCTTACTGTTAAGTAGAATTTAGTTGGTGGGCTGACAAGGTGATCCCAGCTTTGTTAGCACTGTGGGTCACCTGGATGTCTCAACTCTCTGCAGCACGGGACTACACGCCTCTCAGAAGCCAAGGCCCTGCACTAGGGAGAAACGAAGGCCACCTTGATCGATTCTACTGGTGCTAACCCCTGATCTTCCCCAATCATGACAATATATGTTTTCTATGTTGGAAATAAAATGTCATTGTTAAATGAGCTAGCTTTTGGTTGTTTTGATACAGAGCCTGTTGTCTGAGAAATCACATCTCCATCACACACAGGAAGTAGAGAGGGAGAGTTATCTGTAAGTGGGGCAAGGCTTTAAGTTCTCTAAGCCCACCCACAGTGACATACTTCCGCTATCAGGCTCCTGTGCTACAAGTTCCAGAATCTCCACAAACTGCCCCGCCAACTGGGGACCAAGCACTTACATTCATGAATTTATAGAAGACATTTCTCTTTCAAACTACCATGACCATTGAGCTAATTCACAGGCCCCAGGGTAATCTTTAGTTCTAAGGCACCCTTCGCTAAAAAAGTAAGTCTCAAAAAAAATATCCAAAAGTAGGGTCGGGCATGGGGGTGCATCCCTTTAATCCCAGCATTCAGGAGGCAGTAGCAGATAGCTCTCTGTGAGTGCCAGGTCTACATAGTGAGACTCAGTCTCCAAATAAATAAATAAATAAATAAATAAATAAATAAATAAATAAATCTGACAGTTACCGTCTATAAATTGAAAAGAGAGAGATATGTTTGCCAAGTGAGATGGTGTGCTCTCTAGTCCTTGTACTTGGGAAGTGGAGGGAGGAGATTTATTGGACATTATCCTTGGCTAATTTGCAAGCTCAACAAGTCTACATTTTGTGAGATTTTTCTGTCTCCACATAAAAGAAAGAGCCGGGTGGGGGTGATGCACGTCTTTAATCCCAGCACTGGAGAGGCAGAGGCAGGTGGATCTCTGTGATTTGGAGAGGAGGTCTAGGAAGAAAGACCTTTTCATGCCTTTCCTGATGATCCCTTGGACTCTCAGAGCAACAGGAAAGCACTAGCCAGGTGTACGTGCCTATAACCCCAGCTCCGTGGAGCCCAAGCAGGAGGATCACAAACTCAATGACAGCCTAAGAGCCCATCTCAAAACAAAAGCCGGAGGTGGAATTCAACAGCAGAATGCTTGCCTTGCATGCCCACAGCCCTGGGTTTGAGCCCCAGCAGAGCAGAAACTACAGGATAATAGCGGCCTTTGTGCCCACTGGGCTGATAAACTGCTCTGCAGACAATATTCCTGTCATGAAGAACCATGTCTATAATGTATATTTGAGTGTTTCAGGGAATATAAAATAAGTGATTAGAAATGTAAATGTTTAGGGAAATTGACTTTTGTACATACAGGGCTTCTCCTCCTCCTCCTTCTCCTCCTCCTCCCCCTCCCCCTCCCCCTCCCGCTCCCCCTCCCCCTACCCCTCCTCCTCCTCCTCCTCCTCCTCCTCCTCCTCCTCCTCCTCCTCCTCCTCCTCCTCCTCCTCCTCCTCCTCCTCCTCCTCCTCTTCTTCTTCTTCTTCTTCTTCTTCTTCTTCTTCTTCTTCTTCTTCTTCTTCTTCTTCGGGGTATTTTAAGATAAGGTTTCTCTGTAGCTTTGGTGGCGGTCCTGGAACTAACTGTTGTAGACCAGGCTGGTCTTGAACTCACAGAGATCCACCTGCTTCGGCCTCCCAAGTGCTGGGAATAAAGACGTGCACCACCAACACCCGGCCATACAGGGCTTCTTTATTCTGCCTTTCAGTTTTTTTTATTCCTTTCTTTTTTTATTTTCTTTTTTTCCTTTTAGTTTTGGTTTTGTTTTCTGTTTTTTGGATTTTCATGTTGTCAAGGCTGGCCTTGAACTCACTATGGAATGAGGCTGGTCTTTATTTTCTTGCATCCATTTCCTCAGTATTTTGAGTTCAGACATGTGGCAGCAGCCTAGCTTGTGTGTATGTGTGTGTGCACGGGTGGTCATGCGTGTGTGAAAGTGAGGGAATCTTTTGGGTGTCTTCTTCTTCTCTCCCCAGCTTACATTTTGAGACAAGGACTCTCACTGAACCTGGAGTTCACAGACTGGCTAGGCTGCCGGCGAGGAGCTTCAGGGATCAGCCTGTCCCCACTGTCCCCAGCTTTTATATGGTGGAAGGAATCTGAACTCCAGTCTTCATGGTTACACAGCAGGCATTTTACTGACTGAGGCTTCTCCCTCGCCCCTCTTTCCAACCTTTGCAAAGTCTGAAGTTGCTTCTAAATAAGAAAGTGTTTTAAAACTGAACTGTATAACTGGGCGGTGGTGGTACAAGGACTTGGGAGGAGGCAGTCAGAGGCAGGCAGATTTCTGTGAGTTCAAGGCCAGCCTGGTCTACAGAGTGAGTCCTAACTGCTTCCATCACTACTTAGATACCACGTCTTGAAAAAGTAAAATACGTAGATAGATAAAATAAAATGAAAAAAGCTCCAAATTTAGACCAAACTAGATAGTGACACACTGTCTATTAAGTGGTAGGATTGCACACATATGCTACCACATCCGGCTTTATACAGAAATTTTGAAGGGCTCAGTGGGGAAAGGCACTTGCTACCAAGCCTGATGACTTCAGTCCCCTAGACCTCCGTTGTGGGGGGTGAGAACAGACTCCCTCGAGTTGTCCTCTGGCTTCCACATATGCTCCATGCCACAAATATTCACTCATAAATAAATAAGCACATAATAAAATAACGATAAAAGAAAACAGTACCAAGCTGGGCATGGCGACACATAGCTTTAATCCCTGCACTTAGACATGATCCTTACACTACTTAGACCTTGAACTTAAGTTGAAGGAGAAGGATCAGAACTCTCAGGCCAACCTTGGCTCAATATTTCCCAGTTGGAGGCTAGCCTGGGTTATATGAGACATGGTCGTAAGTAATAAACAAGTGGACCTAGAACCCAGTGTGATGCCCTATGCCTGTAATCTCACCAGCTGGGAGACAGACAGAAGGATCATAAATGCAAAGCCAGCCTGAGTTACATTACAAGTTCCATGCCAGCCTGGACTGTATAGTAAGATCCTGGCTCCACAAAACAAGACAACAAGGATTAGTTGAATATGGCAGCACAGCCTTTGATCCCAGCACTCAGAAGCAAGAGATCTTTGTGGGTTCAAGATCAGTGTATATATGGAGTTTCAGGACTACAGAAAGACCCTGTCTCAAAGCAATGACAAAAAACAAAATCAAGGATTGATTGAGGGAAGAAAAGGGAGAAGGAGGTAAAGACATCACACACTAGTTGAGTACATGTTCACACACATGAACACGCATGTACACACAAATGACCGCACATGTACACACACATGTCCACACACATGGCCACACACATGTACACACACATGACCACACATGTACACACACACAAGCTGGGGTGGTGGCACATGCCTATCCTTGAGTTCTTCCCAAGGTCCTGCACATATGATGTCCCCACTGCAAAAATAAATAGATAAGTAAATAAAAGAAAAGATTTAAAGTAGGGACAGTTAAATGCACCACGGGATCCCCTACATTATGGAATAATATGTATCTGGAAAGATGAATCAAAATTTCTAGCCGGGCTTGGTGGCACATGCCTGTAACTCCAACACTAGAGAGGCAGAGACAGGAAGATCAGAAGTTCAAGGTCATCCTCAGTTAAATATTGAATTTGAGGCCATTTTGAGCTTCAAGAAACCTTCTCTCAAAAACGAATAAAACCTTGCAGTAATAGCCCCAGTTATTAAGTAGACACACCTGGGAACCAGAACCTCAAAGAGTTGCCTTCACCAGCTTGGCCTGCAGACATGACCGCAGGGTGTGTTCTTAATTGTTAACTCCTGCAGGGGAGCCTAGTCTCATTATGGTGGAGAATGTGATCCTGGGACAGGTGGTTTTGTGGTACAAGGAAGGCAGAAAGGCAGAGACAAAGCCAGTAAGCAGACTTCATCCATGGTCTCTGCCTCAGTTCCTGCCTCCAGCTTTGAACCTCGGCTTTCCTCATTGATGGATGGTGAAGTGTAGTAGAAAACAAACCCCAGTCTCCCCGAGTTGGTATCAGTCATGGCGTTTATCACAGCAGTGGAAACCTAACTAGGAAAGACCCAGAATGAGACTAGACCTCTCAGCCATTTCAGTCCCTTGAGGGGGCCTCCCATTGACTATCACAATAAAGACCAGGATTTCCTGAGGGTCTAATTCTCTACAGTGGTACAACCACCCTAGAAGATTCCAGACAGGGCTTGATAAGATTAACCCCTTCTGGTCCTGACTGAAGGCAGGTTTTGCTGTGAGGCCACTCGACCTTGAGACCAAAGCAGGCTTGTTCCCAGCCATCCATCCCAGAAGACTGTCCATGTCAGCCCTGACAGAAGAGCAGGGTCAAAGCACTGACAAGAGTCAAAGGTCACCTCCTAGAGCAGATTTAGAGCTGGGAGCGGCTCTAACAGACGAGATAACTCAAATGGACTTAACAGACATCTATAGAAAATTCCATCTAAACAGAAAAGAAAATACCTTCTTCTCAGCAACTCATGGAAGTTTCTCAAAAATTGAGCACATACTAGGTAACAAAGCAAACCTCAACAGATACAAAAAATTTGACATACCCCATGCATCTTATCGGATCTCTATGGCTTAAAATTAGAATTCAACAGCAATGCTAATTCCAGAGCCCACAAACACTTGGAAATTTAACAATGGTCACCAGCCCCGGGTCTCCTTGCCTGCCAGGTTGTTGGATGAAAGCAGGCTATGTAGATTCAGGTAGGGGTTCAGGGAGATGTGGTAGTCCTTTGGGGGCTCCTCCAACAGTGACACCCCAGGGGTCGTTGGCAGAGGCACACTGTCCTTCAGGAGGCCTCTAACTAAGACTGGAGCCTCAGAGCCCCACAGGGGCTGGGTGTGGAGTGAGCTGGGTTGCTGGGGGATGCAGACTCATGGGCTCCCGGTCACCCCAGAAGGGCCCAGCAGTGGTGGTAGTAAGGGTTGTGGCTTCCTTCCCTCAGCAGGTTGCAGTTCCAGAGCCAGCACCACCACCTGCAGACAGCTCCCCAAGGAGGGAATTGACAGGTTGGGCCCCAGCCTGGAGGGACCCAGAGGGGAGTCTCCCAGGATGCCATGTTTCTTCTGGATCTGGGGGTGCAGGGCTAACTGGAGCAGTGCAGTGGACAGGGCAGGTCTGTTCAGCCGTGGCATGGAGGGGGCACACACAAAAGGCCCTGCTGGCCACTGGCACTTCATGCAGCAGAGGATTGAGCAGCAGCTGGAGGGAGGTAGATGGGCCCAGATTGTCCAACAGCTGCAGGATGTTTGGCTCAGGCGGGAATCCCTTGCCCCGATTGAGAGCCATGGCCTGGGCAGCAATTTCTGCTGCCAGCATGCTGCGGCAGGAGGACCTGGAGCACAGAAGGACACACGAAGGTGACTGCCACCCAGGGCCAGGCCGACTGCCAGCTGTTGTGCAGCCTCTGCCGTCTCTGCTGTCTCATCCTCCAGTACTGCAAAGCCCTTCAGCTGCCCATCCTGGCCACACGGCAGCTGACAGAAGGTAGGCTTGGCTTCGACATCATTGAAGCCAGGTGGCCGGTGGTCCACACAGAGGCACCGGGAGTGCAACAAGGCAGGGGGCAGCTGCCCAGCATCTGTGCGATGCACATACAGTGTTCGGGGGGCTCCAGTGGCTTGCCCAGCAAATCAGACTTGGCCCTGGCAGCCGAGTCTTTATTCATGTACTCTGCAAAGCCATAGCCCTTAGAATGGCCTGTGTGCTCGCTGTACACTACGAAGCAGCGCTCCTGGCTGCCAAAGGGCCGCGCCAGCTCCTCACACTGCCTGGGTCAGGCTGGGAGCCAGCTTGACCACACACAACAGAGCCTCTGTAGGCTGCAGCTGAACTGACAGCTCCCGCTCTCGAAGGCGGCTCTGGTGGAAGGCCTTGAAGGCAGCTTCAGCAGGGTCACGAAAGCTGTCACTGTATTTGTCCACCAACAGTCCTTGAGTTCGTAGTCGCTCAGACGATTGTGTACTTCCTGGTTGGTCAAGTCCCCCGGAAGACCCCGGATCAGTATCATGGCGGCGGATATGGAACCGGCACTCAGTAAGTTCCAGGCGCTTCCGGATCTCTTCCGGATCCAAGGACAGCAGCTCCTGTTCAGGTGCTCATCGATATGCGGTCCACAAAGTTTCCCCTTTGACCTCCGCCTCCAGGTTGAGTGGCAGCCAGTGAGTCAAGAACTTTAAATCTTTGAAGAAAGAATTTGAAGTAGACACTAGAAGATGGAAGATGTCCCATGCTCTTGGGTAGGCAGAATTAACACAGTCAAAATGGCAATCTTACCAAAAGCAATCTACAGATTAATAAAGCAATGTCTCTCAGAATCCCAGCAAAATTCTTCACAGACCTCAAAAGAACAATACTCAACCTCATATGGAAAAGCAAAAAATCCAGGATAACCAAAAGAATCCTGTACAATAAAGGAACTTCTGAAGGCCTCACAATCCCTGACTTCAAACTCTACTACAGAGCTACAATACTGAAAACATCCTGATACTGGCATAAGAACACACAGGAGGACCAATGGATGTGAATCAAAGACATGGATATCAATCCATACACCTACAAACACCTGATTTTTGACAAAGAAATAAAATAGAAAATAGAAAAAAGAAAGCATATTCAACAAGTGGTGCTTGCATAATTGAATATCAATATGTAGAGGAATGAAAATAGATCCATGTCTATCGCCATTCACAAAGCTCAAATCCAGAAGGATCAAAGACCTCAACATGACATCAACCACACTGAACCTCATAAGAGAAAGTGGGAAATTCACTTGAACATACTGACACAGGAGACCACTTCCTAAATAGAACCCCAGTAGCACAAACACTGAGAGCAACAGTTAATAAATGGGACCTCCTGAAACTGAGAAGCTTCTGTAAAGCAGAGAACATGCATAGTCAACAAGACAAAATGGCAAGTTACAGACTTGGAAAAGATCTTCACCAACCCCACCCCACCCCCATCAGACAGAGGACTGTTCTCCAAAATATACAGAGAACTCAAGAAATTGGTCATCGACAGAACAAATATTCCAGTAAAAAATGTGGTATGGACCTAAACAGGGAACTCTCAACAGATGAATCAAAAATGGCTGGAAGACACTTAAGGAAATGCTCACCATCCTTAGCCTTCAGAGAAATGCAAATGAAAATAACTCTGATATAACATCTTACACCTGTCAGAATGGCCAAGATCCAAACACCAAATATTCTGGAGTGGATAAATGGTGGGGTAAAGGGAACACTCCTGCATTGCCGGTGGGAGTGCAAGCTGATACAGCCACTTTGATCATCAGTATGGTGATTTCTCCAAAAATTAGGAAACAACCTTCCTCAAGGACCAGCAATACCACTTTTGGGATATATATATCTCCAAAGGGATATATATATATCTCCAAAGGATGATCAATCATACCACAAGGGCATGTGCTCAACTATGTTCATAACAGTATTGTTTGCCATAGCCAGAACCTGGAAACAACCTAAATGACCCTCGACTGAAAAATGGATAAAGAAAATGTGGTACATTTACACAATGGAGTACTACACAGCAGAAAAAATAATGACATCTTGAAATTTGTAGGCAGAAGGATGAATGCAGAAAGCATCAAAACCCAGCTGATCATTCATAACCCTGAGAACCTAGACAACAAAGAGGAGCCTAAGAGTGACACACATGGATCTAATGGACATGGCAAGTAGGAAAAGACAACTCCTGAGTAAATTGTGAGCATGGGGTCATGGGAGAGGGTAGAGGGGAGGGGGAGGCTGGGAGGGGAAGGGAGAAAATTATATCTCACTAAAAACGATAAATGCTTTAAAAACGTAGAGCTGGGAGTGGATAGCTGATCTTGTGGTTCGGTCTTGGGTTCGACTGGCAGGACAAACAGGCAGTGAAGACCTTTGGAGAAGTTGGGGTGTGGCTCTGAGGGACTGGAGGTCAGACGGTGACAACAATGAGAGCCTTAGCAGTAGGAGATGGCTCAACGCAGTGGCAATGGCTGGTATTTCTGAGGCATGAGAGCTTAAAGGCCTGGATCTAGGACAGCACCAACTGTACCAGGTTTAGTATCCACATGGACAGAGACACAAACCAGAACTAAAATCATCTAAGGGGCCATGAGAGCTAAAGGAATCTAAACACACTCAAAATAGCTACTTGGGAGTTGCCCTAGCTCCGAGGTCTGCTCTGAATTTTTCATTTGCATTCTCAACTATTTTGGTGTTTATTTGGTTTATTTTGAGAGGATTTTCCCCTCTACTTTCCCTAAAATGTTGGCCCAGAACATCAGGTTTCATTGAAGAAACCACATGTGCTTCCTCCTTCAGGGGTGCAGATTCCAGGACCACTGATAGAGTTTTTTCCTCTTATCACTTTGAACATATCAACCCACTGCCCACTGGGGGTCCTAGTTTTCATCTGATGTGGAATTGGATGAAGAGTTTATGGAGAAAATGTGACAAAATCTATTCCTCTCAGTCCCGTAGATAGAAGTTAGTCACTTGCCCTGAAGTGTCCTGGGAAACGGAGCATTGCCACAGCATCCCAGAGTCAGTCAGAGGCTACCATGTTACTCTGATCAATCTGAGTCTACTAAAAAAGGAACTGCTTTGAGGATGGATGTGATGGGTTCCATGAGCCAAAAGTCATGACAGCATGTTAGGGTCTGTGAGAAGTGGACCATGCTCCCCACCCACTAATAGATGGGTGTCAGTCTGTGCCAGTTGGATTTTGTCAACTTGACACATGCTGGAGTAATCTGAGGAAGAAGGAACTTAACTATGTAATAGGTAAGTCTATGGGGAATTTCAATCAGTGACTGATGTCCCTGGGCTGGAGGTCATGGCTGTATATATAAAATAAGCTGGCTTAGAGAGTCAAGGAGAACAAGTCAGTAAGTAAGTAGCTTTACTCCATGGTATCAGCTTTGGTTCCTGCCTCTAGGTTCTGGTCTTGACTTCCTGCCCTGACTTCTACTCATGGTAGCTTCTGATAGGAAAATGAAAGGGAAGTAAACCTTCCTTCCTCAAGTTGTTTTTGGTCATGATGTTTCTTCACAGGAAGAGAAAGCAAGTATATGTTCCCGCCCAGCAGGTCCAGTTATTCCAGGGTCTGAAGAGGCGCTACCTGAAAGAACATGGGCGAGAGAGAGGAATGAGGCCAAGCAACATTCTCTTGTCAAAGCCTCCGTTTATTATTTAATAGCAGCGGCTTATATAGCCCCCGGATGTGGAACCTCGGTTGGGGTGGACGGCTTTGCCAGGGCAGCAAAGGTAAGTGTAAACATTCTTTTTGTAACTCCGCTTAACAACCAGTTGTCAAGGTAGTTGTGATGTGGGGGCTGTCTACAAACATTCTTAGGACAATGGTACCTGCTATCATCTTTGGGAAAATGGCTCCTGACAAATGCCCCTTCCTTGTATAAGGCAGGCAGCTATTAAGGGGAGGGCACCAGGTCAGAGTCTAACAACGTCATCAGACCTAAAGGACTGGGACAAGGAGAGACCCTCCTCTCAGTGGTGGAGCATTTTTTCCTCTCCTGGGAACAGAGGGGTGTCTCATGGGTAGGATTAGTTCATAGGAGCTCCTCAAAATAAGCAGGTCTTTGACAGCAGGGTCCGTGTCTTAGGCTATGTGGAGGGCAATCCTCGTTCCCTGACATCATGCCATGTTGAGCCGGCCTGTACGGCCTCTGTATGATGTACTGTTCAGGGGAGGGCTCCACAATATTCCCGTCGTTGGGCCTCTGAATGAATCATTAATGGAAAGCCTGCGAGGAGCTCCTCAAATAAAAGGTATCTCGTATAGGTTGAGAAAAGGTATAATTTGGACACCAATGACTCGATCTCCAGACCAGAAGAAAGGGCACCTTCCAAACCCAATACACACCTTTTAGTCTGGTCTATGGTATATACTCCTTCCTAAGTACCTACTCCAACATAAAATTACGAGTGCTGCCTGCCAAAAATTAGGGCAGTGGAAAGGGATCAAAATTTAAAATTCTTAACATATGCATTAAACCCAATCTTTTTACTGAGTGTGTCAAACTTTTCCCAACATCTATAAGCAGTTACAAATATCATTAGGTCAATTCCAGTAGGAGCACAATGACAGACGTTGTTGTTAAACACCACCAGTTCCAGTCTCTGAGCAACAGTTAAAACCCCAATCTTCCCCCTTCTACGTGAAGAGGGGTTAATATTTTAATCAAAATGAGTTCTGTATCCCAAAGATTAAAACAGTCAGATGTTTAGTCTTCATCTTAGCTCCAAAACAAACAGAATTTAAACTGCAGAAAATTGTAGTCTCCATGGTCAGGAGACATCTCACCGGGGCATCTGTGTCTGCTCCCAGGTTTGGAAGCAGCTCAGCATTTGTGCTTCAGGGCAGGTGGGATTCCTGGGTGAGCTGAGCTGATTTCAGCTACCTGAAGCACATCTTGACAATTATCTCAAGCTTTGTTTGGACTCTCTGGATGCAGAATGACACCCTGTAGAGAGGTGTAGCAGGTCCTGTTATCAGGCACTCCTCTCCATGGGGGCAGGGAAGGACTGGATCAAGGATTCCCTTCCAACTCATTTCTGGAACTCCTTTATGGTGTGTTTGCAGCTATGACATCATCGGGGGCAGCTTTTATTTCTTTCTGTGAAAAAAAAAACATAAACATATCCTCGACCCCAAATATATATAGTTCAGGTCTTTTCAAAATTCATTGCAGAGGCTTTGTTACCTTGCCTTAGTAAAGGTCAGCTTGGTGTCATCATGTCAAACCTGTTTGCATCAGGATCTGTTTGCAACTTATATATGTTGCTTTCAAGGAGCCTTGGTATGCTCCACAATTTCTTTTTATTATTAACCGTATATGCAGTTCTTCCATTGGAAGAGTCATTTGTAAAATTTAGTATAAAATCTCTTAAGGGATTTGTAGCTACAACATTAGCAAAATACAGTTGTGTGAATTGTAGCAATGATCATCTGGGAAAAGATTATTGTTCTGGCCTTTAATTGAGCAAGCAAAATTGTCCAGGAATCCATCTTAAAATTATCAATGAATTTATTGTTTAGTATAAGAAACATTGATCATAGTCAATATTCTTTCAAAGTATTTTCCAGATTTTTCTCTGCTCTTTTGTACCAGCCAGGCTACTGTTCTAAATTAAGAGTTTAATATCTTAACTGGCAAAACTCGGAAGGTTGAGCCATAAAAGGCATTTTGCCTTTTATAAAACTGTTGTAGAATAAGTTTTACATTTAATACACACACTTGCCATAGCTGTAATATACTGTACTTGTTGATTATTGTATACTTTACCTGTGATTTATACTGTACTTGTTGAGTACCTGTTAGGCAGCTTTTATAAGCTCTCTACTGGAAACAGGCTCATTGTTTTTTGTAAGGATTTTACCTAGTGGCTCAAGGTCTCCCATAAAAATAATGTAACCAGGGCTTTAACCAATGAATATCTAATTAAAAGTTTATAAGCTATCCTCCTCTTCAGTTGTAAGTCTGCCCGCAGATAGGAAAATGGGGAAAGGAAGCATTTTAAGTAATGACTTGGGCCTCAATAGACATCAACATGTAGAAGAATAAAAATAGATCCACATCCATTTCCGTGTATAAAATTCAAGTTTAAATGAGTCAAAGGCCTCAACACATAAAAGTTACATTGAACCTCACAGAGAAAAAATTAGAAGTACACTTTGCCACATCTCAAACACAGCCTCAGTGGCACAAACACTGAGAGAAATAATAAATTAGATCTCCTGAATTGAGAAACTTCTGTATAACAAGACTATAGAGTGGGAAAAGATCTTTACCAATCATAAACCCACTCCAAAAGCATATGACGAACTCAGGAAATTACTTATCAAAAATTAATCCAATAAAAATATATGTTACAGACCTAAACTGAAAACTCTCAACAGACGAACTTAAAAATAACTGAGAGACACTTAAAAAATGCTCAAACATAAAATCCTTTACCCATCAGAGAAATGCAAATCAAAACTCTGAGATTTCATCTGATCCTTGTAAAAATGACCAAGGTTAAAAATTACTACTAACAGTTTATACTTAAGAAAATGTGGGTAAAGAAAAAGCTCCATTGCTGGAAGTGCAAATTGGCACAGCCACTTTTGGATCATACATAGTATTGAAAGACCTAGATAAATCCAGACCCCCGCCCCAGCAGGAAGAGAAGAATCAAAAATCCAGCACCAGCCAGCTCAGCGACTGTGTTTCAGGAACTAGCTGAGACAAAGCCAGACCGCAATCCCTAGAACAATCCCGAGAAACAGGGAGACTCCCCCTTGCGATCATCACCGTACTGTTCTAGGAACTAGCTGATCAGGACACTGGGAGTGGTCCTGAGAGGCAGGGAGTTGCCCCCTTGTGACCATCACTGGATTTTTGGAACTTTCCATGACTTCTCTGGATTACTGGGCCGCGGCTTCTTCCCTCAAAAAGTCCTTCTCCCGGTCACTCGGGATCGAACTCCTCCCCTGCGTGGGCCACGAGACTGGGCCCCAGTGTAGCGGCCCCCGTCCCATCCCATCAACCAAAGCCCCGTGTGATCACAGCAAGGATGGTCTCCCGTGAGTCACTGGGGGTCCTGCCATCCTGAGACCTGTCTGAGAGTCTCCCCAGCACTAGGGGGCCCTTATTATGGCTATTTATTTTTAATAGGCCAATATCTACCTTAAAACTCAGCAATACCCCTTTTGGGCCTAAATACAAAAGTTGTTCAACCATACCATAAGGACATGTGCTCAGCTGTCGACCGCCTTGACGGATTACTCTGTCTAGGGTCTGTAACCCGCCTGGCTGGACAGTTATTCCAGGGTCACGGAGAGGTACCACCTGAAAGACATGGGCTGATAAGAGGAATGAGGCTAAGCATATTTGTCGAAGCCTCCGTTTATTAGAGTCATGGTTACAGCTTATATAGCCCCTGGATGAGGAGCTTGGGGGGCTAGGGCACAGGATCTTGCCACGTGGTCCACGCCAGTCACGTAGGCCAAGAGGTTACTATTGGTCAGGAAGTCACAAGTTGACCCACCTACTTCTCTAGATAGTTTGGAATGTGAGGTGGGTTCCACTAACAAATAGCTCTCTATTAACAGTTAATTTGGGTGTGGGATAGGCTTTGTCAATAAGACTATTCTCAATACAATTGAGAAGTAGAGCTCTCTGCAAAACTCCTCACGGCGGTGCTTCCTATAATAATTTGGGGGGACATGGCTCCTGACACTCAGCTGTGCTTACAGTAGAATTACTTTATCATAGCCAGAATCTGAAAACAACACAAATGTATCGCTTTCACACCAGGATAAATGAGACTTCGTCCTTCTAAATAGCCATGAATACAACAAAATATCTTGGAGTAACTCTAAGCAAGTAGGACTGAAGCTTGGGTCCTGTTATCTCTGCTTGTGAAGGGGGGAATGTTTTTGATTTTTAACCATTGTTACTTGTTAGAGCATAACTCTGGCCCTCGATGAATTTAGTAAGAGTCTTGAGTCTCAGCAGTCCACCCTGAAGCAACACCTGGCAGCAGGAAAGGACCACAAGCTGAGACAACTCGACTCCCACCCAAGAGTGGACCATACAAATGGAAAATTTTGTATGATAAGAACTTCAACTCATTTAAGAAAAATAAATTTAGACTTTAGAAACTAAAAAGATCTCCTATTTTTTGGGGAAAGTTGAAGAAACACAGCAAAAATGACAATCTCACTGAAAGCAATCTACAGATTCAGTATAAATGTCCATTAAAATCATAGCAACATTCTTCAAAGAACTCACCTACAGATTTAATGTAAAAGTTCATTAAAATTATAGCAAAATTTCTCATAGAACTCAAAAGAACAATCCTCAACTTTATACGAAATAAATAAAAACTCAGGATATCCTAAACAATGTTAAAATCCTCTGAATGTATTACAATCTTTGATTTGAAAACTTTCCTAAAGAACCACAGTACTGAAATTAATCTACCTTGGATATAAATTTATACACCTACAAACTAAAGACTTTTGACCAAGAAGCAAAATTATAAAATGGATAAGAAGCATATTTAACCTCCTTTTACTGTCCTGAAGCTGTAGTTTTCTGAGTCTAGTTCCCTTTATAGCAAACCAGCCTGGTAGCTTTGGCTCTCTATGGCAGGGGGGTAAGACATAGGCTCTCTAGGCCTGGCAGCCAGTCTGCTTGGCAGACGTAGTTGTGTGGATTGTACCCTTACTTCTCACATCTCAAGGGACTCCCTTTTGAGTCCACAAGCAAACACATCCTGTTTACCGAATGCCTGCCCCATGTCTGGGGGTGAATTTCTGGCCCTGTCAACACCAACCAAGGGCATTTTTTATCAATAAAATAAAAAGAAGTCTACTAAATCTTTCTTTTTAGCTCTTACTCCACTCTCTGAGTGACTATTTAAATTGTTGCATGAATTTCTCTTCCTCTGAAATTGACTGTCCCATGTCTATTGGGCGACAGTGAACCTCCGCCTGCACGTCCTGCCGATCTGTCCAAGTCCTACAGCCAGTAGAACCTTCTTTTCTTTCTTGTTGTCGTCCCAGGACTGCGCTTCCGTCCAACAGTTGGCCTTTCTTCAGATCCCTGTTCGGGCGCCACTGTACCCGCGCAACAGGTCCAGTTATTCCAGGGTCTGAAGACATGCTACCTGAAAGAACATGGGGGGGGGGGGAGAGAGAAACGAGGCCAAACAAAATTCTCTTGTCAAAGCCTCCGTTTATTAGTGTAATGGCAGTGGCTTATATAGACCCTGGATGAGGAACCTGGGTTGGGGTGGGGGTCTTTGCCAAAGTAGCAAAATTCACTATTCAGCACACCTGGTAAGTGGAAATATTGTTTTTGTGACTCCGCTTAATAACCAGCTCTCAAGGTAGTTGGGATGTGGGGGCTCTCTACAAATATTCTTAGGACAATGGTCCCTGCTATCAAGATATTTGGGATGTGAGGCAGGTTCCGTTAGCAAACAGCTCTCAAGGTAGGGGGGCTTTCTACAAATATTCTTAGGACAATGGTCCCTGCTATCATCTTTAGGAAAATGGCTCCTGACAGGTATACAGTGTCCATACCCGGTGAAGGACAACACCCAGAGCCTGTTATAATTCACATGATTCCACCTACTGTGATTATTAAAGTAGAAAGGGTTTCTATTAGGGTTTGGATGTGTAATCCCAAAGGAAGATCCTGTGTTTGGACTCTGATCCCTAGCATGTGGCCATGTTTCAAAGTTGGGGAAAACCTGGTAAATAAACCCAGAAGGAAAAGGTAGGTCATGGGGTGTTGTAGAATATTATTTTAAGGTGTGTGACTTCTGCTTAGGTTGTACTTGTTGAACTCTGCGAAGCTTAATGCTGTGGCTGTCAACACCTGGAGGGCTAATGAAAATTTTAATGGCCAAACATAAGGCAGGAGAAAGGATAGGTTGGTCAGTCACACAGAGAGTATAAATGGAAGGAGAAATCATAGAGAAAGGAACAGAGAAAGAGCAAGAGAACAAGGAAAGGAGGATGCTTGGGAAAGCTATCCAGTTACCCAGCCATTGAGAAAGAATCAAAGTAAGATACATAGAGATTTAAAAAAAAAAAAGTAAAAAGCCTAGAGCCAGAGTCAAAGGTGGACAGGATAATTCAAAGGTAAGAAAAACTGGAAAGGAACAAGCCAAGCTAAGGCTAGGCATTGTAAGTAAGAAGCTACTGTGTATAATTTAATTGGGAGCTGGGTGACAGGTCCCCCAAAGAACAAAAGAATGAAAAGAACAGACACAATGAACAAAAAAGGTAGATATAGTGAATGCTAACTCTTCAGGCCCCTACGATCCAACTGACCAGGGCAGCCTTCCTGTACTTAGGGACAGAATGTGAAGAAAACCAGTGATCTAAGCCAAGCCGTCATTGGTCCATTTCTTGCTCTGACCTCACAATGACAGAACCCTGTTGCCTAACTGCTCTTGCTGAGGCTGCCTCTTCTCCTTACAGTTCAGAGGCTGATCTTCAGTTGAAACAGCGATTTAGATAGATGTGAGCTGGTCTCACTTGGTGGATATTCATGAACTGTTGAATCTGAACACAGTGAGTTTCCTTCTAAGGTCACAGATTTGGGGTTTAGAGGTTTGGGTTTCCAGGATTGAAAATAACACTTTCTTCCTTTCTTTCTTCTTCAGTCTGGGGTATAATTTGGGGCAATTTTTATTATCTGCATCAATTAGATGTTTACTCTATTTTAATCTTTAGTTTTAATATTTTCTCTGGGTTCATTCCTTCGTTCACCATTTTAAAACATTTGTTTACATTGACTCTACAACATGAGTATTTTCACAGTGACATTTACCTACACACACTTGGAAAGCTTTAACCACATTCCCCTGATCTCACTGCCTCCCACCCACCCTTTCCAAGTCCCTTGGTGTTCTCACTTATTAACTCAGTCAGGTACTTTCCGAGTTCAGGACAAGTCATGTGGACTCCTGTCCTGAGGACTGACAGTCACACTGGATGGTGTCCTAAGGAAGGGCACCAATGGATGTCTGCCTGTGCTCTTGCAGAAAGCCTCCCCCAAAGTGGTTATCTTAGGATCTTCCTGGCAGTTCAAAGTCAGGGATGGAGGGGGCCAGAGGTAAGACGTAGATATCATTTTGTGATGCTAGTGATGGAACAGGGCAGCTGAAAAGGATTCAAGAACAGAAAAAGTGAAAGTCTAAAAAGAAGCTGTTCTTTGAGGAAGAGAGGAAGTTTCTTTGGTGGGACATAGCACACCAGATCCCTCCATCATCTTCTGGCTTTCTGTGTGCCTGAACATGGCCTTTTGTGGGACGTTTTCATTTTCTATCAGGGGGGAGAGCAATTGCAGTACTAAAGCTCGTGTGTTATCAGGCACAGAGGTGGGGGCAATAATCATGTGGAGGCAAAGGATCAGTTCTGCTTGCCAGAGACCTCAAGGAACACGTTCTAGAACAAAACTACCTAGTGCTGGGATGTTCTGCCCAGCACTCCAGAGACCCACCCCAAATACCTGTCCTTTTGGAAGAAACAAGGGGACATTTTGTTGACAAGGTCTGTCTTTATCTGATTATCACAAGCCTGGGCAAGAGGAAAACTCTTTCATCTCATCTTTTATTTTTCCAGACAGGGATCCTCTCAGTGTGGCTCTGGCTGTTATGGAATTTGGTTTGTAGACCAGGCTGGCCTCGACCTCACAGAGAGCTGCTAGCGAGTATAAGTGTGTAATGTGTGCACATGTGATGCCTTAGGGGTGTGAACGTTCTATAGACAGAACGAACATCCTGCTGAAATCTCGTTAACTTTCATCCAGTTTCTTTGGCTTATGCCCCATAGCTGGTTCTTGTAGGGTCCTGTGAGGTCCTTTTAAAGGTTAAATCTGTTGACTACTTAGGTGAGGTGAAGGCAGCATAGCTTCAAGAACACAAAAAGGCTGAGCACCGCCCTCCCGCCTCAGGTGTTGCTGTCACACTCATGGACACCCTTGTGTCCATGCTCTGTGTCTCACAGGCAAGGTTACTTTTGAAATACTGGGAACCTCATTCATGTACAAGACAAAAGCAGTCCTTGCTCTTCTGTTTGCTTTTGCTTTTTGATTTGGTGAAAGAGGGTCTCCTGTAGCACAGGCTGGCCTGAAGACCACTGTGTATCCAAAGATGACCTGAACTGCTGGTCCTCCTGCCTCAACTTTCCTAGCTTTAACAATTGCCATGTGCCGGGCCACAGTGGTGCATGCCTTCAATCCCAGCAATCGGTAGGCAGAGGCAGCTGAACCTCTGTGACTTTGAGGCCAGCCTGGTCTACAGAGCGAGTTCCAGGACAGTCATGATTGTTTAAACAGAGAATCCCGTCCTGACAAACCAATAAAAAAAAAGCCAAGAGCTCACCTTTATGAGTCTTTTCTTGTTTTTCTGTCAGTTTCATGGCCTAACCTGAATCTATCTGTATTTTAATTACTATCTTCTCCCCAGGGCCTGACAGTCAACACCTCACCACACAGGCTGAGGCCTAGTGGGATTTCTGGTCCCGCTGGTACCAGCTTGGCCACAGTCACCAAACGTAAGTTTTTACTAAGCCTCTTTAGTTCTATTTACCAATAAAGACTTGGGAGTCAGATGTGGGGGTCATAACCTGTTATCTCAGCGAGGCCAAGAAGCAACCAATCTAGTTTCCTATTTGGACAGAGACCCAGCAAGAGAAGCATCTCTTCACTCATCCCAAACTAAAAAGACCCCGAATTGCTAAGTGCCTTCATACACCTTCCTGCATCCCTCTCTTCCTACATTGCTGGCTACTTTGTTCTCCCTTCGCTAATTCTTATCAACTAGTTGCTCACTCCACTCCCTGAGTTTCTTTGTTTTTCTTTTCTTTTCTTATTTCAGCTTGTTGAGACAGATGGATAGGCACGCCTTGCAGAGTGAGGTTGGATATTTATTTAGTGGTTATGGAGGGAAGGGGAATGAGGAGAAGAGCAGAGAGGCAGAGAGCGACAGAAACAGAAGGGGAAGAGGAGTAGTGGGGAGAATGGAGCAAGGCAGAAGCTGCCTCTTCAGGAGGAGAGATGGAAAAAGCCACATTCCCCTATCCTCACTGCCTCCTGCCCACCCTTCCAAGTCCCTTCGTGTTCTCATTTTTTCACTCAGCCTTCCTGTATTGGTGACAGAATGGGATGAAAACCAGTGAGCTGTGAAAAGCCACCATTTGTCCTTTTCTTGCTCTGACCTCACAATGACAGACCCCTGTGCCCTCACAGCTCTGGCTCAGGCTGCCTCCTCTCCTTACAGTACAAGCGGGTTCATGAGGTGGAAATGGTTGGAGCTCTGTGCTGGTGAAAGAGACTGCTTGGACTTTCAAGAGCTGCTGGACTCCAACATAGTGAGTTTCCCTCCAGCTTTGTTGCCTTTGATTGTAGTTGTTGTTTTCTGTGCATTTATTCATTTTATGGCTTGATTTATGAGCTTACTTTTTCGTGTTTTTTTTTTTGGTTTTTTGTTTTTTGTTTTTTACTCTGTTTATTTTCTGGATGTATGGGAGGAGAATTCAAGACAGAAATTCTCTGTGTAGCTCTGGCTTTCCTGGAACCCATCTTTAGATATTGTTGCCCTCAAACTAAAAGATTACCTGCTTTGCCTTCTGAGTGTTGGGATTAAGGGCATGTGCCACCACAGCCCGGTAGTTTTTAATTTTAAATTGTGCTTCTTGGGGCATAATTTTTAATATTATTATTTTATGTGTATGAGTATTTTGTTTCATGTCTGTGTGTGTACCATGAGCCTCACACCTGTGGAAGTCACAAGAAGAAGACAGATTAGCTAGAACTCGAGTAACAATTCATTGCGAGCACCATGTGTGTTGGGCCTCGAACCAGGGTTCTCTGAAAGAGCAGGCAGTGCTGTGAAACACTAGCCCATCTCTCCAGAACCTCTGTCTTTAGTTTTCCTTCTTCATTACTTTTGTTATGTGTTCCTTGGTCCATCTCTCTTTTCTCATTTCAAGCCTTTCCTTGTTATGGCGTACCATATCATAGGAACATATTAGTCCTGGCAATCGCAGGGACATCTCTAATGCATTCTGAGCACTGGATCATGTGATTAACCCATGCTGCTATGCCTTCTTCTCACACGACCTCCTCCACATTCCTAGGACCCCCTCTTATGTTGAGGACCTCCTCCTGCTCCCACGTTCCACATATGAGAGAAGAAAAGTGACACATTTGAAGGACTGGCTTTTCCCATGTAGAGCGATCTTCTCCAGTGACAACCATGTTCTTGAGAGCCCCACAGTTTCATCCTTCTCTATGTCCATCCTTCTATATGACTGTGGCATTCTTGCCCTTAATTCTGTTTAAATATTGTGTTGTCAGGCTGAATACGTAGAGCTATCCTTGCAAGGATCCGTGTGAGCATATTTTAACCATGAAGTATGGCCTGGCTTATGTGAATTTGGTGAAAAGTATTAAGTAGTATTATTAAGCACTTTTACATCTGTGTTCATCATGGAAATAGCCTCTATTTTTCTTCATTGTGTTTTCTTGGTTTTGGCATGAATGAGTTTGGAACTGCTAAATACCTTTCTATTTTGGGGAGTATTGAGGAGCACTGACATTTGTTTTCAAGAGATTGGAAGGATTCATCAGTAGTTTTGCCTGCTCCTGGGCTTGCCTATGCAGATTCTTTCCTCATAAATATTTCAATCTTGTTCTTTATCATATCTTCTTTGTTGAATTTATATCAAGAAGTTTCTCAATTCCATCCACATTTTCCAGTCCATGAGAAGGACTCTCAGGGTTTCAAAAACAGACTTCATGGGGATGGGTGGGTTAGCCTGGAGAGATGGCCCAGCAGTTAGGAGCATGTACTCTTCACACAGAAGACCTAGGTCTGTCTCGCAGCAATCCCATTACATCTTAACTTTTTCAAGTGCCGCTCCTAAGGGATAGTTGCTCTCTTATTTCCTTCCAGGTCATAGAAATAAAATTAATCAAAAAGACTTATATCACTATTTAAAATTATATATGGTACATGTGCGTGGACATGTAGGTGAACTCAAGTGTGTGTGTGTGTGTGTGTGTGTGTGTCTGTATTTACCCTTGCAATCATCCACGCATGTGTTTGGATGCCCTCGGAGGTCACAGGTATGGGATCTCCTAGAACTGGAGTCAGTGATCCACCTGACCTGTGTCCTGAGAACCAAACACAGGTCCTCTGCTTTAATAGCAAACCTTCTGATCTCCCGAGTCATCTCCCCACCAAGACACTCTGGGTTTTGGGGGTTTCTGTTGTCTCATCAAATTCTCATGCATATGATTTTATTAGTATCTTCTCTCTCAATGAGCATTCAGCTCAAGTAAGAGGATGATTCTCCTTCCCAATCAGTGGCTCGTAGCTTCTGCGACCCTTTGTTTTATTCTCTCAGTTTCTGGGTACTTCCTTCCCTTCCTGAGCACTGAGGTAGCTGGTTAGGTGGCCTGAAGTATCTGTAACTCTTTTTCTCTTTGGAATGTAGGAATTCATAGTGATAAACATTCTCACTGGTGTGATTTAAACTGTTTAAAGTTCCCGTTTGTTTCAACGAGAACCTGGCGATGGAGCAGGGCAGAGAGACCTTCTACTGTGACGAGGACACATTTGGCAATGTCTATCAAATGATGACATCTCTGGGACGAGGAGCCTTTGCCACAGTCAAACTGGCCTTTCACGTGCCCACTGTCAACTACGTGGCTGTGAAGATTCTGGCAAATGGGAAGGGGAACTGTGCCTGGAACAACAATGAGGTCGATATAATGAGATCCCTCGTTCATCCGCACATAATCAAGTTCTTTCAGGAGGTGCAGACACGGGAGATGACGTATCTCATAATGGATTACGCCTCAAAGGGGGACCTGTTGCGTCAGATTCGCAAACCGGGAGGCTTACAGGAGTGCGAGGCTCGAAGGCTGTTTGCACAGGTAGTACAGGCAGTGAAGTACTGCCACGACAACTGTATCGTCCACAGGGACATTAAGCCAAATAACATCTTGATCGACGCCTCTGGGAATGCCAAGCTCTGTGATTTTGGCCTGGCAGTCAGAGTTGTCCCTGGGACAAAACTAAAGCCTTTCTGCGGCACTCTGGCCTACTGTGCCCCGGAACTCTTCGGAGTGGAGCCATACGATGGCTATGCCAGCGATGTGTGGAACTTAGGCGTGCTCCTCTACTACATGGTGGCCAGGCACCTTCCGTTCCAAGCCAGCTCTTCTAGGGGCTTGAAGCAGCAAATTTTGGCTGCAAACTTCAGCGTTCCTCATCATGTCCCACTTGATATTTTCAACGTCATCGTGGAAATCTTCATGATCAGCCCCAACAGGAGGCCCACCATCAGTCAAATCCTGAGGCGCCCCATGATCAGGGACAGCCAGGCACGGGCATCCATCCAGAGTCTCCCAGGAACCCTGAGCCCTAGCCTTGTCGGCACCATGGCAGGCAAGGGGTACCAACGTGAAGAAATGATTGAGTGTCCAGAAGACCAAAAATTTAATCAGGTGATGGCCACATACCTGAGTCTGCAACACCAGGCACCCAGGGGAGACTGCTGCCATCACCGGGTGAAACCCACAAAACCCATGGAGCCAGGCCTTGTACTCAACCTGGCCGATCTTCACACCTTTTCTGGGACTCTCGGGAGAGCTGCTGAGCCTACTCCCTTAACCTACATCGTGCCATCTGAGCCCCAGGAGAAAGAAGATGAGAATTCCAGGCAGGGTGGCAGAAGGCATAGCGTGCCTGCCGCCCTGTGCTGCCAGCCTAGGAGGATCCACCTTGCCCACCTATCCCACCTGCACTGTCCTGTGGCTGGTTCCCTCATGAGCTGCAGCCTGGACAGCAGCAAGAGTTTCTCGCAGTCAAAGATCGGGTTGTGTGGGAGCCTGAGGGCAAGTGCCCAGCCATCATGTTCTCTTTACCACCCTCTTGGGACAGACCACAATGAGGCTGCAAACGACACAGAGAAACTCTGGAGCTTGCTGGGGACGGCTCTGCGTGTAACCCCCAAAGGCTCCTCCCTTGGGGAAACACTGCAAGAAGAAGTGACCACCTTACAGGACCATCAGCCATGGTCAGCCCCAGGATGCCGGCACAGCTTCCTCCCGACACCAGAGGCGTCACCGCTGGAAGAGGCTCAAGAAAACCATGGTCAATGCTTTCTGACACCTATGTTGCTGCCTGCCTCCTGCAGAGAGAAATCATGCCTCCCATGAGAACCAGGCTCCACACTCAGCAGATCCTAGAGGCACCCACAGAACCAGGTGAGCACCTTTCTCACTTCATCTGATTTGTACTTTTCCTCCTGTCCTTTGTGATAAATGATGCCTGTGTCCACTCATAGCACACTGTGAGCTTAACAACCTGTCACTTCAGAAAGACTAGGTGTCCCCTGAAATGTGACCTCAGGCTTGTTGAGCAACAGGGGGAGAGAAGAGATGCTGAGCCAAGCAGGGAGAGGTGGGGGCAAGGCCAAAGGAGGCAAAGATTCCTTGGAGGACCAGTTGGGCACTTGGGCGCTGAGGGCAGTGCACTAAGTCTTGTGTGTTTTGAAGTCACTAAGAGTCTCCTTCCTGTGCCTTTCTCTTTGAAGCCCGGAAGAGGTCAAGCCCCAGCTCCGTGGCTTCTGAGCCACAGGTTGGGGATGGGTCTGGATGAGATTCAGACAGCCCCTTTGGGGACCCATATTAGATGCCCAGGTCACAGTCTGGCCAGAGGCCCCACCTGCAGAGGAAGAGCTGTTCACCCCAAAGAACATCGATCTCTCCAGGTACAATCCCAGGCAGGAAGGGTAGGCTTCCCACAGGGTCTAGCTCAGTGTGGAGGACTGAGGTGCAAAGGTGCCCTAGGCTGTCTTGTGGAACAATAGCGCCTTGCCCTCTCCCCCTGCCTGCGGAAACATCAGAAGTGGTGCTCTGGGTAGTGACTGTCCTTTGCCCCCTGTTTCTTGGCAGAGAACACAGTCTTCTCCATGGGGTGAGACTTCTCTCCCCCAAGGAGAGTATTCCTAGTCAGCCTGCCCTAAGTTGGGTTGCCAAGTTGAGAATGTGTCCTGCAAGCAGCCCTGTAGGACTAGTCCTCTAGAGGGCAGACTCCTGCAAGAACCTTTAGAGGGAATCCCCACAAGTCATCCCAGCAAGTTCCATTGCTTGAGTCCTCAGACCCTAAGCTTGGAAAATCTGAGCTGGGGAGTGAGTGACCCCAGGGTTGCAGAGTCCCCCTCTACACCAATTCTACTCACCTCCTGTCTCTGCCTGCTTGCTCCTTCAAGGCCACCATTCTCACCAATGACCACTGGCTCCTAAACTTGCCACCATGCGCAACACTCTGAGGGATTGGTAGGTGTCAGTTTAGAGTGAACCCCGAAAACTTATTGAGGGGTCAGCAACCTGCTGTGCCTCCTGACTCCAGCATGCCTGAGCCTGCCTGAGTCTGCACTGGCCAGTGAAATTCTTTAAGAAGGCTTCTGTTTATCTCAGCCTTGCAAAGGTAAGCAGGCTTTCCAGTTCTTTTGGAGGTTGGGGGGGGTGTGCTTCCGGGAAGCTGCCTCGTCCATGCCACAGTCACATTGGTAAAATCTCATCTGGTGTTCTTTCTGCCAACACCTTGTCAACCTGTGACAGCAAGAGACCCAGAGAAGACTGTGTGACTGTGTGGTGGTCCATCTCTCCAGCTGTCTTCCTAATTAGAACCATCCTGGGTATCTTCTATTTTTAGGAATGTGTCCCGAGCATTCAGCGCGGTTCGTTGTGTTGGCGGGTACCCCGGCCTCTGATGCCACTCTGTTCTCCTGCCCCCCACCCCCATTTAATGGCGATGTCTCCAGACTCGGATCCCCCCATTTCTCCTTGGAGGAGCTGCCATCTGCAGATTCAGAAGTGTGTCTTATCCAAGCACCTCCAGACTTTGCCCCACAGCGGTGAGTGGTCACTCCCACCCCACCCGCTGGGAGTATCCCACCCCCACACCCTGGAAACTACCCCACCCCACACTGTGAACCTAGAACTGTAGACAGTCTTTCTGACAACCCGGAGAACCAGCCCCATTCTGTCTAGCCCAGGCTGGTTTCTTAAGTCCCAGCATCGACTAGCCTCAGTTTCTTGTGTTCTGGAACTACAAGTGGGTGTCACATATTCTGTTGTTTTAGAGAATCTTTTTTATTTGTTTGTATTTAAACTCAGATCTTTCTGCTTCTACCTCCCAAGTGCATCTACCGAGCCCAATTTCATCCAAGCTGGTGAACAAAACCAGGGCCCATTCATACTAGGCACCAGCTCCATATCTGAGCCTTGTCCCATGCCTGCATGCCTTAAACATTACTTAGCCATTAATGATGGGGATTAGATTTCATCTCAGCACTCAGGAGACTGAGGCAGGAAGATGATAGGCTTCGCGGCCAGCATGAGATAGGGAGTACCAAGCTAGCCTCACACACAGAGGGTCTGTCTCAAGAAACAGCTAGCAGCCAGGTGGAGCCGGGTCGTGATGGTGCAGCACTTGGGAGGCAAAGGCTGGTGGATCTCTGAGTTCACTGCCAGCCTGGTCTACAGAGTGAGTTCCAGGACAGCCAGGGCTACACAGAGAAACCCTGTCTTGAAAACCAAAAAATATAAACGAAGCAAGCAATCCAGAAACGGTGACACATGTCTGATTGCAGTACCTGGGAGGTGATGCATGCTGATCAGGAGTTCTTGGCCTCACACAGACACCACACAACAGAAGTTAGTTAGTTGAAACAAAACTCAGGGCTTTAGCATCCTAGCCTAGAAAAGCTGATCTAGCCCCGGCCTCCCGCTTTGCAAAGGATCTAGCCAGCCTCTGCCTTCTCCCTTTCTTTCCTCAGCCTCAATGGGCGGCTTGTGCCTCTCTCTGGCTCAAAGACTGTTAAGGGCAAACTGGATGGCAGGAGGTGACAATGCCGAGTTCTTACCGACAGCCCTCAGGCTGGAGAAGCCACCTTGCTGGCATCGTCAACAGAGGTGGGAGGAAGACTCACTTGCCTTTTGTAGAGTTCTTCAACCCCATCCTTGTCTCTTCCCTTTCAGTGCTGACTGTTTGTACCTTGTACTCATGGTCGTCTTTTTTCTTTGCGAAAGCATATGACTCTTAAACCCCACAGTGGCATATCTATTGGTTCCTTCTAATGAAGAATCCTTTCTTTATCTCTCCTCTTGTTTTGACTCCGGTTTACTGTATGTAGTCCCGGCTGCCAAGGACTGTCGATCCTCCTGCCCTCAGCCAACTGAGTGTAGGTAGTATAGGTATTTAACTTGTCTTAGGGGGTTTCTGAAGTTTTACTTTTAAAATCATCTATGTAGGGGTGGATATCCTTGATCTTTTAATCCTTCTGTCTCCGCATACAAATGTAGGGATTACAGGAATTCCACACCAAGCCTGGTTTGTTTGGTTCTGGAAGCCAAACCCAAGTTTCTGCATGGTGGGCAAGAGCTACCCCAACTGAGTCACACCTGGAGCTCAGGCAGGCTAGCTTCAGACTAGCTTCTCTCTTTAAGTGAGAAATACCTCCTGATGGAACTGCAGATCTTACCCATTGACCCTGAATTTTCTCTTGCTTTCTTTCTCTCTCTCTCTCTTTTCTTTTAGCCTTTCTAGATGACCTGTTTTTCTGACTGAGAGGCTTTAGAAGTTGCACACACAAGGGGCGTAGCTGGATGCCACTCTTCTTCTGAAGCTAGTGCATTGTGTTCTGGGTGGAAGGGAGGATGAGGAGGCTGTCCCAGTCCCGTGTCATCTCAGAGTCCCCAGACTCTCCCCTGTGTATCCAGGCAGCGTTGAAGGTGTGTTCTGACCAGAAGCCCTCGAGATGCCCACAGGTAACTCCTTAGGAACCTCCGTTCGACAAAATGTAAGTCACTAGCCCTAACCAGCCCATGTACCAACCTCAGGCTGATGAAACTAGGAAGATGGAGCCTCACCCCCACTGCTTGAAGGTTTAGTCACCTCAGCCCTTGGGGCAATCTCCTATCCCTCGCATTTAGACAGTTCTAGGGAGTTTGTGGATTTGTCTTAAAACTAGATGCTAGAGTTAGGGTGAAGGTGTATGCCTATAATCCCAGCACTCTGAGGCTTAGACTAGAGACTAGCCATAAATTCAAGGCCAGCCGGGCCTCCATGAGGAACAGTAGTCTAGGCTCTGGTGGCTCTCTCTCTAAAACACAGAAAGTGAACGACAGGACTAATGCTCAGTGTGCCTAGCATCCACACTGGCTCTGGGCCTGGCTTCTTTAGCATAAAATAAAACCAGGTGGGGCGTGCCACGAATCTCCGTATTGGGGGGCAGACACAAGGGAATCAGAGAGTCAAGGCCATCTTCCAACACAGAAGGTTGGAGGCCAGTCTAGGAGGAATGCCACTCTATTTAAAAACAAACAGTACCTACCCCCAAATCTTAATGCCCCCAATCTGATTAAACAGTGACATAGCAGCCCATTCCAACCACATATTCCTCGTGAATCAAAAGATCTTTCTGACAGAGAGAAGAAAATCAAGCATCCAGATGTGCAGGGCTATTTCCAGTGACTCACATCTGGAATTGGCCTGAGCCAATTGAGTTCATCTTTGTGCACAGC